>NC_139222.1:133001152-134233652 GCF_055691185.1 Crinia signifera | reverse complement strand
CTGCTGCTACTACTAATACTTCTACTATTACTGTAACTACTATGACTGCTACTACTACTACTACTACTGCCACAGGCCCAATTGGGCCACCTCCTCTATGGAGGCATTGTGCCACAGTTTATTATGCATACGCAGGTCTCCAGGAACATGGCTCCAGTGCTGTGTTCCCAGGGACATCTTTATTGGGTATGTATATGATGGCTATTTTCCAAGTGTTATATGCAGCTCTGGAGCCAACATCGGATGGCAGAAGGTTTGTCATGTGTAAAGACCTCTGCACCTAGGGGTTCAAGAATAAAAAGCCACACCAATATATTTTTATTAAGAAATAATCAATAAATGGAAATGTTTACATTCCTTTTAGGAATAATTGATTGTGGACAGGTACAGCCCCGAGGTTTAGTATGCAGAGAAGTCAGTGGAAATGCTTAAACTAACTTTCCCTACCTTACAATGTTAGATGATTGCTGTGTATCCGGACCCTGGATCTGCCAGTCTCAGAGGGACTTGTGTGTAAATCGTCCCTTCTCCGTTGTTTCTGTGCTGCCGCCTTTGCTCATGGCTGTGGTCAAGGGTCACCCTATTACGCAGCCAGCGGGAGGATAGTTGCTGAAGTGGTGGTGCTTTCTTGCAGGGGTCAACGCTCACTAGACTCAAATGTGTTTTGTGTACTGTACAAAATACTTTTTTTTTAAGGTGTTTTGTGTACACTATTTCAGTCATTACTATAACTGTTTTAAATGTTGTTTCAGTGTTACTACAGCTACTGTTCTACTACTACTACTATGACTGCTGCTACTACTACTATAGCTACAACTATGACTGCTACTGTTGCAGGTACTTGTTTCCTAGCACGGGGCCCACGATATTCAGTCGCACGGCATCGCATGCCATATGCCAGCATGCGATGCGATTTTAAATTGTATAAGCACCCTATACGACTTTTAATTGTATAAGCACCCTAATGGGTGCTTACAATGTTAAATGCACCCCCACGCCACCCCTACTATTAACGGCAACCCGAAGCATGGCGAGCGCAGCGAGCCCGCGAGTGGCGGCGGTACGCGTCCTGCAAACTTTTCATATCCCCACTATCCACGTCGGCGTGGAGTTGATTTTATACACTCGCCACACTTCGGGCAAACTATATAAAATCAACTCCACGCCGACGTGGATAGTGGGGGTATGAAAAGATCGTAGGATGCGTACCGCCGCCGCTCGCCACGCTTCGGGTTGGCGTTGATAGTACGGGTGACGTGGGAGTGCTTTTTACATTGTAACCACCCATTATGGTGCTTATACAATTATTTATCTTATAGGGGGCACATTTAACATTGACAACACCCATTAGGGTGCTTATACAATTTTAAATCATATACCATTGTATATGGCATACGATGGCATACAATTCGATGGTATACAATTTAAAATTGTATAACATCGGCTGCCATCGCGTAACATCGCATCGCATACCATCGTATGCCTTATGGTATGCGATGCGATGGGCGCCGTGCTAGGAAACAAGTACCCTGTTGCAACTACTACAGCTACTACTATTTTATTTATTTAATATTTTTTATTTATTAACAGTTTCTCATATAGCGCAGCATATTCCGTTGTGCTTTACAAAAGGAGACAGTGGTACAACAAACAGGGTACTATGACTTGTAGAACAACAAGTGACAGCATGCTCAGGCATTAAGGGCCCACTGGAACCCGTAGTCTGCCTGTACAGAAAATATTAAAATGATGATATGCCTAGCTTGTAGAATACATTTATTTTATACAGATATATCTGTATATCAGTAATAAGTACAGGAGTACACCAAAAGCAGCTAGTGAGGGAAAACAAGGGACATCTTGCTACCAGACCACTTGCTTAGCGCTACATGGCTATTGCTTAGCGCTACGTGGCTCTTGTCGGTAATTATAAAAAAAATAATAAAACAGAAACCAAGTCATACTGCAATGGTAACAATACATCTACTATTGATTCTACAAAAAAAAAAATCTATGTGCGCATCTCCTTTCAGTTTTGTGTAATTATTTAAGTAACTGGACAGCCAATGTTTTCCAAGTTTATAAAACTGACACTTAAGGGTGAAATGTAATAGGGTGAGAGAATCAGAAAGTGAGAGATTTGGTAAGAAATCTCCAGTTTTTTAAAGCGGCAATCATTTACACTTCAAAATCAAACTGGATTTGCCGTGTAGCTGATTGCCGCTTTAAAAAAATTGGAGATTTCTTACCAAATCTCTCACTTTCTGATTCTCTCACCCTATTACATTTCACCCTTAATGTCATACTACCAGCACTGAAGATGTTAATGTCTTGTCTTAGGCAGTGTAATTATACTCTGGAGTCTGCAGCTCTGCAGTAGAATTCTTTGTGACTGAAATCTGCATGCGATACAGTATAGTACTGTACTTGTACATGATTATAGTGAAGTTTCAGCTTAGCAGATCAGCCTCCACCTCAGACACACCTTGTTGATATAATATGAATGAGTTAAAGAAAGAGAGGGAGAGGGAGAGAGAAGTTCAGTTGTTATTCAAAATAATAACACCGAGGTGCTGGATTGAGCAATGAGAAACATACTTAATGAGATGACACAATCCTATTTGCCTTGCTCGGCAACTCCCTCTCTGAGAGACATAAAGTAGACTAGCAAAGATACACTTCTACAACAGAGCAGCCGTGCAGGACACAGTTGGCGTTTATTGAAGATTCACAGCTGATGTGATCATGAGCCACTACACTAGTAGCTTCCTATCTTCTCCCAGTTTAATTAATGGAGGTCTAGAAAAGTTGTACAACTCCTCTCCATATGGCATAGGTGGTAGAAGCGATTTCTCTATTTCTAGATCCAGCTCCCTTTCCTCGGGAATGGGGAGCTATAATTATACCACGGATTCTAGTGATAAAATGCTGTCCAGCAATGGCAAGGAGACCATGCAAAATTTAAATGACCGCCTTGCCTCCTACCTGGAGAAAGTGCGTTCTCTAGAGGATGCCAATATGGAGTTGGAGAAGAAAATCCAAGAGTGGCATACAAACAGGACACAAACCAAGAAGCGAGACTACAGTGTGTACGAGAAGACTATTGCTGAACTTCAGACGCAGGTAAAAGATGCTTAATGTCACTTAAAAGACCACACTGTAATTATCTAACACTATTCACTATTGTGCTGACGCTTGTGAATCATTGGGCCTAATGGCATCACAGGTTTCTTTATAGAACCAGACTGTGTTACAGAATGTCAGATATAACTTTAACAGCGAACAATACCACTCTTCATTCATGTTTAACTTTCTATATTTTACTATGACTATTACTTTTAGGTCTTGGTATATATTTTATGATAGTATTTACTTCCTCTTTGTTGCAGTACTCTGTTCTTTATATACCAGACCTCTTGTAAATTAGCTGTTTTTCTACTATGTTTTATGTGTCTACACATTAGTATGAAGTATGGAGTATGGAGTATGAAGTACAGTAGTGTTATTCATTCCCTTAGTTTGTTTATCCCCTTATGATGTGTTATTTTCTATTAAAGCCTGTCACTCTTTTATCCTGGCTGGATATATAGCACGCTTTCATCTTTCCTGGTTGGTTTCACAATCCTTAGTTTCCAGCTGTCAGACTGTAGCACGTGTTTTCTCATGTCCAGTTATAAGACAGCGTGCACTGCTCCTTACATCAGTCAGTTTCATTGGTAAAGTGGCATGCAATTATCCCATTCATGAAACAATGGGAACATATTATATCCATTTGGATCTAGTTCAAAAGATTCTTATAAAAATAACTATTTTATTATAAAATGTTCTCCCAGTATAATGTATATACCTTTAATGATGTAGTAATATGTCTCATAGAAGAGATGACATATTAAGCTCATACAAATCCATGTTGAAGAGGGCAGGTGAAGATTAACATCATAGTACATTGACCAGTGTTGGGTCGAACAAGCCCTGTGTTGTCTGAGCCCTCGTCTGGTGGCATTACTTTTTGGTCTAATATTGTCACTGTCACTGAGAACACTGTCACTGAGAACACTGAGCTGAGAGCAGTTTTGCAGATGGATCTTAAGATGTGTAGTACTGTACAGCTTTGCAGCAGTCACAGCTTACATGGCAGCTGAAGTGGCACACCTAGATGGAAACAGGTGTTCGCACACAGGTTGTTTAATATGTATCCAGTCATCTAGTTGACAGTAACATTTTTGACATTGACATTAGGTCGACGACCAATATGTCAACATACACTAAGTGATGACACATTGAAATATCAACATTTAACATGTCTACATACTGTGCTAGCATACTGTGCTAGCATTATCTCACATTATTCATATATGTCCTTTAGAAAAGGATGATGAGTACGTGAAAAGCAACTATCATTTGCTTCATTGGTTGCTATGGGCAAATTCTCCACTGGTCCATTTCTCCACTCGTTTACTGCTTGATGCAAAGACTTTAGTATGATATGTAAAAGGCTTCCACTACAGAACATAACTGGGTTTCAGACTAGCTTTGTGGAGAGTACTGCCATTTAGCGGGATACAGTCATATTGTCTACAACAACTAGGTCGACAAGCATTGGGTCAACACCACTAGGTCGACATGTAGGAATGTTGACACGGGTCAATGTCGACATGGGTTTAGGTCGACACAAACATTAGGTTGACCTGGGCAAGATCGACAGTCAAAAGGCTGACAGGCGGTATTTCATGCCCTACCATCTACTAGGGCATGGTGGGAGAATAAAATAGTGTGCCGAGAGTAGCGAGGCACCATGCCCGAAGCATGGAGAGTGCAGCGGTGCACTTTAAAATGTGTCCATGTCGACATTTGGGTAAAAAAACTGTCAAAAACCCCATGTCGACCTTGTGACTGTCGACACAATGCCTGTGTCAACCCTGTTGACCTAACCCATGTTGACCTACACCCAGGGCCAGTGCCACCACTAGGGGCAGCCTTAGGTATTTTCTAAGGGCGCCGGCCACTGGAGGGTGGACACTTGGAGCAACTCCCCCTCCCCCCCATCAGGTGAGCAGCTCCCTCTCACTGACTCGCCAAACCCACTGACACCCACCCCAGAGACGCTCTGTTCTCCCCCCCCCCTCCCCCACCCCCGCCATGGAGCAAAGCAGCGGTGGCGGCCTGCTTCACCACCACACACCAAACCCCCCACCCCACCCCCGTGAAGTGGGTGGGCATCTGGGGGCCACCCCCCCCCACGCCTGGGGCGCCCCGGCTCTGCCTACACCCATGTCGACAATATGATCCACACCCCCATTTAGCCATGAACTAAAACTGGCAACTACAGTATTACACAGGCTTCATTTATGTCTTCTAAGTCACAATGTAATGACATTTATCCAGATAAAAGATACAGGGCCAGATTTTCTAAGCTTCAAAAGTGATAAAATGGAGAGTGATAAACCACCAGCCAATCAGCTCCTACCTGCCATGTCACAGACTGTGTTTGAAAAATGTCAGGCAGGAGCTGATTGGCTGGCTGTTTATCACACTCTATTTTATCACTTTTGAAGCTTAGAGAATCTGGCCCACAGAATGCTACAAGTAAAGTTATCCTTTGTATTTCTATAGAAGCATTGATCTACAGTATATGGAGAGACACCTGTGCAACACAGATATGTACAGATGAGGGAAAGTAGATCATGTGTTATGTTATCCTACCCATGTAACATCATCTGTCTTGCCAAAATGACATTGTACTCTCTCTCTCTACATGAACTTTCATCTCTCCTATTTGTGTGTCACAGGTGAAACAGAGGAGAAACATATAAATAATCCTAATGTGCATTCAACACTTTCAGTGATGTTTGTACAGTAAATCCAGTAAAAGTGGAAGGGATGTCAAAATATTAAGGGCCAGATGTACCAAGCTTCAAAAAGTGATAAAGTGGAGAGTGACAAACAGCCATCCAATCAGCTTCTACTTGTCATTTTTTCAAACCCAGCCTGTAACATAGCAAGTAGGAGCGATTGGCTGGCTGTTTATCTCTTTCCATTTTATCAGTTTTTGACGCTTGATACATCTGGCTCTAAATGTGTACAGAACTATTCATATTGGCTGAATTTCTTTGCATAACCAATTTGGAATGGTTATATTCTAAAAGTAACATATAACATTCTAATTATTATCGGCTGCTGGGGGACATATCAAAACTTCTGAGAGAGATAAAGCAGTGCAGTAATGCAACCAATCCCCAGCTTAGGCTTGCCTACCCTCCCGGAATGGCCAGGAGCCTCCCGAAAATCGGGTCCTTCTCCCAGCCCTCTGGGAAGGTGGGCAAGTCTCCCACTTTCTGGTGATAGTTCCCACTCCCCCCTTGCCCGGTGGTTTAATTACCGTAAATCGTGGGTCTGCGGTGAGGGGGTGGGGCTTAAATGACACGATCGCAGCATTTTGCGGCATTTAAGCCCCACCCCTCTCCATGGCCCGCGAATCATAGCGGTTTCTGTCATGGGGGGGTGGTGGGCCAAGTGATGTCAGCCTTGCCCCCGGTCCCTGACGTGTTGCCTCTCTGGGTATCTCCAGGAGAGGTGAAATCTAAAGTAGGAAAGTATGCCCCAGCTTCTTTTCAGCTATATATCACAGTATATAAAAGGACATTTACAGTAAAAGCAACTTCATCATTAATGGTTTGATACATCTCCCCCACAAATGTGTCAAATGAAATGTTTTATTTCCAGGAGTCTATTGTAAATGAATGAGAATAACTAGAGAATGATTTGTTTACTATAATTATTAGCAAAATGACACAGTGCATTATTGCCTAACAAACATGCTTAGCCATCCTTTGTACTGCTATGCAGTAAATGAGTCAGTAACTTTGGGATTAAATACAGCTCTATTCGAGGAAAGGTCATCAAGCCTGTTTGAAAATGTATTCTTATAACCAGTGGCGGATCTTACCTTTTCAAGGAAGGGTGGGATGCCTCTGGCCACAGGCACCCCCCTCCCCCTGTCGCTGCCGCCGCTTCCGCTCTCCTCCCGTCCCCGGCGCCTGTCCTATGATTGCAGACGCCGGGACCTATGCGGCCATCTTCTATGGGCTGCTTCGGCAATAGCCCATAGAAGTAATCAAGGTCCCGGCACCTAGGAGGGGGGGGGGGGGGGCTGCCCATAGGTAAAAACCGCCACTGCTTATAACCCATACATATATTATTATTACCAGCACATTTCAGAAAATATAAGCATTTCTTAAAACTGGTGCAAAGGCTAAAGCTAATGTTACCTAGAGCAACCAATCAGATTGTGTTGTCCTTTCCTACAAAAGTGGGCTACATTGTCATTTAATTGGCTAAATGACAATTAAAACCATACCAGCTCTAAGTAGCAC
This sequence comes from Crinia signifera, assembly GCF_055691185.1. Classification (NCBI taxonomy): domain Eukaryota; kingdom Metazoa; phylum Chordata; class Amphibia; order Anura; family Myobatrachidae; genus Crinia; species Crinia signifera. Next base: position 134,226,279 of record NC_139222.1, on the reverse strand, counting down.
TAACGACCCATACACACGATGATGGGGAAAACGTTGGGCTGAAACTCGCCCAGGGAATACACATTGAGCGATTTTCACCCTTATGAACAATTTTCCTGGGGGTCGACGACTTTCCATAACGGGACACTATGGAGAGCCGCTCACCCTGTCACTCCTCTGCTGGTAATACCAGTGATGATGCGGGAGTGCACTGCATCAGCACTCACCGCTCATTGTTACCCCTTACACACTGGGCGGCTTTCAGCTCAAAGTTGCCCATTGTCTGTTTCCTTTGAATGTCAGCAATGATAAGATGCATAGGATCCTCTGTGCTAGTGAGCAGGGCTGGAACTGTATGAAGCAACATGGTGGTTTATTTTTTATTTTTTTATTACAACTTGCTCTTTAACACGGTGGTCTAAATTTAAAGGGTGAACCACACGACTACTAGGGGGAGATGTATCAAGCCTTGGAGAGAGAAGTCAATTTATTAAAGCTCCTAAAAATGTGGTGATGTTGACATAGCAACCAAATAAATGATGTCTATCATTTTCAAGGATGCAATAGAGAAATGATAGATATCACATGATTGGTTGCTATGGGCAACATCACCTCATTTAATGGTTGCTATGGGCAACATCACCTCATTTAATTTTTAGAAGCGTTAGTAAATTTACCCCATAGAGTGGAGAAGTTACTCAAAGCAACCAATCAGCCTTTAGTGGTCATGTGTCTGCCTGTACATGTGGTAGGGAATATAGATTGTAAGCTCCACTGGGGCAGGGACTAATGTGAGTGTTCATCTATTGTCTGTAAAGAGCTGCGGAGTGTGTGCTATATAAATATGTGGTAATAAATAAATAAAAGTATCTACAGTACCACAGACTTTAGAATGAAGAAACTGTTTAGATGCTTGGGGCAACTTCTCCTCTTTACCTCACTCCAAGGCTTCATGCACCTCGCCCTTTATCACAGATGTGCAGACTATTTGGAATGCCCTCCAGATAAAGCAAGGCACACTTTGCTCTCAGTGGTACAAGCTGCTTCTTTGAGGTAGCATGAGGTAACATCTATACATTCCCATACAGAGATACACCTACATACCTAGACTATAATGTCATCTTCTGGCACCTTGTTGCGCTCTACAGAGATTACCCAAGTGCCCACCAGGGGATGGAGCTCAATTTTGTTTAACAATATTAATGTTGAAGTAATACTTTATTTGACGGAACTACTTTGTTGTGTTTAGTTGGATATGTGTGATATTGTGAATGTTCATTAATGAATTCTAAAAATAATAATCAGTTCTCCTTTCTCTTTTCCACGAGTGTAGTTTCTACTTATAATTTTTCTTTCTGTGCAGGATGCATCAAAGCTCTTTGCAGTCAAACCTCTGAAAATGCCATTTTCTAAGATTTTGAGAGTGATAAGCAACCAGCCAATCAGCTCCTACACATCTTTTTACAGGCTGATTTTAGCTGATTGACTGGTTGTTTATCACTCTCCATTTTATCACTTTTTGAAGCTTGATACATCTGGCCCTTTGATGCTAAGTACATCTGGCCCTTTATGCATTCTGGTTTCCTCTTTCAATGGGGCAGATGTATTAAGCCTTAACAAGAGATAAATGCAAGGGTGATAAAGAGAGATAAACACCCAGCCAATCACCTACTAACTGTCATATTACAGACTGTGTTTGAAAAAGTCAGTAAGGAGCTGATTGGCTGGATGTTTATCTCTCTTTATCACCCTTGCATTTATCTCTTGTTAAGGCTTAATACATCTGCCCTATTATTCCCAAAAAATTGTGTTTAAGGTGCATGTCATCCAAATGTTGTACCTACATAATCCTTTGTAACAACAAGAGCCAATTCTGTTACCTTAATGTTGATCAAATACAAAGCAATCATAAACAACTGTATATGAGCAATTACTACACGTGTGTGTTTGTATATCAAAAAGCAGTGAAGCCCAAACAGCGAGAAACTACAGGCAACAAACTGGTAACTTGCCAGCCATCATTGCTGCAATGCTGTAAATAGCCCTAACAACCAGCCTATATGTGACCCCATTTTTGTGAGCATTTTTAATAACATCTATGGGTTTTTGCAGGGCTTACTCAGGTTCATTGTAAACAAGGCCCACATAGGTAAAACCTGGGTCGAACATGCAGTGGAAACAGGATATTAATCTCAGTGTAAAGCTGCTTACATTATCATATGTACAGTATGCTTACAATCTGTAGGACAGCCTACTCATACAGGAGCTGTTATCGATCACCTCATCCTATATCAAATTGTGGCTCCACACCATGTTCCACATGCGTGTTTTCCAGGTCACCCAGCACGTGCACAGGTGCACTCATTATTCAGACACATTTTCAAAAGATCCACAGGTAGAACTAATTATTTGTGATTCTCTCTCTCTCTCTCTCTCTCTCTCTCTCTCTCTCTCTCGCTCTCTCTCTCTCTCTCTTTCTCTCTATATACATTATTTTATTTTTTCTAATTATCTGCATGCTGGTGGATGCCACTGTTCACATGTAATGTAATAATGATGTTCTTCTTTTGTTTTTATCTGATGTCCCAGAGGATTTTTTTGTAATTTAAGGACCTATGGTAACCACATTCTCTACATATCAAATTCACTAGCAACTAGCAACAAAAACATTTGGCATGTGAATTGCTGGAACTTTCACGACGTCACCAGAATGTGATCAGCCAACTGTTTCCAAAAAGCAGGGTTGAAAAGTAACCATTGAAATGTCTGAGCTCCTTCGTGTGTGAAAATTCTCTGAATAGGGATGTAATTTCAGAGTTTCAGACACGAGAAATTCATAGCGCACTAGCCCAGCACCATGGTACAGTATCATGTTGACAAAACTTCTTGATTTTCATAAACAGACAATAAGTCTGCTCCAGGCAGAAACTCAAAGAAGTTTATTTACAGTGGGAAAATGAGTGAGGAACACAGAACAACAGGAGCATACTGTATAGTAGCAAGGAGTTATTATATACTGATACCATGGCTACTATAAATATGTAATCTAATTCATTGGTGTACACGGTTACACATTACATTTTGTTATTTTATTAAGTTCAATATTCAATTTATGCACTTAGTACTTGTTTTGTTCAAGTGCCTCCATGATGTTAGCCAAATGTCATATGAAAAGTACTGTTTCCCTTATGATTGCCTGACACATTATAGTATCTTTTTAGGCCATCCTCTATGTGCAATATACCCATCTTGTATCCAAATAAGTTTAAAAAATGATCATTTGTATTTGTAAAAGGAGACCTACAGTATGTGTAGAAGCGTAGTTAGCTGAAAAGGTGCCCGGAGCAAGGGTATGTTTCAGCATCCCCCCTCCCAGTCATTTTTCCTTCATATAGTAGTGTCACTTACACTTTATGTCACACAAGATAATGCCTATTACACATTATGCCACACAGCATAATGCCTATTACACATTATGCTGCACTGTAATGCTTATTACACATTGGGGGTTACTCGGATTCACTTGGAAAGGCACAATCACTCTCTAATGGACAAAACCATGTGCACTGCAGATGGGGCTGATGTAACATGTGCAGAGAGAATTAGATTTATGTGTTTTATTGTTTCTGTGCAGGGTTAATATTGGCTGTTTTATTTTTACACTACAATATACTGTAGATATCAGTTTGAAGTACACCCCCACCCACATCTAACTCTCTCTGCACATGTTACATCAGCCCCACCTGCAGTGCATATAGTTTTGTCCATTATAGAGGGATTGTGCCTTTCCGAGTGAATCAGAATAACCCCCATTATGCCACACACCGCCTTTTATATTTTATACCATACCCAATCGATGCAGTTGAAACCATTTTATGTCCTACACAAAAAAAGTCCCTTACAAATTATGCAACAGAGTAAGACTTCTAATTACTCATTGCCAGGGGTTTCAGTGCGAAAGATGCATCTTTTTGCATCTTTTCCTGGTTGCTCTAGCATTGCCAGCATTTTCAGATAACACTACACACGAAGTGACTTAAGTATAAACGTTATGCCCACCCATGATATTTTAGTGGGACTTACATATAATGGCTCCACTGGTGCCACTTCCACACAAAATGCCCCTGAAGTGTCACTTAAGAGTAGTACTGCCCCCTTAAGTGCTACTTACCTTCATGCTTATTCAAGGGGTTACATGCTGGTTGCCAGGGGTTTTATGCTCGTTGCCACAAGTTCCATGCTTCTTGCAAATTGATCCATGCTCCTTGCCAGAAGGGGTTTCATGCTTGTTGCCAGGGGTTGCATGCTCCTTGCCAGGGAGGTTACATGCTTTTTGCCAGGGGAGGGTTGCATGGTTACTGCTGGGATGTGGGTTACATACTCGCTGCCAGGGGTGAATTAAATGCTCATTGCCATGGGAGGGTTAAATGCTTGTTGACAGGTGGTTTACATACTCATTGTCAATGGGGATTACATACTCATTGCAGGGAGGGTTATATGCTTCTTGACAGGAAAGGGTTACATGCCAGTTGCAAACGAACGGTTACATGCTTGATGCCAGGGGAGAGTTAAATGCTTGTTATCAGGGGAAGATGAAACACTTGTTGTTAGAGGGTGTTACTTTATCGTTGTCAGGGGCCTGCAGATGCACAGTGTGCCAGCACTCCCGGAATCCACACTTTCGGGTAGCTCTGCATTCCGCTGACAGAAGCTACAATTGCAGGAGGACATCTAGCATCTTTCTCCTGTAAGGCGGTTGCCATTTTTGGCGGGATGCAGGGACTCTGTATAATGACAGAAACTCTGCACCCTGCGGCAATGCTCTGCCCCCGCCAGCAGTTCCCGCCACCTGTGTCCACTGGTGTAGCGAAGGAGAGGGGACCGGCAGGAGGCCCTCACTTTTCCATGGTTCCTAGAGCTTGAGCTCCACCAGAGCCACCCTTCCTATACCCCTGCCTAAATGTATATATATATAGATTCTCTGTTCAGTCCGGCACTCTCCCATAATTGCTGCAATTGGCGTGGGTGCCTTCTGGATACATAGATAGAGTACAATGTCAAACAGGCAGCGGCACTCCACGGCTTGATGTGTGCAAAAAAATATTTTATTCCAACGTTTCGGGGCGTATTCCCCCCCGTTCTCAAGGATACAGTGCAACAAGTGTAAAACAAACAAGACGGTTTAAATACACAAAGTAAAGTGCATACTCACGGTGTCTCAGCGAGAATCTGGCCGCCCGGCGTCTACCCGTGCTTCCGGTGACTCCGGAAGTGGGTAGGAGGAGAGTGTGACGCTGACGCGTTTAGTGAGCGCGTCTCTCTGGCTTGTTGCCAGGATACCTAAAACCGATGGACGCTGTAAGCAAGGGGTGGAGACTGGACACGCCGGGCTCACCGTTCTATTCGCTGAGACACTGTCAACAAGAAACACATAAATAAATACAGTGTGAAAAAACGTGTAGTTACTGTGCTTTATTTACCACCTCTTTTAACACATAGCGTCAGCGGGTCTGATGCCTGTTTTATCTGTTATTAGCTAAAAGTCCTATAAAGCACAGTAACTACACGTTTTTTCACACTGTATTTATTTATGTGTTTCTTGTTGACAGTGTCTCAGCGAATAGAACGGTGAGCCCGGCGTGTCCAGTCTCCACCCCTTGCTTACAGCGTCCATCGGGTTTAGGTATCCTGGCAACAAGCCAGAGAGACGCGCTCACTACACGCGTCAGCGTCACACTCTCCTCCTACCCACTTCCGGAGTCACCGGAAGCACAGGTAGACAACAGGCGGCCAGATTCTCGCTGAGACACCGTGAGTATGCACTTTACTTTGGGTATTTAAACCGTCTTGTTTGTTGTACACTTGTTGCACTGTATCCTTGAGAACGGGGGGAATACGCCCCGAAACGTTGGAATTAAATATTTTTTTTGCACACATCAAGCCGTGGAGTGCTGCTGCCTGTTTGACATTGTACTATATATATATATATATATATATATATATATATATATATATATATATATATATACTGTATCTAAGGCTGGGGATAGGTTATTCTGCTGATTCCTAAACTTGAACTCAGATTTCTGCCAGTACTCCACAGAATTCCCCAGAAAGCTGGGCAAGTCCCCTGCTTCCTGCCCCCTGGTCCCCTGCAACCCCCATCGGTCGCCAATACAAATTCCTAAAATCATGGGGCTTCAGATCAAAGCTAATATTGTGTAAATTTAAGCCCTGCCTCCTTCTTGTATACCCGCAAATTGAGGCATTTGTTTGTAATGGGGTGGGGCTTGATGGCATCATCACCTATCTGTCCCTGTCGAAGTGCTCATCGGGAGCAACGAAAAGTAGGCAAGTATGTGCATATACTGTACTACCCTTTGTATAAGACAGACTATTTGGTCTTTTTCATGGGCTGGCCACACTCTAATATCATGCATTCGAGAAACCCTCCTTAACAACTCTAAGAATGAGACATTTACTAAAGAGCATTGCCACCACAATTTGTTTTGTTGAAGCAAAAACACTGAGTGCAAATGTGTAAGGTATAGATATGAATTAAGCATATCAGATGATATATGCGATGATAAATGAGATACAATAGCACATAATTCAGTTCACTTCCATGGGGATCCATCACAATATGCTACTTATATATAGTTCAATATTTATGTTAATTATAAATATTGCCGCCACTGGATAAGACAATGGTTGACAACCTGCGATAAAATGTAGGTTCCATACCACTGGGTCAGATCCATGCTATTATAAATTGTGTTGAGATTGGCAAAGTTGCAAATATTGGGCCAGATGCACTAATCTTCAAAAGTAATAAATGGAGAGTGATAAACAGCCAGCCAATCAGCTCCTATCTGCCATGTCACAGACTGTGTTTGAAAAATGTCAGGCAGGACCTGATTGGCTGGCTGTTTATCACTCTCCATTTTATCACCTTTGAAGTTTAGTGCATCTGGCCCATCATCTCTTTTAGAAGCTTTAGTAAATTTACCTAATGTGAGAGCTGCTTTTTCACCTCCAACGCATTGGGAAATGGCAGATTACAAAGCAGCCGCTTCATAATTAAATACTATAGTTTCTTAAGTGACACATTATTTACAACAGTGGTGAGACTTTGTATGGAGTAGCCTATAAATTTACTTGAAAATAGGGACATCACTTATGCATGGTATTGGTAACACAAAAGTTACTAGTACTGTACACATTGTTCACTTCAGTTTTTAATTTTAAAACAGATTTGGGGCATAAAATGTTCCAAACCTTGGCTAGAACACCAAAAATGCACATACTGTACTGTCTGTAGCTGTGTTTTCATAGCTTTTTGTGCTTACTGCTTCAGGGATAAATTCTTGTAGATTAGTTTGTTGTAAGAATACCTGGTCTTGCCTAATTAGGTAATAGAAAATCCTATGAATTATAACAACCAAGCTTTGCATATGAGCGGTGCATAGTATATGATTCAGTACCTCATGGAATGCTGTAAACCATTCAGCATTCTCTGGTGTTACAACTTACCACGTATGCGAAGGGTGGCCATGCCTTGTAATTAGACTAATTGTATACACCTCTAAAAGGCCAAAACAGAAGATTAGTCATAATTATATTTGTATGTGTGTGTGAAACGTGTGGTTTTGTTCTTCAAAGTCTCACAGGGTTTAACCTTCATGGTGAAAACCAGGATATAGGGTTATCTACAGAGAGATCTGCTACTGTTCAACTGACACGTTAGCGACTGAAATAAAAGAGCTCAAATTGGGAACTTACTACCAATCAGTACCAGAAATGCTGTAGGCTTTAATAAAATCAGAATAAAACAACCATTTATTGAAACTGCATGTTCCAAGCTTGTCAAGCGTTACCATTCCAACTCCAACATCCACTATGATAATAATTGTAATATCTGACAACTTAGAGAAGTTACAGTATTTGCATTGCAGGCGTATGGGGGCGTGCCGCCGGCAATTTCTGGATGTCCCCCAGAAAACGTAGGCATTCCCTAGCCGTTGGGAGGAATTAGCAGAATTCTTATCCCCATGGCCTCCGCAGCGCCAAGTGAGTCCTGGCTCAGTCAGCACTGCGAGCTGGGGAAAAATCATTTGATGGTAAATAATTTTCACCCGAGTGCACAAAGGCAAGGGAGGGCAGGGCGGCGTTCACCTGCTTGCTGGGCTCCGAGCACTTTCAGCCCAGCGAACAAGTCTGAATAAGGTCCTATATGTTGTTTGCATTATGGTGTCTATAGTTGTGCAATGTCACTACATGTCTTCAGCTAATTATTATAATTTCATCAGCATAACAGAGATGGTTCTGTCATAACGATTACTTTTGGAACACTATGTAAGTACTGTGATGAATCGTGCCAAACCTCTGGCTCAGTCATAGCATTTTCAGATGTCTTCTGACATCAGTTAAATGAAGTCATTCAAATGGCTGGATCAGAGAGACAGGTTTCAGGGTGCATATCTTGGAGAATGCATGTAAACAATTACACTCAGCGATTGTACATTTTATAATATAAATCAGTAGTTGCTTTACAGACTATTGGACACATCTCAGATGTGAGCAGCAAAGGACCTAAATATGAAATGTATACAACTCTGGGGCTATGGAATTAGTTGCATACTGAGAGACATTTATTGATTCCATATTTGTGAAAAGTCAAACTGGGGGAATTGTAATAAAATGGGAGTTCTATTTCCGATGGGATGTTGCTATGGGCAACCAATACAATACTATCTATTATCTTCTAGAAGGTGCTAAGGTGATTGGTTGCCTATAGCAACATTCCATGTGATATAGAACTCCCATCTTAGTAAATTGACTCAAACCATCTTACGTTGGCTGTAATATTGAAGGATACAAAGGGGCATACATTTTCTGTTGAGAAATAAAATATTTCTATATAAAGAAAACTAAAAACAGATGCATACAAATGGACCCCTGGCATCTTTTCCTTCCTTTAATATACAAAAGCAATTTCTTCTTTATGACTTCCTGTCCATATTTTGCCTAAATGATTTAGGTCTATTACCTGAGGCAGGACATTTCTCAAGGATTTCCAAACCTGTGGTATGCTTTCCCTTGCAAAACAAGAATCTCTTCTAGCCTCCTATTCGTGAGGGGTTCCCTGAAAACTCCACCCCTTTAGGCAAGTTTATGAACACCCACTACACTCTTTACACAAAACTTATATGTCTTATCGGTGAACACAAATACGTTTCTAACCCCAGAACAACATTGCTGTGTGACTGAATTATGTATCCCACCAAGCACGTTTCGTTTTGGATAGACCAAAATACAATATTTAGATAATAATTGTAAGCTGGCAAGCAGGGCCTCTAAACTCTCTGTCTGTTAATACCCAGACTCGCTTAAAAGGGGTTTTTATTGGACTTGTTTAATAAGTGTGTGTGTGTGTGGGGGGGGGGGGGACGGGACCGTGTGTAACTAATTGCCACCACCTGTAATGATAACTGGAACTTTTTTCACCTCCAACATTATTATTATTATTATTATTATTTTTATTATTATTGTTTATTTATATGGTGCCACAAGGTTTCCGCAGCACCTAACAATACATAAATGACCAAAAAACAAATAACGAATGACAGTACAAGACAATTTAGGACAAGTACATGGTAAATAAGAATAGTTACATCAGGGGACAGGACACTGGAGCAATTATCAGGGTGGCAGAGATGTATATATTCTAAGAAAAGTACATGAGGAGAGAGGGTCCTGCTCGTGAGAGCTTACATTCTAATGGGAAGGGTAAGACAGACAGGAGTGACACAGAATGGGTAGCAGTGAGCATAGACAGTTAGGATGAAAGATGGTTGGATTTTAAGCGGGAGGGTGGGAAGATGATCAGTTCAGTCCTAGACATTTTAAGACTAAGAAAGTGCTGGGTCATACAAGAGTAGATAGCAGAGAGACAGTTGGAAATGAGTGAGGATAGAGGGAGAGAGATCAGGAAAGGAGAGGTAGAGTGGAGAATTATCAGCATAAAAGTGAGCTCACCCAGGGAGGTCGTACAGAGAGAGGGAAGAAAAGGACCAAGAACAGAACCTTGGGAGATACCTGCTGACATTGGAAGTGCAGGACAGGTGGAGGCTTTAAATGTACAGCTGGGCATTTTCAAATACAAGCATTACTGGTTGCAGTTACTGTTCTTGCTTATGTCAAAAAGGTGATGTTATTATGGAAGAATATCCAGATTAAGCAGGCATGAATTGTATGGTGTGAGGATAAAGTGAACTAACTCAAAGTAGTCCTTTGGTTTTCAGAGTTGTGGTTGTTGTTGGTCCTTCTGATTCACTTTGGTATAACACTGGTATAACGCTGCAGTTATGTTTAAATGAAATTATGCCCTTCAAATATTGTGCACACACCTACAGTATACCATGCACACAGCCTAAACCGGCCAAAGCCTATGCAATGATCCTTAAATACTGAGACAATGCATCTGCTCTCCTTAATTGGACTCTACCACCCAATCCCCACCCCCACCCCACCCCCCACTACAATGAGAAGTAATAAAAGTGGCTAACATAAACAACCATGGCATTCCAAGATAACATGTATCATTAAGAATTATATGAAGTTCCTCCCTTCACAGAGGCAAAAGAGATTTTATAGTTAACTTTTTCAAAACACTTTTCTGATAGCTAAAGCAGTGTGCAGAATGATCAATTACCTATGACAATATCAAATCAATATAGGATACGGGGTGCAATAATCTGCAGTCCAGATCAGGAATGTAGAATGTTGGTTACCTATGACAATATAAAATCAATCTAGGACAGGGAGTGCAATAATCTGCAGTGCAGATCAGGAATGTAGACTGTTGGTTACCTATGACAATATCAAATCAATCTAGGATAGGGGGTGCAATAATCTGCAGTCCCGATCAGGAATGTAGAATGTTGGTTACCTGGATGAGAAGAGATGAGAAGTCAGTTCATTCAGGATAAGCGGTACTTGTGGAGTATCACGGCTCCCACGACCTTGATCGTATGCTGATCGTATGCTAAAAAATCGCATCGCATCGCATACTATCAAATCGCATGCGATGCGATGCGATCGCACCCGATTTTGCACTGAAATGCATCAAAATGCATTGAAATGTGTAGTAAACTTGTGAAATGCCCCCAAATGCCATTTTTCATAGTGTACCACCCCCACTATCAATGTCAACCCGAAGCGTGGCGAGCGCAGCGAGCCCTCGAGGGGCGGCGGTACACGTCCTACGACCTATTCATACCCCCACTATCCACGTCAGCGTGGAGTTGAGAATTGAGCGCAGCGAGCCACCAAGCCCGATCTGGCGATGCCCCATAGAAGCCAATGGGCTTTTACCGCATCCCACCGCCGCCCCGCGCCGACCCCCCGCCGCCCCGCATCACCCCCTCACCTGTGTCCGGGCAGCACAGAGCTGTGCTGCCCGGACCTGTGACCTCCTCCCTGCACTGATCCTCTTCCGGGTGCAGGGAGGAGGAGAGCCCGGCGCAGCAGCAGCAGCGCCGGGTGTGTGAGGGAGGGGGGAGCCGCCGGGACCTGCTGGGACCCGGCGACTCTCACCGCAAAGGACAGCTCTTAACGCAAGAGCTGTCCTTTGCCTTAATTATCATATGTTAGAACATATGCGATAATTATAAATGCGATGGCATGGCGAAGGGGGGGCGGAGATTCTTAGAGAATCTCCCCCACAGTATCAGATATCATAGAAGGACCTCCTCATATCCCTCCTCTACCTCTAATCAGTTTAGGCACATGCACACAGTTGGTCTGACATGCAATGTGATGTGCGATAACAAAGCCGGGACAGATCTTATCAGTGCAGATGTCCCAACATGAGACAAATGATATATTACTGTACATCCCTACATCACTGCATGAAGTGGCCATGAGAAATGTTAGTTTACAGCAGGGGTGGGGAACCTCACGCTCGGTGGCCGTATGCGGCCCCCATAGCCGGTCTGAGTGGCCCTCCCACACGCCCGTCAGCTTCGCTGGGAGTCAAGTACAGGGGAATTCTCGTGAGAGGTGAGACGTTCTTGCGAGATTCCTCTTACTCAACAGCAACCGGACACTGGGAGTCCTATTCAGCGGCAGCCACCTGAGCGTGGGACGGCTGCAGCAGGTCAATATGTAAGAGAAATTTTTACATATGGCCCCCAAAGGATTTTTTTCACCATACAAACGGCCCTTGGCACAAAAAAAGGTTCCCCACCCCTGGTTTACAGTATGAACACAATATATAAACATTTTTAAATAGACCCCTGAATGTTTGGGGATTGTGACCCTAGTAAGAACCAAAATGTTTATATTACTGTATGTTAAAATATAGATTTTATAAAGTAAGCCATATTTCTTTTGATCTCTATTTTTTTCCTTGGTGAGAAGATAAAATAGTAAATTTGGCGCACTTACAGGCCAATCTAGAGTGACATGCAAGCCAGGTGTAATTGCTCCTGTATTGCATTCATTGAACTAAATTCTTATATTTGCTTGCTGGCAGTGAACCACTTCTATACATTTTTTTTTATACTCATCATCATCAACAAGGTGCACTTCTAACAGCCATATTTCCTTAATTCCATCAACACATCTTTACTAAGATGGGAGTTCTATTGCAGATGAGATGTTGCCCATTGCAAAAAAATCAGATTCTACTTCATTTAGAACCTTCTAGGAAATAATAGATAGAATCTGATTGGCTGCTGTGGGCAACATCCCATCTTCAATATAACTCCTATCTTAGGAAATGTACCACACTTGGTGGCAAAAAAATGCTCCCAAATCCAATTTGGCCTGTTTTTTACCCAATTCCATTAAATCGGGCCGAGAAATCTAGTGAAAATTGGCCAAATCGCAGGTATTTGGTGTCTGATCGGATCTACAGTAATACATGTTTCCTTGTGCATCGGGTCTTAGTTGGAGGTTGGACTTACAACACATAGGATAAATCAGAATGGGACCCATCAGCAGTACATAGCGGTTAGATTTTAGCACTTGCAATGTATCGCATCCGAGTCCCTTGAACTCTCCCAGCAGCTCTCGAGGAGTCCTTTTTCATGAGATAAAAAAGGGCACTGAATCATTAGTACTAGGGTACATTGGTTACTGTAAGTAAAATAAGTATTTATTTTATTTATTTCTTAACAATTTCTTATATAGTGCATACATATTCCGCAGCACTTTACAGAGCACACAGAGCACACAGAGCACACGCACACACAGACATTCTAGGGTTAATTTGTTTGGAGTCGATTAGCCTACCAGTATATTTTTGGATGGTGGGAGGAAACCGGAGCACCCGGAGGAAACGCAAGCAACTCTGGGGAGAATATACAAACTCTGCACAGTTAGAGCCATGGTGAGAATCGAACCCATGACCTCAGTGCTGTGAGGCAGTAATGCAAACCATTACACCATCCATAAGTACAACATCAAAGTTAATATATTAGCAGTTTTTGTGCTATATTAGTCACTACATTATTGATGTATTCAGCATAAAAATTAAGCTACTGTGCGTTATAATTGTGCCTTTATTTTACATACAGTATGTACAAATCTGTTAAGCAGGGCTGGGCAATTGCGGCCCTCCAGATGTGGAAGAACTACACATCCCAGCATGCCTTGCATCAGTTTCAGCATGGCCACATAGCAAAACTAATGCAAAGCATCCTGGGATGTGTAGTTCCTCAACATCTGGAGGGCCGCAATTGCCCAGCCCTGTGTTAGAGAGTGCAGATGACAGAGATACAAATGACATGTGTTTCTTATTCACTATGAATTACAACAGATTTGCACAAATCCCCATTACTTTTATAAATGTTGCCTTATATTGCTAAAAACACACACCCAATGAGCTATTGCATTATTATAGCCCTAATCCTGCAAGACTGAAAGAGCATTGTACCAATTTGACAATACTTATGCTGTTTTAAAACAAGTGGGCAGTTAAGTGTGGTATTATTTGAGTTGAGTACATTAGTTATTGAGGTCAGATAGTGTTTTGTTTAAATCATATTCATATGGCAGGGTTGGATGGGTCCCACCCTTGATCTCTGCTAATATTACACACGGTTGGATTAACACATTTACTTTAGCACGTTATTGCTGTAACATCAAACGTGATACCCACGCCTTGTCAGTGACAAGCTATGAAAATACTAGGCTGTGTCTACAGGAAATGCTCTAGAAAACTTAAAGTCACTGCAAGGTTGTGATTGTGAAAAATTCATAGTGGCCTTTATGTTTAATACATACCACAAGGCTATTATACAGCATACTATAAAATCTTCTTCTATTTATAATTGTGCCGTTCAATTTCTATGCAACCCACCCCACAGGGCCGTAATTAGGGTGGAAGGATGGAAGATGAGGAAGTGGAGAAAGAGCAATGATGAGGAGGAAGTGATGATGATTCATTGCAATATGCATTATCCCTGATTTGAATGGGGGGGGGGGGGGGGGGGGGGCAATTCTCTTCTTCTATGCAAGATGGAGATCGAACTGATGGTTCTTATAAAATGCAGCGGGCTTTCTAGTGGCCTCAGTTCAATTTATGCAGCATTATAGGGACTGATATACTGTATAATACAGAAAACATTCTAGTAATACTTTAAGTATAAAACATATTTAATTTACAGTATATAATATTGTATATACTCTGTATGCAGTAGAAAGTGTACTCATGAATACTATACAAAACACAATGTATACTGTACAAGTGACTATTCAGCACTAGCTTTGTTCTATGATTCACTAACAAAAAGCTCTTGTTATTTTACAAATCTCTAATGATACAATGCAGACCCTCAAATATCCAGAGGCTATATAATGCAGGTCATCAAAAATCCATGGTAGCTTTATTAAAAAAGTTCAAAATTGATCAAAATTAGCTATAATTACTACCTTACAACCTGTAAGTGACACATTAATAGTGCTTTGATTTGAGGTACTGTATGCTGTTTTAGTAGTTTGGATACATGTGTGTGTGTGTGTGTGTGTGTGTGTGTGTGTGTGTGTGTGTGTGTGTGTGTGTGTGGGCATGTCCCTGGATCCTGTTATACCCTGTAAATCAACAATCACAAAAAAAATCGTCAATCCACAAAAAAATCCTATTCTATGCAATTATACTGTACATGACCAACACAGTTGATTCTGATTCAGATTCTTCTTCTGATTCTAAATAGCTCCCAGTAGACTATACTGCTTCCATCCATGAAACGATAAGTTTTAATGGATATATGGGCCTTATTTTGGTTCATTCTTTCTGACAAAATCCTTCTTAGATGGACAAAACCATGAGCACTGCAGGTGAGGCAGGTGTTACTTGTGCAGAGATAATTTGATTTGGGTGAGTAATTTTGTTTCTGTGCAGGGAAAATACTGACTGCTTTATTTTTACACTGCAATATAGATCTCACTTTGAAGTAAAACCCCACCCAAATCTAATTCTCTCTGCACATGTTACATCTGCCCCACCTGCAGTGCACATGGTTTTGCCCATCTAAGAAGGATTTTGTCAGAAAGAATGAACCAAAATAAGGCCCATAGTTCTATCCAACTAAAAGGAAGATGAACTATGAAATGGAGAATGAAAAGGTGGAAGAAGCCAATGTACCAGACAATCAGCTCCTAACTTTCATGTGTAGTATGCTTTTGAAAAATGACAGTTGTCAGCTGATTGGATCTTTGTCTCTCCAACAGTCTATCAATAATCAACTGGCTTGGGAATTTGCAGCTGTGCAATCAGGTCTGAATAACCCCCTATATCTTTACCACATGTACATATATACACACACACATTCATGCTAGGGATAATTTTGTCAGGAGCAGGTTAACCTACCAATATATTTTGGACTGTAGGAGAAAACTGGAGTAGCTTTAGGAAAGCAACACAAACACGGGGAGAATATGCAAACTCTATACGGTAATGGAATTGAACCCATGACCTCTGTGCTGTGAGGAAGTAATGGTAACCATTACGTTATCTGTGTTTCCCACCTTATAGTTGTGTTATCTACTCAATACCAGCAGATGTAATTTATACAGTGCCATTAGATTTTTGCATTGTAAGATTCAAGCCCATAAATCATGGATCTTCAAACTGTGGCCCTCCAGATGTTGTGAAACTACAAATCCCAGCATGCCTTGCCACAGTTTTGCTATAAGGGAGTGTTAAAACTGTGGCAAGGAATGCTGGGATTTGTAGATTCACAACATCTGGATGGCCACCGTTTGAAGACCCATGCCATAAATGGTTGATAAATGAAAACGATGGAGGCATCTATGCATATAGAACAATTACCCAGATTATTACAACATAAATTACCACCGTTTTCGAGCAAAGAAGCAAAGATACAATAGATCCGGGATAAATGCCTGGACCCACTGTATTTTTGTATGGCAGCCGCAAAACATAGGCATTTATTGAGGCTTTGTTTCAGGACCTCAACAAATCCCCAAAACAAATCCCATATAAGTGCAAGAGTAAAGACTAACTGAATAGACCCAGAGGGATCAATTAGCTGTGGTAAATAGTGTTTCAATTTTCCTCAAATAAAATGTGGGTCATGTCTTGGGAATTTGATTAATGGAGTAATAACATAGGCCAGCGGCTCTTATCAGGTTCACTGGAGAAACTGCCAAATGGGATGTTTACACCAAAGTGTCACACTAAAAAATAGTGAAATGTTACTGTTCTAATTGGATTCATTTGTATGCCACTGTTTTGTCAACCAGCCATCCTCCCAGAATGATATTTGTAAGGGGTATTTCTGTAATACGATATGAGATCTACTGTATGCTAGGCAGTGGCATCTTTATATTGGGTGCACCCATTTGTTTCACACTTACTCTTCGGCGTAGTCCTGCAGCAGCACTGTGGAAATCACCAGAATGGCTGCTGAGCCATCTTTCCAGAGATATGCACATGACAGTCTGAGCTCACTAGTTGTCAGGCTCGACAGCGCTGCAGCCAGCAGTGAGAAGGCCACATCAGAGGAGGGTGCACACTGGCCACCTCCTCTCTTAAAACATCCCTGATGCTACGATATTTCTGTACTGTCCTTAGTGGCTGATAAAATCTGTATAGTTTGTCTGGTCTTTTCATTTGTCACATTGCCAATTGTATAAGTAAAAGGCAGCACAATATTAAGCAAGTACAGTATTCAACAATTCTAAAAATAATTTGGCACTGCTCTACTCAAGTGTATTATTAAGTTTTAATGATACCTCTGCAAACAGAAAAGCAGTATCCACCCAATAACATCTGACAGTCAATGTTCATTGAATATTAGTTATCCCTAGCATATACAAGGTGCTAAGCCAGGCATGTCCAACGTTGGCCCTCCAGATGTTGTGAAACTACACATCCCAGCATGCTTTGCAATAGTTTTAGCATTCTCTAATAGCAAAACTGTGGCAAAGCATGCTGGGATGTGTAGTTTCACAACATCTGGAGGGCCAACGTTGGACATGCCTGTGCTAAGCTATAAGGTAATGGAAGGAAAATACAATATAACTGTGTAAATCAGCAGTCATACTTTATTCATCCAGATAATATAGTTTTTCATCTGTCCACAGCTCATCAATGGACACATGCATGGCGCTAAGTTGACACTACAGATGGAAAATGCCAAGCTTGCTTCAGATAACTTCATGCGCAAGTAAGTTAATATCTGCATTTCACTTGCCATTTTGGCTGGATTCTTTCTATACCTACCAACCCTCCCAACATAGGGCCTCAGGAGCTTTGCTCAAGAAGCACTTCTGTGCTTGGCTATCCTGGTGCTTTATATTATATTTAATACCTCTCATTTCCTGGTACTGCCCCATACTTGGAATCTAATAAAACTGGAAATATGTCAAATTTTGCCCAAATCAGGTTTTCTATGTGGAACAAAACTTTTTGCTAAAGCTTGAAATTCTGAAATCACATTTGAATTTCCACTCAGTTCCATTCCACACTATGGACCTGAGTTAGACTGCTGCAAACACACAGATGAGTCAGGATCATTTTGGTGGTGGGGGGAGATGGGGTTGGGCGGTGGTTTGAGGCTGTGACTGTGATCCTGTATGCAGCTACAATGTCTCCGACATAATGCTTCCTGCCATCACGGTGTGTGACCATAGGGTTGCCCAGAACTTTGATGCTCATCTGATCTGAGACATATGCTGCCTCTTTTTATGCAGCACTTGGTGCTGCATAAAAAGCCACTTTGTAAAGCCACCAATGGCGATTCAAAGTCAGATTGCAGCATAATCACTTTTTAAAGACTATTTAGTCTATGAATATAGCTGACATAGATTCAGATTTTATCAATACAGTATCACTTTTTTTTTAAGAAAAATAAATTGCTCAATGTTTTATGTTGCCATTCGTAATGTTGACTTTGACAATGTCAAAATGGTCAAACGGTCAACAGTGAAAATGTGAACATGGCAACATTCATCATATGATGGCATGTTGACATATCATGTACTGACATTAGGTGCATGTTCACATTTTCAAGCTCTCAACATTTATGATGATGTCATTTTAACCATTCCAACCACCACTAAGGATGTATAATCTGTGTCATGGATAGCTCCATACTTGCGTAGCCAATTCTATAAATGATATTTCTCTTATCATCTGCTGCAGCTGCATGCTCAGTGATCACTGGCATAGAGCTTTTACTATCTATGAGGTATCTGGATCATGCGTAAAGAGCGATTGCATGTCCTTGTCGATGACCAATCATTATTTAGACTGGTTGAGTACTACTGGCCAACAGTTATCATGTTGACATTCTAATGTCCACACAGAGGACAGGTCGATATGATTAACTGTTTCCAAATAGTCCCTGGTGGTCTAGTGGTGTCTTACCTATGTCATTGACAACTGTGACTCCAGTATCTTTGTCCTGGTCCTGGCAATCACATGAGATCATATCTGTCAGAAATGTTTCAGCAGCGGCATTCCAGTGAATATTTTCCCCACTACCCATAATCCTCATCCCTATCCCTTCCTTAGTGCCTAACTCTAACCTCCTACACACCCCCAACATTAACAATAACCCCCTCAGTGATGCCTAACAACACAGCTTTCTCAGACTGTCAACATTTCACAAGACAACGGTTCAGATGTAAAAATGTTGGCATTCTGAGGATGATGACATGGTGCTTGTCAAACGTCTGATCGGACATCATTTTAATCTAGCGCAAATTTGTCCTGTACCACTGGCAGAGAAACTTAAACCGCCCCTGACATATTTCCCATAATTTATACTATTGATCTTACTGGTCAATATTTGTCTGGTATAAACTTTTATTCATATTTGAATATTGGTATCACATCATGTGCATCCTTCCAATTCATCAGTCTCATATCATAAATTAAGGAAAAGGGAAATATTGGTTATGAAATGTATAGGATGCATTTAAAAAAAATTATAAATACATTATTTACTAACAAGTAAGCCCGCTTGAAGCAAATGCTTCGAAAGCTAGTAAGGCAGCTATATAGTTAAGTTCACACTTTTTAGTAATGACTATATAATTGGAAAGCAAATTTTTGTGCCTAATTTATTATTTAGTTACAGTATGTTTGGTGTAGTTGTATGGAGCAGGTTACAGAGGTTTCACTTTGCAAAGGGCATACAGTACTGGAAGTACAAAATAGAGACTGTACTAAATCTTTTCCTTTAAATCCCAACAACCAACGCTAGCATAAGAATGTCTTCAGTTTAATATACTTATGGTACGGCAATATAAAATAATATAAAAGATAATATAAAAAATGTGTTTATAATGAAACTCTTTATTAATTATTCTTTCAGTATTTTATAATGTCTAAGAAGTCCGCAACACAAAATACAGATGCTTAAAAATGGTCCCGCCCCCCACCCGTGGCTGGCAGTGTCCCACGGCGGAGGGGTAGTTGGGAGTTGGGAGACGCTGTGCTCATGTGCACAGGGCGAAAAACAGGGGTGTGGCCATACGGTGCACTCAATTATGCCACACCCACATTTGCATTGACCCCGCCCCCTATTCAGAAGTTAAGAAGTTGGGGGGTATGCAAATGCAGGATTTTTAGAGGGGATTTCCAAATGCAGTACACAAATTACCACTCTGTGGAACATTGGAGCAAAAACGGGAGTCCGGAGGAGCGCTAGAAGTTCATAGTAATGACCCTGGACATTAATGTACACACTGGAAACTGTATGGCATACAATATGTATCTAACACTATATATTTGTATACTAAATGATAGGCTGTATCAAACTTTTAAACAGTATAATTAAGTTTAATCATACCATAATAAACAATACACAAACATAATAGAACCAGTATTGCACTTTCTAAGCTCATATTCTCCAACCTCATGGTAAGGCTCCTGTCTCTTCTTCCTGGCAGCTGCTCTCTGATCCAGTGCACTGATTGAGGACTCAGAGCCATACACACAGCAGACTTGGTAGAAGAAGTTGCTACCACTGGACATGTTCCGCAGCTCCGCTCTGTCCCTTACACTGGATGGTGTGGTGGCAGCTCTAGTAATCATGTTATATACCATTGCTTGCCAAAGGGAGAGGGGCATTCCGCATTTGATAAATTGATACTTTAATAGTACAAAAGCTAGTGTTTCTGTATAGGAGTGATGCATTAAAAAAAAATAAGCCCCATAGAGAAACAACAGAACAGTGTTTAATCTATTCACCCTTTCATAAAAAAAAAAAATTAGACATATTTAGTCATATTGATATAATGCATTACATACAATATTTTATTTTAAAAAAACCTTCAGAACCTGACACATTTAAACTTTATACATTTATTATCACTAACAATGATGCAGTGTGTCATAATCATCATCATCAACAATAATTATTACAATAATATTAATAATGGGCCAGATGTATCAAGCTTCAAAAATTAATAAAGTGGAGAGTAATTAACAACAGCCAAACCCTGCCTGTAACATGTCAGTTAGTAGCTGATCAGCTAGTTGTTTATCACTCTCCATTTTATCACTTTTTGAAGCTTGATACATCTGGCCCATTGTAACAATGACATATTGCAGTACATTTTAGCAATGCTTACTTGTAAAAGATTATGCCCATTAACAACCATGTAAACACGTGGCTTGCAATTCATACAATATCATATATTGACAATAGCGTTTCTAAAGGCCATATTTATTTCAATGGTTGCTATTTTTTTAAAATATATATCCTTAGACAGAATACTCAGTATGTACAAGGTCTAGATGAAAGACAAATAATCCTTACCTTATAGAACACCCTCCAGTCCTACCAAATTACAACTAAAGGAATGTTACACATTGGTTTAAAATGTAGCATTATATCCACAAATTATCTCAGTGATGCTATGGAAATATTTGTAGACCTGAATACAGTTTCCAAAGTTATTTACCAGATGATATTTGTCTAAAACCTTTTTTTTTTTCATTTCTGTACATACAGTAGTTACTTGTTAATTTCTCCAATTATATACATATGACATGAAATAAACACTATGTCATATGTATATAATGGGACACTAATGCACCTGGCAGTATTTCTGATAAGGATTATTCATACTAAATAATAGAGGGCGAGATGTACTAAGCCTTGAAATTGATCATATGGAGAGTAGAAAGCCACCAAACAATCAGCTCCTAACTGTCATCTTTTAAACACAGTCTGTAATGTGGCTGTCTCCATTTTATCACTGCTCAAGTTTAGTACATCTGGCCAAGATTTAGCTGTGTTCTCAGCCCTCTCATGTGTACTCATTTTTAGTAAGACCTTGTCCCTAAGTTGTTACATCCTACTTCATTTCAATGTTACAGATCATGATTGTTCTATGGAAATCTGGATAATTGTGGTGTAAATTGTGAAGTATTGATTAAATGTACTTTACAGCAGTGTAAATATCCACTGGTTCAGAAGATTCGTACAATTCATTTACTAAAGAAATGAATGAGCCAAGATAATCTGTTGAAATCTCTTTAAAGATCTGTCTTTTAATTTGTGGTTTTTAGATATGACACAGAAAGGGCCTATCGCACAGCCTTGGAGACAGATTTGGAGGGCCTTCGGAAAGTGATGGATAATCTCACCATTGTCAGGACAGACCTGGAGATGGAGGTTGAAGGAATGAGGAAACAGCTGATCTACATGCGGAAAAGCCACGAGGAGGTGCAGTATCATCCTATTATTTCCATTGATTGTTCATATAAATGTATACTCAGCAAGGTGTAGGCAAAACCAAATATTCTGGGTGAGGCTTAACAATTATCTATACACAAAAAGAACATTGATTATTTGTGTGGTGAGAGCTTTATAAACTTTAATTACCACAAGTAACTAAGCAGTTCTCAGGACTAAAACTTACAATAAAAGAAGACGAATAATAATTTGATAGATTGCACAATGTGTCTGGTTTCTCTCTATTGCCTTCATTGCTATTTGGAATCAGACTACATATACAAATAAAGAAAAACAAACAATAGGTAATTTGTATAATAAAGGTTCCTCTATTATACAAATAAATTGTATGATAGAGCTTCCCGAATGGCAGGATCGCATGTGGTCCTTTTGCATGCGATATATTGTATGTGATCCTATTCACCGGTAATGGGAGGCTGTCCGACTCAGAGGTCTAATGTGCAAGCAGGTCTGATCTCCGATTGTTTATTAGAATGCTTGGTGGTTCAAATGCCAACAGCTTATTACTCGTACATAGGACAGGAGAGAGCCTGGTTGGATCCAGGTACTTTTTATGGTGTGGTTTAATTATGAGAGACATAGACATGCATTCTTAGTGTAAAATACAGAAAAAAATAGTATTTTAAGTACCTTCCTTGTACAGTATATTATATAATAATAATAATAATAATAATAATAATAATAATAATAATAATAATAGTTATTTTATCATCCTCCTCTTTCCTCCAAAATAGTTACCTCACTATACTAATTCCCTATAATGTTATGTACTGGTGAAAAAAATTAAAAACTTTACAGCAGACATTAAAAATGCTGTATTAGTCTAAGTCTATTATACTTTATTCCAAATTGAAAACAAAAAAGATGTTTTGGATTTCATGGCCTGGGCAGGTTTCAGGTCATGTCAATGAAAGGAAAGAATACTGTATTTTTAACATTTTTAAATATATATTTCATTTAGTCAAGTTAAAATATTATATACTTCAAATATCATAGAAAGGTAATTACATTATAATTCTTGGATATACTAGTTCACCTTGACTAAATAAAAGTTACATTTTAAAATGTAAATATATTTGATTACCTAACCAAGAAGAGTCTTCTTTTGCTAATTTTGCCATAGTCTACATACTAATGACTGACTGGAGCACAATCAACCATGGCATTACAATGATATACATGATGTATACTCTTAGCTTTTTCTATGGTATAAAACGTTGAAGATTCAAGGTTCCTCCTACTTTGCTCTACAGGTTTCCTGGCATATACTGTAGATGCCCCAATGTTTAATTTTAAAATTATATGAACTCTGCAAGATTTACAAATAAAACTATAATTAACTATCAGCAGTTTGTTCTGATGGTATTAGTTAAATTGGTGAAGCCTAAAGTCCTCACCTCTGCAATCATTAGATGTGTATCATAAGTAATACATCTCTGACTACAGTAGATTAGTGAGGCTTTTGGAAGTTTCTTCTGAGGTTCTGGATCCTTATAAAAGTCACCAACATCATCACCCAGTTGTACAATAATATACAGTACATATACTCTTGAGTAGTCAAAACATTACAGTAGTGTAAATAAATGATTTCAAACAAAGAAAGTTAAAATAAACACCAAACAGTTCAATTCCGATTTATAGGCAAGGATAATCCTACATACAAAAACACAATGATGCTGTAAGCAAATACCTCCACCCAAATAATTAAAAGCCTCATTAGTAATGCCATCTATAAAAATAATTGTTAGGTGAATAAGGCATGAACAGGTTTTAATTGTTAGTACTGTACAGTACAGTCTTAGTAATGTGTTCATTTTCAGTATATAATAAACTGAATTTTTACTCCTGCTGTATGAGCAACATCGATAAAGAATACTCCAGGAAGGAGAATACCATATAACAATTTATGCTAAGATCATTGTTCCACAACAATGGGTGTTGATGTTCTACTGTAAGGACCATATTCAATGCGGCCGGTGCGGGGGTTAAACCGCGGGGGTACTTATGTAGTATCTGGACGCCCGATTTTTTGATTGTATGCCTTAACTTAAGGCATACAATCAGATGTGATGCAATGCGATGCAATCGACCTGATTTTCCATAGGATTCATTGTAAAAATGGTCTTGTTCATTTCCCTACTATCCAAGTGGGCATGGAGTTGGATATAAACCTGTGGCTAGCAAAGTTAGCCACCGAGCCCGAAACGTGGCGAGCGTACGCAGATTATTTAAAATGTATTCCATGTCACCAAAATAATCTGCGTCCCCTCGCGGGGCTCGCTGAGCTCGCCACGCTTCGGGCTCGGTGGCTCGCTTCGCTCGCCACAGGTTTATATCCAACTCCATGCCCACTTGGATAGTAGGGAAATGAACAAGACCATTTTTACAATGAATCCTATGGAAAATTGGGTTGATCGCATTCCATCGCATCGCATCTAATTGTATGCCTTAAGTTAAGGCATACAATCAAAAAATCAGGCGTCCAGATACTACATAAGTACCACCGCGGGGATTGCAGAAAACAAGCAACCCTCGCCGTTTAACTCCCACGGTGGCTGCTCACCCTAATTCAATGTTCCAGAGGAACCCTCACTGTCAGATGACAGCGAGGATTCCCCCAAACAGCAAGGCTCACGGCTAATGCAGGGAGCCCGCTGCATTTAGCCACGAGCCTCGCTGTTTTAGCAGCCGCACTCACTGTTTCCATGTCACTGCAAAAACCCAGAGACGTGGAAACGGCGTATGCAGGGGAGGTCAGTTGAATACAGTCAGCACTGCTCGCTGTCACAACTCGCAAAATTCATTGAATACTGTATACCCCTATGTCTTCTTAAGTTTAAATTAGTGACCCTTTTCTGGATTGGTTAGCCAAAATATTTTATTTTATTTTTTAGTAAACAGAGATAGTTCTTGTATTGTGTAAAAACTGTAAAAAAAAAAAAAAAAAAACGAACCATTTTTAACAATTCAGTATGCAAAGTAATACTGAAAATTATGTAATAACATTACTAAAATGTACAAATCTGAATTCAATTCACAGAAAACATTTTAGTTAAGGCTTAGTTACAAACAGCAATATGAAGCCCCCTGCCCTCTTATTTGCGCAAGTTCACTTACTTGTATGCAAGGGCATTTACTGTACATTGTATATGTAAATCTCGGTCTTTGAAAAGTCCCGGCAAAACAGTAATCAATTTATATTTGTATATACTCAGAAAGATACTCACAGTAAACAATAATAAATACTGTCCAACCTGATTTTATTTGAACACTTTTCTATTAAATTACTCTTCAAGTTTTTTAGAATTCAAATATGTTTTTTGATTTTTACTACATTAATTAAAGTAAAATAAGAATAAATGTATCTACTTCAGTGCAATATAAAGGTGCAAAATATGTGAAACTAAAAGTATAGG
This sequence comes from Crinia signifera, assembly GCF_055691185.1. Lineage (NCBI taxonomy): Eukaryota > Metazoa > Chordata > Amphibia > Anura > Myobatrachidae > Crinia > Crinia signifera. Next base: position 134,200,640 of record NC_139222.1, on the reverse strand, counting down.
ACAAGGTCTGATTTATTTCACCATTGAGCATGATACAAAAAAAAAAATCTATGGATAATATGAAAATAGTGACAATTGAGCCAGTGTATAAGTTCTACATGGTAACCTATTATTTACTTATTTTATAGAATGCATTTGATAAATAGTACTTCAGAGCTGGTCTATTTATCTACTTTTATAACCGTTCCATACATTTAACTCCAAGTCCTCCAAAACAAAATAGTGTTCCTACTCATAGAGCTTGCAATACCTCCAGTACTAGATGGCATTACAAACATTTTTTGGTCCCATTTGGGAGTAAAAATATGCGCATTTGTTAACAAGACATGTCTCAAACCCCCCCCCCCAACTTCTTCCATTTGCAATCATGTGTACCAAATTAATTGTCAAATGAATGTAGACTTCCTCAAAAAAAAATTGCAGTCAAAAATGATCTTTATTGTCCAACTTGCACTAGACAGAAGAAGGGTTTTCTGATTTGAAACAGTTTTCAGTAAATAATTATTTTTAGATTGTATTTAGATTTTGTCTAGTTTTTTAGTTTTTTATTTGTGACATACGAAACAGATCCACCACATTCTGAAACATACTATTTTGCTGCTTTACTTATCTTTTAATCTTAATAACAATTTTGGGTACTTGTTTCCTAGCACGGCCACACCGATTTACATCGGGGTGGTCGTGTCGGAAAAATCGGGTCGATCGCATCGCATGCGATTTGGTCGCATGCGATGCGATCGTCGCGACCGACCGATTTTGGACCCGATTTTTTTTTTAATTAAATGTAAATCGGGTCCCTGGGACCCGATTTTACATTGGATTCAATGTAAAATATTCCCAACCCCCCCAAATGTCACGGCGTACACCCCACCCCACGATAGACGCCAACCCGAAGCGTGGCGAGCGCAGCGAGCCCGCGAGGGGCGGCGGTGCGCGTCCTCCGACCTTTTCATTCCCCTACTATCCACGTCGGCGTGGAGTTGAGAATAGAATAGTGTGGCGAGCGCAGCGAGCCACCGAGCCCGAAGCGTGGCGAGCGCAGCGAGCCCCGCGAGGGGACGCGGATACCTTCACAGTTATACGCGTCCCCTCGCAGGCTTCACAGGTGTCCGTGGCGACGCGGACACCTGTGAAGTCCGCGAAGGGACGCGTTTACCTGTGAAGGTATCCGCGTCCGCTCGCCGCGCTTCGGGCTCGGTGGCTCGCTGCGCTCTCCACACTATTCTATTCTCAACTCCACGCCGACGTGGATAGTAGGGGAATGAAAAGGTCGGAGGACGCGCACCGCCGCCCCTCGCGGGCTCGCTGCGCTCGCCACGCTTCGGGTTGGCGTCTATCGTGGGGTGACGACGGGGACATCTAAAATGTGAAATGGGTCATATTGGCCCATTTCACATTTTTCACATTTTTTCAGGATTTCAATGTTAAAAAATCTTTTAACATTGAAGCCTATGTAAAAATCGGGGGCATCGCGTCGGGACCTATGTTAATGGTCCCGACCGACGCGATGCCCCTGATATTTTACCTTTCCCGACACGATTTCAATGTTAAAATATTTTTTAACATTGAAGCCTATGGGGAAATCGTGGGCATCGCGTCGGTCGCGTCGGGACCATTGTTAACGGTCCCGACCGACGCGATGCCCCCGATATTTTGTCCTAACCGGCCAAATGGACCTGATTTCAAAGGAAATCGGGTCCATCTTATGGATCGTGTACCTTAACTAAAGGTACACGATCCATAAGATATGTGGCCGTGCTAGGAAACAAGTACCCAATTTTGTAACCTCTCATTTCATTTGCCAAGGAAATTGAGGACTATTATCTCATCAATATATTTGCCAGCAGCAATATCTTAAATGTTGTAATTGTTTTGTAAAGCAAATCAATTATTATATATTCCAAAACATACATTGAATTAATTTTGATTTACATTTGCCTTGACTATATGATTTACACTAACCTTGTACAAAATGCTGTTAGATAATTTTTATACAAAAATAAAACAGCTGTTTTTACCTGCATTAATAATTCAGGACATGAGACTGGCTCAATCCCGAAAGCAAGGTTCGTCTGTCAATGTGGAAGTTGATTCCCCGAAAGGAGTTGATCTAGCAAAGATCATTGCAGATATGAGAAAAGAGTATGAGGCCATCATTGGGAAGAACCGCCGAGATGTTGAAGATTGGTACAAACAACAGGTAAGAGGAATTCACATACAGTATCTGGTGCATAAACTGCAGTAGAAGCATTGGACCCATAGAATAAGTTAAGTCAGCATTTTGCTTATATCTGTATATTCTATATGCATCGATTGTCCTTTTTTATTTCCAAACTGTATCTTCAATGAACGTAACAGTTTCGGTTTGAAGGCTATTTATATGAGAGCAAATATGAGTGACTGAGGTACTAATTAAGACACATATACTTAAGAGCCTACAGTACATAAAATGGGCAAGGATCCTGATTCAGAGTTTTACAATATTGCGCAGCCACAGAAGAGTGGCAGTGCAATACCCACACAATGCCTGCACAGCTATATATTAATGCAGCAGGAAGCATCTGCTGTAAATAGCTGCCCCCTGCCTGCTTCCATCATCTGCTGTGCTTCTCAAGACTCACCATCGCATCACACTGCATGATCATCGGTCATGCTCATGACATTTGTGTCGCCAGATGCCTCTGACTTCAGCACTCCCACAAAATGAAGGTGACATGCCTCCCTTTTGAGGAACTACCAGGTTACCACCCGGGACAGTGCACAAATCTATATCAGACCCAATGATATTTAGTAACAACTTATGGGGGAGATTCTCTAAGAATCTCCGCCCCCCTTCGCCGCCCATCGCATACTTAATTATCGCATATGTTCTAACATATGCGATAATTAAGGCAAAGGACAGCTCTTGCGTTAAGAGCTGTCCTTTGCGGTGAGAGTCTCCGGGTCCCAGCAGGTCCCGGCGGCTCTCCCCTCCCTCACACACCCGGCGCTGCTGCTGCTGCGCCGGGCTCTCCTCCTCCCTGCACCCGGAAGAGGATCAGAGCAGGGAGGAGGTCACAGGTCCGGGCAGCACTGCGCTGTGCTGCCCGGACACAGGTGAGGGGGGAGGGGTCGGCGCGGGGCGGCGGAGGGATGCGGTAGAAGCCCATTGGCTTCTATGGGGCATCGCCAGATTTTTCCCAGAATGCGGTAAAAACCCCGATAACGGGTTTTTACCGCATTCCTTGTTTAGAGAATCTCCCACTATGTGTTTCTAAACAACCAGCCAAGGCTTCCCATGTACTAATAATGATGATGATGATTATTATTATTATTATGTTAACACTGGATTTGTCATACAAAATAATCCTATTGAAGCATGTCATCAAATATGACATAACATCAAAATGACTGGGCAGACAACTAAAGTATTGTTTAAAATGCAAAACTAAGAGGAGCATAATACTGCACAAAATGTTCTTCATGTTCAATGGAACTGCAGTACATGCAAAATATATTTCCCTTGATTTTTGCATATTAGCATTAATCATTAGGACATATCTACAGAAACACAGCGCTAATGACATTTATTTCCACTTTTTTTCTTTCATGAGAGCAGAACACATGGTTGGTTGCAGAAATGCCTATTGACACACACACACACACACACACACACACACACACACACACACACACACTTGGCAAGTAGTAAAAGCAGCCATGTACTTATCCAGACTTAATGGAGATTTATGACAAGCCACTGCTTGCTTACTGCATACATTAATGTTCTCTTAGTTCCTGTGGAAGTATGAAATATAGAGCTCTCTAATTTTTGATATATGCCATGCTAATACATGCCCCATCAAATTAGATTTGAAGGTTTTTTTTTTTCATTTGTTCCACATTTTATGTTATTCCAATTTCATTTCAGCTTTTGTTTTCTCTGGATTTTATTCAAACTGGAAACAATTCAATCATTTTAATTTTCCTCTGGCATTAAAAAAAAAATTAAATATTGTTATTGTAAAAGAGTGAATGACTGTAAAGCAGACAATATATGTTCTACTACATATCCAACTGTACCTACCATTATACATAGCAGATATCATGTCTCTGTAGGGGTGGAGGACCAGAGTTGTCATGGCAAAATGTATCATCACAGCTCTACACCCAGCACGAAAGGTGTGTGTGTGTGTGTGTGTGTGTGTGTGTGTGTGTGTGTGGAGGGGGGGGGCAGGTACTCTTTTTCAGATGAATTCAACATTGTGAATGTCTACAACTTGGTGTCTACCTCAACACTGTCTACCTATCAAACGCATACCCTTTACTTTTTGGTTGTGTTTCCATTAAATAAAAATTATGTGTATATTCAAAGTTTTGCATTATTACTCTGCATTTTGGGAACCTCAATATTCCTAAGTTTTAAGAACCAAATTATTTAAAAAATACTAATAATACTAGTCAATATTCAAACTATGCAGCTACAGCTGGAGAAAAATAAATGTGGCAGGGATGCAGTTTAAATCCCGGCGGTCGGGATCCCGGCGTTCAAAATCCCGATGCCGAAATCCCGACACTTTCTCCCCCCGTGGGTGTCCACGACACCCTCGGAGGGAGAATAAATTAGTGTGCCGAGCATAGCAAGGCACCGGGCCCACTGCGTGGCGAGCGCAGCGAGCCCGCAAGGGGGGGCGATCCACGTCCCCCCCTTGTCGGGATTTCGGCGTTCGGGATTCCGGCGTCGGGATTTTGAACGCCAGGATCCCGACCGCCAGCTTTTCATGCCGAATCCATGTGGCACACAGATACTATACAAAATAAGAAAAGTCGAAGGGCCGGATTAAGCCTTCGGGGGGCCAGGGGTCACTTTAGACAGGGGGGCCTACTCCCACTTGTCATTACTGGCCGCAAACTGCACAGGAGAATATTACACTGTCAAAACACAGAATAAGGCTTTATAAACTTTGTCAATGGGTAACTGCGGGGGGGGGGGGATTAATATAAACATAAATAGCTCTTCCACCAAGAAGAGCTCAGCACAAGCCTCTCAGCCTCTGACCTCTTGTGCAAAGTCTCATGGGATTTAGTAAACTCCCAGTAATGCACTGCACTTGTGCAGTCAGTGTGCCTTGGTTCCCGATGCTCAGCACCATTATTCATTGTCACATTGGCAGATAGGTGAAGCTGCAGCACTACCCAACTCCCATGCACAAAACCTTTAGCTAAATACATGCCAACCACAGGGGCCCCTAGATAGAGGGTTTATTTACTAAGATGGGACTTCTATTGAAGATGGGATAAGCAAGCAATTGGAATCTACTGTATATATCTTCTAGTAGGTGCTAAATAAATAAGAAGTAGATTCTGATTGGTTGCATAAAGCAACATCCCATCTTCAACAGGACTCCCATCTTAAACCCCTAGGAGTCTAAAGACATTCAAAAAGAGTGATCAAAAGGATTTCTATTTTCAAGATTTGTGTAGTAGTGCAATTGCACATTTGGATGCATTAGCATCTGGACATGCATATTGTGACCAACAAGTTAATTAAATAATAAATAATTGTATTATTATTGAATGAATAGCTGTTGAATGAATGCTGGAAGCTTTACCCATGATGATATCAATTCTGCCCCCCAAAAATGATTTGATGTGTTATAGTATTAGTGTAGTGTTATAGTATGTGACCATCAGAGATATACATACTGTTGGCAGTAATGCCTTCACTCACCCCTCATACCATGGTCACTGTGTGCCCTGTACACAGATTGCTATTTACTCTATACTATTTAAGTGAATGTGCCCCAAAGCACCTCTCTCCGCACCCCTTACCAGCCACACACATAGTGCTGCACCTACTTCTTGCATTGAGGATGCCAAAAAATTTTGTTTTTGTTATTCTTCAGTTTTAACTTAATGGATAATGATGAAACAGTGCAGGTTATTTTTAGGAGTTTAAACCGGGGGCGTCACTTTCCCATATGACACCAAATGCAACACATTTTTATAAGGGCAGTAAGCACACGTCCAAAAAGGTGGTGTGGATACATGGATGGTGAATGTCTTTGCGGAGAGATGGCATAGTTTTGCGTACCGAATCTTCATTTTTTGTTAATACTGGGGCTCGGGAGGTACAAGCTGAAAGTGCCGGATCCTACACACTGACAGGAGTCAGGTACTGAGCATAATTTTGTCAGTGAGCTGGAGCCAAACAATTGGGGGACCCCCTCTTTAGGTGACACCTGGGTCCGGCATGCACCCACCTTGTGATGTCACTAGTATCTACTAAAAAATTATGCCGTTTATTACAATCAGTTAAACATTTTGTGAGAAACTTGATACAAACAGATAAAAAATATCAGAATATTAGCATAGATTGTAATAATATATTTATTTCTCTTACAGTCATCAACAGTACAGCAGGAAGTGAGTACACACACTGAAGCACTGCAAGGCAGCAAAAACCAGATCAAAGAGTTGAAACGTTCTCTACAAAATTTGGAAATTGAGCTGCAAGCTGAGAACAGCCGGGTGAGTAATATTCTCTATTCATGGTCTAGGTCTTAGGATTGCCCCACTGCATATTTAGGGTTATTATTGTTGACTCGAAAAGCTGCGAACCTTGCAGCTTTGCAAAGTTATTTAAACGCCGCCCACATGAACGCCCACCCGCTGCAGGCACCGCAAATGTCCCCAAACGCATGCAAATGGATGTTTTGCATAAACATCCATTAGCAGCTTGAGTGCGGGGGGCGAAATTATTGGATGGTCTCCGACCAACATAACTGACTCACTTAGTAATAACTAGGAATATCTGATTTTTAATGAAACCAGTTTACAATTAAATAGTTGCGCTGCTTCCGTTACCTTACAATCGATCAGTAGTTACCCTTAGCAACCACAACCTTTGATTGGCTATATACACAGCCGCTCATATAACTAAGCGGGTGAAACAGGCGCTAGTGCGTATGAGACTGATAGGAATATAAAATCTGAGTGCAATAAGCTTCACCTCTTAGATAACCTTTGAGTAATACTTTACATGTGTACTTATCATCACCTTAAATGTGAAAACCTTTTTAAGCGTCACAGACGCTATATACTCATAAAGGAATCGCAAAGACAATAAGTTATGGTGGGATCACGGATCTAACCCTGTGTCCTAGTATATTTCCATCCTTAATGGTCAAAGGTGATAAGAGGGTAACAAGCAATACTTTGAAACAATGCTACAATACAAAATATACAACGAATATGTATTACATAAATTATTTAAACAAATGCAGGTACAGCCAACACACAGCAACAAACACACATATAAGGATATCAATTACCATCACAGATGCAAAGATGCAATCGCACGCGTTCCCCCAGGATCCCGGGAATGTGCTCTAAAAGATCACATGTCCATCCGACCCAGTGTAGCTCCTTTTATAGGAAAGTGGCTGGAGGGACAGTCTTGATGATCATTAAGTGAGACAAGGAGACCAGGCATCTTCTCATTGGTTTCTCTTCCTTAGGTTTCAGATGTCCATTTGGAGTCCTTCCTAGTCATGGGTTATAGCTGGTTCAAACCAGCTACATTTACGGCACTTTGTCCTTTGTTTGAAGCTATTGACACATGTAGATATATATCTCTCTGGGGTTGTGTATTCATTTGCATTGCTATTAGTTTAACGAACTTGCGTCTGTAACGGGGGTTTCAATAATACCAAACAATAAACAATAACAATAACAATAAAGATCATATTCCAATACTTTGAGGAATACGTAATGTGATAGATAGATAACTAATGTCTAATATCTCCTTACAGCATACAAAACATGTGACTGAAAAGTAACATATTGTTAAAACAGATATTTTAATTTAATACAAAATGTTCGAATGCACACATTTGGGTTGTTGGCAGATAAATCCTGGAATTCAGTTAATAAATAATTACCTTCTTCATCTTTTAGAAACTTGGGCTGGAAAACACATTAGGGGAAGTCCAGAACAGCTCATCAGAACAACTTGAGAAGATCCAGATGCAAATTTGCCAATTGGAGACTGAGCTGCGGCAAGTTAGGAATGACCTAGAAAGGCAGAGTAATGAGTACAAGATCCTTCTGGATATAAAGAGCCACCTAGAGAATGAAATTGCAACATACCGAAGACTGATTGATGGAAACAACAGCAGGTACTATAAAAATACATGCTTAAAAGGGAAAAGATAAACACTGATTGACACTGAACCCAGTGTGAGCGCCTACAAACATATTGACACAACATGATTAATGATAATATGGGCTGCATAAGAGGCCTGATTCTGGTTTACTGGTAAAAGCCAATTCACTCTCTAATGGACAAAACTATGTGGGGTAGATGTAACATGTGCAGAAATATTTAGATTTGGGTATTATTTTGTTTCTGTGCAGAGTAAATACTGGATGCTTTATTTTCACACTGCAATATAGATATCAGTTTGAAGTACAAACCCACCCAAATCTCTCTCTCACTGCACGTTACATCTGCCCCCTGCAGTGCACATGGTTTTGTCCATTACAGAGTGAATTTGATTTTGCAAGTGAACCAGAATCAGGCCCAAGATCACAAATTTAACAGCCCCAAGATCACTGACTCTAGTGACTGGTTAAGTCATTACTGGGCTGTCAAATCACAAAATGTTTTTATTAACCCCTTCACGACATTTGACGTATATATACGTCATGGCCGGGAAGTACTTCCCGACACATGACGTATATATACGTCATGACTTCAAACTGTCACTGCGTCTAGAGACGCAGTGACAGAGGGACGATGTCTGCTGTCCCTGACAGCAGACATGTCCCTGCATGCCCAGGGGGGGCTGCGATGCCGCCCCCCGTCGGCGATCGCTGTGATTGGCTGTTCAGTGTGAACAGCCATTCACAGCGTTTTCTGTGTCACCAGCGAATAACGTTCGCCGGTGACACGCGATCGGAGGTGATTGGTGCTGTAAAGTACAGCACCAATCACCGCGGGGTGTAAGGGTGACACTGGTGTCACCCCACCTCACCCCGCCCGCCCCCAAAGGCCGTGATTGGTTCGTCGGACCGACGGACCAATCACAGCCATGGAGGGGGGTTTAAACTAACGGTGACTGCACTGCAGACGCCATTCCGGTCTGGAATAGCGTGCAGTGCGGTCACCGTGCCCAGCTGCCGCCATATACTGACCAGAACCTTGCTCAATACTTACCTGATCACTGCTTGGGATCTTGCTTCATCTTGTGACATCCTGTGCTGTGTTGTGCTGTGTTGTGCTGCTACAGTGTCATCGAGTTAGAGAGAGAGAGATAGAGAGAGAGAGATAGAGAGGCCTAGTGACAGAGAGTGCTATATTTTGTGCTGCTGCAGTGTAATAGAGTTCTAGATAGAGAGATAGAGATAGAGAGAGATAGAGAGAGAGAGATAGAGAGATAGTGACAGATTGTGCTATATATTTTTTATATAACTGACTGCTGCCCCCCCTTTTGTGCTGATCAGTATAAATTAACTGATCAGCAACTTTTTGGGGGCGCAGGTTTTTTTTTATATATATATATATACCTGTCAGTGCTGCTGCTGCTGCAGTGTCATAGAGTGATAGATAGTGAGAGATAGAGAGATAGAGAGATAGTGACAGAGAGTGATAGAGACTGCTATATTTTGTGTCTGCTGCCCCCCTTTTGTGCACGCCCAGCAACTTTTTGGGGGTGCAGGGGTTATTTTTCATATATATAACTGTCAGTGCTGCTGCTGCAGTGTCATAGAGTGATAGATAGTGAGAGATAGAGAGATAGAGAGAGATAGTGACAGAGAGTGATAGAGAATGCTAAATTTTGTGTCTGCTGCCCCCGCCTTTTGTGCTGATCACTATATCTGAGGTGATCAGCAACTTTTTGGGGGTGCAGAGGTTTTTTTTTTATATATATACCTGTCAGTTGCTGCCAGTTGCACTGTCAGTTGCACCAAAGGTTGTGCACCTGCTGCCCCTCACTGGTAATCAGTGTCGCATCACTGATCACCTTTTTTTTTTTTGTGGGTGCTGTGGGGTCTTTTTTTAATTTTTTTTTTACACACACTGTGATTTTGTGGGTGTCCTGTGGCCACTGTGCGCTGATCAGTGACGTACATCACTGATCAGCTTTTTCGGCACAGGGTTGATCTATTTTTTTTTTTTTTTTTATCAAATTCCTGTTGCCTTTGAGCGCTGTTCAGTGACGGACGTTACTGACCAACATCTGTGCTCAATTTTTGGCGCAGGACCTTTTTTTTTTTTTTTCAACCCCTTCAATTTTTTTTTTAACCCCTTCAATTTTTTTTTTTTTTAACCCCTTCAATTTTTTTTTTTTGTATAAAGTATTTTTTTTTTTCTGCACTACATACACACTACACACTACATACCCCCCGGGTTGAAATAAAGTTTGTACCCCCCCCTACACTATACACGTGTTGAAACATTTCACTACCAGTAACACAAAAATAAAAATGGCATCCCAAATGTCATCCCAAATGTCATCCCAGTCATCCAGAAGAATGTATTCAGTGGAGGAGGCATATGCCATGCTTGCCTCTGACTCTGACACAGCCAGTGAGGCAAGCGGGGAATTTGAAGGATTCGTCTTAAGCTCCTCTTCCTCCTCTGGTGATGAGGGACCCCCTCAAAGACGCCCCCGTAGAGCAGCTGAGACCCCCCCCCAATAATTGATCTCGTATGGACCCCACCACCAGACAATTTTGAGCCCCAGGTTCCTGAGTTTTTGGCCATGCCAGGAATCCAATTTGATTCCACAGGTCTCAGAGAAATTGACTTTTTCAAATTATTTTTCTCTGATGATTTTATAAATTTAATGGTGGACCAAACTAATTTATATGCCCAGCAGTTTATTGCTCAAAACCCCACGTCATCATTTGCTAGGTGGACCCCTGTAGATGCAGTAGAGATGATGACTTTTGGGGTCTGGTGATTCATATGGGCATAGTAAAAAAGCCACAAATTAGGCAATATTGGAGTACAGATGTTCTGTACAGCACCCCATTTTACCGTATGGCCATGACTCGGACTCGTTTTGAGGCAATCCATAAATTTATACATTACACCGATAATGCACAGTGCCCACCCAGAGATGATCCCACCTTTGACAGGCTATTCAAAGTCAGGCCGGTCATTGATCATTTCAGTGCCAAATTTGCAGAGCTACTGTATACATCCCTGATAAATGTATTAGTATCGACGAGTCCCTTATACATTTTAAAGGAAGGGTTAAATTCCGCCAGTACCTTCCCAGTAAGAGGGCAAGGTATGGCATAAAAATGTATAAGCTGTGTGAAAGCACCACAGGGTACACCCACAAGTTTAGGGTATATGAAGGGAAGGATTCAAGAATTGAACCGCCAGAATGCCCCCCCTCCCTCGTAGGTGTTAGTGGAAAAATTGTCTGGGATTTAATGCACCCCTTCCTGGATAAGGGTTATCACCTCTATGTGGATAACTTTTACACCAGCATCCCCCTGTTTAAGGCCCTTGGTTCAAGAGGTACAGCAGCTTGCGGTACTGTACGCAAGAACCAAAGAGGCCTCCCCAAAACGCACATTGCCCAAGTACTAAGAAGGGGTGAAAGCAGGGGAATATGCACCGAAAATATGTTGTTGGTCAAATATAAGGACAAGAGGGATGTCCTTATACTGACAACAATTCATGGACACAGTACCACCTCCATCCCTGTACGAGGTACCAGTACCCACACCTCAAAACCAAATTGTATCCTAGATTACAATAAGTACATGGGCGGAGTGGATCTTTCAGATCAGGTACTGAAGCCATACAGTGCCCTGTGGAAAACAAATATCTGGTACAAGAAGCTGGCCGTGTATATCATCCAGATGGCACTGTATAACGCTTACGTGCTATTCCGTTCTACCGGCCAGAGGGGGACATTTATGCACTTTCAAGAGGAAGTCATAAAGGGCCTAATATTTGGGAACCAGCAGGCAGAGGGCCCCAGTACTTCTAGTACTGGCCCCCGTATTGTACCAGGGCAGCATTTTCCCAATGAAATCCCCTCCACTGCAAGAAAGGGCAGGACACAAAAAAGGTGCAAAGTTTGCTATAAAAAGGGAATAAGAAAGGAAACTATTTTCCACTGTGAAACTTGCCCCGACAAACCCGGCCTATGTATAAAGGAGTGTTTCAAAATATACCACACATCTATGGATTATTAGGTTCATCATTTCACCGTGCTTCGGGGGTCTTGCTAATGCCACATAGCACCCACCATTCATTCCACCAGAATCTGAGCTGCAAAATCCAAAAATCACTCCAACTGGTATTTTTTGGTCACATGTGAGGCATTGCCGTACTCTGGAGAAATGGGGGTACAGATTTTGGGGTGCTTTGTCTCCTTCATTCCTTGTGAAAATGAAAAATTTTGAGCCAGAAGTACATTTTTGTGTAAAAAAATGTAATTTTTCATTTTCACAGCCCAGTTGTACCAAAATTGGTGAAACCCCTGGGGGTTTGAAATGTACACTATACCCCTAGATGAATTCCCTGAGGGGTGTAGTTTGCAAAATGGGGTCACTTGTGGGGGGGTTCCACTGTATTGGTAATGCAACATAGCACCCACCATTCATTCCACCAAAATCTGTGCTCCAAAATCCAAAAATCACTCCTTCCCTTCTGAGTCCTGCCATGCACCCAACTGGTATTTTTTGGTCACATGTGAGGCATTGCCGTACTCAGGAGAAATTGGGGCACAGTTTTTGGGGTGCTTTGTCTCCTTCATTCCTTGTGAAAATGAAAAATTTTGAGCCAGAACTGCATTTTTGTGTAAAAAAATGTAATTTTTCATTTTCACTGCCCAGTTGTATCAAAATTGGTGAAACCCCTGGGGGTTTGAAATGTACACTATACCCCTAGATGAATTCCCTGAGGGGTGTACTTTGCAAAATGGGGTGACTTGTGGGGGGGTTCCACTGTATTGGTGCAACATAGCACCCACCATTCATTCCACCAAAATCTGTGCTGCAAAATCCAAAAATCACTCCTTCCCTTCTGAGTCCTGCCATGCACCCAACTGGTATTTTTTGGTCACATGTGAGGCATTGCCGTACTCTGGAGAAATGGGGGCACAGATTTTGGGGTGCTTTGTCTCCTTCATTCCTTGTGAAAATGAAAAATTTTGAGCCAGAAGTACATTTTTGTGTAAAGAAATGTAATTTTTCATTTTCACAGCCCAGTTGTACCAAAATTGGTGAAACCTCTGGGGGTTTGAAATGTACACTATACCCCTAGATGAATTCCCTGAGGGGTGTACTTTGCAAAATGGGGTGACTTGTGGGGGGGTTCCACTGTATTGGTGCTTTGGGAGTCTTGCTAATGCAACATAGCACCCACCATTCATTCCACCAAAATCTGTGCTGCAAAATCCAAAAATCACTCCTTCCCTTCTGAGTCCTGCCATGCGCCCAACTGGTATTTTTTGGTCACATGTGAGGCATTGCCGTACTCTGGAGAAATGGGGGCACAGATTTTGCGGTGCTTTGTCTCCTTCATTCCTTGTGAAAATGAAAAATTTTGAGCCAGAAGTACATTTTTGTGTAAAAAAATGTAATTTTTCATTTTCACAGCCCAGTTGTACCAAAATTGGTGAAACCCCTGGGGGTTTGAAATGTACACTATACCCCTAGATGAATTCCCTGAGGGGTGTACTTTGCAAAATGGGGTGACTTGTGGGGGGGTTCCACTGTATTGGTGCTTTGGGAGTCTTGCTAATGCAACATAGCACCCACCATTCATTCCACCAAAATCTGTGCTGCAAAATCCAAAAATCACTCCTTCCCTTCTGAGTCCTGCCATGCGCCCAACTGGTATTTTTTGGTCACATGTGAGGCATTGCCGTACTCGGGAGAAATTGGGGCACAGACTTTGGGGTGCTTTGTCTCCTTCATTCCTTGTGAAAATGAAAAATCTTGAGCCAGAAGTGCATGTTTGTGTAAAAAAATGTAATTTTTCATTTTCACAGCCCAGTTGTACCAAAATTGGTGAAACCCCTGGGGGTTTGAAATGTACACTATACCCCTAGATGAATTCCCTGAGGGGTGTACTTTGCAAAATGGGGTGACTTGTGGGGGGGTTCCACTGTATTGGTGCTTTGGGAGTCTTGCTAATGCAACATGGCACCCACCATTCATTCCACCAAAATCTGTGCTGCCAAATCCAAAAATCACTCCTTCCCTTCTGAGTCCTGCCATGCACCCAACTGGTATTTTTTGGTCACATGTGAGGCATTGCCGTACTCGGGAGAAATTGGGGCACAGATTTTGGGGTGCTTTGTCTCCTTCATTCCTTGTGAAAATGAAAAATTTTGAGCCAGAACTGCATTTTTGTGTAAAAAAATTTAATTTTTCATTTTCACTGCACAGTTGTATCAAAATTGGTGAAACCCCTGGGGGTTTGAAATGTACACTATACCCCTAGATGAATTCCCTGAGGGGTGTACTTTGCAAAATGGGGTGACTTGTGGGGAGGTTCCACTGTATTGGTGCTTTGGGAGTCTTGCTAATGCAACATGGCACCCACCATTCATTCCACCAAAATCTGTGCTGCCAAATCCAAAAATCACTCCTTCCCTTCTGAGTCCTGCCATGCGCCCAACTGGTATTTTTTGGTCACATGTGAGGCATTGCCGTACTCGGGAGAAATTGGGACACAGATTTTGGGGTGCTTTGTCTCCTTCATTCCTTGTGAAAATGAAAAATTTTGAGCCAGAACTGCATGTTTGTGTAAAAAAATGTAATTTTCCATTTTCACATCCCAGTTGTACCAAAATTGGTGAAACCCCTGGGGGTTTGAAATGTACACTATACCCCTAGATGAATTCCCTGAGGGGTGTAGATTGCAAAATGGGGTGATTTGTGGGGGAGGTTCCTAACTTTTAGCACTTATGGTGCCTAGAAACCTACATGGTACCTAAAAAAAAATCTCATAAAAAGGAGGCTCCAAAATCAAGTAGGTGCTCCTTCTATTATGAAGCCTGTGGTTTGGTCAACGTGCACACTAGGGCCACATATAGGATATTTTTGAAAACAAAAGAATTGGGGGAATCAATTTTTAGTCACATTTCTCTAGTAAAATCTACTGTATTCGTTAGAAAAATGTATTAAAATTGAAACTCTGCAAAAAAAAAGAAATTTTGAAATTTCACCTACACTTTGTTTTAATTCCTGTGAAACACCTAAAGGGTTAACAAACTTCCAAAATGCTGTTTTGAATACTGTGAGGGGTGCAGTTTTTGAAATGGCATCATTTATGGGGGTGTCTCACATACAAGTCCCTCAAAGTCACATCAGAACTGAACTGGTCCCTAAAAAAATCAGTGTTTGAAATTTTCTTGAAAATTTGAAAATTTGCTAGTCATATTTTAAGCCTCCTAGTGTCCAAAAAAATGAAAAGGAGGTTGAAATAATGATTGCATCATAAAGTAGACATATGGTCTTTGTTAGTTATTAACTATTTTGAGTGGTATGATTATTTGTCTCACAAGCAGAAAATGTGACATTTTGCATATTGCTAAATTTTCAATTTTTTCACGATATTTTGGTATTTTTCACAAAAAAACACAGACTGTATCGACCAAAATTTACCACTAACTTGAAGTACAATGTGTCACGAGAAAACAATCTCAAAATCACTGGGATAAGTAAAAGCAAAAAAAAGTTATCCCCACTTAAGTGAGACATGTCAGATTTGAAAAAAAGGGCTCTGTCATGAAGGCACAAACTGGCTCTGTCATGAAGGGGTTAAAATTGACATTTTACACTTACTCAGCAAGCGTTTGTCATGAAAATGTTGCATTTAATTTAAAAGTGGGTCAGTTTGTCACACAAAATATAGCTTTCAAAATGGTAAAAACCCAAATAGTCACTATTCATTCAGCTGTTTTTAGCCTATAGAGGGAGAGATGCACTAAAGAGTAAATGCCGTAAAAAAAAACATTAATGGCTGTTATAGAGTAACACCAGAAAAAGCTCCAGCACCGGAGCTGCTTCAAAAAGGACAGCTCTTATCACAAAAGCTGTCCTTTGCCTTAATAATTGCATATGTTAGGGCATATGTGATTATACAATGCGGTAATTGGCGATGTGGGGCGCTAGATGGTGCATACCCCAAGAGTCTTCTATTTCTGTTGTGTATACATTGCTCCTTAGCCAAAAACACCTTCACTGTCCACATACGCTTTAGTATAACAGATGGCAAACACCTTCCCAGATTTGCTATTTTTGAGAAAGGTATTTACACTGAAAAATAGAACATCATTAAATGTTAAAAAAAAAAAAAATGTTTCTGTAATGCATACTATAGACAACAAAATTCTTTTATAATTAGTGACTCTGACCTCAGGCAATAGCTTAAGTGTCATCATTGTCTTTGTTTTTAAGATCACACACTCCCATCTCAGGAACATAACACCTCTTCAGGATAAAGATTACTAAAACACACAATAGACGCCCATGTACTTCTCTGCACATTCAGGCAGGCGGGAACCATACTATGTATATTTTACTGGTGGGACTAATGTCACTGTATACAGCCATGCTGGCACTCAGTTCAGTTATGGGGCCAGATGCACTAAGCTTCAAAAGTGACAAAATGGAGAGTGATAAACAACCAACCAATCAGATCATGCCTGACATTTTTCAAACACAGCCTGTGACATGGCAGATAGGAGCTGATTGACTGGCTGTTTATCACTTTTGAAGCTTAGTGCATCTTGCCCTTAATAAGTAAATGTGGTCCTGCAGTTTAATATTTTGTAGTAATCAAGAAACGTGTGAAAAAAAGATGTTAGATAAGGGAAACCATGACAGTCACTATGTAAATGACACTTATATTACATATATATGTTCCAAAGGAAAATTGCCTTTCTATTTTTTTTCATTCATGTAAAAGTTAACTGTAAAAGAATGAGGTCTAACTCTGTAATGATCATATATTCTCTACCCATAATCCTATTGATACAGGGGGGCATATTTATGTTTATTTTTTTAATTAGAGTTTAAGGTTAACTGAAATCAATATGACCTTCTTTTTACTGTACAAATAATTTATTTACTAACATTCAATTTTGTAATACATAAAAAAATCTAATTGATTTGTGTCAATTTTGACTAGTGATCTAGTCCTCGATTTTGATATCCATTTCAGAATTGAACATAAAATCACCTACAGTATAAGGTTGAATATAAAATCAAATCTCCTGTCTACAGTCGGTGTCACGTTCAGGTTGATAGTTTTGGTGGGCTGGTTGATGGCATATTCTCGGCCTTTTGGCTAAGATCAAGTGTAGTATCTGTTCTTATCAGTGGGTATGGACTGGCCTCTGGCAGAGAATAGAGAAAGGCTGAACTGAGTAGCTGCTCTGATGGGCGGAGGGTGTGGGACCCCTCTTTTTTGCCTGGGAGTGGTGAAAAGTTTGGCTGAGTACCTTCACCTCTGCCTTTGGTAGGAGGTGTTGTTTCCGTAAATCCACTGGTAAGAGGGGGGGAGAAACACTGGGCTTAGTAGTTTGACTCTCTTGACGGGGTTCGTAGCCCCCGAAGGATGAGACAGCGAAAGGCTCAGTCTAGTATCCATTCCCAGGGAGCGGAGAAAAGCTGAGACCGAGTAGATTGGTCCAGGTTGGGAAGGATCCAGCCTGGGCACAGCGAAAAGCTCAGCCTAGTATCTTAACCCTGGGAGCGGAGAAACACTGGGACTGAGTAGATTGCTCTTCCGAGGGGGGTGCAGCCCCTAAGGGAGTCTTTCGAAAAGCCCAGTGGAGTACCCATTCCCATGCCAGGGGCTGGAAAGTGCCTGCTGTTGAGACGGAGAAACACTTGGTCGGCGCTGACTGGCTGGCTGCTTGGAGTCCGAGGCTGCACTGTGCCCCCGGGGAAACTCGGGGGTGCCGAACATGCACGGGTGATCCCAAAATCACCATGCACTAGTAAGCACTAGCACTGCGCACTTTCCCTCTAGGTATGCGCTTCACGTCCTTACCTCGTCCTTTTGGATGGGGTAGGACAATTTTTCACACCCCCACCCTGGCCTTCTGGCTAGGGTCCTTTATTATTTATTTCTCTTCCCCCTCTCACGTTTGTCACTTTTCACGTTCTTTGTTTTTTTGTAGTTTGTCACGTTTTTTTGGGTAGTGTGGTCGACCCTTTCGGGCCTTCCATTTCCCCAATGTGCCGAAGCTCTCGCCTTTTGGGGAGAGCTTCGGTCCCCCCGAGGACGACCCCGAGCCGCAAGGTGGAGGGAAGTCCACTGCGGGTCTCTCCAAACCATGGGGTGCGGAGGACCCACCGTCCTAACCCTTTCGGGGGTTGAGGAATGAGGGTCTCTCTAAGCTTCGGCGAAGAGGACCCACCGTTCCCTATTTTCCCCTCTTCGGCCTTATGGTTGAGAGGGGTTAGGGGAAAAACGGGGCCCTGTCTCTTAGGAGACGGACCCATTCGATCGCACTGCCTTTTTTGCACGTGTTTAGGCACAGCACTGGTGGTGGGGAGCACACCTCGGGCTCCTGAGTTTTTTTAAACTCATTACAGGCCTAGTCAACCTGTTGCTCTCCACCTGTTGTAAAACTACAAATCCCAGCATGCCTTGTTGCAATTTTGCTATTAAGGAATACTAAACTATGGCAAGGCATGCTGGGATGTCTAGTTTCACAACAGAGAGAAACACAGGTTAGCCAAGCCTGGTATATTCAATTACTTAGAATCAAAGGCCCAATTTTTGAGACCAATTATTATAATTTATCTGTATATTGCTTTTCTTTTTTGTGTCTAGACTCTTCCAGCTTGTAGCAAAATAGATGGGATAAAACTGAAAATTTAGTATAAATTTATATTATGCAATAATCATACTGTAGCTGATGTCAATCTGAATGGAGTTCCAGCTTTGTGTATTTGGATGTAATGCAAATGCTGAATTGCACACAACTTTGCAACCAGACTGTCCTTATCTGTACTTTTTGTTTTACAACTGCCACCACTATTAGGCCCTGATTCAGCTTGGCTCAATAAGCAGCAAGGCCCGGCTCCGCTGCCACAATTCCCCTTGGTACCATGCGAGGAGATGTGTTCACTAACACATCACCTTGCATGCGTGCGCTATCAGGAGAGATCATTTGATGTCGCCAACCATTGAATGATTTCTCCTGACTTCGGAAATAAACTGACTTTTATTTCCTCGGTGTCCATCAAAGAGGTAGCAGCTGCTGATGTCCTGTGACATCAGCCGCCCACCCCCAGCAGGCATTGGCCTGCCTGCATTCCTATGGGGACTACCAGTGTTTTCATGGGGACGCCAAGCCCACCATTGCCGCAATGAATGGCCCGGCGAGTGTGTAACTCACCGAAGCCGTTAGTTGCTGGGGTCTGCACATTTACAAATATGGGTTTGCACATGTGCAGACCCCAAACATCGGAACGGGGCTGAATTTGGCCCCTTCCGGGTGGTTTTGAATCAGGGCCTTAGTGTGCACTATGTTAGATGCAAAATATCTATCTGAAAAGAAGCGTGCTTATGCACATGCACATCTCTACAATGCCTACAATCCCATTGACATAATTTCACTGATTTTTATCTTATTCATGGACAACCCATTAAAACCCAGTTATTTACAACTCATCAGTTACACCTGGAGATGCATTCAGTTTTTCTATGACACTCCAGGTGAAATTTACTGAGATGTGAAATACACTTCACAGGTCATGTTGCTATGGACAACCAATCAGAAGCTACTTCTTATTTATTTAGAGCCCTCTAGAAGATAGTAGAAAGGATGTGATTGGTTGCCCATAGCAACATGACCTGTGAAGTGTATTTCACATCTTAACAAATTTCACCCTCCATTACCCACAGTTGAATACAATATGCTCAGTTCTGAAACATATGCAGAGCAAAAATATGCATTATATGCTCTGCAAATTGACTTGCATATAACTGTGCATCAGTCCCATGGACGCAAATGTTACTTATTGAATTTCTTTTAACCTTTTGCTGTCCAAATAGTTTTTTGCAACTCAAACAGTCTGGTTTCAATTATGTGTAAGATGGTTTGAATCTTGAACGATGTTAATGTTCTTATTTTAAGTGGCTCGCCATTGGATCTGCTACTAGCACTAGGGCTGTAAAGCCTGACTAGATGTTGGACTTAAAGGGTTTATAACTGTACAATATACTGTACCCTATAAATGTACATGTAAATATATATTACTAGCTCTTGAAATTACTTTTTACTATATTACGCATAATATCTGTTCTCACATATATATTTATCTTTTCTTGCAGTGAAGGGTATACTAAGTCATCAGGTAATATCTTACATCTATTTAATATATAATTACCTATACATAATATTATTAGACATTTCTGTAGTTTTCTAAGTGGCAATATGAAAAGAGACAAACGTTTATATGTGATTCAAAATCTGTGTATCTGTGTATCTACAGATCTACAGGGGGGGGGGGGGGGTACACACCAGAATGATTAGGGCTCAATTCCATCAATCTGGATCCAATTCCGACCGATTGGATGCAGATTGTATGTAGATTGGGCATGTTTAGGTCCAATTCTGATCCGATTCCAATCTGATGCGTGTCCCCGCTGTCGTTTGGTCGTTTTACAGATCCTACCTGCTGCAAGTAGGATCTGTAAAAGATCCATTCAACTGGATACAGACTCAGATTGGATTGGGATCGGATTGGATGCAGATCGTTAGCAGATTGTTAGCAGATCGTGTGCTCCAACAGATCGTGCAACCATCACACAATCTGCTAACGATCTACTAACAATCAGGATCGTTCTGGTGTGTACCAGGTCTAAATTGGCATTCTTATATTTTCTTTATATTAAACCTAATTGTTTTTTGGAATTCCTACATTACAAATGCAAACTTGTCATGCTTATGCAATAGTCATGCTTATCAAACAAATATATCATGCCAAAATTCATTAATTAATGTTTTCCTACAAATTTGAATTGAGAAAAGATGGAAATGAATACTAATAGATATTTCCCTCGATGGCTATTTGCCTATTTTTGTATGGCACGGAGATGTCAAGTCTCATAATTACTGTACATAGATAACTAATGCATCAGAACAAGAGAGGTAATGCACTTCCTTCCTCTTTTGGAGGAATTGGTTGACCTTTATAGTGGGGAGACTGCCGAGCGGTGTCAATAATTCTTGCTAAGTAAATAGGCCACATCCTTATACAACATATCTACATATGGCTGGTCTTTAAATTATTAAATAAAAACTTTGTCTTATAGAATGCACAATCAATGACAAAAAAACTATTATTTGTCATGGAATAAGCATCCAACTGTTAAAACTGAATTCTCACAATTAGTGTGTTTCTTTTTTTCAGATACAAGCCGTAAAGTCAAGACTATAGTCCAAGATGTGGTTAATGGAAGAGTGATAAACTCTAAAATATCGGAAATACACCAGAAACTGTAAAAGTCATAGATTTGAAATTGTGGATGCAACAAATTTAATGTCATGTTTGATTGTTATACTGTTTACATGTGCCAATATTTATAACTGTACAGCAGGACTAGTCTACAATCATGTTAAAATGATATTTATTAAGAAGAGAACAGTCAGTCTTTGTAGATGGGTTTTTGTATTACAGACATAGTAAAACCTCTAGCAAAGAAGACTTTTAGGGAAGTATGAGATACCAGTGCCACCCATTCCATCATATGAAATCACTCAAACATCCATATGTACACTGTAAGGGCCGAAAATTATAGCATGTTCCCAAAAAATGTGATTCTGCTGAGAACCTATGAAGCATTGCTTTGAAAAATCCTCAGATTCTGTAGGAAAGTGATGGAGATATTTGTAAAGTATTAAAGAGAATAGGTGACACCAGTACTTTTTTGTGGCTTACTCAGGTGTATGTTTTGGCATGATTTTTAATACTTATAATTACTGTAGCTCCACAAATTGGAACACATCAGTGAAATCATTTCATAAAGTAATATAATAAGCAAATGAACATTTATTCAGATTACAGAAGCTATTATACATTTTGTATTAACTTGTAACTTTAGATGAGTGCCGGCACCATCTTGTATAGAAGAAAGCACTGGTAACAGATTTTGGACCAGATGCACTAAGCTTCAAAAGTGATAAAATATAGAGTGATAAACAACCAACCAATCAGCTCCTGCCTGACATTTTTCAAACACAGTCTGTGACATGGCAGGTAGGAGCTGATTGGCTGGCTGTTTATCACCATCTCCATTTTAACACTCTTGAAGCTTAGTGCATCTGGCCCTAGGGCACTTATGTGAAAACATCCATCTTCCTTTGAGTATGATTTATCTAGAATTCACCTTATAGAACTTAATGTACTGGCATCTTCTTTGTAAAAAAATTAAAATAAAAACAACAGTAAAAAAAAAACATTTTGTACAAAGCACTGTAGAATATGGTGCTATATGAATACATGATAATAATATAAATTAATTCCTGACTACTACTACTACTACTAATAATAATTAATTTAACTACTACATACTTAAGATCTTTTTCTACTGTTGCAAATACTATACTATCTTTTTTAATAAGATCCAAACATTATTTTACAAGGGGTGTGCAAAAAGTTTACAAATGCACATAAAGTATTATATTTTCAGACAAATTGAACATTACATTTTTTATAAATATTTGCCAGAGGAGTCTATGTAAAGTTGCATGCACCCAAACCACTTGGCGAAACAGCTGCACCAGTCCAAAGCAGCTGGATGAAGGTCTCTGCTGTACTGCTGCTTCTGGTTAATAAAAGCAAATCCAACACATCTAGTGCTTGATTTGCAAAAACACAAAGAAGTTGCCGGGTGCCAAGTCTGAACTGAATGCCAGGTGACCAAGTTCTTGGATGGTGCCTGGAAATGGGTTCCACTACTTGTGGCAGACATTGGTTGCAGTACCAGCCCCTAGTTACGGTTTGCTGCTGTATGAGTGGTACATTAGCTACATAAACAGTGTTGTCACAAAAACAGCCACCATCTAATGTGCTCACATCAAAACTTGTGTGGCAATGGACTTCAAACTGGGGTCTACAAGGCCGACTGTTGTTTGGTCTCAGGTTGAAACTGTAAATCCAGGATTTATTCAGGGCAGAGTTTAAAAGTCCACCATTAAAACTGGCCAGTATGTTGCATCACTAAGTCACCCAAGCCTCCTTCTGCTCTCAAGTCAGCTGATGGGGCACTGAACATGCAGAAACCTTGCTCAGGCCAAGCGTTTCATGGAGTATCAAGATGATAGATTTGCGGACTCCATTTTTTTGTCATAGAAGATCATGGCTATCCTGTGGCCTCTGTTGAGCTCCATAATGAGTTTGCGAAGGAAGTTAAAAATACTGACTTCTTCAGTGTGCAGTACTGCTTATATACGGTTCTGTGCCTTGACATCATACACAAACATTATTCAGATATTACTGTTCACAACCACATAGTAAGATTGTGTCTACTCCATACACCATACAAGGGACCCACTCCACACCACCCTAGTAATAGCCCGAATCTACTTAAGCACAGCATGTCCAGAAACTTACTGAACACTCCTTGTATTTTCAATGATTACATTTTTAACTTTATTTATTATTTGGTTAACGAATTATAATATGATTTATTTCTTGACAAATATTAACTTTTATACTGAACTCCCTGTAAAACAAATATATATATATATATATATATATATATATATATATATATATATAAATACTTATAGTATTCAAGTAATCAAACTCAGCATGCAATCACTCAGAGCAGTGCAACCATTATGTGATCAGTAAATATCAATATCCAAGGCCAGGTATGCATTAAACATTAAACCAATATGACAACATAAGTGTATGTGTCATTTATCAACGCAGGAACTTAACTTTGCATGATTTAAACATGTCACCAACCAATATTGCATTAAAAAATGGTAAGGCAAAACTCAATAAAATAAATCCTGGTGGGAAAATAATTTATAGAAATCATAGGTGTTCTCACACTATTTAAGTATATACACTATTATATTTTAATGATAAAGTGGTATTTTAATAGATATATTTATTAAGATGGTTGAAGGCCTCTAGAGGGCATGACATAAGTAATATGCATGGAGCATTAGATTATACAATATGTGCATAGGGTTTTATTTAACTATTACTCACACGTTTAGATTTCTTTGAAGAGTTGACTTTGCCGGCAGTTTATTTTATTTTTATTTATAGTTTATTGATGTTTTCATTAAATCATGTAATTTTTTTGTACTTGCTAAATGTCATTGCACTTACATGTAAACAACATTTTGGACTGATGAGACCCACTGTTTGGTGAAAATAACCACACATTTAATCAGGCTGTAATGGTTCTATCACATAATGGCAAGTGTCATGGTACAAACACCCTCATACTCCCCCCTCGTGAAGTATACAAATGCATTTATTATTACCTCTTTACAGAAAGGCTTAGATATTTAACTATTGGGTGTGATGGTTTATTTTGAACATCGACTAAAAGTGGGTAAAGTAGCAGTGCAAGGCCTCATAATTTAAAGCAGACCAACTGACACGAGTCATAGTTAGATTGCTCTTTCTTGAACATAATGAAGGCACACAGATGTGTTTTACCACATAAGAAAGTAATTTGAGAACAGGTAAACTTTTTTAAATTGAGGTAAATGATACAAAACACAGTGAGACATACTTCAGCACTCATCATGGTTTTTCATATCTGGTTCTAAAGAAACACTAATGCTGCTGACATACATGCAGGAACTGTATGGTGGCTTAGCTCAATTGTAAACTGGGCTAAGGACCTATTTTTCAACCATCGATGGTTAAATTGATTAGATTTTGTACTATTGGGCAGATTTAAAGGTGGACAGCAATTTTTCTGACAACACCCTCCAGCCCATTTCCAATGTAGAAAATCAGCAGCCAATGACATCACAGATAATAAACTTATAAAATAGAAATATGTGCCAGTGCTGGCTGTTCCAATAATATAGACAAGACGGTTCTCAATAAAAAGACATTTAATAATACATATTAGTGTACATCTATCACAAATATAAAATTAAATAAACCATAAGAATAAAAATAAAAATTGAGCAAAATTGATGTGATATCATAGGAATACAGATTGTATCATAGAGATCTCCGTAGTATATGGCTTTAAATGAAGTAATGTTAATTGGTATATTATCCGTTGGGGTATTCTGGTAGAATTTGTAAGTCCAGAAAGAGTGATAATGGTTTGTCCAGATAATAAACTGCTGACCGCTGTTTCTACATGTTAACCCAAAGTGAGAGGGTTGTATGGTTGCCATTAAGGGGGGGATTTAATGTTTGTCCCCCGACGGGGGAGATGGCTGTGGGGCCCTATTCTTCCCCGACAGCATTGAACAGGGGTTCTCGGCAGAACGAGCCCGACAGCACAAGCTGTCGGGCTCGTTCTGCCGAGAAAAGCCGGAAATAGGCGAGCTCCCATTTCCCTATTTCCGTCCTCAGCTCGCGTCCACGCCCCTTTCTCGCCGCTCGGCGGCCGGGACATTGAATCCCGACCTCCGAGCTCAAGTCGAGCAAAGCGAGAATGGGACAGGGGCACGGCTGTTGAGCTTGCTCGACAGCCGTACCCCTTACATTGAATACCCCAGACACTGTCATAGTCAGCCATATTAGGTTTTCTTAGTGGTAGCACAGGCCCTATTTTTTTGATTTTCAAATTACTTTTAAAGAGTAATTAACACACTCCAACACAGCTTTAATTATACAGAAGGATAGATGAAATTAAGTTAGGCTGTGTTAATGCATCCTGAGGACCAGATCTGACACTATCACAAATACACATTTTTATATGTTTAAATTATTGTTGTTAAACAACTTTTAACAACTGTTAAAAGCCATGCACTGTTTTGACATTGTTTACTGTATTTTGTACTTAGATTCCCTCTCTTATATTACAGTAGTCCTAATGGACAGAAGTAAAAAAGGTAGCACAATAGTAGGTTGTACAATGTATACTTATTAAATTAAGGGCAGAATTAGAAGAAAAATGAATAAAATAAACTATAAAACAAATGTATTGTATCTAAGGTTTTTTTTTATACTTTCATTTTTAATACAAAACACATACCGGTAATGATGTTTTCGTTTAGTTTATGTAGTGATAACTCAACACTTTGGATGGTCTATGGAGTTTAAGAAGGTTAGGAATGTACTTATTTTTGTAATTTATAGTCTTGCAGGTACGATATATTGGAATGTAGAAATGATCAATAAAGGAATTTAAAATGCATGTAGATTAATATTAATTATGGAATTTGATGAAGACCTTTATAGAATTAGGAAAGTACAAATATATATTGTTTGTCTCCTTAGAATGTTTATTTATGATCTACTATAGTTTTCTCAGTAATTTTGTACCTAAGCACTTAAATGTGAATGTTAATATACTGTACGTCTGTCTATGTCCCCTTGTCACCTACTATGTTTTGCTTTCTGTAATCTGAATTAAAGTAGCCATTCTACCACATTGT
This sequence comes from Crinia signifera, assembly GCF_055691185.1. Classification (NCBI taxonomy): domain Eukaryota; kingdom Metazoa; phylum Chordata; class Amphibia; order Anura; family Myobatrachidae; genus Crinia; species Crinia signifera. The sequence goes on along the minus strand of NC_139222.1, from coordinate 134,174,058 downwards.
TGTGATGTGACAATTATTATAGGGAAATAATTGTGATTTGATCATTTATGATGTATCAGACATCAGAGCTATGAATAGAAACATAGGAACTTTAGATACAGATATTGGAGTGAAATGGATCTATACCACTGTAGCTATACTGTATGCAAACCAGCTGTCCCCCCAAAAGTCTATTATGTATTGTAAACCACACAACCCAAAATTTTTAGGTCCCTGGTTGGGACTCCTGTGCGGCCCCACACCATACATTTAAAAAAAAGGGCGTGGCTTTGGGAAAGAGTATGTGGTTTCATGGAATTTCACGGTCATGAAGCCATGCCCCCCGTTTTGCCTCTACTAGGCTGAAAAGTGCTGACAAAGGGGACTCCCAACTGCCCCCCCCCCCTCCATACTGTGGGACACTGCTGGACACAGGTGTTAGGCAGGATAATTTAAGAAAATCATGACAGTTGGGAGATAATGCCTCCAGTGGGACTTACTCCTCTAGGCTGGAAGGGCCTCTGTTGCTGCTGCTACTTCCCCTGGCCTTCACTGAAGGTAGGAAAGTGGAAAGCACACTTCTCCCACCCTGTTGCTTTGTCTAGCAGCAATTTCAACTATGGTGCTGGCTCATGAGCCAAAGCTTGCTGGCTCTGTATAGATGTGGCCCACAGCGCAGTGGAGGAGGACGTGGCTTACTGGCGGCACTCCCTCTAACGTCCACACTCCACCAGTGCCGATCTCTCTACACCGTATTCATTAGGAACAAAATAAGTCTACAAGCAAGTGGCATGTCTTTAATAGAAATATGTAGCTTGTTGCAACATGGCTAATTTACAGTATGCTACAGGGAATAATGGAGTGCACATGTGAGGGCATTCTTCTTCCATCAGCAAGATTTAATGCTGCAAAATGTCTTCAATGCTTTTTATTTATGTTTTTAATTGGCTTTTAAGATTCTTTTAAAGGGAACCCCTTTGCTAAAAAGGAATATATTTTTCTCAACAACATGGGACACTAGTCTACTTCCTTATAGACAACTGAGGTTTTTAAATATAATAGATACTAATACTATATTTTAATTTTAAAGAATAGGATTATACTTTAGCAACAGACAGATTATGCAAGCATTGCCCCAACCAGAAGCTTGGCATCTAGTTTAATAAATATATGTTTGAAAGGTATAACAAAGAACATTTCTCCGAGACATATGAGTGGGATGGGATTTTCAACCTCCGCATGTCACAGATTCTGGCATGTCTACCAGATCTCAGTAGAACTCACTCCACCTTCAACAACCAAAACATACATCAATGTAAATGAAAAAAGAAATGACATCATTTTATCAAATGCACAGGCTGCGTCATCTGCCTCGGGTGTAATGCTATTGGATTATTGCCAGCCTGGCATTGGCAGAATTACACCTTAAGAAGATTATTTACAGCAATATATAATTGGGTGCTAGTTAAGTGCCATAAAAAGGGTAATTTAAATACAGGAAATACATTTATGTGCAGCATATCTTTTTTTATATAAATATATACTGCCCCAACTGCATCACTGTGTAGACTGTTCACATGAACATCTATATAGCATTACAAGTATGTGCTATTATCATGTACGTCCGAAGCCCCATGCTCACTAGACAAGTTTATACATGATATCGCTCAGAAAGGCCCTTTTTAGCAATATCATTTAAAAATTTGACTAGTATGTTTACTTAATATTGTAAACGATGCGCGGACCCTCACATTGTTAATGATATCCCCCATCCGTCTGTGCATGCAGCTCAAACAGCAACTGCATGCACCGCAGGGGACCCAGTGACATCATCAAGCGATATGTATACGCACAATGTCATATGACCGGACTCACCACTAATATCATATTATCCTGCCATTTGGCAAACTACTTACCTAAAGGGTGTTTCTGGAAGTTAGACATTATGGGTGGTATACAGTTGTTTTTCACCACCATTTCAGCTCACTGTCCCTGGAGGTGGTGAGCTGAAATGCACAAATGCCTTAATAAACCTGACCATAATAAGCACGATATATGTGCAAAAAATAGATCAATTGAATATCACCTTACGATCTCCCATAACTTTTAGATGGGAGATTGGGCGCGATATAACAATTGAATACCACCCTAAGTGATTTTCATCTAATTTGCAATCTGGAGATCATAACTGATGTAAAATCAGTTGGGAAAAAAAAGACTTTAGGTAACAATATACCACCTGCCTGACGATATTTATTAATTTATGTACAGTTGCTTATAAAGCGCAGCATATTCCTTGACTATAGATTATTTTTTAACCATATTGTCTATAATGTATAATAATAATTGGCTGAAAATTTGAAGCAGAATAGTAAAAAAAAATAAAGACTACCAATTGAGCTCCAAATAATCCAATCGTCATAATGATGCTTATAATAACAGGGGCCAAATTCTCCTGCACTTACTGTACCTTAGAAACTCATCACTCCACACCAGGAGGTAGAAACAGTTGAGGATCAGCAACTCATTGAGGCACCACAGACTTCTATGCAGGAATAGTTGAAGTTAGATATCAATGCAGTTTCTGATGGCAAGGTCATGCAGATGTTCTGCGTCATATGTAATAACTTAATAAACCTGTAGGACATCAGCAAGATTAACAATTAGCCATGTACAGCTTCCAGCGTAAGTGTATCTGTATGCTACACTTAAGGAACCGCTGGTTAGTGTATTTGGGAGAATAGAAAGTGGGTCATGTTGGGCCTATCACTACAATAACACAGTTTCATTAACCAGCACCATAAGGATGTAGATTTTCATTCCACAAGGGGAAGGTTGTAGATGAGCTACAGATATAGGCCCTTATTCAGATCTGATCGCAGTACAAATTTGTTCTCAAAATGGGCAAAACCATGTGCACTGCGGGTGGGGCAGATGTAACATGTACAGAGAGAGTTAGATTTGTGTGACTTATTTTGTTTCTGGGCAGGGTAAATACTGGCTGCATTATTTTTACACTGCAATTTAGATTTCAGGGGCAGATTTAATAAGCTTGGTGAAGTGATAAAGTGTCTGATTTTTATCACTGGCCAATCAGCTCCTAACTTCGAAGCTACAGGCTTTGTTTGAAAAATGACAGGAAGAAGCTGATTGGCCGGTGATAAAAACCAGACACTTTATCACTTCACAGAGCTTAATAAATCTACCCCTCAGTTTTAACACACCCCACCCAAATTTAACTCTCTCTGCACAGGTTAAGGGCAGGATTTATTAAAATACATCGCCGCCCTTCGCCGCGATGCTGCCGCATATGTACTAACATATGCGGCTGGCATCGCAGTGCGGTGACGGAGGCCCCCCGCGATACCTGTACACTGGTGTGCGGGGGGTCTCCGTCACCTCCCTGCCGCCACGCTCTCCCCTCACACCGGGGACAGCTATGCATGCTGTCCCCTGCGCTTCCTCCTCCCCCCTGCAGCCGGAAGGATGTCTGGCTGCTTCACTAGGGGGAGGCAGGGCTTACCTTCCGGGGTCCAGGAGGACCCTTCAGGAAGGTAAGCCAGAGGGGGGGTCGGCGAGGCGGCGGGTTTGCGTCGGTGGGCGGCGAATAGAAGCACATAGGCTTCTATAGGGTATCGCCACCCAAAGGTGGGTATCATTTTTGATACATAGAAAAATGCGGTAAAACCAGGGTTTTACCGCATTTTCCATTTGAAACATCTCGCCCTAAATCTGTCCCACCTGCAGTGCACGTGTTTTTTTCCATTTTGAAAACAAATTTGTACTGCGATCAGATCTGAATAAGGGCCATAGCCACGGTTATCACGGCTACTTCACAACCTGACCTTGAATGGGTTGTGGGTGTGACTACAATGCCACTAATGTCAAATCCCCGTCAAAATGAGCCACATCTACATCTGTATGGCAATGCGTTTTGGATTATTTCCCATTGCACATTTTAAGAAAGAGAAAAATTAGAAAATAGAACCAGCCTTGTATAATATTGTACTTATAACATAAAATGAGAATATATAATGTTTATTCCTATCTGTGTTAAATATGGAACTATTTGTGTCTAGGCAAATTAAGGGTTAAATCTAAGACATGAATGCTATGTTGTCAAAATTGTCAGTTTAGAGAGGAAACGACAGTAGGTTAATCATAAAAGAACCAAATTGCCCCAGAAAGGCAATTTTACAACGGTATGCACCAGAGAAACCAGAGACTGGGTCTTACCTGCTAGCCCTCTGCCCTCTATTGGCCAGATTCTCTAGGCTTCAAAAGTGATAAAATGGAGAGTGATAAACAGCCAGCCAATCAGCTCCTACCTGCCATGTCACAGACTGTGTTTGAAAAATGTAAGACAGGAGCTGATTGGCTGGCTGTTTATCACTCTGCATTTTATCACTTTTTTTATAGCTTAGAGAATCTGGCCCAAAGTCACTTACTGTACCTTGAATAAATCTGTAGAAGATATTTAACATAGGGGTTTCCGGTGAAGACATTGATAATACCAGACCTTCTGGGTACTGGTTGAAAGGTAGGGCAGCCTGTGGGATTTCCTTACAGGGGATCCACTACTTTTCTTAGTTGTCTCTCAATTACCTGTTAGGAGATTTTTAGTGAAGTGTCACTCTAAACAGGTTTGACATTTTTAATTGGATCATTATTTGTGGTCCCGGTCTCCAGTGTTCAATTTAGCCACAGGCAAGACAATTTAGGGCATTATTCTGGTCGATGTGTAAATTTCCGAATTCTTTCGGTTGGCGTTTTTTAGCCGTCTGCGCATGCATGAGCAACGCTATGCGCATGTGCCATGCATGGTCTCCGTACTCGTTCTCACTAATAACGTACAGAAATGTGCACCGCATTCACTCATGAAATATGGGCGTAATATTCGGAACTACACAGGGGCGTAGTTTCAAAGTAGGCTAAACTGGGCGTAAACATGGGCGTACACGAGGGAGTGCACTAATTCTGGTAGGCGTTCATTGGATAGAACACCGACTGCAAACGAACCAACAGCCAGGAAATATGCTGTCTTCATAAGCAAGTTTCACTTTGCGGACACCACTCGGTCATGCGCTAGGCATTCGGATCGCCCAATTAGTATGGCCGCACCTGAACCACAGTCAGCTGAACACAATACAATCCACTCCTCTACTCATTACTCATTAATTACACTCTTTTCATTGCTTCAATTGGAACCTTTGCAGCCTAAATGGACCATTACTAAACACACAAATATATGCTGAAAGATAATAGTCGTGAGTTTTGCGTTAATACACCGCATCGGTGCGTACGGCCAGCTTCCCGTCCGTTCTGACGCTGTAAGACCGTGCAGACGCTGTAAGACCGTGCAGAATATGTGTGTGTCCACCGCACACGCAAGGTTTGGATGTCGTCCGTAAACATGCCCTCTTCTTAAAGAGTGAGTCCGTCCGAATGCAGAGGACCAGTGGGCGTTTCTTCGTACGATGTCCGCACAGCATGGCGTGCGGTCCGCTCCGAAAGAATTCGGAAATTTACGCACCAACCAGAATAACCTCCTTAGTTATCTCATGTGCTGTAGGTAATTATTCAGTTCCCTTTTAGTTAGATTTTTTTATATGTATATAAAGGGGGGTATGCAATCTGGGATCACGGCTGTCGATCCCCGCCAACAGCCGTGATCCTGGCCCGTTTGCGGTCAGATAGACCGCCTAACGACAGACAGGATTCAATGTCCCACCTGCCGATGGGCCCAAAGGTAGCATGGCCGCAAAAACTTTGGATTGTCTCTCTGCGGCATGGATCACAACAATCCACGGCCGTTATCAGCAGAACGGGCCCAACAGCTTCTGAAGTCGGGCCCGTTCTGCCTTGATCCCACATCAATGATGTCGTTAATGACAGCATTGAATATGGAGCCGCCGCTATATCCCACAATCGGGAATAGCCGCAGCACATTGCATACCCCCCTTAATGACTATATTTAATGTTAATAAGTTATTATAAGTTAATCTCCTTATTGCTCACAATGATTTATAGCTTTTCAGAATACTTAAATTGCTTCCCTGACCTTATGAATTGTTTGTGAAGGAAATGTTAGCTGGCTAGCTAATTGAATCACTCAATTCAGTCATTAAGGTAAACACTCATAGTAGCATTCTTCACTGAAGTGGTCCAGTAACTTTGATGTTGTCTAATAATGATGGTTATTTGATGTTAGTAACATACTTACTTATATTTTGGAGTGTTGCGTAAAACAAATTCATCTTTAAATGATAGCGTTGTAATGGAAATTAGCAAAATGGAAATTAAAATGCTATTCCTCTAAACCTAAATTGCTCCCCTTCGAAGTAAACATCATGAACCTGCTCGTTCTTGTCTTGCTGGGTAATAAAAGTGTCAAGAAATGAATTATAATAACATGTGCACTAACATAATCACACATTTGCAATCCTATTTACATACATACACCTAGAATCCCACCCACTGTGTTATAAACTAGTCAACAGCAAGAATAAATTAAAATATAAACAACAGACCTGAAATAAAGAGAGGTGAAAGATTTTTTTTTTTATAGATATTCTAATCTAGAGCCATAGTGATTCTTCATTAAACATATACTGCAAAGCACTGTTCATAGCTCAGTTCTCAGGAGTATGTGACCCTAACTGCATCTACAGGTTGAGTATCCCTTATCCGAAATGCTCGGAACCACGAGCATTGTGGATAAGGGATTTTTCCAGATTTTGGAATAAAAAAAAAAAAAATACTTACCTGTCCGCTGGTGGTGCCCCTATGGTCCCTCGGCGTCCACTTTGTCCCCTGGCGTCCACGGCAGGCCTCCTGCACTGTCTCCGGCATCTCCAGTGTCCCAGGAGTGTATTGCACGAGTTCCCAGGCGCGCCGGTGACGTCACCGGCACGCGCACACACTCGTATTATGCACTCCTGGGACCACTGGAGACAACACAGAGAGGATTATGAAGGCCTGCCGCGGACTCCGGGGGACTTGGTAAGTATAAAAAAAATTCTAATTATTCCCAAAAACCACAGTTTTTGGAATAATTCGGATACGGGATGCCCGAATACAGGATACTTAACCTGTACTGTATAGAGCACACGGTCCTGAATTTAAATTGGTGTCCCTTTAATGTGTCCAGAACTTTTTCTATCCTTGTTAGTAGACCGTTTTCTTGAATGCCTTTGGAGATACAGTATTTCTGATGATGCTCAATTGAAGATATAAAAGAGAATCTGATTGGTTGCTATGGGCAACATCCCATCTTCAATTGAACTACCATCTTAGTAAATATACCCTTATAAAAAAAAACAAGAGCAATAAGGTGTTTGAAAAACCCGCTCACCTCTACTTAAAATTAGACAAATATATACTTGCAATTATTTTTATGAACCCTTAATTTTAGTGGAGTAATTTATTTTTTTACAGAGAAAACTTCCTATAATTATTTTCACTATTTTATTAAAAATGCTTATAACAGACATTTGGCATTGTTATAGAACCCCAGGTACTTTTATTGTACTGCTGTCCAATATTAGTTTGTGTTTTTCGGGGGCACACACAGATTTTCCCATTTTCACCTATACTTTACCTGTGAAAAACAGCCTTTATTTTTGGGTGAAGCACTTAGGGCAAGATGTATTAAGCCCTGAAAAGTGATAAAATGGAGAGTGATAAGCCACCAGCCAATCAGCTGCTACCTGTCATTTTTCAAACACAGCCTGTGGCATGGCAGGTAGGAGCTGATTGGCTGGCTGTTTATCACTCTCTATTTTATCACTTTTCAAACATATTACAGTACATCTGGCCCTAATATCAATTGTCTAATAAGATTAAACAATAGCGAAATTAACAGGTGATATGCATGAAAAGTTAATGCGTTTTGACCTCAAATTCAATATCCCCCTTTTTCTGTTGTTTGGAACATCACCAGCTTGCTCTACTGCAGCTACTTTATGGACCAGGAAGACATTTACCTGGCTATAGGACCTTTAGCAAGCCAGAGGTGAGTTTAGCTCAGCTTTTTACCTCGGTACTTGTTTCCTAGCACAGCGCCCACGATTTTCAATCGTATGGCATATTATGCATTGTATCACATCGCATGCCATATAGCCGCATGCGATGCGATGCAATTTTAAATTTTATAAGCACCCTAATGGGTGTTTTCAATGCTAAATGGCCCCCTATATGTTTTTTAATTGTATAAGCACCCCAATGGGTGCTTACAATGTTAAATGCACCCCCACGCCACCCCCACTATGCGGAGGTACGCGTCCTCCGACCTTTTCATACCCCCAATATACACGTTGGCGTGGAGTTGACTTTAGATTGTGTCTGAAATCAACTCTACGCCGACGTGGACAGTGTGGGTATGAAAAGGTCAAAGGACGTGTACCGCCACCCCTCGCGGGCGCGCTGCTCTCGCCGCGCTTCGGGTTGGCGTTGATACTGGGGGTGGCGTGGGGGTGCTTTTAACATTGTAAGCACCCATTGCGGTGCTTATACAATTAATAATCTTATAGGGGGGCCATTTGACATTGAAAACACCCATTAGGGTGCTTATACAATTTAAAATCGTATACCATTGCATTGTATGCCATTGTATGCCATATACAATGGTATACGATTTTAAATTGTATAACATCGGGTGCCATTGTGTCACATCGCATCCCATTGTAAGGCTTATGGTATCCAATGCGATGGGCGCCGTGCTAGGAAACAAGTACAGTACCTTTACCTCATGTAACAAAGCAGAACGGGATGCCATCTATTCACTCCTCTGTGCTGACTACATATGACAAGCTGACATGTTAGAGAACTTCACCATGCAAACATGGAATGATTCTCTCACACTTGAAAAGGGTCATAATACCAACTCCCAGTAAGTAATGAAAATATGTTCCCACATTACATAAAGAGAATCTCAAGGGTGAGGGAGAGATTAAGTCATGGTATTGATCAAACATGTAGACCTGGACAAACTGGATTTTCCAGATCTCAGTTTGTTTTTACTGTACAATCTGACACAAATAACAATAATACAATGCTGTAACACCAGGTTATAAACCTCAGTGCAACTCCTATTTATAAATAAAGCACCTTATAAAGGCCTCTAGCCTGGTTAGTTAATCTCACCTTTAACTCCATTTTATTTCATATAATGTATTCCTTTTTTCTAATGACGATATTAAGTAATAATACTATGATGCAATGGTTGAAGTGAGAATTTTATAGTGCGGATATGAAAAATGTAAAGGTATTTAGTTTTTCACTTCATGAAAAGTTGTTCACGCCAAAGGCACATGTGCCAGAAAAGTGGGGGTGACCACTAAGAAAAACGTAATGGCTGCATAGTCATGGAGGAGATTAAACATGATAGCTGGGTGTGACCTAAGAGGTCATGTGACATGGAGAGCCTATGGCTGTCTTGAATTTGGGTTGTTGGCTCTAATCATTACTCTGGGAGAAGGAGGAGTCTTCCTCTTCTTCCAGAAAATTTTCTGAGTGAGTACACGTTTTTGCTGCTCTGCAGGTTAGGCCCAGTTAGATTAAAATTCACCCCTAGTTCTGTGCCCCCTTTAGTCAGGAACATGTCCCGTGCTGTTAGGCCGCCCGCCCGCTTTGCGGAGGCCTTGGGTTCAGGGAGGGGGGCTGCGTCCTCACCTCATGCAGACAACTCTGCTCTGTGTGCCGCTGGTGGCTCCGGGGGAGGGCGTAGGGGCAGCGTGGCTGATGCTGCGGTCCCTGCGCTCCCTGACTTGGAGCTGACGGCGGCTAGCGGGCGGAGGGCGTCGCGCGGCGGGCGTGACGGTTCAGCAAGCGCCCGCCGCGGCCTGGCGCTGGTGGAGAGCAGCTTCCCCCAGGCTTTCCAGGCGTCCGGGCGTGGTAGGGGACGCCTAGGCACTGCAGCAGGGCGCTCGGGGAGAGGCCGCGCGACGGGGCCTGCAGCGCAGCGGGTGCCGGATGATGACGGTGTCCCGCTGCGCGTGCAGCCGGCCAGGCGCGGCAGAACAGCATCACGCGGTGGGCGCAGGTCTGTGGACGGCGCCCGCCGCGCTGCTCGCGGGACGGGGGGCGCGGGAGGCGGCAGAGATAGGAGCAGCGCCGCTGAAGCTAGCGTGATGGCTAGCCCAGACCGGCGGCCATTACGCAGCTCAGCGCGAGCACGCAACATGGCGCCCGGGCCTAGGCGCCCAGGAGGTCGCAGGGGGGTGTCGGAAAACACTGACACAGGGCCAGAGGGAGGATCAGGAGAGTCTGAGAGGGGCATTTCTCCTTCCCCTGATCCTGAGACCCCCATGTACGGCTATAGGCCGTCATGGGAGAGGCAGAGTCATAATGAAGAAGAGGGGACACAGGCTCCTCCTAGATCGAGGGGTAGCAGTAGCACTAGGAGTAGTAGGTTGCCCAGGAGTGTTAGCAGGGACAGGGATCCCACAAGGGGGCCCAGCAATGCACGCAGGCCTTCCCCTGCTGCATTTGATCCGGCTTTATTATCTGCGGCATTATCGTCAATGGCAGGGGCTCTGGCTCCTTTGATAGAGGAGGGTCCTGAGGAGGCCGGTTCATCACGGTCTGCCAACCGCAGATCTTCTGCTAGGGGGCAAGCCATTCCTGGTTGTGCGGAATTTGTCAGGGCTTTTAGAAACATCAGCCCCTCAGGGCGCGGTTCCAGGCCTAGGTCTTCTCGCGGGCAGGATGTTAACATTGCTTCTAGCGGCCGCAGGTCGGGCCGGAGCAGGGCAGAAAGGCCCGCCAGGCCTTTGTCTGTTGTTTCCTCAGATCCTGATGAGAGAGAAGCTGACCCTGCGGACGAAGGAGAGGCTGATTTGGAGGATGACACAGATGACGACACCTGGGCGGCACAGCCTGAGTCTACAGGTGAGGAGAATACAGATGAGGGGGCCGGTTCAGTGGCGTATTCATCCACGGTGGGGTCTGGCTCTAGTCGTTTTTCCTCTTCCTCCTCCTCCTCATCTGCTGGTGGGTCTGAGGTAGGCAGTACTAAGAAGGCGCGCAAGCGGGCAGCCAAATATGCTAAAAAGGAGGCGGGTCGGCAGGCGCTTAGTCGCAAGCGTAAGCGTGCAGCATCAATTACTAAGAGGGAACGCAAGCGCCGCAATCTTCCTGGGGTCGTGCACTGTGACTACACTGCCGTGCTTCGGGGTCTTAGGGAAAGCTGTAGGGCGAAAATTCAAAAAGGAGAATTCGTGGACTTGTTCAGCCTAACTGATGAGTCCAAAAAAGCCGACAAAGCTGCTAAGGCAAAGGGAGGTATTGGAGCGGAGGCTTTCCGCTCTTATGATAATTGGCTGGCGGGATTCTGCGTTTTCTCCGCATGTTATCTGGAGGATAGGCCACGTGAACATATGAACATCATTAGATACATTCACATGGTACACGAGATGAGACGCACATATGGTGGGGTAGCGTGGAGGACATATGATGAGCAGTTCCGCCGCAAGCAGGACTGCTTACATATCATAGATTTTGGGTGTAAGGACGTTGAAGTCTGGATGGCCCTCACCAGGACTCCCGTAGAGGCGGTGGAGAGCACGCGAGCTGTTGTCGCCGCTACCCCTGCCGCAACGGTGACTCAGCGTCCCACAGGGAGTGACACGGCCGGGCCAAAGCGTTTCCCTACGGGCGGGAGGTCCTTTACACCAGGTGCTGTCAAAGGCAAATGCTATGGCTTTAATAATTCCTTCTGCAATCAGGGTCAGCGGTGCCGATACAAGCATGTCTGCATCAACTGTTCAGGGAATCATCCTGCATTTAACTGCTTTCGAGGTGGCCGCCCCTCTCGAGGGGCGGTTGCCTCGGCAGCACCAAGGCCCTCCGCGTCAGGCAACCCTAGATAGAGCCTTTACTCCGGTAAGGGTGGAAGCCATGTCACCATGGCTCCGCCAATACCCTGACAAAGAGTCTGCTGTTTTTCTGTTACAAGGTTTTACTGAAGGTTTTCACCTCCCTATACAGAGCGAAGTGGTTGGGGGGAAGTTTAGAAATCTTCAGTCTGCTCGCGCCTTGTCCTCAGTTTTAAGGGACAAGGTTGACACCGAGCTGCGTTTAGGTCGCATGGCCGGGCCCTTCCCTTCTTCTCCCCTGCCCAATCTAATTCTATCCCCCGTTGGGGTAGTGCCAAAGAAAGTTCCTGGTAAGTACAGACTTATCCAGCACCTTTCTTATCCAGCAGGCTCATCGGTTAACGATGCCATCCCGGAGGAATTCTGTTCAGTGACCTATCAGTCGTTTGATGACGCACTAGAGATGGTCCGGGCCAACGGTGCGGGGGCACTGATGGCGAAGGTCGATATTGAATCGTCATTTCGTCTCATGCCCTTGCACCCCGATGCTTTTAGGTACATGGGCTTCCGCATAGGTGAGGAGTACTTCATCGACAAGTGTTTGCCGATGGGGTGCTCCGTATCCTGTGCCTTTTTCGAGAAGTTCAGTAGCTTTTTGCATTGGTGCGTGGAAAAATCATCAGGAATGGGCGGGATCGCTCACTACCTGGATGATTTCCTTTGCGTTGGCCCTGCCGGTTCCAAGAGCTGCGCTGTATTGCTAGAGACGGTTCGTTCTGTCTTCTCGCAGTTTGGGGTGCCAATTGCGGAAGACAAAACCGAGGGCCCTATGACCTGCCTGTCGTTCCTGGGGATCCAGATAGACACAGTTTTAGGGCACTGCTGTTTACCTCTGGAGAAAGTTACCAAGCTGAAAGGAGTCATTGACGCTTGCTGCGATTCTCGTAAGATTACGTTGCGCCAGGCTCAGTCGCTACTAGGCCAGCTTAACTTTGCCTGTAGAGTCATCCCAATGGGTAGGCTGTTCTGTAGGAAGCTAGAGAGAGCAACCTCTGGAGTCGCCAGAGCACACCATCTGGTGCGATTATCCGCTGAGATCAGGCGCGACCTAGCGGTCTGGTCAACCTTTTTGGAGGACTTCAACGGCATCCGTATCTGGCTGGCCCCCGTGGTTGACAATTGCTCCCTGCAGCTATTTACTGATGCTGCTGGCGCGACGGGTTTTGGATGCTTTTTGGACGGTAGTTGGTGCGCACAGACATGGCCCTCTTCGTGGTCTGCTAAGGGCCTCACGAAGGACATGTTGCTTCTTGAGCTGTTCCCGATCATGGTGGCAATGGAAATCTGGGGCGCACGGCTTGCTAATCGCAGTGTACTCTTTTGGTGCGACAACTACAGCACAGTGCATGCGATTAACAACCAAAAGGCCAAGTCGCCTTTAGTGCTAAGAGTGTTGGCACAGCTATTCCTGCAATGTCTATGTTTTAACATCCTCTTTAGAGCTAGGCATGTCCCGGGCACTCAGAACGGAGTAGCTGACGCGCTTTCGCGATTTCAGTGGGAACGCTTTAGAGAGCTGGCGCCTGATGCTGACGTTGTTGGGGTCTCGTGCCCGGTTTATATTTGGCAGGTCATCAGCCCGGACTGGAGGGGCTAGCGGAATTATCGGTAGCGCCGGCTACTCTTAGAACATACCGCCAGGCTTGGTCGGAATGGGAGGCTTTTTCTGGAGGGTCGGCACAGCCAGGTATGCGTGGTAACAAGCTATTCCTATCTTTTGTCTGGGGGCTGTACAAGGCAGGAAAATCCAGAGCTGTCGCAGCGCGGTACCTGGCAGGAATATCATTTTTTGCGCAGCTGAAAGGGAAGCATGATTTTACAAAGTGCTTCCTAGTGCGTAGGGCCTTGAAGGGTTGGGCTCGCATTGCTCCTGTAGCTCCCGATTGTAGACGCCCCATTAGCTTCCGTCTTTTGTTATCCTTGTTGGATAAAATTAGTTTGTTTGCAGACTCCGAGTTTGAGACGTTACTGTTCAGTTTAGCCTTTTCCATGGCCTTCCATGGGGCTTTTAGAATATTAGAGCTGGTTTCGGCATCGAAAGTTAAAGTTGCTGCGCTGTTATACACAGACATTCGCATAGATGCAGGGTCTCTTTGGTGCAGGATTAGACGATCCAAAACTGACCAAGCAGCGAGAGGGACGTGGGTGCATATAGGCTCTGTTATACCCAAGTCAGCTTGTCCGGTGGCAATGGCCGAGCGTTATACACTGGTACGACCAGCAGGGGCTAAGTCATGGTTGGCACATTACGATGGGTCTCCCTTGACTAGATATCAATTTACCTGGATGCTCAGGAAATGCTTGGGTAGCCTGGGTCTGTCGCCAGGGGAATTTGGCACCCACTCCTTCAGAATTGGAGCTGCAACATCTGCTGCTAGCGCTGGGCGGTCAGTTAAGGAAATTAAGAGGCTAGGGCGTTGGCGCTCAGCGACATACAGAAAGTATATTAGGCCTCACCTCCTGCCCTAAACTGTCTGTGCATGTATGGTTTCCAGCTGTTTGGTTGTACTCCTATGTTACCCCTGCCCGATTGTTTCCTACTCGGGGATTAGCCACGCTCTGTTGTTGGGCCAGCGTCCGGAGTTTTCACGCTTTTTTACCTGAACTGACGGACTCAATTCGGCTATTTCTAATTCGGCTAATTCGGCTTCAATTAAGAGTCCCTCAGCAGGTTCAGACGTTTTTTCCTCCGGCCGAGTAATCCCTTGTTTTCCAAACTCCCATCCAAACCCATTCCTCCCTTTGTTTGTGGCTTCCCTTCTGTGTCCAGGAGTGGCTTCAATTGGCATTGAAGCATTTCAGCACCAAATTGTGCAGCAACCACCAAATTCCTTTTTTCTTTTGGCAGACCCTTCTAAAATTAGTGAATTTATGTTCCGGAATACTAGAGGCAGGCTCTAACTGATGTTAAACATCTCCTTCTTTATAGGTGTGGGCTACGATGCATGCAGAGTATGGATAGTTGGGCACTCCTTTGTGCATTGGGCGGCCAGGTTGATAACTGCAGGCGAGGGCCCCGCATGTGATTTTGGTCATTCAGGCCCTTATTCTGGTTGGTGCGGCCGGAGCCGCACACGGTGCTCCGGCCGCACAAACCAATCCCCGCCCACGAGACGGATCGCCACGGCCGTCCGTACACGGACGGCTGGCGATCCGCATAAAAATGGTGGAGGCGTACGCCTCCACCATGGTGGGAGCTGCCCCCTGCATTCGATGGTCGTCGACCATCGAAGGCAGGTCCGCACGCCCCAGCAGCTCCCGCAAGCTGAGACCACACGGACAATCGTCCGTGTGCTAGCTTGTATGGGGGCTGAGAGCTGACATCCGGCGACGTCAGCTTTCCGCCCCCATGAGTTGCGTCATACCCTCATTACCATGCATACGCCCCGCGTTTGCATGGGAACGCCCATGAAACGCGGGGCGTACACATAGGGAAATGAGGGTATGAAGCCCCTCACGCCCCTATACGCCCCCTTTGCGGCGGACGAAATACGTCTGCGGCGAAGGGGGCTGCACATGCGCAGATTGACCTCTGCGCATGTGCAGAATAAAAACATCGGCGGTACGGCCGCACGCGGGCCGTACCGTCCGAACCAGAATAAGGGCCTTGGTGAGGTGGATGGGCGTGAGAGGAATGTCCTGGCGCGAGCTAAGGACATTCCTACTGATGAAGGTGAAGTGGTTTGGCTTGCCAGAAATATTGGTGATACACCTTGGTGGTAACGATCTTGGGAAAATGTCCCAATTGCAGTTGCGGGCCCTGATTATTGATGACCTGGCTGCCATTAAGGGTGCCTGGCCTAGATGCACCCTGATCTGGTCCTTTGTGGTCCCCCGGTTGTGTTGGAGAGGTGCGAGAGACTGTAGGGCCATAGATGAGGCCAGGAAGAAATTGAATTCAGCTGTTGCTAAATGGGTGATCGGATCTGGGGGGGCTGTGGTACCACACGAACGTATAAAGTTCAGGCATCATCAGCTCTTTAGGCCGGACGGGATTCATCTAGTTAAGGAGGGTCTGTATTGGTTCATCGAGGACTTGCTTGCAGTTGTAGGTTCGGTCCTGTAGCAGGTGGCGGGCGGGGGCCTCTGGGCAGAGGCCCCGCGTTGGCGGGAAAGAGCGGCAAGTTATTGATTCAAGAGGTTTATCAAGTTATGTTATTGCGTATTTGGTCATGTTGCGGTGCGCTCGCCTCTCATTTGGCTTAGGCCTTCGCTAGATTACCCGACCGGGGATGGCGAACCCACTCGGAGGAGTGGGCAGCCAGTGCTGTGGGTTGAGTGGATACCGCTTTCTATGTTAGATTGATTATGCATGGGAGTTGGGTGGAGCTTAGTTAAAAGCCGCTCTTTTCTGGGCCACCATTAAAAATATAAAAATAATATAAAAATAAAATAAAAATAAATATAAAATAAACAAACAAATTAATAACAAAAATTAGCATAAAAATTCTTTCTAAATAAAATTCAGCTAACAACTGTTCTGCCAAATTCAAGTCTCCGTGTCTTTATTTATTACATAGAAGTATAAGTATTATGTGACATCAGAACATGCTTGGGGTCACACATCTGCTATTACAATGTTTAAAAGGGTGGTGAGGCAGACAAGGAAAGCGAGGCACACAGGGTTGGTGAGGGGGCAAACTCTGGGTCAGCTGGAGAAAACGTGTGCGGGATATGCTGTGGGTGTGGAATGACAATAAACTTGACAAACAACATCTAAAAATGTTTGGAATCAAAGTAATTGTACACATTCCAAAGAGGAAACTCTCAAACGTGTATGCTTCTGCAACATTACCCATCCCTCCCTCTTGCGGTGAGACATGTTGGGATGTATTGGAGGGTGCATGTGAAGTACATACTGTGAGTGGGCAGGAAAGGACATGGGAGAGGACATGCTGTGGGTGGTCATGTTATTTCTGTCTGGTGTCAGGAAGGGGCATGTGAAGGACATGCTGTGGGTTGGTAAGAGTGGGCATGTGAGGGACATACTGTGGGTGGGCAGTTTACAAATATGATTCATGCTGAATGAGGTCATATTACAGAAGATTTAAATAATACAGCAATATACAATCCACACAGACATAAAAAGAAAACTTTGAAAGCACAGTAATCATTATGCAGGTTTGGTGTAGGTATTTTATGTAATAGCTTCCAGTAGTTGTGTATTCCCCTCTCAAAAGGTCCCACGTGAGGCAGCCATCTTGGCTGTACTGAGTAGGATTACCATGAGTGAAATAATCTACCCCTAGAAGAGATGGCACAAAATGGGGTGACTGCAGCATCCTAACGCTGAGAATAGGGTCAAGTCCATGTCTGGGGGTTGGGATCATTTGGTCTACAGTACGATGATCGACAGTCATTAGGTCGACACCATAAGGTCGTCATGGGAAAAGGTCGACATGGGTCTAGGTCAACATGGGAAAGTCGTCATGGTTCTAGGTCAAAAGGACATTAGTTCGACAGGTCGTTAGTTCGACAGGTCATTAGTTCGACAGGTCATTAGTTCGACAATGTTTAGGTCAACAGTCTAAAGGTCAACATGGGGTTTTTCACAGTTTTTTTACCTGAATGTCAACACAGACACAGTTTAATGTGCACTGCATCCCCTCGCTGCGCTCGCGATGCGTCGGGTACATACTATTTTATTTTCCCACCACGCCCTAGTGGATGGTATGGCATGAAATACCACCTGTCGGCACATGTCGGCTCAAACAAACAGTGAAAAACCCTATGTCGACCTTTTGAATGTCGACCTAGACAATGTCGAACTAATGACCTGTCGAACTAACGACCTGTCGAACTAAAGACCTTTCGACCTAGAACCATGTCAACCTTTTCCTATGTTGACATAGACCCATGTCGACCTAGAACCATGTCGACCTAATGGTGTAGCCCTAATGACTGTCGACCATCATGCTGTAGACCAAATGACCGCATCCAGTATTTTTCATCCTATCCACAACTTTACCAAATGAGGCAGCCATGTTGGGTGTACTATGAAGGTCACCAGAGGTGTTTTTTACCTATGGGCCCACCCCCCCCCAATTTGTAGTAGGTGAGGCTCCAGCGCAGTGAAAAGTGGGCACGGACCAGCATTATACCACACACCGTAATGCCCATTGCACATTAGTGAACTTTGTAATTCCAATTACACATAAGCCCACACATGATGCCCATTACATACTATATAACACTCCGCAATGCCCACGACATACTGTATAACACTCCGCAATGCCCACGACATACTATATAACACTCCGCAATGCCCACAACATACTATATAACACTCCGCAATGCCCATGACATACTATATAACACTCCGCAATGCCCATGACATACTATATAACACTCCGCAATGCCCATGACATACTATATAACACTCCGCAATGCCCATGACATACTATATAACACTCCGCAATGCCCATGACATACAGTACTATATAACACTCCGCAATGCCCATGACATACTATATAACACTCCGCAATGCCCATGACATACTATATAACACAACGCAATGCCCATTGCATACTATATAACACACCATAATGCCCATTACACATCTGACACATAAGTGCCACTTACCTACATGCTCAATGCCAGGGGCTTCATGCTCGATGCCAATGGGCTTCATGCTCGATGCCAAGGGGCTTCATGCTCGATGCCAAAGGGGACTGAATTTGCTCGTTGCCAAGGGGGGCAGAACTGTGCAGCGGCCTGCTCCCGTCCGCTATTTTCAATTCAGTGCACCAGTGGCGGTGTGCAGCAGAGTGGGAGCGGTGGTGTGCAGCAGGGAGGGAGGGTGGGAGCGGTAGTATGCAGCAGTGTAGGTGGGTGCAGCAGGGTGGGTAGGTGGGTGCAGCAGGGTGGGTGTGGGAGGGTAAGTGCAGTAGGGTGGGTGCAGTAGTGTGCAGCAGGGTGGGTGCAGCAGGGTGGATGCGAGGGTGGGGTGCAGCAGGGTGGGAGTACACCTGACCTTACTCACCCCCCTGCCTGTGCTGCTGTGCTGCAGTGCATCCTGATCCACCTCCCCCTGCCTGTGCTGCGTGCATTCTGAGTCCCCCCCTCCCTGCCTCTGCTGCCTGTGCTGCTGTGCCCCCCCTCCCCCGGGAGAGAGACGTGCTGCTGCTATGTAAAATTCATTCATATCTCCCGCTGGACCGCTAGCCAATGGGCGCTTGCGGTCCAGCAGCCAATCAACTGGTGGCTGCTGGACCGAGTGCGCCTATTGGCTAGCGGTCCAGCCAGCGGGAGCTATGAATTAATTTTATATAGCAGCACGGCCACGGAAGTCTCTCCCGCACACAGCGGGCAGGGGAGCGGGCGAGCGAGGGAGCTGGTGGTGACAGCACAGCTCCGGCGCCATGCTATGTTCCTGCACCCGGAGCGTGTGCTCCGCCGGCTCCGGGCTCGCTACGCCTCTGCCCCCTGGTAAAATCCAACACCTTCTCTGCATAGTGAAGCCAGATGCAGTCTGTGAGACTGCTCTGGCTTCAATGTGACTGCCAGTGACTTCCTATTGGAAGTCCGACCTGCCAGTCACTCAATGCAGTCCCATTAGGAGGTGTTCCCTCCCTCCAGGATGCCTCTCTGTGTGCAAATGCACGGCAGCCACCATAACGGGTTATGCGCATGCGCGGTACTGCAGACCATACTGCGCATGCGCCGAACCCAGGAACCTGATTAAGCCTCCAGGGGACAGCTGGAAAGGCAGCCCATGGAGTCTTGGGCCAGAGGACCGGCGGCCGGAAAGTGCGGGGAGCACGACAGTGGAGGGGTGGAGGGGGGGGGGAGCATTGCAGCAGACCTCTCCTCCAAAGGGTAAGAGCTGCCACTGATGGTCACACACTGGAAAGGGGGCTATACCAGAGCCCGAATGCATATATGTGAAAACTGACACTTGTATACTGGCATACTATACCCGGTATAGAAATATACTGTACACATGAGAACATCCTGCCCGTGGAGGTCACTGCTGGCAGGATGTGCAAGCAGAAGTGACCATTGCCTCAGATGGTACACATTACAGGAATAGCACACAGTGGGGAGGAAGAAATAACAAAAAACGGTACTTATGTATTATCTGGGCTCCCATGTTAAATGCACCCCATTTTTTCATACCCCTACTATCCAACTACGCATGGAGTTGATTTTATATAGTGTGGCGAGCGCAGCGAGCCACCGTGCCCGAAGCGTGGCGAGCGCAGCGAGCCCCGTGAGGGGACACGGTCTCATAAGAAAAAAGGGAGCCCAGATATTACATAAGTGCCCAAAAAACACATGGTAAGAACGCATTTACAGGTAACCAATAGAAGCTGGAATTGGGATATAATTATACCTGTCGTGGTCTCATCGTTCCTGAGCTATTGATGTTCCACCATCGATCCTGCCTAGCTCTCAATGTTCTACCATCGCACCCCAATCATTGATGTTATACCATCCTTCCGGCATTCATCTCTGGCACCCACAGTAAGGTACCCCTCTACCTATTGTGGTTGGCGGCCGCTGCCGGATTAAAGAACTGGGAGATAGAGAGAGGTTTAGTCAGTCGCACAGAAATGAATGGATATTAATGCAAGGGTGGACCCTCCTTAAGTATTATCAACACTCAATTAGTGATGGATATGAGGGTGTGCTACCATGGACACGGATAGGACATAGTTATCAGGAAAGAAAAGAGTGTCTTTTGTTGGTGCACCTGGAGAAAAATAATAATTCAATAAAACGTCACTTTTATTTAGTTCATTAAAATATTTTGCGAATATAAAAGGAAATAACAAGACATAAGACAACACATAGTGATTTAAAAAAGGAAAAAAATCCTTACACCCAGTGTGAAACCCCACTGCTTCTTCTCCCAATCTATTGGAATAACCTGTGTGGCTTTTTACAATTGTAGCGTGGTTCAGGGTTATTGTTACTGTGTATACAATGTTTCAAACTATCCCTGGGCTCTTTCTAGCAGCCGCTGGTAAGCACCTGAGCACGGATAAATTCCGTCTCAGTGCTCCTGCAGGCTTGCTGGAGCCAATGGTACCACGTCCTACGGTTCTCCCACTGAGCAGCGTGAGAGGAGTGCCAACGTGCACTTCCTCGCTCAAGTGGATTTGAGAACAAGCAGGAACACTGACGGTTCTGGCGCCAGATACCGTCCCAGTGTTAGTCTCTAGGGGACCGTGTCCAACGGTCAGCCTAACGCAGCCAACAATTCAAAAATACAGTATATAAGTGGGGAAGGGAGAGTGGGGTATTAAACACACTAGGTGTGTGATGTAGTCAAGCGTACGCTTTCGCAACAAAAGCTTCCTCAGGACCTGGAGGGTCCTGAGGAAGCTTTTGTTGCGAAAGCGTACGCTTGACTACATCACACACCTAGTGTGTTTAATACCCCACTCTCCCTTCCCCACTTATATACTGTATTTTTGAATTGTTGGCTGCGTTAGGCTGACCGTTGGACACGGTCCCCTAGAGACTAACACTGGGACGGTATCTGGCGCCAGAACCGTCAGTGTTCCTGCTTGTTCTCAAATCCACTTGAGCGAGGAAGTGCACGTTGGCACTCCTCTCACGCTGCTCAGTGGGAGAACCGTAGGACGTGGTACCATTGGCTCCAGCAAGCCTGCAGGAGCACTGAGACGGAATTTATCCGTGCTCAGGTGCTTACCAGCGGCTGCTAGAAAGAGCCCAGGGATAGTTTGAAACATTGTATACACAGTAACAATAACCCTGAACCACGCTACAATTGTAAAAAGCCACACAGGTTATTCCAATAGATTGGGAGAAGAAGCAGTGGGGTTTCACACTGGGTGTAAGGATTTTTTTCCTTTTTTAAATCACTATGTGTTGTCTTATGTCTTGTTATTTCCTTTTATATTCGCAAAATATTTTAATGAACTAAATAAAAGTGACGTTTTATTGAATTATTATTTTTCTCCAGGTGCACCAACAAAAGACACTCTTTTCTTTCCTGATAACTAGGATTAAAGAACTGCATTAGTGTTATCACCCGCACATCAGTCTATGCAGCTATTGCATCATTAATACCTGAATGTGTGACTGAACGATACTGTGTATTTAAATTGCCAAGATAATGTACAAGTCTTTCACTGCTGTTACCATCTCGTTGCGTTAGTAATAAAAGACTGTGTTTGTACCAACTGCTTCCTCAATTCTGATTAAGCCACTGGAATTATATGGCACACATTGCAGAACCCTTGGTATTAAATGGCACACAATACAGCACCCCTGGAATTATATGGCACACACAGCAGCACACCTGGACTGATACGGCACACTTAACAGCAGTAAAAACATTTTTTTATTTTAATAAAAAAAGGGCAGCTCTCCTGTACTGATACTGTGCACATGGCTGCATCCCTGGACTGTTATATGGCACACATGGACCCCTGGAATTAAATGGTATACATGGCAGACATTTACAGGTATGCTCGGGGGGGGGGGGGGGGGGGGGGGTTGTTTCTCTAGATACCAAACTTGCTCATCTCTAATAATGACACATGAGTACATTGAATTTTCATCAATAGCAGCTCTTCTGTTTGTTGTCACCTAGTTGTTTTTTTTTTCATGCAGACTTCTTTAACCGTTTTGCGATTCACTGTAGTCTATAAGACTTTTTCCTTTGCAGAAGCATCAGGGCCGGTGCAAGGCACCGGAGCGCCCCAGGCGAGTCGGGGTGGGGGCGCCCCGGTGCCGGGCGGGGGGGGGGGGGGGTCGGGGTCGGGGGTCTGGGGGGGTCTTGGTTGGTACCTGCGTAAAAAAAACTTCTGTCCCCGGCGTCCCTGCTGAGTGCTGGTGTAGGGGTGTCCGTGCCGCCGGGGGAGCCTGCGGCGCTGTTATCGTGTATACGCTTGTCGCGCCCGGCGGGGTCCCTACAGTGCATAGAAAATAACTAGCGCTATGCGCGCGGCGTTATTTTCTATGCTCTGTAGGGACCCCGCCGGGCGCGACAAGCGTATACACGATAACAGCGCCGCAGGCTCCCCCGGCGGCACGGACACCCCTACACCAGCACTCAGCAGGGACGCCGGGGACAGAAGTTTTTTTTACGCAGGTACCACAGTGCAGGGGGTGAGGGGCGAACTGCCGCCCTCCAGGTGCCGGCGCCCTAGGCAAATGCCTAGAGCTGCCTAGTGGTGGCGCCGGCCCTGAGAAGCATACACATTTGAGAGTTTCTTCTTTGGAATGTGTACAATTACTTTGATTCCAAACATTTTTAGATGTTGTTTGTCAAGTTTATTGTCATTCCACAATTCATATGAAGTATTTTAATTATTGTTCCCAATACATTGTTTTGCAGATACATTGGCAGTAAATTGCTGGCATAAAAAGCATGATTTGCCCTCTAAGTTACACCATTTGTCTCTGGACTGTTTCAGGGCCATAGATGGACACTAGGGCGGAGTGAAAAAACTGAAATTGAGATTTTCAAAATCGGCTAGTGTGGGAAAGTTCTGACTTGACCTGAATAAAAACGTGCAAAAGCTTTTTGATCTGAGTCAACATCTTCTGTTCTGGCAAGAGTCCTGAAGTTTCACTTTTTTGGTGAAAATGACGAAAACTGTGAAGATGCTCCGATCTAGTTAAAATTATGTCATGATGTCTTAGAGTGGTTTATTAATATACTTCAGCTTAGTAAAAGAGAGTACGAGCTTGTCCTAGTGCAAAGTGACTGACTTTGTTGGGAGAAAAAATCCCTGATAAATGAGCCATTTTCATGTTTTCAATTGTGAATATGGTGTTTTCTCCGGAATGTGTTTATTTATTTTTAATTTTTTTGGGAGATGATGCTCTGTAATTGATGTGATCAAGAAAAGAATCTTGGTGGAAAAAAAAAACACGGTAAATCCCTTTTGTTTGCCTTTAATAGAATAGTGCACCTACGTGTCTTCTAATGTCCAACAAACTCTTTACTGAATGCTCCAGTAAGTTCAGTAACCAATGCATTACACTCTGTTCTTTTTGTGCAGGATTTAAAACACTTCTGTTTATTGTCTTTACTTGTGGCAGTTTATTTTGAACATGAATTGGTCTGAAAAACATTTTTGCATCCCCTATGCTGGGAACATGAAAGGGCTGCATTACGGCATATAGGCCCTTATTCAGATCTGTGCGGCCGGAGCCGCATACGTTGCTCCGGCCGCACAAATCAATCCCCGCCTACAATACGGATCGCCACGGCCGTCCGTACGCGGACGGCTGGCGATCCGCATGAAAAATGGTGGGGCGTACGCCTCCACCATGGTGGGAGCTGCCCCCTGCATTCGATGGTCGGCGACCATCGAAGGCAGGGCCGCACGCTCCACCAGCTCACGCAAGCTGAGACCACACGGACACTTGTCCGTGTGAAAGCTTGTTTGGGGGCGGAGAGCTGACATCCGGCGATGTCAGCTTTCCGCCCCCATCACTGGCGTCATAGCCTCATTACCATGCATACGCCCCGCGTTTGCATGGGAACGCCCATGAAACGCTGGGCGTATACATAGGTAAATGAGGCTATCAAGCCCCTCACGCCCCTATACGCCCCCTTTGCGGCGTATAATTTTTGTGTGCGGCGATTTCGCCTGCACATGCGCAGAGTGACCTCTGCGCATGTGCAGAGTGAAAACATCGGCGGTACGGCCGCACACGGGCCGTACCGCACAGATTAGAATAAGGGCAATAGTTATGCCAAAGATAAGCCAATATATTAACAGTTTAATACAGTGAAGTGTATAATGATATAATAAACAAATACATCTAATGTTTAGTGATATTTAAAATTATACATTAAACAGTTTACACTGTTACTTGTAATACTTATTGTAACAGTTACTGTTTTTCAATAACAGACTGCAACAGTTATTTCTTATTAGAAAGATCTGACAACCAGACACTCTTATTGATAAGACACAATATACCACACTCACAGTGCTCCAAACAATGCTAAATAGTATTTATATAAACATTTTTACAGATTCATAAACAGTGCAGGTTTTTTTTTTTAACTTGATTGACATTACTATCACAAAACATTCCTAAATTCATATAAGGTTGTGAAAAATATAATCAGTTTTACTCCATATGTGCTAATGTCCTGTTATATAGACGGTTGGTTGGACATTAATAGTGAAAAGGTAATGAGGCTTTTGAACTGTTGTATCACTTCCTTTTGGCAGTGATACAAGACCCCCAGTGGGGAATAATCCTTCCTACCAATATTAGTATACCCCCAAATGCATAGCATATATTGCAAAGGCTCACTGCATAAGGGATACAGAAAGGCTTGAATTTAATTTAATCTATTTTTATACGACAGGCCCATTTGTCCCATTTATCTTAAATAGAAAATTAATAAAAGTAAAGTTTAAAAAAAACGTATTTGACATATTAAGAGTGCCCCATAAAGAGAGTCATCTTTTCCTTCCCCATTGATACTGTGTATATTTGGACTCAGGGGAGCACCATCAACTCCAAAATTCAGCTATGCCCAATTCGGGTCATAGTCACCTTTTTCGAGAATTGGTTACAGGTCACCCAGGCCGTCCCCCACCACAGGAGAGACTAGGTCTCCCTTGACCTTTCTCACTTAAGGTGGGCAAGAACCTTGTGCGGAACCCAAAAACCACACTCCAGCCACAAAATAAACATCAGCCCGGAGAACTGTTAATGAGGGTGCTACCAGAGATTTACTATTTTTGTCAATCAAAGATTTTCCAGTATTAGAGATTTGCACTATTAGCTTGTTATGGTTCCTATACTGTAGATTAAACAATGATTGTCTGCACTATGCACTAATGCTGAAAGCAGTTGTCTTCTTAGGAGCTCAACCAAAGCTCCAAATAATTTGCACAAAGATGAAAAATAGAATGTAGAAACCAGCGCTTAAAACACACTTTAGTTGCAGTAGTTGAATTCTACAGTCCCAGCTAATTCCTTTCATGTCAGACTGATCAAGGAACACAGAAAGGTTTTTGACCTTACGACTATGTCATATAATTTCTGGGTATACTCCTTTAAATGTAAAATAGGTGACTCCACTTACATTATGGACCTTATTTAGGTGCGAGGAATGTTTTATGTGCATGTGCAGATGCAGGGTGCGTGTGACCAAGGCGAAAGGGGTGTTCACAGGGTGCACGCACCCAGGATTGCGGAAGGGGGGCATGCGGCGGGGCAGGCGATATCCCCATGGGAATGCCCAGCAAATCGCCCGGGGTCATGGGTGGAGTGGGCGGGCAGCTGAAACCCCACTTCCGCCCACTTCCTCCCAAGGGTGTACTTCGCCATCATTTGATGGTCAGCGACCATTGAAGGATGGGGGTGGTTCCCCCATGCCTGCGAATGGATGTTTATTTTAAACATCCGTTCACAGCCAGAGCGGGTGAACCCACGCTGTGAGGGGGGGGGGGCGCCCCGGCATTCGCCAGGTGGGGTTTGGTGGACTCGCAAGGTTGCAAATTTGCAGCCCTGCGAATCAACCAAAATAACTCCTCATATTCCTTACTCGAGTGCACATAAAGGTATCTTTTTACAGCCCATATACAGTACATGCAAATCATGGCTTGAATCACATAGATGAAAAACACATACCTGTACTGTAGTATTTCTGCCTCACATGTGCAACGGAATCTGCTGCACTATATAAGAAACTGTAAATAAATAAACAAATGTGCCGGTAGTGGTTTCTTTGCACCCACATAGGTGTAGCTGGCGGAAATCATGTTACACCTAATCCACAGGAATAACACATCTTATTCTCACAATTACAGGTACAATGGGTAAACAAGTAAAGCCAGGATATACAAAAAGGAATCAGATCCTTTTTTACTGCATTCCTTCCACTTCTCCACATTCCATATGGTTTTTCTCTCAAGGTCGTTTCTTCAATATTTGCATATGGTGGAAAAATGAGAGAAAATCCAATGTGTAAAGAACGTCTTAATTCAAATGATTATGATAATTGGAAAATATGACATGGGCGTACCGCAACTCACTATTTGTAAGTTGGTATACACGTATCAAGGTTTCTTTAGAAGGAATTTCGTACCACTACTCACGGTCAAAAGAAATTTTCAAAATATATAATGGTTTCTTTCAAGATTCTTCTTTTAAAAAATTGATTTATTTAGAAATACACTCCAATAAAAAAACATAATAATGAAATATAAACTTTTATTAGACCTCAGGGTGAGGGCAGTGTTGCCGTGAAGTCTACACACGCATAAAAGATCCAGATCCAAGGTGCGTGTGGACACTCACAGGACAACTACCTGCGATGTGTTACTTATTTACCACTGAGTGCCGCCGTGCGCTGCCTACTACATATTGACCCAACCGGGTTCTTTTAGAGGTCACCAGTATCATTAAATTTTCCTTACAAGGTGTGCTGCCTATTTGGAGTATATATATATATATATATTTATATATATATATATATATATATATATATATATATATATATAAATCTTGTAGTTCCGCACTCCCAGCCAACAATGTAACAAATATGCTCCTTTAAGGTGACACAATGTGTCCCAATGTATAGCAGGGTTGGATAGTCCAATAAGGGCACTCACCAGTAAATCATAAAAGGTTTATTCAGGGTACATTACCAATCAGGCATAGTAGTCTACGTTTCGGCCACCAGGTGGCCTTTCTCAAGACAGGTCAGCATAGACGTCCACACAGTACAAGAGTCAGGATGTATACATACAAAGACAAAAAGGACACCAACTGTGCTCAATAGAACAATAGCAGCACCTCTGAGGGGTCCCCTGTTAGCTGAGATCCAAGGGTTTTAGAGATCAGGGAGAGAGTTTCAGAGTGCGCTAACAGTAAATACTATTTTTTTTATAAAATAATTTTATTTATTAAAAAATTTAATACAATTGATAAATAATTTGCAGTAATTTTAGGTTTCCAAACAGTATAGCGAGCCCTACTCGCTATACTGTTTGGAAACCTAAAATTATTGCTAATTATTCATCAGTTGTATTACATTTTTTATTAAATATCATTATTTTATAAAAAAAAAATGTATTTGCTGTTAGCGCACTCTAAAACTCTCTCTTTCCCTGATATATATATATATATATATATATATATATATGAAGCAGCATGTAGGGGGGCACTCCAGTCACACACCGATGCTTGCAGTAATAATTCTTTATTTTGAATATCAGCAACATTTAAATACTAAGGTATTGTCTTCAGGCTAAAGAATACAAACAGGACTTACCTATTTAACAGACAAACACCCCAGTGAGACTCGCACCAGCAGCGGGCCCCCACCATGGACAGCGCACACAATAGACGTCACAGTCCGCCGGCTCTGCAGCCAATCGCACTATGCATCAAACGTGATACCGTCACCACGGTACCAAAAAAATTGAACACTATCATACCAAATCACATATAACACAGAGAATAAAAAACAAAAGTAAGGTTGACATGGAATATGAGCTCCATACTGTATACCACTGAATAGCACAACAAGTCAGGTTTAATTGCAATCGCAATTGAGCTCAAAACGATCAAAGTTCTATGGACTTAATTTTATCCAGTAGCGATGGTGGTCCAAAAAACGGAGCAAACCATATTAAACCATCCCTTTAGGGGTGGCAATGAGGGCCCTCATCACCGGGAGCACCAGTACACCTGTCGTGGTGGACAAAGTACCCAACAAAGGGGGAAGAAAACCACCCAGCTAAAAGAAGAGTTAATAACAAAACGTATCTTCATATGTTTTGACGACTGTAGAAGCCCAAGTGTTATCTAAAGCAGTGGTTTTCAACATTGGTCCTCAAGTACCCCCAACAGTGCATGTTTTACAGGTCTCCACACAGAGGCCCTTATTCTGATCGGTGCGGCCCGATCAGAATATGCGGCCGCAACCGTGCAGGCGAATCCCCGCCTTCCATACGGATCGCCACCTGCCGTCCGTATGCGGATATGTGGCGATCCGCATGAAATTGGACGGGGATACGCCTCCTCCGTCTTGGGAGCAGCCCCTGCATTCGATGGTCGCCGAACATCGAATGCAGGGCCGCACGCTCCACCAGGTCCCGCAACACAAGACCACACGGACACTTGTCCGTGTGAAATCATGTATAGGGGCGGGCAGCTGACATCCGTCGATGTCAGATGCCCGCCCCGTACCCACGCGTCACGGCCTCATTACCATGCATACGCCCCGCGTTTGCATGGGAACGCCCATGAAACGCGGGGCGTATGCATAGGGTAATGAGGCTAAGTAGCCCCTCACGCCCCTCTACGCCCCCTGTGCGGCGTATAAAGAATCCGTGCGGCGAAATCGCCTGCACATGCGCAGAGTGACCTCTGCACATGCGCAGACGATCAACATCGGCGGTCCGTCCGCATGCGGGAATTTCCGCACCGATCAGAATAAGGGCCAGAATCACAGGTGAAATAATTAGCTCCACCTGTGATCTTTTAAAATGTGTCAGTGAATAATGAGTGCACCTGTGCACCTGCCAGATGAGCTGGAAAACGTGCACTGTTGGGAGTCCTTGAGGACTGAGGTTGAGAACCACTGATCTAAAGGATTGTCTTACATTCCTTCCAGATTCTTCAATGACTTTGAATGGACATTAGAGCAACATCATCTGGTGAGACAATTATGCCTGAAAGAATTTTTCAACAAACCCACTAATGACATTCCTACTAACAGCGAGACTAACACTAATGTGGCCACTATAGGGGTGATCCTGAATCAACTCTGTAAAATCATGCCTAAATCAATATTCGATCCCCAGTCCATACGTTCCTTTTCCAGAATAACTAATGTAGAAGTTCAAGTATCTATTAAGGGTCAGGAACCAGTGCATAACAATTTCAGTAAAAGTGAAGACTTGGCTTCTAATAACTCTCTCATATTCCACCCTGCGGATAAAGGGGGAACATTGGTTATAATGGATGTTGGTAAATATCATGCACAAGTGATGGTGCACCTTGACGATTTATTCACTTTTTCATGCCTTAGAAGTGATCCCTCAAATCGTTTTATGCTGGAGTTGCGTAACAGTCTGCTACAGATGCAGGAGTTATTACTATGGCTCTTATGAAAGCGCTTCTACCATCTTACCCATTGGTACCTCCATTTTACTGTACCCCTAAAGTTTATAAATTAATCGTGGACCCACCTGGCCACCCTATTGTGGCAGCTCATGGGTCCCTGATGTAGCCAACCTCTGTCTACAGTATAAAGACAGTCTCCTGCAGCCTTGGATTCGCGGCCACCCTAGGTACCTCCTTGATACCATTAATCTATTACATAAGCTTTATGCATTACCTCCTCTTGGGGATGATATGTGTATATTCACAATCAATGTTTGTGCCCTATATACATCTTTCCCCATGCAATGGGTCTAGCAGCATTACGTCTTTTTTGTCTAACAATGTGTTATACCAGGGCCCGGATATTAACTTTTTGTTAGAATTGATGACACTAATTTTGACTAAAATTTTCATTTATGGAGGTAAATACTACCTGCAACTCATGGGGTGTGCTATGGGGGCGGTGGTAGCCTCCTCATACGCAAACATCTTCATGTTTGAGTTTGAGGAGTCATTCTTCTTTAATAACCCCATGATTGCTGACTGCATAGTCCATTACAATCGATATGATATTTTATTGTTTTGACGTGGACCCCTAGGAGACCTCAGTAGTTACATCGAGACACATAATTTAGACTCTAGTCCAATCAAATTTACTTTCTCTTCCAGCTTTTCAGTAGTCCATTTTCCACGATGTGTCAATCCAGCTATCAGATGGCAAAGTCTTCACGTGTTTATTTATAAAACCCACTGATAAGTATAACATTTTGGAATATTCTAGCTGCCATCCTAGGCCTATAATACACAGCCTGCCTTACTCCCAACTCCATAGGGTTAAGAGGATAGTGTCATATTTTGATGAGGCATCCAGACAAATGAACTTCAGAGAACCAAGGAATTTTTTTTAGCTCTTGATCGGTCCAACCTTATTGTTCCCTAGATGGCTGAGAAAACCCGGGGGGTCAGCTCCCATGGGTCACTACTTACAATCAAAATATCCCTCAGGTTTGTATAATTGTTCGTAAATACTGGCCCCTCAAACAGACCGATGGAGCCCTTATTACCCAGATACAAACATTCTAAGAGCATTAGAGACATCATATTGAAATCTGATGCTTATCTCCAGTCAGTGAGACCCCAACAGAGGCAATTGGGCTGTGTTAGATGCACATGTACTATGTGTAGATTCTTAATACCCAGCTCTACGTTAAACCATTCCCATTCAGGTAAACCAATACAAATAAGACCTACACTAACCTGCAATACGACATTTACTGTGTATCAAATAATCTGCCCTTGTGACTTATTTTATATCGGTAAAACCGAGACTGCCTTCAAAGTACGTATGACTGCTCACTGGCCGGCTATATGCAATGCTCTTAGTATTGGGTCCAGCCTGCCTCGCAGCACTTTTTAAATGCGAAACAATGTCTTTCATCCCTCAAGTACCGTTTGATCTACCATGTCCCAGAGGTTGGCTGCATCAGGGACCCATGAGCTGCCACGATAGGGTGGCCAGGTGGGTCCGTGATTGATTTATGAACTTTATTTATTTCATGCTTTTAATAGTGCGGCACTGGGAGCCGCCAATCTCAGTAACGTTGTCCACTACCTATATGTGTGTGTCCATTTGAATAAATAAGTTTTTTATGTTATCTGCACTATGAAGCACCCATTTTGTCTACCTATATAGATCTTTTAATTGCTGGATTCAGGTGCCATGGAGGTCTTTAAAGGAGCAGCTGGGTTTCATCACACCTGAGTGCATTATACAACGCTGTGGAAACAGCGGATTGATATTTAGGGGACTTGTAGTTCCACGGACATTCTTATATATATAACCATCCTCATATTGACTCTATTACAGACCTTTGACCTTGAGTCAAAGCTAATACCTGACAGTGCATAACTCCAGAAAAACCAGATGCAAGTACAGTAATTCCCACTCTAAGAAATAGCCTAAGGCCAAGGAGAGAAATACTCCACTAGCCTGAAAATCTGGATGCTTAGAGCCAGAAACAGAAAAATTATTTAGGGTCATAACCCAACTTCACAAAAATCCATAAAATCTGGTTAGTCCACAAGCATAGGCAATTCTGACCTTCCCTCAACCACTCTTCATTATCTAGATCAGTTATTATAAGATAATATGTAACCTAAAACCATTAATAAAATCCAGGCACTTAAATAAAAATTGAAAAAGACTGTCCATAAAGAACTGCGTGCTCCAATACACAAAAGTGTTATACGGATAATTTTATGCATTACAGTTTTAGGGGTGTAGGTTGTGTCATGGGTTAACAGGTTACAATGAAGTTACAATAAAGGCTTAACAACATTAATACTTAAGGGCATAGTCAATTACCTGCAGGACTTTGCTGCAAATGATTTAGAAAAACCTGTAACCAATTTTGGATTGCCACATGCATGTAATCTCAATAACTATGGTATTCCATTTTTAGAAATTGATTGTGGGTTTTTTGCGGCAATTGAGATGAAAAAAAACCTGTCACCTGTTCTGTCTATTCCAGTCTCTGCTGCAGCTTCTTCACATTGTGGTTGGTTGCTGCATTGACTACTTCCCAGACAGATGTACGTGATGGCACAACACTCTGGGGACACAATAGACTCTCAATAAGGTCAAAGGGTAACAAATATGCATAACAAGAGGTTCACAAATAATTATGATAAAGAGGTGTATTTTGCCAGGAAGAAGGCTTAAAAAGGTGATTCTGGCGTGCAAAGGCAGTAGCTGAGGAGAAAATGGCCTGGCCAATAGATCCTTTTTTAAATATATAAGTGAAAGGAGAAAATCAAATGGAGGAATAATAAGATTTAAGACAACAAATGAGAACTTGGTGGATGGACAAGGCAATAGCAGATCACCTAATTTATTAATAAATAATTAAATAAGTTATTGAGGATCAGCCTACCCCCAATTTCAGAATGGTCAAGAACATGGGCCCTTATTCTGATCGGTGCGGCCCGATCAGAAATATGCGGTGATGTCCGTCTTGGCGAATCCCCGCCTTCTATACGGATCGCCACCTCCGTCCGTATGCGGATATGTGGCGGTCCGCATGAATGTGGACGGGGATACGCCTCCTCCATGGTGGGAGCAGCCCCTGCATTCGATGGTCGCCGAACATCGAATGCAGGGCCGCACGCTCCACCAGGTCCCGCAACACAAGACCACACGGACACTTGTCCGTGTGAAATCTTGTATGGGGGCGGGCAGCTGACATCCGGCGATGTCAGATGCCCGCCCCGTACCCACGCGTCACGGCCTCATTACCATGCATACGCCCCGCGTTTGCATGGGAACACCCATGAAATGCGGGGCGTATGCATAGGGTAATGAGGATAAGTAGCCCCTCACGCCCCTCTACGCCCCCTGTGCGGCGTATAAAGAATCCATGCGGCGAAATCGCCTGCACATGCGCAGAGTGACCTCTGCACATGCGCAGACGATAAACATCGGCGGGCCGTACGCAAGCGGGAATATCCGCACCGATCAGAATAAGGGCCATGGCAACTACAAATGCTAAAAAATGCTAAATCATGCACTTGGCTCACAAAAACCCAAAGGCTGAATATGGTATCACGGGTACTATAATGTAAATTACTGAGGAGGAAAGAGATTTAGGAGTCAATATTTCGATTGACTTAAAGGCAGGTAAGCAATGCAACCAAGTAGTGAGAAAGGCAAGTCAGATGCTTGGTTGCATAGGGAGAGGAATCAGCAGCAGAAAAAAAAAAGTAATAATGCCACTGTATAGGTCATTGGTTCGGCCACATCTGGGATACTGTGTTTTGGAGAACATATCTCCAGGAGGACATAAATACATTTAAGAGCATAGCAAGAAATGTAGCTAAAATTGTGCATAGTTTACATCACAAAATGTACCTGGAAAGACTAAAAGATCTGGTACTTGAATATTATAGCGGCGCCCCCAATGTACATCGTACGATGAACGTATCGCATCGCATGCCATATGCCCGATGGCATGCGATGCGATGCAACGCGATTTTGACCCCCTATACGATTAAAAATCGTATAAGCACCCTAAAGGGTGCTTTTGAGCACCCTAATGGGTGCATACAATGTTAAATGCACCCCCACGCCACCCCCCCACTATTAACGTGAACCCGAAGCGTGGCGAGCGCAGCGAGCCCGCGAGGGGCGGCGGTACGCGTCCTACAACCTTTTCATACCCCCACTATCCACGTCGGCGTGGAGTTGAGAATAGATTAGTGTGGCGAGCACAGCGAGCCACCGAGCCCGAAGCGTGGCTAGCGCAGCGAGCCCTGCGAGGGGACGCGGATACCTTCACAGGTAAACGCGTCCCTTCGCGGGCTTCACAGGTATCCGCGTCCCCTCACGGGGCTCGCTGCGCTCGCCACGCTTCGGGCTCGGTGGCTCGCTGCGCTCGCCACACTAATCTATTCTCTACTCCACGCCGACGTGGATAGTGGGGGTATGAAAAGGTCGTAGGACGCGTACCGCTGCGCTCGCCACGCTTTGGGTTCACGTTTATAGTGGGGGGGGGGGTGGCGTGGGGGTGCATTTAACATTGTATGCACCCATTAGGGTGCTTAACATTGTATAAGCACCCATTAGGGTGCTTATACAATGTTTTATCGCATCGCATCGTATGGCATTGTATGCCATGTACAATGGCATACAATTTGAAAATTGTATGCCATCGTACACTAACCAATGACATCGCGTCGCATCGCATACCATCGCATGCGTTATGGTATACGATGCAATGGGCACCCCCAAAATACACAAGTACCAAAGATCTTAACATGTATAGTTTGGAGCAGAGAAGGGAAATGGAGGGCAGGCATGATATACATTTTCAAACTTACCAAGGTATATAAGGGAGACATTCTTCAAAGGAAGTAAAGTAGTATAACTCGAGGACATACACTGAAAGAGAGGTAGGTACAGGGGAAATTTAAGGAAAAATTACTTCACGGAAAGGCTAGTGGATAAGTGGAAAAGCCTCCTGTCAGAGATGATAGAGGCTAAGACATTAAATCAATTTAAACATGCTTGGTATTCCTTTATCCATGCCTATTAATGTTTACTATTAATATTATTATCTCTAAAATCATGCTTTATGGTGAATTAATAACATTGTTGCAAATATTGGAACTACTGTATGTTTAATACTTATCTGTGATGTGCTGGTTCCTGAACCTGTGAAAGAGAAGATTTCCAGGCCAATAAATATAGCTTACCCTATAATGTTATTAATCTATGTATAACTACTGAGAAGAAGAAGGCTGTAGAATGGTGACAACTCTTGAGGTAAAGAGAAGCAAAGGGTTAAGTTAAATATACTTACCAACTGAGGTATTTGCACTTCAATTGCACTTAAACGCCAATCTGAGGCTTGGGTGGAGGAACTAAAGAAGAAAACACAAATGGCGAGATTAGATTTCCTAAATATATTTTATATAATCATCATACTCCTGTCTGTGATATCTCCTGCATATAAATGTAGGAACAATAGATGAATCATGCAGAGAAAAAAAAAAATTATATGATTTAAGGAACTAAGAACATTCTTAAATTGGCTCCTAACATGATCTAGGAATTCAGGTGTGACCTTAGACAAAAATGTTTTAGCCCAGTTTCCTTCTTTAGTAAGACAGTTAGAGCTTAGGGTTTGGTTCATTGGTCGACGGTGTCTAGGTGGACCCCCAAAAGGTTGACATTCACAAGGTTGACATAAACAAAGGTTGACACAAGGAAAAGGTTGACATGAAAGTGTCTGACACATGAAAATGTCGACATGAGTTTTTAGAATTTTGAGGTGTCCATTTTTATTTTGTCGAACATGGACCATCAATAATATAATGTGTCCCATCGAATGGCTCACTACTTTGCCATGCTTTGGGCAAGGTGCCTTGCTCTGCCAACGCTTGGTCGGCACACTACAATTCCCAAGTGCATGGGGATGTTTAAGTATGAAAAACTTTAAAAGACATTTTGAAAATTGTTAAAATCTCATGTCAACCATATGCTGGGTTGACCACTATCGTGTTGAACATGTTGACCAATTGACTTTCGATCTATATGAGCATGGAAAACGCTCATAAACTTAGTTGCTTACAGTACCATATATAGCTTCATAATACAGTTTAAACAATGTACACAAATTAGCTCACCTTTTTTCCAATGCAAGTTCCTTCTTCGTACACTTTTTCTGTCCTTGTTCTGTTTTAATGCACATGTTTGCTGTGTTTGATTTGTTATACGGACTCTCTGGTGCTGCAAAGCTTTGTGATTGCTTATAAATAAATTGTGCCATGGAATGAATTTCACATATTTTCCATTTGTAATTAATGTAATGAAGAATTTTACATTTATTTTACATTTTCTTCGCACAGGATTAACAGTTTGTGTGTGCACACAGATTAGCACTTTGCATTTAAATTGTCATTGATAAAAGTAGACTAGAGCACTGAAATCAACTGAAAAAAATCAAATCCTTTGTAGGCAATTTATATGTGTAAGAAAACGCAGGAATACTGGATGTCTCCCCAACCATTCCTACCCAGTATGTTTTCTGAGACTTAAATGTAATGTATGTGCAAAGAGACAGGTGAGGTTCATGGCAATTCTGCACAGAGCACAAGAATAGGCTATTATTCTCTAAGTCTTGTGGTCCAGAGTCAACATGACATATCCCCAGGGAACAATGAATAAAACAAACCTTGTTTCACTACCTCCCTTCTGATGCGCCAGTTTAACTCCTTGGGAGGTTAAATGCAGATATTTTCTATCCCTCTGGCCACTGGCATGTAAAGAATGCCTATCACCTCCAGCAGGAGTTCTCAGCCTGGCCAAAGTAAAGCTATTATCTGAATAATCACCCACTGCACTTCTGCCAAGCCCTTAATGCAAACTAAGTCAAATAAGTAGCAGGTAAACTATTACATTGAGCCCAAGGTGAGTGAAATTTGAGCCGGCAGACATGGTTCACTTGCTGAGCCAATAATATTCTGTTAAAGTTAAGCAACAAGACGTCCTTATTTTGTGTTACCATGGGAGCAGTATAATCACTCTTTAGCTAATCATTATGCCCTGCAGTAGCAGGTCTGCACACCTAACCTCTGCTGCATCTTTTAATCCCTCATCACCCATTATGTCTTTTAGTCGATTGGGCGTGAGACCAAGCAAATTCCGAGATCCTGGACATAGACTGATGAATGAAATTAAAATGATCAATGGTTACCCATATTGTCCAAGTCAGAAGGAAATCCTGATGAATTTGAATGACCGCCTGGCTGCTTATCTTGAAAGAGTGAAGTCTCTGGAAGAATCGAACCAACAACTAGAGCTGAAGATCACAGAGCTCTCTGAGAAACGGGTGGTGGGCTGTGACAACAGCGGCTATCAAAAGACCATTTCTGAACTTAAGAGTCAGGTGAGATCATTTCCCTCTTTAAACTAATTTAAATACCAGAGATTTTAAGTGTCTAAATGTAAAACTACAACTACAAGGTTTTCTTCAAAACATTAAGAGGCTCAATCTAGAGTTTGACATAAAAAGTCTGCTTTTAGCTCCTACAAGCTTTTATCATTACTGCATTTTATAATGACAACTATACTAATACAGAGGCAGACACATGCAAGGAAGGGGTAGGCTAGTATAACCCAAGTACAACACGTGCATTATTTTTACTACTGTATGCAGAAATAGAGGCAGCAGTATATAACTCTGTCCAGAAGAGTATATAGTATGGGGGGTGATCTGGTTGGCTCGCAAAGCAGTGAAAAATTGCTGCTTCGAGCGCCTTCTAACGCCACCCGCTGTGTATGCGAATGCTCACCCCCGCCACGGCCCGCACACCCCGCCACTTTGCGAATGGATGTTTTGCATGAACATTCATTTGCAGGGTAGCGTGTGGGTGCAAAACTATTTGATGGTCGCCGACCATCGAATGGTTTTTACTCTGCTCGCAAATCTAAGTTTGCGGCATCCGGTTTGAAAACGGGACAGGCGGCTGATGTCCTGGGACCCACCTCCATTCGCATGGAGATGCCCAATGTTTTCCTGGGCGTGGGAATGCTCAGGAAACGCTGGATATTTCCATGCAAAAACCACCTGCCCACCTTGAACACACGCCCTCCCCCATGCAAGTCAGGGCTGTCTTAACAGCGGTGTGGGCCCCTGGGCAAAGCAATGCACTGGGGCCCTTACCCATTCTCCCCTCCTAGGGGTGGGGGGTGCTATCAGCAGCAGCTTTGATGTCCCACGGGTGGCAGGGGGTGCTCTATCTTCCACTCAGCGTGTAGGACCTGGAGCAGTAACTTCTGCTAATTACTCCTTTACTGCACAGGTGGTGGGAGGGAGAACACTAATGTGTGGAAGTGGGCACTGAGCTGAATGAAGGGTCCCTTGTAAATGACTTCCAGGGAGGTAGGGGGTGTTTTATACGCAGGGGAGGGTTGGATAATGGAGTGGGCTTAATATTCGTCATTTTCCGGTGGAAGGGCAGCTTGTTTGACTGCAGATATCGCCATTATCTGGAAATAGATTTCTTAGCCTTCTATAGTATAAAAACCTAGAGTCCCAACTTTCAGGAGGTGCTGGGAACTTGGGGATCAGAGATCAGGAGCCAGAGCAATCCATTGACAAAAATATAAAACTGTACACCAGACGTTTGGAGCTGGAGCAGGGACCGGCTGCTGGAAGGCTGATATCTCTGGTTCTGGGCATGATAGAGACAAGCCACTAGTGTCGACAGAAAGGGGATAGTCCCAGATTTTGGAATATATGCTCAGAAAAACTCTAAGTCAGAGAGAACTTGAGAAATATGACTGGGAATTGCAATTAACAGGTCGGATGTGGACTGCTGCTTTGAAGTTGGATATCTCCAGTTCCCCATGGCCGATTTTCAAAATTCTGGTATCCCTGGAAAAAGGGGATCCTCAGCTATCAGCATAGGGCCCTTATACACCTGGGGCCCCTGGGCAAGTGCCCATTAAGCCCATACGAAAAGACGGCCCTGATGCAAGTGCCACGGTAACTATGCAAGCCACCAAAGATGCCCACACAGCAGCCATGCATATGCGAATATGCGCATGCACAGCGCTTAAACATCGTTCTCGTTGCAAACACACCAGGGACCGAGTAAATTAGAATTCAACCCTATGTTCCTTCGTTTCCTCCCTGTTGCAAGGTTATGCTAATGAGAATTATCAGCATGGACCTTGCGTAAGTTAAAAAAAATCAACAATTAGCAATATTTAAATATACCATATAATTGTATCCAACAGATAATTTCCAGCATTAGTGCTATTAGGATCAGGAAATCAACACTTTGCTGTACCAGCCATGGCATGGTGACCATAGTAACAGTTGCATAGCTAGATGCTGAAGTAAGTGGGAGAAAAAAGTTAAAATATTCACCCCAGCAGTGTGGCTACATAATGATGTGGGTCTGACTATATCATAGTGGGCATGTGCACGCGCTCCAGTGCTATTTTATTGCTGTATGCTTTGGAAGAACTTTATTCCACCATGGCACTACCATCGCAGAACTTATGAGTGGTTGGCCCAGGTGTAAAAAAAAATATAATTTGGCCCCCCCTCATCCACTACAACCCAAGTTCACAATATACTATGCAGAGATGGGTGGCAACAGTGGGTCCCGTAGTACTTAGGAGCCCGGTATGTACCTGCTGCACCAATGGTAATTCCACCTCTGTTCTGCTGGAACAAATTTCTCCCCTTACACCGACTATAGATATACTGTAGCACAGGCA
Organism: Crinia signifera; assembly: GCF_055691185.1. NCBI lineage: Eukaryota > Metazoa > Chordata > Amphibia > Anura > Myobatrachidae > Crinia > Crinia signifera. The sequence goes on along the minus strand of NC_139222.1, from coordinate 134,134,343 downwards.
CCATACTCAAAGAAGGCTGGTGCATATGTAGACACACTGAAAAGGAAGAACCATGTCACTCTTCACAGTACAGTGTTAGTTGGTAGAATTTGCAACCTCTAAAAAGATCAGGGGAATTCTCAGAACCCCCTTACAGGTAAAGTGATCCATAACATAAATCGGGGGAGGAGATATCTCTTTTGGTAATAATAATAAGATAATTAAAAGTAAGAATTTGTTTCCCAAAAACACTTAAAAATGGCATTCTCTAAAGCATATTTTGGTGGTTGCAGTCTGCTTCATTAGATGAACATTAATGACGGAAGCGAGTGAAAAACTGGTGTGCTTCTTCTCATCCCAAAAATGTAGGCCTTTGTAATGGACCTTGAGAACGATGAAACCTTTTAGATACACAGAGCATAGTTCTCCACAAAGGTTCCCCAAACAATTTTCACAAGCTCTTCTGTAACAGAAAAGTCACAAACACAAATATACACACACAATCACAATGATTGGGTCACACAATATACAGTAGTGTCCACCTCTCTTTTACAATATCTTACAGCGTGGGTACATGTCACCCTGAAGCAGCTCTCACTCCCTTCTCCCATGGTACACAGGGCCATATGTACTAAGCCTTGAACAGTAATAAAGTGGAGACTGATAAAGTAACAGCCATTCAGCAGCTAACTGCCATGTCAATAATGACAGGAGCTGATTGGTTTGGTACTTTTTCACTCTCCACTTTATTACTCTTCACTTTTCAAGGTTTAGTACATCTGGCCCATAGACCCAAAATGGAGACAGGTTGACTTTAATGAATCTTTTTTCACAACAGTAAATGGACACAGAAACACAACATCCAGCAATTAACGGCTTCAGTCGTTCACAAAGGTGAAAAACCTGAAACACCATTTACAAAGAACAGATGCCACACTCATTGTGTGGGAGGGCTAGATCAATGCTTACCAAAGGTTATAGTCCATTACATAGAAATAAGAAAGAGAAGTTACTGTATAGAGTCGGTTGGATATTTCAGTTTTAGATAATTAAAAAGTTGATTTTCCCAATAAAATTTATTTTGTTTAAAACAAAATAAACAAATCATGGATCAAATGCCTGTATCATCCTGATTTTAGCTGCTGTTACTCTTTAATCATGCCCATTGCTTTGTTAGTATGACAGACTTTTTGAAGGGTTGGTGCTACTGTGGTCCATGAACCGCTTTCTGATGAAGTCAGTAATTATGAAACGCCTCTGATGCTATTGATGAGTGGTACATTCGTAATAGAATATGACCATGAAGTAACTTGGACTGAGGACCTTATTCTGGTCGCTTCGCATCCCCCTTGCATTCGCACGGGAGACCGACGTTAGGGGTATGTGCATGCGCATGTGTATTTCGGCACACGTGCGTACGCCAGGTGCATGCGGACGCAGCGAACAGACTGTTCACCGGGTGCACGCATCCAAGATTTCGGGCCTGTGGGCGGCAGACTGAGGGTCTCGCCCATGGGAATGCCCAGTGTTTCATGGGTGTTCTCATGAAAATGCTTGGCATTCCCATGGAAATCGCCTGGTGGCGTGGGGGCCAGGGGCGGGCAGATGCCAAATGTTCACTCATATCTAAGGTTACCTGAGAGTAACCTTAGATGTGCATGGGCCTTACACATCATTTGATGGTCGGCGACCATCGAATGATGCGGCTGTTCCCCCCACATCCTGCGAATGGATGTTTATGTTAATCATCCATTCGCAGCACATGCGAACGTATGTGGCGTGCGAGAGGGGGGCAGGTGTACCGGCATTCGGCGGCCGGTGTTTGGTGGACTCGGAAGGTGAATCAACCAGTATAACCCCCTGGGTCCCAATAGCAATAACTGGGTAGAAAAGCAGTGAAGCATTTACTACTGTACATGTTTTATTTATATTGTATAAATATAAATGTTTTTAGCACCAGGTTTGCTATCCAGGTTCATGAGCTAATTAAATAGAATGGTGGATGAAAACATGAAATGTTTTGGTACTCTTTACCTAGCACGGCGCCCACGATTTTGATCGTGGGCATCGTAGGTAAAAAAATCGCGGGCATCGCGGCCATTGAATGCACTAAAAATCGGGTGCTACGCGACCGACGCGATGCCCGCGATTTCCCATAGGGAACAATGTTAAATTTCTCAATTGACCCGATTTTACTGTTCAATGCCTCAATTGACACGATTTTTCCATAGGAAACAATGTTAAATGGCCCACAGAGGCCAAATAGGCACCCTGAAGTGTGAAATGGCCCCCACAATTGTTAACGCCAACCCACGATCAACGTCAACCCGAAGCGTGGCGAGCGCAGCGAGCCCGCGAGGGGCGGCGGTACGCGTCCTACGACCTTTTCATACCCCCACTATCCACGTCGGCGTGGAGTTGAGAATAGAATAGTGTGGCGAGCGCAGCGAGCCACTGAGCCCGAAGCGTGGCGAGCGCACGCGGATACCTTCACAGGTAAATGCGTCCCTTCGCGGGCTTCACAGGTATCCTCGTCCCCTCGCGGGGCTCGCTACGCTTCGGGCTCGGTGGCTCGCTGCGCTCGCCACACTATTCTATTCTCAACTCCACGCCGACGTGGATAGTGGGGGTATGAAAAGGTCGTAGGACGCGTACCGCCGCCCCTCGCGGGCGCGCTGCGCTCGCCACGCTTCGGGTTCACGTTGATCATGGGGTGGCGTTAACAATTGTGGGGGCCATTTCACACTTCAGGGTGGCTATTTGGCCTCTGTGGGCCATTTAACATTGATAGGTTATAGCGATCTGCGCCCCCATGCCAAATAGTCTGTACAGGCATGGCAATTTTGACTACAGTGTATTTAGCCTATGGCCAAATCTGCCTAGTAAAAATTACCCATGGAATTGCTTTACCTGCCTGCTGTGTGTACACTCCGTTAGTATTATGGTCTCAACAGAGACAAGTCCACCCATAGCTATGCTGCCTAAGAAAGGAGAGCAGAAGTTGTTTTAAGGAAATGCATTAATTATTATAATTAAACATTTAGGGGGGATTTGTCAAAGAATGGAAAGAGATAAAATAGTAGAAAATAATGGGACAGATGTATTAAGCCTGGTGAAGGCCTATCACTATCAAACACAGCTGATGTGTTATCTCCTACCACTTTATATCTTCACCAGGCTTAATACAACTGCCCCAATGTACTGTACCAATGCATTTGCTCCTGTCATTTTTCAAACACAGCTTGTAACATGCAAGGCAGAAGCTGATTGGCTGGTACTTTATTTGTCTCAATTGTATCTCTCTTTGCACTGTATGAAAAAGAAAACCCTCAAGGCTCTATTATTTATCATTTGCAGCCAGCAGCTGAAAATTAATATGTCTATTGCTCCAATTAGCTACAAGGAATCTTTAGTCTCCCAAATGTGACATTGACTAGTCACTGGGACTTCAGCACATGTGCAAGCTGGATTGGGGGGAATCACCTTCTATTCCACCTCCGGGTACTTGCATACCTCCCAACATGACCCCCTCCAGATGGGACACAATGCTCTGCTTCTGGACTTCCCTCTTAATTTATGTTTTTTTTTTTTTTTAAATAGGTAGTTTTTCATACTTCACTATCCAAGTGGGCAGAGTTAGGATATAATAGTGTGGTGAGTGAAATGAGCCATGCGAGGGGATGCGTTACATACATATGGTGTCCATGTAGCTTTACAACACCCCAAAATATGAAAAATGTATGTTGACCTTTTCGAAGAAAATAAAGTGTATAAAGATAAATTACCAATTGGCTTCTGACTGTCATGTTACAGGCTTTATTTAAATGAGATGACTGTTCTGAGCCTTAGGGACTATGCACTGAGCCTTGTGGACAGAGAAAAAGACAGAAAAAGTGGACAGAGATAAAGTAACAGCTAAACAGCTCCTAACTGCCATGTTACAAGCTATGGGGTCTATTTAGCAAACATTGGATGGAGATAAAGTAGATGGAGACAAAGTACCAGCCAAATAGCTCCTGTAATTTTTTTAAACCCAGCCTGTGACATTGCAGATAGGAGCTGATTGGCTGATACTTTAACTCTACCCACTTCATTTTCAACCAAGGCTTAGTAAATAGACAACTAATGTATATTTGAAATGTACAGTTAGGAGCTGTGTAGTTTGTACTTTACCTTCGTCAACATTAACTCTTTACAAAGCTTAGTAAATAGGCCGCTCTGTCTTTCTTCACTTTATTTCTCTCTAGCATTGATACATCTCTTGCATAGTAACAATCCTGAGAACTAATGAAGATATGTTTAAACCACCGCTTCTCAACCTCGTCATCAGGATCTCACACAGTGCATGTATTTCTGGTCTCCTCACAGAATCACAAGTAATATAATAAGCTTCACATGTGGATCTTTTCAAACATGTCAGTGAGTAATGAATGCACCTGTGCACCTGTCGAGTGACGTGGAAAACATAAACTTTGTGAGTTAGAGAACCACTGTCTTAAACAACTGAATTAACAGAGTAAATAATAATGGTAACAGAATTAAGTCTAAATAATAAATACACTAGTTAAATGACCCAGCATTTCTGTTCCACCCTGCCCCCAGCTATGTCCTGATCAGCACCCCAGTTTCATACCTCCAAACATGACCCTCTCCAGGAGGGACACAATGCTCTGCTCCTGCACTTCCCTCTTAATTTATGATTGCCATTACCTGTGTTGAAACACCTTTCTTAGCAATGTACCTGTTCAACACAGGTGATGGTAATCATACATTAAGAGGAAAGTCCAGGAGCAGAGCATTGTGTCCCTCCTGGGAAGGGTCATGTTGGGAGGAATGAAGTTTGGTCATGTCCATCCACTTTAGTAAAGTGTGCCCTCCTGCATTGTCTGACTCCCTTTACTCTCTGTGTTCCGGGTGGTGCAAAGTGTTGTTCCCCCCCCCCCCCCCCCCCTCCTAGTCTGGCCCCTACTATGGTAGGGTCTTTCTCAGCTCTCTAGCAGTGGGAGCCATATGTGTGTTTGTGCCTACTCCCATTGTGCATGCATGCTGAAGACATGAGAAACTTTAGCGGACTGTTATATAGATAATAATATAAATAAATAAATAAATGCATTTATGGGGTACTTCCAGAAATTTGGTATTGCTAAGTAAATACATTGTGAAATTAGCACTTAACAAAATATTGCCTGATTATAAAGTCTCTTATTTCTCCTTAAAGATACACAGGGCAAAGATTTTGAACTCTGAGCTATGGCTGCACATGGAGAATACGAAAACAGCAGCAGATGCCTTTAAAGCTAAGTGAGTGTTTCCAGCTTTCACATATCTTTTTCCCAAAGGCATCAGTTACATAGTTGGCATGATGTCCTGCATGACCAGCCTTGCAGCACTAGCTTAGAAATGAAAACCAAAGGTTTTACTGATAGAAGCCAAAATGAAACCATGGCACAATGATAGTAGTCCATTTAGTCTTCAAAACCAGTGCCAAGAGCAAAGTGTAGTATGAGCACTGTGCCAATGTTCTAAAAGTGGCTTATAAGACATGTTCTATAAATGCCCTGAGTAAGGTGTACAAGATTCTTCATTTCCAACAATTTCTTCTTAAATCATTCAGGTATGAAGCTGAGCTAGCTATGCGTCACACCATCGCTGCCGATGTAAAGAAGCTGAAGGATACCAGCAGTGATCTGGATATGGAGAAACGTTGTCTGGAAGCTGAGTTGCAGATCTTAGGTGATCAGAAAGAGAACCTAAAGACAGAACTTAAAGAGGTATAGTAACCAGTCAGTATCAAAGAACATGTGTCCTAGTTCTCCCAGGACAATCCTGCTTTTCCTGCCACTCAAACTCTTACACCAAAATGTTTTTATCCTTACGCTTCAGATTCCTGAAGGGTTTTTTGGTTAATTAAAATTCTGTTACTGGTACTGACCTAAACTGTCAAAGATCTGGTGGCCAGGTGTAGTAATCCAAACCATCTCTATTATTATTAACAACAGGTTCATCCCACTGCAGTTGTGATGGATGCAAAGATTTTCCTTGAACCACCTTCCCCAATGCCCACCTCTTCCAGAGTGGCAATTAAGAAATTAAACATTTTTGCAGGCATCTACACTGTTAAACATTTCCACAATGAAAACAGGTAGTACAGATGGAGACGCTCTCTTCTGAGAGCCATGCGCGTCAAGATGCTCCTGCGCCCCATTCTCGGCAATGGATGTGCAAGTGTGTGAGATGCTCGTGCGTCCACATCCGTCAGATCGCCATCCGCCAGATACCAGTGGATGTGCAGAGAGAGGCTCCATCTAAACATAAAATATAACATTTGACAAACATACAATTTTACAATTTGTTGTCACAAAAGGTTGCTATATATTTTGAGAGTTAAAGAAACTGTTGCTCCTTTTTCACAATACTATACATTATGTAATTTGCACATCATAACATTTTACATTTACTGGTTAACTATTATTATACTGCAGTATGGCTTATGCTGTGTATACACGGTGTGATATTAAGCACATATCCCTGGCAATATGGTTGCTGAGCAACCATATTGCCAGTGATTTGTATGTGCTGTGGGAAATAATTCACCGGGTGCGCTCTCCCATGTTCAGCCCCTAATGGTCGCTGGTCACAGAAGCATGCTTTTGTGACCAGCTATTTCCCCCTGCAGCTCCCCTGGCAGAGTCTCCTTTTCATCAGCGACCATCTCTGGTGATAAAAACAGGACACTGAGCAATATATTGCACCGTGTGTGCACAGCTTAACTAAAATATCTTTAAATTTAGACTGCAAAAAAAAAATGAAGTCAGAGGTTCACACTGTATTCTTACTCGGGGCAGATTTATTAATTCTGAGAAATAACGCACCAGCCAATCAGCTCCTAATTTTCATTTTCCAAACTCAGTCTGTAACTTGACAGTTAGGGGCTGTTTGGCTGGTGCATTATCACCTTCCACTTTATCACTTCACAAGGCTAAAAAAAAAAAATCTGGTACACAGTTTTGAAAGTGTCCTTAAACAGTTTCATAAAGGTACTTGAGCAGGTCCTTAAAAGTATCTGATACTCAAAAGAATAAAGCTGAGGCATATCCAAAAATTTAGAAAATTTTCATAGTAAAACAGCAGCAGCTATATATTATCATTCCATTTATTATAGAGGAACATAACACAGATTTTGGCATTGAGCGATTCAACAAATGCCGATAATAGTACAGGTTGAGTATCCCCTATCCAAAATGCTCGGGACCGCGAGCATTTCGGATAGGGGAATTTTCCGGTTTTTGGAATATTTTTTTGCAGCCATACTTACCTGTCCCCTGATGGTCCCCGGGCGTCCCTCGGCGTCCGCGCAGTCCCCGGGCGTCCACAGCAGGCCTCCGGCATCTTCTCCTGGTCTCCAGCGGTCCCAGGAATGCATTGCGCGAGTGTGCGCGCGCACCGGTGACGTCACTGGCGCGCGCGCACACTCGCGCAATGCATTCCTGGGACCGCTGGAGACCCTGGAGAAGATGCCGGAGGCCTGCTGTGGACGCCCGGGGACTTGGTAAGTATGAAAAGAGGGTTAGGGGGTTAAAAAAAAAATTTGAATGATTCCAAAAACCACGGTTTTTGGAATAATTCGGATAAGGGATGTCCGGATACCGGATACTCAACCTGTATAACTTTCCGAAATGTCTTTTTGTATTAATTTGGTAGGTAGATTAGGCAGTAAATCTGTTACTGAACAAGTTTCTTTTAATCCCAAAGTCCTTTGTTACGAGAATTACTTTTAGGAATTGGTGCTTCCTTGCAAAATATGAATGTTTGCCCTCCCTTACCTTATAAAAGAATGCTTGATAGGCATGTGCCACAAAAATGGGATGTGTTTTCAAATTACACCACAAAATAGCACAATCGTATTTACATTACACTTCATATAGTGCAGTTGATTCACATTAAACCACATATAAGTCTCCCTTATTCATGTTACAACACAGAGAAGAGCCCATTGGTTCTGTTGTTTCAGGCAATAGTAAATTGTATACACATTAAACCACACATTAGTGCCCCTTATATATAATAAGTACAGGTCGAGTATCCCGTATCCGGGCATCCATTATCCGAATCATTCGAATAATTTTTTTTTAATTCCCCCCCCCCTAACCCTCTTTTCATACTTACCAAGTCCCAGGGCGTCCACAGCAGGCCTCCGGCATCTTCTCCAGGGTCTCCAGCGGTCCCAGGAATGCATTGCGCGAGTGTGCGCGCGCACCGTTGACCTCACAATGCATTCCTGGGACCGCTGGAGACCCAGAGAAGATGCCGGAGGTCTGCTGTGGACGCCCGGGGACTGCGTGGACGCCGAGGGACCACCAGACACCATAATAAAAAATTATTCCAAAAACCGAAAAATTCCCCTATCCGGAATGCTCGTGGTCCCGAGCATTTCGGATAGGGGATACTCGACCTGTATATAATAAGTAGTTGTGCCTTTTACACATAATGCTGCTTAAACATAATGCCCAGAGTAATGTTGCTTACACATAATGCCCACAGTAATGCAGGTTACACATAATGCCCACAGCAATGAGGCTTACACATAAAGCCCAGAGTAATGCCGCTTACACATAATGCCCAGAGTAATGCAGGTTACACATAAGGCCCACAAAACTTCCACTTACACATAGGACTTCATTCATGTCTGCTCGGTACCCTGTGTGTTCACACGTGGGACCAATGTTTTGCCACTGCGCATGAGCATATTTGCATATGTGCATGTGCAGGCCTGCAGTGCGGATGCCTTTGGAGACTTGCATAGTCTCCATGGCGCTCATACAAGGGGGCAATTTGGAGGTGGGCAGGACATTTCCTGGGCTTACCCACGAAAATGCTGGGTGTCCCCATGTGAATGCAGGTGGACAACTGGCTTCCCGGGGCAGATGGCTGCCTGCCGAGTTCTCGGAGCAGGATGCCACAAATCTAAGTCAGCAAAAACTGACTTAGATTTCCTAGCTCTGAAGAATTCATTCAATGGTTGGCATCTCCCAGCAGCCTTTGTGTCTGCTGGGACCATGACCAATTTTTAAATTGGATACCATGGGCATAAGGTGCATATCTGGTTTTGCCAAAATTATATTGGATCATCAAATCTTGAAGAAGTAATCAATGACCCAACAAAAAGTTGGATATGGATTCAAAAATTTTGGATTCAACAATTTTGAATTGGAGTTGGCTCCAATTCAATACTCTATGTGTGGTGCAAACCTAGCTCTGCACATTCCTCAGCAAGCAACACCCCAACCTAGCATTATAAAGATGGCAAAAGAATGTTTTCGGATGCTTATCTTCTGTAGAGACCAAGCACCTTGTTCAAGTTGAAAGACCAATGTATTGTGTGAAATACTGGGAGATACTGTGATAGAAACGTCTTCAGTCTACTAGGAAATAAATCATGAGAGAAAAGTTCCCATTTCAATAAGACAAAGCACTATGCCAAAGCAACAATGGTGTGGTTGAACAACAATAAATGTTTCACGAATGGTCTAAAATGGCATCCCACATTTGCTGCAGGGGACCATGGAATACTGAGCAGGTCATGATACCTGTGACTTTGTTTGACCTTGAAGCTGCTGTATCTAGTAGGAGCTAGGGGCTCCTTAGTGGGACTTGTTATATAATTTTTTGGGGGCCAAGGGAGCAATAACCATTTCCCATTTTGTACTGTATTAATCAATTTGATTATTGTGGATGTCATCTCTGAATTGTGGCCACACCATCACACAAATTTTATATGCATGTACTTTATTTAAAAGTAAGATGCTTCTTTTTTTTTCTGTGGAAAGGAAGACTACTATCTGGAGTCACAGTTTATTGTGCACTTATTAGCACTGTGCCACTTAATTCAAGACAAAAACAGCTTTAAATATATATATATATATATATATATTTCCAACGTAGAGGCGGCACACCAGTCAATAATAAATATGGATACGGACCCTGTAGTAGGTCAACGTTTCGAAGCTTTATTTTATATGCTTCTTCCTCAGGACCAAGTAAACTTGGTCCTGAGGAAGAAGCATATAAAATAAAGCTTCGAAACGTTGACCTACTACAGGGTCCGTATCCATATTTATTATTGACTGGTGTGCCGCCTCTACGTTGGAAATGTGTTTACCTGCCAAGGGCAGTGTTGTGGCGAGCACCTGTATTATAGCTGCTTCAAGGAGTGCTACTTCAAAATCGTGATTATATATATATATATATATATATATATATATATATATATATATATATATGTATATAAATATATATATATATATTTCTCAAATATACTTACTAATAACCTAAACACACTGTTTCTCTTTCAATAACAGACGGGAAATCATCATCATCATGAAAAATCAAGGTGTCAAGTCAATGTTAAAGTAGAAAGCTCAACGGCAATAGACTTACCCAAAGCGCTGGAGAAAATGAGACAGCAATACAAGGAAATAACCGACTATTACCAGAAGGCCTCAGAAGCTTTGTATAAGCACAAGGTTGACATAATTTTTGGGGGATATATCTTGGTGGGTTTATGATTGTAAATTTTAGGATTAGCCCTGCAGTTTTGACTGAAGTCAGGTCAGTGACATAACTAGAAAGTTTGCGACCCCTGCACAAAAAGTTTCTGAGGACACCCCCATACATTAATTATAATTTTTTACCTTAATGTGATGTGTGTGGTAAGGATAAGGACTTGTTGGTTATACCCCTTTCACACTGCAGCTCTTAACCGGTATATTGCCGTTTTTTTAGCCTTTTAAACTGGTTAGAGCTGCAGTGTGAAAGCGCCAGTCTGCATTTACGGGTTACAAATAACCGGTATTTGCAAACGGGTAAAGAGCTGAGTCCTACACGGTTTAGAGCCATTTTTTTATGCATTGTGAACAGCTCTTAACTGGTATATAGGACTCAGGCAGTAGTTAGCACTGAGCTGGTTATCAGCGCAGTGAATATTTAATAATCGGGAGCCGATCATTACATATGTGCATATGTAATGAGTGGCTCATTCATATGCACATATGTAATGAGCGGCTCCTAGTGACCCATGCACACCCACTGCCTACCGCGCTGCCTGGATCCGCAGCCAGTTACCAGGGGAGGGAGGGGGTTTTACTAGGTGCTGGCTGTGTGTGTGTGTGTGTGTGTGGGGGGGGGGGGTCTGCTGCTTTACCGAAACCTGTGGCTGCCGCCCCTGGGTCACTCCCTGAACCCGCTCTGCATACTGCATGGTATATTACTGGTTAATTACCATGAACCTTTCACAACGGGTTCAATGTGAAAGGTACAAAAATGGTAATTAACCAGTAATATACCGTTTACAACATGCAGTGTGAATGGGGTTAAACTTGCTCTGACCCTGTTAAATAAACATTTAAAAAAACATGGTCAGTGCAGCTTTGGCAGTGGGAAAGCAGCATAAAAAAGTGACTTTTTACTCAATGAAAAAAATGCATAAGAAAAAATACACACATACAAATTTTCATTACAGTGTCAATCACATGTAAGACAATTGTGATGTAATATAGTAATAATAATACTATTGCATTATGGATCACAGTGGTACTGTGATGTAATGCTAGGAATGGGAGTGGTTGGGAAGATTTACCTTTCGCTGACATTTGAGGTGGGTGGAATGCTGGGTCCGGGCTGATGATGGTAAAGTCCCGAACTCCTTGGGGTGCGTGATGTGACCAATGTTGGTTGGATGTGCCCAATGGTGGGTAAGGCTGTGGCGTCCCGCTGGCCTATCCCTGACATATTTTGTATTATCCTGGGGTGTCACCACTGGTGTCTGGCATGTGTGTGGGCATGTGGATTGGTGATGGGAGGGGGGACGATCCAGTGGTAGATTGGGGCAATGTTGTTGGTATGCCTCGAGGTGCCTGGGTGCTGCTGTGCAGGGGAGGGGGGAGAAAGAATGTATTTGCCTTGGGTGCGCCGGGGTTGTCAGTGTCCCTTGGGATGTTTTAAGTGCCAGTTGGTATCCTCACTCATCATTACCACACACATTCCATTAAGAAGCAGAGCGCAGCATTACAACTAAAAAAACTATTTGATCAATTAGTCTGGGCTGGTCACCAGGCAAGTGCAGCAGCCAGCACCATCCAAAGAACCCAGTGCGCAGGTCCCACCAGAAAGCCATCATTTTTTACCTACATGCTCATTGCCAGGGGTTACTTGCTCATTGCAAGGGGTTTCATGCATGTTGCCATGGGTAACATGCTCACAGTGGCCATTTTTGGATGGTTAATTTAATAAGATTCTATCTCCCATGCCACTGCTTACACTGCGGTGGCATTGCTATGCCACTGGGCCTTTTTTTTTTTTTTCTTTAAAGTAATATTTATTGAGTTTTACATGTTAAATCAGAAAAATGGGAAATTGTGGCTGCACATAGATATGAAAGGAGCCGCTTTCCCCTACAAATACATTTCACAAAAGGTAATCACAACTGGTATTATCAAAACTGGGTGGTGCATTCGGTCTTATGGTGCGTACACACGGGTGCAATTTCAGCACATATCGCTGGGAATATGGTCGCTGAGCGACCATATTGCCAGTGATTTGTGTGTGCTGTCGGCGATGAATCGCCGGGTGCGCGCTCCCGTGTGCAGCCCCTGATGGTCGCTGGTCGCAGGAGCTTGCTCCTGCGATCAGATATTTCCCTGCCGCTTCCCCCGGCAGAGTCTCCTGATTATCAGCGACCATCTCTGGTCGCTGATGAACAGGAGAGACACTCAGCAATATATTGCTAGCAATATATTGCTTAGCAATATATCTCCCCCGTGTGTACGGGGCATTATAGTTGTAACGGTTACAAAGAAGGAAATGCTAATGGTATCGAAATCGTAGTGAATAATAGATCACTTATAATAGCTCTGTAAATGAGCAGGTTCTGCTCTTACATTTATCATACATTTAGAACTCCTGCTATTAGGATTTACTGTAGGCTCTTATTATGCTTTGGCAGTGATTACAAAACATGGTCATAAAGGCGCTCTAACAGTCCTGGCTTCAAGGATATACCTGGCCGAGCACATATATTTAAATCAAAATGACTGAGGCACTATTAATTTATCTGCTCTCAATCTTAAATAACTTTAAAACCTGGACCAATAAATTAATTGAGGATTGAGGTTAGGAACCACTGGTTTATCTTTCATCCATAATGCCACCTGCATTGTGTTGATTACATATTCATGACTGATGCCTGTAAGGACATGTCTGAGTACTTCAAATTTAATTTTAAATATTGACTATACCCACTGTCTCCTTGATCCCTGTTATCTTAAATATGGACAACAGGAAGGTTTTGTAGTGTACTGTAGCTGTACAGTATTTTTCTGTAATGTATGTTATGATATTTTAAGTATAATATTAGAACCAACATAAGCAAGTTACACCGTATGGTGTTAGGTTGGTTTCTATATGTACGCACTTACCTGTCTGACAGACAAACTAAACTTTTTTAATTATCTAATAAAATTATGTATTTTAAGAGTGGCCTCCAGTCAGGATTCCAGCACCAGGATTTCGACTACAGATATCCCATTCACTCTCTTTATAACTGCATCCCCCTGATGCTAATGTACAGGAGATCTCAAATGTCATTAGCTTGCTAAACAGAGTAGGACACACTGCTTGGCCTGCAGTCAATATGTACAGCGGGCCTTCCACTTCAACTTTTACCAACAGTGCTCAAGAAATGTTGAGTCATTCATGTTCATGAACATCAATCACGGGATTATGTTCCCTTAATGATTGTGGTTGGTGCATATATAATGTGTTTCCATCATCAATAGTATACTGTATGGAGTACATTCAACCAGGTACAACTTGAAAGATTGTAGTATTTAATTTTATATATGTACAAATTGATTCCTGTTCCTGGTACTGTAAGTAGCAGCATAGATCCTTCACCTACCAGTCAAAATGTACTGGTAGGTGAATATGTTCCCAATAAAATTAACCTGTCTAGGACACTAGGACTAGAAGGGCCACGTGGTTTTTAGTTGCCTTCAAATTGATGGTCGCAGACCATCGAATGCAGGACCGAGTGGTCCACCAGCTCCCGCAACCTCAGACCACACGGACATTTTTCCGTGCAAAAGCAGGGATCTGGGCGGGCAGCTGACATCCGGCGATGTCATATGTCCGCCCCCTACACGTGCGTCACGACCGCATTACCATACGTACGCCCAGCGTTTGCATGGGAACGCCCATGAAACGCGGGGCGTATGCATATGGTAATGAGCCCAAATAGCCCTTCACGCCCCTCTCCACCCCCTGTTCGTAGTGTTCACATTTCATGCGGGATTTGGCCATACGCCCCGCTCGCACATGCGCAGAGACGCCTCTGCACATGCGCAGACACAAAACATCGGCGGCACGAACGCACGCGGATATTACCGCACCAACCAGAATAAGGGCCCATGGTTTTGAATAACCCCCAAATATCCCATGGAGTTATACAGTAAGTGTGGTGTGGGAATTAATAAACTTGTCTGAAGAGGTCAGCTTCCAGGGAATTTTCAAATGGTTGGTATCTGGAGGAATGTTCAAATATATAATTCCAGAGAGCAGGTGAAGACCAAAAGTCCTGTAACCATGTATTTGATAATGTAACAGTTACAGAAGAGAGACATATATCTTGCACATAGCTTAAGGCATGAGTTGTCAAATATTTGTACAGAAGTTGATGTCTTTGCATTTTAGAACAAATTACATTAGATTCAGGTCTGGTACATAAAGCCGGGATGCAGTTTAAATCCCGGCAGTCAGGATCCCAGCGTTCAGAATCCCGACGCTGGAACCCCGACACTTTCTCCCTCCGTGGGTGTCCACGACACCCCTGGAGCAGTGTTCCCTCTAAGCTGTGCGCGTGTGCGCGTGCACACAACTCGCCGAGCCCGCGCACAGACATTACAACTGAGCGCACAAAGGTTAAAATCTTGTTTTAGTGTGCCACGAGTTTAATAAGGTTGAAAATCACTGCTATAGTCTATATGTGTGGTGTGTGAAGTCTGTAAACATTCAAATTGCTTTATTAACTCAACAGAACTCGAAACCTAGGCCTGTATACGTTATGTGACGCACAAAAACGCACAAAAATGTACATTTCCTTCCAAAGTTGCACAGTCAATATCTTTTTCTGCACAAAGCCTTCGTAAAATTAGAGGGAACATTGCCCTGGAGGGAGAATAAATTAGCGTGCCGAGCGTAGCAAGGCACCGGGACCGCTGATAAAAAACAGACAATTTATCACTTCACCACGAGCCCGCAAGGGGGGGGGGGGGGGGGCGATCCACGTACCCCCCTTGTCAGGATTTCGGGGGTCGGGATTCCGGCGTCGGGATTTTGAACGCCGGGATCCCGACCGCCGGGATTTCATACTGAATCCCATAAAGCCAATGTACAAAATGATGGAATTAAGTAGAGCAGAAGTAGTAGAAGAACATTTGGTGATGGAAATCAATCTAGATGCTTTATTCAAAATGAAGTTAGGTTAAAGTCAAATAATTTATAGGACAACTAGAAATGTCAAGTAAGTAGGTTCCATTGGCTGATGGAAATATTAATAGGTTATGGTTTCATCACCGAGGGGTAGATTTATTAAGCTTGGTGAAGTGATAAATTGTCTGTTTTTTATCACCAGCCAATCAGCTCCTAACTGTGAAGTTACAGTCTTGGTTTGATAAATGATAGGTAGGAGCTCATTGGCCAGTGATAAAAACCAGACACTTTATCACTTCACGAGTTTAATAAATCTACCCCGAGTTCGGAGTGGTAATGAGCCTTCCAAACAGAAATCCTAAATAAAACAGGCCAAAATTAGAAAAAGATCTGGAAAGCATACAAAGAGTTGGGTGTCGTCATCATAAATGTGATAAGTATTTTATATATATTACTAACTTTTCAAGCAGGTAAAGGATTAAATATTCCCAAAACACCAGTGACATGTATAACAGTAAAACACTATCTGAGTATGAGACAACTGGTAAGGTCCACCTCAGTTTGTTTTTTCCTGCATGTTAGCAGGTGGGGCCTCACTCTGTCTTATCACTACCAGCTGCTAAGAGCTGTGGGGGAGCAGACTCTTGGTACTAGTGCAGCACAGACAGTGCAATAGTTAGCATTACTGCTTCACATCACTAAGGTCATGGGTTCAATTCCTTCCATTGTCCTAGTTGTGTGGAGTTTGTATATTCTCCCCATGCTTGTGTGGGTTTTCTCTGGGTACTCCAGTTTCCTCCCACAATGTAAAAATGTACTGGTAGGTGAATATGTTCCCAATAAAATTAACCTGTCTAGGACACTAGGACTAGAAGGGCCACGTGGTTTTTAGTTGCCTTCAAATTTATGTAACTAATATATATTTAAAGTAAAATATCCATCAGTACACTGTTTGAACATGTGGAAATTAAATATAATTTATTCTGATCTAATTTTTTTTTTAAGTACAATGAAGTCACCCATCAGAGCAGAGTTGGCACCAACTTGCTTGACAGTCACAATAGAGAGCTGAAAATGTTGAGAAGGACAGTGCAGGACCTGACTGTTGAAATTGAAGTTCTTCATTGCATGGTACTGTATGAACACACCAAACCGTATGAACAATGCATAGCATGTTGCAACAAAAGCCATACACTGACTGCACAAAATAGGCTTTTACCAGCCAAAATAGCCCAGGCAACAGAACATTAGGTACTTGTGTATTATCACGGCGCCGGTGCATGCAACGTAGTTGGCGTAGTCAGAGCTACATAGTCAGCGTAGTCAGAGCTACGTAGTCAGTGTCAGCCAGCATAGTCATAGTAAGGCAGCGTAGCAAGCGCAGTCAGCGTAGTGTAAAGTAACGAGTAAGCTGCCGGTGTCCACAGGGTTGGGTGTGCTAGCAGACCAGCGCACCCTACTTAACGGGCGCCGTTATAATACACAAGCTATTCCCCTTTTTGGGGGACGCACACACAGTTGCAGTCACAGTCGTGGTCATAGCCGGTGATTAAACTACACAAATAGCGCTTACATTACGCTGGGGCGACTGCCGCCACCATGCAGAAGGGACACTAAACTGAATAGGATAGTACATAAACTACTTAACGGCACCGTTCCGTTCTAGGGCCCATTTTGTTTAACATTGCGGACGATACAAAACTGAGCAGAGTTATTAAATCATCAGAAGATGTCACCACGCCACAAAATGATCTTGACAATCTAGACGATTGGGCAAAAAAGTGGAAGATGAGGTTGAATGTGGACAAATGCAAGGTCATGCACCTTGGAAGACATAACCAGTGTGCTAGTTATTACCTAAGCGGGGATGAATTGGTTAATTCAGTACTCGAAAAGGATCTAGGAGTCCAAATAGACAACAAACTAGGGTATAGTGCTCAATGTAATATAGCAACTAAAAAGGCCAATAAAACTCTAGAATGTATTAAAAGGGGCATGGAAACTAGGGATTCAAAAGTAAGTATGCCTCTGTACAAATCATTGGTTAGACCGCACCTCGAATACGGAGTACAATTCTGGGCCCCACACTATAAAAAGGACATCATAGAATTAGAAAAAATCCAAAGAAGAGCAACTAAGCTTATTGGTCGAATGGAGAATTTAAGCTACGAGGAGAGATTAAGCAAGCTGGGACTATTTACACTAGAGTATGAATAAGTAACAATCTGCCTTTAAAATATCAGAACATACTATACAACAAGGGATTAGCTACTATAAACATAGGTTGAACTAGATGGATGCAAGTCTTTATTCAGCCTCACCAACTAGGTAACTATGTAACTATGTAACTGCCGCCGCCGTGCTGAACGGACACTACGCTGAATAGGACAGTACGTAATCTACTTAATGGGCGCCATGATAATACAACAAATACCGAAAATACCGAACATTATTACAGATAATCAAAATGTTTTTCATATTGTCTAAATTTATCACTATACTGTTAATAACAAATGTGTATACTTTTACATATATATATTGTGACACTGGATAGAAGAAGTCTGTTTTATTATTTTTCTTTATTGGTAGCAGGCAGACAGCCTCATCCACTTACTAATCATTAAGATAAAGTAAGTGGTAACCATAACCAGGTTAAGGGGGGCAGGCCCTGAACCAGTGCACAGTTATAACCTTATATCTCCTGATTCCTGCCCCTTAGGCAAGTAGTGCAGATGCTTCTGCTATACTTACTTGCATGTGACAAGATAGATGATACAGTAGATTCTACTTTGTGTGTATATTGAGCTTGTTTACCTTGTGTTTGATCCACTACAAGGATATTTTAAAATATTCTCATAAAATGACATTACATATATATATATATATATATATATATATATATATATATATATATATATATATATATATATATTAATTGTGCTTACATGCTCGGGGCAGTTCTGTCCTCTAACTCACTATCCTTAGAAGTAGACCTCTATTTTTATGAGTGGGACTCATTTAAACAAGGAGCGTTCACTGATTCCTCCTCTGCAGAAATCTGTTGGAGAAGCGGCACTATTTGAGATTGAGTCTGGTTATGCTGCTCAGGTGGAGAATATACGGGAAGCTGTGTCAAAAAAAGAAAATGAGTTGACAGTAATAAAATCAGAATCTGATAGTTTGAATTCTGAAAGTAGAATATTATATTATTTGAAAGACCTTCTGGAGATGGAAATAAGAACATACAGTATGCTAATGGATGAGGAGGAAAACAGGTAAGAAGATATCTACAGATTACAATGACATTTTATGAAAATATGACATATCAGCATCAGTAATGCTGAAACAAAATCTCTGATAATGAAAGCACCTATGAAATTGACTTAAATTTGAAATAATGTTGGTTCTATGACTGACCCTGGTTACAGATGCACATGCTGAACTTTGGGGGCTGCTTTATTAACTAACCAGCCCCGCTCCTGCCACATAACTCCCATTCTCTACTCCCTTCACTGGCTACCTGTAAAATGGTAAATTGTTTTCAAGATTGGCTTACTCACTTTCATGGCCCTACATGACCAGGGCCCACTCAATTACTACGATCCACTGAAGAAGGACTACTAACAGTACCCAGAATTTCCCTGAATTCATCTGGGGGTCGAGCTTTCAACTTTGTTGCTCCAACTCTATGGAACTCTGTCCCTCGCACAGTGGCCCTTATTCTGATTGACGCGTACTTTTCCGCATACTTTCGGATCGCGTCTTTACGGCGTCTGCGCATGCGTGGAGAACGCAACGCGCATGTGCCACGCCTTGACTCCGTACCTGTTCGGGCAAATCCCGTACAAAACTGTTCACCGCAATCAGTCGGGAAATATGGGCGTATTATGGGCGTCATGCGGAATGACACATGGGCGTAGTTTCAAAGTGGGCAAAACGGGGCGGAAACATGGGCGGACACGGGGGAGTACACTTATGTTGGGGGGCGTGCATTCGGATACCACTCCGAATGCACGCGAACAAAAAGGGAAGAAATGTGCGGTGTCCAAAAGGCTAGTATTGCTTAGCGGACACCACTCGTTCCTGCGGTAGGCGAACGGACCGCCTAATGACTACAAGCATTAACACCTGAACCCAATAGAATCGACTCCTTTACTCATTACTCACTAATAGGACGCTTGTCAGTGCTTTAATTGAAACCATTGCTGCTTCAAGGAAACCTTACTAATCACCCACATATGCTGTACTTGTCACACACTTTAAACCTAAGTCATGGTGGGTCATGTGATGTATTGCAGAATAGACATAATAGTGGGTTGTTTGGCGTAAATACACCGCTTACGTGTGGAAGCACCGCTTGCCTCCCGTTCGGATGCGGTATTCCCGTGCATATTCTGTAATACTCTGTAATACCGTGCAGAATCGGAGTGACTCTCCCGCACACGCATGGTTTGTATGTCGTCCGTAAACACGCCCTGTTCTTAAAGAGTGAGTCCGTCCGAATGCGGAGGACACGTGGGCGTTTCTACGGACGATGGCCGCACGCGGCAGCACACCGTGGCGTGCGGACCACACCGTAAGAATTCGGGAATATCCGCACCGATCAGAATAAGGGCCAGTGTGAGAAGCCCAGACTGTAGAATCCTTTAAAAATAGGCTAAAGACGTACTTGTTTACTCAAGCATTTCACTGACATCCACTATTAAGCTTGTTTTGGATTTTGAGCTGTAAAGACAATGGTAAAGCACTTTGAGTCCTATTGGGAGAAAAATGCTATATAAATATCATTATTATTATTATTATTATTTATTACAGGTTTTGATGGATTTGTTTGATTTTATTTTTTGAACTCTGACACACTGTACTTTCCATAGGATGCAAGATGTGATCAGTGAGTCGTCTTCTGGAATTCCAAATAACAGACACAGTAAGTGAAATATAGATATCCAGAAGAAAATGAGGTAAAATAAAAATGAGGTATATGTCTAATTTAACCTGGGTATTGATGTTGCCATTTTTAAATTTGTATTGCATATTTTTCCCATAATGAGCATTTGGGCAGCAGGGGCAGTGCAGTGGTTAGCATTAATGTCTCACAGGGCAGATGTCATGGGTTCTATTCCTGGCCATGTTCTCCATGTCCTTTTGTGGGTTTCTTCTTGTAACTACAGTTTCCTCCCATATTCTAAAAACAAACTGGAAGGTTGAATGACTTCTGGTGTGTATGTGATGGGTTGGTGGTTTATATGGTACCACAAGGGCTCTGCAGCACCTAACAAAGTACATTAACAAATTAGCAAGACAAGAAAATAGTGATTTAAAGAACCAGTCATTGCCAGAATAAGACATAGGCCCTTATTCTGGTCGGTGCGGATATATCCGCGTGCGTTCGGCCCGCCGATGTTTTGTGTCTGCGCATGTGCAGAGGCGTCTCTGCGCATGTGCGAGCGGGGCGTACGGCCAAATCCCGCATGATATGTGAACACTCCGAACAGGGGGTGGAGAGGGGCGTGAAGGGCTATTTGGGCTCATTACCATATGCATACGCCCCGCATTTCATGGGCGTTCCCATGCAAACGCTGGGCGTACGCATGGTAATGCGGCCGTGACGCACGTGTAGGGGGCGGACATATGACATCGCCGGATGTCAGCTGCCCGCCCAGATCCATGCTTTTGCACGGAAAAATGTCCGTGTGGTCTGAGGTTGCGGGAGCTGGTGGAGCACTCGGTCCTGCATTCGATGGTCTGCGACCATCGAATGATGGGGGAGGTTCCCTTAGATGGAGGAGGCAGATTCCGTGAAAAATACACGTGCGGTCCGTTCGGCCAGCTAATTACCGCGTTCGGACGGAGTTGGCGATTCGTTAGGAAGGCGGGGTTTCGCACGCACGGTCCTGGCCGCATATTCGGATCCGGCCGCACCGATCAGAATAAGGGTCATAGTTATAATCTATGTGTTCCAGGATTAGCTGTAATAAAACTCCAAAAAGCAGCAGGGTGACAGAAACCAAGGATTAGGTGCAACTGTGAGGGGGAAAACACACTAGGGAAGAGGGCCATGCTGGTGTGAACTTTCATTATAAAGGGGGGGTAGGGGCAGACAGGCATGACATATATGAGATAGATAATACAAGCAGCACTGGGTTCAGATGAGGGTCAGGTAGCATTAATGAAAAAGTGGATGGGGTTAAAGCTGGAACAATCTGGACACCAGACCTGTCTTTCTCCCTGCAGCAGCCCCTGCCTGTCCAGAGCTTATATTGCATGTTCCTATCTGGGGAGTGTCCCATTTAGAGTGATGTCTGTGACAGCTGTCGCTAGGGAGATGAAAGATACAAAATTTAGATTTATTTATTTATTAACAGTTTATTATATAGAGCAGCATATTCCATCGCGTTTTACAAAAGGAGACAGTGATACAACAAACCGGGTTTACAGACAGTCAAAAGGTAGGAGGGCCCTGCTCTCAAGCTTACAATCTATAGGAAAATAGGCAGGCATTGATACATAAGGATAGATACTGTATTCTTTATTGCATCAATTCCACCAGAATGCAAGGTTCCTGGTGTGCTGTTAGACACGGTGACCCAACAGTTTGGCCATGGGTCAGGGGGATGGAAAATGTGAAAAAGAAAGAGATTGGATATGTGTGGACTGTACAGTGGGGATGTGATTAGATAGGAATGGTATATGAAGGTTAAGTGACTGGTTCAGGAATTTGATAAGCTTGCCTGAAGAGGTGAGTTTTCAGGGAACACTTATCAGTTTGGTGACTGGAGGATAGTCTTATTGTGCTTGGGAGGGCATTCCACAGATGGACTATATGGGAAGGCTGTAATATTGCCTTTCCTGTCTCCATAGTGATAACAGTTACAGAGGGGTACCCTCCCCCCAACCCCCTTGACAGGACACCCCATGGTTGGGACAGAAGGGAGTATTCACTGAAAGCTCCATAGTGGCAAAAGTTGCTGCAGGGAGACAGTCTGGATTAAGCAATTTGGGGTCTGGACCATTCTGGTTTTCACCCAATCCACAATCCATTTAGCAACTGTTAAACATTTGTGGGTAGTAAGATGGAAATTTTCATAAAGGCAGTATATTGAGGTTTCAAAAACATAATAAGACAGAGGGCCAGATGTATCAAGATTCACAAAGTGATACAATACAGAATGATAAACAACCAGCCAATCAGCTCCTTCCTGTCATGTTACCGACTGAGTTTGAAAAAGTAACAGGTAGGAGCTGATTGGTCGCTGGATTATCACTCTCCATTTTATCACTTTTTGAAGCTTGATACATCTGGCCCAATTATCTTTGTTCTTTCAGCACTTTTTATTGGATCTTCTCTTAGGGTCTTGGATTAAATACACCTAAAAATTCCACAGTACTGTATTATAACCAGGCCCCGTGGTATTCTGATTCAAAAGGTATCCTTTTGAAGTTCCCAAGAGAAACCATGCAAATCTCACTGGATAAGTAGTCTCTGGGGAAAATGTTTTACATTCGAATGCTAAAATTAACCCTTTTTATCATGATGATAATAAAGGACATTTCACCTGAAATAATTAATATGAATTCAAAATAAAAAATTGTATAATATACAATACTATATTGTACAATGGATTATGGAAATAGCACAGAACTATTTTACAGCATTAAATGGAGACAATAATAATCAAACTATTTAAAAATGTGCCAAAATTAAATTTTATATGGTTATATGGAAAACATATCAAATATTTTAGATTGTTAAATAATAGAGCTAAAAACACACAAACAGAGCATATAGGAAAATAATATGATATGTTAATAATATCTCTACCGAGAAGGTTTAATTAATGTTTAATTAAGGTTCGATTAATGTGTAATTTTTATACTATGTCTATATCACAGCACAATCACTCATTGATTTTTTCAGTGTTCTTGTGTTTGATTTCAGAGTCATTATCCATCATCACCAAAAATCCAAAAGTTGAAGATTTGACAAGTGGACACACAACACATGGTGGCCTTTCAGGTTTTTAGAAGTCACATGACAAAGTTAAATAAATCTGGTATATACATTTGGTAGTGATGATT
Source organism: Crinia signifera (assembly GCF_055691185.1). Classification (NCBI taxonomy): domain Eukaryota; kingdom Metazoa; phylum Chordata; class Amphibia; order Anura; family Myobatrachidae; genus Crinia; species Crinia signifera. The sequence goes on along the minus strand of NC_139222.1, from coordinate 134,110,802 downwards.
AGATTTTTTTTTACATGATTCATAAGGTAGAGGTCTCAATTCAGAACTTTTTTTTTTTTTTTTTAAACTTTTTATTTTCAGCATAGTGAAGGTACATAGTAAGCATAGATGTACATGTAAGTAAAATGGTTAAAGGTGCCTTCACATATTTTTTCATTTACATATTTCAAGAAGAAAAATAAAACATATAACAGGTTAGTTTGTGTTATAGGGAGGGGGGGATGGGGGGGAGGGATAAGGAGGGCGAAGGAGGGGGGGGGGGTGGGGGGTGGAGGAGGACAGAGTGGATAAGAGGGAGAGTGGGCCTAGGGATGAGGGGGGGGGGACTCAAAGTCTCTAGTTATCGGAAGAGGGTGGGGGTTCGCTTGAGGGGGGTCTATTTGCCAGTTGTTGAGGGGGGTACAGGAGGGTGGGACATCATGTCTGTCCATGGGTTCCACACTGCGTCAAACTTGTGGGGGCAGTCGTGGAGATAGCATGTTATTTTCTCCATGTGAGCTATATGCCATATGTAGTTGGTTAGGAGTGCTTGAGGGGGTGCGATTGGGGATTTCCAATGTTTGGCTATGACTAGTTTTGCTGCGGCTAGGATGTGTGACAGTAGCTTATTCAGGAGAGGGTCAATGTCTTGGAATGGGCGTGCAAGTAAGAAGGACCATGGATCTAGAGGGAGAGTGAGGCCTGATAGGGATTTCATAAGGGATCGGACTTCCTCCCAGAAGGGGACGATCTTTGGGCATGTCCACCAGATATGGGGGAGCGAGCCCCTTTGGCCGCAGTTGCGCCAACAGTTTGGTGTGGCTGTGGGGAACATCTTAGAGAGTTTTTCTGGAGTGAGGTACCATCTATAGTATAGTTTATATGTAGTTTCCTTAATACGGGTGGATATTGAGCATTTTGCAATGTTCTCGCGGATGTCCTCCCAGCATTTCTCATCTGGCGGGGTGCCCAGATCTCTTTCCCATTCTTCTTCGTGGCGGAGGAGAGTGGGGGCGGTAATGTCGATTAGTAGGTGATATATTTGAGAAATCATGCCCCTAGAGAGAGGGTTCAATGCGCATAACTTCTCAAAGGGGGTCATGTCCCGCAGCGTCTCCGTTTGTGGGAGTGATGAGAGGTAGTGTCGAATTTGAAAGTATTCAAACAGAGGGGGCGTCAGTGAGGGGAATTTGTTCTTTATTTCGTCTAAGGATAGCCAGGAGTTTTGGTTTGATAGGTCCGATGCGAAGCGTATATTAGATTTAGCCCATTGAGCGAAGGATAGGGGGGAGGTACCAGGGGGGAACGCCTGGTTGTCCCAGAGTGGTGTAAGAGGGGAGGGGCAGGAGGAGAGTTTGAATTTGTTGGTGGCATTGTCCCACAATGAGAGGTGAAATTTAAGTGAAGGTAGAATGCCGATGGGGAGGGGTCTGTGTGGTTTCGGCAGGTTCCAAAGGGAGGCTAGCGATCGGATGCCTAGTAGTTGTGATTCTAGGTCGATCCAGGCTATCGAGCCATATGGAGCAAAAGAGGTGGTAATTTGGGACAGGTGTGAGGCCAGGTAATAGTATTTAACATCAGGGAGGCCACGTCCGCCTTTCGATCTGGGCAATTTAAGGGAGCTAAAAGCTATTCTCGGTGGCTTATTGTTCCATATGAATTTGGATATTGAGGTTTGGATATTTTTGAGGGTTTGGGAGGGGACTTTAATTGGTAGGGTTTGGAAAAGATAGAGGAGTTGTGGTAAGATGGTCATCTTGGTAGCGGATATTCTCCCAAACCACGATATAATATAAGATTTCCACGTTTTGAGTTCTTGTTTTATCTTGTTCAGGAGAGGGGGGAAGTTTTCTTTATATAGGAGTTCATATTTAGAGGTGATATATACTCCTAGGTATTTAATCTTGTCGGCTTGCCATTTAAAACGGTAGGAGGATAGTAGGGAGGATTTTATATGGGAGGGGGTATGTAAGAGCATGGCTTCGGATTTGGTAAAGTTAATTTTATATCCCGAGAGGGAACCATATTCGTTGATAATGTCGTAAAGGGCTGGGAGTGAGGTCTGGGGCTGGGTCAGGGATAGTAGTACATCGTCGGCAAATAGTGATATTTTATATTGACGGGTGCCCACCTCAACCCCCCTTACCCCCTCGGAGAGTCTTATACTTGCTGCCAGGGGTTCGATCACCATGGCGAAGACTAGGGGCGAAAGAGGGCACCCCTGTCTGGTGCCGTTGGATAGCGAGAAGGGGTCAGAGAGGGTTCCGTTGGTAAGGATACGGGCGGACGGGGCTGTGTATAACGCAGATACCGCGCTGAGATATTCTGCGGATAATCCATAAGCTCGTAGGGTCTGAAATAGGAAAGGCCATGAGATGCGATCAAACGCCTTTTCGGCGTCTAGGGAGAGGATAAGAGAGGGGGTGTGACGGTTATTTAGGATCTGGACGAGGTCTATTGCTCTCCTCGTGTTGTCCCTGGCCTGGCGACCTGGGATGAAGCCTACTTGGTCATAATGTATCAGACCAGGGAGAACAGCGCTTAGTCGAGAAGCAAGGATCCTAGCGTAGATCTTAATATCTATATTTAATAAGGATATAGGCCTATAGCTGGCGCAATCAGAAGGGTCTTTTCCTTCTTTGTGGATTACTATGATCCTGGCCTCCAGCATCGTTTTGGGGAAGTGAGCCCCGTGGAGAACTGCGTTAAATACTTTCTTTATATGGGGGGTCAATATATGTGCGAATTTTTTGTAATAGGCAGCCGAGAAGCCATCTGGGCCGGGTGCCTTCGATGGTTTTTGCTCTCCCAGTGCCTTCAGTATCTCCTCGTCTGTAATGTCCTGATTCAGTTGTGCTGAGGCATGTTCAGATAGCTTAGGGAGTTTAGCTTTTTGGAGGAATTCGGATATTGCCTCTGTAGTAGGGGTTGGGCTGGATGGATCGTTTTGTAGGTTATAAAGGTTGTGGTAAAAATCTTGGAATTCCTGATTGATGGTGTTGGGGGAGTGGGATAGGGTGCCATTTTTGGTTTTGATGGCTAGGATGTTATTTCGCGAGCGTTGGGATCTGAGTCTTGAAGCTAATAGTTTGTCCGCCTTATCTCCTTTCTCATAGAACATTTGTTTCAACTTCTGGAGTGTTTTGGCCGTACGTTCCGAGAGAAGAAGTGAGACATCGGCTCTAGCTTTAGAAAGGAGATCAAGATTGGCTTGAGTAGGGGATAATTTGTGTCGGTGCTCTAAAGTTTGAAGTTTAATAGTTAGGCCATTAAGGCGGGACCTTGTTGATTTTTGATATCTGGAGGCTATACTTATAAGGTGACCTCTCAGAACTGCCTTATGGGCTTCCCATAATGTTAGGGGGGACGTATCTGGGAGGTCATTAAGTTTAAAGTAATCTAGTAGGCTGTCTTTGATTTGGGTGGAGAGCTCGGTATTATGTAGGAGGGAGTCGTTTATCCTCCAGGTTGATGAGGCGGGGCGGGGGGTTAATGATGTTATAGTTGTGGATATGGGGCAGTGGTCCGACCAGATCATAGGGTGGATTTGAGCTTTTTGAATTCTGGGCGTCAGGTCTCTACTAAGTAAAATCATGTCGATACGGGAGTAGGTTTTATGAACGGATGAGTAAAATGTGTAGTCTTTAGTTGTGGGATTCAGTATGCGGAAGGAGTCAAATAGAAGATGGCGTTTAAGGAGGGAGTGTAGAGCTAAGGTTGCCGAAGAGGGGGTTCTTTGGCTGGTGGGTGAGGGGGGGGTGGTACGATCCAGCGTTCTATCGATCACTTCATTAAAATCCCCTGCTACTATAACTGATCCTTTGGCAATCGTGGCGAGGAGGGAGTCTATTTTCCTGAAAAAAGAGGCTTGCTGTTGGTTAGGGGCATATACATTGACTAAGGTACATTCCGCTCCATTGAGTTTACCTACTAGTATCAGCCACCTCCCCCTCTTATCCATGTGCGAGTTTGAGAGGTCGAATGTTAGGTGTGAGGCTAGTAATATGGCGACGCCACGTTTTTTTTGTTTAGAATCGCATGCATGGAAAGAGAGAGGGTAGGCTTTGGATTTTAGTTCAGGGTGGGAGGGATTTTTAAAGTGAGTCTCTTGGAGAAAGACTAAGTCGCTCTTGGATTGCTTAAGTGTTAGGTAAAGTTTGGTGCGTTTTGTAGGGGAGTTCAGTCCCTTTACATTTTGGGAGTATATTTTAAGGGCCATGGGGAAGAGTGCGAAGAAGCGCTACGGGGGGTCTCCTAGGAGATCTCCTGGGAAGATTGCAGCTTGGAACAGGCAGTAGGAGGTGGTGTGGGCTTGGTTGATTTATAGTTGTTGGGCAACGACCTTGAGGGTGGGGGAGAGACAAGAGTAGGAAAGGGACGAGTAGAAGGGGAGTGAAAGGATAGGGGAGTTGGAGACCAGAGAATGGGGAGTCTGGTCGAAGTCGCCGGTCGGGGGAGGGTTGGGAAACGTCACTAAGTGACAAAGACCGGATCTGGGTATAAAACCCGAGGATAGGAGCGCGGCCTGGGCGCAGGGCGGACATGTGGTGTCAATAAGACAGTCCCAGTCCACAGGGGGGAGCTAATTCTACATGTAGGGAGTGGATAAGTATTGGGGGTGAGAATAACATTTCCTGCTAGTTTTGTAAGAGAACAGAAAACAGAACAATATAACAATATTCAAACTTACATAGGATTAATATGTACCGTAAGAGCTTCCTTCCCTCTTTTTAGAAAAAAGCAGTAGGTTTGGTCAGTGGCGGGTATCCCCGCGCCCCCCGGCTAGTGGGGGCGGGGGGGTAAGCGCTCAAGAGTTACAGATTGCATACTGGCAGTCCTTAGAGAAGGAAGATAGGTGTACGTGTCCAGCATGGGGGGAAATATCTAGATTCTGTACACAATACAGTTTCAACCGAACAAGGGTGTATCGTGGTGATAATAAGTGGGGATGTCTATGCTCAGAAAAAAGAAAACATTGGTTATGTAAGCAAGTCCACATATCACCTGGGTGTCGAGGGAGTTCTTAAGACAGTTCCTCAGTGGGGCCTCAGGGTGGAAGGCTGGTTGGGTTCGCTTTTCTAGCAGAGTGTACCTTAGACCAGTCACGGTTCAGGGTACGTCTTGGGGTAGTTAGTTGGTCTGGGTTGGAGGAGTCCTGGGGTCTGGAGCTCACATCGTCCAGTGGTGGAGGTGCTTTCAGGCCCATAATATCCAAGAGGTGGTGGGCTTCTTCTAGGTTCTTCGCCGCGTGGAAGCGGTTCTGGTGCCAGACTAATATGCGGAAGGGGAAACCCCATCTGTAACGGATTTTGTTCTCTCTCAGTATAGATGTGACGGGTCTGAAGTCTTTTCTTTTGAGCAGAGTGGTAGGAGCGACATCCTGGAATATTTGGAGGGTGTGGCCTTGAAAAGAGACTGATGGAAGTTTTCTGGCCTCACGAAGGATATCTTCCTTTGCTGTAAAGTAATGGCATCTGAGAATGACATCTCTGGGCTGAGAGGTTTCTTGTGAGCGGGGGCGGAGGGCTCGATGAGCTCTGTCTAATAGGAGGTGATCTTCCGGGATGGATGGGGAGAGGTGCGAGAATAATTTTTTGAGGTAGTCGTCTAGATGGGTTATTTCCACTTCTTCTGGAATGCCTCTAATGCGGAGGTTATTACGTCTCGCTCTGTTATCCTGATCTTCCTGATACTCTAGGAGGGATTGGACTTCTTGTTTAAGGGTGCGGATCTCCTCCTCTTGCTCATTGTGAGAGGAGATTACTTCGTCCATTTTTGTCTCTAGCTGATCTGTTCTGTCTCCGAGGTCATTGAGATCGGATCTCAGAGAGTTGACAGCTTTGTGTACTTCAGATTGGATCGCCTGGACTGATCGTCTCGTCTCCTGTATCTCATGGAAAAGGGAGCGTATGTCTTTTCTGGTGAGCGGAGCATTGTCAGAATCTTCAGAATCAGAGTTTTCTTGTTGTGAGGGGGTGGGGTCTTGTGAAGATTTATTTGCAGAGAATGCAAATTTTTTGAGGCTTTGCGAGAGGTCTGGGTCTGCAGGTTTTTTATTACCCTTCGGCATCTTGAGATATGGATTTGTATAGGAAGGTTGAGATACGGTTGATAGGCGGGATGTAGGTCTCTGTAGCAGGAGATGTCAATTATATTGAACTTAGAATCATCAAGATATGCGGTGCTCCCCTGGACTCGGGATACAGGAGGAGATTACATTCTCATTTGGGGTCCAGAGATGGCAGTCAAGATTATGGGGTGCACGCTATTATGCGGTGGGCTCTGTGTCCCTGATACTCTCGGGCTCAGGGATGGGGCTGTTATGCTGGGGGGAGTCCTTTTGTGGATAGGTGTTTTAGGGGGATTTTCTCCTCCACTAAGATTGAGGAGTAGAGGTGTAGAGATCAATCGAGGTTTGTTCAGTATCGATCCCCTGGTAGCTTGCAGGTGGTAGGTCAGGGAGGCTGCGTGAGGGAGAGTGCCTCTATTCTGAATTATTTTCAGTTCTCCAATATCAAATACTCTCCAGGATATGGCAGTAATATAGGGAGATATATATATAATGGGGATAGGGTTTTGGTTGTGATAGCAGTTAGCTAGGTGCTTTTATAGGAAGGGGAGTACACTGCTGATAGAATCAAACCTAAAAAATGGCTACCGTCTCTGCTGTGTTGCAGGGGTGTATAGATAGACTGACAACCTTTCTTCTTTTTTCTGCAGCGTTAGGGAGGCAATGGGGGTGGATCAGGATTAAGGGGGGATCCGTGGCTGGTGGCCTAAAAGTGGGTTCCACAGGGTATCTGGATGTCTAAGTAGTGCCTTCGCCAGAGGGTCTCTTCTCCTTCAGGAGATGTATTCTGGGTGTCAGTCCCCTCCGTGCTGCCTGCCGCCGCAGCTGCTTGGCTGTTGTTTGTAGTGCAGCTTGGTGGTATGGGGGCAGGTGCGGTGAGGGGTCACAGCAGGTTGGAGCTGTCTCCGTGTGTACAGTTACAGGTCTTGCAGCTCTGGTCTGGGGTTTGCAGCAGGGGGTAGCAGAGAATGGCACACCCGTCACAGCCACTGGGGAGCTATGCAATCAGGGACCTATCCTGGGTTCACAGTATACAGAGGAGGGGGAGAAGTGCCTCACGTTAGCAGGGATCTCACTCACTTCTCAGCAGCAGCCCCGGCGTCTCCGTCTCTCCGCAGAGTCTCCTGCGCTACTCACAGGGCTGAAGCTGGCGTCTCGTAGCGGCTGTCTCCGGCCTCCTCCTCGGTCAGCAGGACAGTCAGCTCCTGGCAGATGGGCGGGCAGCGTCCGAGAAGCGGCGCTTCACCGCCGGACGAGGCCCCAAGATGGCGGACGCGGCGAGGAGAGTCCCGGGGTCGCAACCCGCAGGAGGGGAACGAGTCCTCTCCCCGGCTCCGCAACACACCCGGTGGGCTCTTGAAGATATCCCCTGCAGGTAGGCACCCACGAGTAGGACCAGTGCTAGGGCTATGGGGAGATTCCTGGCTCAGTTCACCGGAGCTCCGGGACCACGCTACCAGTCAAGTTGGCTGCCAGGCCACGCCCCCCAATTCAGAACTTTTTTGAAAAACATTTTATATTTAAGTATATTTATTATAAAATAAAACATTAACATTAACGCTGTTTTTTGTTTTAATTTTCTTTTCTGTTTAATTTCATTATGATTTTTTTTAAAACCAGTCTGTGGACTACTTTTAACAAACAGGATGGTTTTCTGACTTAAACTAGTAGTATACTAGAGTTATCTCTAAAGAATGAATATTGGTGAGCGATCTCTGCACTCGGTAATCCTTAGCCAGCAGCCTACCCAGCTCATTATTTCCCCCAAAATACCTGTTTTTACATTTGTGACATGCCATTGCCAATTTATCAGCTAACAACTTGTTTAACGCCATTCGTGTCTCCCTTAACAGGTCATGTATGGAGGGAGACTATGATTGTTTATGTCTTATCTGCAAGAGTTTGATATTTTTTTTTTTTTTTTATTTTTTTTTTGGAGTAAGACCTCAATTTGGGCTTGTTTTTTGGTTTTGAGGAATGAATGCAATAAATTTTCCGCTCAAAATACTTTTGTGAGCCTCCCAAACTGCTATTTTTGAAGTCTCCCTAGAAAAAAATAAGCTTAATTCATCCAAGACATCTTTGAGCTGCTCAAAAAAAAATAAAAAAAAAGTTCATGAAGGTGCCACCGCCTACAGATGGGGTTAATAAGGGAAAAAAAATGGCGTAGGTGCATCACGCATGAGCATTGCAGCACACATGCAGTTCATAGAAAATAATAAGGCGACTCTTCAGGGCCATTATATGTTTTTGAATTCTTCTCTGGTTACATGGTTTGGAAAGAGAGAAAATAGGCAAATTTACATAAGAAAAAAACAAACAAAAAAACCCCTGTCCTTTGTAAAAGAAAAATATCTGCAAAATGTAAGTATTTTGCGCCATCTAGTGGTAATAGGAAATCTCACAGCCATTTGCAATCTATGGGAGCTGTTGGAATACTATGTTATTGACAGAAAAACATCATACTGTATATAATTACAATATTTACAATACTACTACTACTAATAATAATAATAAAAAATTAACATAAGCATAAACATAAAATAATGTCCCCGAGAACCAGGATGTCCTGGTTCTCGGGGACGTTCCCACGTCCCTCCCAGGGCCGGCAGTGTCCCACAGCAGGGGGGCCGCAGTGGGAGTCCCCCCTGTCACTGGCTGAGCAGCGCTAACTAGACGCACACAGAGTTTTTTCCCGCAGCCAGAGGGGCTGGCACATGGCTAGAAGCTCATAGAGCCTCTGGGCCATGCCCCCACAGCGTCAAAATGGGGACGTGGTCTCACGGAATGACACAAAATATAGGCCACACCCCCTTTTCAGCAGGCCATATCTGCATTACATGACATCAGCCGTCCATAAAATGCTGGGCATCCAACTCCAACCGCCCCCTGCCTACCCCCTCCCTACCAGTGTGAATGCCTCGGCGAGTGTAGTAGGGGGTCCAGTGGCGTAACTATAGAAGGTGCAGGGGATGCAGCTGCTATGGGGCCCGGGGCTTGGGGGGGCCCGGGGACCCGGCTGGCAACCCCCTACACCCTTTTAAATGTATTTATTCTAAATAGTAGTACTGCGGTCCGGGGCCGCATTTCACTACCTGAGCGGGAGGGTAGAAGGCATTGCCGCTGCAGATCCAGTTGCCCAGAGGTCTCCGGAGGGGAGGGACTCAGGAGGAGCTGCCACTGCCCGGAGCGGCGGAGCATCTGGCTGCTGGAGTATAAGGAAGTTCTGCTGCTTCTGGCCGGATGTACCCTGCCCTGGAGTCGCTGCGTGAAGGGGAGGAGGTTCCGCTGGTGCTGGCCGCATCGCATCCACTTCATGGAGGGAGGAGGTGCGGCTGCGTGGACGCTACACTTTAGCTGCTCCATGACGGGGAGGGAGAAGCCTGAGGTGCCGCTGCCGGGAGCTGCTGCCTACAGTCTGTACAGCCCATGGCATGGAGCTCCTCCATGGAGGGGACGGAGGTAGGTGCTGTAGCTCCTGGCCAGACGCTGCCTGGGCTCGCTCTTCTGCTGCTGCCCCAACACTTCCCTTTAGTGGTGGGGATGGGAAGAGGTGCCACTGTCCGGAGCCTGCCTGCAGACAACAGACCCAGGTGATGGTGTACACCGCCCTATACATGCACACCCACACACTTCTGTCTGTCTGACTCTGTCGCCCACTGCACGCCCATATGTATATATTTTACACCCATCCATCTGTCTCTCCATATTATGGTGCTCTTCCCATCTATCTATGTGCCCCCCATCCATCTTTTAGTCTGTGGCCCTATATTAGGATCGTGTCTGTCCATATGCCCATCTTTGTACCCCCATCCACCTGTCATTCTATGCCCCATATGGTATTTTGTCTTTCCATCCATCTCCCCATCTATGCCCCCATATGGTGCACTGTCTGTCAGTTCGTACTTGTCCCCTCTTGACCTAGCCCTCCCCCACCCGTTGTCTCTCCGTCTAGGTCTTGCTCTCTACCTGACGCTGTCTCTCACCCTGAAACGGTCTCTTTTGCTCCGCCTGATACAGTCTGTTTCTCCCCCTCTCTCACTGACACACTGTCTTGCCCAGATACCCTCTCTATTTTATTCTCTCTCCCCCTCTCCCCCTCTCCCTAACACCCCCCCCCCCTCTCTCTCTCTCCTTGACACCTTCTCTCTCTCCCTCTCTCCTTGACACTCTATTACTCTATTGCTCCCTTTACTCCCCCCCCCCTTTCCATAAGGGGCATTATAGTGACAGTGGTAGGGGGGCCCCATTAAAATGTTTGCTATGGGGCCCTCACAATTCTAGTTACTCCTCTGAGGGGGTCTGCACATGTGCAATTACGCGCATGCACAGACTCCCCACCATTGGAACGGGGCCAAATTCAGTCCCTTTCGAGTCATGCTGACTCACCCCCAAAATGTGCAGCAAACCAAGCTGGGGTCACACAATAAGCAATTCCCGCAGCTGGCGATATAGTTAAGTATATTGAAGGTGTTTTCAATACGACATTCGGTGCAAGAAGCATGACACAGCCACTCCAAGCAATGTATCATATTGCCTGTTACTTTTCCTTTGCCTTCTGATCCACATTGCACATGCAGCAAAACACTACTCACAGTGTACTGCAGACTGTAGACTCTGGGGAAAATTTACTAAGAAGCAATGTTGGCCATAGCAACCAATCAGATTCTATTATCTTCTAGATCTAAAAGGTGCTAAATAAATCAAAAGTAGATTCTGATTGGTTGCTAATGGCAACATTTCATCTTCAAGAGAACTCACATCTTAGTAAATATACCCCTGTGACTTTAATCAAACAGGAATTAGTGTGAAACACATGCAAAGTCACAGATGAAGCACAGCGGAACACTAACCTCAATCGCAAATACAGTAGCAGATGGACCAGTGCAGTTTTGTCGATTCCAGCTGTTTTTATTGTGTGCAAATAAGATGTACATTTTGAGCGAGAGAAAGGAGATTCCATGATCTGGACACTGATCGGGCTGGAGTTAGTTGCACATGATCCTGACCATAACACGTAGTGGGGCTGATTCAGGTTGGCTCAGAAAGTTATGAAGATCGCAGCTTGCCGCCTGCTGCCCATCCGAACGTCTGCTCTCCCCTCCCCCGCCGCTGCCAATTACCCTTGTTAACATGCAAGGGGATGTGTAATGAAAATACATCGCCTCTCATGCCTCCGCTGCAGCAGAAATCATTTGATATTTGGGGACCATCTAATGATTTATCCTGCCTTCGCAAATAGAAGTCAGTGACTTTTATTTGCCTTTGCCTGTCCTGTGAAATCAGCCCCCCCAGCAGGCATCGACCTGCCCGCATACCCAGCATTTCCACCCCAATGTTTGTGAATGGCTCTGCGACTATGCAAGTTGCCAAAGCCATCCGCAAAGGGGAGTTGTAAATGTAACCATAATAGACCATGTGCATGCGCAGTCCCCATACCACCGGGATGGGGCTGAACTCACTAGATAGCGAGTGAATGAGATTGACCCCCAATACCTGTTGAAGAAATTTAGGAAACGTGGACCTAGCCTTCACATCTGCCTGGGTTTACCCAATGAAAAAGTGGAATTTCTGTGAACATACATAGTCTATTACATAGTTTAATAAGTTATAGAACACTAGATGGCGATAAGGTCTTATGTTTATGTGTAACCTTAACACACATTATCTAATCTTGAATGTTTTCTCACTCCTTTTAAAAGCATTTTTAGCATAGTTGTACTCTTATGGGTCCTTCGCACGGAGCGATGTGCGCAGTGGCATAACTATAGAGGGTGCAGATGCTATGGGGCCCGGGGGTTGGATGGGTGGGGCTGCGAGAGCCCATCAGATGATCCCCTGCACCCTGTTGAAGTTTTCTTTAAAGTGTGTCATTGACTGTCCCCGTTAGCGCCTGCTGCTGGCGCGTGTGAGTGACAGACACAACCCCCTCCCAGCAGGGGGGAACGGGTCTTGGCATTGCATTTGCCCCACGAATGGGACGCTCCCGCTCTCATCCCCGGCACAGATAACAACGTCATTGGAGCCGGCGTAAGTGCTTGGCAGCCCCCCCCCCCCCCCTACACGCCCTCTCCCCCCGGCCCTCTTGATCCCCCCCTGCCGATCGTGTTGTCAGGACCTGGTGGCTCCCCCCTCTGTCCCGGCACCTGTCATGATGAGATGCAGCGGGGATCAGGACCTGGTGGCCCGCCCCAAGCCATGATGTGATCCAGCGAGGCATGGAACCAGGCACCAGGCAGCTCCCTCCCCTGGAGTCTTTCATGATGCAAGGGGGGAAAGGCAGTACTTGGCAGCTCCCCTCTCCGTACCTCCCCAGCGCCGGCTCCAGTGCAGATGTGATTTTAAAGCAGCAGATGAAGCTGAGGTGATGCTATGTGGGTGAAAATGACAAGCAGATCACAGGTCAGTGCTGCCATCCCCCATCCCTAGCGTAGTGTTCCCCCCCCCATCTAGCCAGCTGCCCTAGCCCATTGCCCCATATCTAGCCAGCTGCCCTAGCCCAGTGCCCCCCATCTAGTCAGCTGTCCCCAGCCCAGTGCCCCCATCTAGCCAGCCAGCCCCCATCTAATCAATCCCTCTTTTCCAACCTGGTGGCCCCACCATCCTGGTGTCTCTCAATCTGCCACCTTGGCCTGCTCTTTCCTTCTTTATCGACACGGTACAGTACCCATCTTGGAGAGTCCCGCTTTTCCATACTGGTGATTGCCCCTCCCAGAAGAGTGACCCTGCCAACCCCCACTCCACCCGACTTGACCCAAACCCATTCACCCCCTCATAACCTAAACCCTCAGCGTAAGCTTAACCCGTCTCCATCCTGTCTGGTCTTTCCTACTACTGTGTCATACCCCCCTCCCCATCTACTATTTTGCACCCCCTCCTTAGTGCTGGGGGGGCCTTTAAAAATGTTGCTATGGGACCCAGACAGGTGTAGTTATGCCTCTGGATGTGCGCCAGCGATCGGAGCAATGCTGAGCTCAGTAAGATCACTTAGCATACAGCGATGCACCAGCGATGTGTGAGGAGCATCAATGCACTGGCGTATCTACAGGTTGTGCAGCTTCTATGTTTCTCATGCTGCTTCCAGCTCCCCCTGTAACCCCAGCAGCAGGAAAAATGGTTGCTGACAATGTCACGGGCATGGAGAATGCAGCAGGGGGGAGGTAGAAACATAATGGTAAGCATTACCTAGCCTGGCCCATTCAGTCTGACCCTACCTGGCCAGCTCCAGATGGCACAGCAGTGTCACAATTCACAGGCTTATAGGGGATGGGACCTAATGCCAGGTAGTGCCCACCCCCACCAGAGACCTCCTTTCTCCTGCTTACTTCCCCTCCGTTTCTCTTTCCCCTGTCCCTGATAATCTTTTGCTCCTCTCTACCCCACTAACCTGGTCTCTTTCCCTCTCTCTTTATCCCATTCTTTTTTCCAATGAAACTCTCCCTCTCATTGACACTGGGCCTGATTCAGACCTGATCACTGGCCTGCAAATTTGCAGCCTGCATTGCGCTTCATTGCGCAAGCAAAAGGATCATAGTGCGCCTTTCATTCTGCAATGAAAGCCAGCAACGGCTTTTTACAACTGGCTATACACAGGCTGATTGACAGGCGGCCAGTGTTTGGAGAAGGCACCCAGCCATTTTCTGGGAGTCGGGAAAAAACACAGGCGGTACACAGGTGTTTGTCGGCCTCAATCTGCCATGTAACGGCACAGCACAAAGTAAGTCACAGGCTACTTAGCTGCTGAACACAAGGGGGGACACATTTGAGGATGACATGATTGCGAATGGATTTTACATTTTTGCATGGCTGCCTGCAATGCCATTCGCAGCTCTGCACAGGGGTGGGATTTCTCTCTGGCTGGGTGGTGGCTAACTGATCGTTGGTTATTAGAAGTAGCAGCCCAGACATCAGGTCTGAATTAGGCCCACTGTCTCTCCCCCTCTAACACTGTCTCTCATCCTCTAACACTCTCTCTTTTTCTGACACTGTTTCTCTTGACTCTTTTCTCCATCCTGCAGCTATCAATATCTACATCTGCAGGTATTGTTGCCCATTCACCAGTGCTGCCCCTGGCTGTGGAGTCTGCCAGCTTGAGGCTGCTCAGGAGAACTCATCCACTGTATCCGGGCAATAGGCTGATGCTCTGTTGAGAGTTTGGTAGTGATAGCTGGTGCGAAAAGTTTTCCTTCCCCCATTTGAGCATCTAAGATATTAATACATCTTTGTGCTCCAGCTTCCTGTTTCACCTCAGTAAAAAGACAAGGCAGGAAACGTTATTCCCGCATGATACTTGTGGGCAGGGCCGGACTGGCCATCTGGCACTTCTGGCAAATGTCAGAAGGGCCGATGGCCTTGTGGGCCTATTTTGTGCGTGGGTGAGGAGGATGTCCACCGGTCTCTCCAGCTTCATCAGCAGCAGCCCGTAGCCCCTCGCCAGCCTCCTCCCACGTGCAGCATGTAAGGACACGAGGAGTCACGGTGTGTTCCATAATGTGTAATGCCTCCTTTTTGTGATGCTATGGTTCCATTCCGTGTGGCCACGCCCCCTTTTCACCACGCGGCTTCGCCGCGCAAGGGTGCTGCCTACTTCAAGTGGGCCTGTGTGCTCAAAATGCCAGGATCGATTTCTGGTCCCAGTCCGGCCCTGCCTGTGGGTACAATATATTTCTCCATTGTATGCTGAAACAACAACTAGAACCAGCTAGACTTTCCATTTTCTTTGCAATCTTTCAGGATACTTGGAACAACTATACCCATTGTGATATAACTAATTATGGAAAGGGATTAATTGTGATCATTTCACCCCTGGTGAAAAAAAAAACAAGTTCCTTCATCCACACAATAGATTATTTGTGTGTTCTAAGGGTATACCTTTAGAAACTCTGTGGCACCTTATCCACATTGAAGAGAAGGGGAGGATATCATGCCCAGCAACCATTTATTCGAAATGCCCAAAAGATGCACCTGAAATCAAAGCTGTAACTAGGGGTGTGTGAGTAGTGGCGTCACACAGATCGCGCTCAAACAGAGTAACAATTGAATAGCTCCTTTGTGCCCCATCTGGTCGTTGCCGCGAGGAAATAATTGAATTCCCACTAAAGAGAGAACCATCCAGATCCATACAACTCAACAAGAATTGCTCAGAGATATGCATGTTCGTTATGCTAAAACTCACTTTATGTGCCTGTGAAAAGAGATGCGCTGCCCTAAAGAAACACATTCAGCATGGGGCTACATTTTCTAGGGGAATGTCTCCACCGGTCATAGAAACAACAGTCCCATGCGAAAATTATTTTGGCATTACCCAACACTTGTGTGTAGTGTGTGGTGGGTTAATTAGATGTTGAATGACAAAAAAAGACAATTACAAAAATAATAATTTATGGGGTACTACACTGCTTAGGTAAGCTAGCACTTACAGAAGAATACATACGGCCTTTGCCCTAAACCCCTAATCCTCCCTTCTAGCAGCCTTAAGGTGTCCGTACACTGATGCCATGCCTTGCAGCAGTGTGCGGACACCCGATACCCTGCGAGCCTCCCGGGACCTTCCAAGGAGGCAGGGACGCATGCGATCCATCACAATTTGTTGTGATGGATCGCATGCAACCCTGCTTCCCACCGGCCTCGCTGCCAGGAGGGAGGCCCCAGGACAGGCAGTTGGCAGTTGGATGGGTAGCAGACCCGACCTGGCCGGGTCTGATGCACACAGGACCCGACGGCATGTCAGGGACTGCCAATTTGGTCCGATTTAATGGGCCGATTGGTCGCAATCAGCCGAAATTGGACCAAATCGGCTCAGTGTATGGGGGCCTTAACCCCGGAGCACTTTTATTAACCAACCTATACAGAGCAGCCTCAATCACTAAAATTATTAAGAGCATTAGAAAGCTCATTAGCAATGAGGCTTACTGATACGTTTTATCAATTAACATTATAGGAACAATTAAAATATATATTGCAGCCAGATCCCATATGACATGAGCTGAATTTTCAAAACTGCTTGGTGAAATCTTTAGTTCTGTCCTTAAATTTGACCTATGCAAAAGATCTAATTATCATTTTACTCCTCTATCTACAGTACCATGTATTTCTAGATCACAGTATATCACCATCTTACCAAGCAAATATAAAACAGCTACGGAGCAATTTCGTTTTGCAGAGAAGTCCGAATACATATCATCTATATATACATATAATCTAGTGTAGTGTCCGTTTGTGTGTTGCTCAAACACTGCCATTTATTGGCAGTGAGTGAAACTACGTCTCTTTCTCTCTCACGCATGCACAAACACAGAGGCAATCACAAGTAGCAGACTACCTTTTGAAGTATTTGCTTCGAGCGGGCTTACTAGTAACATACAATATATCTATACTATGCTCTACAGTGTTTTAAAATGTATCCTTTGGGCGTAACTATAGCCCAGTAGAAACATAAGTATTTACAGCTGCTACATAGCAACGCTAGTAAATGATTTACCAACTTAGAAGTTAATGACCTATATATAATGGTATTATAGGGCCTTACTTTATCATTCTAAAGAAAATTATCAGTGCATTTGGCTCATTATCAGAAGCACTGCACGGAGCCTCCATTTACCCATTTATCTGAAACAAAAATGTAGACATTTATCAAACAAGTGTAAATGCTCTTTATGCTCACTTCAGATGGTGCAAAGTTTGCCTACAAAAGAGTTTTGTCTTACAAAAATATGAACCAAATAAACAAACTACTGTAGTTAAAATGAAGGGATGTAGTTGGCATCCTGACACTTAGAATGCTGATGCTCAGAAGACCGGCGCAACAACCTCAACACCCGTCACAATTCTGATGCTGGAACCCGGCAGTTAACATCATGAATATCTGGGAGGGTTATGGTTTGCCTGCTAGAGAGGGAGAGGTTAGGCTGTGGGGATAGAGGATAGTGTTGAGCACTAGGGGGAGGATTAAAGTTACCCTGTAGGTGACAAGGTTAGCATTAAGGTAGGCTGTGTGTGGGTTTTTTGTGTGTGTGTGGGGGGGGGGTGGGTGGGGGGGCTGATAGAAGGGATGGTTAGGTTTAGACTGCAAGAAGAGAAGGGAGGGTTGGCATACTTACCTGCCAGGTGTCTGAATTCTTAGTGTCGGGATGCCACTGTCGATATTACGACCACCGGGCTTCTAAGCATTATGAAAAGCTAATGTAGTATTATATAAATAAACACTTCTAATAATCAGATCTTTACTATTTCACAAAGACAGGCCAATCTAGGTGAGAAACTAGGGCTTTAAATATTTGGGGTCATCTTCAGATACTCAATGGAGCTGCTCCTGGCGATTCTATCACCATTCGCCACCTGCTTCCACCAGCTGACAAAAGGGGGCACGCGGGCATGAGATGCTCACACCCCCTTCTGTTAGAGCCCTCCACCGGTATCCCCGCAGCTCCCCCATCCTGCCCCCACCCCCTGCCCCTCTCCCTGAAGCCGCTCCCTGCCACCTTGCTGACAGGAAGTGGGACGCTCCCGGCTCCCCATCAGATGGAGCTCCTGCTCGCCAGCCTGCACTAGCTCAGCAGTTAATGTATAATGTCCACATACAGAATGCCGACACAAACGGGTTTATTAAGATGGGAGTTCTATTGAAGATGGGGTGTTGCTAAGAACAATTAATCAACCCCAAAGAGAGATGCTGTCAGCAGCTTCTAACATTGGTTCTAACAGTGCTGCTGCTATTCCAGGCCACCTTTAAACTGTGATCTGCAGCCAACCATCTAACAACCAGATTGAGGAGTGGAAGTTGTCTCCACCCAGGGCACTTGGGGCCTAGTTCATGTTCAGATGGAATTGCACAGCCCATACCATGTAATTAAACTACTAATACAGAAGGAGCAGTCTGTAGGAGATAGACAGTTCCTGCATACTGTACATCTGCAATTCCAAGTGCTGTGTCCAAGGACCACCATTGCAACCACTGGTCACAAATCATAATGTTTCCAGACAGACCTTCAAATGAGGGTGACACAGCCCTGTTTTAAAGAATGGTTTTGGAGTGCTGCCACATCTCACCCTCCCTAAATTCAATAGCATGTCAATCATGCTGCGGCTGGTAGGGAGTTGTGGGCGATGTAACAAGTTCTGCACATGCATATAACGAGTTTTGCCACTGGTTTGTGTAGAAATTTGAATTAGGCCCTTAAGGTGCAAGGCCAAATAGTCAGCACGGTCACTACACTGATATCATCTATTCCAGGTTTTTCCCTGCATAGAAAGGCACAAGCAATGAACCAATGATGAACAAAACAGACATTTTCTTGGCCTGACTTTCTCCCTTCTGGGCCCTCCTATATCATTGCCTCCACTGCTTGCTAAGATTAGGAGCTGTGGAATGAGTGTGAGAAAGTGGTGTGGCTCCAGCCTGTAGTGCTTTAGCCTGCCTTGTATCCAGGGCATAAAGTGGTCATGCAGAGGTGGGGGAACTAATTTCTCTATGCCACCGAATTAAACCCCCTCCCCTCCCCCCATTAGGCAGAGACAGGGCCAGTGGTAGGGTTTTTCACATCCCCCTGCAAACTAGAAGGCTTCTCTGTGAGAATTACTGTGCAGGGCCAATGTGGAGGTTAAAATGTTCCACCTCACCATTAGAGGTGGTGGAACTCAGTTCCACCTCGTTCCCCCTCACTTTAACCCCTGCTTGTATCTCAACATTCTGCTACATTACAGTATACTGTATTACAGAAATAAGATTCATTGCCTGTTTTTAAAAATAAAATTAAAACTATTCACATATGTTCTGCTTTTTTTAACAGCCGCGGGTGCATAAGTAAAATCTCTAGTACAGCCAGGAATTGACAATAAAAGTTATTATCAGACAAAGCCTAACCCACTATTATATACTGCTAATACATTACTGTAAGTCATTGGTATGTGCTACTCATGTAGAGTCAAGGTTGTCAAAAGCAAGTTCTGTACATTGCAGATAATGCAGAACAGGGAACAAGGTGTAGTGTTCGGGGTATCAGGACTATCTCCTACATTCTGGATACTAATGGTTTCATTTTTTTGCTGCATTCTTTTTATTGGTACTAAGGAATGTGTATTGCACATTCTAGGAACCATTCTTGAAAGACTGTGTAAGTGTTCAAATATTGTATAGGCTAACAGGCTTTGTTAGTCTTTTGTTTGCACATTTGTTCCCAACTAAAATAGTCCACAAAAGTGAGTGATAAACAGCCAGGCAATCGGGCTGCCATGTTACAGGCTGGTTTTGAAAAATGACAAAAGCAGCGGATTGGCTGGTTGTATAGTACTCTCCACTGTATCACTCTTTGAAGCTTGATACATCTGTCTCTCAATGAGAAAATGAGAAAAACAGGAGGACACATTTATAGATATAAATACATAGGCCATGATTCAATATTCCCGCATGTACAGGATCTGTACTGTGCATGTGAAGAACATGTCCCGCGCTGACGAGTGATATAGATACAAGCCATTTGTTGCTACAGTCAGGGCCGCTGTAAGGCTTCTTAGCACCCTAGGCAAAACTTCAACCTACTGCCCCTCCCCCGTCACCAATACCCACTTTCCAACCCATTAAGGCATACTTAGCTAACATTCCAGAATGGCAGTGAAGCTCCTAAAATTGTGTGGTCTCCCCAGCCTTTGGGGAAAGTGGGCAAGTCCCCTGCTTTCCCTGGAGGCCCCTTTTGCCACCCAAAATAGGGCCTTATTCTGGTTCACTCTCAGGCAAATTCCTTCTCAAATGGACAAAACCATGTGCACTGCAGGGGGGAGGGGGGGGCAGATGTAACCTGTGCAGAGAGAGAATTAGATTTGGGTGGGGTTTTTCTTCAAAGTGAGATCTATATTGCAGTGTAGAAATAAAGCAGTCAGTATTTTCCCTGCACAGAAACAAAATAACTCACCCAAATCTAATTATCTATGCACATGTTACATCTGTCCCACCTGCAGTGCACATGGTTTTGTCCATTTGAGAAGAAATTTGCCTCTGAGAGTGAATCAGAATAAGGCCCATAGAGTACAAGGAGAAGGGGGCAGCAAAGTAGGGAAGTATGCCTCCAAGGAAAGTTTGGAGGTGAGGTCTTAGAAGTTCCACAGCCGCCACCTGCATTAAGGACAACAAGGATCCTCATAGACATCCTTGCTGTCTAATGGTAGAGCCGGCCCTGGCTACAGTATACAGAGCAGTGACGTGCGGTGGTTGCTGTGAACGGAGAGGCACTGTCACAGCCACCACCGCATCGCACCGCAACCCCCCCCTCCCCTCCTGGCTGCCGCCGACACCGGCTGCCCCCCTCCTCCAGCAGCAGCCAGCATCCGTCCCCTGCCGCAAACCTCCGTCTCCGTCCCCGCCCGCTGCCCCCCCCCCCCTGAAAAAAAAGGTAACTCACTGGGCAGGGGAAAGGGGAGCAGCAGCCACACAGGCAGGGAACCGGGACTACGGAGCTGGCACAAGTCACAGCACGGGGAGCAGGGGAGAAGGGAGAAAACGCGGCACTGCCAGAGGCTTACATGACAGGGGCTGCTGTGATTGGACAGCAGCTGGATCTGCTGTCCATTCACAACAGCCCCTGTCAATTAGGCACTTCTAGAAGTGCCGCTTTTAGTGTTATTTTTAATGAGCTTTTTAGCCCAATGCTTAGCCCTGCCCCAAACCCCACCCCCCGCTTCATCCCCTTGCAGTTCACGCTTATCGGTGCCTCCCAAACTAGATTAAATCATTCAAACCAGTAAAATAATATAAAGAAAATACTTATGACACAGAATATGTGTCATAGGTATATTCTTTGTATTGATTTAAAACAAATTGACAGGGGAAGCACTGCCTCCCCTGCCTACCCTGACTGCACGTCCCTGATACAGAGTTACAGAAAGGGTCGCTATGACAGGAAATGACACACTGATAATGATTAGCTATATAGAAGACTTTGACCTATGACAAATACTCTTTCTGGACAAAAAAATTGTAACCCTCCTATGGCCACAGATAAGAAAACCGCTGGCTATTTCACAATACCAGACCAATATATTTATTTACATAAAACCTTTTAATTTTATGATGCAATGTATAATACAAATGTGTTTCTTTTTTTAGATTATATGTATCATTCAATAACCACCACTTAAATAACATTGTAACAATTTTATTTAATCATAATTTGGTCACAAAAGAACTTAACACACTACATTAAATGTAGTTTTTGGATTTCAAAAAGACTGCAACAGTATCTTTGCCTACAATGTGGTGGAATAGTGGCTCTTACAGCAGCACATAAATGCTACGAGTAAAAAGATAGTGCAATCATCATCGTGGAGGCCAGTGTGTTTTGTTCTTGTGGATACCGATGTATTCGTTTTCGTGTGTGGTAATGTGTATGTTTCATTTTTTCTTGTGCCATGTTTTTTGTCTGTACATGCATCTGAGTTTCTCACATTGAAGGTCATTTCAGAAGGATCTGCAGCTAGCAAAGAGGCTGGTGATTCCGATGGCGGTGTCTAGAAATGATGATTGCAGCATTTGTAAACACTAAAAGTGGGAGTCTCAGCCCTTGCATATTTGGATGTATACCAGGGAAGGGCATGATGTGTCAGCATAAAGTCACTGACACTTCTGCAGCAAGCTATGTAAAGAGGGCTGCAACTACGTCCAACTCAGAATCAAACCATATGAGAAGGGATCTCGCCTCCCCTCGATAGACACTACTCCCTCATCAGAGCCTGCCCACATTGGGGCTGCTTCCATAAATTTTCCAGGCTGATATTCCTTCTCAATCGGCCCTGTACCCCTAGTGCTCGGATATGCTATAATTCAGAGGCAAATAAGCTTAGATCCCAAGTGTTGAACTACAATCATAGGATATTAGGGTCATATGTACAGGACAATGCAATAAGAGCTGTAGAACTGCTATCTAAATATACTATAAGGCCTATTTTAAACATACTTGCCTACTCTCTCAGAAAGGCCAGAAGGCACCCAAAAATTGGGTGGGACTCATAGCCCCCTTCCACCTGGAAATGTAGGCAAGTGTCTTGCATCTCCGCTCACCTGCCTACCGCTGCCTTGTATACCTCTGCTGACCACTGCTAAGTGGACAGGCCAGTAATATGGGCAAAAGTGTCCGCTATTGAGCCAACTTTGCTGCTCCTTCCCGGGTGATTTTTAAGCAATTATTAAAAGGTTTCAATCTCTGTTACTCTAAAGGGCAAGTCCACATTTTGTTGGAAATGCTGCACCACAAAGTTAGTACAGTCATGCTTAGTCTACCAACAGGAATTCTTTATACTGAATGTATTAGATGAAGAATGCTGGTGACACAGGTGTGTAGAAGTCACAGGAATGCAGACAGGCAACTAACAGAACTAATGATTTAACAAAGACATCTGCTTTATGTTCCATCCAACAGGTAACCATTACATGTACTACTATATCCACCTGTTAAATAGGGGGAGTTAGTAGGTGTACATAAGCCTTCCTACACAGTTCCTGTTCAGGTGCAAAACACATACCAGGAGAAGGATCCAATTATCAATAAAACACTATCTCCACTCCCACTGAAGTATGTCCACTGAGACTTTGGACTTTGCAGTGTGTGATATATTATTCCCTTCTCTGTAAACATATACATGAAAGATAACACGATCATATTTCTGATAATAAAAAAAAATGGTTGCAGATAAGACCAAGCAGTTATGAAGCATTTGTTGAGCACCTAGAACCCTCATTCTGTGTCTGATTCAAATCTGCCATAATTGCTACTGCATTACATGAGGATGTTGTACCAACCCCTATCCATGCACTTTGTTACATAGCCGCAATGACTCATACATTATCAGTGCAAGATATATGATCAGCAGACATCAGTCATCAGTAACAACCCGCTTTAAGCAAAAACACTTACATGTGTATCCCTGTTCATCTATATTGTCTTGTGCATATGCATTGTGGGTGTGATTATTTAAGCCCACGTGCATCACAGCTGCAGGAACCATGTTCCTGATTCAGAGTGACCTGCAGATGGGTGGAAATCGATACTTGGCGATTTTCATACTTCTGCGTATGCATGCTCTCCAGAGTGCACATGCATGTCCCCTGAAACTGCTCGAACCGCTTGCATCACATTACATTCAGCCGCTGCAACTGTAATAATTTGCAGACAATAATTTGTCTGTAAAATACCAGAACCTACCAAATCAGCAATGGATATCTATACCAGGTTGAACTAGATGGACGCAAGTCTTTTTTCAGCCTTACCTACTATGTAAATATGTAACTATGTAACTGAATCATGGCTGTGCTGTACCTGGCTTCATGGCTAGGCTGTGCAGCCAGGGGGCAGACGGTTTTGCGATGTGGCCGCAAACTTTTGCAGCACATATTAGCGAGGGACCTGGCAAGAGGGGCAGCCTTGCCCTGTGCTGGGTTGCCCCCTGAAGCCTAGCGCTGGGAATTGGAGTTTAACGAATACTCGCAAGCAGGGCCGGTGCTAGGGTGTCCGGCACCCTCCTGAAAACCATAAATTTTGTGCCCTTTCACATTGCCATTGCAACAAGCTGCAGCCCGATTGTGGGAGCGTATGCAACATGCGATCCTATGGAGGATCTCGGGTGCATGTACATGTAGGCATACACCATCTCAGTGCTGTGTCCACAAAATGTTGCAGGCACTAAAGGTGCCATACACGCTGCGAGAATCGCATACGTTATGGGCTAGATCGCATCGCACGACATGCATGCAATGTGTGTGCAATGCGATCCGTAAGCAGTACAAAAAGTATGTGCAGCACATACTTTTTGTACTGTGCGATGCCCACAGGAGCGCACATCGCATCGCACGCTGCTATTGCAGCGTGTATGCCACCTTTAGGCACATAACCCAACCCATTATTTAAAAAGTGTCTAAATTAATATAAAAAAATCTACAATTATTTAAAAAATTGGGTACTTGTGTACTATCGAGGCTCCCATCTCATCCCATCTCATTGCATACCATAAGGCTTAAAATGGTATGCAATGAGATGAGATGTGCTGCGATGGGACCCGATCTTATACAATTTAAAATTGTATACCATTGTATATGGCATACGATGAGATGAGATTTTAAATTGTATAAGCACACTAATGGGTGCTTTCAAGGTCAATTGGCCCCCCTATAAGATTTTTAATTGTATAGGCACCCTAATGGGTGCTTACAATGTTAAATGCAGCCCCACTCTACCCCCACTATCAACGCCAACCCGAAGCATGGTGAGCGCAGCGAGCCAGCGAGGGGCGCCGGTACGCGTCCTCCCACCTTTTCATACCCCCACTATCCATCTCGGCGTGGAGTTGATTTTATATAGTGTGGCGGGCGCAGCGAGCCACCGAGCCCGAAGCGTGGTGAGCGCAGCGAGCCCCGCGAGGGGACGCGTATTACTTTACATGTATTACGTGTCCGCTCGCCACACTATATAAAATCAACTCCACGCCGACATGGATAGTGGGGGTATGTAAAGGTCGGAGGACGCGTACCGCGCCCCTCGCGGGCTCGCTACGCTCGCCACGCTTCGGGTTGGCGTTGATAGTAGGGGTGGCGTGGGGGTGCATTTAACATTGTAAGCACCCATTAGGGTGCTTATACAATTAAAAATCTTATAGGGGGGCCAATTGACCTTGAAAGCACCCATTAGTGTGCTTATACAATTTAAAATCTCATCTCATCGTATGCCATTGTATGCCATATACAATGGTATACAATTTTAAATTGTATAAGATCCCATAAGATGGAAATCGTGGGAGCCGTGATAATACACAAGTACCAAAATTTGTTATAAACATGTATAACAAAAGTCTCACTTGTGCAGTCCCTCCTCTTCTATCTGCGTAGGCAGGACGCTGAGGACGCCATTACACCCCTCTCGTGACTGAGGGGGAAAGGAGTGGAGAGAAGGAGGTGATGGAAGAACAGGGGAGGAGATAGAGGGGGCAGAGTGTTGAGGACTGGCAGTGGCACTGGCAAAGCACACTGAGAAGATGGAAGGAAGGACAGCACTGCTGCCTGTTCTTCATTTGATTGACAGCTGACAGGTGCAGGGAGCAATAGGTAGGGGGCAGATCCGGACAGGACATGTCATCCAGGCATTCACAGACAGTGCTACATGCCTCAGCACAAGTGTCCATGAGGAAGAGGGGGCAGGTCACAGGAGGAGGATAGTGTGTGCGCAGTGCAGGGAGCTGCTCAGCTTCTCCATAGTGCTGCCTGCTGTCAGACAGACACTGCGGGCGGTGTGAAGGCTGTGTGCACTCGTGGTGCAGGGAGCAGCTCTTTAAACTGCTGCCCGCTTTCAGACAGGCGCTGTGGGTGGCGTGCAGGAGGTAGTGACAGTGAGGGCTGAGGCAGCTTTAGCAGAGCAGGGAGGGTGACAGCGCCTTTTCAGCATGGCGCCTCCCTGCTTTGCAGGAGCTGCTGAGTGGGTAGCGCCGGCCCTGCTCGCAAGCACATTAATCTCTGCAAATGAGACACAAATAGCCATAAGATGAAGAACATCTGTAACAACCACATATGACAAAGGAGAGACCATTGCAGTGTACACGTGGATTTTAGAGGACCCTGCTGAAAGCCTTGATTTCTCACAGAATTGGAGTTTGGAAGCTGTAGTTTGCAGGCTTTAAGTGCTTGTGCATCAATGCTAGGGATACCAGTAACTAGTGAAAAGAGGTTGACATGAATCAGAAGTGAAGACTTCATCTGGTCTTCACCATGAGCGCCGCAAGGCAAAGTTGCAACAAAATTCTGCTCTTATGTATCCATTGCCGGGCAGAGAAAAAAAAAACACTCAAAAATGATTGCTCACGTGTACAGTAGGTTTGGTTAGTATATTAGTTATGTGCACCCGGACATTTTTTGGGTATTGATTTTGGATCTGGATCTCCTTTCATGTTTTGGATTTGGATTGGTTTTGATAAAACCATACTTGTGGGCTTTGGTTTTAGTTTTGGTTTTGGATCTGTATATTTTTCCAAAAAATTATAAAAACTGCTAAAATCCTAGATTTTTTATTTGTTTTTTTGTTCCTACACTATTATTAACCTCAATAACATTAATTTCCACTAATTTCCAGTCTATTCTGAACACCTCACAAATCACAATATTGTTTTTAGGCAAAAAGGTAGCACTGGGGTAGCTAGATGACTAATCTAAGTGACACAAGTGGGCGGCATGAACACTGGACTGATATGGCCCACTGGGATGCACCCCTGTGTGTGATTTGGTACACTGGGCAGCACCCCTGGAATTATACGGCACACATAGCAGCACCCCTGGAATTGGTGCAAGTACACAGTGACAGTAGCACACGCAACATTTCACATTTTTGGGATATTTTTTATTTGTTTTTAACACTGGAGCAGATGGACTTAAATCAGATGATTGCAGTGCAAGAAGATGAGAGACACAGTGGGGCATTAGTATACACAGCAGAACAATAGCACACACAATATTATTGTATGCACAAAATGGTGGAAGGCTGAGATTATTGGCCACGAGGAAGCCCACCCTTACAGAGCTAAGTTGCAAATGTACCAAAAAATAATAAACATTGGAATTCCAAAACATTAATTACTCCCGTGGGATCCGAACCCTACGAGCTGTGCATGGCATACTGTGGGGCTTAAGCGCTAGGCCATTAATGCTACTGTACCTCTGGCCTGTCATCTCATACACACCTGATGCGGGAACCCCGTTTGTAATTAGGCAGCTGGTAAATGCCGATGATGCGTGAAGTAACGCTCAGGGTTCGTCACAGTCACAAAGTATGCAATATTCTTGAATTAAAAACTGTATTTACTGTAAGTCTATGCTACATAGTCACTCATTGAGCTCCAGGGACTCTGAGGGGAAATGTATGCCTAGCTCTGCTCTGTACAGGTGGGCTCCTTCGTGGCCGATAGTCTCTGCTAGCTGCAATTTTGTAAATGCTGTATGATATGTAGTCACTCATTTAGCCCCAGGGACTCGTTGGGAACATGTATGTATGAGCATTGCCCAATCCTACTGAGCTAAGCACAGCATACATGAGCTGTATTCAGCAAACCTGTAGCCCAGTGCTCATCTGTAATGCATACTATACATCACTGCATTTAACATACAGTAAAATAGATATTGGACTATATTACTGTAAAATATTTCATTGAAGACTTTGCGCATGCCCAATGGTGATTTTCAAAAGCGACATCTGGTGGATGAACATAAGCCTTACACTGAACGGCCACACTAGCCTCATTGCACATCACTTCCCCACACTGCGACACGCTGCAGTGCGCATCAATAAGCATCCGCAGAGCCTGTTCATTCGGGCGTCTGCTCAGCCGCACGCTGGATGTCAGAGCTGACAGGGGTAATTCAGACCTGATAGCACGGCCGCAAATTTGCAGTGACCTGCGTTCAGGAAGATGCTACCCTGCTAGAGTAAATTCATGTGCTCGCAGTGTGAATGGATGTACAGCTGCAACTCTATTAGTAGCTGTCCGATTATCTTCCAAACCATTTGTAAGCCATTCACCATTAAATTTTTGTCCACTGAGCACCAGTCATCATAGGCTCAGAGTAGCCAGAGACTTACTCGGCGGCTGCAAATAAACGGCCGGTTACCACCCCCAGACTCTTACTTCCTCAAACCTTGTGAATGGCTAGACTTTAAACAAAGTAGAAGGCTTTCATCGCAGAACAGCCTTGTGCATGTGTTCTACGGGATGTCCGCATGTGCAGTCTATTAATAATTGGGATCCCATGCAAATTAGGTCTGTATTACCCCCCTGTGAGCAGGCAGGACAAATTTGTTCTCAAAAAAGGCAATGCAAAACAACATATGCACTGCAAATGTACGTGCAGAGAGAGTTAGATTTGGGTGAGTTATTTTATTTCTGTACAGGGTAAATACTGGCTGCATTATTTTTACACTGCAATTTAGATTTGAACATACCTCACCCAAATCCAACTCTCTCTGCACATGTCACATCTGCCCCAACCTATTGTGCAGAATGGATTTGCCTATTTTGAGAACAAATTTCATCTGTGATCATGTCTGAATTAGGCCCATTGTTTATTGTGTGAGTGCACTGGTTTGAAAGCATAATTTAGTCACGTGCTAGTACACTATAACAAAAGAGGTATAACTTGCACAAGGGTGATGATGGTATATTGAGGGGGCATTGCTGCTGGCTTATAAAATGTACCATATACAGTAGGTTACAATTTTTTGATGACATATTGTGCACAGCGTAACACAATTTGTGGCTCCTGACATCTGACCATGGCTCTAGCTGTCTGAGAAATATGTTCAGCCATATATAGTAGCTAGTAGCCACTCCCTTTGGACCTGACATTGGATGACCATCCACAGGATGACCATTTCCTCTTTAGTAGTGTCCTGTGTTATATAATGTGCCCCTAGTATTCATCCCCTATTAGGTCCATCATGGACCCTTATGATGCTAACCAAACCCTTCCAGCTGTTGTTCACTGCTACTCAATAGCCATACCTCCCAACTTTGAAGAGGGAAGCTGGTGTGCCCCCTAAAATGTTGGGGACGTAGCCTAGCGGAAAGAGCAGTGGTCTATACTTGCAACACTTCCACGAGACTACACCACCATTTCATCTCTGTGGGGGCATGAATAGATGCTATGCGCACAGCGTCTATTCACAGGTTACAGAGGGGGAAATCCCAACTGCCCCCCCCCCCCCCCACCGCGGGAGACTTCCAGCCCAGGGCGGGATCCGGGAACGCCCACCCCCCAAAAAAAAAGGACGTTCCCGCGGCAAGCGGGACAGTTGGGAGGTATGCTATAGCTGATCACATCTCTTCATTCTCTTTTTGGGCCCTTCAGGCCCCAGTCTGGCAATGGCTATATATCAATAATAAGAATGTTAACATACTGCCTAAGTACACTAAGGCTTTCTCTGGAAATAGAAAAATATGTAAATGGTTTTTAGCTCTGTCTGCAGTGCCAGAAGGGATCAGGAAATGCTGCCTGTGGCCGCAGGCTGAGATCACAGTGCTACAAATCAATAGATGACATCCTAACAGTTTTTCTTTTGTAACCTTTGACAACCTATATAGTGTGTTTGAAGTGTGAGCAAAGATTAAACTGCTGTCTGGGGCAAACCTATTATTTGTGTTAATCCAAGGCATTGGGGCCTCTTAAAGCTTGCTTTAAGCTGTTTAAACGGTCAATCCCATGTTTACTTTACATCACGCTACATTGAAATACACATTTTAGTGACGTCCTAGAAGAAAATACATTTTGCTCTGCCCCACGATGTCCCTTGTCTCAATCTGCGCATAGTTGCCTACCCTCCTGCATTCTGGAGGAGACTCCCTGATATATGTATTTATTTATTAACAGCAATCTCCCTCTCTCATTCATTAGTCTAGTAATCTCCATCTCAGTGTAATTTCACCTAGCCCACATTACACTGTTACATTGTTGTGGAAAAAAGGAATGAGAGATAGATACATTTACATTAAATCATCAGCTTCATTTCCTAACACTTTATCAAGTATAGTAACTCTTACTAAGGGCAGGATGTATTACCATACATTGCCGCCCCTCGCCACGCCCCCGCCCTGATGCTAGCGCATATGTACTAACATATGCGGCTAGCATCGCGGTGACGGAGGCCCCCCCGCGATACCTGTGATGTGGTGTGCGGGGGATCTCCTTCAGCTTCTGGGCTCTGCGGCGGTCCCCGGCGTCTCCTCCTCCCTCCTTCAGCTGGAAGGACATCCCCGGCTGCTGGGGGAGGAGGAGCAGCAGCATGGAGGATGGAAAGGGGGGTCTGCATCTGCGGCATGCGACGCATGGTGATACCCTGCCTTGAGAAGTTGGGAAGGGCAGATCTTAGTACATTAGAAAATGTACATGTACATTAGAGCATCTACATTTGGATATAAGTAATTTTAAATTGCACACCCACACTTCTAGGTGCCACGTTCACAATCTCTTCACAAACTCTCCATATATGGAACTAGACACGCCCCTTTGGGTGGAGCATGAAATGCCCCCTCAATGGGGTGATTTGCAAACTTATATTACCAACTATAATCTCCCTAGTTATATTTCTCAGTTATATTACTGGCTGTGTACAGCTAATAATGATGTGCAATGCCATTAGTAGATATTTTGGTAACCTGTGCCAGAAAGAGATTTGGCCCCTCTCCATATTCTAAACGGGGACAGTGTATGCTGCAGGCACACACCAAAAATACAGGTGCATGCCTTTGTGGGGAAGAGGTGCTAGTAGCAATTCTCATTACATCTCACAGCAGTCAATGTTATTCATGTAATTTACAACACACAGTAATAACATTACATTAAAACAGGGTTGCCTACCCTTCCAGATTGGTTGGGAGGGTCCCAGAAATTGGGTCTCCCTTCCGGCCCCCTGGAAAGGTTGTTAATCCTCCCGAATTCTGAAGAACCCCCCCCCCCCCCCTATTTCCCAGGTCGCAACGTTAAATTACCACAATTCACTCCGTTTCGGGGGGAGGAGCAGGGCTACATATGCAAATAATGTCATTTTAACGCTGCCCCCTCCTCGAGGACCCGCTAATCGTGGCATTTGCAGTACTGGGGGCTTGGTGATGTCTACTGTACATCAGGCCTCACCCCTTGAAGTTCTGCTGACAGTCCCTTCTCCAGGCTTCTCCCGCAGAGGAGACTTTGAAAGTAGGCAACTCTGCATTATAGTCAGTAACAAGACATTGGTTCCTCCAGCACACTGAATAGAAATAGTAACCAATCTTGAACACTACATGATAATAGAATTCAGAGATATTGGTTACATATACCTGTGCAGGTGTATGACATGCCCCCCCAATATACAGAGAAGCCTTGACGCGGCTTGGGGGCATGTCATGCAGCTGCGCAGGTATATGTAACCAATATCTCTGAATTCTATTATAATGTAGTGTTCAAAATTGGTTATTCTTACTATTCAGTGAGCTGGAGGAACCAATGTCTTGTTACTGACTAAGTATTAACCCCTCCCTTTCATGCACCTGAAAAGTAGTACTCAACTAATTTGAGCATCTACCACTATCTGTATGTATGTTGTGAGAGGCAGAGAGGAGATTGTGGGCCTTATTCTGGTTGGTGCGGACGGGCCGTACGCGTACGTTCCGGGGTTTTTCATGATCTGCGCATGCGTACAATCGCCAATGCGCAGGCGCGAACACCCCACAACGCTTACGGACGGGTCTCTCCGTGCGAAAAAACCTGTACGCGAGAGTACGGGCATTGGGGGCGGCATAGGGGCGTGTTGAGGGGAGCGGCCGAAATAATGAGGGAAAATGGGCGTAAATATGGGCGTACACGGGGGTGTGCACCAAAAATGAACGGTGCTACTACCGCACGATCGGCTAAAGCACCGTTCATTTCGGACACAAAACAGGCTGCCGCCAACCGCCACCTCAGACCACCCCTACAGATACCGCATGCCAGCGTGCGCCTGGGTTTGCTAATTTACGCTGATTACTACTCAAACACATACACCTGAATGTAATAAGCAATGCTGCAGTCTATTAAGTCCAAACCATGATTTCACTACCTGCAAGCCACACACAGCACTCAAACACATTGGAAGCTTATCTTTCTATACTTCTCGACATTTAAAGGTTTGTTTAATTTAAGGTAAGAATCTTTTTAAGACCTGCTTATATATGCTAAGGTAGGTATTTGTTAAACAGTTATACACATTCACTACGTGCTTTCATAGACTTTACACAGTAGCACACTCAATCTACACAAGTCGACATGTGTCAACATGTTCACTCTAATACAAACATAGGTTTTGTATTTATGATACAATAACATAAACCACATCTAACACCTACAAAGTATGTTTCAGCAATGTTTTAAGCCCATGCCCACTATTTTGCACACAATCTTTGTATAGTACCCAAAATACAGAACTGTACCACTATCTGATCTGCTATGAATTGGATTTTACTACACTCTGGATGTAAGATGCCACCAATCACATTATTGCACTCACATCTCTCTAACAAAGGATTCCTACATATGTAATGAGTATGAAATTGTCATACGCCAACATGTTGCATTGTGCCTTTTTTATCAGCGTATTTATTAGTAGACGGTTGCGTGTATTATTTTCCGCACACTGTATATACAGTACGTCTCTCCATGGAAATCGGTGTATTGTGCCCTTTTATCAGCGTATTTATTAGTAGACGGTTGCGTGTATTATTTTCCGCACACTGTATATACAGTACGTCTCTCCATGGAAATCGGTGTATTGTGCCCTTTTATCAGCGTATTTATTAGTAGACGGTTGCGTGTATTATTTTCCGCACACTGTATATACAGTACGTCTCTCTATACATTGAAAGCATGCTGTTGGTTATGGTGTGTGTATATCAGAACGGTCCGCGTAAGTTTCTATTCGCATCCAGTTTGTTAATGTAAGAAGGATTAATAAAGTTAATACTAAACAAACAATTTTTTTACACCAATCAGCAAGCACCAAAAGTGATATATGTACCTGCAATTAATAACTGCGCCATTGCCAATATGACTTCAACCAGGGCTAGGGCGTTTTCTACCCAGGAGCTGTTGGCCTTGGTTGAGGTCATGGACCGGCGCCTGGGGCCCAGGGGCCCATATGTGTCCAACATGGACAAGCGGCGGGCATATAATGCTGCCCGCCGGCTAATCTACGCCCGGACCGGCGTACGCAGAAGCCTGGCACAAGTTGAGCGGCGCTGGTCTGACCTGCGCCGGCGGCAGCCAGTGATGCTTTCCACACTTCGCCGCCATATTGCCCGATGTAAGTTTTTATTTACTAGTATGTCTGCGTTTTTTTTTTTCAATGATTTCTGTAATTTTTATAAATATGTTCATGAGTATGTGGGTGTATAGGGGGTGTATATGGGGTGTATAGAGGGTGTATAGGGGGTGTATAGGGGGTGTATAGGGGGTGTATATGGGTGTATAGGGGGTGTATAGGGGGTGTATAGGGGGTGTATATGGGTGTATATGGGTGTATAGGGGGTGTATAGGGGGTGTATAGGGGGTGTATAGGGGGGGGTTTAAGTAGTCGCTCTGTTTTTGGGTGTAGCATATCAATTAGTTTGCATGACAAATGTCTGAAATATAACAGCAATGAGAATTTGTAAGGTTATGAGCATGACTAATGTGACATTTTCTTTCCCCCATTTTTATGAAACCCAACCTTCGATTTCTATGCCATCAACATGAAAATTTCAGCACGGGCAAGGGCACGCATGGAAGCCCGGGAGGAGGCAGCCCGGGAGCAGGCAGCCCGGGAGCAGGCAGCCCAGGAGGAGGAAGAGGAGGAGGAAGAGGAAGAGGAGGAGGAAGAGGAGGAGGAAGAGGAGGAGGAAGAGGAGGAGACAATGGGTCCAGCTGGGGACCACCAAATTTCTACATCCCCTTCCACCAGCCACTCCCCTACCCCCACCCCCTCCCCTACCCCCACCCACACCCCTACCCCCACCCACACCCCTACCCCCACCCCCTCCCCAACCCCCACCCCCTCCCCAACCCCCACCCCCTCCCCACCCCATTTCCAACCCCCCTACACCTCTCCACCACCCACCCCCAAACCTCTCCAATCCCCACTCCAACCCACTACCAGTATCCCAAGTCCTATCCCATCCCCCTTGCTCCTGACCCCCCCAACCACCGCACACCCAACCAGCGGCGACCAGGATGGCTCAACTAGCCGTAAGTAAATAATGTGTCTAATGTTTACCTACACATTTCTACACATAAACAATCACAACAACCACATATGTGTATCCAACATCAACATTAGTTGCAACATATCACTGCAGGGCGACCATGAGGTGTGGCCTGTCCTTCTCCAGGAACAAGGGTCCCCTTGGTGGTTTTTTGGAGTGTGGCCATGGCTCACCCCTGGAATAATTGACATAACAGTACATCCAATGAGATATCCGACATTAGTGGTGTTGTAGTTATGTGGGTCCAGGTGTTGGGTAACTCCACTTCCCAGCATGATGTGCAACATTAATTTATAGATTGTTTTGTTCATAGTGTGTGAGGCCATGCGGATGCATGCTTTACAAACATAGCTTTAGGCCTATAATTTGTACAGCAATGTCCTAAATTTAAAATATTAAGGAGTGCTTAAGCCGCAACAATGTCATAACCCTTAAATAGCACAGCCTAATTGTGAGGTTAGAGGTGAGTCCCCCAAAACAAAACTACCAATTGGGATACAGAAAACATTCATCCAAGAAGGAGTAATTTAATTAATGTTATTTACTATGTACAGTATGTGTGTAGTTTTTAGTACTGTGTTTACATCAGACCCATCTTCAATGTAGTTAAAAAATGTATGTGGCCTTCACACATAACTCACAACTTCTTATTATGTACAAATACAACAAACATTTGTGTATATTATATATATATATTTTTTTATCCCTTCACTACAGACACTGAACAGCACCAGGAGGAGGTGGACAACATTTTGCGGGAGATATTCCTGACGTTATTTTATTTGAATATTCTTTTTTTTACGTTTGGAGGCCCTCATTTAATTTATTTTTATTTCCCCCCCCCCTTATTATGTTTGTACTAAATAAAAGTTTTTGTTGAGTTAGAAGTTGGCTGTGTTTTTAATCATAAATATGTTATAGGGTTTGTAAGGGTAGGTACATACAGATGTGTAATGTAAGTTATATTTGTAATTTGAGGTGAGGGGTAACGATTGCTGTGTGAATGTGTTTGTTTTTGAGTTAAATAACACATAGTAAAAATGCATGAATGTTCGATTAAAACATCACACATAACATCAGGGTAGGTATACATGGTAAAAAAATCAGATCAAACTAATTAGGGACATAATTTAGTACATACACACAAACACCAACATAAATTTATTTACAAGTAAAAGCAATGTGGGGACACATAGATAGTGATTAAAATGCCACATTAGAACATAACAAATATACATGTAATGAGGGTTAAAATTTTGTTTTATTAGGGTCTTTATTAAGGTAGACAATTGAGTTAATAGAAAACAATAATTGAATAACAATTAGAATAATTAATTAATTGTCAGAATTGTAGTTGAAAGGCAAGATTTGCAGGTCCATATATGTGAAGGGTATGCCAGCGTGCACGGACGTACGCTCACTCTCACGAGCGGTGACATAAGCTGAGTTTTCTATTGAAAACAATAGGGACCCGTCCGTGCAAGCTGGCGTACGCTCAGATAGCCGCAAGAAGTCGGTGGGAAGACGGACGAGAGACGTCCGTAAACGGTGGCGTATGCTCTGTTGTACGCTAGTTGTCGGAGTGTAAGGGCTGGTCCGTCCGTGTACGTTGGCGTACGCTCAATTGTACGCCACTCCCCTTCGACTTTGTTTCTGGCCGTACGTATGCGGCTGATTTGTGGGTGGACTTAACCCCAACGGCCGCGTACGGAGAGCGTACGTTAATAGCGAACGTATGCACGTTTGGCCGCTCCGATCAGAATAACCTCCTGTATTAGGAGGAGATGCAGGTCCTGACATGCCACATGGAGTAGTCTGGGGTTGCTCCAAGGTAGGTAGCTCTTAGTTCAGATATACCAAGTAAGGAGCCATTATCATGTGGCTCCTTGCTGACTAATTGTAGACCCAATTTAGGGTAACAGTGGTGTGGGGTGTGGTGCCCCTGGACTGGTTGGGCTGGGTGGCTTTAGTGCGGCATGCCCTTACATTCTATTAACACTTTTCTCTCACTAACACTATCTGTCTCTTATTTTAATTACATTTCATTTATCTCTCTCTTTATGTATAGCTTCGGCTTCCTATCACTAATTATTAACACTTAGTATCTCACTGGCATGCCGCGCTGGGCCTCCTAGCTTATGATAGTTTTTGGGGTGCCACACCCTGCACCTAGATATAGCGCTAGGGACCCCCAATATACAGAGAAGCCTTGACGCGGCTTGGGGGCATGTCATACACCTGCGCAGGTATATGTAACCAATATCTCTGAATTTTATTATCATGTAGTGTTCAAGATTGGTTGCTAAAACTATTCAGTGTGCCGGGGGAACCAATGTCTTGTTACTGACTAAGTATTAACCCCTCCCTTTTATGCACCTGAAAAGTAGTACTGAACTAATTTGAGCATCTACCACTATCTGTATGTATGTTGTGAGAGGCAGAGAGGAGCTTGTATTAGGCGGAGATGCAGGTCCTGATATGCCACATGGAGTAGTCTGGGGTTGCTCCAAGGTAGGTAGCTCTTAGTTCAGATATACCAAGTAAGGAGCCATTATCATGTGGCTCCTTGCTGACTAATTGTAGACCCAATTTAGGGTAACAGTGGTGGGGGATGTGGTGCCCCTGGACTGGTTGGGCTGGGTGGCTTTAGTGCGGCATGCCCTTACATTCTATTAACACTTTTCCCTCACTAACACTCTCTCTCTCTTATTTTAATTACATTTCATTTATCTCTCTCTTTATGTATAGCTTCGGCTTCCTATCACTAATTATTAACACTTAGTATCTCACTGGCATGCCGCACTGGGCCTCCTAGCTTATGATAGTTTTTGGGGTGCCACACCCTGCACCTAGATATAGCGCTAGGGACCCCCAATATACAGAGAAGCCTTGACGCGGCTTGGGGGCATGTCATACACCTGCGCAGGTATATGTAACCAATATCTCTGAATTCTATTATCATGTAGTGTTCAAGATTGGTTGCTAAAACTATTCAGTGTGCCGGGGGAACCAATGTCTTGTTACTGACTAAGTATTAACCCCTCCCTTTCATGCACCTGAAAAGTAGTACTGAACTCATTTGAGCATCTACCACTATCTGTATGAACTCTGCATTATAATAAGTATAATATTTTCATAAATAAAACAAAGACATCTGCTTAGCCATATAAACCTGCAAGTAAAAAAAACATCACACATATACTATTTTCTATTGTACAACCGCTAAAAGGAAACTTAAGCAATATGAAGGTGCACTGGTCAAATTATATTAGTTAAGTCACAGTTAATGCATGCACAGCAGCTCAAAGGCTTTGTGACAGCAGTCTCTAACCAGGGGCGTAACTAGATATTCGTAGGCCCCATAGCAAAAGTTTTTAAGGGCCCCCTATCTAGCATCTGATGATGATAAATGTGTGCAAAACATATTACTTAAACAGTAAAGATGGGCCCCCATCCGGTGATGTCACCTGCCCACCCCTGGCACTGACGTCACTGCCCGATTACCATGGGAATGCCCAGCGGTTACATGGGAATGCCCATGTAAACGCTGGGCGTTCCCATGAGTGTGACTATCTGCTGCTGCCCCACACCCCTGGCTTCAGCCTTGAGTGCGTGCACCCAGTGTATGCACATGCGCAGAAATGCGGTTGCGCTTACACCAAACATCGGTCCCCGTGCGAACAAACGCTGGCTGTGAACGGACCAGAATAAGCTCCATTGATTGTCCCTGGGACTATGGGAAAAATGGTGTTGGTGGGGTGTCTCTGGGCACTGTCGAAAATGCCTAGTCAAGTTAGGGATAGATAAGTAAGAAAGAGGATGGATACAAAATCCAGTCATAAACCCCCTCCCCCACCATCTCAGTAAGCCAGATCTATGCCAATGCAGTCCATTGAAGATGGTATTTTGTGCATTTGTCCCTACCAATACGCATGAGCTGGTCCTGGTGCAAGCTTATATCATTGTGCAGGAGCTCTTCTTTCCTCAAGGCAACACATGCAGCAACAGCCCCATCTTTCAAAGAGGTTGGAGCTGCCACTGATTTTAATCCTACCCCTAATCCAAACCTACCCCTCCCACAGCCTAACCCTAACCGTCTTCTCCCACATCCTAACTCTAACCATCCCCTCCTTCAGTCTAACTCTAACTGTTCCCTCCCACAGCCAAACCCTAACCATCCCCTTCCTCAGCCTAACCTTATTGCCCTGGGCTTACTCCTAACCCTCCCTTTAGTGCTTAACCCTAACCTTTGGGACTTTCAGGATTCCTGATGGTCAGAATGCCTATGGATCCCGGGAAGAATTCTAATCCTTTACCAAACTCACCCCTCCCACAGCCCAACCCTAAACTCCCCTCTTCCTCCGCCTAATCCAGTATTTATCAGAGGAATCTGGTATTCTGCTAACTGTATTCTGTTGTGATCCTGACTGCATCCCACATGAGATTCTGATACTAGTATTAGCTTAAAGATGAAACATGACTACGTCTCAAGAAGCAAAAGCAACAGCGTGTTACTATGAATTAGTCCTTTAGCCACTGGGCTCTGGCAGTTGCTTAGCTTTGCATGACAAAGCTAAGTCAGCTAAATGTTTGTAATGAAGAGCTACCAACCATGGCTTCTTGTAGCTCTCTACACTATTATGATCTTTTCAGTTTGAGCAGCAGAAATTCTTGATTCTCCATCTCAGAGGTTGTAAAGTGTCTAATTTTGGAACACATAAGCATTCCCAGAAAAAAAGTTATCTTGTTTCTTTGACACTGTTGATAAAGTGCACTTGCCTTTCCACAGTATATAGGACCTCATTCAGACATGTTAACAATGCTGCAAGTTTTGCAGATGGACAAAACCATGTTGCACTAGGGATGGCAATCAACCATCGATGATTTTAAATCATCAAAAGTTTATGCCCACTGTTGGATCATTTTGCCATCGATGGGGGAAAACCAGATGGTTTCAATCCATCAATGTCAAGTATAAACAAATAGTTTAGTCTTTCTTTTTTCCTCAAGGGGCTGGGACACGGTGCTTAGCTCCGCCATTAAAACCTGTGAAGTCTGCCCTCTTGTTTTGATTGGCCAACAGGCCAGTCAGTAAAAAATAAAATTGGATGACCATCGATAGTTAAAAACATTGATGGTCACCCATGGCATTACATTATCGATAGCTAGCTGCACTATTGTCATCGATGGCAACCATAGATGGCATTGGCAACTATGGCTATCCCTAGAATAAAACAGCCAGTATTTACCCTGCACAGAAACAAAATAACTCACCCAAATCTGACTCTCTCTGCACATGTTACATCTGCCCCACTAGCAGTGAAGCATGGTTTTATCCATCTACAAAAATTGTTAACAGGTCTGAATCAGGCCCAAAGTGTTGTAAAGTGAGGAAATGGTAGAATAATACTATGAATCATCTCTAATGAATAACTTAGGCCCTTATTCTGATTGACGCGGACTTTACCGCATACTTTCGGATCGCGTGTTTACGGCGTCTGCGCATGCGTGGAGAACGCAACGCGCATGTGCCACGCCTTGACTCGGTACCAGTTCGGCCAGATCCCGTCCAGAACTGTTCACCGCTATCATTCGGGAAATAGGGGCGTATTATGGGCGTCATGCGGAATGACACATGGGCGTAGTTTCAAAGTGGGCAAAACGGGGCGGAAACATGGGCGGACACGGGGGAGTACACTTATGTTGGGGGGCGTACATTCGGAAACCACTCCGAATGCACGCGATCAAAAAGGGCAGAAATGTGCGGTGTCCACAAGTGTACTATTGCTTTGCGGACACCACTCGTTCATGCGCTAGGCGAACGTACGCCTAATGACTACAACCATTAACACCTGAACCCAATAGAATCTACTCCTTTACTCATTACTCACTAATAGGACGCTTGTCAGTGCTTTAATACAAACCATTGCACTTACATTGCTGTAAGGGTTAATGTGTGCAATGCATGTGTTAGGCATGCTTGTAAGGATATATTGGAATCTAATTGATTCCAATTCCAAATAAGCAGTTTTTTATGAGGATAGGTAATTGAATAAGTGGGTCATGTGATGTATAGCAGAAGATACTTCATAGTGGGTTGTTTGGCGTAAATACTCCGCTTACGTGCGGTAGCACCGCTTGGCTCCCGTTCGGATGCGGTATTCCCGAGCATACTCTGTAATACTCTGTAATACCGTGCCGAATCGGAGTGTTTCTCCCGCACACGCATGCTTTGTAT
Organism: Crinia signifera; assembly: GCF_055691185.1. Lineage (NCBI taxonomy): Eukaryota > Metazoa > Chordata > Amphibia > Anura > Myobatrachidae > Crinia > Crinia signifera. The sequence continues at coordinate 134,070,753 of NC_139222.1, read as the reverse complement.
GTCGTCCGTAAACACGCCCTGTTCTTAAAGAGTCAGTCCGTCCGAATGCGGAGGACACGTGGGCGTTTCTACGGACGATGGCCGCACGCGGCAAAACACCGTGGCGTGCGGACCGCACCGTAAGAATGCGGGAATATCCGCACCGATCAGAATAAGGGCCTTACTTCTCTGTAAGTGTTAACTTTGTTTGATCATCTACCAGCGAGTAATTTCCATAAATATTACATGAATAGTTAAAATGTATTTAATCTTTCTTGGACTATTGACCTGATTGTGTTATTTGTCAAGGTGAATATTGTACTTTGTATTTGCTCCTACTTGGCAGTTGAAATAACAAGCGCCTTTTGTAAGTTTTACAGTCATTGGGAGCTTTCCCAGCCATCATTGTACATGTCCATCCTCAAATTGTCTTGTTTATATTACTGCACTATCACATTTATATTGCAAGGTGGGGTTCATTCAAACACGGCTGTTTAGTTAGGATTATGTCAAATATTAAGCAAGGTGAAGATCATACTGTATGTTCCTACTATTTGGATAAATCAAATAGACAAAGAAGTCTCTATGCTAAACTTTGCTAAGAATACCAGCATGCTCCCTAATTCAAAATGACTATTCATGTAGCCATATTCTATTGTGTTTACTGGGCACCTTCAAGGACAGAAGAAAATTGCAGATTTAACAGCACACATGGTAACCAATGTTATGTGTTGTGAGTGGGTGTGCCAAGTGTTTAACCCCTTCCCGACATTTGACGTATATATACGTCATGGCCGGGAAGTACTTCCCGACACATGACGTATATATACGTCATGACTTCTAACTGTCACTGCGTCTAGAGACGCAGTGACAGAGGGACGATGTCTGCTGTCCCTGACAGCAGACATGTCCCTGCATGCCCAGGGGGGGGCTGCGATGCAGCCCCCCCGTCGGCGATCGCTGTGATTGGCTGTTCAGTGTGAACAGCCAATTACAGCGTTTTCTGTGTCACCGGCGAATAACGTTCGCCGGTGACACGGGATCGGAGGTGATTGGTGCTGTAAAGTACAGCACCAATCACCGCGGGGTGTAAGGGTGACACTGGTGTCACCCCACCTCACCCCGCCCGCCCCCAAAGGCCGTGATTGGTCCGTCGGACCGACGGACCAATCACAGCCATGGAGGGGGGTTTAAACTAACGGGGACTACACTGCAGACGCCATTCCGGTCTGGAATAGCGTGCAGTGCGGTCACCGTGCCCAGCTGTCGCCATTTACTGACCAGAACCTTGCTCAATACTTACCTGATCACTGCTTGGGATCTTGCTTCATCTTGTGACATCCTGTGCTGTGTTGTGCTGTGTTGTGCTGCTGCAGTGTCATCGAGTTAGAGAGAGAGAGAGATAGAGAGAGAGAGATAGAGAGGCCTAGTGACAGAGAGTGCTATATTTTGTGCTGCTGCAGTGTAATAGAGTTATAGATAGAGAGATAGAGAGAGATAGAGAGAGAGAGATAGAGAGAGATAGAGAGATAGTGACAGATCGTGCTATATATTTTTTATATAACTGACTGCTGCCCCCCCTTTTGTGCTGATCAGTATAAATTAACTGATCAGCAACTTTTTGGGGGCGCAGGGTATTTTTTATATATATATATACCTGTCAGTGCTGCTGCTGCAGTGTCATAGAGTGATAGATAGTGAGAGATAGAGAGATAGAGAGATAGAGAGAGATAGTGACAGAGAGTGATAGAGACTGCTATATTTTGTGTCTGCTGCCCCCCTTTTGTGCACCCCCAGCAACTTTTTGGGGGTGCAGGGGTTATTTTTCATATATATAACTGTCAGTGCTGCTGCTGCAGTGTCATAGAGTGATAGATAGTGAGAGATAGAGAGATAGTGACAGAGAGTGATAGAGAGTGCTAAATTTTGTGTCTGCTGCCCCCGCCTTTTGTGCTGATCACTATATCTGAGGTGATCAGCAACTTTTTAGGGGTGCAGAGGTTTTTTTTTTTATATATACCTGCCAGTTGCACTGTCAGTTGCACCAAAGGTTGTGCACCTGCTGCCCCTCACTGGTAATCAGTGTCGCATCACTGATCACCTTTTTTTTTTTTGTGTGTGCTGTGGGGTCTTTTTTTAATTTTTTTTTTACACACACTGTGATTTTGGGGGTGTCCTGTGGCCGCTGTGCGCTGATCAGTGACGTACATAACTGATCATCTTTTTCGGCACAGGGTTGATCTATTTTTTTTTTTTTTTTGATCAAATTCCTGTTGCCTTTGAGCGCTGTTCAGTGACGGACGTTACTGACCAACATCTGTGCTCAATTTTTGGCGCAGGACCTTTTTTTTTTTTTTTTTAACCCCTTCAATTTTTTTTTTTTTAACCCCTTCAATTTTTTTTTTTTTTAACCCCTTCATTTTTTTTTTTTTGTATAAAGTATTTTTTTTTTTTCTGCACTACACACACACTACACACTACATACCCCCCTGGTTGAAATAAAGTTTGTACCCCCCCCCCCTACACTATACACGTGTTGAAACATTTCACTACCAGTAACACAAAAATAAAAATGGCATCCCAAATGTCATCCCAAATGTCATCCCAAATGTCCTCCCAGTCATCCAGAAGAATGTATTCAGTGGAGGAGGCATATGCCATGCTTGCTTCTGACTCTGACACAGCCAGTGATGCAAGCGGGGAATTTGAAGGATTCGCCTTAAGCTCCTCTTCCTCCTCTGGTGATGAGGGACCCCCTCAAAGACGCCCCCGTAGAGCAGCTGAGACCCCCCCCCCCAATAATTGATCTCGTATGGACCCCACCACCAGACAATTTTGAGCCCCAGGTTCCTGAGTTTTTGGCCATGCCAGGAATCCAATTTGATTCCACAGGTCTCAGAGAAATTGACTTTTTCAAATTATTTTTCTCTGATGATTTTATAAATTTAATGGTGGACCAAACTAATTTATATGCCCAGCAGTTTATTGCTCAAAACCCCACGTCATCATTTGCTAGGTGGACCCCTGTAGATGCAGTAGAGATGATGACGTTTTGGGGTCTGGTGTTTCATATGGGCATAGTAAAAAAGCCAGAAATTAGGCAATATTGGAGTACAGTTGTTCTGTACAGCACCCCATTTTACCGTATGGCCATGCCCCGGGCTCGATTTGAGACGATCCTTAAATTTTTGCATTACAACGATAATGCACAGTGCCCACCCAGAGATGATCCCACCTTTGACCGGCTATTCAAAGTCAGGCCGGTCATTGATCATTTCAGTGCCAAATTTGAAGAGATGTACATCCCAGATAAATTCATTTGCATAGACGAGTCCCTTATACATTTTAAAGGAAGGGTTAAATTCCGCCAGTACCTTCCCAGTAAGAGGGCAAGGTATGGCATAAAAATGTATAAGCTGTGTGAAAGCACCTCAGGGTACACTCACAGGTTTAGGGTATATGAAGGGAAGGATTCAAGAATTGAACCGCCAGAATGCCCCCCCTCCCTCGTAGGTGTTAGTGGAAAAATTGTCTGGGATTTAGTGCACCCCTTCCTGGATAAAGGTTATCACCTCTATGTGGATAACTTTTACACTAGCATCCCCCTGTTTAAGGCCCTTGGTTCAAGAGGTACAGCAGCTTGCGGTACTGTGCGCAAGAACCAAAGAGGCCTCCCAAAAACGCACATTGCCCAAGTAATGAGAAGGGGTGAAAGCAGGGGAATATGCACCGAAAATATGTTGTTGGTCAAATATAAGGACAAGAGGGATGTCCTTATACTGACAACAATTCACGGAGACAGTACCACCTCCGTCCCTGTACGAGGTACCAGTACCCACACCTCAAAACCTAATTGTATCCTGGATTACAATAGGTACATGGGCGGAGTGGATCTTTCAGATCAGGTACTGAAGCCGTACAGTGCCCTGCGGAAAACAAAAATCTGGTACAAGAAGCTGGCCGTGTATATCATCCAGATGGCACTGTATAACGCTTACGTACTATTCCGTTCTACCGGCCAGAGGGGGACATTTATGCACTTTCAAGAGGAAGTCATAAAGGGCCTAGTATTTGGGAACCAGCAGGCAGAGGGCCCCAGTACTTCTAGTACTGGCCCCCGTATTGTACCAGGGCAGCATTTTCCGAACGAAATCCCCTCCACTGCAAGAAAGGGCAGGACACAAAAAAGGTGCAAAGTTTGCTATAAAAAGGGAATAAGAAAGGAAACTATTTTCCACTGTGAAACTTGCCCCGACAAACCCGGCCTATGTATAAAGGAGTGTTTTAAAATATACCACACATCTATGGATTATTAGGTTCATCATTTCACCGTGCTTCGGGGGTCTTGCTAATGCCACATAGCACCCACCAACATTCCACCAGAATCTGAGCTGCAAAATCCAAAAATCACTCCTTCCCTTCTGAGTCCTGCCATGCACCCAACTGGTATTTTTTGGTCACATATGAGGCATTGCCATACTCGGGAGAAATTGGGGCACAGATTTTGGGGTGCTTTTTCTCCTTCATACCTTATGAAAATGAAAAATTTTGAGCCAGAACTGCATTTTTGTGTAAAAAAAATGTAATTTTTCATTTTCACTGCCCAGTTGTATCAAAATTGGTGAAACCCCTGGGGGTTTGAAATGTACACTATACCCCTAGATGAATTCCCTGAGGGGTGTAGTTTGCAAAATGGGGTCACTTGTGGGGGGGTTCCACTGTATTGGTGCTTTGGGGGTCTTGCTAATGCGACATAGCACCCACCATCATTCCACCAGAATTTGTGCTGCAAAATCCAAATATCACTCCTTCCCTTCTGAGTCCTGCCACTTTTTGGTCACACATGAGGCATTGCCGTACTCGGGAGAAATTGGGGCACATTTTGGGGTGCTTTGTCTCCTTCATTCCTTCTGAAAATGAAAAATTTTGAGCCAGAACTGCATTTTTGTGTAAAAAAATGTAATTTTTCATTTTCACTGCCCACTTGTATCAAAATTGGTGAAACCCCTGGGGGTTTGAAATGTACACTATACCCCTAGATCAATTCCCTGAGGGGTGTAGTTTGCAAAATGGGGTGACTTGTGGGGGGGTTCCACTGTATTAGTGCAACATAGCACCCACCATTCATTCCACCAAAATCTGTGCTGCAAAATCCAAAAATCACTCCTTCCCTTCTGAGTCCTGCCATGCACCCAACTGGTATTTTTTGGTCACATGTGAGGCATTGCCGTACTCGGGAGAAATTGGGGCACAGATTTTGGGGTGCTTTTTCTCCTTCATACCTTCTGAAAATGAAAAATTTTGAGCCAGAACTGCATTTTTGTGTAAAAAAATGTAATTTTTCATTTTCACTGCCCACTTGTATCAAAATTGGTGAAACCCCTGGGGGTTTGAAATGTACACTATACCCCTAGATGAATTCCCTGAGGGGTGTAGTTTGCAAAATGGGGTCACTTGTGGGGGGGTTCCACTGTATTGGTGCTTGGGGGGGTCTTGCTAATGCGACATAGCACCCACCAAAATTCCACCAGAATCTGAGCTGCAAAATCCAAAAATCACTCCTTCCCTTCTGAGTCCTGCCATGCACCCAACTGGTATTTTTTGGTCACATGTGAGGCATTGCCGTACTCGGGAGAAATTGGGGCACAGATTTTGGGGTGCTTTTTCTCCTTCATACCTTCTGAAAATGAAAAATTTTGAGCCAGAACTGCATTTTTGTGTAAAAAAATGTAATTTTTCATTTTCACTGCCCAGTTGTATCAAAATTGGTGAAACCCCTGGGGGTTTGAAATGTACACTATACCCCTAGATGAATTCCCTGAGGGGTGTAGTTTGCAAAATGGGGTCACTTGTGGGGGGGTTCCACTGTATTGGTGCTTGGGGGGTCTTGCTAATGCGACATAGCACCCACCAAAATTCCACCAGAATCTGAGCTGCAAAATCCAAAAATCACTCCTTCCCTTCTGAGTCCTGCCATGCACCCAACTGGTATTTTTTGGTCACATGTGAGGCATTGCCGTACTCGGGAGAAATTGGGGCACATATTTTGGGGTGCTTTTTCTCCTTCATACCTTCTGAAAATGAAAAATTTTGAGCCAGAACTGCATTTTTGTGTAAAAAAATGTAATTTTTCATTTTCACTGCCCACTTGTATCAAAATTGGTGAAACCCCTGGGGGTTTGAAATGTACACTATACCCCTAGATCAATTCCCTATGGGGTGTAGTTTGCAAAATGGGGTGATTTGTGGGGGGGTTCCACTGTATTGGTGCAACATAGCACCCACCATTCATTCCACCAAAATCTGTGCTGCAAAATCCAAAAATCACTCCTTCCCTTCTGAGTCCTGCCATGCACCCAACTGGTATTTTTTGGTCACATGTGAGGCATTGCCGTACTCGGGAGAAATTGGGGCACATATTTTGGGGTGCTTTTTCTCCTTCATACCTTCTGAAAATGAAAAATTTTGAGCCAGAACTGCATTTTTGTGTAAAAAAATGTAATTTTTCATTTTCACTGCCCAGTTGTATCAAAATTGGTGAAACCCCTGGGGGTTTGAAATGTACACTATACCCCTAGATGAATTCCCTGAGGGGTGTAGTTTGCAAAATGGGGTCACTTGTGGGGGGGTTCCACTGTATTGGTGCTTGGGGGGTCTTGCTAATGCGACATAGCACCCACCAAAATTCCACCAGAATCTGAGCTGCAAAATCCAAAAATCACTCCTTCCCTTCTGAGTCCTGCCATGCACCCAACTGGTATTTTTTGGTCACATGTGAGGCATTGCCGTACTCGGGAGAAATTGGGGCACATATTTTGGGGTGCTTTTTCTCCTTCATACCTTCTGAAAATGAAAAATTTTGAGCCAGAACTGCATTTTTGTGTAAAAAAATGTAATTTTTCATTTTCACTGCCCACTTGTATCAAAATTGGTGAAACCCCTGGGGGTTTGAAATGTACACTATACCCCTAGATCAATTCCCTGAGGGGTGTACTTTGCAAAATGGGGTGACTTGTGGGGGGGTTCCACTTTATTGGTGCAACATAGCACCCACCATTCATTCCACCAAAATCTGTGCTGCAAAATCCAAAAATCACTCCTTCCCTTCTGAGTCCTGCCATGCACCCAACTGGTATTTTTTGGTCACATGTGAGGCATTGCCGTACTCGGGAGAAATTGGGGCACAGATTTTGGGGTGCTTTTTCTCCTTCATACCTTCTGAAAATGAAAAATTTTGAGCCAGAACTGCATTTTTGTGTAAAAAAATGTAATTTTTCATTTTCACTGCCCAGTTGTATCAAAATTGGTGAAACCCCTGGGGGTTTGAAATGTACACTATACCCCTAGATGAATTCCCTGAGGGGTGTAGTTTGCAAAATGGGGTCACTTGTGGGGGGTTCCACTGTATTGGTGCTTGGGGGGGTCTTGCTAATGCGACATAGCACCCACCAAAATTCCACCAGAATCTGAGCTGCAAAATCCAAAAATCACTCCTTCCCTTCTGAGTCCTGCCATGCACCCAACTGGTATTTTTTGGTCACATGTGAGGCATTGCCGTACTCGGGAGAAATTGGGGCACATATTTTGGGGTGCTTTTTCTCCTTCATACCTTCTGTAAATGAAAAATTTTGAGCCAGAACTGCATTTTTGTGTAAAAAAATGTAATTTTTCATTTTCACTGCCCACTTGTATCAAAATTGGTGAAACCCCTGGGGGTTTGAAATGTACACTATACCCCTAGATGAATTCCCTGAGGGGTGTAGTTTGCAAAATGGGGTCACTTGTGGGGGGGTTCCTAACTTTTAGCATCTTATGGTGCCTAGAAACCTACATGGTGCCTAAAAAATAATCTCATAAAAAGGAGGCTCCAAAATCAAGTAGGTGCTCCTTCTATTATGAAGCCTGTGGTTTGGTCAACGTGCACACTAGGGCCACATATAGGATATTTATGAAAACAAAAGAATTGGGGGAATCAATTTTTAGTCACATTTCTCTAGTAAAATGTACTGTGTTCCTTAGAAAAATGTATTAAAATTGCAAATCTGCAAAAAAAATGAAATTTTGAAATTTCACCTACACTTTGTTTTAATTCCTGTGAAACACCTAAAGGGTTAACAAACTTCCAAAATGCTGTTTTGAATACTGTGAGGGGTGCAGTTTTTGAAATGGTATCATTTATGGGGGTGTCTCACATACAAGTCCCTCAAAGTCACATCAGAACTGAACTGGTCCCTAAAAAAATCAGTGTTTGAAATTTTCTTGAAAATTTGAGAATTTGCTATTCATATTGTAAGCCTCCTAGTGTCCAAAAAAATTAAAAGGAAGTTGAAATAATGATGTCAACATAAAGTAGACATATGGTCTATGTTAGTTATTAACTATTTTGAGTGGTATGATTATTTGTCTCACAAGCAGAAAATTTAACATTTTGCAAATTGCTAAATTTTCCATTTTTTTACGACATTTTGGTATTTTTCACAAAAAAACACAGACTGTATCGACCCAAATTTACCACTAATTTGAAGTACAATGTGTCACGAAAAAACAATCTCAAAATCACTGGGATAAGTAAAAGCAAAAAAAAGTTATCCCCACTTAAGTGAGACATGTCAGATTTGAAAAAAAGGGCTCTGTCAGGAACGCAAAAACTGGCTCTGTCAGGAAGGGGTTAATGCTCATTCATGTCCAAACAGCGCCAATTCTCTAATTCTTATTCTCTGGTACAAATGTGATGTGCACGGCCAGGTTCAGATCTTCATCCGGGGTATTGAAGAGACAACAATCGGAGAGCTTTGAAGCACAGATAAAGATTTATTATTTACTATTTAGCAAATGCAGAATTCACACTCTTGGCCTACCATAGGCTGCCAGTTGTATAACACACTGTAATCAATAGTAACACTTCAGCATGAATCAGACTTTTAACATACATTACACAAAACTTACACAGTCAAACAACATCATGGTTACTCTGGACGTCTCCAGGTGAATAACTAACTTACTCTCAGAAATTACTTTATAGTTTACTTGTTCTTGCTAAACAGGTGTATTATACTTATAGTATGTGAACCGCTAGTACCTTTACCAATTATTGTCCTGAATCCTAGTCTAGGACTCGCCCCATGCATAGGAATTAACGTACAATTTCCTGGCCGGGGTCTCTGATAAAGAACCCGGCCTTCCTACGGATAACTAGCCTGGGTCCCAGTTTAAGCAGGCCTTCCTACGGATCAATAGCCAATGCTACGCGGCTAACGCTGGCAGGGTTAGAAATTTCCCCAAAAGGAGTTTGGACCGGTAGGACCTGGTCTGTCCTTGACTCAGCAGGGGGTTAATGGGAGATGAGAGATGGGAGATGAGGCGCTCCTTCGTCGCCGTGGGGCTGAGCTGAGGAGTCACTTCAGCTGCCTTACGAGCGCTGGGCTGCCTGGGTACAAGGGGGGTCACTCTTCATGGGACAGGGAGGCCCCTTCGGCCTCAGGTGACCGCCTCTAGGCACTGGTCCCCAGCTTGAGATGAGGGCGAGAGACCCTCTCTAACTTCCTGCTGCGGGACTTGATTGTATTCCCTGGACTTATGGGGCTGCACATTATTATACACTTGTGACCACCAGGGCCAGACTCACGGTTCATCTGCTGGGTCAGGGGTGAGCAGACTGCTCCGGCCTCCCCCTTGCAAACCTGTGCGGTGTCTCTCCTATCCTGTGCGCTCGCTCCTTCCCCAGTGCAGGGCTCCCTCTCCTTCCTCCGCACACTGCTGGAGACCTCTCTCTCCCCGAATCACCTCACGCGCGCGCCGGTGACCCTTCACCTCCTTTCCGGCCTCTTCAAGCGCCGCCGTGCTGCCCACCAATCACGGTCGGCCAACCCGCAGTCCATCACTCGGGGGAGTCCCACCTTACCTCCCCTGATGCCCACAGTGATGGCAAGGGACATCCACCCCCTCTCTGGGGTGGGATCAATATTACATGCCTTGGGCAGTGGGACGCTGCCGGGTGCCACACAAAGCTATTGAATCCTGCTCTCTTTCCTTTTTACTCCTCCCATTGAACTACATTCAACACACTGGTCTTAAATTAATCTATAGATCGCAAGCTTGCGAGCAGGGCCCTCCTACCTCTATGTAAGTTTGTTAAGCTCAATGGAATATGATGTGCTATATAAGAAACTGTCAATAAATAAATAAACAATACCCCCCCCCCCCTTCCTCATCTTAGTATTCAATACTGGACTCACAAATCTCTAGTAAACAGCCCACAGTACATAGGCGCCATATACAGGGCGTGCTTCAGCCCTGTTCTCTCTGCTGCAAATTTGTAGCCCAGGTAATTATCAGGAGTTTGAAGAAGATTGACAGACAGATATTGATTGTGGGAGTCTAGGCCGGACTGGGACCAGAAATCGGCCCTGGCATTTTGAGCACACAGGCCTACCTGCAGTAGGCGGGACCCTTGTGCTGCAAAAAGGGGGCGTGGTCTCATGGAAACGAGGTGTAGCATCAGAAAAAAGGTGGCATTACACATAATGTTACACACTGTAATGCCCATTACAGAATATGAAACAATCTGGCTGTTCCCCCTGTATAATAATAGGACACCACAGGCTGCTCCCCCTGTATAATAACAGGACACAACAGGCTGCTCTCCTTGTATAATAACAGGACACCACAGGTTGCTCCCCCTGTAAAATAATAATAACAGGACCCCACAGGCTGCTCCCCCGACTAATAAAGCTAGATTCCATGAAACAAAAATATCATTAGCTATAGTTATCTGTGCATCATTTCTCATCCTGAGCCTCAGATGCACAGATAACTTGCTAAAGATATTTTTGGACCTGACTGAGCAGATATTAAAAACTGACAGGACTCACTGGAGTTAGATCATATGCCGGGCGCCAGGCTACTCCGCTTGTTTGGGATGGGGTAAGCTGCCTCCTTCTTGCACTCTATGCTGCAGCAGCTGCCCTAGATGCGCAGTGTAATCACACGCGGTGGAGGTATAGAGAGGTTAGTGCCGGCGCCGGTGGGTGATCGTGAGAGTGTGAGCTGTGCGGGACTGCAGCCAGGGCGGAAGTGTCCTTACAGTGGCCGTGGGTATGATGTGATTGATTAGCAGTACTACGTACCCCACCACTGTAACCCCGGGTCCAGGCAGCGACACTGAACAGTCTATCAGCTACTGCCTGGACCTGCCCCTGGTAACCCAGCTGTGTGCGGCGTGACATCACAAGGTCACGACGCACACAGCAGGGGGGAAGGAGGCTGGGCCAGGAAACAGGGGCCGGGCAGCAGGAGCCTCGCATCCCCTGAAGCTGAGCGTGGCGCTGATCTCATTGCACAGCTCAGCAGTGCTGCCCAGCGGGAGGGAGCGCAGGCAGTGGCTCTCCCAAGAATTTTCCGGGTTTGCCAGTCTGCGCACTGGAGCAAAACACAGAAAATTCTCAGGAGTGCTTTTGACGGGGTTAAAGAAGAGTAAATGCAAGAATAACAATAATTAAACCATAAACTGTACCTGTAATGTAAAATGTAAGGTACATAGCAATCATGTTTCACAGAATGTGCTATAAATATGATACAAGAACACATGACAAGTTGGGAGCGGACAAGAATAAAGGAAGAGTGAAAGCCCTCCTTGAGACAGCTTGCAATGGTAAAAGATAATACTCTAATGCAGAGGTTCCCATTTGCAATCCTCAAGGCACCCTAGCGGTCCAGGTTTTAAGCATATCCATGCTTGGTAACAGGCTTACATAGGCAGTTTGATATATTCATCTGTGAGCAGCTATGGAAGAAACCTGACATTTAGGGTATTTGGAAACCTCTGGTTTCCAATTTACAAATCCAGTCTTCATTATACTATACATCCTTCAGTAAACATCTTATCAGTTTCTACAGCATGCATAAACTTATAGAAAATAAAGATGGCATACTGTGTATATATATATATGGTTTGAATTTGCAAATCACCCTCAACACTTTTTGTTCGGGATTCGGATTTAAAATCTGAATCTTGGTTTTGGATTTCATGAAAATGATGAAAACAGCTAAAATCATGAAATTTCTGCAAGCTAAAAATCAGAATTCTAAGCTCCAAGAAGATCTGCATCAGGACACTGTTCGGATTGGCACTAATTGAGAGAGCTGAACTTAGTTTTGGATCTTTTTTGGATAACCAACATTTTGGTGGGTTTGGATTTATTTAGAACTAAATTGCATGTCTCTGCTTAGCATAGTGTTCATTTTACAACTCTTCCACACTCATTCGACATCTTCAGATGCTTCAAACTACCACAGTGATTGGGCTATGGGGGTGGTAGATGTGGATGTAGAAAGACTGGAGTGACAAATGTTGGTCATGCTGTGTGAAATAAAACATGTTTACTCAGCATGACTGACTCACCAGACTGAACTGAGAGAACATGGACTTCCCAGCATCCATAACCCATATGACCTCACTTCCTGCCATGTCACAGGTAGTTTATTCATTTATAGGTGCCATTAACATAGGTGATTGTAAAACAAAAAATTACAGTAGTTTCCACTTCCTTACATCTTATTAATACTACAATAGTAATGCATACCGCTTACCTTTTGCTGGTTGGGAAGATGGCCAAATTAGAGGGTGGGGCCGCATAGCTAAGGGGCATGGCCCACAATTTTGGCACTTCTTCACTGCTCTGAAAGCATGCTCAGTACTCTGTGAGCTGCTGTCATGCCCCTTGTCCCACTCACCTGGTGCACATGCACAGCATCTATTCACTGCTGCTATGCAGTTTTCCACCCTCCACCTCTTAATGCAGGACACCGCGACCCACGGGTGGGACAGCAGGACAGTCCCTGAAAATTTGGACTGTACAACTAAAAGTGGGAGGTGTGGCAGAAAGGAAGCAAATTTTATGGGAGTACCACAAGGCAGAACTCTCACACATGCCACCTTAAGTATGGCATATTTTAATTATAATATAATTATAATATTGATAGATGTCTATTTAACACTAACAAATGGAATTTTAAAAAATACATTAGATATCAATAGAGGAAAGTATGTTTCATATGAAATAAACAATAAATAATAAAGTCAAGATAATATGGCAGGTTTAGGTGCTAGACATCAGTGTCTCCCAGTCATGGTCCCAAGGTTTTAGTGATATCCATGCTTGAGCACAGATGGTAAATTAAAATAATAGAGGTACTAATTAGGGTGGCCAATCCCGGGATCGGGATCGGCGGGATCCCGGGATTTGGCCCCTAAAACGCCGGGATTTCAATCCCGGGATTGGAGTTTCCAATCCCGGGATTTCGGGATTAGACTGCGCATGCGCAGTCTAATGCCGGCAGCGTCTGAGCAAGTGCTCAGACGCTGCCCAGCTACTCCCGTCCCGGCGTTGTGGCTCTGCGCAGCGTGACGAGGCCAGAGGTCACGCTGCGCAGCACCGTCCTGTCATCGCCCGGCCGTCCGCACACCTCCCTGCCCGGCTCTGGAACTAAAGTGGCCGCCTCCCGCCCGGCTCCAGTAATGGACCGCCCACCCTCCCAGCGTCACCGAACACCCGCCCGGCCGCACTGCACAATTGCACATGTAAGTAAATATGCGGGGCGGCCGGGGCGGGTTTTTTTTAATTAGGGAAGCCAATCCCGGGATCCCGGGAATCCCGGGATTGGGCATTTTTCAATCCCGAATTCCGGGATTGAAAAAATGCCCTGGGATTGGCTTCCCTAGTACTAATTGAATTAATTGTGTTCAAGTATAGCTATCCTTAAAACGTGTACTTATAGTTTTCCTTGAGGACAAGGTGGGGAATCCCTGTTGAACATTATGATAACTTGAAAAAACTATTTTCTGGTTAAACCTTGGGTTTGAGATTTATTAGTGCTATCTTACTGCACTGTGTTTTATATTTTTCTGTGCAGCACGAGGTGCAAATCTATTTACCTGTCAAATTCAGATAAATCTGTTTTACCATAACATTCGAACAAAGGGCACTGTGCATTATTGAGCTTCAGGAAACCAGTGTAAACTCTGCTTGTCTGGTTGGGACCTGATATATACGCTTAGCTCTTACCTTGTTATATCCTTGAGCCAACAATCAGGCTATACATATGTTTAAACATTACACAGTCAGATGCACCCATACGCCATTCATACTCACTTATCTAAAAAAATAAAGACATGGACAACTGAATTATGGGCATGAAGGGGGTAGGCTTTTTATTTATCATTTATAAAGAGGAAGGCCTATTCAAAAACTAATTTAGAAAAAAGTCCCTGACTGTAAACTAAGGTGGCGGGGAGAAGCACGAGTAAGAGCAAAAATATACATAAAATAAAACTTTCAAAAATAAAAATAAAATTAATTAGTATTCAGTTAGTGTTTTATTAGCTTATGAAGCTGTGCTTATTTTTTAAATTTCCTAGGCCAGTGGTTCCCAAACTGTGCAGGGGTGCCTTGGGTTGGGGGTCCATGACCAATTCAAATTATTTATGGTCAATGTAATAAGCAAAACTAGTGTTTGTGGCTTCCAATCATAAACAAATATGTGAAAAGTGAATCCAGTCCCCCACCACATAACTGAGCCTAAGGATGTCATCTTAACATGATTTGTTTAATTTAATATTTTGGTACTTGTGGAGTATCACGGCTCCCACGATGGCCATCGCATGGGAAAAAATTGCGATTTTTAACAGAAAAGCATCCAAATGCATTGAAATTAGTATCAAACATGTTCAATGGCCCCCAAATGTAATTTTTGAGGCTGTACCACCCCCACTATCAACGTGAACCCGAAGCGTGGCGAGCACAGCGGTACGCATCCTACGACCTTTTCATACCCCCACTATCCACGTCGGCGTGGAGTTGAGAATAGAAAGTGTGGCGAGCGCAGCCCAAAGCGTGGCGAGCGCAACGAGCCCAGCGAGGGGACACGGATACCTTCACAGGTATACGCGTCCCCTCGCGGGCTTCACAGGTGTCCGCGTCCGCTCGCTGCGCTCGCCACGCTTCGGGCTCGGTGGCTTGCTACACTTTCTATTCTCAACTCCACGCTGACCTGGATAGTGGGGGTATGAAAAGGTCGTAGGAAGCGTACCGCCGCCCCTCGCGGGCTCGCTGCGCTCGCCACGCTTCGGGTTCGCGTTGATAGTGGGGGTGGTACAGCCTCAAAAATGACATTTGGGGGCCAATGAACATGTTTGATACTAATTTCAATGCATTTGGATGCTTTTCTGTTAAAAAACTCATGCGATCAAATTGCATGCGATGCGATCAAATTGCATGCGATGCGATCGCATGCGATGCGATCGCATGCGATTTTGTAAAAACTGCAAAAATCGCATCCCATCGCATTCCATCGCATGCCACTATATATGGCATGCGATGGCATGCGATGGGAGCCGTGATAATTCACAAGTACCAATATTTTTTTCTAAAGTACTCAATAGGAATATTTTGGGCTAGGGGTTCTACACATTTTTTTTCTGATACTCTAGGGTGCCGTGATTTGAAAAAGTTTGCGAACCACTGTCCTAGGCATTTGCAGTGTGGTGCATCATGGGTTTCCTAGTACCGGACTGGCATCACTCGCCAGCCTGAACATGTGACTTCCCAGAAGCTACACAAACACAGGGGGCACTTCTTTTAAGGTAAGAAACGACACTGTTCTGTTGGTTTTCTCACATGTTTCACCTTGAAATGTCACCTATTCTGATGAAAAGGCTTGCAGCATTGAAACATTGACGTCTGTTTACATGGCTTTATAATCACTGTTTGCCTAATATACATTACTACTGAAGACCATAGAGTGGTGCCTACTTCTTTTTATGGAACAGTATAAAGGTTGGAACTATATTTATTTATAGGGCAGCACAGATGGTATAATGGTTAGCATTACTGCCTCACAGATGGAATCGATTCCCACCATGGCCCTAACTGTGCGGGGTTTGTACAGTAAATTCTCCCCGTGCTTGCGTGGGTTTCCTTCTGTTACTCCGGTTTCCTCGCACGATACAAAAATACACAGGTAGGGTAATTGGCTCCCCACAAACAAATTAACCCAAGAATATATACGTGTGCACATATACATGTGGTAAGGGAATATAGTTTGTAAGCAGAGGTGGATTAAGAGAGTAGGGGGCCAATAAAAATGGAAACATTTAAACGTAACAGTTTTATTCAGGGTATATAATAGGAAAATTTGAATCCACATTACATTCAGGACATTCTTAATATTTCATGAAGCTAATACAGTTTTTCACATTAAAATAACATTCAGGATTAATCTCTGATTTCAGACGGAATGCAGATAGTGGACCTCATACCCTATGTGTTTCATCCTAAGGACTTCATCAGGGGTGTGTTCAAAATAGATATTGAATTGGGGTTCCACCTAATATGTATTCATTCATATGGCATTAGGTTTCCCCATTATATATTTACTGGCATAAAGTATGTCCACTTTGTATAAACAATCAAGATAACTTGCAGTAAACTGCATCCCACAATGACTGAGTAATCTACAGGGGATAATAGTTAAAAGAGCAATTTAAAAGATAAAACCAGGATAACTTGTAAAAATCTGCATACAGTGATGCTTGGCTGTTCTTATGGGAGAAATACAGCTTTGAACAATTAAATTAATAAGGTAAATCCAATGATTCACCTTCAGATGTGTCTCCTCCAAATCAGATAAATCAGCTTTTACAAATTCAAAACTGAATTAAACACCAAGACACAAGGGTCTAGTTCAGTATATAGTAAATGCCTCATCAGCATACATAGCCTTTAATTGCAGTGCAGCAGGTCTCTCTCAGCTACATTACTCATCTTTTGTCATTGCACAGTTATTGCACAATTCATGTGTGCATTATCCTTATCGAAGAGGAAGTCGCTCACAGTCAATATTATAAAGCACAATAAATCATAGAGATGTCACTACAAGCACATGTTATTGTTCCAGAAATCCCTAATTGATGGCAAGTTCATGTGGAAATAGTTTCCTAATACATTTTGCATCTTCACTTATGACTAATGACTTAGCTGGACTAGCTTCGATTGCAGTCTAGAGGTGGCCATACACTTATGCGATATGACACGTTTGGACACAATTTCAATGCGTTGGGATGATGAATCATGTGACAAGTCTAATCTCGCATCTCATTTACATTTCTGATCTGATGCACAGTCCATTGTCACTGCTGCAATAAGGATACATCGTATCTTGGGATCGTGAATGGGGTTGCATGCGATACATCATAGGTAAAACAACATACGATGTATTACATGCGATCTAGCGTCCGGGGGGTCAGGCTCCCAGACCGGGCTCTCAGGTATTGTATGTGAGGCTGCATGCAATATCTTTGCCTAGTCTATTGGGGCCTTAATGGGCTGATTCTGAATCACATGCCAAAGGCTGGCTATAAGATGAGATAGCGCAGTGGTACTCTGTTTTTTCTGAGAACCTTTTCTCTACTTAGGGGCCGATTCAGACCTGTTTGTTCAGGTCCAAATTTGGCCCCGTATCCAAAGGTGGGGGATTTTACATGCGCTTATGCAATAAGGTGCAAACCCCCATTTCAGGTATGAATCGGACCCTTAAATGTTTCTGTACTGTATTATGTTCGATAGGCAAACGCAGGTGGGGTTTCTGGTTCCCCGGAAACCCCTCTCCTCCTGGCAAGTGCCTTGAAATGATGACAACAATAGTACTGGTATATAATATGATCGATAGAGCTTCCACCACATCATGCGAAGTAGAAGATTTTGGATTACCCCCCTCTAAAAATCCTGCATTTGCCACTGTGTTCATCTGTTGCCTTTGGGTAAATTTACTAAGATGGGGGTTCTGGTGAAGATGGGATGTTGCCCGTAGTAACCAATTCGACTTCTTATTTATGTAGCACCTTGTAGCACCTTGTAAAAGATAATAGATATTAAATGATTGGTTGCTATGGGCAACAACCCATCTTCAATAGCATTCCCATTTTAGTATATGTCTTCCATTGGAGTCCTACTGAACAAAAAACACTATATAAATACAAGAAGTAGTAGCAGTAGTAGTAGTAGTAGTGGTAGTAGTAGTGGTAGTAGTAGTAGTAGCAGTAGTAATAGTAGAAGTAGTAGTAGTAGTAGTAGTAGTAGTAGTAGTAGTAGTAGTAGTAGTAGT
Organism: Crinia signifera; assembly: GCF_055691185.1. Taxonomy (NCBI): domain Eukaryota; kingdom Metazoa; phylum Chordata; class Amphibia; order Anura; family Myobatrachidae; genus Crinia; species Crinia signifera. The sequence continues at coordinate 134,052,615 of NC_139222.1, read as the reverse complement.
GGTAGTAGTAGAAGTAGTAGTAGTAGTAGTAGTAGTAGTAGTAGTAGTAGTAGTAGTAGTAGTAGTAGTAGCAGAAGTAGTGGTAGTAGTAGAAGTAGTATTAGTATTAGTAGTAGTAGTAGTAGTAGTAGAGGTAGTGGTAGTTGTAGTAGTAGTAGTAGTAGTAGTAGTAGTAGTAGTAGTAGTAGCAGAAGTAGTGGTAGTAGTAGAAGTAGTAGTAGTAGTAGTAGTAGTAGTAGTAGTAGTAGTAGTAGAAGTAGTGGTAGTAGTAGTAGCAGTAGTAGTAGTAGTAGTAGTAGTAGTAGTAATAGTAGTAAAAGTAGTAGTAGTAGTAGTAGTAGTACACAATCTGTTTTGCATCAACGTAGAGAATTCTCTCTGTGCTTGCGTGGGCTTTCTCTGGGTACTCCAGTTTCCTACCACAAACCAAAAATATACTGGTACAGTAAATGACCCAACAAAAATGAACACTAGAATATCTGTGTGTGCGTGTACATGTGGTAGGGAATATAAACTACCACATGTACATGATTATTCAGAGTGCTTCCCTTTTTCCACATTTTGGAAAACCTTAGTTTTCCCTCAAAATTCTACACACAATACCCCATAATGACAACGTGAAAAAAGTTTTGGGTAGATTTTTGCAAATTTATTATAAATAAAAAACTAAGAAATCACATGTACTTAAGTATTCACAGCCTTTTTGCTCAATACAAATTGCGTAATAAAGCAGAAAGTTCACTTTATTGCAAGTCTCTGAGTGCCGCTTGTCCATATTGGAAGTGTCTGCAATTGGGCTGTTTAAGCCCCCCTTGAGGGCACCGGAGCCAGTGGGTCTGGGGAGACGCCAGAGGGCCGAGGCCACATTGCTGCATATATATATATATATGACCATGTTCCTAAACCACAGAGGGGTGGTGATCGTGATCTAATGCTCAAAAAGAGGGAAGCACGATGGATCTTTGATCTAGATACAATATCCCCTAGAGGGTTAAATGTATACAATCAGCTCGCCATCTTTTTGAAATAAATGCCAACTCATTTTGAACCCCTAGTCCTGTTTTTTAATTTTTATGATTATTTTTACCATTTTTCTCAGATTTGATTTTTTGAGTCAAGTGTCTCTGGGCTGTTCACAATTTATTTTGTTATTTTTGTAATATTTGTTGATGTAGTATTGAGATAAGAGGATGTAATCCTGCAATTTACAGAAATTTTATGTTTATACAGGAGTGTATGGATCGTCTTGTATCATGCTACTTTATGGATAACAGATATCATTCTTAATATCAGTTATAGTTTATTATATTTTAATATAACTTACAAACTCCCTTGTTAAAAATTATATATATTTGAAAACTTCTATATAAAAATGTATAATTTTTCCATAAAAACCAAAAATTTAGAAGTGTACATTAATGATGGTAACAGCCGTGCCTGGAAGGCCCGACAATGGCCCTTATTCTGATCGGTGCGTACTTTCCCGACTTCTCACGGAGCGGTCCGCACGCCACGCTATGCGGACATCGTCCGTAGAAACGCCCATTGAGCCCCCGCATTCGGACGGACTCACTCTTTAAGAAGAGGGCGTGTGTACGGACGACATATAAACCCTGCGTGTGCGGAGGACACGTACAGATTCTGCACGGCTTTACCGCGTAAGCACGGTCTAACCGCGTCTGAACGTATGGGAAGCAGCCCGTACGCACCGATGCGGAGTATTTACGCACAAATCAACACTATTCTCATAAGACCCAAATCTGTGCCATTACCCGCTTATGCAATTAGCAAACCTCATTCAAAAGGGAATGTTTTTAATGGTCATCTATTATTTCTCTAATTGATCATTAAACACTTTACTCCCACTTTACATTAACCCTTTCATCATGCTAAGTGCACCACGTTTTTTCATGCCCCTTTACGCCCATGTGTTATCTATGAATATGTATATACATTTTGCACCTTATATAACTAAACACCATTATTTAAAGATATATATATTTATAGTTATATTTATACTGTAAAATAAAATAATAACACACATACCACTTCGAACTGTCAACACAAATATTTATTATAAATTTACAACAGAGTAAAAAACCAAAAAAATTCAAACAAGCAGGTCACACACAGCCTCCACCTCTGCGACCATCACAATAAGGAGCTGCCGCAGCCTGAGTAGGGCCCCTCTTAATCTGTCGGCTTGCCTCTGTGGATCTGTGGGCATGTTAAAGGGGGAACAACATTAATTATGCTATTCAGGTTGACCTTGTACAGTCAATCTTAAGTACCTACAGCATGAGAATTCATACATAAAAACAATTACATAGCCAATACTATTTGTATTGGTAAAAATAAAAATAGCCCCCCCCCACACACACACACACACTGGCTTACACTAATGAATATGTGACTGAAAAATCTCCTGCCTTAACACTCACCTTAACACTCACCAATCTACTCCAAAGCTACATCCAATACAACATGCCACATTTTGCCATACATATATACCTGCATGTCACTGCTTAATAGCTGAACTGCATGATAGATAGAAACATGGATGGATGGATGGATGGATGGATACATGGATGGATGGATGGATGGATGGATACATAGATACATGGATGGATGGATACCACATTTAAAGGCTAGCCTAGTCCCTCTACCCCTTACTTCCGGATTCATAGTCACATTGCCAGATAGGTGAAGCTGCTGCACTAAGCTGCTTCCTTACACCAAACAAATAGAAAGGCCCTCCATAAACCAAAACACATCACCTACCTGAGGCTCTAGATTCCACCTTTGCAGCTTGGGCCTATAACCCCTAAGTGTGTCTGTTGTAACCCACTTTAGTTTATTAAATAATAATAGAGTAAAACACACTAGATTCACCAGTGGTACCTAACAAATAGTACTACCACCAATTATTAATGATGCCTTATGTTTACCTACCAATTACTGCTTCCTCCACCACCTCGCATGGCTCTTCCTCTTCCACCATCTCCTCGGCCACCTCCTCCTCTGGCACTTCTGTGGCCTCCTCTTCGCCCACTTCTGGGGCCTCCGCCTCTGCCATTTCTATGGCCTCCTCCTCGGCCACTTCTGCGGCCTCCTCCTCGGCCACTTCTGCGGCCTCCTCCTCGGCCACTTCTGCGGCCTCCTAATCACCCACTTCTGCGGCCTCCTCCTCTCCCACTTCTATGGCCTCCTCCTCGGCCACTTCTTCAGGGGGGGCCTCCTCCTCCTGGGCCTCTTCACGGGCCCGTCTTGCACGGTCACGTGCTGTAAGGGAAATCAAAATGCAGAGTGTTAAATAAGTCACATGAATTGTTCATTCATCCTGCATTCCAAAAAATGACATATTACACACACATTACAGCATGTCTAACATGAGGTACCACACAGATAGAGTATGTCATGGTTAACTCATGATGAACCAGGTTACCTTATTGTGACAAAAAAGGTCATGTAAGCATTAATGTACAATTGACCATTTAATGTGTAAACACTTACAGCGTGCAATGCTGGCCCTTATTTGCTGGAGCTTTTCGGGCTCCCGGCGCCTCAGATCAGACCATCGCCGCTCCAGCTGGGCGATGGTCCTGCGCACCTGTGTGCGCGCGAATATGCGCCTGCGGGCAGCCGCATACGCCAGGCGCTTCTGCCTATTTGTTATGAAGGGCCCCGCACGCCCCAGCCTGGTCTCCATAACGGAGACCAGTGCCCTCAGCTCCGCGGCAGAGAAGGGTGCTGCTCTCCCATAGGCCGCCATTTTAGCAATGGCACAATCCATACAATCATGTCCTGTCATTGGTTGATCAGAGTGATATTTGGTATTAACTTTATTGTTCATTTTGTCAGTAACAGCGTGTATGCGCCAGGACAGACGGCTATCCCATTGCATCGCTGTACCTGTGCATAGTTTAGCAGACCATGCCATTACTTACTATCTCCTAAACAGACACTGTACAATAAGATGGTAACCCATTATATATAATCTATTACATTCACCAAACATGGGTATAAGCAACAAGTGAAATAGTCTGCATCACTAGCCGCTTACACCTAACTCCACAAGGTACTAAACAGCTTTTTTATAGTGAAAGCTATGCAGCTGAAACATAGCAAATAGTGCCAGACCTTTTCCCAAAATTAGGCCATGCTGCCATGTGTAAACTTACCTTCTACTGGGCCATACTAGAGAGGTGGAATGAAAAGTAGCTAGCATCAAGGCTAAATTTGGAGATCTTTCACATGTGATTTGGATGCTAGCACTGATTACTTGTGCCTAAGTGGTGGACTGGATTTACATATGGAATGGGTATTGTCAGTTGTACTACATACCAAACAAGTGCACAGTACAGATGTACATTCACATATACATTTCATGTTTGACCTCAGTTTTATTTGGTCATTGGTGTTCAAATCTGCATTTACCTACTAAATCAGACTTACTCAGTTTGCCAGGTTTTTTTTAAATATTTTTGCGCAGCAAGGGGCGTGGCCTATGCGCCGCACGGTTGACGCTGCCGTACGGAACGCGGCCGTACGGAACGCGGCCGTACGGAACGCAGGGTGTCGCTGATGTACGCCAATTACAGAAATACTATATAAAGGTGTGTTTGCCAAATGCAATGTTGTCGCACACATGTCTGCATCTCTATCTTAAGAAGAGCAGGAGTTGCAAGACCTATTTGCTCAGATGGACTCCAGCACTACCTATGTCCCCATCAACCCAGAACAGCCATTGGTGGAAGAGCAGACAGATGGCCCATCGACATCAGGCCAATCGGCAGCTGGCCCATCTTCAGCATCAGCAGAATCATTGGGAACACAGCAGGTGGCTTCCCAACAGAGTAGCCTGGCCAGCACTTCAAGTACAGCGACCGGTGGCCATGGCCGTGGCCAAGCCAGTGGCAGTGGCGGTGCCAGTGGTCGTGGCCGTGGCCGAAATCGGGCAACAGAGGAACCACCCACCAGAAATTTGGCATTCGAAGCGCAGGGGCTTGCCATCCTGGTGCCCCGGGCACGGGATTGGATCGAGTGTCCACAGGACAAGTTGACACACACAAGGAGATGGAAGATCTGGGAGGACATAACGGCGGAGATTAATACGGTGGCTCCACAAGTTCGTGAGGCGGAGCACGTTAAGAAGAGGCAAGTTCATGTGTGTTACATTTGAGCAGTACAAGTCCAGTAATGTTTACATTAGATATTAGATGGAGTTGGTCAATGGGCGGTGACGTTGCTTGGAGCCACAGACATGTTTGCCATGTCATTGAATTGATAGTTATTGTAGGGTGAGTGTGAGTGTATCTTCTAAGGCTTGGTTTTCAAAATTAATATAATATAAGTTTGGTGTCATGAGGCACATGTTGTATTATGTTTCAGATTGCAATGGGTGCTACAGCAAACATGAGGAGTGACATGTATTAATATGTACACTTTGATTCCAGGTGGCACGACTTCAAAACGAACCTCAAAAAGAAATTGACCCAGCGGTGGGAACACAGCCACACCTCTGGGGCTGGCCCCATGCCTGGAAAGCTGAAGCTCACCCCCCTGGAAGAGATGGCCGAGTGCTGCATTGCAGTGGAGGAGGTCCGGGGGGTGAGCACCATGGACAGCGAGTCCCCAGCGGAAGTCATGGCTTCTTTGCTTGAAGGTAATTATTTGCCATGCCATAAGTAGCTGCTTCTAATTTTTCATGGAATGTGTGGTAATTGGAATGTTCTCTTTCACCAGCATCCCCACCGCTTGGTCAAGAATCTCTTGAGGAGGTTGAGGAGTCTGTGCCACCTGGCCCCAGTAGCAGGCCCGTGCAGCAGCAGCAGCCAATGTCCGCGGCTGAATTGGCCACATGGGGGCATGTGCTTGGCTTCAGCAGCAGGGAGAGTCGGCATCAGAGCGGGTGCGTAGGACCGAGGAGGTGTTGCAGGGTTTGATCAGCAGCCAGCAGGCTATCGCTGGGAGCCTGCAGGCTATTGCTGAGGAACAGCAGGCCATGGCTGGCACCCAGCAGTCAATTGCTGCTAGCCTGCAGGTGCTGTGTGATCAAGCCCTGCGGCAAAATGAACTCCTCCTCCACCATAATGATCTTATGGTGGAGCTAGTTGCCAGCAATAGGGTCCTAATGTCACCCATTTCTGGTGCATTACCACCATCAGCACTCCCTGCTGCCAGAGGGGGAAGACAATCCACCCCCTCCCCAGCATGTGCTCCACCTGGGCCACCATCTGACCGTGGCCGTGGCCGTGGCAGAAGAGCTGCTGCACGCGGCAAGGAGCCTGCCAGGGCCAAACGTGCCCGCAAATGAACTTGTGTCCGCATTAATCTCCACCGTTATGTCTTCCCAAATCTTTCATTGAGCTGTGTGTGTCAGCTTCCTGTGTCCAATTCCGTGCCGAGGGTACCCACATTTGCCCTTGCTTCGAATGTCATTTTTGGTTCTCCTGTTGCCCTGTTTCGGCTACCATGACTGTGTGCTGTACTTGAAGTGTTGGTGCTATACTTTTGTTGTGAAGCCACCTGATGTGTTCCTAATGATTCTGCTGTGGCTATGTATGTCTATAATACATGTATTTATTATATATTATTTACTTTTATTGCTGGTATGCTACCTTTTATTTTGTGCCGGTTTCTAATTTATTTTATAAGTTCATGTAATAAATGTTTTTTTGTTTCCCTTCAAATGTGTGGTTTAATTGATACATGTAGAAGTGACATGTGTATTTGTATTATTAATATTAAGTTGTGTCCATTATTTGCAGTGTAAAAGTGTGTGAAAAATGCAGCATATATGTGTGTGTTTAGTAATGTTCCATTTAAGCTGCAATGGTTCCAATTGAAGCAGTGACAAGTGTGTAATTAACAAGTAATGAGTAAAGTAGATGATTGTATTGTGTTCAGCTGACATTGGTTGAGGTGCGTCCGTCCTGATTAGGCGTTCCGATTGCCTAGCGCATGACCGAGTGGTGTCCGCAAAGCAATACTTGCTTATGAACACCGCATATTTCTTCCCTTTTTGTTCGCGTGCATTCGGTGTGCTGTCCGAATGCACGCCCACCAAAATAAGTGCACTCCCCCGTGTCCGCCCATGTTTCCGCCCAGTTTAGCCCACTTTGAAAGTACGCCCCTGTGTCATTCCGAATGACGCCCATAATACGCCCATATTTTCCGAGTGTTTGCGCTGCACATTTCTGTACGGGATTATTGAGTACAAGTACGGAGACCATGCGTGGCACATGCGCATAGCGTTCCCCAAGCATGCACAGACGGCTAAAAAACGCCATCCGAAAGTATACGGGAAAGTACGCACCAACCAGAATAAGGCCCAATGTTTGGAAGGCTAATCAGGATGGGCTTTTCCAATATAAAAAGTTTTTGTTTGTTGTATTTCTTTATATATTTATATTTCCTGCATATTTGTATTTGGTATGAAACTTTAGTATTTAGTTAATTTTTGCACATAAATGTCTTTATTTACTTTAACTGCAGATGGAGTCCTGCCACCTAGGTCAACTTATATACTTATTCCCACTTTGTACATACAATAACACATTTAAGTGCAATGGAACGTATATAAGATGGCCGCCGTTTGCGTGGAACGCACAAGTACAGAGCACAACACGGAGTACAGTATATTACTTTTGTTAAAGTACATACATTAATCCCCCAACATGGAGTAAGTTTTACTACTCCAATGTTCTAATTACTCCAGGGTGCCAGAGAGCTGATGCGTGTCCCGATCCCGGAAGTCTATTCGGGGCGCCGGGTGGAACATGCGAAGCATGCGGCAATGGGGGGAGGGGGCACGGGGGGCCGTCCATCCGGCCGGACGGGCGGGGAGGGGGGAGCGCCCCCCCCCCCTATTAACGGCGGGGGGGCGCCTCAAACAAAGCTACGCCGCTGATTTGTTGTACGGATTTGTATAAAAAAAATCCAGACTGAAGAGGTGGATTTATTGGTCCTCTGCCCAGGCATGACGATAGGCATTTTCATCCCATGGACAAAAACTGTTTCTCCCCTGGTGCCTCATTTAAGTAAACTACCTCAGCATCCTCCTTGTCAACTTCCTCCCCAGCGCCAGCTACATCAATATCCTCCTCTCGCCCTACAATATTGACACCGTCATTATCTAAATCAGGAACTTCTCTGTGGGTGATCCATCCAGCATATGCAGAGGGAGTTCTGAAAATGGTGGAAGTAGCCACCAGCAGAGAGATATTATATATACTGCAGTAGATGCACCAGTATATTGGTATTATATATATGGTAGTAGATTAGATGCACCAGCAGAGAGGTATTATATATATTTATGGCAGTAGATGCTCCAGCAGAGATATATTATATACAGTATAGGGCAGTAGATGCACCAGTAGACTGGTATTATTTATACGGTAGTAGAGTAGATGCACCAGCAGAAAGGTATTATATATACAGCAGTAGATGCACCAGGTGCACTGCAGGTGGGGCATACAGTATGTAACATGTGCACAGAGAGTTACATTTGGGTGGTGTGTGTTTAAACTGAAAGATACATTGCAATGTAAAAATAAAGCAGCCATTATTTACTCTGCACAGAAACCAAATAAATCACCTAAATGTTACTCTCTGTACCTGTTACATCAGCCCCCCTGCAGTGCAGCATGGTTTTGTTAAAAGAAGAAGTTTGCTTTTGCAAATCAACCAGAATCACCCCCGTTTTGGAATCCAAGCAAGGTAGGAAATCCCAAGGCGATGTTTGGATTACCTCAGGAACTGAAACATGTGTCAGCTCGGTGTCTAGAGCAAGCACATCCCTGGAAGACTATTGACTTTGATCTTTCATTGACCTAAATCCACTAGGTGTCAGTTACTACTGTAAATATAATTTTTATAACCATTTAATTTTTAATTGATGTTTATTGCTATATTTTTTACTGTTTATTTTTACTATTTTTTATCCAAACCTGACAGATATATCTAATGTACTAGGAAGACCGACCAAAGTCACTTGCTGTTGTATGCTGATGTTTTCTTGTGTGTTTAACCTAGGGATGTGCACCGGCCACTTTTCGGGTTTTGGGTTTTGGGTTCTGATTACCTTGAGGTTTTGGGTTCTAATGGGTTTTGTCAAAACACCTCCTAAGTGTTTTGTGTTTGGATTTTTGGGGTTTTGGGTTCTGATTTTTTGTTAAAAAAACATAAAAACTGCTAAAATCTAAGAATTTTGTATTTTATTTTTTGCTTCTACGCTATATTAACCTCAATAACATTTATTTCCACTCATTTCCAGTCTATTCTGAACAGCTCACACCTTACAATATTGTTTTTAGGGCAAAAGGTTGCACCGAGGTAGCTGGATAACTATGATTAGCCACACAAGTGTGCGGCACAAACACTAGACTGATATGGCTCACTTAGCATCCCCACTAGGCTGATACTGCACACCTAGAATTACCCCTGGACTGATATGGCACAGGTAGCATCTTCCCTGGACTGATACGGCACATTTAGCATCACCCCTGGACTGATATGGCACACTTAGCATCCCCCCTAGTCTGAGACGGCACACCTAGCATCACCCCTGGACTGATATGGCACGCTTAGCATCACCCCGGGACTAATACAGCACACTTGGCAGCACCCCATGAATTATACTGCAGACTTGGCTCACCCCAGGAATTATTTGGCAGACTTGGCTCACCCCTGGACTGATATGGCACACTTAGCATCACCCCTGGACTGAGACAGCACACTTAGCATCACCCCTGGACTAACACAGCACACTTGGCAGCATCCCTTAAATTATACGGCAGACTTGGCTTACCCCAGGAATTATATGGCACAGATGGTGGCACCCCTGACCTGATACAGCTCACATGGAATTATACGGCACAGATGGCGGCACCCCTGGACTGATACGGCACACATGGCGGCAGGCATGGAATTATACGGCAGACAAATTCCTGCAGTAAAAATAAAAATTTGTATTCTTTTAATTATAAAAAAGAGCAGCACACCTTACTTAGCAACACCCCATGAATTATACAGCACTCTTGGCTCACCCTTGGACTACAGCGCATTTAACAGCCCTTGCAGTAAAAAAAAAAACACCTTATTTTTATTTTCATTAAAAAAAAGGGCAGCTCCCCTTGTCTGATATGTGACACATGGGGCACCCCTGGAATTATACGGCACACATGCGGGCACCCCAGGACTGATACAGGACACATGGGGGTACCCATGGAATTATATGGCACATATGCGGGCACCCCTGGACTGATACAGGGCACAAGGGGGCACCCATAGAATTGTACGGCACACATGCGGGCACCCCTGGACTGATACAGCACAAATGTGTGAAGAGAGATTAGGGGGAGGAGCTGAGTGTCACAGCTGCCTGACATACTATATAAGTAGTGAGAGGACTCATTAGAGCTTGCTTATTGAGAGAGAAGCTTGCAGACTAAAGTGAAGCTTGAATACTTAAGTGACTTGTGAGTTGGAAACAGAAGCAGGTGAGTTAGATCACAGAAAAAGGTGAGTTTGAGCACAAAAGCCTAAACACATATTATTGTTAATACCATACAACTGATACAATGTTTGGCCGGGTGCAGTGCAGTGGATGTAATGCATTTGTTTTGAGGGAGACATTCTGGAGACTTGGCTACTGTCAAATCTGCAAACAATTTTCTTTGCTGCAGGAGGAGATAGCTAAACTGCATGCTGAGCTACGTAGGATGTCTGTGTCCTTGCAACCACCACTGCCTCAGAGAGCCCCCAGAAGACATTCTGCCTGGACTGCTGTGGGCTCTGAAAGGAAAAGACTTACAGAGGGCATCAGACACATTCCCCAAGTGGTCACACTGCAAAACTCATATGCTGCTCTTGCAGGGTTGGAATGTATGACTAACATAGGCAATAAAGAACAGGAAGATATGAGGACTTCTACCTCTACTAACTGTAGGACCAGGAAAATTTCACCTCCAAAAAGGACTGCACTTCTTTTGGGAGATTCCATCATTAGAGGAGTTAATCTGGGAAATGCTACTCAAGTAGAGAAACAAGTAAGGTGCTTACCTGGAGCCACAGCTCCAAGAGATAAAGAACGCATGCTAAGAATTGTAAAGGCAGCTAGAAAAGATGGGGAGGTGGATGTCATCGTCCACCTAGGCACAAATGACCTGGTTAATGCTGAAGTCATGGTCGTAAAAGATGAATTTAGAAAGTTAGGAACTGCTCTAAAACAGGTGGCAACCACTGTAACTTTTTCAGAAGTATTGCCAGTACACCAAGGGGAAGATAGAACTCTGAGAATCAGAAACTTCAATGTTTGGCTAAGGAATTGGTGCAATGAGGAGAGATTTGGATATTTAGGTCAAAGTCAAGCTACCTGGCAAGACAGAGCCTTATATAAAAGTGATGGCCTGCACCCATCTTCAAGGGGAACGAGAATATTAAGTGAGATGTTTGGAAGCTTCATAAGCAACTATTTAAACTAGCAGAGGGGGGCAGTGAACCAAATGAAGAAATCTGCTCCCCCAACCTAGAGGTATTGTCTCAGCAGGAAAATGGAACAGGAAGCCTATCCACTGCAACAAAAGATAGTACCAATCAAAACCGAATAGATATAGGCAGAAAGATGAACATAGCTAGCAGCAGGAGAAGCACAAACACAACTTTAAGAGCTATGTGTGCAAATGCTAGAAGCTTAGGAAATAAAATCCCAGAACTAATTGCAATAATGACAAGGGATGAACTGGATATTGTGGCTATTACAGAGACATGGTGCAATGAAAATCATGACTGGGACATAGCTATACCAGGATATACTTTATTTAGGAAGGACAGAATGGGAAGAATTGGGGGAGGGGTTGCAATATATGTGAAAAAAAGTATAAAGACTACCTTAATACAAAGTATTGAAGAAAAAACTGAGGCCCTTTGGGTGACCATAGAAACAGGGGAGAAGGCGATTTTTCGTATAGGGGTGATCTACAGACCACCAGGTCAGGAAGAGGAACTTGACAAGAGCCTATTGCAGGACATCAATAAAATGGCATTAAAAGGAGAGGTGATAATCATGGGAGACTTTAATTTACCTGATGTAAACTGGGAGCTGCCTGTTGCAAGTTCCACCAGAAGTAGGGACATGCTGAATTCCTTGCAAGGAGCATCCCTCCAGCAATTGGTGAGGGAGCCCACTCGTAAGGACGCAATATTAGACTTAATACTTACAAATGGTGACAGAATATCTGACATAAATGTGGGTGAAAACCTGGGATCCAGTGACCATCAAGCAGTATGGTTCAAAATAAAGACAGAGACTGACTCATCGCACACAAAAACAAAGGTGTTAGATTTTAGGAAGGCTGATTTTGTAGAGATGGGAAACTCTGTAAGGGATTCTTTGGCAGAGTGGAGGAACTTGGAAGGAGTGCAGGATAAGTGGGAAAAATTAAAAAGTGCAACAGCAAAAGCAACAGAACTTTGTGTCAAAAGAGTTAGGAAAAACACACGAAAAAGGAAGCCATTGTGGTTTGCAAAAGAAGTAGCAAGTATTGTGAAAGCAAAAAAGTTGGCCTTTAAGAAATTTAAGAAGACGCAGAAGAATGAGGACAAAGAGGTGTATCTTGTTAGACAGAAGGAGGCTAAGAAGGTAATCAGATGTGCAAAAGCACAGGCTGAAGAGAAAATGGCCCAATCAGTGGGTAAAGGGGGGAAAACTTTTTTTAGGTATATAAGTGAAAGGAGAAAAACAAAAAGTGGAATAATAAGACTAAAGACAGAGAGTGGAAGTTTTCTTGAGGGGGACAATGTAATAGCAGATAATATTAATAATTATTTCTGCTCAGTATTCACTGCTGAAAGAGAGGGGAAGGGGCCACAATTAAGTTGCAAGTATAGTCAGAAAACTGAGGGAGAAACAAGTACATTTACAGAGAAGAAAGTCCTCACAGAACTCTCAAAACTGAAAGTGGATAAATCAATGGGGCCAGATGGGATACATCCAAGGATACTAAAATAGCTCAAAGGGGAGCTGGTAAAAACCAATAACAGAATTATTCAACCAGTCACTAGCTACTGGAGTAATCCCAGAGGACTGGAAAACAGCGAATGTAGTCCCACTGCACAAAAGTGGAAGCAAAGAAGAGGTAAGCAACTATCGACCAGTGAGCCTTACATCAGTAGTAGGGAAATTGATGGAAACACTCTTAAAAGAAAGAGTTGTAGAATATCTCAAAACCAGCAATTTACAGGATCCAAAACAGCATGGGTTTACTGGGGGAAGATCATGTCAAACAAATCTTATTGACTTTTTTGACTGGGTGACTAAAGTAATAGATCAAGGTGGGGCTGTAGATGTAGCTTATCTAGACTTTAGTAAGGCTTTTGACACTGTCCCACATCGCAGACTGTTAAATAAACTTGAAAGCTTGGGATTGGATTCTAAGATAGTTGAATGGATAAGAGCATGGTTGCAGGACAGAAAACAGAGAGTTGTAGTAAACGGAGTACAGTCAAAGGAGGGAAAGGTTACAAGTGGAGTACCCCAGGGATCTGTACTTGGACCAGTGCTTTTTAATATCTTTATTGGTGATATTGCAAATGGAATTGAGGGTAAAATGTGCCTTTTTGCAGATGACACAAAGGTATGCAACAGGGTAGACACACCAGGAGGGGTAAAACAAATGATTGATGATCTAGGTAGATTAGAGGAATGGTCAAGAGCATGGCAACTACAGTTTAATGCCAAAAAATGCAAAATCATGCACTTGGGTTGCAAAAATCCAAAGACTAAATATAGTATAAATGGCACTATAATGGAAACTACTGAGGAAGAGAGGGATCTAGGTGTCACTATTTCAGGGGACTTAAAGGCAGGTAGGCAATGTAACAAAGAGAAAGGTTTTGTGAGAACCCAGCGCTGGATGAGGTGCAGCTGTGTACTATGGAGAGGGTTAACGCCCTAACCCAATTTGAGACATATACAATACAGAGAATTTTCCAAAGTACTAGCGCAGTAGTGAATAATTTTCTTATCACTTGGGATCTTCTATTTTCTGTATCAGATCCTTTCTGGTGTCTAATGGAAACTGACTTACAGTGAAATTCTAGCAGGTGTACCCGTAGCAGTTTCTTTAAGGACACTTCAATTTCTCAGGAGAACATACAGCATGAAATAAACTTACATGAGCTTCCATTCACGCGTGCACATCAAGGTTTCTTTGTCTTAGGATGATGACGGACCCAAATTGCAGGTAAAGTATTTATTTGCACAACAATCCAGGTATTCCAACATGAAAAAAAGGTAAAAAAATAGTCTCAAGCAGGTGGGTGGATCACTGACGGCTGTTATCCTCTGTCCTGGGTATGCTGCAGACAATGCCGGACGGGAGAGGAGAAGCTTGTGTACGCCGCTGCAGGTCTGTCCTCACGCTGCTTGTAGGATGCGGCCAATCAACGCGTTTCGGATAGTAGTCTATCCTAAAAGGATAGACTACTATCCGAAACGCGTTGATTGGCCGCATCCTACAAGCAGCGTGAGGACAGACCTGCAGCGGCGTACACAAGCTTCTCCTCTCCCGTCCGGCATTGTCTGCAGCATACCCAGGACAGAGGATAACAGCCGTCAGTGATCCACCCACCTGCTTGAGACTATTTTTTTACCTTTTTTTCATGTTGGAATACCTAGATTGTTGTGCAAATAAATACTTTACCTGCAATTTGGGTCCGTCATCATCCTAAGACAAAGAAACCTTGATGTGCACGCGTGAATGGAAGCTCATGTAAGTTTATTTCATGCTGTATGTTCTCCTGAGAAATTGAAGTGTCCTTAAAGAAACTGCTATGGGTACACCTGCTAGAATTTCACTGTAAGTCAGTTTCCATTAGACACCAGAAAGGATCTGATACAGAAAATAGAAGATCCCAAGTGATAAGAAAATTATTCACTACTGCGCTAGTACTTTGGAAAATTCTCTGTATTGTATAGGCAATGTAACAAAGCAATGAAGAAGGCAAGTCAGATGCTTGGTTGCATAGGGAGAGGTATTAGCAGTAGAAAGAAAGAAGTAATAATGCCACTGTATAGGTCATTGGTACGACCTCATCTAGAGTATTGTGTTCAGTTCTGGAGGCCATATCTCCAGAAGGATATAAATACATTAGAGACTGTACAAAGAAGGGCAACTAAAATGGTGCATGGCCTACATCACAAAACGTACCAGGAAAGACTAAAAGATCTTAATATGTATACTTTAGAGCAGAGAAGGGAAAGGGGGGACATGATAGAAACTTTCAAATATATCAAGGGTTTTAACAAGGTACAGGTGGGAGACATTCTTCACAGGAAGAGGAGCAGCAGAACACGAGGACATGCACTGAAACTAGAGGGAGGAAGATTCAGGGGAAATTTGAGGAAGAATTACTTCACAGAAAGAGTAGTAGATAAGTGGAATAGCCTCCCATCAGAGGTGGTAGAGGCAAATACAGTAGTACAATTTAAACATGCTTGGGATAGGCATATTGATATCCTTACAAAAAAATAAGGATCAAATATGGTTTGAGGTAACATGTTTAAAAAAGGGGCAGACTAGATGGGCCAAGTGGTTCTTATCTGCCGTCAAAAAAAAAAAAAAAAAAATTCTAAATGTGGGCACCCCTGGACAAATACAGCACACATGTGGGCACCCCTGGATGGATACAGTACAAATGTGGGCACCCTGGACTGATGCAGCACACATGCGGGCACCCTGGACTGATGCAGCACACATGCGGGCACCCTGGACTTATACTGTGCACTGGCAGCAGTCATTTAAAAAAAAATTTTTTTTTTGCTTAATTAAAATACTGTAGCCCCCTCTGTAGCACTAGCAGCAGCCCCCTGTGCATAAATCATCCCCCCAACATTTCATCCCCCCAGCATGTTTCCCCAGCAGCTCAGCTCAGCAGACACCACGGACACATCCGTGCTGTCTGAAATCACCAGCCTGTCTGAAAATGGCGCCGACCGCCGGGAACTATATATCCCTAGGTCTCGCGAGAATCCGACAGCGGGAAGATGATGTCCGGCCTCGTTTTGAACTCAGAAAAATGGCGGCGACCATCGAACTCCCTGGATCCGGCCTCAGATCAGGTAAGTTCGTGGGGGTTCGGATCTCTAGGTTCCGAACCCGCTCATCTCTAGTTTAACCATACATTTAACAGGTTGCTATGATAAAGTTTATTTGAATACTTATGTAACATGGAGAAGCTTGCAGTACGGGTGGGATGTTGAAAATAAAGTGCATTACTGCACAGACTCCATGTTGGCTCCTAAGGGGAGGCTTCATTTTCTTGCCATGATGGACATTGAGGTTAGTGCTACACATGTGCTGCACCCAGGGCCGGCGCCACCACTAGGCAAGGTTAGGCATTTGCCTAGGGCGCCGGCCACTGGAGGGCGGTAGTGAGCCGGCCAGCAGCAGTAGCAGCAGGAAGCTACTACACACGCTACCGCAGTCCGCAGAGGAGAGGTTTAAAAAGAAGCAAGCTGCCTGCAGGACTACAGCAACAAGTGTGCAGCTATTATGTAAGTAATTATTCGGTCCCCACCCCGTCTCCCCCGCCGGAGCCCGCCCGTGTACTACCTTGCCTAGTCAGTCAGTCGCAAGTCATCAGGCCTGGCTGGCCTGCAGCTGCAGCAGCCAGCGGGAAACTTCGGCGGCGGGCGGCGGCAGCCCCTGCCCCCGCCGGCAAGTCAGCGGCACAGACAGTGAGTGAGCAATGCTGTCTTGTAAATCTCTGGGGGGTGGAGCAGCCGCCGCCGCCCGCCCCCCTCCCCCCGCCCAGCTGCTCGGTGGCACAGTCTGAGCTGTGTCATCCTCTCCCTCTGGATGGTGGCAGTGATTTTTTTTACAAGGTGGTGCAGGGGGGTGTCGGGTGTCACTGGCAGTGATTTTTTTTTTACACGGTGGTGCTTGCTTCCCCCCTCTATGGGGGGGGGGGGTTCATCCTCTGGATGGTGGCAGTAATTATTTTTACAAGGTGCTGCAGGGGGGGGGGGTGTGTTGGGTGTCACTGGCAGTCATTTTTTTTTACACAGTGGTGCTTCCTCCCTCTATTGGGGGGGTCACTGGCAGGTAACAAGAGCAGATGATGTTACTTTCTCCCCGGTGACCCCCCCCCTTCCTCCCTCTATTGGGGGGGGGGGGGCGCGGTATCCTGTAGGTTTGCTTAGGGTTCCTAGATGCCTTGCACCGGCCCTGGCTGCGCCATCTTGACTCATTGCAGCAGTGACATACAGGTAGTGGGAATTTGACATCTGCTTAGCTTCATTAATACCCCTTTTGGACAGAAAATCTACAAAAACCCAGGTATTTCCTGGATACAAAAGCCCAGGTAGAACTAGGCTGAAAGGTGCTGACCCTCTTTCACACAGCAACAAAAACCTGGGTATTTCCCATGTCAACCCCTTTTACACAGAAGCCGGATTTTTCCTGCAAATCTCTGTGTGTCATAAGAAAAGGACAGTTTCAAAGGCACACAGAGATGAGGTCATGAAGAGTGGGAGGTGACTGCTCACTGCATTGCATTAAACAGTTATCCGTAACACACTAACTGTTAACTTATACTATGACACAGTAGAAGGACCAGGGTTGCCGACCCTCCCGCATTTAGCGGGAGTATCCCGCTTTTTGATTCTTTCTCTCGGTCTCCCGGGAATGTATTGGATCCTCCCGGATTTTAGCCTGCATGGCAAAAAAATCAATGAAAGCGCAGCGCCGATGGTAACATCTTAAGTGCGGCTGTCCTATTAAATGACGGCCGGGGACCAGATGTGGTCACCATCATAGCGGCAGCACAGCATGGGGCAGCACAAGCGACAAGCGAGCAGCAGAGGAGACAACAGGACTCAGTAGAAGTAGAGGGCAGGCCGGCAGCGCCGCAGATGACATGGTAAGATAGCGGCTGGCTGCTTCGGCACTTCCCTCCTGCTTCTCTCCCTCTGCTCCCGCTGTTTACTTTAATAGGGCTCAGGCTGTATCTCAAACCCCCGCCCCCCTCACTACAAACCCCATGCTGCCGCTGCTTCATAAAAATTGTTCCCTTCCCCACTGCCTTATAACATTTTTATGAAGCAGTAATGAGGGTGCAGGAGGAGAGGAACAATTATTTTTATAAAGCAGCAGCGTAGAGGGAGGGAAGAAACAAAAAGGATTCCAAGTTTGAAAAATGTACGTAGCGCTAAACTTTCTAAAGTACTATCTGAAATGTACTTTGGATAGCTCCGCCTCATGACCCGCCCCATTTACATGCCGTAAATGGGGTTGGGCCATGGGTGGAGCTATCCAAATTACAATTGAGTGCTTCCACGCCCCCTCTCTCCCGCAAAGCCCAGCTAAGAAGTCGGCAAGTATGAGAAGGACACATGGGTTGTATGTTTGAAAGAGCTTTTTTATTTTGTTCAAAATATGTTTTATGCCTGTTAGTTAACTTTAAATATAACTTTTTTCCAGTTTAAAGACATAAATAACAGATACTCTTTGAAAATATAAAGTGTAAAACATATATGCATTTAACTATTGCAATACATTAGAGTATAGGGGAGACACACCTAGTCTGACTGTCCAGCAGCCCCACCCTTTCAGCCAACACTAAACTGTTTTTTTGGTACTTATGTAGTAACTGGGCTGCCGATTTTGAAATCGGGTCCATCGCATCGCATCGCACCCGACCATATCGCATGCGATGCGATGCGATGCGATGCGATGCGATGGACCCGATTTTTCCATAGGATTCAATGTTAAAATGGACTCTGTCCATTTTAACATAGAATTCAATGGGAAAAGGGGTCCTTTTCATACCCCTACTATCCAAGTGGGCATGGAGTTGGATATAAACCTGTGGCGAGCGTAGCGAGCCACCGAGCCCGAAGCGTGGCGAGCGTAGCGAGCCCCGCGAGGGGACACAGAATACCGTCCCCTCGCGGGGCTCGCTTCGCTCGCCACGCTTCGGGCTCGGTGGCTCGCTACGCTCGCCACAGGTTTATATCCAACTCCATGCCCACTTGGATAGTAGGGGTATGAAAAGGACCCCTTTTTCCCATTGAATTCCATGTTAAAATGGACTCAGTCCATTTTAACATTGAATCCTATGGAAAAATCGGGTCATCGCATCGCATCGCATCGCATGGTCGTATGCGATGCGATGCGATATCGCATCGCATCGCATCTGATTGTATGCCTTAACTTAAGGCATACAATCAAAAAATCGGCAGCCCAGATACTACATAAGTACCGTTTTTTCTTAAATTACGGTGCCATTCGTGCAGCAACACACACACACACACACACACACAAAAACAACAAACAGAGAAATATGTGTGTGGCTCTGTACATAAAGAACAAGGCATATTGGGCCTTTTTCTAGTTCACTCTTTCTGACAAAATCCTTCTTAGATGGACAAAACCATGTGCACTGCACATTTAACATCTGTCCCCCTGCAGTGCACATGGTTTTGTCCATCTAAGAAGGATTTTGGCAGAAAGAGTGAACTAGAATAAGGGCCACTGTGTACACATTTTAGATTATGTTCCCTCACATATCTACAGTATACTGCAGTATATTCTAGCAGCCAAAAAAAATGAAGAACATTTTAACAATATGGTAATATTAGTACAACTGCCTATAGGCATTGCTGATTACAGTGCTAACTGGACTACTAGGATTAGTGCCTTTAGAAAATCTAGACCCTGAATCATCTGCATAATTATGCACATTGCCATATTGCCTACTATATCCTGTGCCATTGAGACTATTATTTATTGGCGTTCTAAACCAATTCTGTCCCCAGTTGTGGCTCACAATTTTCCATGGCTGTGATTATACACAAATGCTAGTAGCATCCCTTCCAATGGTGTACAATAGTGTATCTGCAATGATTAAGATGTCTACTGTCAGCATCTCTGCAGGCTGTAATACCAATCTGATGTCAGTGCACCATCGACCACAAGACCAATGACAGGTTCAGATTCTCCATCTAAATATGATCTTGTAGGATTACGGGGTCTGTGACCACAAATTATTTCACTGACATGTCCTGGACACTCGCATTACACACACATATGTGCATTTCCAACTCTTTATTAACCTTCAGGAATTTTCACAGACGAAAAGTTGAAAAATATTGCTGAACTATGTAAACACTAGCATTGCTTTCCAATTACGTGTCACTCATTTCTCTTCCACCTACATATCTCTCTTTACACTGCACCTGCTCTCTTCCCTCCACAAATGCATGCCGCCTCTCCTGCCAATGTGTTACTTCCTCCCAATCCTGCCTTCAAGATTTTGGCCATTGTGTTCATTCTCACTTCTGTTTCATTCCTGTCTGTCTCAGTGGCGTAACTAGAGCCCCGCAGCCCCCACGGTGGCGGGGAGGCACTTAGTAAGTGAGGGTACCAGGGGGGGCTGCGGGGCTCTAGTTACCCGCTGCCTCCACTTAATGCCGCTGCTGGTACCTGCCGCTGTGCTGCATCAGTCTGCGGTCCCGGCCGGGTCTCCCTGCTATCCCTGCTTCGAAAACTGACACTTAGAAAATGTCTGTCCCCGTACCGCAGACCTTTTTTGAGGATGCTTGAGGAGGCCTAGCATCCTTAAAAACGGTCTGCTGTATTAGGGCAGCCATTTTCTAAGTGTCAGTTTTCATTAGCAGGAGCCGGGAGACCCGGCCGGGACCGCAGATTGATGCAGCACAGCGGCAGGTACCGGCAGAGGTATAAACGGGAGGGGGGGGTAAAGGGGGGGGGGGGGGCAATAAAAAATTTCACTGAGGTAGCTGGGTGACTATGCTAAGCGACAAAAGTGGGCGGAGAACATGTGGCCCATCTAGGAGTGGCACTGCAGCAGCAGACTTAATTTTCAGTTTGAAAAATTAGGCCCCAAAGAGCACATAATGCCAAAATGTGCAAGATGGAATTATCCTTGGGCCCTCCCACCCACACTTATGTTGTGTAAATAGGACATGCACACTGTCTTTAACATACCAATCATTTCAGCAACAGGGTCTGCCATACGACTGTGGCTGAAATTATTGGTTTGTTTGGGCCCTCCACAAAAAAATAAGCAAATCATCTCTCCCTATCTAACTGGCTCTACAGAGGCAAGATGTCATCCTCATGCTCCGATTCCTCACCCCCTTCAGTACGTACATCCTTATTCTCACAGATTATCAATTCATCCATGCTGGAAGCACAATCACAGATACCTCTGTAGTCTCTGGAGGCAATTGCTGGTCTTAATTGATACAGGTTGAGTATCCCTTATCCCAGGGGTTCTCAAAGTTGGCCCTCAGGACCCCACACAGTGCATGTTTTCCAGGTCACCCGGCAGGTGCACAGGTGCGCTCATTACTGACTGACACGTTTTAAAAGATCCACAGGTGGAGCTAATTATTTCACTTGTGATTCTGTGAGGAGATCTGCAAAACACGCACTGTGTGCGGTCCTGAGGACCGACTTTGAGAACCACTGCCTTATCCAAATATCAGTTATTCAAATTATTCTGAAAACCATGCATTCCAGAAAGTGAATGAAAAAAAAAATTCTTGCTAAAAGCACTACTGGGGACATCTGTAACAGCACTACTGAGGACATGATACGTAACTGGCACTAAATACTGTATGTGCAAGAAAATGATTGCTTGCCATTCAAATTCAGTACCTGAGATTGTACACAAATGTTATTTCATGTTTCGAAACCTTGTTTTATACACAAATATAATATATTTGTGTTTATTTCATGTTTTGGTTTGTTTATACGACATAAATGCAAGATACCTCAAGATACATCATTGAAATATAAAAACCTGTAATTGCTGTCACCAATATAATCCTCCACCATTTTTTCAATGGTGACAGCATCTTATGCAGCAACAGTAGACATGTCAGCAATCGTTGGCAGGTCCTTCAGTCCGGAATAGATGTCCAAACATGCTTCTGCCTGCCAGTGGGTTGGGTTGGAAATTTGAGCTGTTTACTCGCAGCCACATGTATGGGAAAAAGGAGGTGCTGTTGCCATGTCACGGTCCACTTCAGATGACAATCTCCTGGCTGCTGTAGACTTGTGCACGCCGGAAACAGAGACACATTATACGCTTTAAACCTTGGATCGAGCACTGTGCCCAGAATGCATTCATCTGACTTTAATAGACTGACCAGCCTCATATCCTGGCAAAGCGTATGAAGGGCTTCATCCACAAGAGCTACATGCTATGCAGAATCACAATGCTTTAGCTCCTCCTTCACTTTCTCCAGCTGCTTCTGCAACAGCCTCATCAGGGGAATGACCTAATTCAAGCTGGCAGTGTTGGAACTGACTTCAAGTGTGGCAAGTTCAAATGGCTGGATAACCTTGCGGGTGCCGGACAGGGTCCCGACAGTCGGGATCCCGACTGTTAAAACACAGATGGCCAGGTTCCCGAAGGCCGTCGGATATTCTCCCTCTTGGGGGTCCACGACCCCCATAGAGGGAGAATAGAATAGGTGGCGAGCGTAGCGATTCACCATGCCTGCAGCGTGGCGAGCGCAGTGCGCTCGCAAGGGGCTTTTTATTGCCCTGGCCACGCTGTCTGAGTCCGGCCAGTCGGTTAATGACTGTCGGGCTCCCAACTGTTGGAACTGCATACCACACCCAAACCTTCCACAACACAGACATCAGCCTCCACTGCACTTGAGTCAGGTGCATCCCCTATGTTATAGGTGGCTGTGTAGGTTTAAATTACCTTTTGCTGCTCCCCCATCCTCTGCAGCGTATAGAGGGTTGAATTCCAGCGCATCACAACCTCTTGTTTGAGATGATGGTAGGCAGATTCAGGAAATTTTTATGTTGCTCCAACCTTCAGCAGACAGTGGCAGAATGGCCAAAGTGTCCCACAATTTTGACTCAAAAAATTAGACGGATTTAAAATAATATTTTATTTTGGGGTTATTTATTATATGCAGGAGGCACAGAAGAGTGTACATGGCAAAGCCTTAAAAAAAATTAGACTGATAAAAATAAATGGTACTTGTTTCCTAACACGGCGCCCAGATTTCCTACATACGGCACCGTAGGAAAATCGCATCTCCTGGGACATTATAACGGCATGCGATGCGATGCGATTTTTTAATGTAACTTTTTTATAGGCTCATTGTACCCCACTATATCGCATCGCATTGCATGTCCCGCAAAATCGCATGCGATCGCTTTTAATTTTATAGGGTGTGCGATGCCATGACATTAAGTATACAATAATATGATTGTATGTCCCAAAAATAGGTTTAACGCACCCCACCCCCCCCCACCCCCGACTATACACGCCAGCCCGAAGTGTGGCGAGCGGCGGCGGAACGCGTCTTCTGACCTTTTCATTTCTCCACTATCCACGTCAGCGTGGAGTTGATTTTATATAGTGTGGCGACCGCAGAAAGCCACCAAGCCCAAAGCGTGGCGAGTCACATGTATTCCGCGTCCGCTCGCCACGTTTCAGGCTCGGTGGCTTGCTGTGCTCGCCACAGTATATAAAATCAACTCCACGCCGACGTGAATAGTGGGATAATGAAAAAGTCGGAGTACGCGTTCCGCTGCCCCTCGAAGGCCTCGCTGCGCTCACCGTGCTTCTGGGTGGCGTGGATAGTGGGGGGGTGCGTTAAACCTATTTCGGGGACATACAATCAAATTATTGTATACGTAATGTCATGGCATCTCACACCCTATAAAATCGCATGCGGCAGATGCAAAGCGATGGCCCGGGGCAGAGAGAGCAGTGAATAAATTACATTGGAAAATCGCATCGCATCTCATCGCACATCGCATGGCCCTAAAATGGCCCATGCGATGCGATGCGATTTTCCTACGCAGAAAACAAGTTCTAGGAAACAAGTTCTAAATAAATATTTATTTTTTTACAGTGTACACTGGACTGTCACAAGACCTATACCTCTGTCGGCTGTACCTCTGGTCTTAATGGCAGTACCACTTGACTTGCAGTACCACTAGACTTAGCAGCAGTACCACTGGACTGGACTTATGCAGCAATATCACTGGACTGGACTTAGTTAGCAGTATCACTGGACATTAATGGCAGTATTACTGGACTGAACTATACAGCACTTTCACTGATCTGGTCCATATACAGCACTATCACTGGACTGGCCTATACAGCACTATCATTGGACTGGCCTATACACAGTGATGTGTATGGTCTGTAGAGTGCTGATATAATCTGTGGTATCCGCAGCCCCAGTGGCGAAACCCGAGTCCCGGCAGCGTCTGAGACGGCCCGCCCTTTGGCGAAACCAGCGTCTGAGATGACCCGCCCCTTCGTGGATTAGCGCTGCAGGAGATGTTGTAGTGTAATGTCCTGTAATGTATTTCAGGTCAGTTCAACCCCCCTCCACCCCTGGGGGGAGGGGAGGAGGCGGTTGACTTCAGCTGCATACACATTACTCCCTGGAAGAGACAAAAGTGCAATGGTACTGTACTGTAGCCAAATCAAGTCCTCTTACTCTACAGTACCAACACTTTATGAACACCTACAGTAGCTGGGGCACAGGTGTACTCGTTACTGACTGACACATTATAAATGATCCACAGGTGGAGCTAATTACTTCACTTACAGTATGATTCTGTGAGGAGACCTGTAAAACATTAACTGTTTTATTTGTCTAGTTTTGTTAAAACTGTTACATTTCATGGTCTAGTTTTAAGAAATATCACTCTACAAAATATTCAAATAAAAGAAAGAAAAAAAAATTGACACCGTAATCGAACACGGGTCTCCAGCATGAAGACCCGTGCAGCTACCCACTACACTACGCAACACAGTAATGTGTATGGTCTGTAGAGTGCTGATATAATCTGTGGCATCCGCAGCCCCAGTGGCGAAACCCGAGTCCCGGCAGCGTCTGATACGGTCCTTTAATGAATTAGCGCTGTAATGTGATGTAATGTACTGTACTGTATTTCAGGTCAAGTCGACCCCCTCCACCCCTGGAAAGCGAGGAGGCGATTGACTTCAGCTGCATACACATTATGCACAGTACCAACAGTTCAAAATATTCAGCATCGGCTACGTGAACGTGAAGCTAAATGCTTGTAAAGGATCATGACACTACACAGCCCTTTTGCGCGCTCCGATGTTCACGAGCGACTCATTTGCACGAGCGTCTCATTTCCTATGAGCGTCTCATCGCGCACGAGCGTCTCATACTGTAAGTGCGTTCCGTACGGCGAATGGCGGGTTTTTATTGGCACATTGCAGTATACCACTCTGACTCTAGCTTGATGGAGCATTAGCCACCCAGTGGTGGCGGATTGTATTGCATGGCGTGCACCCACGTCCCTTGGCAGACGCCGGCGCAAGAAGAATTATTATTATTATTATTATTAATATAATTTTATTTATAAGGCGCCACAAGTGTTTCGCAGCGCCGTACAAAGGAACAGGGTACAGGGAAACAAACCTTGGCATAACATTGAATAAATAACAAAAATACAGTACAAATAAAGAGCGCCACAGATCAATACACATTACAGCTTGGATATAAGTAGTGAGGACTCAATCAACATACAACTAGAGGCTTGAGGCCAATGATGGAGAGGAGTATGCAGACGAAGATGGTCACTGAGTGTTGGAGTAAAGGAGAGCTGTGAGTGAAATGTGAAGAGAAGTGGGCTTTGACAACAGGAGGGAAGAGGGCCCTACTCGGAGGAGCTTACAATCTAGTAGGAAGGGGAGACAGACAGATTACAAGAGGTGCAAGCGAGGGGGTGGTGGTTAGATAGCAGGATGTAAACAGGAAACAGGCAAGGGGTCGGAGAACCAGCTGGTTTATGCAGTGGAAGGGTACGCTTTGATGAAGAATATAGAAGCACCAGAACCTCCGCCATGGCGGCCTGGCGGCAAGGATGGGACCTGCCCCATCTGTAGCACAGCACTATCACTGGACTGGCCTATACAGCACATCACTATCACTGGACTGGCCGATATACACTACAGCACTGAGTGATGTCTATCACTGGACTGGACAACAGCAGTATCACTGTATAATAGTAGTAAAAACTACTAAGTATCAGCAGGACAGCAAGCGAGCAGGCATACGGGCAGGCAGGCAGCCAGAATACATGCTGCCTATTCACTCTCATAGACTAGAGTGAAGATGTCGTCTGGCTGCCCGCACCTTTACAGGGTCCGGAGACCGACGCTCTGAATCTGGACGGGAATACCCGAACATGATCGGAGAGTGAGTTCAGATTTTGGGTGATTCCCCCAATCCGAACTCGCAAATCCTAGGGAAAATCATTCAAAATCACTCACCATGAAATGGTTTTACCGCTGTTTGTCAAGACTTACTCAATGCTGTGATGGCCGTGAGGAGATGGAGGCCACTGCTGACATCAGCCACTCTGCCTGGCAACGCCTTTGTTTTCCAGGGCACTCCCATAAAATGCCAGGCACCTGTTACTCAACTTTCAAACGGCCAGCGATGGCCAATCAACGCAGTCTTTGTTTGCATGGATGGATCATGCATGCACATGCATGGCCATTCGATAATCACTCGGGCTGCAAATTCACAGTCCAGCGATCAGTTCTGAATCAGGCTCAGTGGGACAACTGCAATTAAAAAAAAGTTAATAATGTACCAATGTTTCTTTTGGGGGTTACAGGGTCGAGTCTCCTAATTCCAAAAGGGTGGGGATCAGATATTTATAGATTTTTTGGATTTGTTTGCAGTGGTATGGTGTGGTCCATGGTACCATCAGCCTCCGTAGGCAGTCTGGCATGTACTGCATGGCTCTGGTTGGGTTTATGTGTACTTCGACATGTATTGACATGTATTGCATTGTGTGTTGTAGTGGGTCCAGTTTGCATTGTGTCTGGAGGGGTGGAGGAGTATTTCACGAAGAGGAGTATTTCACGAAAATAAAATGGCTACATGCCACTCCTACACTGGCAGTTATTGGCCACTAGTGACTTCATGATGTCACTAGTGCCCTAAAATATTCTGGCTTTTGGTATAAGCGATACTCAACTTGCACTATAAATATGTTTAGTTCTCCTTTAAACAATCTTTTAAAAATTAGCTATCAGGTGTGGTAAACTAAACATGAAATGCAAACTCACAATTAGTGCCAATACAAATTGTACAGTTCTCTTATTTTGTTTATTTTGCTAAATTCTATCTGGAATGTAAATCTGCAATCTGACAAAGTATTCATGTAGTAAGAAATGTGTAATATTGTTATATCATGCTGCCAAATGACTACATAGAAGTGTGCAATGTGGTTGGATCGTGTTGTTGGACAGCTTGGCAGCATAACAGGATCACATGGTGTCGGCTGATAACAGCAAACATTACAGGATTTTTGGGCTTATAAATAAAGTTCTACCTGCACTATTTATACTAAAATAACTTACCACATACTGTAGGCGATAAAGTTCTGATTGCTGTAGGACATTTTAAAGGGCAAAACAACAAGTCTGTGGGCCAGACTAAGCTTGAAAAGTGAAAAAATGGAGAGTGAAAAACAGCCAGCCAATCAGCTCATAACTGCCATGTCCCAGACTGTATTTGAAAAATGACAGGTAGGAGCTGATTGGTTGGTGGCTTATCACTCTCCATTTGATCACTTTTCAGGGCTTAGTACATCTCGCCCAAAATGTCTCATAAATTGACTAATAACAGTGAGCAATAGTCTACACTAATGTTTGCCAAACTCAGTCCTCAAGGGACTATAACAGTCCTGTTTTTTAGGAATATACTTGATAGTATAGTCAAACTGAGTTAAGTACTAATTAAGTCACCTGTGGCTAAGCATGAATATCCTTAAATCCTGGCCTGTTGGGGTGTCTTGAGGACCGCGTTTGGGAACCACTGGCTTATACGCAATTAAATAACAAATGTAAATGAACAAATGGAAGTTACTTATGTGTAAATTATTAGTAGTTCAATAACAAGCAGATGTTTGTTTAATGGATCTTTCAACTTTAATTAATTAAAGAGCATTTTGGATAATGGATACTCAACCTGTATTTGCATTCTGTATGTATCAGTCCATTTTGCTTCATATACCTATCAGTAATTTTTAGGTCATGTGTATGTATGTACTAGTGGAATGTCATAATGCATATCATATTTAAAATATTTTTTTAAATATACTTACCTCAGCCCCTGATGGTTATACTTACCTCAGCCCCTGATGGTTCTGCAGCATCCACAGTGTCCCCGGACATCCACACCGGCCTTCAGGATCCTCTTCAGCAGTCCCAGGGGTGCATTTTGCGAGGTTACAGGCATGCCGGTGACGTCACCGGCGCACCCGCGCATTCGATCCTGAAGCCCGCCGTGGATGCCGGGGATGTGGTAAGTATGAAAAAAGGGACAAGGGTGGGGGGGGGGGTACAAAATATTCTGAAAAACCACGTTTTTTGGATATACAGATAAGGGATACTCAACCTGTATATACAGTAGCTTTACAAATAGTGAATATTAAATAGAGGACAAGCATAATTTATGTCGCTCCCATGTTTGGCAAGTAACTTCATTTGTTTGTCCAGCAGAACAAGTGCATAACTGTAGATGTAAAAATGTGTGATGGTTTGATCTGTAAATGCATTTTAGACTAAGAAAAGAATAGCAATAATAGGATACAAAGGTTGTGTTTGCATAGTTCTTTTCTTGGATTTCTTATCAGCAATGCAGGTATATAGTAGTGTGCTTTTATAGGGAAGGAGGAGCTGAAGTGCCAGATATATAAGGGGTTATACACGCAGTACATGTGTTTCTGCTGTCCGTTTTGTGCATTCTGTTCAGGTCCATATTCACCTGCTCCCTAGTAGAAGCCAACCATGTCCTACAACACAGTCACATACAAAAGGCTGGCCTCTGTAGATCGAGCACCAACTTTAAGTGGAGGAAACTACAGCAAAGTAGTTTCCACCAGATATGCCGGCAGTGTCTACGGTGGTGCTGGTGGATATGGCACTAAAATTTCAAGCAGCTCAGGTTATGGTGGTGGCTTGGGTAGTAGCCTCAGTAAACTTCAAATTAGCACCAATAATGATGTCCTACTCAACGGAAATGAGAAACAGACAATGCAGAACCTGAATGACCGTCTTGCTTCGTACCTGGAGAAAGTACGATCTCTGGAGACCTCCAATGCTCAGATAGAAATCCAGATCAAGGATTGGTACAGTAAGAATTCTGGCAGTGTGGAGCGTGACTATCAAAACTACTACAAACTAATTGAAGAACTGAAGGACCAGGTGAGTCACTGATGTTTAATGTCATTAAGTTCCTAAAACCATTTTTTTTTTTTAAATCTACAATTAATAATTTACTTTACAATTAAATGTAAACACTAGCCACCCACTTAGTCTTTATGTATGTAGACAACAATAGATACATTTCATGTAACAAAGGCAGTCTTTTCATGTTGTATTGGTTTTGGCAGAACCCTACTCAGTTACAGGATAAACAATATGAATAATTACTTCATGCATTAACAGTATTTCAGCACAGTGGTGACTAAGAATAACTGAAATTTGTAATAATTCTCCTTTTATAGGAACAGCTTAGAACTGGAAAGTTCCAATCCAGTTTTCCACATAAACTTTTTTTCATTAACATAAGTGTAGCGAGTGCTCTTCACTTCTCATATCTGATTTGTATAAAACTGTAATAGACCCAACATCTTAAACACTTGTGAATATGGGCAATGTCTTATAAAAGAGTGCACAGGACTATTTTCTCCATGTATTACTGAAAACAATAATAATTGTACCTACAGTATTCATCATACAGTATGTTGTAGGAGAGTGCAAAATCTACAGCCACTTTGTGTCTGAAAAAAAGAATGCATTTATTAAGTTTTATTACCCGAGTATAGCTGAACATGAGGAGCTGTTATCTAAGTATGAAGACCTGGTTCTGACTTGGGAATAAAGTAAGATAAAGTTAAAAAAAAAAAGCAAAAAACTCTACAGTAGTTAACACTGTGCTGCACTGCAGATGAGGTAGATGTAACATGTGCAGAGTGACTTAGATATGAGAGAGGAATGTACAGACTCAAATTTAAGGGGTAAATTGTGCAGAATTTCCAACCAACCTATCAGCTCCTACCTGTCATTTTTTTAAACACAGCCTGTGACATGGCAGGGAGGAGCTGATTGGCTAATGGTTTATCACTCTCCATTTTATCACTTGTCAAGCTTAGTACATCTTGCCCAGTAAGACATCATTGTACACGTTGCTGTTCCTAGTGTCTTTCCTGGAATAGTCTCTTGGGGCGAGATGTACTAAGCCTTGAAAAGTGATAAAATGGAGAGTGATAAACCACAAATCAGCTCCTACCTGCCATTTTTCAAACACAGCCTGTGACATGGCAGGTAGAAGCTGATTGGCTAGAGCTT
This sequence comes from Crinia signifera, assembly GCF_055691185.1. NCBI lineage: Eukaryota > Metazoa > Chordata > Amphibia > Anura > Myobatrachidae > Crinia > Crinia signifera. The sequence continues at coordinate 134,022,195 of NC_139222.1, read as the reverse complement.
TATCACTCTCCATTTTATCACTTTTCAAGCTTAGTACATCTGGCCCTTAATGTCAATGTACAAAGGGTGTGGCTGTATACGGACAATTTACCTGCACTAAACCTCATTTCCTCCCACTAACCATTTCTCATCTTGTATAATGTGAAAACAAACCCAGAACATTCTCCTTCCAGTGTCAGTTATTGTTTTATATAATACCTACAAAAGCAGCTATTATATAAATATATTTATTCCATTCTGCACATACTGTATACAAAAGTAATGTTATTTCCAAAGGACCAGGCTGTTTATATTTATTAAATATTCATGTGAGGAAAATGTTGCAACGGGTTATAAATAGAGATAATATCACTGATGACAAGTTTCCAATTGACACTGTGTAAATATCCCGATATGACTTATTTATAAATGTAAAAAATACTATTTCTCTTTTACCAGAAGCGGATTACTGCTTCAGTATAGGTACCTACAGACGCCACCCCGCACCATGGATAGTGGTGCACATGTGTTAGAGACGCTTGCACGCCCCATTCCAAGAAATGGACGAATGTAATTAAAATCAGTTAAATTAGCTAAGGTGCTAATACATTATTTTGACCTATCTTAGCACAGGACTATATATGAACAAATGAAGGATACTGAAGTGAAGAGATGAATGAAATAAATGAGGAACTAGAGTTGAGATGGCTCAGTGTAATATAATTAACTATAGCCACCAATCAGCAGCTGTTCTGGCTATATCCCAGAAAATCAGGACATTACGAATGAAATCGGAAATTGAACCACCAGTATTCAGTTTTACGTCACAGTATGATAACAAAACTGTTGTACACTATAATACCCCTAATCCAACCTTTACACCATAAGCTATTTACATTGATGATTATTAGGGTAACTTTAAGTACAATCATTTCCTTTGCAAGGTCCTGTGGGATTACTATTTTCACAACATATACTGGGCCAGATGCACTAAGCTTCAAAAGTGATAAAATGGAGAGTGATAAACAGCCAGCCAATCAGCTCCTACCTGCCATGTCACTGAATGTGTTTAAAAAATATCAGGCAGGAGCTGATTGGTTGGTTGTTTAGCCCTCTCCATTTTATCACTTTTGAAGCTTATACATCTAGGCCAGTAAACGCATAATCACTGTTGCCCACGAGTCCTTTGAACTGAATTGGCAGGTTGTAATAGCACAGGCATATAAATGTGTCCTTAAACATCTAGGGGGAAACTTGCTAAGATAAGAGTGCTAGTTCACATTAGATGTTGCTATGGGCAACAACAGTGGCAGTTGCAGAGTTGCAGAGCTGCAGCACAATCCAAAATTCAGTTAGGGGAGTCCCACCAACTACCTCCACAAACACCACAGTCCAGGACTCACTGGGAGGTGTGGCTCCCCTATTTGAATTTTGGACAGTGGTGCAGTCCCTCCTTTGCAACTGACACTGGCAATTAAGTCCAGGAACAGAGCAACTTGTCCCTGGAATGGGTCATATTGGGAGGTATGGGCAACCAATCAAATAATATCTATTATCTTCTAGTAGGTGCAAAATAAATAAGAAGTAGATTCTGATTGGTTGCCTATAGCAACATCCCATGTGAAATAGATCACCCATCTTATTAAACCCCCCCCCCCCCCCCCCCCCCCCGTATCCAAATGTGCAGAGGGATGCTTAAAGCAATTTAGTGGCTCCAAGAGGTGAAGCGTACCATCTATTTCTTTGCATTTTTTTAAATCTTTTTTTGTATAGCAGACACAGCAAAACACAACTCACAGTGTGCTAGAATGCTGGGCTGTGACTTTAACTGCCCAGAAATTAATTTTAAACATGTACAAAACATGACCAGGGCTATTCAATTGGATTCCAAAATTCCCCCGCTAGCTTTGCTTCTGCCCCTTAAAGTATCGTTTTAACATGGCATTAACGGGCACTTGCCCAAATATGCAATTTGGCATAAAAAAGCAAACATTTTTGCTACAAATAAGATTATTATACTATATTATAAAATACTGTGATGTTGAAAATGAGTTTTCTGCAATTGCATCCTTAATTATCTTACTTTCAACACAAGAATTTTATACAGTAAGTCTATTTAAGCCAAGCAATAGTTCATATTCACTTACATCCCTCTTACTACTTACAGTACGGATTCATTATGTAGACAACAACATTGTCGTCAGTCAGTAATTCTACAAAGTCAAAATGTTGACACATGAAATGGTGATCCAGTCAAAATGGTGACACATGAAATGACTAAACAGTCAACAATATACATTTTCGGTTATGGGGTTAGAGATATGGGTTACAATGATGGTTATTTGTTAGACTGTAAAATAGGTATCAACACGAAGGTCTTGTTGATATTTTACCAGTGTTAATATTTTTCATGTCAATATTGCGTGCTTGTTGACATTTTTTATAGTATACAATTATTTCATGCTAAGATCATTTCAGCTCGCTACCACCAGGGAAAAAAGCCCATATGAGCCCTCATAATGGACATTTTGCGTTGTACCCATATGCCACAATGGGCATGTACAAAAAAAAGATTAATTGAATATCGTCTCCCCCTGGCTTACCTCCTGGACCCGGTAAGTAAACTCCTCCTCTCCCTAGCAACGCAGCCGGACATCCTTTTGGCTGCAGGGGGGAGGAGGAGGCACCGGGGACAGCCTGCTTAGGAGGAGGTGCCCAGGGATGTGACTCCCGCATATCATACCACAGGTATCACGGGGGCCTCTGACACTGCACTGCGATGCTAGTCGCATATGTTAATACATATGCACTAGCATCGCTTTGGTCAGGCGGCGAGGGGCAGCGATGTATTTTAATACATCCCGCCCTTACTCTGTAGACATATTGGGGGAAATTTACTAAAGGAAATTTGTAAAATATAGGTGTATTTGTATCCAGAAATACACTTAGGGGGTTATTCTAGTTCATTCTTTCTGACAAAATCCTTCTTAGATGGACAAAACCATGTGCACTGCGGGTGGGGCAGATGTAACATGTGCAGAGAGAATTAGATTTGGGTGGGGTTTTACTTCAAAGTGAGAGCTATATTGCAGTGTAAAATCATGCAGTCAGTATTTTCCCTGCACAGAAACAAAATAATTCACCCAAATCTAATTCTCTCTGCACATGTTACATCTGCCCCCCTGCAGTGCACATGGTTTTGTCTATGTAAGAAGGATTTTGTCAGAAAGAATGAACTAGAATAAACCCCTTAGTTTTGACATTTACTATCCCCAAAATACGGCAATTCATATTCGTATTGATAGCACATCAATATGAATACGAATTGCCGTATTTTGGGGATAGTAAATGTCAAAACTAAGTGTATTTCTGGATACAAATACACCTATATTTTACAAATTTCCTTTAGTAAATTTCCCCCATTGTACCTGTTGACATTATGATGTCTAGATAGTTAATTTTTCCATTTTGAATGTTGACAAAACATACAGTATCCCTCATTTATGTGCCGAAAGAGGGGAACAAGCTGCGCAATGGGTACCTAGACACAGGTGCAGGAGTTAGGGAGAATTGTACTTCTCCAGGCTGCACCGCCAGCAGCAGCTACATATAATAGCGACCACTGTGGTTCGGAATCCCAACTGTCGGAGTGTCATACCACACCCGTTTCATAAGGCGTACTTTATTTTTTGTATCAATGTTTTCTATTTCCTCCTCCATTTCAAGGTAGATAGATGAATAGATACAAAAGATAGATAGGCAGACAGGCAGATTGATTGATCGATAGATAATTTTTCAGAAATTAGCTATAATCAATGAGTTCTAGTCTTATCGCTGCAAAGTTAAAAAGGGGAATTTATGTATAATTCATGAGAATATAAGTAACCAGAGAGTTTTGTTATCTATAGCACTTGATCTATGATCTTGTGCATTTGCATGTTCAAAACACTCTTTGGAACTGGGTTCTTATAATCTAAATAATAATTTACAGTAGTGAGTTCATTATACCACATATAATTCATTGATAAATAGGTCCACCCTTATAAAGACTGAATAAAAAAAAGTTAGTTGTACAGTAATTGAAATATTACCAGCAAAAACATACTGTAAAAAGCAGTGATGAAGTTACAGTATGAAAGACTTGCATGGTTCCACTCTAGTATACCATTTTTGCTACCAGTGGTGATGCGACGAGGGGCAGATCTATCAAAGTTTAGAGAAAGAGGAAGTGGTGAGAAAAGTACCAACCAATCAGCACAAAACTGTCATTTTAAAGTCTGTGTTTGAAAAAAAATTAGACTGTATAGTATACAACTGGCGCTTCGCCCTGTTTGCCCAAAATATAGATGTATATACCAAATGGTAGACAATTATTATATACCGATATACACACAGATAGAAAATTCACAGGATGATTATCTATAGTATATCTCCCATGTGTACAGGGTTCGAGCAGCGTGTAAGAGAGGAATTGCCTATTCCTAATGTATAGACAAAGAGATAGGGGTATATATACATGCGCTGGAAACAATGTAAAGATGGAGCCGCCTTGTCTTTGCAGGGGATGACGGCAGAATCGCCAGCCACCATCCCCCGCCAGCCGCCATCTGTGCGCGCGTCCCCTTCCGACGGCGCTTCCTCCGGGTCCCCGCCGCCTCCCCTAACCCTGTCCGTCTCCCTGAAGCGGAAACTGAGACGCATGTGCGTGTAAGACACACGTGCGTCTCAGTCAGATGGAGCACGGGCTGCTGGCGGATCGTCAGCGGAGACAGTCTGGCGATTCGCCAGCAAGAGGGAGCCCGGCTCCATCTGTATGTAAAAAAATTGTAAGAATTTATTAACCACTTAGATTGCACTGGCCAGTGCTATTCAACATTAAAAATCACACCTACAATATAGATGGAAACACATTTTTGGCTGTCCAACAGTTGGTTGTGAGTTCTAGCCAATATGAAACTCTCTATGGTAGTAATATCTGGGGATTTTTAGTCACCAAGAGTCGTTCTAAATGTCCAATGTCTGGCCAGACCAAGAGGAAAAAATGAAAAAAAGTCCAAAAAAATGCAATAAAAAGAGTAAAAAGATTAAAAAGTATATAAAATGGGGGAATGGAGTCCCGGACTGCTGCTGACCTACTGCTAGTGCAGTGGTAAATTGAGGATGTAAAGTACTTGCTTTTTAAGGGCAGGCAGATGTGGGATCCTTTTCTGGAGCTCCAGAAGGTATGGTGAGGATATTTAAAAGCTGTATGACGCGTTTCTCCACCTCCTATAAGGTGTCAGCAGCTTCATCAGATATCATATGCATAGAGGGTCGACAGTAATTAGGTCGACAGTCAATAGGTTGATATACCGTTCCTGGGGACATCATTATTGCGTATGCCCAAATCACCAGAACAACGAGAGTATATTTAATGGTACTAGGGGTGTTACCCTGGATCCAGAAGCCTGTGTGAACTGTACACCTTGCTCCAGTTTTAGATATGTCAATGGGCCTTATTCAGACCTGCTTGTTGGGCTGTGAGTGTTCTGAGCCCAGCAAGCAGCAAGATTCCACTACGCCGAACTCATGCCCCACCAACCTCCCACTCCCCTGTGCACTGCTGCAAATGCTTATATAGCCATGCACACGAGGGGAGGGGGGGGGGGAATCATTTACCATCAAAAGATTCCCGCCCCTGCTGCAGCGCCTGCTTCAGCTTTGCAAAGACCTTGGGGAGAAGGAGGCTGCTGATGACATCAGAGGCCCTTCTTCCCAATGGCTGGGGAACACATAAATTTTATGGAAAATGCCATTGGCATGCCCCCAAACATCCGCAGGGTGTCAATATCTCCTCGAGCAGCGAGCAAAGGCTAGCCTTCGCTCATTACACGATTTCGCAGCTCAGTTAATGGGTTTGAATCAGACACAGGCCCTTATTCAGATCTAATCGATGTACAAATTTGTTCTCAAAATGGGCAAAACCAAGTGCACTGCAGATGTAACATCAGTGGCAAATGCAGGATTTTCATGGGGGGGAAACAGCATAAAAATATTTACCTTTACAAAGCTCCTAGAGGTGGACCGAAACGTTGATCCTTTACCCTGCCGTGTTGCCTGATTAAAAATATCTGCCCTGAATTAAGACTGGTGAGTGACTCCACTTTGCAAACTATTTTATATATATATATATATATATATATATATATATACATACATACATACATACATACATACATACACACACAGGATATGACTGTTGAGGGGGATTACACTGGGCTTTTACTCTTATTTTACATGCATATACACATACACACATAGCATACCTACACACATACATATTTACACACATACAAATGCATACACACAGTACACAATTTATAAATACAGACACCCCACCTCAATAACACAAAAACATCCCCCTCCCTGCCCCTGCACAGCCACATGCTGTTTACCTGCCCCTATCCCCCTCCCTCCGGTACAGAAAGCGACCTTTCTTTTAGAACTGTAGCCAGGGATCAGCCACTGCCCCCGGCATTCATCCTGCCTCCGGCTCCTGCAGGACCCGGCATAGCAGGCCACTGACTGCATCACGTACCTGCGACCCCCATGGCGCCGGCTCCCCCTTCCTTGCCTGCCGCTGCCGCCGCCGATGTCCCGCCGTTGCTTCCATGGGACACTCAGAAGCCTGCCTCTGCCAATGCCGACATTACGCTGCTGCTTCCACTGGACACTCAGAAGCAGCAGCGGGCAGGAGGTCAGCAGCCCACTAAAAAAAAAAAAACTTGGCCTGTCTGGGGGGTTTCTTTGCAACCAGAAACCCCCTCTGCGTGCGCCACTGAACATGTATAGAGAGAGTTAGATTTGTCTAAATTATTTTGTTTCTGTGCTAAATACTGGCTGCATTATTTTTACACTGCAGTTTAGATTTCAGTTTCAACACACCTAACCCAAATGTAACTCTCTCTGCACATGTTACATGTGCCCTATCTGCAGTGCATATGGTTATGTCCATCCTGAGAACAAATTGTACTGCGATCAGATCTGAATAAGGGCCACAATGTGTACAGATCAAAAACATGCAAGATTTTTTAGCAGTATTAACTTGCATGCAACTCAGCATTAGGGCCAGATGTATCAAGCTTCAAAAAGTGATAAAGCCGGGAGTGATAAATAATCAGCCAATCAGCTCCTGACTGTCATTATTCAGACCCAGTCTATAACATAAAAGTTAGGAGCTGATTGGCTGGCGGGTTTATCACTCTCCATTTGATCACTTTTTGAAGCTTGATACATCTGGCCCTTAGTCTCCTAGTAGTGCACTTGGAAAATAACTCCATATACAGTATGTTCAAATGTGTTGACTGTCGACATGAATTTACAATCTGCAATGAAAGCATAACTTTGACACACAGACATTTGAAAAATAATAGGCAGTCAAAATTGCAAAGTGTTTGGTCACCGTGAAATAGCTGCCATACGGATGTGCCTGTTTAACGTATATGACACCAGGCAGAAATGTATTGGTTAAAGTATAACTTCTCTTCCTCCACACCCAACAGTCACACACCTTGTTCTTTAGAGTTATTTTACCATATATGGACATGAAACACCACAGTGTTGCTGAAACCAATTTGACATACAGTGAAGTACTGTATACACTATGTAACTTACAAGAATATTTACCTTAACGTATGACATCATTTACCAGGCACACAGTGGCCTGCTCCTTCTTTACTTAGTTGTATTCCATTTGAAACTTGCATGAGATTTTGCAGTATGTCTTTTGTTCTTTTATTCATTTATTCTGTGAGGTAAAATTACTGTTCCAATTAAGTTCCAAGTAATATCAGTAAAGGTAGATACATCAATTCTTTAGTTTATTCACTATGGTTGTGTGAAAAGAAATGGACCAACCTTCTCTTTAAAAATGTCAACTGTACTCTGTAATGACATGTTTTTCTATACACCATACAATACCGTACATTGAATAGGGAATAACACTTAAATGACTGATATCTCCCATATAGAATGACATACTGCAGATGTAGTTACTGACATTGCATGACAAACACAAAAATTGGAAAAATGAAGATTTTGCACTTTGATATATGATCAAACACAGACAAATAATAAGACGTCAGAATACAAAGAGCTGAATGATTAAGGGAGGGAGCCATCACTGTGAAAAGAGCATTGTATGAGGAAACCTTAGTAATATTAGAGAAGTATTAGCGCACCCTTCCACACCTCAGCCCAGATCAGACATAAATAACTAAAAGAAAACTTAACAAAGAAATCATTGTCATTAGTCAATCCATTGATAAGTTATGTTCTATAACTGGTGTCTGCCAGCTTTTTAAGTGTTAGGCAAATATAATTTATTTCTGGCAAGGGAATTTGTTCTGTTATTAGGGCACGCTCACTTGCTTCCTACAGTAAGGGAGACACTTTCTCTTTAATCAATAAACCGCTTTCTAATTAAACAAATAATTACGCTTCTGTTTACTTCTGAAGCAAAGCTCTAAGATGCCGACTAATATTAAGAGCTGGAAAACCTACTGACGCCTATTAATGAAACGTATGGTTCACAGTTGCCTAATTTTTATCTAGAAAATAGATTCATACTTTTAGTCTGTTTTAGCATTATCTTGCACCTTCACATAGGCATTTTTCTCATTTTGAAATTTTTGCTTTCTCTTAATGGGTGGTATTCAATTGTTATATTGCGCCCATGTACAGTGATGGAAGATCATGGGGCGATATTTAATTTATCTAGCTTTTGTGTATATTGCGCTCATTATAGTCAGGTTTAGCCACGCACTTGTGTATTTCAGCCAGCTGTTCCATTCGTCAGTTTTAGAACCACAGAGTCTTCCTATTAGAAAATGAATGATGTCTATGAGGAACACATCCTCATTGTACTTATTGCAGGTGGCAGCTGTGGAACTTCTAAAACATGGGTCTTCAAACGGCGGCCCTCCAGATGTTGTGAAACTACAAATCCCAGCATGCCTTGCCACAGTTTTAACACTTCCTTATAGCAAAACTGTGGCAAGGCATGCTGGGATTTGTAGTTTCACAACATCTGAGGGGACGCAGTTTGAAGACCCATGTTCTAAAATGTGAGCTCCACACTTTCACTTGAGGGTCTGAAAAGCTAGGGTACCAAGTAGCCTTAGACCAGCCCTGATTTCAGCTTACAACCCCAGGGGATAGCACGCTGAAATGCTGGTTAAAAACAATTGAATACCACCCAATATGATGTATTTTGCAGATACACCTACTGGCTTTAAGCTTATTACAATCTTATACTTTCTGGCTTATTGCTATATAAATATGAATATGTATATAAAAAAAAACATAAATGACAATAATCAGAATATATATTGTGAAAAGAAGACAGACTTTTTAAATATAAAACAGTGGCGTAACTACTGTAAGGCAGCCCCAGCTGCCGCTAGGGGGAGCAAGCCACAGTGGGGTCTGTGTGGGCGCCAGAACCCGCTCGATGCACTGATATACTGCTGCTTGCCGTTGCCCACTGGCTGAGCAACGGAGGCCAGTTAGCCACAGTGCGGGTGCGGCCATGGCAGAGATGACAAATCCCTCCACTGATTCAATTGACTGTACACAGAGCTGGCTATTAGCTACTGTGTACAGGATGGGCGGGCGGACGGGCGTGCTAGGGCAGCCTGGGGTGCGTCGGAGCCAAGGGAAGCAGAGGTGTATGCTGGTCTCTCTTTCTCTATCCTGCTTCAGCTTCTCCGTTATGCACATCACACGCTGGAGAGGAGTCCGGGTGAGGGGGGGGGGGGCACAAATTTTTTGGCAGGGAGGAGCAAAATTTATAGTTACAGCACTGATATAAAATATATAAAATGTTGCACAATCAGCGGGGACGCCAATGATACTAAGGTTGATAAGTACGGTACATTTTAGGATTCCTAGACCACTTAAAATGTAGCATGTAAGATAAAAACATATACTGTATAACATTTTGGAAGAAAAGCAAAAAGCATTTAAAAATGTTATGATTTCACAGATTGTTGCTTACCCCTACACAGATTAGCTCAAGCAGGGGTAAGCAACTACCGTTCTCGAAAGCTACCAACAGTTGGCGTTTACCAGGCCACCTAAATGGTACACAGGTGCACTCATTACTGTAACATTTTGAAAGATCCATAGGTGGTGCTAATTACTTCACTAGTGATTCTGCGAGGAGACATGGAAAATGTTCACTGTTGGTAGCTCTCGAGGACTGGAGTTGCATAGGGATGTTTTTACAACAGAGTAGGTCCCTGGACAAAGCAATGAACAGAGGCCCATACCGGTGGCAGCTGTGTTATCCTGGGGGGGGGGGGGGGGGGGGGGGGAATACTATCGCCGTTGGCTTAGGTTGGGGGAGTTGGTACAAACAGCATTGTATAAGATGTCAAGGGGGGCTGTTGGCAGTGCCCTTCCACTTGGCTGTCCCAAATGGATCTTTCTGGGTCCTTCGGCTCCCAGCTCCCATTGGCAGATACAGAATAGTCCTCCTTGGAATCCTGGGACTCTTGGGGCCCATGGAGCTCACTGGAAGAGATTTATTTATTTATTTACAGCTTCTTATGTAGAGCAGCAGATTCCGTTGCGCTTTACAATTGTAGACAATGATAAAACAAACTGGGTAACATACAGATTTGAAAGTAGGAGGGCCCTGCTGCAAGCTTACAATCTATAGATTGTAGGGATGGCTTCCTGTACAATTTGGGGGTATAATGGCATTCTGCTTACATGGAACCAATAGCAAGGCAAATTTACATTTCCCATTTTACTAATGTTAATAACAGTATCCGACATACAGATGCGGGTTGTGTGACTGAAACAAAAGCTGTTAAGCCATTGACACTTTGACATAAATAGCCTATCTTTACAATACAAAAACAAAGTTTTACCATTAACTGGGTTTTCTTTTTTTCCAGATTCTGAATTCCTCCCTGGACAATGCACGGATCCTGTTGCAGATAGACAATGCTAAGTTGGCAGCAGAGGACTTCAGACTCAAGTAAGCACGCCACCTACAGAATAGTATGTGGTCATTAGATCGACAGTGAAAAGGTCGACCACTATTGGTCGACAGTTTAAAGGTCAACAAATGAAAAGGGTTGACATGCATAAGGTGGACCTGGTCAAAAGGTAGACACAAGCAAAAGGTCACCATGAAAACGGTCGACATGTAAATTGATCGACATGAGTTTTTCATGATTTTTCTTAAAGCGATACGTTCATACTTTACCATCCAGGTGGGTATAGAGAAAGAATATAATAGTGTGCCAAGAGCAACAAGGCACCATGCCTATAGCATGGAAACCGCAGCGAGCCATCTGAGGGGCAGGTTACACTTATATGGTGTCCATGTCAACCTACGTCAACATAGAATCCAAAAAAGTGAAAAACCCATGTCGACCTTTTCCCATGTCGACCTTTTATTTGTGTTAACCTGACAATACCAACCTAATGCTTGTCGACGTGTTTTATGTGTCAACCTTTTGACTGTTGACCAATAGTGGTCAACCATTTGATTGTCAACTTAGACACTGACGACCTAATGACCCACGCCCTTACAGGAAATGATGTGTACATATGCTACTGTTACCCAGCATGATTATATTCAGTACTGCTAAGTAACCCATTACGTCATAATCCATTACTGTAATTATCTGAGGATATTCTCAGTAAAAAATTGCTCCTCTGGAACAAATACATATAAGACATACCCAGAACAGTGAATAAATGCATATATAAGCATATACGTTTCCATGTAGCATTATCTTCAGAGTAGTTATTTTAAATAATTTATGGATTGGTTACACAATTTGCAATAAACGGATGTGTGCTCCCAACTGACACAATACAGATGACGTTATATTATAGTTGCACAAACAGCTCAGATGTAGCTACAGGTTAAAGACCTGCAGTAGCTAGACCGTGCCCTATGGAGCCTGCAAACTAATCTTAACTCATAAAAGAAAACACCTACAAAGTACTCAGACCATTCATCTGATGACGTGTCTTATTTTCTGTGTGTCACAAACTCTGTGGCTGCTCCTTCTTGTACAGTACATGTCTGTCTGCTTCGAGTATCCCTGATCCAAAATATTTGGGGCCAGAAGAATTTTGGATAATGGATTATTCTGTATTTCAGAATATTTTTATACTTCAATAAGGTATTTTGAGGTAGCTTGCATTTATGTTTTTTAAACACATCAAACACATGAAATACGCGCAAAATATATTTTACTTGTGCATAGGTTTCAAAACATGAAACAAAGTTTGCGTACTTGTGTACACATATTTAGTGCCAGTTACATATCATGTCCTCAGTAGTGCCAGTTACAGTTGTCCCCAGTAGCGTCAGTTACATATCATGTCCCCAGTTGTGCCATTTGCATATCATGTCCTCAGTAGTGCCAGTTTCAGATGTCCCCAGTAGTGCCAGTTACATATCATGTCCTCAGTAGTGCCAGTTACATATCATGTCCTCAGTAGTGCCAGTTACATATCATGTCCTCAGTAGTGCCAGTTTCAGATGTTGCCAGTAGTGCCAGTTACATATCATGTCCCCAGTAGTGGCAGTTACATATAATGTCCTTAATAGTGCTGTTACAGATGCCCCCAGTAGTGCTTTTAGCAAGATAAACTATTTTTTGTTCACACAATTTTGAGGTCTGGCACTCCCAATAAAATATCCACTTGGGCAGGTGCCCTCACAGGGGGAATGATATATAGGCCCTTATTCAAATCTGATCGCAGTACAAATTTGTTCTCAAAATGGGCAAAACCATGTGCACTGCAGGTGGGGCAGATGTAACGTGCAGAGAGAGTTAGATTTGGCTGCGGTGTGTTGAAACTAAAATCTAAGTTGCAGTGTAAAAATAATGCAGCCAGTATTTACCCTGCACAGAAACAAAATAACTCACACAAATCTAACTCTCTCTGCACATGTTACATCTGCCCCACCTGCAGTGCACATGGTTTTGCCCATTTTGAGAACAAATTTGGGTACTTATGTAGTATCTGGGCTGCCGATTTTTTGATTGTATGCCTTAAGTTAAGGCATACAATCAGATGCGATGCGATGCGATATCGCATCGCATCGCATACGACCATGCGATGCGATGCGATATCGCATCGCATCGCATACGACCATGCGATGCGATGCGATGCGATGCGATGACCCGATTTTTCCATAGGATTCAATGTTAAAATGGACTGAGTCCATTTTAACATGGAATTCAATGGGAAAAAGGGGTCCTTTTCATACCCCTACTATCCAAGTGGGCATGGAGTTGGATATAAACCTGTGGCGAGCGTAGCGAGCCACCGAGCCCGAAGCGTGGCGAGCGAAGCGAGCCCCGCGAGGGGACGGTATTCTGTGTCCCCTCGCGGGGCTCGCTACGCTCGCCACGCTTCGGGCTCGGTGGCTCGCTACGCTCGCCACAGGTTTATATCCAACTCCATGCCCACTTGGATAGTAGGGGTATGAAAAGGACCCCTTTTCCCATTGAATTCTATGTTAAAATGGACAGAGTCCATTTTAACATTGAATCCTATGGAAAAATCGGGTCCATCGCATCGCATCGCATCGCATCGCATGCGATATGGTCGGGTGCGATGCGATGCGATGGACCCGATTTCAAAATCGGCAGCCCAGTTACTACATAAGTACCCAAATTTGTACTGCGATCAGATTTGAATAAGGGCCATAGTGCAGAGATGCGGCACTTGGTCTCTTTGAATAATACAACGTTAAGCAGAAATTGCTGGTTAAGACAACTTTTCATTTGTTTATTCAACTGTTTTCATGTCACAAATAAAGCAAACAAAATGACATACCTATATAGAAGTGAATCACCCATGTGCAGCGTTCAGCAGCAGCTGGGCGTGCGGTGTCCGGCAGCGTCAACTACTGATGACGTCACCATCCCGGCCAGGCTCCCTCTGCTGTTAGTGTACCATCACCATGACAACAAACTGGCAAACAACTGTGGAGCAAGAAATGCATTAATTTGAATGTATATATCATGCTATAAACAATATATCGTGCTTAAAACAATATATTCGGCAGGCAAAGGCATAAAGAATACTTTCATTAAAAAACCAATACCTCTCCTGAAATAAATACATATATATATGCATTTAACGGAAACAAGCATTTATTTATTAACAATTTCTTATATAGCGCATACATATTCCGCAGCGCTTTTACAGAGTATATATGAACATTCACATCAGTCCCTGCCCCAGTGGAGCTTACAATCTATATTCCCTACCACATGTACATGCACACAGACACATTCATTCTAGTGTAAATTTAGTTGGGAACCAATTAACCTACCAGTATATTTTTGGATTGTGGGTGGAACCAAAGTACCCAGAGGAAACCCACGCAAGTACGTGGAGAATATACAAACTCCGCACAGTTAGAGCCATGTTGGGGATTGAACCCATGACCTCAGTGCTGTGAGGCAGTAATGCTAACCATTACACCGTCCCAAGCATAAGAAAGGATTTAAAACTCCTACAGATATATAATAAAATGAAATGTCCTGTTAGAAGTTTAGTTGCTTAACTAATTATTTAATCTCATGATACTGTATAGAAAATGTTTTTTTTTTTTTTTGGTACTTATGTAGTATCTGGGCTGCCGATTTTTTGATTGTATGCCTTAAGTTAAGGCATACAATCAGATGCGATGCGATGCGATATCGCATCGCATCGCATCGCATCGCATCCGATATCGGATGCGATGACCCGATTTTTCCATAGGAATCAATGTTAAAATGATTCCTATGGAAAAATGGGTCCTTTTCATACCCCTACTATCCAAGTGGGCATGGAGTTGGATATAAACCTGTGGCGAGCGTAGCGAGCCACCGAGCCCGAAGCGTGGCGAGCGAAGCGAGCCCCGCGAGGGGACGGTATTCGTCCCCTCGCGGGGCTCGCTTCGCTCGCCACGCTTCGGGCTCGGTGGCTCGCTACGCTCGCCACAGGTTTATATCCAACTCCATGCCCACTTGGATAGTAGGGGTATGAAAAGGACCCATTTTTCCCATTGAATTCCATGTTAAAATGGACTCAGTCCATTTTAACATTGATTCCTATGGAAAAATCGGGTCATCGCATCGCATCGCATCGCATGGTCGCATGCGATGCGATGCGATCTCCCGATCCGACCCGATTTAGAAATCGGCAGCCCAGATACTACATAAGTACCTTTTTTTTTTTTTTAAATAATGTATTATAGATTTGAAACTGAACTGAGCCTGAGGATGGGTGTGGAACAAGACATTATGGGACTGCGTAAAGTAATTGATGATCTTAGCCTGGCCAAAGCAGACCTTGAGGTGCAGATTGAGTCCTTGCAAGAGGAGCTGGCCTATATCAAGAAGAACCATGCTGATGTGAGTTTACCAGAACATACAGTAAATTATACAGTGAAAACTATGAACTTTGTCTTGGTAAAACAAATTGCAGACATTATGCGGGTTGGGATCATTTGGTCTACACTGCAGCATGATGGTCGAAAGTCATTAGGTCGACACCATTAGGTCAACATGAGAAAAGGTTGAAATGGGTCTAGGTCGACATGGGAAAAGGTCAACATGTTCCTAGGTCAAAGGGTCATTAGTTCGACAGGTCATTAGTTCGACAATGTTTAGGTCGACAGTCAAAAGGTCGACATGGGGTTTTTAACTTTTTTTAACCTGGATGTCAACACAGTCGACATGGATGTCAACACAGTCGACATGCGCTCGCAGTGCGTCGGGCACAATATTTTATTTTCCCACCACGCCCTAGTGGATGGGTGGATGATAGGGTATGAAATACCGCCTGTCGGCACATGTCGGCTCAAAAAAAACCAGTGAAAAGCCCCATGTCGGCCTTTTGACTGTTGACCTAGACAATGTCGAACTAATGACCTGTCCAACTAACGACCTGTCGAACGAATGACCTTTTGACTTAGAACCATGTCAACCTTTTCCTATGTCGACCTAGACCCATTTGACCTTTTCCCATGTTGACATAATGGTGTCGACCTAGTGACTGTCGACCATCATGCTGTAGACCAAATGACCGCATCCCCATTATGCTACATAAGTGATCTCACTTACTGAGTGTCATTACAATATATGTCAAAAGCAGTCGCAGAACTCCCAGAGACATTGGAGTTTCCTACTGCTGGGCAACAAGCCCTGAAGGGGTACCTCCATCTTTGGCATGTACAGCAGCATTTGAGTTACTGCTGTCCTTCCCTGCAGTTCGGAAGCAGCACACCTGATGCAGCACTGGTCATCTGTAGCTGGGTCGGGAGCAGCCTTCGGTGGTCGCTGACGCCAACATAGAGCCTGCTGCTACCCATTCCCTGGCTTGTAGTGCCACAGGGGGTCTGTGTGTATGGCTTAACGTCCTGCTGGTAGTGCCACCGGAGTCTGTGGGGATATTTTTCTGAGCTCTCTGGTTCTCTGCTCTGGCTATCCTGGTCAACAGAAAGGACGTAGGTAAAACTTTGTTTGTCTCCGGACGACTTGGGAAAACCCAGGGCATAAGACATCCGAGACATTGAGACATTCCAAGATGAGTAGCATATTATATTTTTCATTACTTTTTGGATCTAGTGGTGCATAAACACTGAAATTGAAGGACAATGTCAGCATTCTCGACCTATGGGAACGACCAATCGTTCAGTGCATCGTTAGCGATGCGCATACCCGACGATCGTTAACGATGGTCTATGATCTTCCTGCATGCGGGAAGATCATAGACCAATCTTTTGTGTATCAAATCGTTCCATGTGTGCGCACGATGAACAATTAGATTCACTCCTGAATGATGTCAGATTGCTTCCGGCCTTTAGTCGCATCACAGACACCTCAAATAGCTGCCCAGTGTGCTAGAGACATTAGGCTGTGACAGTAACCACATAGGAGTTGGGCTTGCACATATATAAAGTTACAGATGAAACGCAATGGAATATGCCATGCACTCCCAGCATTTCATTGGGCACGCCTCCCGTTGTTTGTGGGCACACGCATGAAACGCAGGGGATCCACCCCAAGATGCTCATCCCCTGTTACTCAGGCTGTGAGCGCCTTGCAGATACAGAAATTTGCAGAAGGTGTTTGCAGCCAGGCCCTGCACATGGGAATTTTGGAAAATGTGCATGTGCAGTCCTCAAACCATCAGACAGCAGCTGAATTTTGACCTGTCGAACAGGCTGCATACAGATGTATAAATGTTGCACACCACATTGATCAGTGTATGCTCAAATTGTAATTTTGATGGTTCTATATTGTATACAGTATTTATGTGAATAAGGCACTCTGCTTGGCTTCGTGCCTTCTGCGTGGCTTCTGTCGAGAACCTGGTACACCAGAGGCCATTTGACACAATTGTACTGTAGCAATAGTAAAAAAAAGGACATATCTATATACTAAAAAATGAAAACTGCCAGAACAATCATGGATTTTTGTGTATTTGATTTGTATTGATGATGATAATGATGAGGATATGGGGTGGGGGGGAATCTATCAATAAAAAATACAGACGGCTCTAAAGTTAGAAACTGTTCTGCATATTATTGCCCCTAGATTTATTTCTGTATATCTGTGTACAGGAGGTTGGAGTTCTTCGCCAGCAAGTTGGAGGCACAGTCAGCGTAGAGTTGGATGCAGCCCCCTCTCTGGATCTAGCCAAGGTCTTGGCTGACATGCGAGTCCAATGTGAAACAGTAGTAGAAAAGATAAGGCAAGATGCCAGGGAACAATATGAAAGCCAGGTATGTATGCTGCACAGGCAGTAAGAATATGTGTGATCCTGAATAAAGGCCAAACTTCAACTATGAATGCATATTTTATTTTTCAATTGTCAAGCAAAATCAGCTTTTACAATACATAAAATCAGGGCTGTAATATGGCAACATTTATGGGGAATATAGCAATGCAGGCCCATTCTTCTGTGAGCCCTGATGCTAAACTTAAAAAAAGTCCTTGATCTGCATTTCTGTGCCTTGAGAAGGTGGGCAGACATTGTTGTGTCCCCTTAACGTTTGGAATCTATAACAGCTGAACCCCTACAGTGGAACAATTCAATGTACAAATAATTTACTGTATCAACTGACCCCTGAAAATAAATGATATATCTAGCTATAGTAAGAGGTACATATTTCAGATTATCAGCATTGCGCAGTTGGATAACCTATGCTAAACAATCCTTTATATTCTACTTAATGATGGCCATTAATAATAATAATAGGGCTTTCATTTCATAGGGTTGCATCAGCACTGGTTTTACCTATCATGTTGACCATAAATAATTATATTTGGTTTAGGACCACCAAAACAAGGATACACCGGATGTGTCTCATGGCACCTTAGAGTGCAGCCGGTTTGGGAACCACTGTCCTATAGCATAATGCAAGTTCCTTTATCATTCTAAATAGTATGCTGAACTGAGATACAACAGACTTACCGGTTCTATGTAACTACAGCTTACTCCAGGCCTGGTCGACCGGTGGCTCTCCAGCTGTTATTAAACTTCAGAACCCAGCATTCCTTTCCGCAGTTTTGCTATTAGGGAATTCTAACACTGTGGCAAGACAACAGCTGGAGAGCCGCAAGTTGGCTAGGCCTGGCTTACATGCTGCGCACAAAGAGACCCAGTACTGTAGGTTTGTATGGAAGAGCTGAATATAGAAAACTTTATGTCTACAAACATCTTAATACAAGTATACAAAATATAGTTATTCAATTTGCATGCGCAATATTTTTGTTTCTTTTTCTAGGTCGAAGTGATAACCACGGATATAACCAGGAATACGTCTGAGCTGGAACAACACAGAAGTGTACTTATAGAGCTACAACGCACCACACAAGGGCTGGAAATAGAGCTACAAGCAGAACAGAGCAAGGTAATATGTCACAATCAACATAACAACCATTGTCATTACTTCTAATATAAGTAATATACGGCAATAAGATCATATTAAAATATAGTGAATTGTTTCCAAAATGATTGTATAATTATGTTAAAATGTACTTATGTTGTACTACATTGTTTTCTATTGCTATCTTCATTGTGTGTACTAGTCAAGGGTCTTTTGGATGGACAGTACATAGTACTTCCAATAAAACCTAGTCCATCCTACTTTATAACACATCTGATGTATCTGTTTTTACCTGCAGAAAAATGCATTAAGCGCCACCCTTGAAAATATAAACGCTCAGTATGCTACAAAGCTGAACCAGATACAGGGATTTATAAGCAACATTGAAGCCCAGCTGCAGCAGATTCGATTGGACATAGGGCGTCAGACACAAGAGTACGAGGTTCTCCTGAACATCAAGATACGCCTGGAAATGGAGATAGAGACTTACCGTCGTCTACTAGAGGGGGAAGAGGCAATGTGAGTAAAGGTTTTTGTATGTAAAAACTAAACCAACCATTTCTAGCTATAGAGTAACTTTATTCCAAAGCACCACACATACAGCATGATTCAAGCTTGTTCAGAAGGGGCTGAATTTGTCCCCGTTCCAATGGTGGGGGGTCTGCTCATGCATGCATATCCCCTATGTGAATGTCTCCGGCGAGTATCACACTCAATGAGGCGTTCCCATGGGTAGGGGAGGGAGAAGGGCTGGGGGCGGCATCAGGGGAGGAATGCCCAACATTTTATAGGCGTCCCCATGAAAACACTGGACGTTCCCCTGGGAATGCAGGCAGTCCAATGCTTGCTCAGGGCGGGTTGGCTGACAGCACATGACGTCAGCATCCACCTCCTTTTTGGCGGTCTCTGACGGTAATAAAAGTAAATTCTGACTGACTTTTATAACCGAAGGGGAGAGAAATCTTTAGATGGTTGACGACCATTGAATTAATTCTCTCCCCTTGGACCACATGTGAGGGGATGTTCTTAGACACATTCCCTCACATGCTATCGAGGGGATGCCGGAGACGCTGGCGGCTGGGGGGGAGTTTGGCAGGGTGACACTGACCTGTTCGTTAGGCTGTGTAAATTGGGTTCAATATTCCCAGGACATACAGTATAAGGCCAGATGTATCAAACTTCAAAAACTGATGGAGTGGAGAGTGATAAACAACCAGCCAATCAGCTCTTGATTGTCATTTTTCAAACCCAGCCTGTAACATGGCAGTTTTTATGTGCACTACATAGGGTTACACTGGGCAAAATAGGCAATGCCTGGACAAGATGAGACATAGGGGGAAATTTACTAAAGGAAATTTGTAAAAAATAGGTGTATTTGTATCCAGAAATACACTTATTTTTTACATTTTCTATCCTGAAAATACGGCAATTCGTATTCGTATTGATAGCACATTTTTTTACAAATTTCCTTTAGTAAATTTCCCCCATAATGAGGGAGATAAAAAGTACTAGGCAATATCCTTGCTAAATCAGCAGAACCATGCATTGTTTATTCTGTCAAAGGATTACCGGGTGAAGCAGCCATGTTAGGGGCACTACATTGAGTAGCCAGGTAAGTATGGGTGCAAGATGGTTGAAATTCTTTTGAGATGATAGGGATTACTCCAGTAATCTTCAAAGAAGTTATATTTATTAATATACTTCAAGCAATAAACCAATTCAGTTTTTTTATGCAGTCACACTGGAATCCAAGCTGCTTAAGGCAAATTGGTTAGCTCAGCGCTGTTCAACAAAATGCTCTAAAATGACAGAAAATAGTATACCGAAACTAAATGATTATTTTGTAAAGCACAAAATAAGCAGGATTGTATTAGCAGAACAAATACATTTGTTACAAAATCATTACCAATACATTACAATGTCACATCACTCAAAAGTAAACATCTTCTCCAAATGTTTAACTCTTGCTCAATATAAATGTCTAGCTAATTTAACCAATTTGCTACCACACAATGCAAAACATTATTTTCAGTTCAGTGTACAGTAACTATACAGTATGTTTGCAGGGTAACAATTGAAGAGTCAATTAAAGTGACACTATCTTACATCCATTATGGGTCTCAATGGTAACTGCCAGTGTGCAGCACTTTTTTTTTCTTTGAGTCTAAGGGGGATAGCCTATTGTGCCTGATGCTGCCTGGTCATTATCGTGGTATCCAATTAGAGCCCATTTTTATCATCCGAAAATGGACCCGCCATCGGGCAAAAACTCAAGGGATTGGGAATAAGTCCTCAATCATCCAGCCGTACAGAGCATTGTCACAGTTGGGGAGTGTCCCAGAGGGAATGCCACCTCCCTCCATTTGTAATAGCTGCCTCCCGCCTGCCTCTAAAGGCCACCTCTGAGATAGTCCAATCCATGTGAAAGAAGGATCTGCCCTCTTCACTACAGTATAAAACATTGTGTGGTCAACCAGCACTCAAATAACAGAGTGTAGCTTTCAAATAAAAAGAGGAAATCCCTCCCCACCTCCCAAGAATTGCAGAATAATAGAATCCTTGATGTGTGGTGCTTCTTTGATGTTCATACTGTATATTCATGAAGAGAAACAAAGAATATTTCATGGTGTAGTATGATCTATATGATTAAACATTCCCCCTCAGGTGAGAGCACTCCTCTATAGACTGTGCAAAAATACAGGATAGTCCTACACACCTCATGGTTAGCATTGCACACCTTATTCACCCCTCTGGGGACTACGTTACCTTTTAATTATCCTCATAACAGAGATTTTGATCACTTGATATTAAACTTAGAAGGTAATGTGTTGGAGCAACAACCCAAGCAAGATATTTTCATACAGAAAACATCTTAATATCCCATCTTGCACAGCGGTTACCTTTTTATGTTCCCCACAAATGAGGATTAATCCACATAAATAGTATCCATGGAGGACAAACAGCTTATGTCTAGTTTTGTTTTTAGAAAAGTCCCAGGTGTAATGGAATGGCGAAATAGAATGTCTCTGCTTTATGCAGATGGACCATGCCAACTTCCATACAGATATATATGGGATGCAGTTAAAATCCCGGCGGTCGGGATCCCGGCATTCAGAATCCCGACGCCGGAATCCCGACCGCCGAAATCCCGACACATTCTCCCTCCGTGGGTGTCCACGACACCCCTGGAGGGAGAATAAATTAGTGTGCCGAGCGCAGCGAGGCACCGGGCCCGCTGCGTGGCGAGCGCAGCGAGCCCGCAAGGGGGGGCGATCCACGTCCCCCCCTTGTCGGGATATGGCTGTCGGGATTCCGGCTTCGGGATTCTGAACGCCGGGATCCCGACCGCCGGGATTCAGTACTGAATCCATATATATATATGCAGTAATAGTGTGTACACGTGGTGATTTTGACTATATACTGTAATTATAATCGACTCGCCATTGAATGTTCTTTTGCAACATGATGCAGATTCGATATTGATGCGTGCTCCCGTGTAGTGTAAATTGAATAGAAAAGTAGACTTGCCAGGCAATAATGGTATAATGGTGTGTACACATGGTGAGATCTGGTTTTCAATTTCATTTGGTCTATTTGATTTGTACTACTTGATTTCTCTACTGCTTTTCGATTTTCACTTTTTTGACCGATTTTTGCTATATAGTCTTGCCTGGCAAGTCTACTTTTCTATTTGATTTACAATACAGAGGAGCACGCATCGGGATCGAATTTGCTTCGAATGTAGCAAAACACATTTGATGGCCATATGATTTCGATTTGATGTCGATTCTATATGAACTACTGTATATACGGTAGTCAAAATCGAAGGGAAATCTAAAAGTAGTAGAGAAATCGAATAGTACAAATCAAATTGGCCAAATCAAGTTAAAAACCATGTCTCACCGTGTGTACACACCATTAAGCGTTAGATATCTTTTTGCAAAATAATAATAAATAATAATTTTGTACCTTACATGTACAGTTTTTTGCTTATTTATCGGTTCTTGCCTCTAAGCAGAAGGGTTGAAGGCAGACCAAATTGCATAACTCCCATACTTTCTATTAGCTGTGACTGAATAGATCAGCCCCAGCCCCAGCCTTCCCATTCTATTTATTGCATTCCACCTGCTAGGAAGAAGTTACACTAGAGGCTATTTTTCTACATTATCATGGGTAAGAAATAAGAATGGTATAGGTGTCATTTACTATAAGTCCTTGTATTTGATGAGCAGTACACAAATGCTTTTAGTTATATCTCCAGATATTTTACATATTACTATTTTTCATTTATTTTACAGGACACTGGAATTAGAAGAGAAGCTAAGAGGTAATATAATCAGAATTTATATGAATTTCCTCAAAGTAAACATGAAATAAAAATGTGCATAAATCAATTCCATTAGGAGGCCACCATAAAATTGGTAATCTAGCTCAAAAAAATATAATTAGAAAATGTTGCCTGGATTATGGGGGTTATTCTGATTCACTCGGAAAGGCACAATCACTCTCTAATGAAAAAATGAACTGCAGGTGGGGCTGATGTAACATGTGCAGATAGAGTTAGATTTGGGTGTGGGGTGTACTTCAAACTGATATCTATATTGCAGTGTAAAAATAAATCAGCCAGTACCCTGCACAGAAAGAATAAAACACCCAAATCGAACTCTCTCTGCACATGTTACATCAGCCCCACCAGCAGTACACATGGTTTTGTCCATTAGAGAGTGATTGTGCCTTTCCGAGTAAATCAGAATAACCCCCTATATGTAAATTGCACCAATACATAAGGCGCACATTATACAATTCTGCTCAAATAGAACCAAAGTTTAAAAATACAAAAATATAATTTCAAGCCACTGTATTTAATACCATTATCTATGTTTGTTTAGTTTTATTTCAAGCAAGGAGGTATAATGTATGAAATGTTTGTGAAGGGCTTAAATAGTACAGACTACATTTTGTAGCTTGTTGGGCCTGTTCCTTAGCCACCTCCATAAGACTTGTACTCAGGGCAGTAGAGAGCCTGGTCAAGCCCAGGTACTTTTCAGGGGGCCCAATTCTAAAAGACGTGGCCATCCACCCGTAGAATAAAATAGCATAGTAAGCACCTCTCTGGCCATACTACAGCCCAGCATACAGCAGAATGTGCTGGGTTGAGAAGAGTTGTTGCAATGGTTACAGCCAGACAATGCACTAATACAGAATGCTGGACCTCAAACTCTTCCTCTCATTCCAGAACAAAACAGAAGCAGAAAGATAAAGACTATTGTAGAAGAAATGATTGATGGAAAAGTTGTAACTACTGAAGTGAAAGAGATCGAAGAGAAGCTACCAAGTATATTCCAATAAAAATGATAAAGTCATGCAAATGCAATATTGAAAAGAAGACATATTTTTGATGAAGTTTTCCAAATAAAATGTCTTAAACCAACTGTCTGATTTTTTTTTTTTTTGTATGATAAGGAATTTGATACATACAGTAAGAGGTATTTTACTAAAGTTTCTAAAAATGAAAAGAGGGGATGTTGCCAATAGCAACCAATCAGATTCTGTCTATCAATTCTCTATGGCATCCTGCAAAGTGATAGACAGAATCTGATTGGTTGCTATGGGCAAGATCACCTCTTTTCATTTTTAGAAACTTTAGTAAATTTTTTCCATACTGTCAACATTGAGGGGAAACATAATAAAAAATCTAAATTAAAGAAGTTGACATTTTACAAAGTTTGATACATTTTCCCAATTGTCCTACATTATTTTGTTAATCTTATATATTACTAGTTATTTACATAGCGTGCACATGTTATTCAGCACTTTACAGAGAATATTTTAACATTCACATCAGTCCCTGCCCCAGTGGAGCTTACACTCTAATATTCCCTATATTTTGTTGAGATTTAATTAACCTACCAGTATATTTTTGGATTCTGGTAGGAAACTGAAATACCCGGGTGTAACGCTGCGGAGGTGGGAAAGTTTAAAGTTAGGCTTTGGGGAAGGAGGTTTAGGGATAGGAACTTAGAAGAGGGATTAGGGTTAGGCAGAGTGGGAGGGCCTTAGGTTTTGGATGGTGGGGTATAAGGGTTAGAATTAGACACTAGCAGGGAGGGTAAGGGTCAGACTAGACTGTGAGGGGGAGGATTATGGTTAGGCTGCTGGAAAGAAAGGTTAAGGGGGCAGGGGAGGGGTAAAGAAAACCGAGGGCTGATTAAGAAAGAGGTGACATAAACCACAGAAGGAGTCTGAGCTTCCAGCACTTTAGGTTGTGTGTTGCTAGGGTGTTATGACAAGATCAGTGATAGCTAATTAGGGATCAAGGGAGAATTTCTTTGAGCTAGGAATAGGCAGGAAGTCAGGTGACCTTCCTCTCTGGTCGGAATTTCCCCACCCTCCCTCCCTAACTTTCTATTTCTTGGCGGTGGTAAAGAACGGTCCTTGTTTAAATGAATATCGTATGAAGATAGTGGGTGCGCTGTCCCGACATTGATATGTCGCTAGCCCATGCCCTTTGGACAGGGGATGGGCTGCACCATCCGCACGGGTTGTGATCTTACCCCTCTCTCTTTTCTATGACCGTTCTTTAGGGCCGCCACCCTTTATAGTCAAGTTATAGCTGTCAATTAATACATTTGACATCATATTTTGAAACGCCAGCACTTGTGTGTGTCTCGTTATTTTAGTGTTAAGTTAGTTTTAATGTTTTAGATAAGTTTATTAAAGTGTGGGGCATAAAGATTGCAGATTGTGGGTTTATTATACTTTCCTGACCCTTGTTGGGATTCCCCCCTTTGGGATGCCAGCGGCAGTATTCTGACCATCGGCATCCTGACCATCGGTCATCCATATGTATGCTATTGTATATCATAATGCGAGTGGGGGGTTCTATTTTGCAAAGTGTGTACTGACAGCCCTACAATGCATTGTGCCCTAATGTCACCTAGGGCCCTACTATGGTTCATAAAATAAAGTTACTATACTAAACATTACTATAGGGCATAACTTAACTAAGTCACTACCATGCTTTAGAGAATAAATGAGAGCCCTATATGGGGCATAAAATTAACAGCTGCTGTGAACAGATGTCTCACTAAAAGCAATGGCAGACTGCTCTTTTAAAATTTCGCCATGGGGCTCACAAAGTTCTTCCTATGCCCCTGATAATGATGTTTAGTTTTTAATCCAATGGTTATGTCTAAAAATCACGTGATTTGCAGTAATCTGCAAGTGTTTATTACTGCACACAGCAGGATTCAATCTTATGCAACACAGAGATGATCAAACAGTGCTGTGTGTTTTGAAATGGCCTACAATTGCAAACCTAACCTAACCTAACCTGATAAATACCGTGGCTCCCTCCTATCTATAACAAGGTAATGTCCAGGCAATTTCTAACAGTCATCATGCTTTATTGAAAACACTGAGCATGGTGCACTGAAGACCGAGCTCTATTTACTACATTAATAGATACCAATGCTCACCAGCCTACGTACAAGAGAAGTAATTTAAAATTCCAATGTGTTAAATAATTTATTAAGGTTAAGCTTCAGCGACCATGAGGGGTGGTCAAAGTTTAGCAAAGATTAAACACAGTGTCATGGGAGCATCAGCTTCAGGATGATCTCATACATTCCATTATTACTGAGTGAGTTCTGTAGCTAAAGAATAAACCAGGCATTCCCAAAGCAGACCATTGACCTACAGGGTATGAATTTGGAGGTTGCTGATACCTGCCAGCTTATCACTCTTTAAACATCGGTGTTTTTACTATTTAAATATAGCATCAGCCTTTTGTAAAATTCAGTATCATTGCCTAATATATAGCATATAAAAGACAGAAACTGAGTCCAGTTTTTAGTTGATCTTCACAATGTACAGTCACGTTACTGTCAAGAGGGTGAACGCTATCAAAACTGGCCATGTACAAACCGGCAGCCTTAGTGGTGGAAGCTATTTGAAAGTATCAGCAGGGGGCTATGCCTCCTCTGTTTATGGTGGAGCAGGAGGTCTGGGCACCAGAATTTCTTCTACTTCACAAAATGTAGTCGTCTCAGGGAGGCCCATGAAACAATTGGGCATCGGGAATGAGAAGGAGACCATGCAGAACTTGAACGAACGCTTGGCCACCTACATAGACAAAGTACACTCTTTGGAGAAGGCTAATGCCCAGCTAGAGGTACAAATCAAGGAGTGGTACACCAAAAATTCTGGAACCCTGGAAAGAGATGACAACCATTACTTTCAAATGATTGACGATCTGAGAAAACAGGTAATAAGTTATTTCTTAATCAAAATATTACTGAATAAAAAAAACCAAACTTATGTTTTGTTCTTATAATATGTACTGAATATGTTTAAAAAAAAAAAAACTTAATATGCATATTTTTCACCAGATTTATATTATCCCCCAATCTTTTTTTAAATGTTTATTCAATTAGACACTTTGGATTATAATTCTGGGCTTCTGCTACAAGATAGTAATATGCGTGCATGAAGAGGTAACAATATCATCCCAAATTATTGCAAATATGATGATAAATTAGACAAATGTCAACACAAACGAAGAAGAAATGACATAGCTGTCTTTTGATTCTTCCTTAATTTGTAAAGCGGAGAACTAGTCAAACACAGTGCAGTGATGCATA
The DNA here is from genome assembly GCF_055691185.1 of Crinia signifera. Taxonomy (NCBI): domain Eukaryota; kingdom Metazoa; phylum Chordata; class Amphibia; order Anura; family Myobatrachidae; genus Crinia; species Crinia signifera. The sequence goes on along the minus strand of NC_139222.1, from coordinate 133,994,667 downwards.
CTGTAGAATGTAAGTAGACATGCGTCAAAAAAGTTGCTAAATCCTAGTGGAAGAAAGGACCTTGATAACTAACCACATGGTATGCGACACCATGGGGAGGAGCAAGGTCAGTGAGCTTGAACCAGGGCCGGACTGGCCATCTGGCACTTCTGGCAAATGCCAGAAGGGCCGATAGCCTTGTGGGCTGATTTAGTGCAGCCCAGTGGCGGAACAATAGAGGGTGCAGGGGATCTGCACCCTCTTGATTTTTTATTTTTTAACATGTGCCTCCTACCTCAGCACTGCTGGCAAAAGTAAGCCGGGCTGCAGTCCCCCAGCGCTTCTGACAGCTGTAAGCTGACCTGAAGAACACCCACCCCCTGTGCTGCTGGCAGCGGAAAACTTAAATGGAGTCTGCTGTGTGCCCACTACCAGCACTGCCAGAGTGGAGATGCTTGCATCCCGCATCCCCCACTCCTGCACCTGCGCCCGCCCCCCACACGCTGATCGGGAGCCGGAGACTGCCACATGTGAAGAGACCCGTCGCATCAAGCAGCCTCTCAGTACACTACTGGCTGCTTGGCACTGGCACAGCCACGATGAGTTTCTTATCCCCCTCAAGCTGCACCACGCCAACATGGAGGGCAGGAGAGTCAGCAGTGATGACAGCAGCTGCACCCTCCAAGCAGCAGCCAGAACTGTAATGTGCTTGGGCCAGGTCAGTGCTGCAATCCCCCATCCCCAACTCAGTGTTCCATTATCTAACTAACAATCCCCTATATTGCTGCCTACCCCTCCTCCCCCTCACCATCCCAGTGTCTACCACCCTGCCACCTTGCCCTCCCCTTTCCTTCCCCAATGGGTCAACTGCCCCATTACATGGGCCCAATCTATCCCACAGCCAGTACAGTAACAGTGCCCCTTCCTTTCCAGGCTAGTGATTGCCCCTCCCATTTTACTGCCCCTCTTCTCATCCAGGCCTGTGAATTATGTGTAATGGACATTACTGGGGGTATAATATGTGCATTACTTGTGTGTCATAATATGTAAAAATGGGCAACACAGTGTGTGTCAATGTGTAATGGGCATAACAGTGTGTTACATAATGTGTAATGGGCATTACAGTGTGTTCCATAATGTGTAATGCCTCATTTTTGTGATGCCATGCCGCATCTCCTTGAGGCCAGAACCCCTTTTTGCAGTGCAAGGGTTCCGCCTGCTGCAGGTGCGCCTGTGTGCTCAAAATACCAGGGCCGTTTTCTGGTCCCAGTGCGGCCCTGGCTTGCACTACTATCTACGCCACCATCTATTCCCTTTAGTAACAAGGTGGCTAATTAAGCGGAGCGAACCACTGTGCCCGAAGCACAAGAGATGTGAGCCTTTGAGAGTATTATAAATGTGAGCTCCTATGTTCAGACCTTAGAATGTAAGCTCTCCCCTCATGTGCTTTTTCTAAGAATATATCTGTACTACTTTTGGTACTCTTTACCTAGCACGGCACCCGCGATTGGCATCGCGGTCATCGGGGGTAAAAAATCGCGGGCATCGCGGCCATCGCATGCACTGATTTCCGCGATTTCCCATAGGGATCAATGTTAAAAGTGTCAATGGACGCGATTTTTGTGTTCAATGCCTCAATACCCGCGATTTGTCCATAGGAAACAATGTTAAATGGGCCACAGAGCCCTAATAGTCCCCCTGAAGTCTGAAATGGCCCCCACAATTGTTAACGCCACCCCACGATCAATGTGAACCCGAAGCGTGGCGAGCGCAGCGAGCCCGCGAGGGGCGGCGGTACGCGTCCTCCGACCTTTTCATACCCCCACTATCCACGTCGGCGTGGAGAATAGAATAGTGTGGCGAGCGCAGCAAGCCACCGAGCCCGAAGCGTGGCGAGCGGACGCGGACACCTGTGAAGCCCGCGAAGGGACGCGTTTACCTGTGAAGGTATCCGCGTCCCCTCGCGGGGCTCGCTGCGCTCGCCACACTATTCTATTCTCAACTCCACGCCGACGTGGATAGTGGGGGTATGAAAAGGTCGGAGGACGCGTGCCGCCGCCCCTCGCGGGCTCGCTGCGCTCGCCACGCTTCGGGTTCACGTTGATCGTGGGGTGGCGTTAACAATTGTGGGGGCCATTTCAGACTTCAGGGGGACTATTTGGGCTCTGTGGCCCATTTAACATTGTTTCCTATGGAAAAATCGCGGGCATTGAGGCATTGAACACTAAAATCGCGTCCATTGACACTTTTAACATTGTTCCCTATGGGAAATCGCGGGCATCGCGGCGCACCCGTTTTTTAGTGCATGCGATGGCCGCGATGCCCGCGATGGGCGCCGTGCTAGGTAAAGAGTACCCTACTTTTATAACTGCATCAATGGCCACTGCTGCTGTCTTTTATGTACATGTCCTAATTTGCATATGTACTGTAAATCATTATTTTCTTCGAGTTTTTTTTGCTCATCTATGTATTGTCAGCCACTGCGGAACACTTGTGGCGCCATATAAATAAATAAATAATAATAATAATAATAATAATAAATACTCCTCCTCCTGTTGTGATGTGTTATTGTTATATCAGGGGTCCTTTCTCAAAACTTGAATATAAACTTAACCATTAACTAAGGCACCTATCTATAGCCTTAGGTGCTCATTCATTTGTGAGTGTTATCTGCCTTATTCTTCTCTGCTCTGGACTCCCTTCTCTCTTGCATCTTCAGCCAGAGGTATTTGAACAGAGGAGGTGGCCCATGTGCAGACTCTGTGTGGGGCCCCTCTTTACGGTGCATTAAACTTTTGTGTTGTGCAGGAGCAGAGGTCTATTGAATAATTGAGCCCACCATGTTCTGGAGAGAGAATTCTTACTGTGCATGTGTGGTGGTCAATGCACCCATTATAGAAACGCCAATATCTTCAACCTTCATGTCCTGCCAAGCTGTCTCCCTCTATAATGCCTTACCTTTACATTCTATTGATTCTACTGTCCAAGCTGTAACAAAAAAATCATCAATTAATCTTCCTCCCAACCCCAACACTCATAGTTTTGCTAAGCAATAGTAATGTTCATTCTAGCACTCTCCATCTTTGAAAACCCATGCAGTTCCTGTTCCCTGCCTGGGGTGTTGCTGCCTGTGAAGCACTACAGCAGACAGCGACACCCCAGGCAGGGAAGAGGAACTGCATGGGGTTTCAAAGATGGCAGGTGCTAGAATGATTACTAGCAATAGTTTAGAAAGCTATGCTCTCACACCATATTTATCCATTTCAAATTCACACTATCCCCCTACTGCTTTGCCCATCCCAACAGTCCTTTTTAAAGGTTTTATTACAGAGGTGGGAAATGAGCAGCCCTCCAGCTGCTGTACAACTACACATGCTCTGTGCTGACCTCCCAATCTGCATTCACCTTCACTGCTTTCCTAACTCCCTTTAAATTCAGTTTAGACCCCTAAACCTCTCAAAGAAAGCTCTTAATAACTCTGTGCCCTCCTACATTATCTGACTACTGCTTCTGCTCCCCCTAATAACTTCCTCTTACATCTGCATCCAAGACTGCACCTGAATCAATTCCCCCTTCTGGTACACACTCCCTCACCAGGAAATACTTTTTGCCAATCTCCCCATCTTCCAACATTCACTCTTCCCTTATCGTCTGATCTTATCTTCTCCCCTGTTCAGTACCCTTATCATGTTCAATGTCAAGGCAATAGGTCATTAGGGTCAAAATGTTGTAATGAAAAATGTTGACACATGACAAGGTCAATATGAGTTTTATTAATGTTTTTTTTTTTTTTTTTAACTGGCTTGCTCTTACTTCACCATTCATGCAAGCATAAAGGGAGAATACAATAGCATACCAAGCGTAGCAAGGCACTGAGCCCAAAGCATGATGAGCAATATGAGCCATGCATGAGTATAAGTTACATTTATGTCAACAGTTGTCAACATTGACACAAAAAATGTGACAAACTCATGTCAACAATTTCACGTGTCTAACTTTCCCATGTCGACATTTTGACCCTATCGACATATTACATGTCAGCCTTTTTATCCTGTTGACCTTTTGACTCTGTCGACATGTCAACCTTTTTGGGGTGAACCTGACTATCTAGACGGTGTCTGTCTAATAATCAACTCCCTTCCAAACAGTTCAGCAATATTGCTTAATTTGCTTATGTAATATAGAACACTTGTAATGAGTTATAATGTTTTACAGTTATAAGTAAACTGGTAAAATGCTATTTGGGAAATGAAGCTTTGGAATCTTGCTTATGTTCCCAAATCTGTTCATTTGACAGTTTTATAAACTCATTATTCTTAATAAATGTGTTTATTGGACATACTGTACTGTAGTGCTCTTGTAAAGGTAATTTCCCCCAGCTGTCATAAGTTAAACTACAGTAAGTTTTGACAAATGTTACGTAATGGGTAAATAAGTGCTTGTGTGAAAAATGAAAACAATTACAAGAGGCATGAAAGGTAGAAGTATGTGGTGACGAGATCTGTTCTTATGATTTAAATGATCTAAAAAGGAAAGTGATCAAAATATAACTTTTTATGAAAAACTCCATTGCCCAGATTTGTACTGTACAGCAAATTCATTATGCAGCCAATTCACCCTTTCCAGGAACAAAGACAGATTCTAAAATGCTTTCCCTGGTTTTGTGTCCCCGGAAACATCCTGATTGTGTCATTTTGGTGAAATGCATGGAATTTTAGAATGTTGAGTGCAGTTCTTGCCATATATTCTTATTCTCTATGTTTAACAGTATAATGTAAGCTTGTAATAATTATAAAATGCTAAAAAGCAAAAACATTATAAAACGACTCCCTAAACCCGTCATTGTTGGGTATGTATTGTGCCAAGATATTTTTGATACTTGATATTTTGTATACATGCTTAAGGTGGCCATACGCTGCTCCAGCTTGTCTGAGGCACATGTCTGACCTGAATTTCCCAAGAAGAGTGATTCCATCCAATTTGCGTTTATTGTGAAATTTTAGCATGTGATTTATCGCATGTGAAAGACTACCGGGGAGCTGCCGGGGGAGTTCAAGGGAAATTGGATGCGATACATTACGGGTGCTAAAAGCACCCGCAATGTGCACCGACAGCTGCTCATCCGATTTATCTTATGTGCAGCACGTCCGACCTCCGACTCCAAACTGATGTACACAGGACCTTTCATTGGATCAGATGGGTTTTCACACGTGCAATTTGACCATTTTTCACCCAATCTTTCGGAATCAGGTTAACAACAGGATTGCCTACCCTCCCGGAATGGCAGGGAGACTTCCGAAAATCAGGTCCCCCTCCCAGCCCCCCGGAAAGGTGGGCAACCCTCCCAGATTCTGAGGGACCCCTGCTCCACCCCCCTGATCGCGCCACGCCATTTAAATACTGCAATCCAAGGGTCTCAGAGGATGGGGCAGGGCTAAAATTTTTATAATTGCATTATTTTAGCCCCATCCCCTCTGCGGAGATCTTCAACTCAGGTTATTTTACATCATGGGGCTTAATGACATCCCGCTCAAGCCCCACCCCCCAAAGTGCTGCTGGAAGTCGGCAACCCTGGTTAAACAGGCCACATTGCATCAGTGTATGGGCACCTTTAGTTTAATCAATTTAGAAGCATGTATAGTGTGTCATTTCCTAAATAATATGGCGACATGAATAGCAAGGTTTTTAAATCCCGGATGCATCTACAGTATCTAAAGCAGGCATTGAGAAATCATTTGCAGTCAACATTTCGTGAAAATCTAATTAATAACTGCATGTGTTTCAAAGCTGAAATAATTTAGAATTGAATGGTTGTTCCCTAATGATTACAGTATGTTTCTTTTCCAGATTTTGAATGCCACTATGGAAAATACCAGCATATTGCTGCAGATAGATAATACTAGGTTGGCAAGTAGTGACTTCAAAATAAAGTAAGGAACAAAGTGATCTTGTATAAAATGTATCTTAGTTGATTTCAAGGTTTTAAATTAAAGTCCTCCTACCCATTACTTTTGCCCTAAAGGAATGGTAAATGTTCGGGTGAGATGGCAAACTCGCTTTGCTTTAAGTTATTCTTCCCAAATTCTTCTCTAGATTTGAACAAGAGCAGGCAGCTCGAGCCTCAGCAGAAAAAGACATATTTGATCTGCGGAAGGTCATTGACCATCACACCATCTTAAAGACAGAAATAGAGGCCCAGATAGAGAACCTTCAAGAGGAATTAATTTATCTCAAGAGAAACCACACTGAGGTGAGTATAGATATAACAGGGATTCTCCTAATAAAGTAGAACAATGTAATTTCTCAGTAACTTATACCATCCAATCATGTTTTTAGCCACAATAAATCAATATGAGTTTATTGCTGATTGGTACATCTTAGCAACTCAACATGAACATAAATATTTTTTTTATTTACTTACTTATTAATCCCTGCCCAGGAGATAGATGAGCTGAGTAAACGATCAAATGGTTCCATAGATGTGGCGGTAGACGTTGCTCCCTCTGCGGATCTTGGAAAAGTCATGGAGGAGATGAGAACACAGTATGAGCAGCTGGTGGAGAAATATCGTTTGGAAGCCAAATATCTGTTTGAGAAAAAAGTGAGTTTTTGTCTGTAAAGACCTTGTTGTAAGTTTACACGTGACTTTCAAAACAAAGTAGGTTAAATATTGCATTGGTCTAACAGAATGACATATTGGTGTACTAAGTGATTGATATAAAGATATAATTTCATTCAGCCAATGTAACACAATAAAAAAGTAGGCAGATCTGTGTAAGGGTGTTTATACATTAGGTAGTATATACAATATCATTACATGTATATGCTTTATGTGTACCATGTGGCATAATGTGTATATTATTCAAATTATAAAATATGTTATACCAATGTACACATCCTTATGTGAAGGTTGTGTATGATATATTATAGTGTTCATTCTAGCACCCTAGATCTTTCAAAATCAGTGCAGTTCCTCTTCCCTGCCTAGGATGCCACTCTCTGCTGTGGTGCTTCTAGCACAGTGTGGTCTGTATTTCAGCACTGATACACACAACAGACCAGTACTAGAAGCAGGACAACAGAGAGCAACACCACAGGAAGGGAAGAGGAACAGCACTTGTTTTGAATTATGCACAGTGCTAGAATGAACACTATATTAATAAATTTAAAATTAATAAATATATTAAATAGGTAGCCCATGCAAAAATTTCACATGCAAATAAAATACAATTAATTTTATAGCAAGGTTGATGGGGTGTAGTAGGATGAAAGAAGAACCGGTTCATTTGTTGCTATTTCAAGTAGCCAAGCAAATAATCTTAGCCATGGGGTGTCAATGCATCCAGGGAAAGAACTCTAGGGCCAAAAGTCCATTTTTAACTTCGTGTTTTAAACAAACAATACAATTCTAAATTAACAATTCGTCAGAAACAGAGAACCTCATTTATCGATTTATTTTAAGTATGAAGGGTTCGTCACCAAAACACCTTCTAGAAATAATATATATGATTGCTGTGTACTCTATGGAAGGTATTCAATCCCCGTCGCTATTTCTAATGGGAGAAATAGCAGCAGGCATCTATTCAATGTCTTTCCTAACAGCATTGAAGAGGCAGATTGACAGAATGGGCCTGATTTTAAAAGCGATCTAGCCCGTTTTCCAGAGAACGGCTGTGGATTGTCGAGCTCATAGCCGTATTTCGACAATCCATGGCCATTTACACAGCCACGTACCCTTTTCGCAGATTGTTCGGCAGGACGTTAAATCCCGCCTGCCAATAAACACGTGAGTGGGCCGCAAACGGGCCAGGGTCACACCTGCCGAGACGTCCCGACAGTCGTGACCTGGATTGAATACTCCCCTATGGTTTTTTTTATATGCTGCATAAGCCACATTCGGTATATGGGGACAACAGGAACAGCCTAGAAGAGAAATCCATTGCATTTGTGGAATTGTTGCACATGTTTTGATCGACAAGTTGACATCTAAGCATGTATTGGGAATTACTGTAACACAGATTTGTAGTAGGGCTGAGCAGGTTTGGTTTTGGATATACTCGGATCCAAAACTGCATTTGAGTTTGCTGCAGGTACAGGATCCTGGCCATACGCAGACATTTCATTTAAGCAGCAATCATTTGCAAGGCATGGTCTTGCGTGAGTTTGGCTGGCATCCTGCACTGCCTATTACATCCCGCCAATTGTATTTTGAATCCTCTCATCCATGAAGGTTTGATTCAAAAATAAAAAAAAATAAAGCAAATGTAATATTGTTTGGAAAATGTGTTTTCATTTCAGGTGGAGGAATACAATATGGAGGTGCATAGTAACACAAGCGAATTGGAAAAGTATAGGAAGGAATTGACAGAATCCATACAAAGTGCGCAAAAGCTGGAGATAGAATCCCAGGCTGAACTCAGCAAGGTCAGTAGTAAACTTTGTGCTTGGTGTATCCCAGCTGATGCGTATGCTCAGTGCTGGATTTATGTAAATGGTTTGGTGGAGTTATGTTGGTGGATGGTGTATTGTAGTAATATAGTTGCACTCATTTATACACTGGGTCTTGGAAGCCGATTCAGACCTGTTCAGCCAGGTTTATGCAGCCAAAGACTACACCTATATCAGCTCTCCCAGGAAAATGAGGTCCCTCGATACTCGGATGCCCCCAGGTCTTAACAAGGACAAGGCTGCTATTAGAAGCTGGGCAAGGCAAGGAAAGCAGGACTGAAGTCAGGCAGGGACACAGGAGGAAGGACCAAACACACAAGACGAACAGTAAAAGTAAGCAGGCTACTGTGTGCGACTGGCACCGGACCACTGTGGCGGATACTACACACTGCATCACTGTACTGTAGATGTAGCATATATGCACAGGGAAGTGGATCGCATGAAGTGCAGCGTACATTGTTGCTAGTAGTATCTGAGTACATTGCTGAGGGAAAATACAGGTGACTGGCAGACGGAAAAATGGACCCAACTGCAGAGCTGAGCTGGTATAATACATACAGACACGTACAGCCAGAATGCAGGAATAACCGCGAATAGCGATTACTACTGGTAACCCTGGCTGTGGAGCAGATCCGATACAGACAGGCAAATAGAGAGGAGTTGCCACTAATAGCCACACAAATAACTAAACACAGAGACTGTGCTGAGGAGCAGATCCAGTAGCAGTCAGAACACAAAATGAAGCTCTTATACAGAATCAGTTCTAGACAGACAGGTACACACACAGTTAGGGTCATCAGGCTTTGTCGCGATACAAGATCACATAGGCTTGGACAATATGCACCCAGACAGGACCAAGGTTTGTCAGGATATAACCAGCATTAAGTTAAGAAGGACTGGGTATTATAGGGAGCAAGACCCAAAAACCCTGGGAAAGGACAAGCCTCCTGATTTGCACCTGGACAACCAAACACATAAAGGTAATGTCCTAATTATGTAGCCGCTGAGACTGGAAAGACAACACATACAGGATTCAAACGGCAGTTACACGGACCCACCAAAGGCAGCTGGTAACAGTGACTCACTACAGCTGGCCAGACAGAGACGGCGAGTAACAATTTGCAACGTGAAAGGGGTATCAATGATGCGGTGCTAGCCTTCTACTCTGCCTCCCTTCAGTGAATGATAGCTAGGAGGAGCAAGAGGATTCTAATTGGTTTGGAGGAATCTTGCGGTGGTACATGACTACTATAAGTGCTTGCAAACAATGGCCATAAACAATGACTTATTGAATCAAACACATGCGCAGATACATCTGTGTACATCCTACATCTGCAATCTCCCTGAAACTACTTTTAGTTGCCAAGTATGCTCCCCAGGCACTTCTATAATTCCCTGTTATCGATGACAGTAGTCAATTATTTTGCTAATTATTCAACCACATCATGGATGTTTATGCAAATATTTGAAATTATCAAATTATTTAGGCTCTAGTTGTGTACACATGATCATTGTTATTTTTTTTTTTTTAACATACTACCATATTTAAAGATGTTCCCCATTGTGTATGATTCATTGCACAGAATCAAGAACATGTTGTCTAAATTCAACTTTAATGCACTAATATACAATTATGATTTAACATGGTATATTAATGCTAATTCCTTTCTTTCCAATGACATTACTGTCTGCTTCTATTTGTCCTTTTAAATAACTGACAGCCTATTGTTGTATTGGCAGAAGAACGCAGCAGATGTCACTTTGGAGAACGTAAGCACCCAATACGCCATGCAGTTGGCAGAACTGCAAGACAATATTAATAACCTAGAGACGCTTCTTCAGCACACACGAAAAGATGTCAGTTACCAGATCTCTGAATTTAGTATCCTGCTGAGCTTAAAGTCCCGGCTGGAGGCGGAGATTGCAACCTACCGCAGTCTCCTGGATGGAGAAGCTAAGTAGGTAATGCATTGTCAAATTATCTTACAGAATTGATTGATCTCTTGATTTGATTTGAATTGATTGATTGATTGATATTCTTAGGAATAATCTGAGTACTCATGCACTATTGCTGCAAGTAGCAAGTCATCACTACCCGAGAGAGGGGGGGATATTGATATAGAGATATTACCATGGAGGGGGCACCTGCACTTTACATTATAAGGACTATTAAGTGTATAAATGGTTCAAAAGCTAGTAGATGTAGTTTCACTTGCTGCCAACAGATTGCAGTGTTTTGGAGTCACAGGGACACTACACATACATGCGGGCCACAGCGCACCCCCATTTTTACCCCTGTGGTATTTATAGCAAGCGCTTTGTGAGCTGCTGGACATGAACCCTGTCCTTCTGTCTCATTAACTAGAAGCCGTGTGCACATACACAGTGTGTATTGCTGCTATGCAGAGCAGCGAAGGGCAGGGGGAGACTCTTAACTGCCCCCCCCCCCCCCCTTTACCATGAGACACTGCCGGCCCTGGGGATGCGGGACCATTTGTCTACAACAAGAAGATAGACAGCCATTAGGTCGACACCATTAGTTCGACAACTCAATAGGTCGACATGCTTTTAGGTCGACATACCATTAGGTCGACATACCATTAGGTCGACATGTCAATAGGTCGACATGCCATTAGGTCAACACTGCCATTAGGTCGACGGTGTCTAGGTCGACAGTCACAAGGTCGACATGGTTTTTTTTCACTTTTTTTACCCAAATGTCGACACAGCCGACATGGACACAGTTTGAAGTGAACCGCAGCCCCTCGCATCGCTTGCTTCGCTCGCAATGCTACGGGCACGGTGCCTCGCTGCGCTCGGCACACTATTATAATCTAACTCCACGCCCTAGTGGATGGTAGGCAATGAAATACCGCCTGTCGGCACATGTCGGCTCAAAAAGCAGTGAAAAAAACCATGTTGACCTTTTGACTGTCGACCTAGACACTGTCGACCTAATGGCAGTGTAGACCTAATGGCATGTCGACCTTTTGACATGTTGACCTAATGGTATGTCAACCTAATGGTATGTCGACCTAAAAGCATGTCGACCTATTGAGTCGTCGAACTAATGGTGTCGACCTAATGGCTATCTATCTTCTTGTTGTAGACAAATAGTCCGGATACCGGCCCTGGGTGGTACAAGAAAGTGATATGCTAGCGCTTTAGATACCAGTTGTATCGAGGGGGCTGCCGAGCTGGAGTGGTCCAGACTCCTAAATAGCAATTTAATAGGATAGTAGCTCTGCGCTCACCCTCCAGTGTGGAGAAGAGTAAAGGTGCAATGCACAGCTATTCCACTGCAAATGAGAGATGTGACACGCTGGGTTAATATTAATATCTATTTATTGTAAAATAGTGCTGTGCTGTCATACAGATGAATAACCAGTATGCCTGTGGCTCGTACTTGAGAGCAGTTTGCAATTGCACTGATGCTGGGCAGTAGTGTAGATAGCACAGGAAAAGGGGGTGGGTGGCAGGATCACCCCCCAAAACAAACGGGACGGTCCCTCGAAATTTGGCACAGTTGGAAGGTATGCATGTACATATAGTATAAAGTAATTTAAAATATTTAATACCACATGTATCCCAATGTTTTGACAATGAAAACCTCAGTTCAAAGGGACAAAAATAAATTAAAAAATATTTTACTGCAAGTACAGTATATTTGATAATCAATTTTCAGCAATGTCAGGTCTGTCTTTTACAGTATGTCTCCAAGCTTTATGTAATTTCCATGAAATGAGTTTTGTAAGGACATGGGGATTAGTGTGCCATGACTCACAATTACACCACTGCATCTTTGTAACCATGATGTCATGTTTGTTGTAAAGCAGGATTAGGAACAAGTGTGAATGACATTGCTCTGACTGCTCCTACTGTAGACCTGTTCTCACTGTAAACAAACCTTTTTATTTTGCAGCTCAATATCCAAATGAAGATACACTGAAAGATTAATGAAAGACATACAAAAACTGGCATGTGTAAATAAAGCTATACAGCATTGCTGGTCTGTTTTTTGGTTATGGCATTCTTAAATTATAAAATGTTTTCTGAAACCATAGAAATACAGTACTGTCATAGATAGACACACTTGGCACGGCCAATTTGTCTTTTACTACACACACAGCTAACTACTGTTTAAGCTTGCATCTTGGACATGGCATTAAAGATGAGTGGGTTTGGTTCTTAGAGAATGGTGTTCATTTCCCTTGATGTTGATACTTCCTGTGCCTTGCATAAAACACTATACATTTTATTTCTGTGAGAAATTGTGTTTATTTCCCTGGCTGTGGAAACTACCTGTGGTTTATCCTATCCACATTTGCATATTACTCCTAAAAGTATTATTCAGCTGCCATAATGGAATAACCTGCGTTACGTCTCCAGCTCTAGGTGTTTTATGTTATTGTGCAGGAATTACATTACAACGGTACCAAATGTTTTAAAAATAATAACACTTCTTAAAAAAAAAAAACTATCAAAATGTCTAAATTTAAAAAACAAACAAACATAGGGAAACAGGCCTGTTGGGGCACAGGGGTTAATCCCTGGTGTGCAGTAATGCCTCGGATCCATGCCCTCTACAAAAATTTTTTGTAAATCAATTGACCATCATATTCAGTACAATTGAGGTGTTTGGAGGGGTGCTTGCAATGGTCCAGGCTATAGCTGGCCATACACTACTAGACCATGTCCTTTTTCCAGGGTTTGGGAGCAAATTGTTGTTTCTCATTTTCTCACTTACTGTATATTTATTTAGTAACAGTTTCTTATATAGTGCAGCATATTCCGTATGTATGAATGAATTGTTAATACAACCAACTAGATTGAAATGTATTGTTATATTGAAATTGGTCTAGTGTATGGCTTGCTTTGCACTAGTGCAAGGATAAGAAAAACTCTGGGCCAGATTCTCTAAGCTTCAAAAGTGATAAAATGGAGAGTGATAAACAGCCAGCCAATCAGCTCCTACCTGCCATGCCACAGACTGTGTTTGAAAAATATCAGACAGGAGCTGATTGGCTGGCTGTTTATCACTCTTAATTTTATCACTTTTGAAGCTTAGATAATCTGTCCCTTTAATTGTTTGAAAGACGTACTTTATTTTCTGTATCAATATTGTCTAGGAAAATTGAAAACATTTTAGAACTATTTCCTCCTCTAATTCTAGACAGACAGACAGACAGACAGACATAATGCTGATCTCAGGATGTTTTTTTTTTTTTTTTAAAGTGAAAACTAATACACTGAGCAAAGACCAATGGGAAAAAAAGCACTTAAACCTGTTTCATAGAGCTAAATAAGTACTGAGATAACCATTACACCTTTGTACACCAATAGGTAAGGATTATGTATATCTGTCCTAATCCTTACATCTGTCAACACTAGATCTCCAATACTTTTAATTGTCAGGAATACATCTTTTTAAAACAATATAACAACATACTGTAATATGAGCAAAGCACATCAAGTTTCAAGGATCTCCCCATGGCTAGTAGGGTAGCGTGCCAAAATCTCTGTATAACAGGAAATGGAAAGTGACAGCTAATATCTTCAATTTCGCTGAACATTATTGTTTACTGTACACCAAGACAACACCCAAGAATCATAACATTTTGCTTAATCTGGAACCAAAACACAAGCAATGGTTCTACTAACAATGGCCAGGAGAAACTATGGGGCCTAGTAGAAATTAAACAGGTGGGGCCACCCCACCTCCTTGATCAATGCTATGATGCACTCCCCTTCCGTAGGGGTAGTGGTGCACTTTAAACTGTGTCCATGTCGACTGTGTTGACATTCAGGTAAAAAAGTGAAAACCCCCATGTAGACCTTTTGAGTGTCGACCTACACATTGTTGATCTAATGACCTGTCGAACTAACGACCTTTCGACCCATAACCATGTCGACATTTTCCCATGTCTACCTAATGAGGTCAACCTAATGACTATTGACCATCATGCTGTAGACCAAATGATCCCAACCCGCAGAGGGTGACAGGGAGAGAAAGAGGGAGACATGAATAGGAAGAGGGAGAGAGGGAGACTAAGAAGGAGACAAGGAGAGAGCAATTACAAGTGAGCAGAGATGAGGGTATAGATCAGTGGTTCCCAACCCTGGTCCTCAAGTACCCCCAACAGTGCACGTTTTCCAGGTCACCCAGCAGGTGCACAGATTATTCAGGCACAGTTTAAAAGATCCACAGGTGGAGCTAATTATTTCACTGATTCTGTGTGGAGACCTGGAAAACGTGCACTGTTGGGGGTACTTGAGGACCAGGGTTGGGAACCACTGGTATAGATCAGTGGTAGCCAACCCTAGCCCTCGAGAGCTACCAACAGTTCACATTTTCCAGACAACCTAGCTTCTGCACAGCTGCACTTATTAATCACTGACACATTTTAAAAGATACACAGATGGAGCTAATTAGCTCACTTGTGATTCTGTGAGGAGACCTGCAAAACATGCACTGTTGGTAGCTCTCGAGGACTAGGGTCGGCAACCCCAGTTATAGATGGTTGCTGGGAAGGAGGGAGCTGTAGTTGAAGTGCAAGAGATGAAGGCTGTGAGAACAGGAGGGAATAGGGATGCTCATTTTATAGTTATTTGCTATAGTCACTGCTGACACAGTCCCCCTAGCCTGGACTCTCAGAATGTGTGATAACAAATAAAAGTGTTCATTTTGTATATTGAGCTACAGCTTTTCTGTTGTGTCCTAGATGATGAAAAAAAGGAGAGCATAAGTTGTTTTAAGGAAATTAACTAATTATAATAAAAAAAAATTTGGTTCTCAACCTGATTTCAAAGACCACAGGTGTCTGTAGTATACTGCAAATAAGCAGGCTTTTATCATTAGCATTAAAGAGCAATGCATACTAGCGATGAGGGTGCGAGGGGCACTAATAATTACCTATGCTTGATGTCACTGTACCAGAGACTGCCCTTTACTCTCAAGTGCACATGCACCACCTTCCCAAATATCACTCGGAAGATGGCAATGGTCAAGTGTAAATGATCTGCTCCCTACAGCAAGGTGAGATGCTGTTGAGACTCACCTCCTCCTCCCCAAAAGAAAAAAAATCTGGGTACTCTTTACCTAGAAGGGCGCCCACGATTTTGATCATAGGCATCGCAGGTAAAAAAAATCGCGTCGGTCGCATCGCATGCGACCAAAAAATCGCATGCGATGCGACCGACGCGATTACTGCGATTTTACATAGGGAACAATGTTAAATGGGTCAATTGACCCGATTTAACATAGGGAACAATGTTAAATGGCCCACAGACCCCAAATAGCCACCCTGGGCACCCCCAATTGTTAACGCCACCCCACGATCAACGTGAACCTGAAGCGTGGCGAGCGCAATGAGTCCGCAAGGGGCGGCGGTACGCGTCCTCCGACCTTTTCATACCACTATCCACGTCGGCGGGGAGTTGAGAATAGAAAGTGTGGCGAGCGCAGCGAGCCACCGAGCCAGAAGCGTGGCGAGCGCAGCGAGCCCCGCGAGGGGACGCGGATACCTGTGAAGGTATCCGCGTCCCTGCGCGGGGCTCTCTGCGCTCGCCACGCTTCGGGCTCGGTGGCTCGCTGCGCTCGCCACACTTTCTATTCTCAACTCCACGCCGACGTGGATAGTGGGGGTATGAAAAGGTCGGAGGACGCGTACCACCGCTCGCCACGCTTCGGGTTCACGTTGATCGTGGGGTGGCGTTAACAATTGGGGGGGGGGGGCAGGGTGGCTATTTGTGGTCTGTGGGCCATTTAACATTGTTCCCTATGTTAAATCGGGTCAATTGACCCATTTAACATTGTTCCCTATGTAAAATTGCGGTAATCGCGTCGGTCGCATCGCATGCGATTTTTTGGTCGCATGCGATGCGACCGACGCGACTTCCAGGTACTTGTTTCCTATCTGGGCGCCCACGATTTTAATCGCGGGCATCGGGGGTAAAATCGGGGCCATCGCGGGCATCGCGGCCGATAAAAAATCGGGTGCGATGGGCCAGACGCGATGCCCGCGATTTTCCCATAGAGAACAATGTTAAATGCCTCAATTTACCCGCGATGACCGCGATTTACCATAGGAAACAATGTTAAATGGATCAATTTCCCCAAATTATCATAGGGAACAATGGGAAATGTGGCAAAAACACCCCTGAACATAAAAATGTCCCCCCAAAAGTAGTTGGCGCCACCCCGCCATCAACGTGAACCCGAAGCGTGGCGAGCGCAGCGAGCCCGCGAGGGGCGGCGGTACGCGTCCTCCGACCTTTTCATGCCCTACTATCCACTAGGGCGTGGAGTGAGAATAGAATAGTGTGGCGAGCGCAGCGAGCCACCGAGCCCGAAGCGTGGCGAGCGCAGCGAGCCCCGCGAGGGGACGCGGATACCTTCACAGGTAAACGCGTCCCTTCGCGGGCTTCCCAGGTGTCCGCGACGCCATGGACACCTGGGAAGCCTGCGAGGGGACGCGTATAACTGTGAAGGTATCCGCGTCCCCTCGCGGGGCTCGCTGTGCTCGCCACGCTTCGGGCTCGGTGGCTCGCTGCGCTCGCCACACTATTCTATTCTCACTCCACGCCCTAGTGGATAGTAGGGCATGAAAAGGTCGGAGGACGCGTACCGCCGCCCCTCGCGGGCTCGCTGCGCTCGCCACGCTTCGGGTTCACGTTGATGGCGGGGTGGCGTCAACTACTTTTGGGGGGACATTTTTATGTTCAGGGGTGTTTTTGCCACATTTCCCATTGTTCCCTATGATAATTTGGGGAAATTGATCCATTTAACATTGTTTCCTATGGTAAATCGCGGTCATCGCGGGTAAATTGAGGCATTTAACATTGTTCCCTATGGGAAAATCGCGGGCATCGCGTCTGGCCCATCGCATGTCATTATAATGACATGCGATGTACCCGCGATGCCCGCGATGGGTGCCCAGATAGGAAACAAGTACCATTTTAAAACGCATTTCTATGTAAAATCGCGGGCATCGCATCGGTCGCATCGCATGCCATTATAATGGCATGCAATGTACATGCGATGCCCGCGATGGGCGCCCCTCTAAGTAAAGAGTACCAAAATCTGAATGCCCCCCCCCCCCTCCTGTGGACTATGTATGGCAGCTACATATATTTATGGGGACATGGCCACACCCTTACATTACTTGGACCTGGTGCTGCTCTCTGTGGCCCTGACAATACGTCATCCAAGATTTGTGAGTCAAACACAATTTAAGATCATTTTTAACAAATATATAGTAAGTTGTAACTGATGATTCAACAGAGAATTTTTTTTTTTTTTTGGAGACTTTTACATCAATGGAACACATCAATGTTCTGGACAGATTCCAGCATTTTCCTACCTGGCTGAGGAGGCTAATTTACATGTTACTTTCTGTAATAGAGTATGTTGCTTCACACAAACCAGTAACTAGAAACCTATTTCATAAATAAGGGCAACGTTATACAACAAGTATGCTTTAACACTGGAATACCAAATCTATAGACCTCTGGCATCATTTACAGTAAGAACAAGTAAAACTATATGTGTCATTCTCCCAGTATTCTGCTTCTTTCTATCGTACTAATGTTTCTTTTAACTGTCTACAAAGATAGATTTTGGGGCTGCTAATATTTCAAGTGCAAGATTTTATTATGCGTCTGATATATAAATTGGTTTTCATTGCATATTTAGGCTTATTATTTTATCTTATTATATATCTAATGCATAGCTCAGGTGACTTTGTTGACATTTTATGAAAAGTTCTCTGAATGCCACTTCCAGAATAACTTAAAGTGTCTGGTCATTTTGTGTGACACAACACCATACCTCCCAACTTTGAACGAGCCGGAGGCGGGACACAGCTGATGCGCGGCAAAGGCGCGCTGAAATTTTCGGGGGCGTGGCTTAATTTCGGCCGCGTGGGACAGCGGGACAGGCCCTGATAATCGGGACTGTCCCGCTAAAATCGGGACTGTTGGAAGGTATGCAACACTGTGCAGTACAACATAAACACAGGAAGATCTTTGTACATGCAAATACCTCTGTGTTGTGCATCATGATGGTATCCTGCATGATTGTACTTTATATATTATATATCCAATGTTCTGGTGCAGTTCTTTAGATACAAGTGCATAATCTGGCCAAAACAGTTTGTGAATCATCATGATGGGATTTGTGGAACATTAGAAAGGCAACTTGACCAATTAGGTCTACTGTAAAAGGAGATACAGATGACCGGCAGTGGGAATGCCAGCGAGAAGAGTATCAATGCCAACATTCTTTAGCAAGGAATTCCTTCAGTGGTCTGGCAAGTATACCAACCATCTCCTTGCCCTTCCCTAACCCCCCCCCCAACACACACACACACACACAAAGCCTATCTCTAACCCTCCACGCTAGTGCCTAACCCTAACCTCCATGAATCAAAACTTCATACCCTGCTGCCTTAACCTAACCACCCCCACAACCTAACCCTAACCCACACTTCTAAGTTTTCCCCTAGTGCTTATATCTAATCCCTCGCCCGACCCCATGCTGCCGCTCTTCACATGTTTGGGGTTCCAGCAGTCAGGCTTCCATATTGATGTCGACATTCCAGGGACTGTCTCCCGATAAAATTCAGGGTGCCAGCATTGGTATTGTGACTGCTGGCATCCTATATGCTGGGATTTTGATGCATCCGAGTTTATACAGAGCTGTCTTAACAGCACTGTAGGCCTACTGGGGGCCCTACCCAACCATTCACGGGTGCCAAATAAAAGAAACAACAGCAACTTGTTCCTCCAGGAGTCCTGCACCATCTATCATCATGCATCTATACAGGGAATGGCTGTCAGCACTGTTATTAGTGAATAGCTCCAGCCCTCAACCATTGCTTGGAGCTCCTAGATAGTACGCCTATACCATATGTTAGGATGACCAGTCTATAAGGGGTAACATTAGTAAAGCTCTTTAAAGTAGACATGTGGTGGTGTTGCCCATAGCAATAAATCATATTCTATCATTTTGTAGCATGCAATAGATATAGGATAGCTAAAATCTTGGTTGCTGTGGTCAAAACCACCAATTTAGGAAATCTACCCTACAGTAAGTCCTTGAACTTATAGGAAATGCAGTTACTGTACATGTCCAGAAAAGATTTTACCAAGTTCTTTCTGGCTCTCGATAAGCACAACAAATACATACATAACACTGGTGAGCCTTGTCTGTCAAGCATATCATAGACTAACATACAGCATATTCATATTTATGCCTCAAGCTTCCTACACTAAACAGCACCAGACAGTTCATAGACTTGGTTCACATTATTATTGTCTATCTCATGTGTGTTCATGGCTGTCTGATTCTGAATAGAAGATCATTTCATCAAGTCCAAAACTGGTTTTCTGTCAGCTTTATAGAAAGCTGCAATAACTTAGAACCTCGCCCATTATAGCGATAAATCATCACTCTTAGGACGTTTTGTGGCTTCACATACCAGGAGACTAAATTGTTCAACATATTGCCCCCACCCAAGCACAATATCATTATCTCTTTTACTTCTGTGGAAACTTCATTTCACAATTTGAAATCACAATAAGAAGGAATGACAGAGAAAGGTGATGAAGCAGTAAAGGAATGGCAGATGTACAGTGTTGCAACCACACCCTGGCTGCACAAATTATGATTAATTATTGCTACATTGCTAAATACATATCCGATTCCATACCCTGTTTCCTATTGTAACAGAACCGTGGATTTAAATATTTCTTTTTCTGTTTAATGAATATTTCAAGTGTTCTAAATGGGTTTGAAATAAGAACAATTTCCGTAATGTCAGCTCATGTCCTGGAGACACTTACACAGCAAACAGCTAAGCAATGCTCACGGATGAAATGAAATTGTGAAAGAAAGTTTGTCTTGGATCAGCCGTTTAACTATTACTTGCTGAGCCTCAGTGCCAAATTCCAGCTCATGACTCAAGTTATCATGTAAGAGATGATCAATGGGCAGTAAAAAAGCATGAATAACAGCATAGATTATATGACATATACTAGTACATGTATATTACATCAGCATAATACTAGTAATAATATTAATAATAATATATTAATAGGGCCAACTAATTTTGCAGTGAGTGTGGTTCATACAGAATAGTCCTGTTACTATAGACAACCCCACATCCAACATCACCTTGCAGCGTGTCTTTGGATTGTGAGGAGATTCTGTAGTGCTCAGACAAAGCCTATGCAAACAGTGGAAGAATACAATACTGTACAGAACATAAAGCACCCAGCCAGTACGAGACCCAGACACTGAAAGTGACAATCCTGACCTCTGCGCTACAATGCCTCACTTTAATCCACCCTCTGCACCTGTATAAACAACCAAAGTTATAATTTGGATAACATATCATAGCCAGGGCAGTGCTGACTAGTTGGGGAATATACAGGTGGACTTTACATTCCTACACTGCAAAATATTGCTTGTGACATACAAGACTTTATTATCAGGAGCACTAAACCAGATGGAGTGAATAAGAGAACGATATTTCATCCGCAACAGAGTGTTGGTCAGGCAGGGTAGACTATAATTAAAATACACAACTAATAAACTGTCTGTTCTCTGGCCCTAAGGCATGAGTTCTAAAGCCACAAAAAGCACAGGATTTTAGTTAAGCCAGTATATAAGAGGTGAAGTATTCTTGTAAAAGTTAGATGTCACCCCGCCTCTGTTCTGTTGTCCTGGACTACAAAATGCTCCAGGCACCTTTCTAAAGAGATGCCTGTTCCATCTGTTGTTTTAAACAGGTGGGCACAGGATGCTTAGCAGGTAAACAGACCATTAAAAATGCCTAAATAGAAAAAGAAGAATGTGCACAATGAGCATCCAGAGACACACCCACTCTGATCGTATAAAGGTGAGACAGACAGTGCTCAGCACAGTCTCTTGCATCCTCTCTGCAACAGGGTGATACTGCTTCTTATTAAGCAATCCTCTAATTTCCATCAACACTGTTAGTGGTGCGTGTCTGTACACCATGTCTAACTCAAGCAGTTTTCAGATTAGATCTTCCAGCCAACGGGTGCAGAGTGGCAGTAGAGGCAGTAGCTATGGAGGATTCAGCAGTGGCTCCTTGTCTGGAGTTGGCTTTGGAGGAGGATTGTCATCCCAAAGTGCCATATTCAGCTATGGTGGCTATGGTGTTGGTGGGAGTGATGGACTCCTGCTTGGCGGGGAAAAACAGACCATGCAGAATCTCAACGACCGTCTGGCCTCCTATCTGGATAAAGTGCGAGCACTAGAGTCAGCCAACTCCGAGCTGGAGAAAAAAATTAAAATATGGTACGAACAGCATAATGCACTCAACAACAACCAAAACCGAGACTACTCCAAATACTTCCAAATCATCGAAGACCTGAAGAATAAGGCAAGTTACTACTATTTTTATCTCCACATATAGTAGGGCAAATTGTATATTTCTGAATCACTAAGGTGCAAAAATAAATGATCGTCTGCAGTGTAAATTGTAAATTTATCTCAATCTATAGGTGAGATGTACTAAACCTTTAAAATTGATGCTCCTGCCTGTCATTTTTTCGAACTCAGCCTGTGACATAGGCAGTTAGAAGCTGATTGGCTGGTGTTTATCTTTCTCTCCATTGTATCACTTTTCAAGATTAGTACATCTGGCCCTATTTTCTGAATGGTAATTCTGGCAAATGTACACACACACACACATATGTAATGTTTCTTTCTTTGGGGAAGATGTACTATGTCTTGGAGAGTGATAAAGTGGAGAGAGATAAGGTACAAACCACTTAGATCCTGTTATTTTTCAAACACAGCCTGTAACATGACAATAAGTAGGGGGTTTTCTGGTACTTTATTTCTCTCCACTTTATGACTCTAAACATCATAGTGCATATCACTCTTTATAATGAATAGTACAATAAAATACTAGCCTAGAGATTGAGTATGCCTCATCCGAAATGCTTGGGACCAGGGCAAAGGAATTATTCCATATTTCAGAATATTTTTAGTTTCATACTCACCTGGTTCAGAGACTTTCCTGGCGTCTGGCTTCAGAGGCATCCCTGGTACCAATGATGAATTATGGGGTGCACGGATGACTTCATGACATCACCCGTGCACCCCTGCAATGCTTCATTGGGACTGATATTGCTGAATAGCCGGGAGGGCAGCAGACATGGAATCGATGGAAGGTAATTGCAGAATGGGAAAGGGGGTTTTAGAAACAAAAATACATTCTGGTTTTCTAAATAGTTCAGATAATAGATATTATTTATTTATTAACAGTTTCTTATATAGCGCAGCGTATTCCGTTGCGCTTTACAAAAGGAGACAGTGATACAACAAACAGGGTATTTACAGACAGTCAAAAGGTAGGAGGGCCCTGCTCGCAAGCTTATATAGGATATGCAGATATGGGATACTCAGCCTGTACCACCAAATTTAATAGTAACCACCTCTGGTGAAAATTTGTTTGCCTATAAATCAGAAGGTACTATGGAAATGTTTTAAAAGATTACTAGAGACAAATTAAATATAATGAAAACTCAAATACGTGTTAAAGCTAATTGATGATTTTCTATACAGAGAGACATTATGGAATAATTAGTGACAGAAACTTGATAGACAAATGCTCTCCCTAAAATTGGATGTCTGTAAATTGGATGTAAAAAAATTGTCCTATGTTATTACTGTGTATTGCAGGGATGACACATGATAGACTGCATTGTGGGGCAGAGATACTACATCTACTGTTCTCAATTGCTCAGAACGCATTGAAGCAGGATATTCTATATTGACATACAACTGCCATGCTGCTGCCCCAGGCTCTCCGTCTTAGAGACTGTTTCTATGTCTGAAGCTTTTTGTAATGAAAACATGATCCCATAGAAAGCAAACAATACATGTGTTTGTGTGTTATGAGAAACAGTATCATAGGGACGACCTAATAACTGACAGTAATCATAGAATATAATATAATTAGTCCAAGCACAGACAAACATAATAAACATAATTAAAAAAAAGAACCTCCCTTTTAACTATGTTCTTATTTTGATGGTTTATAATATAAACATAAAGGCTCTCAAACCTTAAATCCATGATGACATGATGTACTGTAGAGGCAACCCCGAAAACTGGTGTGATGGTAAAATTGTGGTTTCCCAACCAGATTCAAATTGTTGAGGTTTTTCTCAGTTGCAGGTTACAAAATAATTACAAACATCTGATTTAAAGCAATGGGCAACACCACAATGTTTTTATCTTACTGATCTTCATAAATGTCCCCACTGTTTCTTTATTGTTATTTGTACACTTTTCTACAACATGACAAAGTTAAACTGTTTCATTCCATTTGGGTGATATTCATGTGACCCCAAATTTATCACTGGCTTTTCCGAAACATATTTTAACACTTTGTTTTTACTATGCCTTAACTAAGTCAAATATATTTGTGACTCTTATAGCTACAGTAATTGCTTTTGTGTATAGTGCTTTAATCCCTTTCTATTGTTCAGAGTCAAGTTATTCAATTGGGATAGTCTAGAAATACTAAGATTTGTGAATGACTGGCACATCAACCCAGTCAAATTGTGTTATGGAACATATTTACATGAAAGCTGATCAAGTACTTTGCATGGCAAATCTTTGTGTCCTACAGATTATCGCTGGAAGTACAGACAATGCTAGAGTGGTCCTCCAGGTAGACAATGCCAGGCTGGCTACTGATGACTTCAGAATGAAGTGAGTATGACTTAATTCATAAGAGGAATGTTACTTTGAACGTATCATCCCATATGGTAATTTCCATTAAACATACTGGGTCTGACTCTGGTTGGCATCGGCTCACCCACGTACCCATGGATACGCCAAGGGACTCCCATAAAACACTGGGCGTTCCCATGGCCCAGCACCGATAGTATTAGGTTTCAATTGAAATTAGTCAGTTTTCAGTTCTCAAAACCAAAAACCATCCTTTTGGCACAATCTTTCCAAAACACAAGACTCTGACATATAGAGCTCTTAGAAAACCCTGCGGCTTCCACTAACTATACTCTATGGGGTAAATTTACTAAAATGGGAGTTCTATTGAAGATTGGTTACCCATAGCAACAAATAAGATTATATCTATTATTTTCTAGAAGATACTATATAAAAAGAAGTACAATCTGATTGGTTGCTATGGACAACATCCCAACCTATGAGTTCTCAGTTGTCTTAATCTTTCTCTTCTCATCATGACACTGCCGACGTCACATCAAGCACCATCTTCCCTACCATATAATCACATGAAGTGAGGACTTGATGTATGTGGACAGGACTCAGCATTTATATATTCTAGACTGCTCTAAAAATGACAATGCTGTGATTAGTTGCAAGCAGTTTTACATCTCTTCTCTTAAAAACTATGTACATCTATAGAGGAGCTGTAATACAATAAGACCAGGACCTAGTAAATTGCAGCGTTGTTCATGTCATAATCGATTCATCCAAATTTGTATTGAATTGAGTGGGTGTGTTTTTACTTAGGATGCCTCCTGCATCTTTTGCATTATTTTGCACAGCCTCTGCATGCAAAGATTCATCCACCACTAAATCACCCCAAAGTCAAATAAGCATTCCCTCATTTGACATAATTTAATTAGAGAGAAACCTACTGTAGGCTAGGAATGCCAATTCCAGAATTTGAATAGGATCCTGGAATTTAGGGCATTTTCAGATGGGATTTGAACCCTGGGATTGGAGGCTTTAATCCCAGGGTTTTGGGATTAAAATGTGCATGTGCATTTGATCCCTTTCTGGTGAGCAGTGCTAGGCTCAGTTGCTGCCCAACAACTGGGTTGTGCGGCCGCACAGCATGTTGTTAGAGGAAACGCTGTGCAGCCACGCACTGGCATGCCATGTCTACCCACTACACTGAGTCCCCCTGGTGTCATCTTGCCTCCTCCCTGCCAGCCCCCACACAACAGCGGCTGAGAAAAGATGGTGCGCTGAGCGCTGCCATGGCAGGGACCATCAACTGCCCAAAGTCTCCCTGCTCCTCCTCTCCTGTGGCCATGGCAGAGGGAACCATGCACCAGGTAAAAAGATACAGCAGCCAGCTCCAGAGGCAGCCCCAGCCCTTGCACTGACTCAGAAAGCCAATCCTGGGATCCTGAGAATCCTGGGATTTAAAGTTTTTCGATCCCCAATCCCAGGATTTTTAAAATGGCCTGATATTGGCCTCCCTACTGTAGGGGATACTTCTGAGTCAGGTGCAAAGTAGCTGTATCTGTATGATTCCTCAGAATCTTTTACTAATACAAGTGTCTGTAGGGATAATGTGATGTCTGTGCTCTGCCCACTATTTCTCCATTAACAGCAGCAACCATCCTCATTATTACTGCAGCAGCCACATGCTAGGTACAGGATATCCACTCGAATCAGTCCTTCCTTCTTTGTAAATACAACTCAGAATAGCATGAAACTCTATCTACATGTCCTTCCCATGACAATTCCACAGGATGACATAGTTACATGCATTTCAAATTCCCAGTTTCCAGTCTAGAAATGCCTAGAAAATGCAAATATACTTATATCTGGCTGTGAGTCGGCTGTATATATGAATGTGTATGTGCACTATGCTAAAACTCACTATTTACAATCATGTTAAGGTGTGTCTGACTCATTATCTTCCCCTAGTTCTCTAACACAACTCATTAAGGGCCAGATGCACTAAGCCTTGAAAAGTGATAAAAAGGAGAGTGATAAATCACCAGCCAATCAGCTCCTACCAGACATTTTTCAAACAAAGTCTGTGACATGGCAGATAGAAGCTGATTGGCTGACTGTTTATCACTCTCCATTTTATCACTTTTGAAGCTTAGTGCATCTGGCCCTAAATGCCTCTGTATAGAGCAAAGTACTCATAATTTCATCATTGCCATTTTAAGTAAAATATAATTAAAGTATTATATGATAACTTATTTTATTTCAGGTATGAGAATGAACTGGCCTTACGCCAGAGTGTGGAGTCTGACATCAATGGTCTCCGACGTGTACTGGATGAACTGACCCTCTCAAGATCTGACCTTGAATTGCAACTGGAGTCCCTGACTGAAGAGCTTGCATTCCTCAAAAAGAACCATCTGGAGGTAACATGCAATATTACATGTTGTAAATAGAGCATGTCCATCCTTTATGGAGGCCTAGAACATATGAGAACCATGTATTGTTGTAGTTTTTCCACTGTACTAAGCATATTTACACACCTGTTATTGATAAATATTTATGTTTCACCTGATTAGGAAATGAATACCTACAAAGGGGGATCTGGCCAAGTGAATGTTGAAATGGATGCTGCCCCTGGTGTGGATCTTACCAAACTTTTAAATAGCATGAGAGCAGAGTACGAAACACTGGCTGAGCAGAACCGCAAGGAAGCTGAAGACTGGTTCCTGAAGAAGGTAAACTGTCTGTAAATTATCATGTTCACATTTCTGAATTATTGTTTTAAGAGGATAATCTTAAGCTTCTATCTTTATTATGTAATTACAGAGCAGTGAGTTGAAAAAGGAAATTTCCGTTGGCGTGCAAGAAGTCCAAACTAGCCGCTCTGAGATAACAGACCTGAAGCGCACATTGCAAAGTCTTGAGATTGAATTACAGGCTCAGATCTCCATGGTAAGTGTTAGACAATGTTATGCATCTTTATTTCTCAAGAGGTCAAATTACCATGACTGTTGAGCACCACAATATCCAACTTCCACAGGGTTTTAAAACACACCGAATAGCCATAATTGTTATTTAAAGCATTCATCACTTCTTTAACATGAATGCTTTATTTCATTTGACCAATACATACAGTAGAGGGAATTTATTATTGGTTCACCTGACAATGAGTAAGAGGTGTCTGATACTCATAAATAACTTAAATGTGATTACTATCACTGATAGCCTTGCACATTTCAGGATGAGTTTTATAGTATTTGCAACAGACTAAAATATTTATATGGGTATACAGATGAATTATTATGGATGGTATTTAAATTAAATGAACAGAAAATGTATTATATGCAGCTTACACAGCTGTCCTTACAACATAGGTCTGGGAACCTATAAAAGATTATTGGAAATTTAGGTTTAGAAATTCATCAAATATGTATTGATTGGTCGATTCAACTCTACACAAGTATTAAAAAATAAATATAAACATTTAAATAAATCGCAATATGTGTCACACCATTCTTTAAGTAGAACCTACATGCAAGTGTATTTAAGCTGTATAAATGAGCATAATGTATATTCACTGGTTCGTAGTATGGAACTTGCACCATCCTTCTCTGAATACATTATGCACAGGATAAACCAGCTGTAAATGTATTTCCAAGATGCATCTAAGCATAAGCTTATTCTGGCCCTTGGTCCCTCCTTGGGCAAAGACCACTACTTAGAATAGAGTATCCAGCTGCTGAATAGCCCCATGTGTTTGAGGAATAATGAGAATGCCACTGTTCAAGATGCCACTTTGCGTACCAGCTTCTGGTTTGTTTATAGTATTTCTACAGTATATTCAGAAATTGGAGAAAAAAATGTTTTATTTAATCTTTTTTCCACATTGGTCTCATTTGTAGAAAAACTCGCTTGAGGGAACATTATCAGAGACAGAAGGTCGTTACTGCGCTCAGCTCAATCAGCTCCAGCTTCAGATTTCCAGCATTGAAGAACAGTTGCAACAGGTCAGATCTGATATGGAAAGACAGAAGGCAGAATATCTCCGTCTTATGGACATCAAGACCAGGCTGGAGATGGAGATTGAGACCTACAGACGCCTGCTGGAAGGAGAACTAGGGTAATCTTAACGTGTCCTCCACAAATGTATTGGAGAGGATAGTATGAGAAAACGACTTTAATAACCATGGTTATAATAATGCACAATTTAACAGAACAGAAATTTGACAAAACTATTCTTAAAGCAAATTTCTAAATTAAAATCTGAGAAAGATAAATATATTGGTGTGACAATTTATAATGTGGTTTTAATTATCTTAAGTAAAATCATGACAATAACTCCATATAATTATCAATTTAATCAGAAACTGACCTACTGGATCAAACCACGAGTAGCCAGTTTAATTGGGCAAAGACTATAAACTACTACTTCTTCTACTACAACTACTTTTAGTATTATTACTAATACTAATAATAATAATAATAATTTGAGTTACAATTTTTATATTCATAGGAGTTTCAATGCTCAGCCACCCAAGTCGCAAGCATCATCAATAGATTCAAAGAAAGGTAAGTTCTGATTTGGTACATAAACCTAACCTGCATTCAACTGAAGCTAGAGTAACATACAGTACTGCATTTAACCCTTTGAGTGCCAACGTTGCAGTGAGAGATGTGCAAAATATCTGCTAAAAATGCCAGGACCGTAGTCAAAGAATATGAATAACTTTAGTTATTGCCGGCAAATGATCTGAAGTCAATTAATTGAAATTTAGGTAAAACTTGTGCATCTCTCTCACAGCAATGTTGGCACTCAAAGGTTTAAGCTACATTGTATTAGCAGTACACAGTACAGTACAGTATGGTAGAAAAAAATGCATCATAATGGTGAAAACAATTGCAAAAGGCATCATTGAAGAAATCAAAGATAATGAATGCAAGAAGAATGGATGTCACACACACATATGGGTTTCATAATTATGAAATGATTCAATAAAGTGCAAGAATTTTACTACTAGATTGCAAAAAAGAAAACACTCAATTTAAATGTGCGCTGAAACAATACTGTGTTTAATGTAATGATACTACAGATACGGCAGAATCAATGTATGATTTATCACTTTTTTGAATTTATCCTCATTTTATAGTTCACTACAATGTACTGACAATGTCACATATATTTGTTTTCTGCACATTTCTTTGGCAGCATTGCCTATCAATATGAATAAATGCATAGCAAATCAGTATACTCTAATATAGGGCCAGATTCTCTAAGCTTCAAAAGTGATAAAATAGAGAGTGATAAACAGCCAGCCAATCAGCTCCTGCCTGACATTTTTCAAACACAGTCTGTGACATGGCAGGTAGGAGCTGATTGGCTGGCTGTTTTTCACTCTCCATTTTATCACTTTTGAAGCTTAGAGAATCTAGCCCTTAGTGTGTTTGTTAAAATGCATCACAGTCAAGAAAGGGAGTCAATTATAGCACATTACCAAGATGGTTACAGAAACTACAGCCATTCATAGAACATGAAAGAAACTAGGCAGCGGTAATTAATGTAATGATGACATTCAGAGGACTGTCACTAAAATCCCCACCTACACAAACTGTAATCCTATTAACAATAAAGAAAAAATCATTTAGATGGGAGTGATGCAGAAGTATGAGGATGAAAGGTTTGCTACTGTAATGTACGTGTAGAAAATGATAGACACTCCATTGTTTGAACAATATAATGTGCTTGCTGCTGAGGGAATTGTAACTGAAAAGCATAGTCCCGTGTGCTGGGCACAAACTTTGCGATATGTGTACCCAGAAACATTGTGGTGGTAATGGACCCAGCAGGTGAGCCG
The DNA here is from genome assembly GCF_055691185.1 of Crinia signifera. Taxonomy (NCBI): domain Eukaryota; kingdom Metazoa; phylum Chordata; class Amphibia; order Anura; family Myobatrachidae; genus Crinia; species Crinia signifera. Next base: position 133,964,664 of record NC_139222.1, on the reverse strand, counting down.
GCATCAGCAATTGTATACACACTTGCCAATGCCAGCAGTGACGGAGTGGAAGCTGTGGCAATGCTGCAGAAGGCCTCACTTAGGATAACCTCTAACCCCTTGGATGTACAGACAACAGAGAACGAGATTGCGTACACATTAGACCAGTGGTAGCCAACCCTAGCCCTCGAGAGCTACCAACAGTTCACATTTTCCAGACAACCTAGCTGCTGCACAGCTGCACTCATTAATCACTGACACCTTTTAAAATATACACAGATGGAGCTAATTAGCTCACTTGTGTTTCTGTAAGGAGACCTGCAAAACATGCACTGTTGGTAGCTCTCGAGGACTAGGGTTGGCTACCCCAGCATTAGACCATATGATGTGTTTGCCATTCCGACATGTCGCAATCGGTAATAATTGTTCATATTTTCAACTAGTATGCACCCATTTAAAAAAAAGAATGGGCCTAATTCAGATCTGATTGCAGGGCCAAGTTGATCTCAAAATGGGCAAACCATGTGCACTACAGGTGGGGCACATCTGGGGTAACATGTTCAGATAGAGTTAGATTTGTGCAAGTTATTTTGTTTCTGTGCAGGGTAAATGCCGGCTGCTTTATTTTGGTATTAACACATCACACACATATCTAACTCTCTCTGCACATGTTACATTTGCCCCCACATGCAGTGCACATGGTTTTGCTCATTTTGAGAACAAAGTCTGAATTAGGCCCATTGACATGTTTGAAATTGAATCAATAGTGGATTCAATCTAAACCACCACCTTAGTTGAAAATTGTCTACGTCTCAAATTAACTTTGAAGTGTACCCATGATAGATATAACACTACATTGATTTGGAACAAAGTTCCTGTTTGAAATTTCAGAAGAATCCTCTTATGTTGATTGAAACACTTAGTAGGTTATTTATCATGCACAAAACTGATTGAATTCGGTTGACAGACATAGCTTTTTATGCCAAAGTGCATGAATTTGCTGGAGGCATTTTCAAAAAAGCCACAATGTTCCATATACGATGGTGAAGACATTGCTCTACTTAATTTCCCATGCAAAAGCAAAATATTAATTTGCAGATGTAAAATTGCTAAAATACTGTAGACTAGAGGGGTATAGAGTGCATACTTTTGTATGTGTTTTATCATTGAGTACAAAGCCAATTTCCTTCTGCAAAAACGCTAGCATTTTGCTAATAGCATGTCATTTGGGATGCACTGTGCATCATTTTTTACATCAGCTGAGATGTGCATTTATACAGTAGGCGTGTGTATCCAGTCTATATTTTTAATATACATTCTCCATCATTTCCACTTTGTACTTTATTACAGCTAGCTGATAGCTAGCTACTGTAAGTCACAGACATATACTACACGCAGCATGACTTCAGGAACTCTATATATGCATTATTTATTACAAGAAAAACATACGTAACATGAATTCACAATGGCAAAGGCTCATCTTATATCTATGCTGATGAATTTCATAATATGATTTCAATTTTAAACTTATTTCAATTTCCCAAATATTTTTAGATCCGTTAAAAACAAGGGTTGTGAAAACAATCATTGAAGAAGTGGTTGATGGGAAAGTTGTGTCCACCCAGATGAATGAAGTTCAAGAAAAGATGGAATAAGGAGCAGACTGACAACACAGGCACTGGCAACTTAATACAGAATAAGATCATATGATATCACATGCAAATATCAATGCCATTGTATAACACAGAGTGAAGAAAAGCATACATTGAAATTAGCTTGCATAAGAGCCGGTGGTGTAAAATTACTTAATGGTATACACCACCTAATAATAATGAGAATGCAGTTCATGGTAAATGCCTGTGAACAAAGAAGGTGCTTTTCATTCAGATCCTCCATCGATAAGGAAATGGAAAGAAAAAGGTTGACAAAGAAAGGGCAGAAACTGTGCAATTAATGAAAACTAAAGATGTTAGTCAACATGTATGCCTGTGTTAGTTTGACTTAATAAAGAATTTTTAACTCATTGAGAGAGAACTTTATATTCATTTTATGAATCAAGAAGATCCTATACTATTTATCAACGCTGTGAGGTTGAACAGTTCATTCCTATAGAAGAAAAAACTTAACACACCAGTAGGCTTACAACTATATTAATGATTATATGTGTAGAAGTTAGCAAAATAAATATAGTTTGACATATGCCAAAGTGTTTATACACACACTTACATACACATAATTATCTAAATTGTATACTGTATATTGCATATGTAAAGAATTTATAATTATTATAATTTATTTTTTATAAAAATGCGCATGCTATCTTAAACTGTTATGAAACATGAGAAATCAATTTTTTACAACTAGGCAACAAATACAGTACACAGACAATACAAACTAAAAGCCCTACACACCAAATTCATGTAAGTACTGTACCAATGACAAAAGTATCTATCGAATTCAGCTTTGAAAATTAACCCTTTAGAAAATGCCTCAGAAAACAAGCAATGAAATGGTGCGAAAATTGATACATTAAGCACAAATATTAAACACTATTAGGGGGAAATGTAATACATTCATTTTTTCATATCGGAGGTTTTGAATCTGTTCCTAACTGCCATGGTACAGGCTGAGTTTGAAAAATGACAGTTATGAGCTTATTGGTTGGTATTTCTTCACTGAATAATTCAATATAGTGATTTGTGTCGGTTTCAAAAATACTAAACTATAAATTAACTAAATTTTTATATTGCTATTGAAAACTCAATTTAATTGCCCTTCATATTGTTTTAGTGCAGTTAATGTGATAAGTTCTTGTCTACAATCTTCCTCTTTTTTTGATTTATGGAATACATTTGGGAAAAATGAAAAACCCATAAGGAAAAATACGTTTCTGAGGTAGATCTACCAATACCAAGAGGTCTATTAAGCATCCCTTAATTTCTACAAAGTTGTTGAAAATTCAAAGAATATATTCTGCTTACCTTTCAGTCCTGGTCTGGCCTTATGGAAATCTAAATCATGAAATATTCAGCGCTTGATATTGGGAACATGCCCCATCTTCAGATAGTGTTTGCTCCTTCTTATGAAAAACAAGTTCAGGGTTACGAAGAGGGAATAGATTGCATGTGAATTTGTATCCACCAATGCTACTCACTGCGATTTGTACACTTAATTATTGGAGGCTATCTGGTCACTAATAATTAACTATAAATAGGCTCACAAAAGAGTTAACATTTGGCAAATCCACCAGTCTAGAGTGGTCCCAAATGGACTGGGTCTAATGTTGAGAAGAACTGGTCAATAACAGATGTTATGTTTTGTTTTTTAATAAAAATAATTTATTTACTTTTGATTTGCAAGAAAATTCACACAGTATGAGTTTTATTCTATAGCTCCTCTCACAAGAATCTGGGCCCTTATTCTGATCGGTGCGGATATTCCCGCATTCTTACGGAGCGGTCCGCACGCCACGGTGTTCTGCCGCGTGCGGCCATCGTCCGTAGAAACGCCCACGGGTCCTCTGCATTCGGACGGACTCACTCTTTAAGAACAGGGCGTGTTTACGGACGACATACAAACCATGCGTGTGCGGGAGAAACACTCCGATTCTGCACGGTATTACAGAGTATTACAGAGTATGCTCGGGAATACCGCATCCGAACGGGAGCCAAGCGGTGCTACCGCCCGTAAGCGGAGTATTTACGCCAAACAACCCACTATTATGTATCTTCTGCAATACATCACATGACCCACTTATTCAATTACCTATCCTCATAAAAAACTTCTTATTTGGAATTGGAATCAATTAGATGCCAATATATCCTTACAAGCATGCCTAACACATGCATTGCACACATTAACCCTTACAGCAATTGAAGCAGCAATGGTTTCAATTAAAGCACTGACAAGCGTCCTATTAGTGAGTAATGAGTAAAGGAGTCGATTCTATTGGGTTCAGGTGTTAATGCTTGTAGTCATTAGGCGTACGTTCGCCTACCGCATGAACGAGTGGTGTCCGCAAAGCAATAGTACACTTGTGGACACCGCACATTTCTTCCCTTTTTGATCGCGTGCATTCGGAGTGGTATCCGAATGTACGCCCCCCAACATAAGTGTACTCCCCCGTGTCCGCCCATGTTTCCGCCCCGTTTTGCCCACTTTGAAACTACGCCCATGTGTCATTCCGCATGACGCCCATAATACGCCCATATTTCCCGACTGATTGCGGGGAACAGTTTTGTACGGGATTTGCCCGAACAGGTACGGAGTCAAGGCGTGGCACATGCGCGTTGCGTTCTCCACGCATGCGCAGACGCCGTAAAGACGCGATCCGAAAGTATGCGGTAAAGTACGCGTCAATCAGAATAAGGGCCCTAATTTTGATAGTTTGTGATTTTCTAATAACCACTGGTTCATCTGCAATTTTACAGTAAACCTTGTAGTAACAACCAATATCATTCTAAAGGCAACCACTGAACCCAAAATTCACCAACATAATGCACCTCCTATGAACAAATAACCACATGAAACCTGAAACACAACACTCAAACCCCAAACAAAATTATATCCAATGCACATACTGTACAGGCAAGTCAAAAGTACAATTTCAGAAACCAGACATACTGTAGTAGTGTCAGATGTACTAAGCCCTGCAATTATGAAGTATAGAGTAACAGCCTACCTACCAACCAACCAGCTCCAAACTTCCATTTGAAACACAGCCTATGGCATGGCAGTTATGAGCTGATTGGCTACTACTTGGCTGATTGGCTACTACTCCTACTATTACTCTCCGCTTTGTCACTTTTCAAGGCTGTCCTTTAAATTTAATATAAAAGAAGAAGAACAAACACATACAAAAAGCTAACAAATCAAAATACATAGACACTCACACAACCATACAACAAATCAAAAGAGAATCAAATCCACTTGACAGGAAATAAAGTAAAATTGACCACCTACTAGCCATAGGAATATCCACAAGCACAAAAGCTTAAGCTACAGTATGTAAAAATGGCTGGCATAAACACATACATAGACTTTGGGGAATTCTGCTAGCAATGGCATTTCCATACTAATATACCATTCCTCTGTTCTACAAAATGGTGATGGTAGTAAAAAAAAAAAAAAAGGGGTCAGATACTCAACTAAAGTAACAATTTGATACGATATTTACACTTGGTGTTCATATACCGTAATTGTTTAATTAATTTCTGAAATGATGCCATTGATTTCTTTTTGATTCTAGGATATATCTATAATAATTAAAATTGACTCATAAAACGGATGTTGGTACTGCGCACTGCTACTGTAAGTACACATAGACTAAGAAAAAGTCCTTTATAAACAGATACTGTGATTACTGGAGCCATGATTAGCGGGCGCGGGAGAGCTTCTGATGCTCTGTGTTTGAATTGCAATGTACAGTATCTGGAACACTTCAGTTTAAGGAGCCGAATCAGAGATCAGCTTCTTCCTGGTCATGGTCAGCCCCACCCTTCGCTGTGACCACTAATAACCTAAAAACCTAATTACTATAATACTAATATCAAAACAAAAATATGGCAATCCAGACAGGAAACAAAATTGCTGCGGTAAGCGGAGATACAGATTATTAGATGATGCTCTTTATAAATAAACACCACTGACTTTTCTGGATTATTCAGACATGCTGAAGGTGTGGTTTTGGACTGGGAACTCCAAAACCTAGTGACCATGACTCATTGATAATTCCGGGATAAATATTTTATATGCTATGTAAAGATCAATTTTGCTAAAGGTTTATGAGCAGTCTTACTGGCAACCTAACCATAAGAAAAATATTTTCCCACATCTACAGTATTGTATGCTGCCAAACTATAAGACATCAAGTATCAAAATATAATTATAAAGATACATAGGGTAGAATAAATGCTTTTCTCAATAAATAATTAACTAAAAAATTTATATTATAGCCCAGTAAAGTACCCAGAAGTTCAAACAAAAGAGGAGAAAAGGGGTACCAGAATGAGAACCACAGTACCGATGGGAAATTAAGGTGTGAAACCACTCCCTCAATGTTTGGAAGTATATTGCACCCACCAATCCTGACTGAATATTTACAGCTGTCCATGAACAACAAAGAGGAGCTGTCTGAAGCTATAATTGCTGCTTTGAACTGAGATAGTGAAATAAATGTAGTAAATGTGATAAGATATATCAGGTGCAAAATTATGTAGAAAAAATGATTTAATGAACAAATAAGACAAGATAAAAACAGAAGTAGGATTCTTACCCCTAAGGGTACCGTATGTGGAGCCTGCAAGGACGGTGGTAGGCAGGGATGCAGTCCGGAAGTGCACCCTGCCAGGCTCCAAAATAGGTTGCATGGGTAAGTCCCAAAGATAGGTTGTAGAATCACTGCCAATGCGTTTCGAGCATCTAATGCTCTTCTTCCTGGGCACAGTGAGATAGTGAAATGTTTAGAGTGAAGTGAGATGTGTGCTAGGTGCAATTTGAGCCATACAATTTGTGTTCCTGACCCGGCGTGTGGCTCTGTGCAGAGTGACGTGGTCAGACCTGCTTTAGCTATACAGCTGGGCAGTGCACTGCTTTCTCTGCCCGGTTGTCAGAGCAGACTGTAGCAGCATTTCACCCTCCCCTTGACAATGACCAATTTCAGCACTTCTTGGCAATGAGCAATTTCAGTCCCCCTTCGAAATGAGCAATTTCAGTCCCCCTTGGCATTGAGCATGAAGCCCCTGGCAATGAGCATGTAGGTAAGTGGCACTTATGTGTCAAACTTGTAATGTGTGTTAAGGTTTGTTATATAGTATGTAATGGGCATCATGTGTGGCACAATTTGTAACTGGCATAACGACATGAGGCACAATGTGTAATGGGTACTACGAAGTTCGCTAAAATGTGCAATGGGCACCTAAGCAAAACTAGCCATGGTCTCTTTAAGCTGGTGAAGGCTCTAAAAATAAAGGAAAAAAAGTACATAAGGTTCCTCTATATTTAAAGAACCAGCATAGGTCCTGATCCCAAAAATATGGGGAATAAAAATTTTTTAGGAGTCCCCAGTATTTTTAAACCAGCACGAGCATCACTAGTCATTAAGGTAATGTCACAGCCATGGAACACTTTTATATATATAGGACCCTGAAGCCATGGATGCCCCCCAGGCATCCAAGGGTATAGGCTGAAGTCTATGGTTATTCACGACAACCCTCGGTGGTGGGTGCTGATTTGATAGCATTATAACATATATTGTTTGTTTGGTTGGTCTGTGGATTTACAAGTTGCAGTAAACCTTCCTTACATTATGGTATTTGGAGAACCACAAGTACCAGTATACAGGACATTTAAGGGCCTGCTGCACTTGTACTTCTACAACTGAGCAAATATAAAAAAAAACAAATACACAAGGACAGTATAACATTAATGAACATACATGCACACATTTACACATATACTTACCTATGTTGGCATGTGGGCATTAGTCCACTTGTCCAGTAGAAATCCAATAGGGACCTGTTTAAAAAAGAATACTCACGTAAATCCAGTGTAGATCGGTCCTCTTCAGTCCCTGTAGGCATCCATGGGGCTAAAATAAAAACCGCATGACCCGCACCAATTCGGACTGTTTCCACATGCTGCTCCTCCACACAAATAATGGGGATTACTCTGACTTATGTCAATTGGAATACCCTGAGCCAATCACCTTAGAGCTCCTCTGAGCTCCGTTGGTGATTGGCTCTCTGCATCCCATAGGATTCAATCTAATGAAAATAATATTGAGTTCTGTGATGGGAATCAGCAATTCAGCCAACCGCAAAGTAAATTGAGGTAACCACAAAGGTAATTAGGGTCTCCCTTGTGATTACCTTCAATTATCTTTGCTTCAGGATCGGCCGTGTTTGGCTGACGGTAAACTCAACAAAAAAATGTGAATGACTTCATCATAGGAAAATATGAATCCTGAGAACTCAGCAGCTTAGTAAATAAGCTGCATTCTCATAAACAAAAAAAAAAATCACTATTTTCCAATCTTTGCACTTCTGCGCATGCACATCGGCCACAGCGTGCATGCTTGAACCTCAAACTGCTGTCACATCCTGAAAGGATATCATCACATTTTGAGTGTCGACAGGGTGGGGGGCAGTGATGTGACATAACATTCAGGCACTGCAAGCTTTAAAATGGCAGCCATGTGCCTTCGTCAGTTGCAACTAGCCCAGTTTCTACCACTTGGCTAGTTGCATAAAATGTATATTATACCTTACTAATTGTTTATATATCTTAAGACCCATGCAAATTAGGCGATCCAATATAGGTGCCGGCATTGGTAAGTTCATAAAATTTGCTGATGCTGCAGCATGGCCCTCGTTAGTACCTCCCTCATTTGCAATGCACAAAAAAGGGAGGGGGTCGTTAACAATGTGTGGGTCAATAATATTGAGTTGACACACTAGATAAAAAAGGCTGATTTTCCTGTCATCTGATTCATTCTGTCAGTCCCTCCATTAGTTGCCTACTGTATATTCTATCATATTCAATATAAAAAATGTCTACCCACATACAAAGTCAATAACCTGACTACACCAACAAATGTTTTCTTTGCTTACCCTAAATATATCTCCACCCGACCTCTCCACTGTGCAGCTCTCATTCACACTTATTATAAGTTCCCATTCACAATTGCAGGACTTTTGTCGGGCAGTACCCTCCCGATGGAATGACCTTCCAAGCACATTAAGACTCTCCTCTAGCCTTCAAACTTTCAAGCGTTCCCTGAAAACACACCTCTTCAGGTGAGCTTATAATATTCCAGAACCGCCACATAACCTCCAGTAGCATTCATATCTAATTGCATCCCATCAGGACTGTCATGCAATCTGGTGGGACTGCCATGCTATAGATTCCTATCCTTATGTATCCCTCCTATTATCCCTATTGTAAGCTTGCAAGCATGGCCCTCCTACCTCTATATCGGTCTGTTACTACGCAGTTTATTTTATTACTGTTTGTAATTGTAAAGCGCAACAGAAAATGCTCTGCTATATAAGAAACTGTACCTAAATAAAAGATATATAAGGGCCCTTCTGATCGATATATTTTACTTTCTCATCTAGTGTGTACGGGGCTTTATGTTATTTCTTGTTTCAATAAAAGTGCAATTAAAAAAATTAAATAACATCGTCATAAATATTGGAGCACTATTAGGAATGTGCAAATCTTATGACTTTTAGAACAGCATGTGTAGTGCAATTTTGAAGTACAGAATAACATATTAATGAAGAATAAAACATTAGAATTTAGGGCCTTATTCTAATTCACTCTTTCTGACAAAATCCTTCTTAGATGGACAAAACCATGTGCACTGCAGGGGGGCAGATGTAAAATGTGCAGAGAGAGAGTTAGATTTGGGTGAGTTATTTTGTTTCTGTGCAGGGTAAATACTGACTGCTTTATTTTTACACTGCAATATAGATCGCACTCTGAAGTAAAACCCCACCCAAATCTAATTCTCTCTTCACAAGTAACATCTGCCCCACCTGCAGTGCACATGGTTTTGTCCATCTAAGAAGGATTTTGTCAGAAAGAGTGAACTAGAATAAGGCCCTTAATTACAAAGAAGCACATACGAGCATCCAAACTAAAAATAAACATAGCTATATTGGTGATAAAGTAAACTTCAGTACCATGTGTTTTGTATTTACAGAATATTAACCATTTATAATACCAATTCACAAAGGCAAACTGCAGTGTTCACAGTTATGACCCAGTCTTTTTTTTTTAGGTCTAGTTGTGGATTATCAAAGACTCAATACAAATAAATATTTTGGAAGGGAGTTTAAGGACCTTGTGACCAAGTAAAAGACAATAAATTGTAACCCATGTAAATGTGACCACCTGTTAGTACAATATATTTAATAGGATAACATTTACATAATTTTTGTATGTGATGCAAATTGTTCAGGGTTCCTGAGGATACATTTCCCTGGAGGTAAAACTTAATTTGAAGTCCTATTTTTCTGATATTTGCATTGTGTATAAATGAGAACATGACATACTTCAAGTGCTTATGACGATGTTCTATATGCTCTTAAGAGCTACTTAGACGTGCTTGCACAGGTAAATCAGTATGGAGGCTATGACTCATTCATTGTGTGTGCTCACCATTAGGGCAGGTGGAGAAACACATAAGTTGCCTCTTCCGCAGGATCTAGAAATGTCTGCACACCAGGGATGTACTATGCCATGGGCGGACCCCTAGGCTTTCAGGTATTTTGGTTTCCCTCCAGCACTTCAATCATTCACCCCACTACAGCTGACATTTGAGAAGCAGAGCTTATGCCATCATTTACACTGTCAGTATTCAAGCGGACACAAATATCCAGTAATTAAAGGCTGATGTCCTTTGTTCTCAATACATAATCATTCTTCCTTTTAGTCTCTAGCACTAGTGCGTTATTGGCACACTGCTTTCCCCCTCCCCACACACTTATCGTAATTGTCTCAAAACAAACTTCAGCTGACTACAAGTGTGCTGACTACAAGTGTACCTGCTACAGTTCAGAATGAAAAGTGTCCACTGGAGCCCTATGGTGCAAGTAACAGTTCCTCTGCAAAAAAAAATAATACTTGCTGGGTCTTTAATCCCTGCAGAACCCCTGGGCTTTAACCTATTAAGCCTAGTGGATAATGTGGCCCTGCTACACATTTTTGACATCTCTATGGAGTTGACAATATTAGATCAACAGTCAGTCATGAGCGACATAACATGATGGATGTAATTCAGATATATTGCCAACTGTTTGCATTGCTCTGGGCTCAGGCAGGTGTTGTAATTATATGACAAAAAGTATACAAAATGTAAATAAAAAGGTTGATCAGGTGTGTGAAAATAGAAAAGATTTAAGGGCAAGATGTATCAAGCTTCAAAAAGTCATAAAGTGGAGAGTGCCAATCAGCTCCTACCTGTTATTTTTCAAACCTAGCCTGTGGCATGGCAGGTAGGAGCTGATTGGCTGGCTGTTTATCACTCTCTATTTTATCACTTTTGAATCTTGATACATCTGACCCTTCATAACAATATTAAGACATGTTAAAAAGCATTTAAGTTGCGACCAGACAAATGAATAAAATAATAATAGTCACAAATATCGATCTTTGTGTCCTCATCCACAGGTTGAAATCAGGCTTTGTAGGAGGTGGCGTGCCTCCAGATGAATTATTTGCCTCACGGTGGAGATGGTAATGGGAGGATTGGAAGAAAGAGGATTGGAAGAAAGTGGAAATAAAAAAGGCAGAAGTGGCCTCCTTATCCCAGATTTCAATCAAGCGATTCTCTGGTGGGGTGCAGATTGCAAAGGGGTGTCTGGTTTGCGTGCTAACACCTACGCGTTTCACTGCTATCTGCAGCTTTTTCAAAAAGCTGCAGATAGCAGCGAAACCCGTAGGTGTCAGCCCGCCACATGGGCATGCCCATAAGCAACAATGGACTACCACCATCTCAGATGAGATGCTGGCGGATATTGATACATCAGGCAGCATTGCGTTCCCCATAGAAACCTATGGAGGATGCAACTGGCATCAGGGCAGGAGGGATCGGAGATCCATGATACATATGAGGGTACTTAATATTTGTGGCTAACCCCTGAAAACTGGTGTTTCCAGGGAATTAGACGGAAACATTTTATAGCAAATGGACCCCTCTATAGTACAGCAGTGGCTCATTAAAACTGTATGTAACAGGCGTTGTGTAATACAATGAAGGGCTGTCTATTGGATGTTTACACACCCGTCTGAGTGTGGGAGCCGGACGGCTCCCCGACAGTCGGTATTCCGACAGTCATTACTCCGACGTCGGAATCCCGACTGCTCCCTCGTCCACAACCCCCACAGAGGGAGAATAAAATAGGTGGCGAGCTGCGCCCGCCACCGTGCCCGCAGCGTGACGAGCGCAGCAAGCCCGCAAGGGGCTTCATTGCGCTCCCCACACTGTGCAGTCGGGATTCCGACGTCTGACTAATGACCGTCAGAATCCCGACCGTCGGGTTTTTATACCACACCCCTGAGTGCTGATACTGACTCTGTAAAGAAGAGGAGTGTCAGCTAGTAGAAACCCCCTCCCTCCATTAGCAGCCCACTCACTCAATTTAACTGCCGCCTCTGTCCCACCTCCTTTGGTGAAGAGTTGCCCCTCTGCTTGAGCAGAGGAAATGGATTTGGTCCCCACAGTGTTAAATTCAGCCTTCAGTTGCCAAAACTTGTAGTGCTGGGTCTCTGCTACTCTGCAATTCTGTATCACCACACCACAGTCCAGTTCACAAAGATGGGGCTATACACACACCTACAGTAAGCTGCTTTTTGTTTTTCCAGATAAAATCAACCCAAATGACAATAGAACATATTTTATTATCATAAAATGTGTTTACTTAATATTACTTTAAATATATATAGTACATCCAGATTGCGCACAACAGTGCATTTGTATGGGTGAACCATGTTGGAGTCCATTTTATGCCCAGATTCTCAAAATCACCCAAAGTATTTCATCCCTGGGGAGTTTTTCAGGGGTGTCTATAAAGGACAAATAAGTATCTCCAATGAGCACATTATTCAACATAGTCAAAATGATCACTGTGAACAAGAATCAGGGGCAAACACAGGAATTTTAGGGGGGGGGGGTGTATATATATATATATATATATATATATATTTGGTACTTATATGTTAGTTGGGCACCCACTATAGTTAGTACACTCAAACCACCACTATACATGTTGGCATGGAGTTGATTTTATATAGTGTGGCGAGCGCAGCCAGTGGCGTAGGGAGGGCGGAGCCACCGGAGCACACACTCCGGGCGCAGTTTGATGAGGTGGAGTCCTGCTGCCCTGCAATAATTAATTTCACACACACAGGGCAGCGTGTGCCGGCGGCTGCCCTGCCTGACGCCTGCCCCTGTCTGCCCTGCTCACCTGGTCCCGGCCTGCCGCCGCAAAAACGATGGGGTCACGTCACGTGACTCCCTGCTCCAGTCCCTAACCAAGCTGCTGCTGCTCGGGCCAGCTCCCGGGCGGGCGCTGAGCAGCAAAAATAAGGAAGACTCCTCCCAGTCTCCTGCCTCAACACAGAATGTCTGTGCTGTGCTCCTCAAGGTAGATTTTTTTTTAAATAAAGATAAAGAATTAAGGAAATAATCATGGGGTCTGGGGGTTTGGTGGGGTCCGGGGGGGGGGGGGGGAGGGGAGGGGATCTCTCTGGTTTCTGCTGCCACCCTGCTCTTCTCAAGGTGGATTTTAGTTTTTTACTAAAGATAAATAATTATGGGAATAATCATGGGGTTTGGGGGATTTGTGGGGGAGGGGGTGAATCTCTCATATGTGTCTTATATAGCGCAGCAGATTCCGTTACAACGTCTTATATAGCGCAGCAGATTCCGTTACAGCGTCTTATATAGCGCAGGAGATTCCTTTACAGCGTCTTATATAGCGCAGCAGATTCCGTTACAGCGTCTTATATAGCGCAGCAGATTCCGTTACAGAGTCTTATATAGCGCAGCAGATTCCGTTACAGCGTCTTATATAGCGCAGCAGATTCCGTTACAGCGTCTTAATTAGCGCAGCAGATTCCGTTACAGCATCTTATATAGCGCAGCAGATTCCGTTACAGTGTCTTATATAGCGCAGCAGATTCCGTTACAGCGTCTTATATAGCGCAGCAGATTCCGTTACAGCATCTTATATAGCGCAGCAGATTCCGTTACAGCGTCTTATATAGAGCAGCAGATTCCGTTACAGCGTCTTATATAGCGCAGCAGAATCCGTTACAGCGTCTTATATAGCGCAGCAGATTCTGTTGCAACGTCTTATATAGCGCAGCAGATTCCGTTGCAGCGTATTATATAGCGCAGCAGATTCCGTTACAGCGTCTTATATAGCGCAGCAGATTCCGTTACAGCGTCTTATATAGCGTAGCAGATTCCGTTACAGCGTCTTATATAGCGCAACAGATTCCGTTACAGCGTCTTATATAGCGCAGCAGATTCCGTTACAGCGTCTTATATAGCGCAGCAGATTCCGTTACAGCGTCTTATATAGCGCAGCAGATTCTGCCACAGTGTCATATATTTCAAATGTAACATGCCAACACATGTTAGCCACGCCCCCAATTCATTACGGGGGGGGGGGGGGGGCGAAATATGACCTTGCTCCGGGCACCATGGCACCTAGCTACACCGCTGAGCGCAGCGAGCCATCGAGCCCGAAGCGTGGTGAGCGTAGCGAGCCCTGTGAGGGGACGTGGAAAACTAAGCAAATACCTTAGTGGGCGCCCAACTAACATATAAGTACCTTATTTTATATATACACACACATAAATTTATATATGGCATACATATGGAGGTTCGGCAGTGGGGATGCCAGTGTTCTGAATCCTGATGCCGGCATCCTGAAGGAGGGAATCCCTACAGGGTTCAGCTAAGTGTACTTACCTTTCCCCCTGCCCCCCCCCTTAAGCCTCCCTCTTCACAGCCTAAAACTCCCATTGCAGCATAGCCTTAACCCTCCCAGCAAGTACCTAGGTGTAAAGGTGCTCATACACTGCCTGCGACGTCTCGCAGCAGTGTACAGACACCCGACAGAGTGACCTTCCCGGCGGCAGGGACACATGCGATCCGTTGTGATGGATCGCATGCGCCCCTGCTTCCCGTCCACCTCGCCACCTGGAGGAACGGGTGGTCGGACGGCCTGCCGGTCCGACCACCTGCTCGGGTCTGATGCACACGGGACCGCGCATCGGACCCGACGGCATGTTAGGAGAAGGCGATTTGGTCCGATTTAACAGGCCGATTGGTCGCAATCGGACGAAATCGGACCAAATCGCCTCAATGTATGGGGGCCTTAAGTCCTACCCTGCAGCCTAACCCCACCCGAGCCCTTAGTGGCAGCCCCGCCCCCCACCCTCCCCTGCCCTCAGTGGCAGGCAGCACCCACCCCTTCCTAGCCTTTAATGGCAGCACCCCTCTTCCCACCAGCCCTCAGTGGCAGTAACCCCCTCCCCAGCCCTCAGTGGCAGTAACCACCTGCGTGCACCACTGCCATCTGTACGCTGGTAATCTGGCACAGTACACCAGCAATAAACATGACTTTTTACTGGTACAATAAATACAGTTTAACTGCTGTCTCTTTAGAGACTTGTGAAGACAAATGGGTCACGTTAATCATAGATTTCTCCAGTGATGTCTTTCTTAAATAGCATGATGTAGTCAATTACTTTTTGCTTCCTACATATTGTAGAGCATTTATTATTTATTGGTATACATTCTACAGTAGTTCAATATATAAATATTATTTATGACACCAGCTAGTGTAAATACATACATAAGCTCCCCGGGGCATGCTCCCGATAAGCATTTACACTTTTGTGTGTCAGTTTGCATACACCACATTACTTACATACAATAAAAGGTAACAAGACAACTTTTCATACAAATACGTTTTAACTATCAATTTTTCTGTCATTATTGAAATGACAAATTGTTGCTATGGTATTTTTAAAATGACAAAAATGTGTTTTCCTCATGAAAACTATTGCATTACATACAGCAAAGATCACTCAAAGCGTATGTCCCAGTGTATGTGTAGGTGGTAGTCTACGTTTCAGTTGGACAAAGGGTATTCTGTGTTCTAGGGAGGTGATACTCTATATTCCAGTGGTGGTGGTGGTGGGGGGGGGCTATGCACCATGAAAGGGGGTGGGATGGAGGAGGATTTGGACTATAAAACTGAATGAGCAAAACAAGAAACAATGACCTACCGTACAATGTAGGGCAAACACATGGTACTGTATATCAACATTAATTTAGTGAAATGTTGTTGGCAACATATAAGTAACATCAATTACAGATATAGCGTATTTAATGCTGGCCATACATTATAATCACCTGCATACAATGCATATATTATGCAGGTCGTATGATCTATCAAACAAGCAATCCTATGCACTATGAAACACATACTATCTGCTTACAACCCCAAGCCATCCCAACTGATCATATGTGCAGTACATATGATCAGTTTAGTGACCTCTAGACCCATGGAACCACGCATCGCAGCTAAAAAGCTCATGATGTGCACACAATCGATCACACAACCCATCAAAATCACATGTTCGGCCTGATGATAGATTGAACGAGCATTCATATATGCTATAAAACACATATGATCTGCTTACGACCGAAAGTCTACATACAGCCCGAGATGTCAGCGATGTGTGCTGAGCGAGCTGACAGCGCCAGTCTTCTCAGGTGGAGAACACTGGCGATCAGCGATATTTGTGCTCATTGACCACAAATCTCATCCAGTGATAGCGACATGCGGAGACACGCATTGTTGTCGCTATAGCCCCTACACACACATACCGATGTAGCTGCATTTTCTAAGCGACTTAGCCAAACTTAGCTTTAACTCAAATGTTTATATAGCTCCAATAAGGTGCATCAGAAATTCTACAATGCTCACTATTGCCAATTAATTTATATTACCTTTTACTACTTTTATTACTATCTTATCTGCTCATAGATCACAGGTCAGGTTAGGTTAGGAGATAACAGACAACTCCCCAGCTCACTGTAGTGAGATCAAGAAGAGGTGGCACAGTATGTCATTCATTCTAAATGTTCTTGATGTTACTAATATATATATAACATTTGTGGTAATAACATATCAATAATAATCTATCTGATAACAACCTAACAACAGAGAATAATGAAACAAAAAACATAATAATGAATCATGCTAATCTCTGCTAGCATATGCCAGGATTTTAAAAAGCATCTTGAGAGACAAACTTCAGCCAATCCTCCATCATGCCAGGCGGATTGGTGTTGCGCCCTGTGACTTTTGGACCTGCCGCCTTTCACTGCATTGCTATTTGTTTATGTCCAGTGTTGTCTTTCCTCTGATATATTTATATTTGCTTCAAAATATATTTAGTTATTTTTATCATGTTTTGCATTGTTTACGCTAATGCTATTATTTTTTTGTCTTTTTATTAATATTAGTATTTTTTTTATTTTAATGCATGGCTGTGACATTCTCCTAGAGACATGTGCATGTGGAGTACAGAATACACTGGAAAAATTATGCGACATGTCTTCCTTATGTTTTGCACTTTTAAAAGTTTGAATCTATCGCCATGACAAGTCTGTGGTAAAACGTTACCATCATCTAATTAATGATCAGCCCCCCCAGGTAGAATCCGCCACTGTGTGAAGCCAGATGTACTTATTATTTCTCTACTACACAATTTTTAACAGCATTTGGTCCCTGAACTCACGAATTAGGCATTGTCCATTTAGGTACTTGGACAACAATAATGTAGATCTGTGCTATTTTGTTATGGGTTCACCTAGGCCCCTTTCACATCAAACCTTGGACCCGGGATATTGCCGAGATGCTGATGCAATGACCCAGGTCGAGGTGCATTTGAAAGCACCAAACCTTATAACCCAGGTCAGGCAACCCGCCAATTTGACCTGGATTTAATCTGATTGCGTCGGACCCAGGATCGTGATCCCGGCTCTGAACCATGCTTGCGATCTGAAAGTTTTAGAGAAGAAAGGGTCTAATTCAGTATGGATCACAAAGGAAAATCTTTCTCTTATGGACAAGTCCATATTGTACTGGAGGTGGATAGATTTGGGTGGGCTTTGTGTCCAAATTAAAGTCTAAATTGCATCCAGAATTTACCGTGCACGGAAAAAAATAAATGTATTTTCTCACCTTGCACTGCAACATTGGGCCTTATTCTAGTTCACTCTTTCTGACAAAATCCTTCTTAGATAGACAAAACCATGTGCACTGCAGGGGGCAGATGTAAAATGTGCAGAGAGAATTAGATTTGATTGAATTATTTTGTTTCTGTGCAGGGAAAATACTGACTGCATGATTTTACACTGCAATTTAGATCTCACTTTGAAATAAAACCCGACCCAAATCTAATTCTCTCTGCTTAAGTAACATCTGCCCCACCTGCAGTGCACATGCTTTTGTCCATCTAAGAAGGATTTTGTCAGAAAGAGTGAACTAGAATAAGGCCCATTGTTTGTTCCAATTACAAAGTTACTTCCTTTTTTTTTTTTCTTTACTTCCAAACCAAAGTCAATGGAAGTTTAGTTAAATATTGCATCCAAAAAAGAACAGTCGCTGTGAGTGGCGCCAACATGGATATTTTGAGGATCTCTCACAGCAACGTGGTTACTCAAAGGGTTAATAGACTAATTGCATGGCATTTTCATACCAATTTTGACAAATTACTTTGGCACTCTAAGGTTAAAGCTGCACTTTACAATTGTACATGTTCAATTTTGGAGTGTGTCCTGTGTAAAACCAATGCGAGGTACAGTATGCCTGTAAAACTGATATGTATTCAGCTCTGCATCGGCCACCTTGTGTACAAACTGCTGTTTTGCAAAATAACATCATTGCAAGGGAGGATGCAATTGATGGAACTAAAGTAACTTGATTACATTGCTGGATTGGGAATTTACAGATCGGCAGATAGTTCCTTTTATTCTCTTTAATTCCCATCAAGAAAATATTAATATAAAATAATACTTTCTTCGGGATGAGAAAACAGAATGACACAGGTGAAAAAACTTTTAGTATGGTGTCAGTGATTTTTTATTTGTTGGGTTTTACTGCCCCCTTCAGGACACACATGATACTTTTATAAAATATAAAATGTTCAAATCTCTTTTCCAATCCGCAGCTCAACAGTGACATCATGAGATAGCAGTGTATAATGGTACATTTTCAACACACTCTTCACATAAAGATGTTGGAAGGCCCAAATGACATAGCAATATCTCAGCAGCAGTGGGCACCCTAGACGCATGCATAGAAGAAAGAAGAAACACTACTGAATATTATATTATTATATATTTATTAACAGTTTCTTATATAGGGCACACATATACCGCAGCGCTTTACAGAGTATAGTTGAACATTAATATCAGTCCCTGCCCCAGTGGAGCTTACAATCTATATTCCCTACCACACGTACACGTACACACAGACATTCTAGGGTTAATTCTTGGTTGGAAGCCAATTAACCTACCAGTATATTTTTGGATTGTGAGAGGAAACCGGAGATTTTCAATACCTTTATATACAGTAGGATTAATATCATATTGAATTTGTTACTGGTCTTTCATATTGTGCCCAGGGGAAACACCTTCCCCCCTAAATCTGCCCCTGGTCTAAGGGCCTGATTTAGAGATGCCAAGGCAGAAAAAGTTTTGTATGTATGCTTGCAGTCCCCCTGCCCGGGATCTGTGCAACAGTTTGCCATTTAATTTGTTTACATCCGCTGGGTCTGCGGGTTTATTCACCATTTGGATGGCATCACCACCTCCGGATCTAATCTGCCAATCCATTTGGACTTTCCTCTAACCTGTTTATGCCCCGGGCTATTGATTATGCTTTTATTATTCTGTAAAAGTGTAAGTGCACATCTTTATTAAAATTATATGTTTTTAAAGTTACACACTATTTGCACTTTCTTTTTATTTCATATCTGAACATTGGAGGAAGAGTCTATCAATAAGGACGAGTCATTTGAACATTCCATCAATGGAGGACTATTAGTGGTGACTTTTTATCTCATTCATACACCCTGGATAGCCACCACTATATCATTCTTTTGGGAACCTTATTAGTGCTTTGGATCAATTTTATTATCGTTTAGTATATCTGTTTTTTTTTCCATCTGCGCATGCGTATCTTTTGCATTGCGCATGTGCGGCGACCTCACACCGCTCACGGACGGGTCTCTCCGTGCGAAAAACCTGTCCGCAAGAACACGGTCATTGTGGGCGGCATGTGGGCATTTTTATGGGAGTGGCCGGAATAATGAGGAAAACTGGGCGTAAACATGGGCGTACACGGGGGTGTGCACACAAAATGCACGGTGCCACAACCGCCTCGATCGGAAAATGCACCGTGCATTTTGGCCCAAAAACAGATGGACGCCAAAGATAGCTCCAGACCACCGCTAGAGATCCCGTATGAGAGCTTACGCCTGGGTCTGCTAATTAACACTGATTACTAGACAAACACATACACCTGAATGTAATAAGCAATGCTGCAGGCTATTAAGTGAAAACCATTATTTCACTACCTGCAAGCCACACACAGCCCTCAAACACATTGGAATCTTATCTTTCTACACTTCTCTACATGTAAAGGTTGGTTTAATTTTAGCTAATATTCATTCTATGACCTGGTTATATATGTCAAGGTAGTTATTTTATAACCATCTACACCCATTCAGAAAGTGTTTTTGTATACCTTAAAAAGCAGGACACTCAATTCACAGGAGTCGACATGTGTCAACTTTTAATACAAACATACCAGTATTTTATTATGAAAAAGACACATAAACCACTTCTAAGAGCAACAAGGATGTTTTTGGACTCAATTTCTACTTGCAATGGTGGAGCAATTTCCTAAGGCCATGGCCACTATTTTGCACACAATCTATATATTTTTGCCCAACAACATACATTATGCACTTTCATATCTGCTATGAATTTTATGTAGCACACTCTGTATGTAAGATGCCACCAAGCACATTATTGCAATCACATATCTCTAACAAATGATCCCAACATCTGCCTATCACACTCTAAAGCGGGCATGTCCAACCTGCAGCTCTCCAGATGTTGTGAAACTACACATCCCAGCATGCCTTGCAATAGTTTTAGCATTCCCTAATAGTAATACTATGGCAAGGCATGCTGGGATGTGTAGTTTCACAACATCTGGAGGGCCGCAGGTTGGACATGCCTGCTCTAAAGTCTTATTTTGAACAATATTAGAACATGTTTGCATGTGGCGTACGCTCAGATATACGGAAGGTGTCCGGGGGAAAACAGATGAGATCCGTCCGTGCACTGTGGCGTACGCTCTGATGTACGCCAGGTATTGGTGGCTAAGAGGGAGATTTGTCCGTACACGGTGGCGTACGCTCAAGTGTACGCCACTCCCCATTGTCGTGTCTGTGACCGTCCGTGTGTGGCTGTTCTGTGGGCGGACTTACGCTCACCGTGAGCGTACGGTGTGACGGACCGTACGTACGTTTCACCGTACCAACCAGAATAACCCGCATAGTAACTTACAGTTATGATCTGTAGTATTAAACGCTGTGGCATATTTTACAGAAGTGTGTATTCTGATTAACACACATATGTATATTTTACAAATATGGTTTAGAGAAAGTAAACATATAGACTAATGGTGTGTACAGACGGTAAGATATGGCTTCCGATGTTGCAGATATAGTGAACATCGGAAGCCATATTGCATGCTGATCGCATGCTTTTTTAGGGCTTGCAAGCCCGATGCGCTGCCGATGCGCGCTCCCGTGTGAGTGCAAATCGGCAGTGAAATATAGAGGGCAGGCACGACTATATAGTGCAAATCTGCACTATATAGTCTAAATTGTGCCACTCTAGCATGCCGTGAGATGCGAGTCCCGATGCGATCTGATCGTATCAGGACTCGCATTGCACAGCATATCGCCCCCGTGTGTACACACCATAAATATTGGGCTATCCAGAGGGGGCCGATGGCAGCTAGAGGCACAAAGGCTATACTGTCAATACTGAAAATGAGAAAAAAAATATATATAAAATTCTGCTACTCATCAATGTTCTTAGACATGACGAAGTAAATGAAATGCATAGGGTACAGACACTTATTAGGGCCTCATTAATGACCGGATGGTAGTCTATAAAGGAAATCATCCATAGAAGGAACAGTCGATAATAAAAAATAGATTAGTGCTGGTTATACACACATGGGTTAAGGACATATTACACTAAAAAGATGTGTTATGTTGAGTGAATGGTTATGGGGATAAAGTATATATGGCAATGGGATGCATACTTAGTTGGTGGGTTCATTATGGAAAGCTGATTGTGGAAGGAAAGACACAAATAAATGAATATATATGGTGAATAATAGTGATAGATAGTGGCCATCTCTCTGCAGATAATTGTAGATAGGATACAGGTTCAAATGACATTATTTATACGTTTTTTATCAATAATTATTTTTATATTTTTTTCTTCATTAATTGTTTACGAATATTTTACTTGCTTATTTGCATATATCATTAATCATTTGTTTCTGATGTCATACATACCCATTAAATGTCATTAATTTTAATATAAAGTTGGTATACCTCATATTTCTATTTAGCGCAGTTATACCCTTCCTGAACATTTCTTTTTACCATTGGGAGTGACTGCCCATATATTTTAACTGCCGCTTGGTAAAAGCACACTCATTTCAAAGGGCCTCTTTTTGATATCTTGATATCTACTCTGTGTAGGCAATAATGTAGCCAAGCAGAACTGGCAGATGTGGAGGACACTGTACAGAATGCTGATCAGTTGCACACCCAGGGGACAGACGAAGCATTGGGAAGTTGCAGGGGTCGACCCCAGACGCGTAACTCTTGGAGGCAATGGAGTCATCTGCTGCCGGTCTCTTTATCCCAAGGGGGGCACCTCTTCTCCCCTACTATCAGGACCATAAACATCAAACTCTGTTTACTCTAAACTTAAATTTTGCCAAGTGTCACACCCTGTATTAGAACCCATGAGTTTAAGTTCTACTTGAATCATATACGTACATACATATACACAACTACATGCATATAGTTATGTAAGGTGGTGTGTGGTGTGTGTGCAGAGTGGGGGAACCAATACTTATCTTGCCTCCGGGCAACTGGGACGAACTTACGCCATTGATGGACCCTAATGACAGATGCGCCTCCTTGGTTAAGCGTCAGACTGCGAGGGATCAGAAGGGCTTAGCAGGCAACTGTATTGGGGTGATCGCAGCAGACGATGATCTGGGGTCCCCTTCACCTGGTTTGCCCCCCGACATTTGATAGTCTATATCCGGTAGTTACGCTACTGCCGCATAGTAATGTGTTTTTGCCAAATTTTATTTCATGCATTTTCTGTTCTTTAAATACATACATTCTTATAAATTAATGTAAAGGCATAGTAAAGGTAAAAGGTAGGACAAGCTGTGCCTGAATTATTTTTAAAAGACTAAAAAATATATATAATGTTATGGATAATTAGTAAGCAGTCATTCAGTGGTCCTTAAGCAAAGAAAATGTTCCACCAATCAATGTATGCAGGTTTTATCTCTGGTCATAGAAATTTGGAAATCACATTTGTAATCAAAACAAGAAAAACTATTAAATGTATCTGGAACTAAAAGTTAAATGCTGTAAATCAAACACCTCTCCACCACAGTTTGATTAATTATTATATACCTGTAGCTAGCAGCAGGTGTCGCTGTTTCTCAAATTATCCTATAATGATGAAGCCAAACAGATTAGTAAAATTGCTGTAATTGTTTCCAGACTGAGGGACTGATTCAGACCTGATTGCACAGTTGCAAGAGTGAAATCCCGCCCTGTGCAAGCCTGCAAATTGCTTTGCAAGGCTTGCTAAAATATTGCAGACCTGTGACTAGCTTCAAATCCATTGCCAAGCCGCTGACCAACTACTGATTTTTCCACTGTGTACTTGCAGTACATAGCTGAGGACGTATACAGCGCTTGTGGTACAAACAGGCTGTTTGGGGCCAGAGTTGGCATCACAGGACGTTCCCCTGTGCGCGCCTCCATTTCCCTGACACACCAAGAAAACGGCCAATTACCACCCCCAAACATTGGCTTCCTGTCAACCACCTTACGAACAGTCAGCAATTAAAAAAAGTAGCTGGTTTTCATCGCAGGACAGCCTTACGCATGCGTACACATGCGCAGTCTATTGATAAACGCCAGCGATGGGAATTTGTCTAAATCAGGCCCTGACATTTGCACTAGGACATGCCAATACAAAAGGATTGTTTTGTTTCAAAGTATAAAATATTAGAGTTCTGCTTTTGCTTCGATACTTGAAACAAAATTTATAAATTCACATTTAATGGAATTCATTGTTGGGCGATAATCATTTTAGTGTAGGTAGAAAGTTGGGCACATTCCCTCCAGCTGAAGAATTTTAACAGTTGTAGGAATATGTTCTGTCTATCTGCTTCTGCTCCTGGCACTGTGTGATATGCATGTATAGCAGCACTTTCCAGTTCTGCAGATAACATACAGACTGAGGCAGCCTCTTTTTGAATCCAAAATGGCAAATGTAAAAATGGTTTCAAATCTGCCCTCTTGTATTCAAAAAGAGGCTGTTTTCTTTCCCTTGGAGCCAGCAGAAGTTTAGTGAGGAGACTACAGAAGGCAAGGCAGCAGCAGTACCATTAGGTAAGTCAGGCTTGCCTACCCTCCCGGAATTGCCGGGAGGCTCTCGAAAATCGGGTCAGCTATCCTGCCGCTTTTGCCTGGCAGCCCCCGCACCCCTCTAGCCTTTCAGTCATCAGCCCCGTCCCCGCCCGCAGACCTGAAGATCCGGCTGTCCTCTCCGGGGCTTCTCCCCGAGAGGCTTCTCAAAAAATTAGCAAGTACAGTATGAGATAAGTATATTTCTTGCAGATACCCTTAAGAGGATGACTCTTGTAGGACAAAATGAACAGGCATTAATAATTATTAATTTTAAAAGATATTTTCTGAAACTAGTTAACATGCATATGGTCAAACGCAAGGGGCCGCGGAACACTTATTGGGGTATCATTTTCTAAAAACCTACAATTTGACACCCAAAACACATAATTTTTGTCTGCATATGAAAAATATGTCATCCATTTCTGTGATGATCTTTTCATTCTGTCAACCTTTCTCACACATCAACCTTGTGCAAGTCGACCATTGGGGGTGGACCTATACTCTAGACTTTTTGAACCACACCCCAATGCAGGATAATGAGATGGTATTGTAGTGATTAGTATTGAGTCCAAGCTGCTAGCAACACTGTAAGTTATCTGTGAGCTTTCGGGGTGTGACCAGGGCAGCCAAGAGGAATGCCGGGCCCCGTAAAATTTTGGGGGAGTGGCCTAATTGCGGTAGGCCATGCCATCAAAATGTTTAGAGGTGGGTGAAAAAACGCTCTAGTCAAGGGGGGGGGGGGGGAGTGGTTGCCCCCATCCCCTCAACAGCAGCACACACCTACAGCATATGCTGACAGCAGGCTCAGCATGAGCTTTCACGCTGTTAGTGAGATGCTAATGCTCAGCCTGCTGTCAGCACACCACATGCTGTAGAGGTGTGTGCTGCCCGGGTCCCGGCATAGGCGTGCGCAGCCCGTTTGGTACTCTTTACCTAGAACGGCGCCCGCGATTAGAATCGCGGGCGTCGGGGGTAAAAAATCGCGGGCATCGCGGGCATCGTGGGTACATAAAAAACGGGTGCGACGCGATGCCCGCGATGCCCGCGATTTTCCCATAGGGATCAATGTTAAAAGTCAGATTGGTCGCGATTTTAGTGTTAAATGCCTCAATGCCCGCGATTTTTACATAGGAAACAATGTTAAATGGGCCACAGAGCCCTAATAGTCCCCCTGAAGTCTTAAATGGCCCCCACAATTTTTAACGCCACCCCACGATCAACGTGAACCCGAAGCGTGGCGAGCGCAGCGAGCCCGCGAGGGGCGGCGGTACGCGTCCTCCGACCTTTTCATACCCCCACTATCCACGTCGGCGTGGAGTTGAGAATAGAATAGTGTGGCGAGCGCAGCGAGCCACCGAGCCCGAAGCGTGGCGAGCGCAGCGAGCCCCGCGAGGGGACGCGGATACCTTCACAGTTATACGCGTCCCCTCGCGGGCTTTACAGGTGTCCGTGGCGACGCGGACACCTGTGAAGCCCGCGAGGGGACGCGTTTACCTGTGAAGGTATCCGCTGCGCTCGCCACGCTTCGGGCTCGGTGGCTCGCTGCGCTCGCCACACTATTCTATTCTCAACTCCACGCCGACGTGGATAGTGGGGGTATGAAAAGGTCAGAGGACGCGTACCGCCGCCCCTCGCGGGCTCGCTGCGCTCGCCACGCTTCGGGTTGACGTTGATCGTGGGGTGCCGTTAAAAATTGTGGGGGCCATTTCACACTTCAGGGGGACTATTAGGGCTCTGTGGCCCATTTAACATTGTTTCCTATGGAAAAATCGCGGGCATTGAGGCATTGAACACTAAAATCGCGTCCAATCTGACTTTTAACATTGGTCCCTATGGGAAATCGCGGCCATCGCGGGCATCGCATCGCACCCGTTTTTTAGTGCATTCGTTGGTCGCGATGGTCGCGATGGGCGCCGTTCTAGGTGAAGAGTACCGCCCGTTTTATTAGGGGGTGCACCACACTTGTACCCAAGTACCCAGGGGCAAATGCCCGCCCCCACACATAGGGGGTTATTCAGGTTGATTCGCAAGGCTGCCATCAAACCCCGCCCGGCGAACGCCCGCCCCCCCCCCCTCATCTCCCCAGCAAAGTGCGGCTTCGCCCGCACAGCAGGGAATGGATGTTTTGCATAAACATCCATTTGCATTGCTCGGGTGTCCGCCCACATCATTCGATGGTCACCGACCATCGAATGATGTTTAGCGTGCACGCCTATATAAGTGACTTTTAAGTTACTTACATTTGCGTGCATGCTGGCGTGATATGGGCGGGCAGCTGACATTCGGTGATGTCAGCTACCTGCCCCACACACCCGCGTCACTGCCTCATTACCATGAGAACACCCAGCGTTCTCATGGAAACGCCCATGGAACGCTGGGCGTTCCCATATGGTAATGGGGCAGACCGGCGTCCCCGCCCATCTCCGCCCCCCCCCCCCCCCATGCAGCCGAGTGCATCTGAATAAGGCCCATAGTATACACACACATACATACAGAGCCCCCCCACACATAGTATACATATGCACAGCCTTTGCACACCCACATACACACACAGTACACAGAGTCCCCTCCCACACACGTAGTGCACATATACACAGCCCCCCTATGCACACATAGTATACTTACAACAAGCTGATAAACACACCTTTATGACATAACAAAAAAGCAGCCAGCATTATTAAAGACCAATATACCTTCCCCCTTCCCCTCTAAAACAAAGTCATAGCCTCATATAACATACAATCCCCCTTTTCCAGCTTACCTGCAGCACATTCAAACACCAGGAAGTCCTCTCCTCACTCCTCACCCGGCCACTCGTCCAGCACTGTTTCAGTAAGGCCTGAGAGGAGCTGTCTGTGCACTTCAGCTCCCCCTACAGGCAGCCGGCTCCCGGGAAAAAAAATTATATTCTGTGATGTAGGACCTTGTTGCAATCGTGCAGCAAGGTCCTGTCATTAGGAGGTGCCTGTGCACCCCCGGCACCCCCCCTGCGCACGCCTATGGGTCCGGGTAAGGCTGGGCCCGGGTAATTAGTACCCTCTCCCCCCCTCTCGGCGGCACTGGATGTGACCCCTTTCATTAGGTACAGACAACAAGTGACATATAAAACTCACCCCTAATATACCAGAAGTCAGGACCGGCTCCCCCCCGCACGCTGACGCCGCTGTGTCCTGCGCACACAGGAAGTGCAAGTCATGGCAGTTCCGGTTCGGAAGAGAATCCGTTGCCTAGCAATCAGACAGCTTGCGTCTCACCATTGCTGTGTGGGAGACACTCACATCCGGAAGACACATCCATGCAACTAAATCTCTCTGGCCCATTGTGAAAACTGATGCCGATTTGCCGGGATTTCATACATCTTGTCCCATGGCAGCATTCAAACGTGGCCCCAAACTGGCCCCAATCTGGGAGATAGGTTGGTTAAGACAATGATTACAGGTATGGGTATCCCTACAGTACCTAACATCACCTTTAAAGCTGCAGAATTCACTGTTTTACTCACCTTGACAAAGGGGCGTTTGGGCCCCGAAACGTGCAATATATTTTTGAAAAAAAAAAAACCCTTGGAGTGCCGCTTATTCTTTCCTGCATTATCTTCATCATTTGGAGGGCACAGAGGTATCTATACGCAGAGGGGAGAATGCCGGACCGTCTACTAACCAGTATATTCTTTCCTGCATTATATATATATATATATATATATATATATATAGAGAGAGAGAGAGACAATGGAAGAAGGGCACTCAGGGACTGGTATTGCTGGTGAACGTAGGACAACTTTTATTGTCTGAAGGTCTACGTTTCGGGGTCTCCCCCGTCGTCAGGACAAAACAAGGACAACCTTCATTGTTTTGTCCTGACGACGAGGGAGACCCCGAAACGTAGACCTTCAGACAATAAAAGTTGTCCTACGTTCACCAGCAATACCAGTCCCTGAGTGCCCTTCTTCCATTGTCTCTGTCTACACGGGCTGTGAGGCCCCTAGAGTGGCACCAGGGCAAGCTAATTGTTTGGACTTACTCTAAGTCCTGGGTGCCAGATCCTCTCCTGGATATATATATATATATATATATATATATATATATATACAGAGAGAGAGAGAGAGAGAGAGAGAGAGAGATGTACCACCACACTCACCATTCCTAAGAATGGGGTGCAAACAGCACCCATACTTCCCAGGTTGGGGTGCAGTGGCCTGTGACCACACACTCTAGTAAATACAAATACAAGGGGCCCAGCACTCACCATAATAAACTAACTCACCTTAACATACAAATCATACAAATCATAGTTCATGAATTGATCAATGCATTTAAGCTTGCAGCCCATCGCCAAGGGACCCCATTTCACTGCAAGTCCTACACTAACAATTGGTCTCTCAAGAACCTGGCAACTACTGACACATCATAGCTAAAATGAACATGTGTTTTTTCTTGGTTTAAAGCTCACCTGCCAACTACCTTATGGCTTTTAAAGATGAGGCAGTCACCTAAAGCTGTGTACACACGGGGGCGATAGGGGCTGAAATCGCTGGAAATATGGTCGCAGGTGACCATATTGCCAGTGATGGTAGTGTGCCCCTGCGATAAATCGCCGGGTGCACGCTCCCATTTTCAGCTTTGTTATAATCACTGGTCGCAGGAGCTTACGTGTGTACGGGGCTTTACGGGGCTTTACACACCTGATTAGTATTAAAGGGGCAGCTGTCACAGGTTTCAGATGAATGAGCTTATCTAGGGTGCATGAGAAAGCTATGATCACCTATTGAACACGAATAATTGGAACACAAGTCTTATACAACACATATTATGAAATGCATGCTTAATTAAGCATCTGAATACTGCTACTCCAGTACACACCTGGGTGAAGCCATATGATTTGGCTTGGACATAATTAGCAATATACTGAGGATGACAGTCTGACATGTTCAGGTATATAAAAATAGAATTATACTGTTGGTAGGGAGATATCATTTTGCAGTGCAGTAAATAACACATAGGGATAATTAACGCACACAAATAGATGACTGCACTTACTAAGAATACTACTGACGCTGATTTAAATGCATCAAAGGGGTGCGGCTCACTATTGTGGAGCTGCATAAATGACTAAAGAGCATCACAGCTACATTTCTATCTCAAGTTAAATCAAATGGAAAGAGCTATTTATAAGTTATCTATAAGCTACCTGGCTATTATTGTAATGTTTCTGAAGAGATATGAGCTTACATTAAAGCAATAATACCCCTTTCACATCGCTATCCCTGGTCACACCTGGGATTTTGTACACGGCTGTGTGACACAGCTGAAACCCCTTATAGACTGACAACCTGACCCAGTTTATTACCAGGTTAGTGACGTCACCACCGATGCTACCTGATGAGATCATCTACAACCATCTGCTCTTCCTATGGTGTGAAACACCTTTACCTAGCTCCCCACAGGTGTTGGCAAACATACATTACCTACATGGGAAGTCCAGAAACAGAGCATTTTCTCCCGCATGGAGAGGGTCAGGTAGGCAATTATGTACCCAAGGTTGTACACCAGGCTTATTTAAACGGGTGCCGGACAGTCCCGACGGCCACCGGCTAATCTCCCTCGTGGGGGTCCACGACCCCTATAGAGGGAGAAAAGAATAGGTGGCAAGCGTAGCGAACCACCATGCCCGCAGCGTGGCGAGCGCAGCGAGCCCGCAAGGGGCTTTTTTGAGCTTGCCCCACTGTCTGAGGTGCTATCACAGTGCACAATATACTGGGTTGCTGAGCGTTCACGTGCAACAATCCAGGATATTAATGGCAGTGTGAAAGGGGTATTAATGTGCCTATTACAAACACTGCATTACAAACATTAATATACATCACCGCCCTTCACTTGCCAGCCGCCGCGATGCTGCCACATACGTAGTAACATATGCGGCCAGCATCAGGTTGCGGTGACGGAGACCCCCGCGATACCTGTGATGTGGTCTGCGGGGGTCTCCGTCACATCCCGGCGGCTGGCAGTGTCCCTCTGCGTCTCCTCCTCCCCCCTGCAGCCGGATGTCCTGCCGGTTGTGACACCTGCTGGGGGAGGAGGAGATCAAAGGAGGGGGGGAGGGGGGGGCGCCATGCGGAAACGGGGCGGACAGGTAATGGTACATAGGAAAATGCGGTAAAACCCCAGTTTTACCGCATTTTCCCTTTAGTACATCCCGCCCTAAGTGTTTTGTGTTTGGACTTTTTGGGTTTTGGGTTCTGATTTTTTGTTAAAAAAAGCATAAAAACTGCTAAAATGGCAGAATTTATTTATTTTTTGCTTCTACGCTATATTAACCTCAATAACATTCATTTCCACTCATTTCCAGTCTATTCTGAACACCTCACAATATTGTTTTTAGGGCAAAAGGTTGCACTGAGGTAGCTGGATAACTATGCTATGCCACACAAGTGTGCGGCACAAACACGTGGCTCATGTAAGAGTGGCACTGCAGCGGTAGATACGGCAGTACTAGGCACCAGACAGGTAGATAAGGTAGTACTAGGCACAAGACAGCACATACGTCAGCAATACTAGTATGTGCGCCAGCAGAATGTATAATAGTTAATTTTATTATTATGTACTGCTTGGCACTCAGTGGCACACGTAAGTGCACCAACAGCATGGAATTATTTTTTACAGTCCCATGCAGCACAAGTATTATTTTTTAATTAAATTATATATAGCAGCCTAGTATGTAGTTGTACTACTAGGTAGGTACACTTATGCAGTAACACTGCCAGTGGCAACAGAGGACAGAGTAAATAATACTGGCAACCTCTATTCACAGTATTCAGTGCAGGCAGCACCAGTGGACTATATATAATTAAATTAATTAAGTATTAATAATAATATAGCAGCCTAGTAGGTAGAGAAACTAAACTACTAGGTAGGTAGGCAGTAGCACTACCAGTGGTCACCACAAAAGGTAGTTACACACCACCAGTAGCTTTATGCAGTGCACCAGCAGAATTTATAATAATTCATTTTATTATATTAGGTACTGCTTGGCAGTGGCACTCAGTGGCACACGTCAGTGCACCAGCAACATGGAATTATTTTTTTACAGTCACACGAAGCACAGGTATTATTTTTTTATAAAATTATATATAGCAGCCTAGTATGTACTAGGTAGGTACACTTAGGCAGTAGCACTGCCAGTGGCAACAGTGGACTGAGTAACTTAATAAAACTGGCAGATTCAGTGCAGGCAGCACCAGTGGACTATGTATATAATATAATTAATTATTAATATAATATATAATATATTACAGCACAGCACCAGAGGTAGGCCCCAGCACAGAGGAGACAGTAGTACTACAAGTACACAGTTAGACTGTCCTCCTTGCTAGGGAGATCCCACCCTAAGCAGAGAGGAGAACAGAGTACACAGCAGCACTGAGGGAGACAGCCCCAGCGAATAAAATAATTACAGCACAGCACACCAGAGGTAGACCTAGGGTGACCAACTCATCCCTTTAATCCGGGACACATATTAATTACACAGGTTCTGTGGTTGGCTTTCACCTGGTTTTAAACTGCCACACCTCAAGACTCCATTTCACCTGGTTTTAAACTGCCACAGAACCTGTGTAATTAATATGTGTCCCAGATTAAAGGGATGAGTTGGTCACCCTAGGTAGACCACACAGAGGAGACAGTAGTACTACAAGTACACAGTTAGACTACACAGCAGCACTGAGAGACAGCCCCAGCGAATAAAAAATATTGCGTTCAAGGTCAAGCTCAAGTTTAAGCCCCAGCAGCAGCACCAACACACCCTCTCCCAACCCACTACTAGACTGGAGTGAAGATGGCGGGCACAGCAGCCGCTATTTAAAGCCTCGCGAAATCCAGCGCCGGGCGATGACGTTCTGCCCACGTGGACGGACCCGAGTCAGGCGGGAATCTCTGAGCGCTGCTCGGAACCGGGCTCGGAATGATGACGTCCGTGGGGGCTCAGATCTCTGGAATCTGAGTCTGCACATCTCTATCTGTTCAGACTGCTATCATACTGTAATTAAATTTATATAAGCATATAGGCAAAATCCAAACATATATATTGGCAGAAGCTTAATCAGTTTATTGATATCATTCAGATAAGTGAAAGGGAGGGGTAATACTGCGTATGAAAAAACACATGGTTTGCTGAGCACACTGAATGATATCAATACCCAGATTCAAAACCACAAGATAGTAGAATTCAGATATCTTGGTTACATATATTAGAAAATACATGGGTAAGCCCATACCCTCCAACATGGCCCATTCCATTAGGTACAAAACGCTCTGTTTCTGGACTTCTCTGCCAGTGGCAGTTGCAGATGTGAGCCTGCAGCACAGTCCAATATTTAAAAAATGGGAGCCACACCTAATGCCACTCCAAACATCACTGTCCTGAACTCACTGACAGTTGATGTGACCCCTCTTTGAATTTTGGACTGTGCTGGAGTCCAACCTCTGTAACTGCCATTAGCAGGGAAGTCCAGGAACAGAGCATTTTGTACCTAATGGAATGGGTCATGTTGGAAGATATGTGAGCCCCCAAGCCATTTGTCAAGTCTTCTTTGAGTATTGGCAATGGAAAATTGACAGTTTAAAAAAAATCTATTATATGCTATTAATGCTGTACACTGTAACTTGAGCATACTTGCCTACCTGACCCTCTCCATGAAGGAGAAAATACTCTGTTCCTGGACTTCCCTTGTAATGTTTGATTGCCATCACCTGTGGTGAAACACCTTTCTTATCAATTACCTAGCTCACCACAGGTTGTGTACAATCTCGTTCTGGTGTATGGTGGCCATATCAATCACGATGAGGATGGACACATTAGAGCAGGGATGGGGAAACTTCTACCCTCCAGCTGTTGTGGAACTATACATCCCAGCATGCCTTGTTACAGTTTTGCTATGTGGTGATGCTACAACTGTTGCAGGGCATGCTGGGATGTGTAGTTCAACAACAGCTGTAGGGCCGAAGGTTCCCCATCCCTGCAGTAGAGTGATGTTTTTCTACTACACTTGCATCTAAGATAGCCTGATTCATGATTGTAAGGAATTGCACTTCAAAGGAAGTAACTATGCAATTCGCTGTCATTAAAATGAAAATGTATCAGGAGTCTATAGGAGTAGATTCTTTCTGTTTGCATTGGCGAGTACCCTGAACAACTTCTGCAAAGCATCAAAGTAGATACAGCCAGTGGGAATCTGTGTACAAACACCATAGGCTGCCTCATTAGCATAAATTGCACTATGTACAAGAACTGCTCTGGTCCACCTTAGAATTAGATCCAAGTTTGTAAAGGTGACCACATCAAAAGACACACACAGCCATCGCTGCATCCGACTCAGGTCAATATTAGCATTTTATGTTATGGGGCGAAAATAAAGGAGATGATGGAAGGCGGTCACCTGACTTCACTCACTGTTCTAGGTATAGACAGTACCACGTTATGCGTCCCAGATGAAGAATAGTCATGTGCCATGTAATTGCTGTTCAGGTACTGGAACCCTTTTGGGCTGCAGTGTCCCCGCATGTATGTCATGTGTCCTTTTCATGTATGCACCAATGGATTGCCTCACAAGAAACTGATCTCAGCCTCCCAAATATTGCTCTTATGGGCCCCCCAATATGAGTGCCCTGGGTCCCCCCCATAGCCTTATTGCTGCTCTACTGTGCGATGCTTGGGTGTGGTTGCTTGTAATGAATGCGAACAGGGAGCAGAGAGGCACCAACAACTATAGTGTTTTGCTCCAGGCTCCTGGTATGACCTTAGGCCTCTGAGTATGTTAAAAGCATTCTCCTGTGATAGTTACATTTTTGGAGGGGGGAGGGCACAAAAGGCTCTTATTGCCGAGGGCTCCACTATTTCTAGAACAGGCCTTCTCCAACCACATATTTCAGTATAATAATTACATCTGCTAAAGCTCAATAATCTGAAAAGCTATTTAAGTTACAGGGAAGAAGACTCATTATGAACTTCTGTAAAACAGGTCTACAGAGATGCAATCTGCTCTCTTGGAGATCTGTTTTCTAGGTAAAGGTAAACACTCAATGTTGTTAAGGTATAAACAGCCTTTACAACTAGTGTACAGATTTATGTTCAAACTTATTAGAAAATGTTGATTCACAATATTTTTGATATATCAGGCTAAATTTAATAGGGTGTGAGAATCAGAAAGATTTTGGGAGAGTTTTCCCATTTTTTTTAAAATGAAAATCAACTGCGTGGCAAAATCAACCTGGTTTTGCCGTGTAAATGATTGCCGCTTTTAAAAAAAATAGGAAAACTCTCCCCCAAATTTCTCACTTTCTGATTCTCACGCCCTATTACATTTGGCCCATAATGTTTGAAAGGAAAATATATGATAACAAATAAACGTGAAAATTGTGAACTAATACATACTGCCAGATATATTAAGCTTAAAAAAGTGATAAAATGGAGAGGGATAAACAGACAGCCAATCAGCAACTAACTGCCAAATTACTGAAGAGAGAGGGATCTAGGTGTCACTATTTCAGGGGCCTTAAACCCCATTATTACTGCAGGCAAATTCCCGGGTCTAGCATGTAGACCCGGAAATTTGCCTTTTAACACAGTTTTTTTTGCAGTGTGAACGGGTCACATAACCAGATCTCATACACGGGTAAAACCCTTCTTTTTACCCGTGTTTGAGATCCAGGTATGGAGACACGGGTTGACCCGTCTAACTGCATAAAAACTTAAGTTAAAAGGAAAATTACCGGGTAGAACTTCTTCACACGGAAATTTGCCTTGCGTGAGAAAGGGGGTCCGTCCCTGCAGTCCCCTGCATTTTAATGCTGGGTAAAAGCCTTGTATTTCTCACTCACAGTGAGAACACGGTATTAAAGGCAGGCAGGCAATATGACAAAGCAATGAAGAAGGCAAGTCAGATGCTTGGTTGCATAGGGAGAAGAATCAGCAATAGAAAGAAGTAAAAATGACACTGTATAGGTCATTGGTACAACCTCATCTAAAGTGCTGTGTTCAGTTCTGGAGGCCATATTTCCATAGGATATAAATACATTAGAGACTGTACAAAGAAGGGCAACTAAAATGGTGCATGGCCTACATCACAAAATGTACCAGGAAAGACTAAAATATTTTAATATGTATTGTTTAGAGCAGAGAATGGAAAGGGGGGGACATGATAGAAACTTTCAAACATATCAAGGGTTTTAACAAGGTACAAGAGGGAGACATTCTTCACAGGAAGAGGAGCAACAGAACACGAGGACATGCACTGAAACTAGAGGGAGGAAGATTCAGGGGAAATTTGAGGAAGAATTACTTCACAGAAAGAGTAGTGGATAGGTGGAGTAGCCTCCCATCAGAGGTGGTAGAGGCAAATACAGTAGAACAGCTTAAACATGCTTGGGATAGCATAATGATATCCTTACAAAAAAAAATAAGGATAAAAATATGGTTTGAGGTAAAATGTTTAAAAAAGAGGCAGATTAGATGGGCCAAAGGGTTCTTATCTGCCATCAATTTCTATGTTTCTATGCCATGTTACAGGCTGGGTTTCAAAAGTGAGAGGAAGGAGTTGAGGCTGGTTGTTCAGGTAAACACCCCCCCCCCCCCTAAAAATAAAAATTATATAATTAAAAAAATAAAAATAAACACAGCAGGATTACATTTTGCAAGGGTGGAATTAGAATACACGGTGGGACATTAGAATGCAAGTTGGTACCTGCAAGCGGTTTTCACAGCAAATTTGAATAGCAAATAGCATTTTCCTTTAAAGCCACAATTTGTTTGTGCACCCCTTATTGAGCAGAGATAAAACACAGGATAATGTTTATCTTAAGGTAAAAATATCATGACATATGAGGCAATCAGTAACCCCTGCACTTAAGTGCACATCAGGAAATTGCACACAACTGCGTGACCACTAAGGGCTCAAGCCATGGTTGCGTTCTGAAAAAAGCCTGAGTTATGGTGGGTGGATAGTGACACAAAGTTAGGCAGGCGTAGTCCAGACAATGCTGATGTTTTTTACTAATATTTTCGGGGTGGTTCATGGCAGCTGTGTGACACTACAGCTAGTCTGCACAAGTAGGCGGCTAAAATAATTATGTGAACATATCACATTTTTTAGATGCTTTCGCATTTCTGCAATATTATTGAAAATATTTTACAATTGAATCGTATGGAGAGACTCAGCATGCTGGGAGGCCACGCCCAACATGTTAGAGAAAGTGGTTGCAGTTTTGCTTTTTTTCCCCATAAAATTGCAACTAAAATTGGCTCATAGGGGGCTAGATTCAAAAGTGATAAAATGCAGAGTGATAAACAGCCAGCCAATTAGCTCCTACCTGCCATGTCAGAGGCTGTATTTTAAAAATGTCAGACAGGAGCTGATTGGCTCTCTGTTTATCACTCTCCATTTTATCACTTTTGAAGCTTAGAGAATCTGGCCCAGGGCCTTATGCTGGTTCACTCTTAGCGGAAAATTCCTTCTCAAATGGACAAAACCATGTGCACTGCAGGTGGGGCAGATGTAACATCTGCAGAGAGATTTAGATTTGGGTGAGTTGTATTGTTTTTACAGGGAAAATACTGATTGCTTTACAGTATTTCTACAGGGTTTATTATAGAAATATAATAAACCCCACCAAATCTAATTCTATCTCCACATGTTATATCTGCTCCGGCTGCAGTGCACATGGTTTTGTCCACTTGAGAAGGAATTTCCCTCTAAGAGTGAACCAGAATAAGGCCCATAGTGCATAACCAAACCCCTAACAATGAACCTTCATGCGCTTGGAGGGAGGAAATTAACTTAGATCCCCGAATATTTCCGATTCTGTTTACGAACGGGTTAGTCCGGGATCGACCGAGATTGGGACAAAAATACGACTTGAGAATATGGCTAAGCTGCTAAATTCTCAGGATTTGTGTTTTCTGATGATGACGCGATTTTTATTTGGCGGACGAGTTTCTCGGCAACCAAATATGGACGAGCATTAAGCCTCAACAGATCACTCAGATCCGTGCGAACCTCTCTGTGTAAAAAGTAGAAAAATGAATAAACAATTTTTTTTTTTTAACGGTGTGGGGTCCCCCTCCACAAGCATAACCAGCACCGGGCTCCTTGAGCCTGTACTGGTTACAAAAATATGAGGGTAAAAAATAGGGTTCCCTCGTTATAACCAGCCAGAGGTGTCATGCCACAGATGGGGGATACTTTGATACAAGTTCACCCAGCCAACACATTACCCCCCTCATTAATTATTTATTTTTACAGAGAGAAGCCTGCACAGAGTGAGTGGTCTGTGCAGGCTTCAGCTAAATATGTATGAAAAATGTGTTGCATTTCCCATATGTATTTTCTGCTGAATCCATAGTTGAATGCAGCAGTATGAATGTTAGCAAACGAGCCGACCACCATAGAACTCATGTCCATATATGGCCAAGTTCTATCGCTGGTGTACTCATTTGTTCACCAGAATTTGGCTGAAAATGCTTTTCATAAAAACGGCATTCCTACCCTTTTGATCTTAGTAAATTTACCTCATGGTGTTTATAAATAGTGTAATTTGACCAATGAAAACATGTTATTTTTTATGTGAATTTATCTAGAAAGGACAAAATATGTGATTTGAGACAGGCATGTAACGGTAGAAGTTTGGAGTATTCAATTGAATACCGCTATTTCATGGATGAATCAATGGAGCCGTGCACAGCCTATACGGTGTGGAGCTCCCCCAGAGACCACTCCTGATATGCTGAGGGAAGCCCCATTGACTAACATCAATGGGGCTTCCCTCAATCTCGGGAAGGAGTCATGAGTGTCAACACACTTGTGGATCCTGAGTCCATTTGGTGTCAGCTTTTTGCGGTTTGTTATTTTTTAACACCCTGGATTCCAACTTGGACCGAATAGGACTGATCTATGCCAGACATATGGTAAGTATTTTTTTGTTTTTTTCATAGGTACCCATTTGTATTTTCTACCGGAGAAGAGGATTGAAGCTATGGGACCAAAATAGGTAAGTACGAATGTAGGTAGTGTGTAATACAGTTGTTCTTTATTTGGAGTGTTGGTCAGTTATTTTGGTATTGGTTCTGTAATAGATCTACATGTCCCAGCAGGCCCATTAATGCCCCGCATGCTGGGACTTGTGATTCTCCAAATTCCAGCATGCGGGGAGGCTTGCTAGGCCTTGTAGTTCTACAACAAAACCTTATCTTTACACATGTTTTTAACCCTTTCCTTTTCATCAGCCTGGGATCCACCACCCAGGGGCTCCATGGACAGCCCTGGGGGTCAGCACAAACTGGGGGTGCCCTGGAGGGGGGCGGGCGCTCTATTGAGGGTCCCAACTCCCCCAGGGATCTGACCAGGGCTGACCAGCCAGCGTTTCCTGTTTTGGGTGGGGAAACTTGTATCAAAAGTTTCCCCTGGCAGTGGCATGACACCACTGGCTGTTGGAGCCCAGTGCTGGTTATAAAAATATGGAGGAACCCTAATTTTTTTCTTTCTTTTTTTCTTTTTTTTTTTTCCACCGTATTTTTGTAACCAGGACTAGTCCAAGAGCTCAGGGCTGGTTTCTTGAATACTGGGGTAGCCCATTTTATTTTTCCCTGGTATTTAGGAGACAAGGACTGGCTCAAAGAACTGTGGTTATACACGTCAATTGTTAAATTTGCTATTTTTACACAGAGTAGCCCACATGAATCTAAGTGATCCGTGCAGACTTCATCTAAATACAGATGGAAAATATGTCACATTTTCTATTCGTATTTTCTGCTGAATTTGTAGCCAGATTCAGCAGTACAAATTTAAGTAAATGAGCTGATCAAGATAGAACGCATGGCCATATACAGTACATCCAAGTTCTATTGATGGTGTACTCATTCATACAACAGAATTCAGCTGAAGTTGCTGTTCATAAAAATGGCAAATCAGCTGAATTCAGCTGATACTAAATGAACCATACATGGTTTAACAGACGTATTTTAGAATAGGTGCATTCATACCCATTTGATCTTAGTAAATTTACCTCAAGGTGTTTATAAATAGTATAATTTGGCCAATAAAAACATGTTATTTTTTATGTTAATTTGTCTAAAAAGGACAAAATATATTATTTGTGCATATAAAGGTAATAGTTTGGAATTTTTAATTGAATACCACTATTTCATGGATGTGTACTTTACACTGTCGCAATGTACAGTATGCAAGCATTACTTGCTTTTGCAAATTCACAGCTTATTGAATTGACCCCTAAGTGTTTAAACAGAATCCATGCATTGTAATTGTACTCAATTTGGTACTTATATGTTAGTTGGGTGCCCACTATAGTTAGTACGCTCATAACCCCACCAAGCCCGAAGTGGCAAGCGTAGCGAGCCCCGCGACTATCTATGCTTCCTATTTAACTACAGGTACAACTCCGATTTTCCGGGACCTGATGGTCCCTAACCTCTTTTAATCCGAACACATCAGGTGCCGGGGGCAGTTAGGATTTGGGAGGGTTTAGAGGGCAGTGGGAGGGAGGAAGTCGCGCTGCGGGTATGAAAAGCGTTATGCTAACATTGGGAGTACTGCTGCCGTGTGTGGCAGGGGGGGAGAAGCGGCGCTGATGACTGACATAGGCAGTCACGATGGGAGTCGGACTGCAAGAGAGAGCCGTGGAGGTTAAAACAGGTGCGGGGGTGCGTGGGGGAGTTGGGATTTGAAGGGAGACACCAGGTGCAGGGGACGCGGAAAAGGAAGCAAATAGCTTAGTGGGCGCCCAACTAACATATAAGTCCCTTATGTAATTCCTATTTTACACAGGGATCACACAAGATTATGTAATAAAAATTGATAATCATGTGTGATAAATGGCATTTATTATGATTGAGAATGCACAATGTTTTTATTGGATGAAAATCTATCTAAATACTGTATATCTTAATTAAAATACACGTTTTACCAATAGTATTAATTTTTGGAGAGGAACATATTACAATACATGAAAAGATAGTTTAACCCTTTGAGTGCCAAGTGAATTTGTCAAAATTGGTGTGAAAATTGCAACAAACATTTTTATTCATCATAATGACCTGTAATGTTTACCTTATATAAGGAAATAGAATCTTTTTTTACACAACATTTTTTTATTTGAATTTATATAACAAATGTGAGTGACGCTGGCATTTTTAGCGGATATTTTGCACATCGCTCACAGATATGTTGGCATTCAAAGGGTTAAGGAACATATTTTGTTACTATTGTTCGAAATTCAATTGTTATATTCTTAACAAAAAATGCAGGTTAATATAATCTGCAAATCCTTAGCTTTTCGATTCAATTCTTATTATGGAGATTCCATTATCTAATGGATTGTCCGTAATCAGTTGTGCTGGCGGTTCCACAGCAAAATAAAATATTAATGAGGAAAATGAATGGCTTGCCAAATGTCATCTGAAAAATGAAAGATTAAGAAAAAAGAAAAGCTGAATAAATAACTGCAACAGAAGGATTTTAATACAATAAGATAATTGCACTGAACAATGCAGTTTAAGTCCATCTGTTTGTAAATTTAATTTAATGAATAACCAGTTTATGCAGTTGAATAGTTTTTTTTATGCCTAGAGCAACTGTGAGGGCTGGGCCACCAGTGTGATGAGTACTGTATGAGATAATGTTACATATTGTGTTATATATGCGTCTAATATAATCAACAGTACATCATGTTACACATTGTGTTATATATGCGTCTAGTATAATCTACAGTACATCATGTATTCCAGAAATAAAGCCACATGCATCAAGATTACATTTTGGGAAAAGAGATAGGAGAATATGCAGGTTTGCATCTGTTTATTTGATGGCAAACAGATTTAACAGGACACTCATAAAGTACACACAGCA
The DNA here is from genome assembly GCF_055691185.1 of Crinia signifera. Classification (NCBI taxonomy): domain Eukaryota; kingdom Metazoa; phylum Chordata; class Amphibia; order Anura; family Myobatrachidae; genus Crinia; species Crinia signifera. Next base: position 133,923,416 of record NC_139222.1, on the reverse strand, counting down.
GCGGCTCAAACTTAAGTTTGCAGGAGGGCTGTGGCTGCAAGCCTAAAGGCCAGATTCTCTAAGCTTCAAAAGTGATAAAATGGAGAGTGATAAACAGCCAGCAAATCAACTCCTACCTGCCATGTCACAGACTGTGTTTGAAAAATGTCAGACAGGAGCTGATTGGCTGGCTGTTTATCACTCTCCATTTTATCACTTTTGAAGCTTAGAGGATCTGGCCCTTAGTCTGACATTACGCAGTTACAAGGGGGCATTCTAAAACATACACAGTCCTTGGCCCCGTCACTGGAAACATTGGGAACACCAGCCGCCAATTTCCCTGCCTCTCCACACGAAACGCCTCTGCCTGTCAATCAGACAGAAGCGTTAGCTTTTCTGAGATGCGATCACAGACTTTTTATGTCTGTGTCCATATGCAATTGCATCCACCACTTCACTTCCCAGCAGCCTTCCTCGCCGTTTCCTGCTCCTCACCCGACAACCTGAAGTTAGCGATCCAACCTGCATTTTTCAGATTATTAGGACCCATTCTACCCATATGCATTGCATATGACACAGACAGAAAAAGAGAGAGGGAGAAAAAGAGAGAGAACACATTACTTCTGCGGCTGCCTCTATTTACCCAGCATAACACACAGCAGTATGTGTGTTGGGCTGGGGAGAGAGGCTGCTGCTGCAGCAGTGTCCTCTCACCCCGTTGCCACGGTCTATAATGGGGAAGGGGAGCAGTGGGACCTGGGCCCTCCCAGGCCCGGAACAGGGTAAAGAGTACCCTCTATTGCAGTAGTGTAAACAACGCAGTGGCTAGGATAGACATGGAGTGACTTAAACTGAATAGCTGGGTGGGACCAAGACGTAGCATGTGACATGGTCAGCCAATGGCTAGGGCTCTGAGTTTGTTAGCTTTTAGGTTAATACAGCAGGAGTGGGGAGGAGTCTCCCTCTTCTCCTGGAAAATTCTGTGAGGACACATCTCTGTCTCCTCCATTGTGTTTTCAGCTTGAGCTGTCTGAGGTGAATTGTGAGTAAAATCTTACCTAGAGTATGCCCCGTGCTGCTGCCAGACGCCCCAGGCGGGTTGTGAGACCACCCGCCCGTTTTGCAGAGGCTGAGGGGGCTGATGCAGCTGAGGCGCCAGCGGCGGTCGACGGACGCGCCCCGGCCTCTGCCGGTGGCCTGGGAGTGAGGCGCGGGGCTGCTGCTGCACCCGCGGCAGTGGCTTCGGTGTACTCTAATCCCGGCCGCAGGGCAGGCCTGAGGGGGTCCGCAAGAGGCGGGCGCGCGTCCGTTCGCGCCCAGCCAGGCGCGAGGGTGCCCAGCTCTCAGCAACCAGAGGCACCTGGTCACGGAAGGGGGCTCGCGGCCGCCCGTCCTGGGCTCCGGAGCAGAGGTCGCGCGGCTGCGGCCGTGTCCCGGCGGGGGCTTGATGACGTCAGCACCCCGCCGCGCGGTCGCAGCAACACGCGCGGCAGGGGTACTGCACGCGGCGGGCGCCGGTCTGCTGACAGCGCCCGTCGCACTGCAGCACCAGAGGCTAATCAGGAGGATCCTCCTGAAGCCTCTGATAACAGCCACAGAGGTCGTGCCCGGCGGCCATTAGACGCCGCCGCCGGTGCGCGATCCAAGATGGCGGCCGGGCCCAGCCGTTCTCGCGGACGGCGGGGGTCAGGCTCAAGGGGCAGTAGGCCTTAAGCACAGGTCCCTGGGACTGCTCATGCTGAGCTAGGGGCTGATCCAGGATATTATGAGGCTGACTATGATTTGTATGATGAGGAGGCAGGGCCCGCCCCAGACCCAGAAACCCCTTTCTACGGCTATAGGCCGTCTTGGGAGGGGGGCAACATGTATCAGAGGGGCGAGCCTGCTGGCACCCCTGTTAGGGGCGCGCACAGGGGGGCGGCTCAAGGCCGCAGCAGCCAACAGGGTTCTGCGGCGGGGCAGGGAAGGGGCAGCAGGGTTAGGCAGGTCCCTGGGACTTTTGACCCGGCCTTGCTGTCCGCTGCCCTTTCTTCAGTGGCAGGGGCACTAGCCCCTCTAGTGGAGGACGAGCCGGAGGGACCCTCAGGTTCACGACCAGGCAGGTGGGGATCTTCAACTAAAGGGCAGCAGATCCCGGGCTGTGCGGAATTTGTCCGGGCTTTTGGCGGGGTTAACACCCCGGCCCCAGGTGGTCGCCGGGTATCCCCCAGGGAACCCAGCGTTCATAGTGCACATAACAGGCGCCAGCGGGCAGGTGGCCTACGCGAGTGGCCCTCCCGGCCCTTGTTCGTTGTTTCCTCAGATGCTGACGAAGCGGAGGGCGACGAAGCCGGCAGAGGCGGAGCCGAAGATGACACAGACGAGGACGATGTTACATGGGCGGCGCAGCCAGAGGACACAGGTGATGAATCTACTGATGGGGGGAAAGCTGATTCTCTGTTGGGCTCTTCAACAGTGGGGTCAGGCTCTACTCGCCATTCCTCCTCCTCTTCTTCCTCCTCGGCAGGAGGCTCAGAAGGGGGTAGCGCGAAGAAGGCGCGTAAGCGTGCGGCCAAATATGCGAAAAAAGAGGCGGGCCGCCAAGCTCTCAGTGGCAAGCGTAAGCGCAGTGCAGCCTTGTCTAGGAGGGAACGAAAACGCAGGAACCTTCCTGGGGTGGTACACTGTGACTACACGGCAGTGGTCAGGGGTCTGCGCGAGAGTTGCAGGGCAAAAATTCAAAAAGGGGAATTTGTGGACCTTTTTAGCCTCACTGATGAGTCTAAGAAGGCCTTCAAGGCAGCCAAAGCAAAAGGTGGCATAGGGGCGGAAGCATTTCGCTCATATGACAACTGGCTTGCAGGTTTCTGTGTATTCGCGGCTTGCTACCTTGAGGATAGGCCCGACGAGCATATGAATATAATTCGTTATATTCATATGGTCCATGACATGTATAGGACAAACGGGGGCGTCGCATGGAGGACATATGATGAACAGTTCAGGCGCAAGCAGGACTGTTTGCATATTATGGATTTTGGCTGCAAGGATGTAGAAGTGTGGATGGGTTTGACTAGGGCCTATGCTGAGACGGTGGAGGCGGCTCGCCCGGTTACCACAGTGCCCGCTGCTCCCGCAGCTCAGCATCGGCCAGCGGGTGAAGTGGTCCCTCACAAGCGCCCCGCTACAGGTGGCAGGCCATTCAACCCTGCCGCAGCAAAAGGGAAGTGCTATGCATTCAACAATTCCTTTTGCAGCCAGGGACAGCGATGCCGGTACAAGCACATATGCATTACTTGTTCCGGCAACCATTCCGCCTCCCATTGCTTTCGAGGTGGCCGCCCCTCTAGAGGGGCGGTTGCTTCAGCAACATCCAGGCCCGCGGCATCCGCAAATGCTAGATAGAGCGGCCACTCCGGTTCGGGTACAAGCCATGGTCCCTTGGCTCAACCGCTACCCGGATAAGGAGGCAGCCAACTTTATTAAAGAGGGTTTTACCTACGGTTTCCGTCTTCCCATTTCGGGGGAAGTGTTGGGGGGTACGTTTAGGAACCTCCAGTCAGCACGTTCGCTGGCTTCTGTTTTGCAAGAAAAAGTGGGCAAGGAGCTACGATTAGGTCGCATGGCCGGGCCTTTTCCGGCCCCTCCCCTACCAAACTTGGTGATTTCACCTGTGGGGGTGGTGCCGAAGAAGACCCCCGGGAAGTATAGGCTCATACAGCACTTGTCTTATCCGGTGGGTTCCTCAGTAAATGACTCCATACCTCCGGAATCTTGCTCAGTGGTGTATCAATCATTCGATGAAGCCCTTGCCATGGTTCGAGGGTACGGGTTCGGGGCACTGTTGGCCAAAATCGATGTAGAGTCGGCCTTCAGGCTTCTCCCCCTGCACCCCGATGCGTTTAGGTACATGGGCTTCCGCATTGGAGACGAGTACTTCATCGACAAGTGCTTGCCGATGGGGTGCTCCGTATCCTGTGCCTTTTTCGAGAGGTTCAGTACCTTCTTGCATTGGTGCGTGGAGAGGTCGGCCAGGGTGAGAGGGATCGCTCACTACCTGGACGATTTCTTATGCGTGGGCCCTGCGGGCTCCAGCCAGTGCTCTTCTTTATTGCACCACGCCCGTTCTGTCTTCCAGCTATTTGGCGTGCCCATTGCGGAAGACAAAACGGAAGGGCCGGTAACCACGTTGTCATTCTTAGGAATTGAAATTGATACCATAAGGGGTCATTGCTGCTTACCTCTGGATAAGGTTAACAAGCTGAAAGAGGCTGTTGCTGACTGCTGCGCGTCAAGGAAGATCACGTTGCGCCAGGCGCAGTCCCTTTTAGGTCAGCTTAATTTTGCATGCAGGGTTATCCCAATGGGCCGCCTGTTCTGCCGCAAACTGGAGAGGGCAACCACCGGGGTATTACGAGCGCACCATTTTGTGCGTTTGTCAGCCGAAATCAGACGGGACCTGTCGGTCTGGTCAGTTTTTCTGGAGGAGTTTAACGGAATTCGCATTTGGCTGACCCCGGTGCTTGACAACTCCAGGTTGCAGCTTTACACCGACGCCGCCGGTTCAACCGGTTTTGGGTGTTTCCTAGAAGGTAGCTGGTGCGCGCAGGCTTGGCCAGCAGCATGGTTTGCAGAGGGGCTTACAAAGGACATGCTGCTGCTCGAGCTGTTTCCAATCATGGTAGCCATGGAGATATGGGGCAAGCGATTAGCGAACCACAGCGTACTCTTTTGGTCTGACAATTTCAGCACTGTGCATGCAATCAATAATCAGAAAGCGAAATCCTTGCTGGTGTTAAGAGTCCTTGCGCAGCTTTTCCTTCAATGTCTCCGCTACAACATTCTGTTCAAAGCCAAGCACGTGCCAGGTACACAGAATGAGGTAGCGGATGCGCTATCACGCTTTCAATGGGATCGTTTTAGGGAACTTGCTCCAGATGCTGATGCTGTCGGGGTCTCGTGCCCACTTTATGTTTGGCAGGTCATCAGGCCGGATTGGAGGGCCTAGCTGAGTTATCCGTGGCGCCTGCTACCCTCAGAACGTACCAGCAAGCGTGGTCGGAATGGGAGGCTTTTTCTGGAAGCGCTGGGCAGCAAGGTAGGCGCGGTCAAAGGCTGTTGCTTTCTTTTGTATGGCAGCTTTACAATGCAGGTAAATCAAGGGCAGTGGCTGCGCGCTACCTTGCAGGAATATCCTTCTTCGCACAACTGAAAGGCGTACAAGACTTTACCAAGTGCTTCCTAGTGCGTAGGGCCATGAAGGGCTGGTCGCGTCTGGCGCCAGCCGCCCCTGATTCTAGGCGCCCCATCCATTTTTCTCTGTTATTATCCCTTTTGAGTAAGGTTGAAGTAGTTGCTGAGTCCGCGTTTGAGACACTGTTATTTACCCTAGCTTTTGCAGTGGCGTTCCACGGAGCTTTTCGGGTATTAGAGTTAGTTTCCCCTGCTAAGGATAAAGTTGCTTCGCTGCTAGTGTCAGATATACGCATAGAGAAGGAGGTTCTGTGGTGTAGGGTTAGAAAGTCAAAAACTGACCAGGCAGCTAAAGGAATGTGGGTGCAGCTGGGCGCGGTGATACCTACATCGGCATGCCCCGTTGCGCTAGCAGAGCGTTATGCTATGGTGAGGCCCAGCATAGGCGAATCTTGGCTGGTGCACTATGACGGCTCTCCGCTCACGAGGTATCAGTTTAGTTAGATGATGCGCAAATGCCTGGCTGAGCTGGGTTTGTGTCCCGAGGAGTTTGGCACCCACTCCTTTAGAATCGGCGCCGCAACTATAGCTGCGGGCTCTGGCTGGTCAGTTAGGGATATTAAAATGCTAGGGCGTTGGCGCTCCGCAACCTACCGGAAATATATTCGCCCCAACCTCATGGTCTAATGTCTGTGCGTATGTATTGAAAGCTGAGTGGCTGCAATCCTGTGTCACCCCTACCCAACTTATTCCTACTCGGGGATTAGCTACGCTCTGTTGTTGGGCCAGCGTCCGGAGTTTTCACGCTTTTTTACCTGACTTGACGGACTGAATTCGGCTTATTCCAATTCGGCTAATTTGGCACCAATTAAGAGTCCCTCAGCAGGTCTTGACGTTTTTTCTCCGGCCGAGTAATCCCCTGTTTTCCTCTACCTATCCATTACCCTTACCTACCGATGTCTGTCTCTTACCCTCTGTATCCAGGAGTGACTTCAATTAGATTTGAAGTAGTTCTATCGCACCAAATTTGTGCACCAACCCAAATTATTTTTTCTTTTGGCAGACCCTCCTAAAATGTACCTGTGAGTAGATTAAACCTGATTAAATTAAGTAGAGCATTATCTAATCACCACTTTAAATAATTTTCCCCATAGGTTTGGGCTACGACAAATTCAAAATATGGATAGTGGGCCACTCCTTCGTGTTCTGGGCGGCCAGACTGGTGTCAACGGGCAGTGGGCCCATCTTTATGTGCTCCAACATGATAAGGTGGTTGGGAGAAAGAGGAATGTCCTGGCGCAAGCTAAGGGCCTTCCTCCTGATGAAGGTGAGATTGTTTGGATTGCCCGAAATATTGGTGATCCATTTGGGTGGAAACGATCTTGGGAAAATGTCCCAGTTGGAGCTGAGAGCATTGATGTTGTGTGACCTGGCTGCTATAAAGGAGGCATGGCCCTCTTGCTTTATAATCTGGTCATTTGTTATCCCTAGGTTGTGTTGGAGGGGTGCCAGGGATTGTAAGGCCATAGACGAGTCCAGAAAGAAATTGAACTCCGCTGTAGCAAAGTGGGTGCTGGGGGTAGGGGGCGCCATTGTCCCGCATGAACGTATTAGGTTTAGGTATCACCAGCTCTACAGGCCCGATGGAGTTCACTTAGTTAAGGAGGGTCTGGTTATGTTCATCGAGGATATTTTGTCGGTTTTAGATTCAATTGTCTAGTTTGGTGGCGGGGCGGGATCACCGGGAGCGGTGCCCCCGCTTTGGCGGGAAAGAACGGCAAGTTAGGAGTTGTTAGGCGTTTGTTGTTTGAAGTTTATGACGTATTTGGTATCTTGTGGTGCGCTTGCCCCTCATTGGCTTAGGCCTTTGCTAGATTACCCGACCGGGGATAGCAAGCCCACCCGGCTGGGTGGGCGGCCAATGTGTGGGTTGAGTGGAGACCGTTGTCCTTTGTTAGGCCAAATTACGTATGTTTGGTTTGGGGGTGGAGATTAATAATAGCCGTTCTTTCTTGGCCACCATTTAAAATAAAATCAAAATAAAATAAAAAACTTAAAAATAAAAATGATAAAAAATTAAAATAAAAAACAAAACAAAAATCTTTAAAAGAATAAAATTTAGTTTAAAAAATTATTTCTTCAATAAATTTCAGCTAACAAATTTCTGCCAAACCATGTCTCCGTGTCTTCATTTCTTTATAGAGTTTAAGATTACATATGTCAACAATAACATGCAAGGGTCACACATCCGCTATTGCAAGGTTTAAAACAACGCAGTGGCTAGGATAGACATGGAGTGACTTAAACTGAATAGCTGGGTGGGACCAAGACGTAGCATGTGACATGGTCAGCCAATGGCTAGGGCTCTGAGTTTGTTAGCTTTTAGGTTAATACAGCAGGAGTGGGGAGGAGTCTCCCTCTTCTCCTGGAAAATTCCCCACCCTCCCGGCCCTCTTTGTTCTGGGGTTTTAGGATAGTGGGGTATTTTAATCGCGTTAGCTGTTAGGCGGGAAAGAACGGCAAGTTAGGAGTTGTTAGGCGTTTGTTGTTTGAAGTTTATGACGTATTTGGTATCTTGTGGTGCGCTTGCCCCTCATTGGCTTAGGCCTTTGCTAGATTACCCGACCGGGGATAGCAAGCCCACCCGGCTGGGTGGGCGGCCAATGTGTGGGTTGAGTGGAGACCGTTGTCCTTTGTTAGGCCAAATTACGTATGTTTGGTTTGGGGGTGGAGATTAATAATAGCCGTTCTTTCTTGGCCACCATTTAAAATAAAATCAAAATAAAATAAAAAACTTAAAAATAAAAATTATAAAAAATTAAAATAAAAAACAAAACAAAAATCTTTAAAAGAATAAAATTTAGTTTAAAAAATTATTTCTTCAATAAATTTTAAGCTAACAAATTTCTGCCAAACCATGTCTCCGTGTCTTCATTTCTTTATAGAGTTTAAGATTACATATGTCAACAATAACATGCAAGGGTCACACATCCGCTATTGCAAGGTTTAATGGCCACCTTAATAGTTAATATGCAAAACAAAGATTTATTAAGCAAAAGAAAAACAAAAAATAATCGGCTTGCATGAAATATAAATCAAAGCAACTTATGATAGAAGATGACTTCTCTGGAATCATTTGCCCAACAAGACAAGATCTAAAGCAATGGCTCCCATGTATTTGGCCGATGCTAGTCTAATGACATTAATAATCAATGACCGGTCTGGGTATCAGCAAAATAAAGCATGTTGAAAATCCCAGACTGAACCCATGTTGTTGCTTTTTCATGACCCCTTCCCCAAGCATTTGCAGAACGGGTAATCGCCCAAAACCTTCCTGATATATGGGCCCCTTATCTGGAGTATGAAATCTGGCAATGCTATGCTATGAATGTGTTAATATAGTATTTCAGAGAATTTCATGCTTTCCAGTGTGTTTCTGGAATTCCCCACATGAGCCTTATGCAAAGACCCTGACGTGTTACTGAATGAAATAAAGCCTCTGGCATTCGAGGACATTCTTTTTACTGTCAGGTAACTTTCAGAACACATTAGCCACATATTTTTAAAAGAAAAGTAGATGAGATAGTATCTTAGTCAATTGGAGGGGATGGGGAAGGAGGAAAAGTTGCAAGACAAAAAAGTGATAAATATATAATAAATAATAATTTCTTAGTTAAAAAAAAGACATACCTTTGCCTTGAGAGGCTTTCATGCCATATATCACTTTCATGTAATGGTGCTGTAAGCGAAGGGGAATGCAAACACATCAGGGCTAAAGGATTGAGAAAATACGAAAGTGACCACAAATCTTCAAAGTGATCAAACAAATTTAGGCCGCAATATAATTAAATCTTTATGTATATCTGACTGCCTGTTTCTGAAATAACTCAGTAATGGAAAGGTGAGTAAGAAAGCCACAAATCCTGCCGAACAGAGACGCCTGTGCTAGTTCCTCCACAAAAAAGGAAAAAGACAAAGCCAAAAAACATATACCCGATTTTTAAACTCGGTCCCCAGGTCACCTAAACAGTACATTTTGGATACCAGGAAAATGTGCGATTTTTTAGACATGTGCGATTTTTTAGACAAGTGCAATTTTTTTAGACATGAAAATGTGTAGTATTTGGACCATTCTCGGCGTCCCCACCATGCAACATTTGCCAGTTCAGCCAGCTTTTGCTATATGGCAAGCTGGTGGACTGAACGAGAGCAGCTCCATCTGTACTTGTCGATATACTGTATTGGTCATATAGCTGATTAAAGTTTATATTGGCTAGAGCAAGGCTTGTGTGTACAGCCGATACCGTATGTCTGTGAATAACGTTTTCAGAGACATATCGTGTTTGCAGTGCAGCATGACAGATGCTGATATATCTTGGAGGTCTATCAGTGCATCTGCCTGCATGTAGGGGAGACCCACCAATTGACCCTTTGCAAGCATCAGGTACTGCCGACAATGACATCACTTCCGGTTCCTGTGGTCGCACACTAAGGGTCTAATTCAGCTTTGCAAATAAAGGAGCACACAAATGCAGGGCCATCTTAACAGCATTGTATGCCCCAGGCAAAGCAATGCATTTTGGGACCATCCACACTCATTTACAGGAAAAAATAATAACATGCTCCTCCAGTGATCCTATGCCATCTCTCCACTTGCTTTCTTACAGTGAATGTCTGTTGGCACTCTGATTGGTGAAGGCATGTGACATCAGCTCTGGTCATACTTGCCTACCTGGCCCTCTCCATGCGGGAGAAAATGCTCTGTTCCTGGACTTCCATTGCCATCACCTTTGGTGAAACACCTTTCTTATCAATTAACCAGCTCATCACAGTTGATGACAATCATACACTACCAGGGTAGTGGTAAGTCCTGGGCTACGCACTGACTGCACACACTGGAAAAATAATTAGATGGTGAGCAGGTTGCTAATGGATTTGCAGATAATTGCCAATCTAGCTAATTGCATGCAGACTTGACAGGGTGGGATTTCACTGTGGCTGGGCAGCATTTACCCAATTGCAAGGATCTGCAATTTAGTACAGCAATCTAGGCTGTATAACCCCCATAGAGGGATATGCTGTGTCTGAGCATGTGCAGCAGCTCCCACACAGCTCCAGATATTGGGTGTGATTCTGGTTGGTTTGCTTCTCTAATGGACAAAACCAGGTGCACTGCAGGTGGGGCAGATGTAAAATGTGCAGAGGGAAATACATTTGGGTGAGGTGTGTTAAACTGAAATCTAAATTGCAGTGTAATGCTGGCCGCACATCAGACCAACTTTCCTCCAACCATCCAACTAGTTGGTTGGACTGAAAATCTGCTGGGGGAGCCGCAGAGGGTATCAGCTGGTCGCAGGAGCAGGCTCCTGCAACTAGCGATCATAAGAGGGCTGCAAACGGCGACCATATTGCCTGCGATATATGCTGAAATCGCCCTCCGTGTGTACACAGCTTTACTCTCTCTGCACGTTGTATCAGCCCCACCTGCAGTGCACATGGTTTTGTCCATTAAAGAAGGAGTTTTCTTTTGCAAACTAATTAGAGTCACCCCAAATATGTATGCAGAGTTCTGGTATCGCGATCAGTTTGTGTTAATGCAGACGTCAGCTGTTGCTGAAGAAAAAAATAACAATGCTTAGACAGGAAGCAAAATAAATCCTGCTAGAAGTATACCTAATGTAGCAAATGAGTATATTTAGGATAAGGCTTATATTTAAAAATATGTTTCTACTTTTCTCATTGAATTTTACGGTGAGGTCCAAATGTTACTGTAGAATTATCTGTTTACTCTTTATAACGTACATAAACTACTAATCCACAACAGCTCACACATTGCATTTGGAAGTGGTCACAACTAAAACTGTTTATGGTATAAAAGGTTGACATTCTCAAGGACAACATAGACAAAAGGTCCTCTGTTGCTGCTGCTCCCCATAGGGCGTTTGGCCGCTTGAAGGTGGTCGAGCTATCGGAAGGGGAGCGATCCGTGGTGGGGAGTGGCGGCGGGGTAGGGCATGTGTGGTCAACTAGGTGAGTGATGGGGGGAGCAATAATGGGGGGGGGGGGGCGTGTTGGTGGTGCCATCAGATGGTGCACCACTTGAGGAACCACTGGCACACACTTAATTGTTGGTGGTATGTTTGAAAATCTTCTGGGAAAGCCCAGAAAATTTCCAGGCATACCACTAAAGGGGTTTAAGGGTCTTTCCTCCCTTATGGGGGTTATTTATCAAAGCTTACAGAGAGATAAAGTACCAGCTCATCAGCTTATGTCATTTTTTTAAATGTAGCCTGTAAAAGGCAGAAGCAAATTGGCTGATACTTTATCTATCACAATTTTATCTCTCTCCAAGCATTGCTAGACACTACCAAAGGATGCATTTTGCATGGAAATAAATATATTGATAAAAGTTATATATAGTGTTCATTCTAGCACTCACCATCTTTGAAAATCCATGCAGTTCCTCTTCCCTCCCTGGGGTGTTGCTGTCTGCTGCAGTGCTTCTAGCACAGTGTGGTCTGTATATCAGCACTGGTATGCACATTAGATCTGTGCTAGAAACCCCACAGCAGACAATGACACCCCAATCAGGGAACAGGAACTGCATGGGTTTTCAAAGATGGCGGGTGCTAGAATAAACACTAATATATATTACATTATAAACTGGAGATAAAGTGAAAGGAGATAAAGCACCAGCCAATCAACTCCCAACTGTCATTTTCAAACACGGCTGATTTGCTGGTGAATTATCCCCTTTCACTTTATCTTCAGTTGATCTCTTCTCCAGGCTTAATACTTCTGCCCCATTGTCATTTATAAGGGGCCCATTTATCAAACCATATTTGCGGCTAAATCTTCGAAAATATACGTTTTCGGGGTTTAGCCGCAAATATTAAGTATCTCCTAAATGTATCAAAGGGGGACCGCAGCAGGAATCTCTGATCCCTTCTGCGATCCTCTCTGCAGCGCCGGCGGCCGCATCCCCCATAGGTTTCTATGGGAGATGCGAAGCTGCCGATGTATCAACATCGGGCAGCCCGGCATTGCACCCCTAGGCTATTGCCATTCTGATATGTCGATAGCCCATTGTAGCCTATTGCTACACATCGCACTACCGAGCGGGGCAGTGCGGTAAGAGGGGTCGGCGGGGGTCAGCCCATAACCGCGCATGCGCTGACCTCCTGACTTCCGGTTTAGCACTTCGCAGGGACAGGCTCCTTTCGGAGCCCTGTCCCTGCAGTGCCAGGGATGATACATCCCAGTGATCTGATCGCATTTTACAATGCAATCCTGGGCGGTAATATTCCGCCCAGAACGCATTGCAAATGCGATCATTGATAAATGTGCCCCTAAATGTTTGAAAGGACAATTTGTTACTGAATAATTGCCATGACTTAGCTTGGTGAAAAGGAGTACATATTCTAAGGCATAAAAAGGTTTGACAGTACATACAGTGTATCATATTAGGGGGGAAAGTTAATGGGATAAGAGATTTAGAAAGTGAGAGATTTGGTAAAATATTTTTTAAAGCGCAATCATTAACATTGCAAAACCAGTTTGATTTTGAAGTGTAAATGTTTGCCACTGAAAAAAAAACCTGTAGATTTCTTACCAAATCTCTCATTTTCTGAATATCTCATTCTATTAAATTTCACCCTATGTACAGTATTGTCTAACCTAACTTGCTATAGAATTATACAAAAGATTTCACTTTATACTATTTTCCTTCCCTCAGGACATAGAACAGGTAAACTGAGATGAAATGACACCAGCGAGTTCACCTTTGACAGCATATTGCAGAGGCCTGCCCCGGCACATACAGGTCAGAAGATCATAAGGGCATGGCACCAGTAATACTCCTGCCTGTGGCAGTAAGGTTGAGAGGGGATGGTGACAAATGTTTTAGGGCAGAAGCACTTTCTTCAGTGCGATCCATATAGATGACCCCCAATAAAGTTGACTTTATATAATCCAAATGAGTGTGCCTTTATTCTAGTGCAGGCATGTCCAAACTATGGACCTCCAGCTGTTGTGAAACTACAAGTCCCATCATGCCTTGGCAGTTTTGTTATTATATAGACTGCGTTTCATTTAATTTCAATACGTAACAGTACAATGAAAAATCAGCAGTATATTTATTTACAGAGCAGATCACACACCCACATCCATATATTGCATGTGTATTTTTGTTGCATAATATTTGCATAATTATAAATATAAAATGTCTGGATAAAAATCTACATATATATGCAGTAAAAAATGCTGTTATATTCTAAATATATCATAATAATCATTTTTTTTTCATCATTATTGAAAAACTTGAGGCATAAAACTGTGGTATAGAAAACAATGGGGCAGATGTATGAACGTTCGTTATGGGGGAGAAGGGGTATTAGCGCACGTTATGTGCACTGATACCGCACTGATACTCCCCCTCCGGCGATGTCCCTTTCTGGAGATAGCGCATCAGTTAATACTGATGCGCTATCTCCTGTCCCCCGGCCGGCCGCACTGGGCATGCGCGGGATCTCGCTGTTCACGCGAGATCCCCAGCGCAGCCCACAGCTGACAGCAGGGACAGCGCTGTCCCTGCTGTTTAGATAGGGCTTCGCCAGCCTGATGCTGGCGAAGCCAAACCCGGCTTCGTGCGGAACGGTCAGCGATGCTGACCGTTCATACATTCGGCCTGCTATCATTTTGATAGCAGCGCCGATATGGACAGGGGCGCATAGCGCCTCTGTCCTGTACCGCACGCTGGCTGCTTCATACATGGGGGAGAAGCGGTATCAGCGCACATAACGTGCGCTAATACCCCTTCTCCCCCATAACGAACGTTCATACATCTGCCCCAGTATTAGAACTGCACATTGTTACTGAGCTCACACTCATTCCAGCTACACCCCTGCCAACTATTTCAATGCCCGTAGGTCAGTCAGTCAGAGTATTATCTTGTTATAATAACTTAAAGGTTTCAGGCTCATTGGTACAAATCCAAAATGTAAGCTTTGCAAATGGTGCATAATACACAGTAGCGTATATTATTCATTGTAACATCAATAATTCAGCAAACAGGTGTCTATGTGTTTCTAAAGTACCACCATGCAAACTAATGTCGTTTTTTTTTTTAACAACCTTAGACACCTACGTGAAAATAGAAACATCTAATAATCAATAAATTCTATTAATGCCAATTAATCGAACTTTCTAGTAAATTTTATATGCAGCTGGCTAGAAAATGGCCATTGCTGGTACATTTCAAGGTCAAAATATAATAATTACATACTAAATATCTGTTTTGACATTGCTTTTAAAACTGCCATTGTTTGTCATTAGTTTCTTAGGAATGTAGTTGGCATGCAGACTGTCAGGAGACCTGCAGTAGAATCATAACAAATGCCAACACCAGAATCCCAAATGTAGGAGTGATGAGGAGGGTTAGCGATAAGATGTGGTAGGAGGGTTAGGCTGTAGACAGTGGGGGGTTTAGGGTTAGGCCACAGGGGAGGTAGGTTAGAGTTAAACTGTAGTAAGGGAGGTCTATGGTTATGATTAAGGTTAGTTTATACCCATTTTACACCAAAAATCCCCGGTCCGGCCCAGCATTTGGAACAAGGATCCAAGCCCGTTCGGATCTTGGATTTAACACGTTTACACTGCGTTACCTACCCGCAGTGTAGATGGAGGCAGCACTTGGAGATGACATCATCTCTAAGCATCAGGACCGCGGTCATCCCCGCCAGGACCGCTGACCGCTGTGCTGGTGGAGCCCAGCACCAAGGTCAGCTGCTGGGCTGCCCCCAGCCCCCTGTGCACCCCTCCCCCCAGCTGTCGTCTGGGAGGTGAATGGATGCTGCACACAGGCATCCATTCACCTCCACCGCTTCTGCTGTCTGCAGAGTATAGCAGAGTTTGCGGTCCACAAGTTGTACATACCCGATTCATGTAAATGGGAGCCGGGTCAGATGACCCGGCATACCCGTTTACACCGCCCTCTACCCAGGTCCTAGCCGTGTTCTACCCAGGTCAGGACCTGGGTAGAAGTCCCGTATAAAGGGACACGGCATAACCCATCTGACCCACCGATGACCCTGGTTTTTGCGGCGGTGTAAAAGGGGTATAAGTTGTTGTTTTTTGCTGGGATTATGGGAGGTGAGATCGGTACTTTGGCTGCCAGCATCCTAACTGCTGGTATCTCAAATGCAACCTGTTTCTGAACACCTTCAAAACACAAAAACTATAAGGCCCTTTTTGCATGGAAATTAATAAACCAGAAGGTAAATTAACTAGGATGGGAGTTCTATTGAAAATTGGATGTTGTGCATAGTAACCAATCAGATTCTATTATATAGAAGGTGCTAAATAAATAGGAAGTAGAATCTGATTGGTTGCTACAGTATGAGCAACATTCCTTCTTCAATAAGATCCCATCTTTCAATCACTTCACCCTACAGGTATATCACATAACTTATACAATTGCAAAAGATTAAATATTACAGGCAGATTCTTAAAATTCTCATACCAAATAACACTATCATGATTATGTTATGGATGACAACATATTAGGCAAACATTCAAACCCGTGTATTTATTAAGTGTGTTTCTTTTAATTACCAGCATGATGACCTGTGAATGACCTTTGATGTGTACTGTCCATCTGTAGAGGTAATAATTTGTCTGAGAAGATTCCATGTGAGGGTCGGGCTGGGGAATTTCTGTATATTTAGGCTTGTCAAAATAACCCTTTAATCCTGGACACCTATGATATAAACAGGTTCTGTGGCTGATGAAAAACCAGGTGAAATTCCTGTGTGACCACATACTCTGGACCAAAGGTGGTCTGTGTCACCTGCCCTCAGGTTTGTACAATGTACAATGTTAGTGATCTTGGGCCATCTCAGCAGGTGCATGTACATGGATAGCTAGATGCGGGTGGCAGGCAAAAAGATGTTCCCCTACTGTTCCTCTCTGTATTAACCTATGACGCAGCTCTGCCTCCCTAAACTCAAGCTCCTCTCAGGCTCGGCAGTTGCACATGTGCAATTGTGATACTATACCAGGGCTGGATGCTGCACACCATTGAAGTGGAGAAAGCCACTTGCAAGACACAAGAGCTGTGGTCATCATTGAAGAGTGGGTGTCTGTGATGTATTTACTGAAAGTAGAAGAAGGGTAGGAGGGCTGGAGAGATGTACACTGAAGAGGATGGGGGAGGGGAACCATGTTATCCACCACACCTGACCCTGCAGAGTCTCACAAACTGTCAGCTACCAAACCTGCCCTCACAGACTCAGACCCCCATAACTAACCACACCTGTCCCACAGACTCTCTCACCTTGGGAGGAATAACTACCAACCAATTAGCACCTGTCATTTTTCAAACACAGGTTGTAACATGACAGCTTGGAGCTGATTGTCTGGTACTTTATCTCTCACCACTTTATCACTTTCCAAATGTGAGAACATTTCTCACCTGTTACTCACCACATCTGCCCCGAAAATCTCTCATCATGGATTCCATAACACCTGTCCCCTCAGACTCTATCAACCTATCACCCAACAGATTTGCCTTTGCAGACTCTCACCCTGTCACCCACCACACCTGTACCTCAGCCTGTCACCCGACAAATCTGTCATCGCAGACCCTCTCACACTGTCACCTACCAGTCATCTTCCTGCAGACTATTTCACTCTGGGGGCAATTCAGGTTGGCTCTGTAAACAGCATAAATTAATTGTTTAAATGCCGCCCACCCTTAGTGGCATCCGAATGAATGAGTTAGCTGACACATCCATTTAAATGCGGCTGTATGGGCGAAAAATCCTTCGATGGTTGCCAACCATTGAAGGATTTTTAGCCTGCTTGCAGATAAAAGTCAGTCTGAGCTGTAATAGTCACCAAAGGCACTCGCACTGCGGCCCTGCGCATATATATATTTGTCTATACAGAGCTGCAGCATCGCTCCCCAGCGTTAATACCATAATTACCTACCCTCCTGCATTCTGCAGGAGACTCACTGAAATAGCAGCAATCTCCCTCTCTCCCTCATTAGTCTAGCAATCTGCCTCATATCACCTAAACAGATACATTTATATTGAATCATCAGCACCATTTCCCATAGATGCCATGTTCACAATTTATTTTCTCAATTTCTCCATATATGGAACTATACACGCAGTGGCGTAACTATAGGGCCGCAGCCCCCGCAGTGGCGCCGGGGGTCTGCGGGCACTATTGTTTCTCCCCCAGCTCCCCCCTTCTTGTGGGTGCAGCGGGGAGCTGGCAGGGGGGTCCGTGCGGCACGGGGGTACAACTACCTGCGGTCAGGAAGAGGCTGGACTCTGGAGGTCCCTGCGGCTCTGAGAGTATGACGTTGCCCGGGTCCCTGCAGTGAAGTGGAAATAACATGCTACCGCCGTGCGGCGGCGCGTGAAGCGCTTCTGACTTTGAAAACATTGGGCGCATGCTTATTGGCTGAATCTCAGACAATCAGTGTGCGGCCTGTGTTTTCAAAGTTATAAGCGCTTCCCGGGCCGCCAGGTGGTGGAGTTATTTCCACTTCACTGCAGGGACCCCGGCAACATCATACTCATCGCCGCAGGGGCCTCCAGGCTCTCCCTGACCGCAGGTACCCCCGCGCCGCATGGACCCCCCTGCCAGCTCCCCGGGGGGTCTTGTCTTTAAACTAGGGGGGGGGGGGAAGCAAACTTGTCCTGGTGGGGGGACACAAAAGTTTTTGTTACGCCACTGTATACACGCCCTTTGGGTGGAGCATGACACGCCCCCTCAGCTTTGCAAAATTCTGCTAGCAACTATAATCTCCCTGAAACTAGTTTTAAAAAGTAGGCAAGTATGGTGAATATGGGGACCAAGCCAACCTGAATTAGGCCCTCTGTCAACTACAAGACCTTTCCCTGCAGACTTTCTCATTTTGCCAAACATCAGACCTGCCTCAGCAGACACTGACGTCACTGGTAGTGCTGCCTGCGGCTGAAAGCAAAGAAAGGACTGGGAGATCCTTTCCCTCATCTCCTCTGCTACCAACAGGTCAGGGGTCTATGGTTGCTACTGTATATTTCCAAAAGTTAAATCCAGGACACACTCTGATAATGTAGGGACATACTAAAAGGAATGACATTGGGATGACAGTCTGGTAAGGTAAAAACTAGGATGATTCACTATTTGTGCTCATTGTAATGAAGTGTTTCAAATTACAGCTCAAAAGCTCAAATGTCCCCTTCACACAGTGCACAGCATCAGGAGTTATAATAGCTGGGATGCAGCAATGTCCTGCGAAATTGCTACAATTAGATGCTTACTACTCAGTGGCAAATGCAGGATTTTCAGAAGGGGGTTTCCAGAGGGGCGGAGCAAAGCATGGAGATGGACGCTTAGGTGACCCAGTATATGCCGGGTCAGTTAAAGTATTATAGATAGACCAAATGTATATAAATAATAATAATAATAATAATAAAAAAAAATATATATATATATATATATATATATATATATATACACACACACACATACATACAGGGGTGTCAACAGCAGTGCAAGACCCCGGGGCATAGCAATGTATTGGGGCCCCTACCGATCCTCCAGCGGTAGGGGTGGGGGAAGCTTTGATGTCCTGCGGGTGGTATTATATCAACCGCTCAGCATGTAGGGCCTGGATTTCCACTAATTACCCCTTTACTGCACAGATGGTGGGAGAAGGGGGCATTGGGCTGAATGAAGGGGCCCTGATACATAACTTCCAGGGTGGTAGAGGAGGTTTAATATGCAGAGGAGGGGTGTATAGTTGAATAGGCTCATTATTCATAATTTTCTGGTGGGAGGACAGCTTGCTTGACTGCAGATATCTCCAGTTCCCGGAAATAGATTTCTTAGATTTTAATGGAATTAAAAACTAGAGAATCCCACCTACCAAATGGTATTGGGGACTAGGTGATCATACTTCAGGAGGCAGAGCAATCTGCCCACGAGTATATAATACTACATATTAGGTGTGTGGAGCTGGAGCAGTAACCAGCTGCTGGAAGGCTGATATCTCTGGTTCTGGGAACAAGAGACAAGCTACTAGTGTCCCTCACAGGGGAAGAGTCACAGCTTTTGGAATATACCCTCAAAAAAACTCTAAGTCAGACAGAACCTGAAATATCTGACTGAGAATAACAATTAACAGGTTTGGATGGGGACCACTGCTTTGAAGTCAGATATCTCTGGTTCCCAAGGGCCGATTTTTACAATTCTTATACCCATGGAAAGAGGGGACCCTCAGCTTAGACTCCTGGGGGGGGTTTCTGGGTACTCAGAACCCCCCTGCGTGCGCTACTGCTACTGTAGCTACTATAAATAATATTAAAATAATTAGAATCTTGTAATAGTAAAAGGCATTTGACATGGGTTAAATAATAGAATAGAATATAAAAACAAGTTTCAACACATCATTAGTGCTGCATCTCAAAAAATAAGCAAATAAGCAAATACAGTACCATCTAAGGACACCGCATAGATAAATGTTAAAATGATATATGCTTTTCTATTCTCCCATACTGAATAAATCTTCTCAAATGTGGTTCATTAGGCCGAAGAGATGGCAATCCACTAGTCAGATTTGGCCTTTTTTTTGTCAGATTCAGATACTGTAGATGTGATAGAACGATCTGACGAAAAAAGGCTAAATCTGAGCTTCCTCAGATTAGATATGCAGCTGAGTCTCAGATCCATCTGACGATCTCGTAGCAGTGTACGGACACCCAACGGAGTATGAGCCGCCGGGACCTTCCCGGCGGCAGGGACACATGCGATCCATTGTGATGGATCGCATGCCTCCCTGCTTCCTGCCCGCCCCGGAACGGGTGGTCGGACGGCCAGCCAGACCGACCACCTAGTCGGGTCCGATGCGCACGGGACCGTGCATCGGACCCGACTGCATGTCAGGGAGAGGCGATTTGGTCCGATTTAACGGGCCGAATGGTCGCAATCGTCCGAAATCTGACCAAATTGCCTCAATGTATGGGGGCCTTTAGTGCTGCACCAAAGATCCATCTGATCTGAAGCTGTCGGGGGGTTTATCATAGGTCTGACCAGGTGTATCTGAAGTAGAATAGAGAGAAAAATTAGCTCAGTGTAAGATCAGATATCTGGGAGAGTTCAATGGAAATCTAAAGAGATTTGTAGCTTCAGACAAGTTTGCGTATTGGATGGGGGGCTTTAGTTATCTCTGAAGAGTGAAGCCCAACATCTGAAAATTAGATTACAGACTACCAGACTTTAATATGACTATGTGGCAGGGGCTGGGACCACCCTTCAGTAACTTTAGCCACAGCCACACATCCAGATGCCCTATCCCATGTAATGGGGATATTTAGCTCTCGACAGACCCCAAATCCAGTACAATCCTGAAAAATCCAGGATGCACAACATTGCTATGTAATTATGTGTTTTATTTAGTTTCCAGGGGGTTACATAAGTGGTACGCAGCAGCATACATATGATACACATTAGCACAATACAGGGTACACAGAACTTAAAAGTATAGTAACTAAAAAACTAAAACAGAGCATAGGTAAGAATAAGCACCACAAATCAAAGTACACTGTACAGCTGTGATAGGTTAGCTGTGATGTTAATAAGCAAGGTTGTTGTCTGCGTACTACTATGGGCAGGCTTCCATTGGAAGAGATGAACCATTATGATTCAGCAGGGATGCACATATATTCTAGACAGTTGCTAAATATGAGATGTACAGATGGAGCCATCCTCATCTAGTCCTTTGATAATATTAAGTGAGTAATAGGATCCCCTACTGTATTGTTCTATGTATTGTATTGCAGCTGAGATCAATAGACCTTGGCTAGCCAGTGACATGAGGCTGAAGCAAGGTGGCAGGGAGTAAGCAAATCTGGCAAAATGATAAGCAAATGATGGCCAAGGCATGAGGCAGGAAGAGTGGCCTGGAGACTAGGCTAAGTGGAAGAGTATGCATTGATGAATAGATGGCCTTTCAGAATCAATTCCGATATTGATACTGCTTCAATACAGCTTGACGACATAATTATCAACTTTACAGATCGGGTTATGATTATGATGAACAGCATAGCCTCAAAAGTAAGCTGTTGGCATTAAATAGAGAGTCGTTATTTTCCACCAGAACAAATAAAAATAATGACCCGTTTATACCATGGGTCAATTCCTATAATTCCATTAGCCCTTACATAATCCCTATTACTAAAAGACTTTGGTAATACGTTTCAACATCCATTTACAGGACGTACTTTAACCATAAGACACACATTGTCTTGCAACTCCCGATTTGTAGTCTATCGAGTAATATGTCCATGCGGACTGAGTTATATTGGAAAAACCGAGAGCAGCTTTACAGAACGGATGGCTGCCCATCGGTCAGCCATAAAAAAAGCTCTACATTCAGGTACAAGTGAACAACCACTAGCACGTCACTTTGTACAGGCTTCCCATAATATTTCAAGTTTAAAATATCGAATGATAGACCACATTCCCCAATCCATCAGGGGAGGAGATCAAGGCCGCAGGTTCTTAGAATGCGAGTCTTGCTGGATTCCTCATTTGGGCACCCTAGCTCCAAAGCGGTTAAATGAGACAGCTGGTCTTGACATCTTTCTATGGGAAAAAATATTTTTTTCATGAATTACTGTAATCCTTTTTTAGTAAGGTTGATTTTTCCTAATAAGTACATATGATTAGCGGTACTTGTATTGTCAAATCATATAATTAATATGTTATGCATTTTTTCCCTGCCTTTTATTTTTAGCAAAATTGTTCTAATAGTGTATATTCCATTGATACATACTGTATGTCTTTTCATTTAATTGATTCTATTTTAGAAATGTTACTATTTTAGACACTCTACCATAGCTTAAATTGATATATATAATATCTCTTTGTGCACATTTATATATATTTTTATAGACTAATTATATATTATATATTATAAAGTACAGGCTGTGGGTGAAGAAGGGTGTCAGTGTGATGGGGTAAAGGAGGTCATCAATGTGTTAGAGCGCAGGCCAGAGGGTGAGGGAGAGTGTCAGTATGATAGCGCATAGGTGAGTGCGTCAATTTGAGTGCAGGCCACAGAAATAGGACTGCTCCCAAAAATTTCCCAGGCTAGTTCTACCAATCCACCCCTGACTCCAACCTTCCCTCCCTGCTCTGCACCACTCTAGTAGTGGACACAAGGGGAATGGGAGCCACTACAGTTATCAAAGGGCAGTGACAGTTGTGGAGCAGCATGAGGAAGAGAAGTCTAGTTGCAGAGTTTATCAAGAGCTTTTGAGAGGGATGGCCTGATGCAAATGATGTTGCTTAGCTGCAACCAACAGGATTAAGCCATAGATTGGACAGGAGGGGCAATGTAGGGGGAGTGGCAAGAGTGACATCTAAGCAGTGGATTTGAGGAATGGGGGAGATGAGATATATGGGGAATGGAGACTCTAAATGGGAAAAGATTATATGTTCAGTTTAGTCCATATTGAGCTGCAGAGAGCGATAATAGTAGGAGGAGATGGCAGAGAGGCAGCTGGATACATGAGAGAGGAAAGAGAGGGAGAGGTCAGGAAAGGAAGGTATAGTTGCATGTCATTAACACAAAAGTAGTTATGAAGGCTGAACAAACTTATAAGCGGGTTGGGATCCCGACTGCCCGGACTCAGACAGCATGGTGAGCGCAACAAAGCCCCTCGCAGCGCTCGCCACGCTGCGGGACCTCCATGAGGGAAAATAGCGGGTGGCCATCGGGCAACTGTCTGTCTGCGTTTTGACAGTCGGGATCCTGACGTCAGGTAAATGACTGTCGGGATCCCGACTGTCAGGATCCCGACTGTCGAGACCGCGTCCGGCACCCGACTTTACTAAGGCAGTTTCAGTGGAGTGTAATGGGAAAATCAAGAATGAAGAGGACCAAGGATGAAGTTGTCAGAGTGGTAGCTGGTGAGAAGGCTGTATACAAGCCACTCAAGTAGTTTGTAGGCAAATGGTAGAAGAGAGATGTTAGCTAGTGGGTGACGAAAAGTCAAGGTTGAGGGGTTTTTTTTAAATAGAAGAGAGTTTCAATGGTGCAGGAAACATGCCCATAGAAAGTGATAGGTTGAAAAGGGGAGCAAGGTGAGAGCAGGCAGAGGGGGATAAGGAGCAGAAGAGATAGGAGGGGAGGGGGTCTTAGTGTAAGGTGAATGACAGAATGCATAAGATGATGGAGCGGACATCCTTTTCTGTGGTGACGTGAAAAGAGTCTTCTCTTACTTCAACCATCTTTGATGGCAACAAATGCTGTGGTTTTCTACTGCCCTGATACTTTTTTCAGTGCTGTCTGCTGATGCAGTTACACAGAGCCAGATTAAGGTCTAAATGGGCCTGGAGCTGAAAATGATCAAGGGCCTATTATGCGCAATAATAGGGGTGGTGGCCAGCACCTAATAATGTGGGGGGCATGACCAGTGTTCTGGTTGGGTGGTCTGCTCATGGGTGTGTCTCTATTTATTTGTGTAAATACTTTCAACTAATTATATATGCCTGGAAAAGGCAGGGGGCTGGCATAGGAAAAATGCAGGGAGATATATTGGCGGGTGCCCTCCAAAGGTACACCCACAGGATGCCAATGTCCTAAGATACTTGCGGGGTGAGGCGGCATTCAAGTCATAAAAAAAATACTGAAAGCCAAAACTTGGTAGACAACATTTCAGCACCTTTTATATGGTCACCTAAGTTTACCACACCATATAACCCTTATACAAATCATGCAACACAATCGTAACCCCCTTATACTGTACTTGCCTCTTACACATTATGCCACATGGAATGAGCCAAAATTCACACCGATTGAGCCAAAATTCACATTATGCCACACAGATTAAGGCAAAATTCACATTTTGCCACATGGATCAAGCCAAAATACACACTATACGAGGCATGTCCAAACAGTGGCCTTGCAGCTGTTGTGAAACTACGCGTCCCAGCATGCCTTGACATAGTTTTAGCAATCCTTAATAGCAAAACTGTGGCAATGCATGATGAGACTTGTAGTTTCACAACAGCTTGAGGGACATCGTTTGGACATGCCTGCACTATACTAAACAGATTGAGCAGTAATGCACAATATGCTTCATAAATAGGGGCATTGCGCGCCAAAGGCGCGCATTAAAAATTTACACCATAATGCCCATTACATGACAAGCCTCACACCATAATCTCCAATACATATTATGCCAAACACCATAATGCCTATTAAAAATTATGCTACATACAGTAAGGGCGGGATGTACTAAAGGGAAAATGCGGTAAAACCCCTGTTTTACCGCATTTTTCTATGTACTATTACCCGGCCGCATCGTTATCACAGGGCAGGGTATCACCACCCTTGGGTGGCGATACCCTATAGAAGCCTATGGGCTTCTTTTCGCCGCGTCGCCGCAACCCCGCCACCTCGCCGACCCCCCCTCTCCCCCTCCCTTGGGCTTACCTACTTGCACATCCTCCTGGACCCCGGAAGGTAAGCCCTTCCTCCCCCTATCAACGCAGACGGACGTCCTTCCGGCTGCAGGGGGGAGGAGGAGGCGCCGGGGACAGCCTGCTTAGCTGTCCCCGGCGTGTAGGCATCAGGAGCCGGCTGGGAGGTGACGGAGATCCCCCGCAGACCACAGTACAGGTATCGCGGGGGTTCTCCGTTACCGCACCGCGATGCCAGCCGCATATGTTAGTACATATGCGCTGGCATGGCGGCGGACAGCCGGCGAAGGGCGGCGATGTATATTAATACATCCCGCCCTAAGTATTGCTTACCTACATGTTCATTGCCAGGGGTTCCATGCACATTGCCAGGGGTTCCATGCTTGTTGCTATGTGGGATTACAAGCTCATTGCGAAGGGGAATAGATGCTCGCGGTAACTGGGGGACAGCCGCTGCCGGGCAGAAATGACAGCCATTGACAGCCGGGCAGGGAGCAGGGGGCTACCTGACTGTATTCAGAGCACTGCATGTGCTGGCTATTTGAAATAATACCCCTTTCACACCAGAAAATGCAGGGATTTACCTGGGAATATGGTCCCAGGATCATGCAGGGACATTCCCGGTATGGCCCCTTTTACACCAGCCTAGTCCCTGCATTTTCTGGTGTAAAGGGGAGAGAAAACTGCACCCCTTTAAACAACCAGCTATATCTTCAGAACCAACTGACCCATTTACATGTAGGCTTCGAATGATTTTGGTCCAGTGAAACTGGGCCGTTTGGTTCCAGAGAAATCTCTCCTCAAACAACATGAACTGCCATGAAATTACATTTCAAAAATGCAAAAAAAAAATTGGTTTACCCGCAATATCTCTAGAACCAATGAACCCATATGGACCAGCCTGATATTAGATTAAAGGCCCAGCGATATGGGTTAGACTGAGATCAACCTTGAGCTTCTGTGATGCCGGCGGAGGAACTGGCAGCCGTTGGAATCGGGTGGAGGTCGGAATTAGCGGGGCCCATGTTATCCTATGGGGAAAACGTTCCAGTTTTGCCTGGTGGTATCTCTTGTTCCCGG
This sequence comes from Crinia signifera, assembly GCF_055691185.1. NCBI lineage: Eukaryota > Metazoa > Chordata > Amphibia > Anura > Myobatrachidae > Crinia > Crinia signifera. The sequence goes on along the minus strand of NC_139222.1, from coordinate 133,897,703 downwards.
GGGGCTAGCGTCGCGGGGCTGGGCTCGTTGGAAAGCCCTGGCCCTCAGCTACAAAATGGGCCTATTTGGAGAGTGGGCCTGGAGCTGTAGCTCCATCAGGCCCATTGTTAATCCGGCCCTGCAGTTACAGTATGTTTATGTATCACATACTTTGCATATATTTTTTTTTACTGCATGCCACTGACTTCCTGTTTTTCTTATTTGTTTATGTATTCTGTAATTGGGCACTGCAGATCCCTTGTAGTGTCATACAAATACAGGAAAATAATAACAATAAAAAGATGGGAAGGCTGGAGGGAGACTATGATACTGTAGGGTCCGCAGAGCTGTTGAGGGGGAGGAAAATTCACTGGATTGCCTCAATATTGGATGAGAGTTTTGAACATATAAAAGAGGTGGTGGGAGAAGTGATTGGAAAAAAGATTCCTTGGTGAGGGATAGGGCAGAACTGTAGGAAGCGAATAGAAACTTTAAATGTAGGAAGTTTGCCAGGGTACAGAATTTTCTCCAGAGGTGCTTGATAGTGCACTAGATCTTTTGCATGAACCAGATCAGAGTGCCATGGTAGGCATTTAGAATGGTAGAGGGTGTTTGAGGAGATGGGGGGGTACTTGTTTAGTTTCACGGCGGCCGATATATCGGATGCAATATCGGCCGATATATCGGATGCGATATCGGCCGATCCGATTTTTTATCTGTTCATAACCCCACAATCCGCTACGCATGGAGTTGATTTTATATAGTGTTGTGAACGCAGCGAGCCACCGAGCCCGAAGCGTAGCGAGCCCCGCGAGGGGACGCGGAATTCATGCGCTCGCCACACTATATAAAATCAACTCCATGCATAGTGGATAGTGGGGTTATGAACAGATAAAAAATATATATATCGGCAGCCGTGAAACTAAACAAGTACCTTCTTGGATGGCCCAGCACTTTTTTAGACTTAAAATATCAAAGACTAAGCTGACCCCTTCCAACCCTCCTGCATAAAACCTGACCATCTCTCATCCTAACCTACTGTTTATGCCCACTTCTTTCCCTTCTGTGTCACCCCTGTCTGTCTAACCCTCCCCTTTAGAATGTAAGCTCTCACGAGCAGGGCCCTCTCTCCTCATGTGCCTTTCTTAGAATATATAAACCACTGCCACCCTGATGATTGCTTCAGTGTCCTGTCCCCTGATGCAACTATCCATATTAACCATGTACTTGTCCTAAATTGTCTTGTAATGTAATGTGTTTTTGCTCATAACTATGCTCTGTAAAGCGCTGCGTAATTTGTGTGCGCTATATAAGAAACTGTTAATAAATAAATAATAAATAATAAAAAAGTACCGATGGGTGTCAACAAAAGTGAGTGTTGAGGAGCATGTGGAGTTATAGAAGGAGGCCGTCTGCTTGGGAAGGACATGTTTGATAGAGGAAAAAGGAGAGTATTGAGGGAGGAAAATGGGGTCGAGAGATACAACAGGTGAAATGTAATAGGGTGGGAGAATCAGAGAGTGAGAATTATGGTAAGAAATCTCGGTACTTGTGTAGTTTCACGGCGGCACTGCCCACAGATCGCATCATACGCGGAAAAAGAGCCCGAAGCATGGCGAGTGCAGTGAGTCCCGCGAGGGGACGCAGATTACTTGACGTGTATTATGTGTATTACTTGTGGGGCTCAATGCTCTCGCCACGCTTCGGGCTCGTTTTCCGCGTCCCCTCGCAGGGCTCACTGTGCTTCGGGCTGACGTGGATAGTGGGGTGTGCTAAATTGCAATGTACGCAAATCAGATGCAAAGCATATGCAAACCATGTGCAATTTGCATATAATACCATTTGCATACGATGCGATCCGAAGGCAGTTCCACCGTGAAACTACACAAGTACCGAAATCTCCATTTTTTTTAAAAGCGGCAATCATTTATACTGCAAAATCAAACTGGTTTTGCAGTGTAAATGGTTGCCGCTTTAAAAAAAAAAAGACTAAAGATTTTTTTTACCAAATCTCTCACTTTCTGAATCTCTCATCCTATTACATTTCACCCTATATTGCTTCTGCTGAGGGTGGGCCTGGGTGTGGGGCGGAATAGAGGAGATAAGAGCCGAGGGTGAAAGAGAGTAGATGGTGGTCAGACAGAGGGAAGGGAGAGTTGCAGAAGTCAGATGTGGGCGAGACAAGGTTAATGGAGTGGTCGAGATTGTGAGTGGGGGGTGGAGGTCCACTGAGAAAAACCAAACAGAAGGGGAGAAGATTAAAGGATGCTGGTTTAGTAGAACCTGTATCTTAGTGGTGTGCCACCTCTGCTGTTCTCCTGTTTTACCGTTGGGTATAGGACAAGGGAATGAGAGAAAGTGTATCAAGTGGTTTCAGTTTGCCCTCTGTTGCACAACTGTACATTGCAAAAGGTTAATATTAACCATTGGTAGGCGGTACACTTTTATAGAATATAAACATATGCTTGCAGTAGCACACACAGAGAGAAAAAGAGCCAAATATATGTTATAGCTCTCCTGTCACACTATGGGCTGTATTCAATGAGAATACCTGCGAGGTGCAGTGAATCCTTTTTAGGATTCGCTGCACATTCGCCACGTTACGGAGCCGGCGGGCTCCGGTATTCAACGTGTCAGGGGCTCGCTGCCCCTGACTGGCGAATATGAGCTCCTGCGGCGTATGCCGCAGGGAGCCTGAGGACGGTGGCAGGCAGAGAGATGGAAGTCTCTCTGCCTAGCCCAGAACGTTTGTGGGGGTTAGGTGGGCTCCCCGGGTGCCAGGCAGCACAGGCTGCCCCCCGGGGGTGCCAGCAGGGGACCTATATTCACTATACCCGATCGTAACGATCGGGTGCAGTGAATATATGAATATGTAATGAGAGGCTCGGCTCCGGCGCCCCCTGCTGGCTGCTGTGTAAAAAAAAAAATGAATAAAAGTAGCATGCCCCTCCTCAGAATAAAATTCCTGATTTTTTGACACCAAATGTAAAAAACAAAACACTTTATTTTAAAAGTTCACATTCCACTTCTCCATAAAAAGATAGCGATTGCTACTCGGTGAATCATGGCGAAAAAAACCTTCAAATGTATTCGCCATGTGGTCATTGAATAGGGTGATTCACCGTTTTAGTCAAAAATTCGCCAAACAGCACAAATTCGCCATAAAAACATGGCGAATCAGGCTCATTGAATACCGCCCAATGTATAACTGCAGGGGATTTGCCCTGTTGCTCATTTCACATGGCTTGTGGTATATAAGTAAGATCCATTGGATGAGTCCAGTGGTTACCTAAAACAGTGTTATAGATGCAGGTGAGAGTGCGACCCTTGCCAGATTACGTGGTGCACTCATGTTACTGGCATCCACAGGCCAAGAAAGACGCAGAAAAGAGCACAGTGAGGGTACTGCAGAAAAAAAGGGAACTATAAATCTAATAACTGGCACCTCACTATACAATGTGGACATCGTACTCTCACCTGCAGCGATAACAACGTTTAAGGTAACCATTGGACTCATCCAGTGGATCTTACTTACTGACAGTATATACCACAAACAGCCATGTGTATTGCAAGCTTACATAGGTGATATGAGCAACAGGGAAAATCCCCTGGTGCAATTATAAATAGTGTGACAAGAGATCTATAACATATATTTAGAATTAGGCAAACAAAAAGGTATGACTAAGGCCTGGACATCGTGGCTTCGGTGTGGAGGATAATGCCAAGTTTTACTGGTATAATCCTATTGAAGTCTATGGGCTATTCTTCCTGAGAGGGATCCAATCGGATCCACCCCATCATGTGCAGAGGGACTCCTTGAGCTGAAACCTGGATGTGACACAAATGATTAGTACTGTACATCCTTACATATTAGGGACAGTCCTTTAAGGGAGAAAGACATTAGACACAAACAAAAAGGGGAAACAGATGCACATTCCGGAAAAGGGGAACTCAGATTGTCTACAGGTACTAGGTTGTGTGTTTTTATCAGTTTGTGCATTTTTCACTTCATTTTTTTGGAATTTTATATATTTTTATACATTTTGGCTTGTCTTACATCTGTAGTTTTGGCAGTAAAGTATTTTTTCATGAAAAATTCAATATATTTCTTCATGTTTTCCTTGGGAGAGGTAACCAAAAGATACCTTTCAAGGAACATAGGTAACTTTCCCTAGGTGAGTTTTGTACATAGGGGTCACCATTCATGTGATACAGATCTCAATGGGCCATTGACTGTTGTGGGTGATATAGAAGAACAAAGAAACCTTTATGTGCAGTGAGGACCCAAATCATCCACAGAGAAGTGTGATCGATACATGCATAACACTGGATCAGAGTTATGGGTGGTGATATCATCCCTTAAAAAGAAACCCCTATATGCATATAGGGCCTTAAACCCAAGGTCATTTATCAATGTATGAATATATCGATCAGATCAAGGATTTTACAGCATCTGAGAATTTCCACTTAAGTAGTTTCCATGTTTGTGGACTATTCATAATAACATTCATGTACATGGGGGTACAGCGCCGGTGTTACTTTGGATGGGGTAGATCCCAGGTGCTTCACGGGCTGCAGTATTTTTGCGGCACAGTCAATATCTTGTTATTTTGTTCAAACATGCACACTGACATGAGCATCCTTAATATCTGTCTGCTGTGAGGGGGCAGACATATTTGGAGGGGTATTTTTAATGACAGCAGGAGGAGCGCCAGGACTGCAGACAAGTAGATCTGAAGGTCCCAGCTGCGGTGTAGCAATAGCCCCCACAGCTCAAAGGAGCCCTCACTTACCCAGTGCCTCCAAGCCACCACGGGGTCTGTGGGGGTTATTGTTATGTCACTGGTGTGAGCTATATAAATTAGTTCATAAATAAATAATTTATGCAAAATACAGCTTTGATTATAATAATAAAAAGAATAATTAAATTGACTAGACTCTTCACTAAGGTTTCTATATTGTTTATTTTAGCATTTGCTAATAACAAATCTGGTCATTGTACACTTGCATTTTTTGTGTAAAATAAGTAAAACTAAGCAAGAGTCGCACACTGGTGACATGTCCTTTGTATGAATGGGGAAGTATAACAATTTTCCATTAAAAAAAGGCCAAAACTAGTCTATTCTACCCGAAACTCCTTTTATGGTAAATTTTAAAATATATTCACTCATCAATACTTGCAGACATGACCATGCTGGCCCACAAATACTTAACAAATAGGTGCAGTGCATGTGACATTGTAAAAATGACATTGTGCATTTTATAGTTTTGCACTTAAGTGTTCATTATAGCATTACCTTTATATACTGTACAGTAACTTTTTGTAAAATAGTGTGCATAGTACAGTACATACCTCCCAATATTCTATTTACTTTTACTCAATCAGGATCCCTTGTGCAACTTTGGTGCATTCACTTGAAAAAAGGGATGCAGTATTGCAGGGGACAAAGACTTTTAAAGAAGGGGAATGGCCTTGCAGCACCGCCTGTTTGCATCACATTGGGGCATGCCCTGCACTCTCTGAGATGCTGCGCTACCCCCTACACTCTCCTCACAGTGCATGGTGTCTATTTAAATGCTGCTTTTTATGCAAAGGAGCGGTAACAGTACTCCCACACAACTTCTCACCATGGAACATTGCATCGCACAGATGGGACAGCGGGACAGATTCAAATAAAGGGGTCTATTCTGAATAAAAGTGGGACAGTTGGGAGTAATGATTTTGGGATATCCCATTTTTCTGTCACGGATTTCTGTGCTTTAGCCTGTGGGATGTCAACTCAAGTCCAACAACAGGCCATGTTTTGTAGATTTCTCTAATACTGCACAGGTGAGTTTATCTATTTTGCAGGGTCAGAAATGATCCCCCCTGATTCCACAGATAGAAACACTCAAACAATCACTAAATAAATAGAGCAATGCAACAATATCTGTAATACTTTTTAATGGATTTTAACCAGTAATTGACGCTCTTTGGGAAGTAGGGGCTAAAATGATGCAATTTACATAATTTTGGCCCCACCCTGAAGAGCCGAGAATACCGGTATTACACCAGTGAAGGAGGAGGCTGTGGGGGGAGCCAGCTGAATGCGAAAGGCTTGCTCACCCTTCTAGGGGGCCGAGATAGGGACCCAATTTTCACGAGCCAGCTGCAATACATATAGTATGCATACCCACTAGCAGAGAATATCTAAAACAATAATAATTGAAATTTGTGAAAAAATATTTGAATGAGTGAAATTTTAAGGTGTGTGAAAATAACATTTAACATGATGGTTATATTTCCTTGTATTTTTACAGCTCCACCATGTTCTCTACCGCAGCATTATGGCACAATAGTGCAGTTTACAATCTTACAGATTCTAGTTCATCCTACGTGTTGGAAATGAAAAATGTATTCAAACTTGTGTGAAGTTTACTTCTACTGAACACCAACAAAACTATGTATTTACATGTACAAAGTTAACATGAAGTCACCATATAGGTTGTGTGAAGAAAAGAACAATTACTGTAAAACTTATTTTTTAATCTTCTTACACTAAAACTATGTGTAATGTGACAAAAACATTGTGGCATAAAATGATTGGACAAGTTATTATTTTTAAGTAGGTAATATTGAGATGCCGACAGCTGTGGTGGGGCTGGGGCCTGGTAAAGGGGTTGTGTGGATAATGTGGGGGAGGTCTGGCCAGACCCCCTGTTGTAGGGGCCCAGGCAAAGGAAAGTGCAGCTGCCCCCATAAGAAAACTATGCAAGAGAATATTTGCCCACCCTGCTATACACTGAACTATAATTATTATGATCCGACTGATGGACAACAGTACTAACTGATTATTATTTAGTATATTTTCATGAATGCTAAAGGTGCATACACACGGAAAGTTTTGTAGCAAGATGTGGTCATTCCCGATCTATCTGAATGACCAATCGTTCAAATTTTTCCTTGTATCTTTCACGATGTGCTTAGCCGCTGATCGTTAAGATTGGTCCATGATCTTTCATGCATGCAGGCAGATCACAAACCAATCTTTTGTGAAGTATTTAAAATCATCTCATGTGTACGCACAAGGAACACTTTGATACCATTGGTAACAATGTTAGATTATTTCCAACATCGTTCCGTGTGTATGCACCTTAAGTGTTTAACTGTTTAACTGAGTTTAAGTGTTTAACTTCAGAAAATGGCAGGACCATTTTATTTGATTATAATGCATGGCTGATCATCCTATTTGTTGCTTTGTTGATACCATGCAGTGAACTGTCCATCCACACAGAGCCACGCTTGTTTATATGACAGCATTCCGTTCGGAGAGAATGGAATGCGCATGCGTGGGTAATGCACCCGTGCTCCATTAATCCATTAAGGGCAATGGGATGCATAAACATCCATTGGCAGCCTAGGGTGCAAGACCCACATCATTCGATGGTCGCTGACCATTGGAAGATGTGGAGCGTACATGCAAAACCAAGACACTCTCAGGAGTCTTAGCTTTGCGTGTGTCTTGTGCGAGGACAGGGTGGGCAGGTGACATCCGGTGATGTCAGCTGCCCATCCCCCGGCACCGCGTCCTCAGAGAATTACCATGAGAATGCCCAGTGTTTTCATGGAAACGCCCATGAAACACTGGGAGTTCCCATGGGTGCATCCCCCGGCCCGCTGCTCCGCACCCGCACTGTTGTGTGCGAGTGCCTGGTGAACACTCTATTCACCGAGACCACTCGCACACAGCTATATATATATATATATATATATATATTTATATATAATTGTCTTCCTTCTCCTTTTAAATATTGTAGTATAGAGTTATCAGCAGTAAAATGTACACTGCAAGTGAGAAGTTTAAATGTACTTTCATCTGTAAATTTGCAGTTTTAAAGATTTAATGGTGAGGGTTCTTCTTTGTATGACTAAAATGACTTAAGGTGACAGCAAACTAAATTTGATATAAGGAAGCCCAAGGCAAGGTGAGAAAGACTGTGGAATAAGCTTTCACAGAAAAAAAAGAATGTGCCTCTCCCAGTTTCTAGCCAACATATAACAAACAGCCCGAGGGCTGCATAACTTCTATAAGGGTGGACTAAATCTGTTGTCGTGAGAGAGCTGTTAAACAGGTGTTGACCAGGCAGAATTTTTTTTCTATAGAAGGACGTTCACTTTAAAACTGAAACACCCACTAGAGCCCATATAAATAGAGCCTAAAGACCATTCTCTGTATCCACACTTGTCTGGGTCAGAGAAACTCCACCATGAGACGCACAATAGCTGGTCCCGTTACGAAAAGCTCATCCTACCAAGTATCAAGCTCAAGTGGGGGCAGCAGCTATGGAGGAGGCGCAAGTGGTGGCTATGGAAGTGGTTATTCTGCTAGCAGCTATGGTGGTGGAGCTGGTGGTGGGTATTCCTTAGGCTCTGCTGGTGGTTTTGGTGGAGGTGGATCTAGTGGCTTTGGTGGTGGAGCTGGTGGTGGGTATTCCTTAGTCTCTGGTTTTGGTGGGGGTGTATCTAGTGGTTTTGGTGGCTCTGCTGGAAGTGAGAAGCAGGCGATGCAAAACCTCAATGATCGTCTAGCCTCTTACCTGGATAAAGTGAGAGCACTGGAGGCTTCCAATACTGACCTGGAAACTAAGATCAGGGAATGGTACGAGAAAAATGCTGCTGCTGGAGGATCTGCATTAAGCAAAGATTACAACCAATACTATGTGACCATCGATGACTTGAGAAGCAAGGTACAGTTCTGTAGATAATACGAATTTTAAGTGTCTTTAAAATAACAAATAAGTGTTTATTATATAAATCAATATGTGATAAAGATGAAATCTGTACAAATCAATATGTTATACATACATGTAAATACATATATGTACATGGAAACATTTAAGATGAACAGTCAGATCTGTATGATAAATACAAAAACTACAAATTGATATGTGATACATTTGGAAGCTGATATAAAAGTTAGGTTTCAGTTGTAGAGCCAGATGTATCAAGCTTCAAAAAGTGATATAATGGAAAGTGATAAACAGCCAGCCAATCAGCTCCTACCTGTCATGTTATAGGCTGTATTTAAAAAAATGACAGGTAGAAGCTGATTGGCTGGCTGTTCATCACTCTCCATTTTATCACTTTTGAAGCTTAATACATCTGGCCCCTAGTCTTTGTGTCCTGGGCTCATATTTGTACTCACATAAAAAGTTACACAAGAATATAGAATGCATTAGGAACAGAAACAAGCACCATACATCTGAATGAGGAGGGGGAGGGGCACAATAGTAGCCATTTAAATAATTTAAAGCTATAGCATGAAACAAATACTTGTTCAAATTTAAATAAAAAACATATTATTTTTTTTTATATTGCTTTCAAGACAATCCATGAATATAATGTGATAAATATATTGATTTATGTACCTAAATTCATAGATTATGCTTTATAAATTAGTTTGTCATGTAAAAATGTATCATCCAGGTGAGCAGAAAATGTCTATCATTCTGATGAATTATCTACATACAATGGAAACATTTACAAGTTTAAGCAGTTCTTAAAACATGATGATACACTGAAACAGTATACAGAAGTTCACATAGACTCTTCCAGCATGAATACAAAGCTATACATACAGTAACTACTGCATACTTGTTACACAAATCAGCTGTTTTACATTTTTCCATCTTACAGATCCTGGCTGCCACTATTGAAAACTCTCGAGTTGTTCTGCAAATTGACAATGCCAGATTGGCTGCTGATGACTTCAGGCTGAAGTAAGTTACATATTTATTGTCAAAGATACTTCATTTTTTAATAACTTTTAGAAAGGATTCTAATCTACAAGGCATTGCTGCCTGTTAAAATGTGACAAATACTGTATGTTTATTCTTATGCTAAGATAACGATATAATAATTAAAGGCCCCCCTCTAAGTTTGTCTCAAATACACTCTTGCAGCATTAAATATGCCCTGGTTTGTTTTATTGTCTTATTTCTATTATTATATCTTTTTTTCTCTAATCCCACTCTAAGGTATGAGAATGAGCTGGCTCTCCGCCAGAGTGTGGAGGCTGACATCAATGGCCTACGCAGAGTCCTTGATGAACTGACCCTGTCTAGAGCAGATCTGGAGATCCAGATTGAGAGCTTGTCTGAAGAGCTTGCCTTCATGAAGAAGAACCATGATGAGGTAAAAATGGGGGGTGGGGGGTGTCATTTATTTGGGGGTGGCTTTTCGATGCTTGTGGGGGTACTGTCCGCGTATAATGTACCAGTATCTGCAAAAAAGTTTCTTTGATTATTCTACTAAATTGGCTTTCATCAAATATTGGCTTATAACCAATCAATAAAAAACATATATATTTTAAGTAAAGGGTAGTGGCAGTTACTGTTTTGCCTAGACCTGCCCATGTACAACATAGTAACAGAATTAGTAAAATAAGTTCATTCTTTATAGTACCATTTAAAAGGCAAACATTTGATTGCTGGAAGTTTCTAGAAAAATAAGAACACTACTAAGAAATATGTGTAAACAGAAGAACGCAAATCTTTGTGCTGTAGTGTGGGAAATGGAAGTATACACATGATGAGTGCTATTATATATTATTAATAATATTATAATAATATATTGTATTATTACTATTATAGAATGATATAGTGTGGGCATCTCCCATACAGCTGTGCAAAGTAAACACTAAATGTAACTCATAATGGTGCGTATTATAACTACAAATCATTGTATCATAATTATGTGAACTGCAATTATTCTAATGAGGCACTGTAAAGCCTCTTCAGGATAATTACAAATCATAGTAAAGATATATTCAAGAAAGCTGCTTCAAAGGGCTTACTGTCTAAAGCATTTAAAAATGGATGCAGGTGTATAATCCTCAAATATTGGAAGTATACTGTACTAAACTGCACATTTTCACCAGTCTCTTGGGCTTTGAGAATCTTTTTTTAACAAACAAACAAACATGTATTTGTCATTTAAGTTTAAAATGTAAATGCAGAACAGGCCCTAACCAAATTAATACCCTAGGCAAGATTTTCGCTGGTGCTACCCCTAGTTTCGCCTCTGACCCAGCACCCATTACAAAGCATTACAGATCACAGCAGCATTTAGCAAAATCCCGTAGTAATCCTAATTTTGGTGCACAGGCCAGCAAAAGCATTGGGTGACCCAACCGGCATATTTTAGATAGGTACAGTGCAAGCTGAAGGCATGCAGAACAAAAAGGGATGTATTCTTGATAAGAATGGGTGTGGTTCTAAAATAATTATTATGACATAGACTTGAGATGCTCCCAGGCCTTCCTAATGCCATAGGCATTTTCTTAGTTTGCCTATGCCTAGGGTCAGCTCTAAGTAAATGTCTAAACCCTTATCCAAACTTGTTTGCTCATCACACACCTACAGTATGTCTCATTAGGGTTCCAAAATCTCCAGGGGTTGTTGAGAAGCCATAGTATTAATATGTAAATTCTAAATGTGGATGGCATCTTTTTATGCAGTCGTTTTATCAAGTACATTTCATAAAGTATTAATGTTCTGCCATATGTATGTACAATGAGGTATGTCTTCTATATAAATTATCAGGTAAAGAAAATTAGAAAGAGCAACACTGTCTGACATGTCAATGTTAAACTTGCCAACTATACAATAATTTATATTCAATTAAGTTTACTGCTTGTAATAATTTTGAAACAAGCCTCTGAGTAACAGTCATTTTTTTCTATTGGTTTAACACTGAACAACTTTATCTGCATGGTTCTATAGGAGTTGCTTATTTCAAGGAACAGTACTACTGGCCAAGTTAATGTAGAAATGGATGCTGCTCCAGGTGTGGATCTCACCAAGCGTCTGAATGACATGAGAGAAGAATATGAAGTAATGGCAGAGAAGAATCGTAAAGAAGCAGAGGCATGGTTTGCCCAAAAAGTAAGATGACTTCTCATGACATATTTATCAGTGTGAATGTAGTATTGCTAATACTATTGCTAATATCATAAAGGAATATCAGAAGAAACATAAACAATATATTGCTTGCTATTTCAGAGTGCTGAATTAACAAAGGAAATCTCAGTTGGTGTGGAACAAGTGGGATCACACAAATCTGAAATCTCTGACCTCAGACGTACCCTCCAAGGGTTAGAGATTGAGCTCCAATCTCAACTAGCAATGGTAAGTCAAAAACACTAAATTGCAAATTAACATAAAGTCTGTTTTCTCAGTATTATGAACATAACAACATTTTAAATGTCATTAAGTCAACTTACCAAGAAAATACAAGAAAATAAAGTATTATCGTCAAAAATTCTATGTAGTGTGTTAGCTAGAGACATTAGAACATCTAATGTATCCCAATGTTCCCTTGGTACAATTTAGAAAAAATCCCTTGAAGAAACATTGGGCGAGACAGAAGGCCGCTATGGACAACAACTTCAGCAGCTACAGATTCACATCAGTGGTCTAGAAGATCAGCTCATACAGGTCAGATCAGACATGGAACGCCAGAGCCAGGAATATAGAGAGCTTCTTGATATCAAGACCAGACTGGAGCAAGAGATTGAAACATATCGCATCCTACTGGAGGGAGATCTAGGGTAAGCACATATAATGCTAAATACAGAAAGATGCTGCATAAATTATCCAGGCAATATTGGGATCATGTAAAAGTGTGTTTGTGTCATTTGTAGGTTGAGGGTTTAAAGCAGAGTTTGCATTGTGGCTATAAGATTATAAGCAAACGTAATTAAACGTTCTCCACTGTTATTTTCCCATCTACCATCTATGAAATTGTCTACTTTTTTGTGCTGCTCCTAAAATCTCATCCACTACTTTTTCTTCAAGAGCTCATTCCTCACACCACCTAACTTTGAAAATGTATTAAATGTTTTTGAAACACGATGAAATGTTTTTGATGATATTAAACTTTCTTCTTGCAGTCAGCTGAATTTTGGTGGAAGTTCAAGTTCAAGTTCAACCACAGCTGTAGCTGTCAAGACAACTTCATCTTCCTCCTCACAGATTGCCACATCACAGGCATCTTCAGTAGACTCTAAAAAAGGTAATATGACCTATTACATTTTGGTTGTCTAACTATAATCTATATAAATGTAAATGATTGACTGATCATCCTAATTATTCTAAGACAAAGCAGAATAAAATGTAACAGAATTTATAAATGTAAATATTTCAAATCTGATATCTGCAGCATCACAATACACTTGACATTGGATGTTCCTGTCACCTTTCTTCGTATTCCTTGGAGGAAGGGCATATAATCACGCTGCTTATTAAAATAAGCATAGATAAAATATTAAAGATTAAATAGAGTATTACTGAAATCTAATTTCATCTGCATTTTACTTTCAGACCCAAACAGAACCAGAAAGGTTAAGACCATTGTTGAAGAAGTTGTGGATGGAAAGGTTGTCTCATCAAGTTTTGAAGAGGTTGAAGTACAAGTCAAGTAAAAAGACAAAAGAATTTGTGGCCAGAAGGCTGTGGTGTTGGCTTATGGGAGACTTCTATTTGATTACTTTAATTGAAAGAGCTGTGAAGTTTTATCAAATTTGATTCAATAAATCCTTTTCTGCATTCTACCATCTAGTAATGCATTTTCTCTTAAGTGTTATTAGTGAAACATTGTTATAATATAAACTATGAATGCCACAGCAAATACCAGTCACAGACAACTTAACTACATAAAAAAAAAAAAGAACAATGCATGATTGTAAAACTGCGGTATCCTTAATGTGTTTCAAATTCCAAAACTCCCTAACAATTTTCCAGATATGGAAGCAAAAGTGTCAGAACTATTTTTTTAAACAATTTATATTTATAATATTAAAGTATACCTCTGTGACATCATACAGACATAGGTAGCTGTTATACACAGACTGTAGGCTGCACATATAATTGTCATAACAGTTCTCGCAATAACATCGAATTCAGGATCCCCAATTCATGGAGAATAAAGTTGTTGTTGGTGATTGTCTATGGTGTTGTCTATGGTGGTTCTGTGGTTCTGTTCTGTGGTTCTGTGTCATCTAGACTGGATGCTTATTAATGTAATTATAGGAAAAACACTAATATCAACTTCCAAATGCAGCTAGTGACAATCAGAGAGGCAAATTTAAAGGCATTGCTTCATACTAAGGGATTTATGTACAAAGATAAATATGAAGGAAAAAACTGTCATTTCTACTCTTTCCTGTCCTATCAGTCTTCCTTTGGATTCTTTATGCAACCTTCTAATGTGGGGCATTTAGGTAAATCATTATCAGAATAAGCACATATCTCTCCCTTTCTCTGAGCTCCTGGATTCTCTATGACCTCTGACGTGGCAGATTTCTTTATTATCTACAGGGGTGCTGACACCTTTGCCAGGCCCTGGTAAAAAAAAAGGGCGGGGGGAAGCGGGTGCATGGGTAATAGAGGGGGCATGGCCACAGCCCTGTAATATGAAAAAAACTTAGCAGAGGCTGCATTGCAAACCCACTCAGGGAGAGAGAGGAAAGGCTGCCGCTACCTCTCTCCCCAGCTCAGCATACAGCACTGAGCAGTGTGGGAGAGAGGCTGCTGCAGCGGCAGTTAGTTCACTCTCTCCTTCACTCTGTGCCTGGCTCTGTGCAATGGGGGAGGAGGGCAGTAGGTTCCTCCATCAGACTTTGGCACTGGTAAAAAGTACAGGCCCCCCTCTCTGCTCCACTGATTATCTAGACATTACATGTATCTCCATTTTGCTACTAAAACAGAATAATCTAAGTCTATGTACAAGGTACAGGAGGGAGACATTCTTCACAGGAAGAGGAGCAACAGAACACGAGGACATGCACTGAAACTAGAGGGAGGAAGATTCAGGGGAAATGTGAGGAAAAATTACTTCATTCTGGAATTTGGGCTGGGCGGACAGAGAGTAAATAAGACACTCCTGAGAAGTGGGACCTGGGTGGCAGTCAGAGGTGCTTCTGGTGGTCTTGGGAAGATATCATCTCTCCAGTACAGTACACCTCAAAAGAAAACACAGAATTTGGTACTTGTGTATTATCACCGCGCCCAAGATTGTCATCGCAGGGCATCTGATCGCATCGCATGCGATCAGATGCAATGTTTAATTGTATGACATGCGATTTTTAATTGTACAAGCACCCTGATGGGTGCTTACTATGTTAAATGCACCCCCATTGTCAACGCCACCCCCACTATCAACGCTAACCCGAAGCATGGCAAGTGCAGCAAGCCCGCGAGGGGTGGCGGTTCGCGTCCTCCGACCTTTTCATACTCCCACTACCCACATCTGCATGGAGTTGATTTTAGATAGTGTGGCGAGCGCAGCGAGCCACCGAGCCCGAAGCGTGGGGAGCGCAGCGAGCCCCGCGAGGGGACGCGGATTACTTGACTCGCTGCGCTCGCCACGCTTCGGGTTGGCGTTGATAATGGAGGTGCATTTAAGATAGCAAGCACCCATCAGAGTGCTTGTACAATTAAAAATCGCATTGCATCGCGTGCCATTTTGCTGGTATGCGATGCTATGCAATATTTTATTGTACATTGCGGGTCTTTTCACCCGAATATCGCATCGCATACCATCGCATACAACTAATTAAGGTATGCAATGCGATGTGATGGGCGGCCCTGATAATACACAAGTACCCAGAATTCTCTGCACAAATTACTATAATACTTAAAAATAGGAGATCATATTCCCCCCCCCCCCCCCCCCACACACACACACACACACACACACACACACACACACACACACACACACACACACACACAGTCCCACACCCCCTCCTCTTAGAAATGTGTGTAGCAGTGAATTTACTTTATGGGATTAAGTACTGTTAGGTACCATGCACTGCCAACTCCCCTCTTCCTCATAACTGTGGCAGTGCTGTTCCTCAAGCCACAACACTGGCCATCAGCACCTGGCTTCTCCCTGGAGGCAGCTTCAACCAGGCCGCCAAAAGGGCACTGTGGGGTAGAGGGAAGGATGGGGTACAGGTGAGTCAGGGTCCACCTGTATGGAGTGCAGCTCATTGGGGCCAACCATAGAAGAGCAAAGAACTACTGGGTAAAAGAGGCTGGCTATGCTGGACAGCAGCAGCTGTTGGGTGTATTGAGCAACAAGTACAGCTGCCCAGAGTGTCAAATAATTGTCACTGTCAACCATTAGTGGTCGACCTAGTGACTGTCCATCTAGACCAGGGCTGGCCAAACCGGTCCTCGAGAACTACCAACAGTCCAAGTTTTCCAAATCACCTAGCTGGTGCACAGCTGTATTCATTATTAACTGTCACATTGCAAACATTCCTACTATAGATGCACAGGTTGCCTAAAAAAATATGAACTGTTGGTAGATCTTAAGGACAGGTTTGGCCACCCCTGATCTAGATGGTGTCTATCCACTGACTGCATACCCCCAAGTCACAAGACTTGAATGTTGGGAGATATGCTGCCATACCTTAAACCAGTGGTTCTCAACCTTGGTCCTCAAGGAACCCCAACAGTACACACTTTCCAGGTCACATGGCAGTTGCACAGGTGCACTCATTATTCACTGACACATTTTAAAAGGTCACAGGTGGAGCTAATTATTTCACCTGTGATTCTGTGTGGAGACGTGGAAAACATGCACAGTGTGGGGTCCTTGAGGACTGAGGATGAGAACCACTGCACTAAACTATAAAAATGTTGATCCTACTGATGGACAACAGTTCTGGGTGATTATTGTTCAGTCTATGGGCCTGATTCAGACCAGTTAGCAAGGCTGCAAATTGTGTAGTTGAACAAAACCATGCTGCACTGCAGGTGGGGCAGATGTAACATGTGCAGAGAGAGTTAAATTTGGGTGATGTGCATGGAAAATACTGTGCAGGGAAAATACTGTCTGCTTTATTATCACACTGCAATTTGGATTTCAGTTTTAACACACCCACCCAAATCTAACTCTCCATGGACATGTTACATCTGCCCCACCTGCAGTGCACATGGCCAAAAACCTGTCCCTAAGGTTTAAAAAAAAAAGCCGTAAAAAAAAAGCTGAAGCAATCAGGCACTGTCACTCAAGAAAGGGTACTCTTTACCTAGAAGGGCGCCCATCACGGGCATTGCATGCACTAAAAAATCGCATGCGATGCGACCGACGCGATGCCCGCGATTTCCCATAGGGAACAATGTTAAATGTCCCAATTGACCCGATTTTCCTGTTCGATGTCTCAATTGACCCGATTTTCCATAGGAAACAATGTTAAATGGCCCACAGAGGCCAAATAGGCACCCTGAAGTGTGAAATGGCCCCCACAATTGTTAACGCCACCCCACGATCAACGTCAACCCGAAGCGTGGCGAGCACAGAGAGCCCGTGAGGGGCGGCGGTACGCGAGGGGCGGCGGTACGCGTCCTACGACCTTTTCATACCCCCACTATCCACATCGGCGTGGAGTTGAGAATAGAAAGTGCGGCGAGCCCGAAGCGTGGCGAGCCCCGCGAGGGGACGCGGACACCTTTACAGATATACGCGTCCCCTCGCGGGCTTCACAGCTGTCCGCGTCCCCTCGCGGGGCTCGCTGTGCTCGCCACGCTCGCCACGCTTCGGGCTCTGTGGCTCGCTGCACTCGCCACACTTTCTATTCTCAACTCCACGCCGACGTGGATAGTGGGGGTATGAAAAGGTCGTAGGACGCGTACCGCCGCCCCTCGCGGGCTCGCTGCGCTCGCCACGCTTCGGGTTGACGTTGATCGTGGGGTGGCGTTATCAATTGTGGGGGCCATTTCACACTTCAGGGTGCCTATTTGGCCTCTGTGGGCCATTTAACATTGTTTCCTATGGAAAATCGGGTCAATTGAGACATTGAACAGGAAAATCGGGTCAATTGGGACATTTAACATTGTTCCCTATGGGAAATCGCAGGCATCGCGTCGGTTGCATCGCATGCGATTTTTTGGTCGCATGCGATGCGACCGACGCAATTTTTTTTTCCTAACGATGCCCACGATCAAAATCGTGGGCGCCCTTCTAGGTAAAGAGTACCCAAGAAAGTTTTTGGGAAACACTGGTATAATCTGTCGAGCCTTTTATCAAAAGGCTATGGTCCTGATTCAGACCTGTTCCTTAGATTTCGGGAATAAAAGTCAATCTACTTTTATTCTGGCCGTTATCTGCCAAATTCTCTGTGGGCACTGATGTCATGTGATGTCAGCTGCCTGCCCCTAGCAGGCATCGCCATGCTTTCGTTCATAGAGGAACATCCAGCATTTTTATGGGGACCCCATAAAATAAAGTGCGTTCTCCTGCTGCCGCCCCCTGCCTGCCGGATCAAACAGCTCAGCGAGTTTGAAACTTAATCACGCATGTGCAAACCCTGAACATCAGGGAGGGTGATGAATTCAGACCCAAACAAAATGGATCTGAATCGGCCCCTATATATGGTTTCCATCTAGTAATTACATTTGTTCAAGTTATCTTCAAGCCTTTTACAAAAAGCTGTTTGAAATGTGGAATCAATTCTGAAACAACCGTTGAAACTCAGCCCCAAGCTATTTGCAGCAATGCTAATTATTTCACCACTTTCAAACAAGTATTTTTCCTTAACTGTACTACATTTTCCTAATACACTGCATACTGCAACATGCATTTTAACGATGAAGCCCACATACTGTATAACAAACAGCCTGAGGGCTCCATAACTTCTTTAAGGGCATGAGAGCTGTTTAACAGGTGTGGACCAGATATAATTTTTTTAATATAGAACAATAAAAGTGAAACACTCACCAGAGCCTAAATGAATAGAAGCTACAAACCATTCTCTGTATCCACACTGGGTCAGAGGAGAAGCATCCACACTGGGTCAGAGGAGGAGGTGCATGTGGTGTCTCTGGAATTGGTTTTACTCCTAGCAACTATGGTGGTGGTTATTTCTTAGTCTCTGCTGTTGGTTTTGATGGAGGTAGATTTGGTAGCTTTGGTGGAGGTGAGATGCAGACAATGCAAAACCTCAATAACCGTCTTGTCTCTTACCTGTAAAAAGTGAGAGCACTGGAGGGTTCCATTACTGACCTAGAGATTAAGATCAAAGAATGGTATAAAAAAATAAATACAGTAGATGTGGAGCAAAAGGCAAAGATTACAACAAATACTATGAGATCATAAGTGTCTTGAGAAGCAAGGTACAATTCAGTCAATTATGTTGTTTTTTTTAAAATGTGCTTCATACAGTATAACGGCTTGATATATCCTTACGGAAAGAAACATCTACTGAAAAGTTTTTCAATACATAGGGGAGCTATATAGAAACTCTGTCCCATACCCTAACAGAACAGGTGTGGAGTTGCTTTAGAAATACTCTGTGCTACGAAACACAAATTTATATGCAGGATCCCCCAATCTCCCAATATTGCCCAATTATAACTTCATTCCACATTCCCACGGGCCTATATACTGTATGTGGATATACTGGCTTAGTTGTGTAATCGGACCCACTACATGATTTTTTTATTTATTTTTTACTTTTGTTGTATTGATTTTCTTTTTGATTTTTATATGCAGTACCTCATTGAACAAATTACATTGACATGTTGACATGAGGCTATGGTAAACTCTTTTATTTTGTCACTTTATTGTATGTATAATAGATGATGTACACAATATATCTGTATTGACCTTTTATTTTACGCTTCAATAAAAGAAAGATTTGAAAAAAAGTTTTTCATATAACAAAATTACATAAACATGGATATTTACTGTATATATATATATATATATATATATATATATATATATATATATATATATATATATATATATACACTGCTCAAAAAAGAAGGGAACACTTAAACAACACAATGTAACTCCAAGTCTATCACACTTCTGTGAAATTAAATTGTCCACTTAGGAAGCAACACTGATTGACAATCAAATTTGCATGCTGTTGTGCAAATGAAATAGACAACAGGTGGAAATTATAGGCAATTAGCAAGACACCCTCAATAAAGGAGTTGTTCTGCAGGTGGTGACCACAGACCTCTCAGCTCCTATGCTTTCTGGCTGATGTTTTGGTCACTTTTGAAAGCTGGCGGTGCTTTCACTCTAGTGGTAGCATGAGAAGGGTGTGGTATGATTCACCGACAGTCGGGATCCTGACAGTCATTATCCCGACGTCAGGATCTCGACTGCCTGGTCTCAGACAGCGTGGCCAGCGCAACAAAGCCCCTTGCGGGCTCTCTGCGCTCGCCACGCTGCGGGCACGGTGGCGAGCTACGCTCGCCACCTATTCTATTCTCCCTCTATGGGGGTCGTGGACCCCCACGAGGGAAAATAGCCGACGGCCATTGGGAACCCGGCCGTCTGTGTTTTAACAGTCGGGATTAATGACTGTCCGGATCCCGACTGTCGGGACCCCGTCCGGCACCCGCATGAGACAGAGTCTACAACCCATACTAGTGACTCAGATAGTGCAGCTCATCCAGTATGGCACATCAATGCGAGCTGTGGCAAGAAGGTTTGCTGTATCTGTCAGCGTAGTGTCCAGAGCATGGAGGCACTACCAGAAGACAGGCTAGTACATCAGGAGACATGGAGGAGGCCGTAGGAGGGCAACAACCCAGCAGCAGGGCTGCTACCTCTACCTTTGTGCAAGGAGGAACAGGAGGAGCACTGCCTGAGCCCTGCAAAATGACCTCCAGCAGGCCACAAATTGCATGTGTCTACTCAAACGGTCATAAACAGACTCCATGAGGGTGGCATGAGGGCCCAACGTCCACAGGTGGGGGTTTTGCTTACAGCCCAACACCGTGCAGGACGTTTGGCATTTGCCAGAAAACACCAAGATTGGCAAATTCGCCAATGGCACCCTGTACTCTTTACAGATGATAGCAGGTTCAACTGAGCACATCTGACAGACGTGACAGAGTCTGGAGATGCCAAGGAGAATGTTCTGCTGCCTGCAACATCCACCGAGCCCGAAGCGTGGGGAGCGCAGCGAGCCCCGCGAGGGGACGCGGATTACTTGACTCGCTGCGCTCGCCACGCTTCGGGTTGGCGTTGATAATGGAGGTGCATTTAAGATAGCAAGCACCCATCAGAGTGCTTGTACAATTAAAAATCGCATTGCATCGCGTGCCATTTTGCTGGTATGCGATGCTATGCAATATTTTATTGTACATTGCGGGTCTTTTCACCCGAATATCGCATCGCATACCATCGCATACAACTAATTAAGGTATGCAATGCGATGTGATGGGCGGCCCTGATAATACACAAGTACCCAGAATTCTCTGCACAAATTACTATAATACTTAAAAATAGGAGATCATATTCCCCCCCCCCCCCCCCCCCCCCCACACACACACACACACACACACACACACACACACACACACACACACACACACACACAGTCCCACACCCCCTCCTCTTAGAAATGTGTGTAGCAGTGAATTTACTTTATGGGATTAAGTACTGTTAGGTACCATGCACTGCCAACTCCCCTCTTCCTCATAACTGTGGCAGTGCTGTTCCTCAAGCCACAACACTGGCCATCAGCACCTGGCTTCTCCCTGGAGGCAGCTTCAACCAGGCCGCCAAAAGGGCACTGTGGGGTAGAGGGAAGGATGGGGTACAGGTGAGTCAGGGTCCACCTGTATGGAGTGCAGCTCATTGGGGCCAACCATAGAAGAGCAAAGAACTACTGGGTAAAAGAGGCTGGCTATGCTGGACAGCAGCAGCTGTTGGGTGTATTGAGCAACAAGTACAGCTGCCCAGAGTGTCAAATAATTGTCACTGTCAACCATTAGTGGTCGACCTAGTGACTGTCCATCTAGACCAGGGCTGGCCAAACCGGTCCTCGAGAACTACCAACAGTCCAAGTTTTCCAAATCACCTAGCTGGTGCACAGCTGTATTCATTATTAACTGTCACATTGCAAACATTCCTACTATAGATGCACAGGTTGCCTAAAAAAATATGAACTGTTGGTAGATCTTAAGGACAGGTTTGGCCACCCCTGATCTAGATGGTGTCTATCCACTGACTGCATACCCCCAAGTCACAAGACTTGAATGTTGGGAGATATGCTGCCATACCTTAAACCAGTGGTTCTCAACCTTGGTCCTCAAGGAACCCCAACAGTACACACTTTCCAGGTCACATGGCAGTTGCACAGGTGCACTCATTATTCACTGACACATTTTAAAAGGTCACAGGTGGAGCTAATTATTTCACCTGTGATTCTGTGTGGAGACGTGGAAAACATGCACAGTGTGGGGTCCTTGAGGACTGAGGATGAGAACCACTGCACTAAACTATAAAAATGTTGATCCTACTGATGGACAACAGTTCTGGGTGATTATTGTTCAGTCTATGGGCCTGATTCAGACCAGTTAGCAAGGCTGCAAATTGTGTAGTTGAACAAAACCATGCTGCACTGCAGGTGGGGCAGATGTAACATGTGCAGAGAGAGTTAAATTTGGGTGATGTGCATGGAAAATACTGTGCAGGGAAAATACTGTCTGCTTTATTATCACACTGCAATTTGGATTTCAGTTTTAACACACCCACCCAAATCTAACTCTCCATGGACATGTTACATCTGCCCCACCTGCAGTGCACATGGCCAAAAACCTGTCCCTAAGGTTTAAAAAAAAAAGCCGTAAAAAAAAAGCTGAAGCAATCAGGCACTGTCACTCAAGAAAGGGTACTCTTTACCTAGAAGGGCGCCCATCACGGGCATTGCATGCACTAAAAAATCGCATGCGATGCGACCGACGCGATGCCCGCGATTTCCCATAGGGAACAATGTTAAATGTCCCAATTGACCCGATTTTCCTGTTCGATGTCTCAATTGACCCGATTTTCCATAGGAAACAATGTTAAATGGCCCACAGAGGCCAAATAGGCACCCTGAAGTGTGAAATGGCCCCCACAATTGTTAACGCCACCCCACGATCAACGTCAACCCGAAGCGTGGCGAGCACAGAGAGCCCGTGAGGGGCGGCGGTACGCGAGGGGCGGCGGTACGCGTCCTACGACCTTTTCATACCCCCACTATCCACATCGGCGTGGAGTTGAGAATAGAAAGTGCGGCGAGCCCGAAGCGTGGCGAGCCCCGCGAGGGGACGCGGACACCTTTACAGATATACGCGTCCCCTCGCGGGCTTCACAGCTGTCCGCGTCCCCTCGCGGGGCTCGCTGTGCTCGCCACGCTCGCCACGCTTCGGGCTCTGTGGCTCGCTGCACTCGCCACACTTTCTATTCTCAACTCCACGCCGACGTGGATAGTGGGGGTATGAAAAGGTCGTAGGACGCGTACCGCCGCCCCTCGCGGGCTCGCTGCGCTCGCCACGCTTCGGGTTGACGTTGATCGTGGGGTGGCGTTATCAATTGTGGGGGCCATTTCACACTTCAGGGTGCCTATTTGGCCTCTGTGGGCCATTTAACATTGTTTCCTATGGAAAATCGGGTCCATTGAGACATTGAACAGGAAAATCGGGTCAATTGGGACATTTAACATTGTTCCCTATGGGAAATCGCAGGCATCGCGTCGGTTGCATCGCATGCGATTTTTTGGTCGCATGCGATGCGACCGACGCAATTTTTTTTTCCTAACGATGCCCACGATCAAAATCGTGGGCGCCCTTCTAGGTAAAGAGTACCCAAGAAAGTTTTTGGGAAACACTGGTATAATCTGTCGAGCCTTTTATCAAAAGGCTATGGTCCTGATTCAGACCTGTTCCTTAGATTTCGGGAATAAAAGTCAATCTACTTTTATTCTGGCCGTTATCTGCCAAATTCTCTGTGGGCACTGATGTCATGTGATGTCAGCTGCCTGCCCCTAGCAGGCATCGCCATGCTTTCGTTCATAGAGGAACATCCAGCATTTTTATGGGGACCCCATAAAATAAAGTGCGTTCTCCTGCTGCCGCCCCCTGCCTGCCGGATCAAACAGCTCAGCGAGTTTGAAACTTAATCACGCATGTGCAAACCCTGAACATCAGGGAGGGTGATGAATTCAGACCCAAACAAAATGGATCTGAATCGGCCCCTATATATGGTTTCCATCTAGTAATTACATTTGTTCAAGTTATCTTCAAGCCTTTTACAAAAAGCTGTTTGAAATGTGGAATCAATTCTGAAACAACCGTTGAAACTCAGCCCCAAGCTATTTGCAGCAATGCTAATTATTTCACCACTTTCAAACAAGTATTTTTCCTTAACTGTACTACATTTTCCTAATACACTGCATACTGCAACATGCATTTTAACGATGAAGCCCACATACTGTATAACAAACAGCCGGAGGGCTCCATAACTTCTTTAAGGGCATGAGAGCTGTTTAACAGGTGTGGACCAGATATAATTTTTTAAATATAGAACAATAAAAGTGAAACACTCACCAGAGCCTAAATGAATAGAAGCTACAAACCATTCTCTGTATCCACACTGGGTCAGAGGAGAAGCATCCACACTGGGTCAGAGGAGGAGGTGCATGTGGTGTCTCTGGAATTGGTTTTACTCCTAGCAACTATGGTGGTGGTTATTTCTTAGTCTCTGCTGTTGGTTTTGATGGAGGTAGATTTGGTAGCTTTGGTGGAGGTGAGATGCAGACAATGCAAAACCTCAATAACCGTCTTGTCTCTTACCTGTAAAAAGTGAGAGCACTGGAGGGTTCCATTACTGACCTAGAGATTAAGATCAAAGAATGGTATAAAAAAATAAATACAGTAGATGTGGAGCAAAAGGCAAAGATTACAACAAATACTATGAGATCATAAGTGTCTTGAGAAGCAAGGTACAATTCAGTCAATTATGTTGTTTTTTTTAAAATGTGCTTCATACAGTATAACGGCTTGATATATCCTTACGGAAAGAAACATCTACTGAAAAGTTTTTCAATACATAGGGGAGCTATATAGAAACTCTGTCCCATACCCTAACAGAACAGGTGTGGAGTTGCTTTAGAAATACTCTGTGCTACGAAACACAAATTTATATGCAGGATCCCCCAATCTCCCAATATTGCCCAATTATAACTTCATTCCACATTCCCACGGGCCTATATACTGTATGTGGATATACTGGCTTAGTTGTGTAATCGGACCCACTACATGATTTTTTTATTTATTTTTTACTTTTGTTGTATTGATTTTCTTTTTGATTTTTATATGCAGTACCTCATTGAACAAATTACATTGACATGTTGACATGAGGCTATGGTAAACTCTTTTATTTTGTCACTTTATTGTATGTATAATAGATGATGTACACAATATATCTGTATTGACCTTTTATTTTACGCTTCAATAAAAGAAAGATTTGAAAAAAAGTTTTTCATATAACAAAATTACATAAACATGGATATTTACTGTATATATATATATATATATATATATATATATATATATATATATATATATATATATATATATATACACTGCTCAAAAAAGAAGGGAACACTTAAACAACACAATGTAACTCCAAGTCTATCACACTTCTGTGAAATTAAATTGTCCACTTAGGAAGCAACACTGATTGACAATCAAATTTGCATGCTGTTGTGCAAATGAAATAGACAACAGGTGGAAATTATAGGCAATTAGCAAGACACCCTCAATAAAGGAGTTGTTCTGCAGGTGGTGACCACAGACCTCTCAGCTCCTATGCTTTCTGGCTGATGTTTTGGTCACTTTTGAAAGCTGGCGGTGCTTTCACTCTAGTGGTAGCATGAGAAGGGTGTGGTATGATTCACCGACAGTCGGGATCCTGACAGTCATTATCCCGACGTCAGGATCCCGACTGCCTGGTCTCAGACAGCGTGGCCAGCGCAACAAAGCCCCTTGCGGGCTCTCTGCGCTCGCCACGCTGCGGGCACGGTGGCGAGCTACGCTCGCCACCTATTCTATTCTCCCTCTATGGGGGTCGTGGACCCCCACGAGGGAAAATAGCCGACGGCCATTGGGAACCCGGCCGTCTGTGTTTTAACAGTCGGGATTAATGACTGTCCGGATCCCGACTGTCGGGACCCCGTCCGGCACCCGCATGAGACAGAGTCTACAACCCATACTAGTGACTCAGATAGTGCAGCTCATCCAGTATGGCACATCAATGCGAGCTGTGGCAAGAAGGTTTGCTGTATCTGTCAGCGTAGTGTCCAGAGCATGGAGGCACTACCAGAAGACAGGCTAGTACATCAGGAGACATGGAGGAGGCCGTAGGAGGGCAACAACCCAGCAGCAGGGCTGCTACCTCTACCTTTGTGCAAGGAGGAACAGGAGGAGCACTGCCTGAGCCCTGCAAAATGACCTCCAGCAGGCCACAAATTGCATGTGTCTACTCAAACGGTCATAAACAGACTCCATGAGGGTGGCATGAGGGCCCAACGTCCACAGGTGGGGGTTTTGCTTACAGCCCAACACCGTGCAGGACGTTTGGCATTTGCCAGAAAACACCAAGATTGGCAAATTCGCCAATGGCACCCTGTACTCTTTACAGATGATAGCAGGTTCAACTGAGCACATCTGACAGACGTGACAGAGTCTGGAGATGCCAAGGAGAATGTTCTGCTGCCTGCAACATCCTTCAGCATGACCGGTTTGGCGGTGGGTCAGTAATAGTGTGGCATGGCATTTCACAGCCCTCCATGTGCTCGCCTGACTGCCATTATGTACCGAGATGAGATCCTCAGACCCCTTGTGAGACCATATGCTGGTGCGGTTGGCCCTGATTTCCTCCTAATGCAAGACAATGCTAGACCTCATGTGGCTGGAGTGTGTCAGCATTTCCTGCAAGATGAAGGCATTGATGCTATGGACTGGCCCGCCTGTTCCCCAGACCTGAATCCAATTGAGCACATCTGGGACATCATGTCGTGCTCCATCCACCAAAGCCACATTTCACCACTTTAATTTTGAGTGTGTTTTTCCACTTTAATTTTGAGTGTGACTCCAAATCCAGACCTCCATGGGTTAATAAATTTGATTTCCATTGATAATTTTTGTGTGATTTTGTTGTCAGCACATTCAACTATGTAAAGAGCAAAGTATTTAATAAGAGTATCTCATTCATTAGGATGTGTTATGTTAGTGTTCCCTTTATTTTTTTAAACAGTATATATAAATCAATATACTGATGTATGGCAACTCATTTGCAGTGAATAGTGTGCTAAAACCCACTTGCATAGGAATGCATGGGGAATATGCATGCTGTGTCTGTGATATGGTCGGTTGGTCGATAGGTCATTAGGTTGACACAAGCATTAGGTCGACATAGTCTAGGTCGATTGTCAAAAGGTTGACATGGGTTTTTTCACAGTTTTTTGAGCCATGTGGTGACAGGCGGTATTTTATGCCCTACCATCCACTAGGGTGTGGTGGGAGAATAAAATAGTGTGCTGAGCACATCAAGGCACCGTGCCTGAAGCATGGTTAGCGCAGCGAGCCATGCGAGGGGACGCAGTGCACTTAATCCTGTGTCCATGTTGACGGGTAAAAAAACTGTGAAAAAACCCATGTCAACCTTTTGACTGTCGACCTAATGTCCTGTCGACCTTGTCCCATGTCAACCTAGACACATGTTGACCTTGCAGTATGTTGACCTAGTGGTGTTGACCTAATGACTGTCGACCATCTTTAGGTCAACCATATGATCCATACCCCTGTGACTAGTCCGAATGCCGCGATGCAAGAGGAAAAGTGTAAGATGAGTTTTTCATATTTGTATGATAAATACAAAAACTACAAATTGATATGTGATAAATGTTGAAGCTGGATATAAAATGTAGAATGAGCTGGCTCTTCACCACAGTGTGGAAGCTGACATCAATGGCCTCAACAGAGTCCTTGATGAACTGACTTTGTCTAGAGCTTGTCTTCATGAAGAAGAACCACGAGGAGATAAGAACTAGCTTAGGGCTTTTTTAAGCATATAACATTGACAAAAGTAGAACAGAACAACAGAATTGGTAAAATAAATTCTTACTAGTACATTATAAAAATTAAGACAAACATTTGATTGTTGGAAGTTATAGAAAAAAAAGAACACTTTACCGAGAAATATGTGTACTGTAAAGCAAAGAAAGCAAATCTTCGTGCCATAGTGTGAATTATAGTAGAAGCATACTCATATTGAGTGCTATCATATACCATTATATACATACAGAGGCGGAACTCCAAGAGGTAATGGGATAATTTGCTGCTGGGCTCCTGGCCTAAAGAAGAACTGACTATTGTCCCCCATTGCATATTGTCCCCCATTACATATTCTTACTGCTGTTATCAAGCCCCAGAGCAGAGCTCCATGACCTGCCCAGATTGTAGTGTGGAGCTGGGTCTTCACTGACTGTAGAATAGGTATGTCAACCACAGCTCTGCATTGGTAGGGATGGCTGCAGAGTTCCATTGCTGCTGACCATTGGGATGCTGGGGTGCAGAAGAAATAGTCTACTGCAGCATCCATGTGTGGAGCCCTTACTCTCCCACTGCTGTTGCCGGGTCTCTGACCGGTGTTGGTTTCCCCCCTGCTACTCTGGATCCCTGCTAGGCATCAGCTCTCCCCTGCTGCTGCCAGATCCTCTCCGGGCATCCAGATATGTTGTACACTGGGCTCCCCTGCTACTGCTAGGTCCTCTCTGAGTGGTGGGTCTTCTGCTCTGGATTCCTGCGGAGCATAGGATCTCCCCCTGCTGCTGCTGCTAGATCCCCACTGGGCATCCACATGTTGTACTAATGGCTCTCCTCTGCTACTGACAAGTCCCATCTGAGTGTTGGCTCTCCCCCTGCTGCTATGGTACCCCATCGGCATCGGCTCCCCCCTGATGCCAGTTCACCACCAAGCAACCATCAAGTAGGTTTCAGTGTGGAATACAGATTGTATTCTGCCTTTTTTTTAAAGCCACTCTGTGAGCGGTGAAACGCATGAAGCTGCAGGTGATGTGAAATTTTGGAGCCCACTTGCCGCTGTCAGCCTGCCAAGAGAATTATCGCGGCCACACTGCTTGTGAATATGGCTATACCAGCCAGCCGCTACAGCACCAGAAGGGAGCCCCACTTATCAGTGGACAAGTGTGAGAGCCCAATGCATGGACTCCCTGTCCAATGGGATCCAGGACGATCGAGCTTGTGTTCACCAAATTGGAAAAGCTGACCACTTTGCCTGCATATGGAGTGGCAAAGATACTTGTTTGCACAAACATCCACAGGACACTGGGAGTCTGGAGCCAGTCCTTTGAGACTAAAAACCACTATGGGTATGTGCTGACAATAATAAGCCCCACAAGCTTAAAAAGCAATCTGGTCTGGCTGTGTTAATCAATTAATTTTTCATAATTATGCTTTCCTATTAATAGCTGTGTGGAAAATGTATTTTTATTGATTTATTACTGACCCTCATTGTGGAGTGTATAACTATTCAGACAGCTTAACCAAGCCCATCTTCTCTTAATGCATAATGAAACTTCTGGAACTTTAAACTTTTATTGATACAGACTGAAATGATTGTCCATATAATATAGCTGTAATTCTCCAGGGTACATCAATGTACATGTAAAACATAAGATAGCATGGGTACACAAACATATATGTGTTTGTGGTTATTGGTAAGATATAACCCTGTAGGGTAAGCAGACTTGCAGTATCATAGCTTCTCAGCATCTCATCCTAGATTAACTGAAGCAGTACAGTATGTAAAATGGAGGATATCATCCTTTGATCTATCACATCGCAAAAGCAGCTAGGCATGGGCAAACGAATATAGATCTACACAGAATAAAGTAGACTTAAGCAGTAGAGTGTAGAACATTCAATCATCATATAAATCACTAACAAGATAATATGGTATCTCAGTGGCGTAAGTTCGTTCCAGGAGGCAAGACATACAACCCTATATAACCTTATATAAATGTATATTTCTGTTTAGAAAGATAGATAGATAGATAGATAGATAGATAGATAGATAGATAGATAGATAGAGAACACATATATATTTCAGAACTCAGCCACAGAAGTAACATCACTGACTTTTAAATAACTGATTTCAACTTCCAGGAGGCGGAGAGGTGCCCCCTTGGGAGCAGGAGCCCAGCGGCAGATGACTGCATTGCCTCCCAGAGTTCTGCCTCTGTGGTATCTAAAATTTCTGTGGATATAGTAAAGTGTCTGTATTTTGCATTGTTTACATTGTTGTCATGGTAATGGATGTCACTGGACACACTAGGTTGACGGCGTCATGGTTTGTTTCTGATGATGTCATCATGCTGCGCCACCCGCTCAGGTGCGTGATTGGCCTCTTCATTTGGGTGCTACTTAAGGTAAGATAAGTTATTATACTTGTGGATCGATGATGTGCATGTGTACAGTTCATAGTGCACTTGCGCAAGGCCAAACAGCAACAAAAAAATCAGCAAATACTTTTATCACGATTCTCTCACAACTTGACTGACAGGAATGTGTCATTTGTGGATGGTAACCGACCATTTTCTGGGAATGTCAAGAAAAAGCAGGCATGCCCAAACACCTGCACCTCTCTTTGTGGAATGTATATTATTTTTTATGTGTTAGAAAGAAGGGTCTGACAATGTGGCATACCCATTTTTGGGGGGAATTTGTGGGCCAGTATGGCCATGTCTGCAAGTATTACATGAATATACAAGTTGAGTATCCCTTATCTGAAATGCTCGGGACCACTCTTTGTTCTCTATTACATAGCCAATTCCCTACCCATCTGCAGATATTTTCACCCAATCCTAGGTTCTCCATTTTATTAATCAAATGCTTTAGCGAAATCTAGGAAAATCACATCTACAGCATTTCCATTATCGAGGTTTTTGCTAACCTCTTCATAGAACCCTAGTAAATTAGTTTGGCATGAACGATTTTTCACGAACCCATGTTGGTTAGTACTGAGTAGACGGTGATGGTCTAAATATTCCTGGATACCATCCCTTAAAAATCCTTCAAATAGTTTACCCACAATTGATGTTAAACTAATGGGTCTGTAATTAGCGGGATCTTCCTTTTTTCCTTTTTTTAATATTGGCACTACCTCTGCTATTCTCCAATCTTTTGGTACTATACCTGACGATAGTAACTTGCTAAAGATATAATGTAGGGGGGTAGCTAGTTCATCCCTTAATTCCATTAATACCCTCGGATGAATCCCATCTGGCCCTGGTGAATTATTTGTTTTGAGTTTGCTTAGCCTCAGTACTATTTCCTTTGGTGTGAAATCCACAATGAGATCTGGCTTATTTGTCCCGTTTGTGGTAAATGTTCGTTCCACAGTCTGCTCTCCCTTAGTAAATACTGATGAGAAGAACTCATTTAACAGTTTTGCTTTTCCCTTGTCCTCAGTAACACTTTTTCCACTAGTATCAGTTAGTGGGCCTATGTTTTCCTTAATTAAACGTTTACTATTTATGTATTTAAAAAACTTCTTTGGGTTGGTTTTGCTTTCAGTGGCTATGCGCTCTTCATATAATCTTTTAGCTGCTTTGATTACCCCTTTACAAGTTTTGTTTGATTCTTTGTATTTTCGAACGCCTCCTCATTCAAGTTATTTTTATAGAATTTAAATGCTCTTCTTTTATTGTTGATAGCTGACCTTACTTTTTTGTCCAACCATGGTGGCTTTTTTTTATTGAATTTACCTTTATTTACTTTAGGAATGTATTCAATAGTTAGTGAATCAAGCACTTTTTTTAGAGTATCCCACATTTCCTCTACATTTTTTCCCTCCATAACCGTTTCCCACCCTATTCCTGTTATTCAGGGCTTCCCTGAATAATTCAAATTTCGCTTTTCTGAAGTTTAGTATTTTTGCAGATCCTTTTTGATGTAATTTACTGAAGTTGATTTCCAGTGAAACCATATTGTGATCACTGTTCCCTAATTGTTCAATTACTTTTGTGTTTGAAACTAAGTCTGTGTTATTTGTTAATACTAAGGCCCTTATTCTGATCGGTGCGGATATTCCCGCTTGCGTACGGCCCGCCGATGTTTATCGTCTGCGCATGTGCAGAGGTCACTCTGCGCATGTGCAGGCGATTTCGCCGCATGGATTCTTTATACGCCGCACAGGGGGCGTAGAGGGGCGTGAGGGGCTACTTAGCCTCATTACCCTATGCATACGCCCCCCGTTTCATGGGCGTTCCCATGCAAACGCAGGGCGTATGCATGGTAATGAAGCCGTGACGCGTGTGTAGGGGGCGGGCATCTGACATCGCCGGATGTCAGTTGCCCGCCCCCATACATGATTTCACACGGACAAGTGTCCGTGTGGTCTTGTGTTGCGGGACCTGGTGGAGCGTGCGGCCCTGCATTCGATGTTCGACGACCATCGAATGCAGGGGCAGCTCCCAAGACGGAGGAGGCGTATCCCTGTCCAATTTTATGCGGATCGCCACATATCCGCGTACGGACGGCAGGTGGCGATCCGTATGGAAGGCGGGGATTCGCCTGCACGGTTGCGGCCGCATATTCTGATCGGGCCGCACCGATCAGAATAAGGGCCTAAGTCCAAGAGTGCCTTATCATGAGTTGGAGTTTCTACCGTTTGTGTAATAAACTGGTCTTTAAGTAAGCTTAAGAACCCATTGCTTCTTGCTGATTTACCTGTTTCGTTTTCCCAATCAATGTCGGGTAAATTAAAATCCCCCATAATTAATACCTGACCCTGATTTGATGATTGTTTGATTTGGTTTAAAAGAAGAGACTCTTCCCTTTCATTTATATTTGGTGGTCTATAGCATACCCCTATTATAATTTTGTTTTTTGTTTTTTTGTTATTGTCGGTTATCTCTGCCCACACTGTCTCCGAGTTGTCTTCTTCTAGGTCTGTGCTCATATTTTTCTCACATGATGTTAAGTTATTATTTACATATAGGCACACACCCCCACCCCTTCTATTTTCCCTGTTTTTCCTGTAGAGTGTATATCCCTCCATGTTTAATGCCCAGTCATGCGACTCATTACACCATGTTTCTGTAATACCAATGATGTCGTAGTCGTCCCTACTGATCACCATTTCTAGCTCCCCGATTTTACTCACTAAGCTTCTTGCATTAGCCAGTAAGCACTTTCATTTATGTTTATTTTTAGATATGGCTCTAATATTGTGATTAGTTTCACCCCAGGACCCATTTGAATTCTTTACTAGCTTCCTCTTTCCTCTCTCCCCTTCAGTAGACTCTATACAGCCCTCCCCACCATGCACAATGCCTGCCCTATTTATAGTTCTGGGAATTCTTCCTCTGTCCTTCCCTCCTTCCTGTATACTAAGATCATCTGTACCTAAGAACTGTAATGGGGTAACCTGACTGTTACAACATAACATTTTATTACATGATATTCCTGATGCACCCTGACAGTTACCCCCCGATTATACCCTTGTTATGTCCCAGGACTTTGTCTGTGTCTCTGTCCCCCCCCCCCATCTCCTTTCCCCATATGATTCCTGATCCCAGTCCGGCTTCTATCCCTGATGGTCCCATAATGTCTTGCTTCCCCCACCCCCCCATCGCCTAGTTTAAAATCTCCTCCAACCCTCTAACCATCCTTCCCCTCAGCACCGCAGCCTCCTCCTCGTTCAGGTGCAATCCATCACGGCAAAAAAGATGGCGCCTGACGAGAAGTCCGCCCAGTGTTCCATGAACACGAATCCCTCTTTCTACACCAGTCCTTAAGCCACACATTTACCTCCCTGATCTCCCTCTGCCTCCCTGAGCTAGCACGTGGCACTGGTAATATTTCCAAGAAAATTTCCCTAGATGTCCTCGCCTTTAATTTCTTACCTAATTCCCTATACTCTTTCTTGAGGACATCCCACCTACCATTGACTTTGTCGTTGGTGCCGATGTGCACCAAGACCGCCGGGTTGCTCCCAGCCCCTCCCAACAATCTGTCGACTCGGTCCGCGATGTGCCGTACCCGAGCACCCGGGAGGTAACATACCGTGCGGCGATCGCGGTCCCGATAGCAGATTGCCCTGTCTGTTCTCCTAATGATGGAATCCCCTACCACCACTATCTGCCTTGGTACCTCACTAACTGTCATCCCATTTGAGCTAGAGGGACCGCTCCTCTGGTTGCTAGAGGGAGCAGTCTCCCCCAGCTCCATCATTTTGTCTCTATCCTCCCCCAAAACTTCGTCCAACCGGGCAAATTTGTTCAGGTGTGATAGATCCGAGATGTCGTTCCTGTCCCTCCTGTCCCTCTTGTTTCCCCTTCTAACCGTGACCCAGCTGGCTGCCTGATCCTCCTCCTCTACCAGTGACCCCAACTGCAACTCCTCCACCGTTCTATCTAGGCTTTGCTCAAGATTGTAAATGTCTCTCAGTCGCTGAAAGGCCCGCTCTAGATCAGTGACCTGGGCTTCCAGGGCGGACGTTTGCTCACATCTCGTGCAGATGTATTCGCACTGGGACTCTTGCTCCAGGTGCGCATACATCTTGCATGACATGCACTGAGTGAGATTCTCAATCTGGGCCCCACCCATTTTATCTACCTCCCTGCAACTAACCCCCTAGTATACAATAGAAAGTTAAATTACAATGCAATTACACACTACAAGTTAATTTCTATCAAAATATAAGAAAGTTGATACTTATCTGTTCCTGCAGCTGTGTCACACTCCTGGTGTCCTCACACCTGATGTGTCTGCAGCAGCGACAGTAGGGCTCTTATCTTGTCCTCTGGTCTCCTGCTGATACTAGCTGTCTTGCAGTCTGCTGACACATCACTCTGTATCTGTCCGCTTCCTCTGTAATTTCTTCCATTTGCACGTTTTCCTCAGTGGCCCACTCTCAGATCATGCAGCACACTTTACCTGCACTTTGTGGACCCTTTAACAGGTCAGGCACCTGGGCTTCAAGCAAAGAGGAAAAAAAAACAGAAACAAACAGAAAGGAGAGAAGCCTCTTGCAACCTGGTTTAACCCCTTCTTGGATATAACTCTGCACTTATTAAAATAGCACTTACTCAATGGCAGTTCAAATTCACAAGTTCATTACATTCACTTGCCCCCTGCTATTTTTATACTGCTGCTACAAATCAGGTACCCACCTGAGCAGATAACCACTCCCACACTCCCTCCTGCAGCAATGTACTGAGCAAAAAATAAAAAAAATACACAGTTTAAACACACAAAATATACAATCCCCTCAGATTAATCCCACAATTCACCTTCTAAACACACCACTCCTTCTTGGATATAACTCTGCACTTATTAAAATGGCACTTACTCAATGGCAGTTCAAATTCACAAGTTCTGATTATCAAGCTTGTCTAATCATCCCAAACATTGTTCTGGTGACTCAAGTAGTGAATTGTACATTATGTCCATCCATACATCATTACGGAGGCAACACTACCTGTGGTGACACCCAGTAGTGTCGAGAGAGTGGGGGAGGGGCTACAAATTACCCAGGTCCAGGTCTGTTGGAGCGGCCCAGTGGGGCTCCTGTTATCTGGCAACAACAGTTAAAGCAGCTCTTCTCAACCCAGCACATGCTGATGTGTGCTGGTCTGCAGTGTGGCCAGGGAAGGGCTTAAAGTACTATTGTTTCAGTATTTTTAGCCCTGATTGCAGGACAAATTTGTTCTCAAAATAGGCAAAACCATGAGCACTGCAGGTTGTGCTGATGTAACATGTGCAGAGTTATATTTGGGTGTTATGTGTTTAAACTGAAATCTAAATTACAGTGTAAAAAAATGCAGCCAGTATTTACCCAGCACAGAAACAATAACACCCAAATCTAACTATCTCTACACATGTACTTTTTGCCCACCTGCATGGTTTTGCCCATTTTGAGAACAAATTTGTCCTGCGATCAGATTTGAATTAGGTTATTTATTCTATGGGGATTTATCTATCTTCCATAATTAGGCCATGCCCCCTGAAGTGTACCTAGTCCTGGGATGAAATGTAATAGGATGAGAGAATCAGAAAGTGAGAGATTTGGTGAGAAATCTCCAGTTTTTTTTTAAAGTGGCAATCATTTACACTTCAAAATCAAACTGGTTTTGCATTGTAAATGATTGCCGCTTTAAAAAAAAACCTGGAGATATCTTACCAAATCTCTCACTTTCTGAATTTCTCATCCTATTACATTTCACCCCTGGTGTACCAGAACATGCTGTAGACATGGCCTTGCTAGGAGGACCATGGCCTCATAAAGAGGGAATGTGTTCTCTCTGATTTTGTCACTCCTGGTGTGCCATGGACTGCTATGGTTGCAATGCTGGCTCCTACACTTTGACAGTAGCCAGATGCTGCATATAATGTTACATTGCAGCACAGGTCAATGAGGAGAAGTCGGCACTGTGGTGTCACCCTTCGATAGGTGTTACTCTTTCATGGGTGACACCCAGGTGCAGCCTACACACCCTTGTGATGCTACTATCATTAAGTGTATGGAGGCATGGGGAAATTCCTGAAATCCCTCAGCCTCTCATTTTTTGGACCATCTGCTCAAACTTGTATATGGCCACTATTACTATGTTTTAGTATTATAATCTTGAGCTTATGTTTTTTAATCCATTGAGCCTTCTTTCAAAAGACTATTGATGCTTCCTATTTAACTATTATAATTGTGCATGTTATCTTCAAGTCTTTTACAAAAAGATGTTTAGAATGCTAAATTAATTCTGTAAGTTGAATCATAGACCCAAGCAGGGCCGGAGCTACCACTAGGCAGCTTTAGGCAGCTGCCTAGGGCGCAAGCCACTGGAGGTCGCCACTTACTTCTGCCCAACATTTAATTATATTGATTTTTGTGGCATCCACATTTCACCCAGCAGCCAGCACACAGAAACATATCCGCGGTTTCCAGCGGGCAGAGAAAGTGAGAGGAGGGCGGACGAGCGGGCGGACGAGCAAGGAGATAGAGGAAAGTAATACTGGACTGCAGCAATCTGCGGCCATTTGCCCACCTTCCCGCTTGCCACTTAGCAGCAGCTCCTCCATCGTCAATCCTGCCCATCCCTTAGCAGTAGCAGTCCGGCGTCCTTTATACCGTCCGTGCACCCTTAGCAGCAGTGCCGCTATCAACAGTCCTGTCCGCCCGTTCCTTAGCAGCAGCATCCTCCTCTATACCGTCCGTGCACCTTAACTGCAGCAGCGCCACCATCATCAGTCCTGCCTTCTCATCCCTTAGCAGCAGCGTCAACCCTGCCAGTGGTGCTATAAGCTGATGGAACTGACGGAGGACTGGCAACAGGGTGGTAAAAATGGTACACCCGACCCGGACCCAAGGCTCAGTGGAGTCCTCATGTTCGGGCAGGCAGACTAGGCCAGTAAGTAATAGAATGATCATTTTTACAATATCCACGCTGGCCACCCTCCTAGATTGACAAAAGTCCCCCCACGTCATCTTCATCACCTGTTGTGGTCCATTGTATCAGTGTATCAGGCCTGTAAAGGGGCGGGGGGCGCAGCACAGCTGGCAACAGTTTTTTTTTGCCTAGGGTGCCACAAAACCTTGCTATGTTAACCATTTTTTTCACTTTAAAATAAGTATTTTTTCCTTAACTGTGCACATTTCTAATATACTGCACACTGCAATATGCAATTAAAAAAATGGCAATCTATATGTATAATACCCTTTTCACACTGCAGCTCTTAAATGGTAAATTTACCTTTTTTTAGTCTTTTAAAACGGGTAGAGCTGCAGTGTGAAAGCTCCAGGGTGCTTTAACCATTTAACAAACACCGGCATTTGTTAAACGGTTAAAAAGCAGTGTCCTAGCCGTTTTTTGGCAGTGTGGACGGCTCTATTTCTTTGGCTTGAAACCTGTTCCTTGGGGTTTAACGGGTTGAATGTGTGAATGGTATTAAATGCTTTTTTAAACGGTTTTCACCTGCAATGTGAAAGGGGTTTAGTGGCTCAGACCCGTTTTAAATACCATTTTGAAATACTGGGTCTTAAACATTTAGGCAATGTGAACGCAGCATAATTGTCTTCCTTCTCCTTATATACATTTTAGTATATAGATATCAGCAGTAAAATGGACACTGCAAGTAAGAAGTTTACATTTAAGTTCATCTGCAAAGTAGTAGAGTTAAAGATTTAATGGTGAGGCCTCTTCTTTGCATGATTTAAAGTACCTAAGGTGACAGAAAACTGTAAGTTGGATACAAGGAAGAACAAGGCAAGGTGAGAAAGAATGTGGAATAAGCTTCCACAGAAAAAAGAATGTGCCTCTCCCAGTTTCTAGCCAACGTATAATAAATAGCATGAGGGCTGCATAACTTCTATAGGGGTAAATAAATCGGTCATCGCTATAGCAGTTAAACAGGTGTTGACCAGATTTTGTTTTCTATGAAAGGATGTTAAAACTGAAACTCCCACTATAACCCATATAAATAGAACCTCTATTCTCTGTATCCACACTTGTCTGGGTCAGAGGGACTCCACCATAACATCACCATGGCTAATTACTCTACTAGAAGCTCATCCTATGAAATATCAAGCTCAAGAGGGCTTGGGGGTAGCAGCTATGGAGGCGGCGCAGGTTATGGTGCTGGAAGTGGTTATTCTGCTAGCAGTAATAGTGGTGCAGCTGGTGGTGGGTATTCCTTATTCTCTGCTGCTGGTTTTGGTGGGGGTGTATCTAGTGGTTTTGGTGGCACTGCTGGAAGCGAGAAACAGTCAATGCAAAACCTCAATAACCGTCTAGCCTCTTACCTGGATAAAGTGAGGGCACTGGAGGCTTCCAATACTGACCTGGAGACTAAGATCAGAGAATGGTATGAAAAACAAGCTAAGAATTCAGAATCTACAGCAGGCATAGATTACAAGCATTACTATAAGACCATCGATGACTTGAGAAGGAAGGTAAAGTTCTGTACATAATTTTAAATGTTTTTTAAATAACAAAATTAAATTAGTATTTACTATACTGTATACTGTACAAATCAATATATGGTAAAGGTGATAACTATACAAATCATACAAATACATATGTGTCCATGCTGATCTTAACTCATTTGCCAGGTGACTCATTTGCCACTTCCATAGGAATGCATAGCGCAAAAACACACAAACTAGTCACGGTGGGATACGATAACCACTGCCTCACATTGCCGGTGGAAAAGTGTAAGATGAGCTTTGTTACATCTGTATGATAAATACAAAATCTACAAATTAATATGTGATACATTTGGAAGCTGGATATAAAATGCTAGGTTTCGGTTATATGGACAAATGTAACAGGGTAAGAGAATCGGAAAGTGAAAGATTTTTGGAGAATATTCCCATTTATTAACGCGGCAATCATTTACATGCCAAAATCAATCTTTTTTTTTTTTTTTTTTATCAGTGTAAATGATTTCTCTTTAAAAAAAATGGGAAAATTATCCCAAAATCTCTTACTTGCTGATTCTCACACCCTATTACATTTGGCCTTTGCTTTCTGGACTCACACAAAAGTTACACAATATTTTAGAATGCATTAGGAATAGAAACAAACACTGTACAACTGAAGGAGGGGAACATTATTAGCTATATCAATTATTTAAAGCTATAACATGAAACGGTACTTGTTTCCTAGCATCCTCCCGACGTTTTCATACCCCCACTATCCACGTCGGCGTGGAGTTGATTTTATATAGTGTGGCAATCGCAGCGAGCCACCAAGCCCGAAGCGTGGCGAGCGGACGCGGAACACCAAATAAAATCAACTCCACGCTGACGTGGATAGTGGGGGTATGAAAAGGTCGGGAGGACGCGTTTCACTGCACTCTCTATGTTTTGGGGTGGCGCTGATAGTGGGGGGGTCAGTGAAACATCATTGTATTTCATACAAGTGTATAGCTAATGCCATGGCATCGCACCCTATAAAATTGCATGCGATCTCATGCGATTTTGCGGGAGGCGCGATGCGATCCCCTGGGGTCAACAGAACAGTAAATAAATTACATAAAAAAATCGCATCGCACAATGCGATTTTACTATGGAGAATAGACCTGTACGCTTACAGCGTACTAGGCGCCCTGCTAGGAAACAAGTACCCATGAAACAAATAATTAGTCAAAGTTAAATTATGTCTGATAAAACGGTACTTGTTTCCTAGCACGGCCACACCGATTTACATCGGGGTGGTCGTGTCGGAAAAATCGGGTCGATCGCATCGCATGCGATTTGGTCGCATGCGATGCGATCGACGCGACCGACCGATTTTGGACCCGATTTTTTTTTTTTATGAAATGTAAATCGGGTCCCTGGGACCCGATTTTACATTGGATTCAATGTAAAATATTCCCAACCCCCCCAAATTTAACGGCGTACACCCCACCCCACGATAGACGCCAACCCGAAGCGTGGCGAGCGCAGCGAGCCCGCGAGGGGCGGCGGTGCGCGTCCTCCGACCTTTTCATTCCCCTACTATCCACGTCAGCGTTGAGTTGAGAATAGAATAGTGTGGCGAGCGCAGCGAGCCACCAAGCCCGAAGCGTGGCGAGCGCAGCGAGCCCCGCGAGGGGACGCGTATACCTGTGAAGT
Organism: Crinia signifera; assembly: GCF_055691185.1. Taxonomy (NCBI): domain Eukaryota; kingdom Metazoa; phylum Chordata; class Amphibia; order Anura; family Myobatrachidae; genus Crinia; species Crinia signifera. The sequence continues at coordinate 133,857,244 of NC_139222.1, read as the reverse complement.
TATACGCGTCCCCTCGCGGGGCTCGCTGCGCTCGCCACGCTTCGGGCTCGGTGGCTCGCTGCGCTCGCCACACTATTCTATTCTCAACTCCACGCCGACGTGGATAGTAGGGGAATGAAAAGGTCGGAGGACGCGCACCGCCACCCCTCGCGGGCTCGCTGCGCTCGCCACGCTTCGGGTTGGCGTCTATCGTGGGGTGACGACGGGGACATCTATAATGTGAAATGGGTCATATTGGCCCATTTCACATTTTTCACATTTTTTCACTATTTCAGTGTTAAAAAATATTTTTACATTGAAGCCTATGGAAAAATCGGGGGCATCGCGTCGGGACCATTGTTAATGGTCCCGACCGACGCGATGCCCCCGATATTTTACCTTTCCCGACACGATTTCAATGTTAAAATATTTTTTAACATTGAAGTCTATGGGGAAATCGGGGGCATCGCGTCGGTCGCGTCGGGACCATTGTTAACGGTCCCGACCGACGCAATGCCCCCGATATTTTGTCCTAGCCGGCCAAATGGACCTGATTTCAAAGGAAATCGGGTCCATCGTATGGATCGTGTACCTTAACTTAAAGGTACACGATCCATACGATTGTGGCCGTGCTAGGAAACAAGTACCGATAAAACTATCATTCATAATGTTTTAAAGCTAATTGATGAATATATATAATGTGATATAAATATTTCATTGTACAGTATGCAGTGCCATAACTAGACATTTTGATGCTGTGGCAATTTTTTAAGGGTGTGGCTTCATGGGGAAGAGTGTGGCCACATAATAGTACAAATTTATATTAGGCCAAACAGTAGTGTCAGATATTCACATTATGTCACTTATACACACTGCCTAAGTACAACCACCTAATGCTGCTTTCCCACTGCAGACCCATTTTAAGTTACAGGTAATCTTAAACGGTATTTAGCATTCCCACTGCAGCAGATTACAGTTTTAAATGCCATTTAAGTACCATTCCCATTGCAGGTAAAACGTTTTAGCTCTTCAAAACGTTTTTACAGCATTGGTGTGCAGTGGTGCTAGTAATATATACATTGCTGGCCTGTGCCAGCAATGTATATATTACTGGCTGATAATTAATCATTGGTGTGCAGTGGTACCAATAATATATACATTGCTGGCCTGTGCCAGCAATGTATATATTACTGGCTGATAAATAATCTCCGTGTTCAGCAGGTCTCCGTGTTCAGCGGGGGGGGGGGGGCGAGCAGGTCTCCGTGTTCAGCAGGCGGGGGGGCGGGGCGAGCAGGCCGGGAGGGGCGGAGCGCCCAGCTTGTGTGGCCGGGCGGGGGAGCAGGACTGCCGGGCGGTGAGCGACAGCGGGACGGCGCCGGTGAGCGACAGCGGGACGGCGCTGGTGAGCGACAGCGGGACGGCGCCGGTGAGCAGCGGTGAGTATATGACGCTGCGGGCGGGGAGGGGGGTGGCAAGGGAGGGAGCAGACAGCTGGACTGAAAGCCGCGCATCTTTCAGCCCGGCTGCTGTATACACATTCAGCGATGATGGCTCAAATATGAGCCATCCTCGCTGCATCTGCTGGTAAAACCGTTTAAGATGCATTTCCATTGCCTCTTAAACGGTAGATTACCGTTTAAAACCCTGCTTTAAAAACGGGTTGAAATACCATTTAACTTTAAACGGTATTTCAACTCTGGCGCTTTCCCACTGCAGCCTTAAACGGTATTTTGCCCTCAAAAATCGTCAATATACCGTTTTAAGGCTGCAGTGGGAAAGGGGCATTAGACATACTGCGCAAGGTACAGCCCCTTAGACACACTGGGGCAGATGTATTAAGCTTTAACAAGAGATAAATAAATGGGTGATAAGGAGAGATAAACGCCCAGCCAATCACCTGCTAACTGCCATGTTACAGCCTGTGGGGCAGATGTATTAAGCCTGGAGAAGAGATAAACTGGAGATAAAGTGGAGATAAGGTAAAAGGAGCTAAAGTACCAGCCAATCAACTCCCAACTGTCATTTTTAAACACAGTTAATTGGCTGGTGCTTTATCTCCTTTCACTTTATCTCCACTTTATCTCCAGTTTATCTCTTCTCCAGGCTTAATACATCTGCCCCACAGTTTGAAAAAAGTCGGTTACTGTAGCAGGTGATTGGCTGGACGTTTATCTATCCTTTTCACCCTTGCATTTATTTCTTGTTAAGGCTTAATACATCTGCCCCATTGTGCCAGGTATAGCCCCTTAGACACACTGTGCAAGGTACAGCTCCTTAGACACCATGGGGCAGATGTATTAAGCTTTAACAAGAGATAAATGCAGGGGTGATAAGGAGAGATAAACGTCCAGCCAATCACCTGCTAACTGCTACATGTTACAGGCTGTGTTTGAAAAAAGTCAGTAAGGAGCTGATTGGCTGGACGTTTATCTCTCCTTATCACCCTTGCATTTATCTCTTGTTAAGGCTTAATACATCTGCCCTAATGTGCCAGGTAGAACCCCGTAAGATGCCCATCCATGGAATGATGTGCTCAGTACTTTTTGAACTAGATTGCATTGCATCTAGTACAAAAAGCATGCAATACGCTACAGCAGCATGAGTGTTGTCCTAGATGTGATGCAATCTAGTACAAAAAGTACAGACTTGTGCTGTACGATGTGATGTGCACGCTAGCACGCATCGCATTGTATGGGAATAACGCTCCATGAATGGCACCATTAGGCACACTGTACCGGGTATAGGAAGACACACTGCATAATACCCACAGGAGTAGTGTCCCCCAGTGTCCATCCTGTCCTCCTTATCCAGTGCCAGCCCTCCCCCAGTGTCAGCCATGCCCCTGCTCCTCCCTGCCCGTGTCACATTTCCTCTCCTTGTGATGGGTTACATTCCAGTGCCCACGTGTGTTCCTGCTGCTCTCCTGACAGTATGTCCCTTCTGAACCTGCACTGTTTGACAGCCAGCAGATCCTCACTTAATCACAGGTCCGGTCACAGTGCTGCCTGCTGAGTAGAGCGCCGAGTCTAGGATACAGCGGTTAGCCCCGATCAGCATCATCTCGATGCTTCCCCTCTGCTCCCTAGACTCAGAGCTCTGCTCAGCACGTGGTTTGGAAACACAGTGCAGCATGGGGGGGGGGGGCACGCCCTATCACTGTGTGTAGCGCTGATAGGGTAGGAGGGTGTGTGCCAGTGGTGCACCTATATTGCAGATGCACTGAGGGCAAGGTAACCTAGTTAGGACCCTGATTGAATGTACCTATATTCATATATTATACTTTATAAATTAGTTTGTGGTGTAAAAAGTTTTCATCCAGCTGAGCTGAAATTGTATTCTGAGTCTATCATTCTTATGAATTATCTACATAAAGTGGGAACAGTTATAGGTTGTATCCTAAAACATGAAGATATTGTACACTGAAACAGTATACAGAACATCACATGGACTTTTCCAGCATGAATACAAAGCTATACATAACTACTGCATACATGTTACACAAATCAGCTGTTTTACATTTTTTCCATCTTACAGATCCTGGCTGCTACTATTGAAAACTCTCGAGTTGTTCTGCAAATTGACAATGCCAGATTGGCTGCTGATGACTTCAGGCTGAAGTAAGCTACATACTGTATTTATTGTCAAAGATACTTAATTATTTAATGACTTTTAGAAAGGATTCTAATCTAAAAGGCTTTGCTAACTATTAAAAACGTGCCATAAAATACAGTAGATTATTTTGATAAATTAAGACCTCGTCTAAGTTCGGTTGAAATACACTCTTGCAGCATTTAATATGTCCAGTGTGTTTATTGTTTTATTTTTTATTATAATATACCTTTCTCTCCTTCCACTCTAAGGTACGAAAATGAGCTGGGTCTCCGCCACAATGTGGAGGCTGACATCAATGGCTTACGCAGAGTCCTTGATGAATTGACCCTGTCTAGAGCAGATCTGGAGATTCAAATTGAGGGCTTGTCTGAAGAGCTTGCCTTCATGAAGAAGAACCATGCCGAGGTAAGAACTAGCTTATGCTTTATTAAGTAAATACAGTAACATTGTTGAAAGAACAAAATCAGTGTTGAATGTCCTATTAGGCAATTAGGCATGTGCCTAGGGGCGGCACTTGTCTGGGGAAGGCACTTGGCTTGTTTTGGTACTAAGAGCCTGAAATGCAAAATGTACCAGTAACTGCTAAATATTGTCTCTGTACTTTATCATATGATATCTTGAATGGAGAAGAAATGTCCATACTGCCCATGTAAGCTATACTACTTAGGAAATGTATAAATTATTAAAAAAGAAAATGGCTATTTTTTATCATTCTTTTAAATTGGCTATCGAAAAATGTGGTTTATTCACTCATGCTGCCCCTTCTGGACCCTCCCTTGTGGTCTTCCTATCCACCGATGCTGAGGAGGCCTTCAACAGAGTTGATTGGCATTTCATAGAGGGTGTCCTTAGCCATTTAGGTCTGGGTTCTACTTGTCTTTGGCATACACTGGCATCATATAGCTCCCCTGCAGAAAAGGTTAGAGTTAACGGAATCTTCTACAATCCATTTGAAATTAAAAATGGGATGAGACCGGGTTGTACTCTCTCTCCACTCATCTTTGTGCTCTGCCAGAGCAATTAGAGCCAACCAAGACATCCATGGCATAAGGGTGGGATCTCATGACAACAAATTGGCACTATATGCCAATGATCTTCTAGCCACAATTTTGGGCCCCTTTATCTCACTCCAAGCACTTATGTCTGAATTCAGTAGGTTTAACACCCTCTCCAATTTTAAGATAAAATACACTAAATCTATTGCATTTAACACTTCTACCCTACCACAGGTGATAGAGGGGATCCATGGATTCATTTCATTTATTTGGCACCCTATGCATTTCAGATATTTAGGGGTTCTTTTGTCCTTTGATGTTGCTGGCTTATATAGACTTTTGCTCATTCTTTACGACATAAAATTAAGATTTATTTTAATAAGGGGTCAGTTCTCAGATTATCCTTGTTGGGTAGAATTAACACTATAAAAGGTCCTGTACCTTCTTCAGGCACTAACCATTGCCATAACTGATGCCTTTTGTTTAGGGAGCTTCAGGCCGTGGTGGGTCAATTTGTCTGGGGTACAACAGGTTATAGGCTGGCTAAATCAATTTTAATTAGAAGATGCAGAAATGTCGGTTTACAGCTCCCACATTTTATCAGTTATTTCCATGCAACACATCTTGCAAGAATTATAGAAATGTCACGTTGCCCTGCTTATAAACAATGGCCACTGATCGTGGGTTCCACTGCCAACACTCACTCTCATATACTCCCATGGCTCCTTAAAATCCCACGTCTCAAACACCTGAGTCTAGACCCAACTTTGCACTGTTGGAATAAGTATAAATATTTCCCAACCTTTAGCCCGAGATTTTCCTTGCCAACGTCCTTATTATTTCACTTGGATTTCACTCTGAATTAACGTTCTCACTCCACTCTCTCTATCCGCATGGTCTAAGGCAAGTATTACAAGATTGTCACTCCTGATAAATCCTACTGGTCTCCATTCCTTTACTGAACTGACTCTGACCTTTGACCTACACTCTACTTGCTTTTTGGCTTACCTACACTTAAGACATTTTATTGCTTCTTCACCAATGTGAACTGTATGATGGAAGCCTACTGCCTTTGAAAACTTATGCTTATCTGACTCCACATCTAGATATCTAATCTCACAGCTATACCAAATTAGTTTGACAAGCTTTTGCTTTCCAGCTCCTTCTTTCATAAAAGACTGGCATAGAGACCTTCAGCATGAATGCAGCTAGGGCTACCACATCTTGTTTTTGAAGAACTTCCATACAACTGCCTATATCCCATTGGATAAAGAAATTTTCTTCATGACTATAGAAGGCCTCACCTCTGTATCTCAGATGTTGTCCTCTAGGTTAATGACCACCTGAGTGACATAGCTCACCTTTAAGGAATCTCCCGCCTATAAAACTTATATGACACTGATGTCTAGTTTGACACCCTAATACAGTGATTTTCAATCTTTTTCAACTCGTGGCACACCATCAAATCCCCACAGGAAAAACAAACACACACATAAACACACAGTAGCTATCGCAGTGTTTAAACAACAGTCAACAGTGTCACCACAGTAGTGCAAACAGACTTAGACAGTAGTATGACCGCAGTGGCGCCCACAGTAGTCAGTCAAACACACTTCCCCGCACAGTAATCCAAATACAATGGACCCCATTATAACTAAAGACAGTACAGAAAAAAAGTGAACTGGCTCCTACCTGTGCAATGGTCAGAAAGAAGGCTTGTATTGCAGGAAACTGCACTGTGAGAAGCCAGCAGGTAAGGGGACAAGCATGTGGGTGGTAAGGCGGGCGCGCTTACAAGCTATATTCCCTACAACATGTACACGTACACACAGACATTCTAGGGTTCGTTTTTTGGGAGCCAATTAACCCACCAGTATATTTTTGGATTGTGGGAGGAAACCAGAGCACCCGGAGGAAACCCACGCAAGTTCGGGGAGAATATACAAACTCTGCACAGTTAGGGCCATGGTGGGAATTGAACCCATGACCTCGGTGCTGAGAAGCAGTAATGCTAACCATTACACCATCCGTACTGAACTGTACAGTTATTTGCCGAAAACGATATGCAGGTGAGCAAAACGAAAATGGGCCAAGGTCATGGCTGTCGGGACATGCCGACAGTCAGACTTGGGATTGAAACCCCCCAAATGCTTGCCTTTTATAACTACAAGTCATGATTTTATAATTTTATGATTTGTATTTATAACTGCCTCATCAAAATACTTACAAATTAGAGAAAAAATATGATCAATGAAACTGCTTGAAAGGTTTTGATTGTCAAACTAAAGTATTAGCTTTCAAAAATGGATGCAGGTGTATAATCATAGAAACATAGAAACATAGAATTTTACGGCAGATAAGAACCATTTGGCCCATCTAGTCTGCCCCTCTTTTTACCCTTTAGGTAAACTCAACCCTTTTTAATCCTTATTTCTTTGTAAGGATATTCATATGCCTATCCCAAGCATGTTTAAAATGTTCTACTGTCTTAGCCTCTACCACCTCTGATGGGAGGCTATTCCACTTATCCACTACCCTTTCTGTGAAGTAATTCTTTCTAACATTTCCCCTGAACCTACCTCCCTCCAGTTTCAGTGCATGTCCTCGTGTTTTATTACTTGTTTTCCTTTGAAGAAAATTTCACTCCTGTACTATGTTAAAACCCTTGATATATTTGAAGATTTCTATCATGCCCCCCCTTTCCCTTCTCTGCTCCAAACTATGCATGTAGAACTTTTAGTCTATCGAGGTAAGTTTTGTGATGTAGGACATGCACCATTTTAGTTGCCCTTCACTCTCCAATGTATTTATATCCTTCTGAAGATATGGTCTCCAGAACTGGACACAGTATTCCAGATGAGGTCGTACCAATGACCTATAAAGTGGCATTATTACGTATTTTTTTCTGCTATTGATTCCTCTCCCTATGCAACCAAGCATCTGACTAGCTTTCCTCATTGCTTTGCTACATTGCTTTTCTGCCTTTAAGTCACTTGAAATAGTGACTCCTAGATCTCTTTCCTCCTCAGTAGTTTCCATTATAGTACCCTTGATACTATATTGAGCCTTTGGGTTTTTGAGTCCCAAGTGCATAATTTTGCATTTTTTTAGCATTAAACTCCTCACATATTGGATGAATACTGTACTTATAAATTATAATCTACCATAGATTGCACTATAATACACATTTTCACCAGTCTCTGGCTTGAGAAAGGCTTTGGGCATCTTTTTTGAACATTCAATCTTATACTTGTCCTTGATGATAAACTAAATGTCTAAATTCTTATCACAATCTAATTTACTCATCACACATCCATGTCTCATTATGGTTCCAAAATCTCCAGGGGTTGTTGAAAAGCCATAGGGCCTAATTCAGACCTGATCGCAGGGCAAATTTGTTCTCAAAATTTACAAAACCATGCTGCACTGCAGGTGGGGCAGATCTAACATGTGCAGAGAGAGTTAGTTTTGGGTTGTGTTCAAATACAAATATCAATTGCAGTGTAAAAAGAAAGCAGCCACTATTTATCCTGCACAGAAACAAAATAACTCACCCAAATCTAACTGTCTGTCTGCGTATGTTTCATCTGCCCCACCTGCAGTGCACATGGTTTTGTCCATTTTGAGAACAAATGTGTCCTGTGATCAGGTCCGAATACGGCCAATAAATGCAACATAGAATATATAAATGTGGAGGCCATTGTTCATGCAGTCATTTAATCAAGTATAATTCATAAAGTATTAACTTTCTGTCACATGTATTTACAATAAGGAATGCCTACTACATAAATGATCAGGAAAATAAAATTAGAAAGAGCAGCAATGTCTGGCATGTCAATGTATTGCTAGTCTACTACAGACTGAATAGAATATAATGCTTCTAATAATTGTCAAACAAGCCTCTGTCAGTCAGTTTATATGGAAATTATTTATTTTGTTTAAACATTGAACAACTTTATCTGTATCCTTCTATAGGAGGTGAGAAATGCAAGGAAAAGTGCTACTGGTGAAGTTACCGTAAACATGGATGCTGCTCCAGGTGTGGATCTCACCAAGCGTCTGAATGACATGAGAGAAGAGTATGAAATATTGGCTGAGAAGAACCGTAAAGAAGCAGAGGCATGGTTCAAAAAAAAAGTAAGATGACTACTCATGGCATACTGATTTGTGTGCTTATAATCTGAATATAGTATTGCTAATATTATAGAGGAATATCAGAAGAAACACAAACAAGATATTGCTTACCATTTCAGAGTGAAGAGATAAGGCAGGAAATCTCAGTTGGTGTGGAACTAGTGGAAACACAAAAGACTGAAATCTCAGATACCAGACGTACCCTCCAAGGATTAGAGATTGAGCTCCAATCTCTACTAGTAATGGTAAGCCAAAAACACTAAATTGCTAAATAAACATGTAATCTGTTACCTCAGTATTATGACCATAACAACATTTTAAGTGATGTCCATTAACCCCTTACCGCCGCAGCCTGTTTTTGCCTTCCTGACAGAGCCCTTTTTTTCAAATCTGACATGTATCACTTTATGTGGGGATAACTTTTTATTGCTTTTACTTATCCCAGTGATTTTTAGATTGTTTTCTCGTGACACATTGTACTTTAAGTTAGTGGTAAATTTTGGTCGATACAGTCTTTTTTTTTGTGAAAAAATACCAAAATGTCGTAAAAAAATTGAACATTTTGCAATTTGCAAAATGTTAAATTTTCTGCTTGTGAGACAAATAATCATACCACTCAAAATAGTTAATAACTAACATAGACCATATGTATACTTTATGTTTTAATCATTATTTCAACCTCCTTTTATTTTTTTGGGACACTAGGGGGCAGCAGAGTCAAAATTATACACATAACTCATAAAACGCTGCAATTGGCTGTTCACATTTGAACAGCCAATCGCAACGATCGCCGATGGGGGGGGGGGCAATGAGGGAAGATGTCTGCTGTCAGGGACATCATGACGTACATTTATGCCATGTGTCGGGAAGTACATCCCGACCATGACGTAAATGTACGTCAAATGTCGGGAAGGGGTTAAGTCAACTTACCATAAATACTTAATACAGTGGTTCCCAAACTGTGCGCCTAGGCTCCCTGGGGTGCCTCGGAACACTTGCAGGGGTGCCTCAGGTTGGTGGTCCAGAACCAATTAAAATTATTTATGGCCAATGAAACAGGCAAAATCAGTGCTTGGGGCTTCGAATTATAAAATTTGTGGGGAAATAGAAGTGAATCGTGTTCCTCACCACATAACTGGACCTAAGGATGACATTTAAGCACAACTTATTTCATTTTTTTTTTATTCTTGGTAACAAACTTTGGCCTAGGGGTGCCCTGAAAAATATTATGATACTCTAGGGTGCCGTGATTAAAAAAAGTTTGGGAACCTCTGACTTAATATTTACACAAATGATTGACTGTATAGTTGTAGAAAGTAACTGTAGTGATCACAATGCTTTACTAAAGTGTTCATCTCTATAAAAAAAGCATAATAGTTATGGTTAAAGTTTCTACAGGTAAAAAATATATTATCCAGTAATAATATGTTGTGTGTGTTAACTAGAGAAAAATAGAACATATATTTATGTATCACAATTTACTCTTGACACAATTTAGAAAAAATCCCTTGAAGAAACATTGGGCGAGACAGAAGGCCGCTATGGACAACAACTTCAGCAGCTACAGATTCACATCAGTGGTCTAGAAGATCAGCTCATACAGGTCAGATCAGACATGGAACGCCAGAGCCAGGAATATAGAGAGCTTCTTGATATCAAGACCAGACTGGAGCAAGAGATTGAAACATATCGCCGCCTGCTGGAGGGAAATCTAACGTAAGCATATAGAAAGCTAAATTCAGAAAGATGCTGGGCTCTTATGCATAAATAATCCAGGCAATATTAGAATCATGTAAAAGTGTGTTTGTGTCATTTGTAGGTTGAGGGTTTAAAGCAGAGTTTGTGATGTGGCTACAAAATTATCACCCTCTGTCACCCTCTACCATGTATGACATTACCTACATTTTTGTGCTGCTTCTAAAAACTCATCCATTATGTATTCTTCAAGAGCTCGTTCCTCACACCACCTAACTTTGAAACTATGTTAAAAGCTTTTGACACATGATGAATGATTTTGACGATATGAAACTTTTTCCTGCAGTGTGTTGGAAATAGGAAGTTCAGCCATTAAGACTCCATCTTCTGTAGACTCTAAAAAAGGTAACTTGATCTAATAGATGTTGATAACTAACTATAAACTATATGAATGTAAATCCTTTTTTTTTTTAGAGTCCTAATCATTCTCATACATTTCCAGGGGTACTAGTTATGGTATCCGGACTATTTGTCTACAAGAAGATAGACAGCCATTAGGTCGACACCATTAGTTCGACAACTCAATAGGTCGACATGCTTTTAGGTCGACATACCATTAGGTCGACATGTCATTAGATCGACACTGCCATTAGGTCGACAGTGTCTAGGTCGACAGTTAAAAGGTCGACATGGTTTTTTTCACTGTTTTTTGAGCCGACATGTGCCGACAGGCGGTATTTCATGCCCTATCATCCACTAGGGCGTGGAGTTAGATTATAATAGTGTGCCGAGCGCAGCGAGGCACCGTGCCTGAAGCATAGCGAGTGAAGCGAGCGATGCGAGGGGCTGCGGTTCACTTCAAACTGTGTCCATGTCGACTGTGTCGACATGTGGGTCAAAAAACAGTGAAAAAAACATGTCGACCTTTTGACTGTCGACCTAGACACTGTCGACCTAATGGCATGTCGACCTAATGACATGTCAAACAAATGGTGTCGACCTAATGGCTGTCTATCTTCTTGTTGTAGACAAATGGTCCCGCATCCACTAGTTATATCATAACAAGTAGAGTTCAAACAGGAAAATAAAATAATTATTTTATAAATGTAAATATTTAAAATCCAAGGAAAATCCATCTCTATCTGTGGAATACATCAGTCTCCAGATCTGATATCTGCAGCATCATATTTTACTTGGTATTGAATGTTTCTGTCACCTTTTTTCATATTCCTTGGCGGAAGGACACATAATCACTTTGCTTATTAAAATTAGCATACTGTAGATAAAATAAGCAAGAGAAAAAAGAATACTTATTGAAATCTAATTTCATCTGTATTTTACTTTCAGATCCAAACAGAACCAGGAAGGTTAAGACCATTGTTGAAGAAGTTGTGGATGGAAAGGTTGTCTCATCAAGTACTGAAGAGGTTGAAGTACAAGTCAAGTAAAAAGACAAAATAATTTGTTGCCAGAAGGCTGTGGTGTTGGCTTAAGGGAGATGTATTTTTGATTACTTAAATTGAAAGAGCTGTGAAGTTTATCAGATGTGATTAAATAAATCTTTTTCTGCAATCTACCATGCAACCCAAAGAACAATGCGTGAATGTCAAACTGAAGTTTCTATCCCCAATGTGTTTCAAACATCAAATATCACAGGTGGACTAAGGTTCTGGGTGGCATGGCATACTAAAAATACTGACATGGCTATGGTCGACAATGAAAAAGGTTGACATGAGTTTTTGAAGATTTATTTTTCATATTCATTGTCATGTGTCGACATGGACACCAATGAAGTGCCACACTTATGTCAACATTTACATGTGTTGACCTTTCTGTGTTGATTTTTTCATGTGGCGCTTCGCGTCACATTCCCCCCCTCCCGCGTTTCGCAGCACCCCCCGGCACCCCCCCCCCGCGACCCCCCCTCCCACAATTCGCGGCAACCCCCCACCGGAACCCCCGTGAACCCCGCCCTCCCGCTGCACCCGCGACCCCCCCTCCCGCAATTCGCGGCACCCCCCCGCGCGATTCACGGCAGCCCCAGGATTAAATGGCACATGCAAAACACTGACATGGCTATGGTCGACAATGAAAAAGGTTGACATAAGTTTTTGAAGATTTATTTTTCATTTTTTTAATGTTTTCATATTCATTCTCATGTGTCGACATGGATACCAATGAAGTGCCACACTTATGTCAACATTTACATGTGTTGACCTTTCTGTGTTGATTTTTTCTTGTGGCGATTCGCATCACACCCCCCCGCAACCCCCACTCCCACGATTCACGGCACACACACACCCCCCCCCCCCGCGACCCCCACTCTCGCGATTCTCGGCACCCCACCCTGTGACCCCCCCTCCCGCGATTCGCGGAACACCGCCCCGCGACCCCCCTCCCACGATTCGCTGCAACCCCTGCCCCCGCAACCCCCCCTCCTGCAATTTGCGGTAACCCACCCCCCCCGCCACCCCCCTCCCACGATTCTCTGCAACCCCTCCCCTCCCGCAATTCACAGCAACCACCCCCACCCCCCGCAACCCCCCCTCCCACAATTCGTGGCACCCCCCCACGTCGCCCCCTCCCGCAATTTGCGGCACCCCCCGCGACCGCCCCTCCCGCAATTCGCGGATACCCAAGTTGCAATACAGGGCATCTTTCATACAATTCCAACCATATTTCTCATATACAAACGTTCACAAATTAAGGGGGCGCAGCCCCTTACGACGGTGTGAAGAGCGTCCATAGGGCGCGATGAATCACCTAGTATATATATATATATATATATATATAAAGATATAGAGTGCTCCACTGTATGTACCACCACCACCTTAGAGTAAAATAGTAAAAGTCACTCTACAATTTGTTAAAGTGAATTATATAAGACATTTTTTTAGATAATCTTTAAAAAGACAGATGGACAAAATTATCCCATTAACACTAGTCAATCATCACATCACTATTGGTATCCAAGTGGACTTGACCCTCTAGTGCTGCAAGTCTTGCAGCACTAGAGGGTCAAGTCCACTTGGATACCAATAGGGATGTGCTGATTTACTAGCGTAAATGGGATTATGCTAATTTCTATCATATCTTTTGGCCGCAGTTGAGACCAGTGAACATCTTTAATTTGTTCAGAAGTCCTAGTGGATCCGGACAATTATACCATTCATATAGATTCATCCTATTATCGATTTTTTTTCACCCCTGATGAAGTCTTATTGACGAAATGCGTCGGGTTGCTTTGTGATGAACTCTTGAATTACTGGACCATATTGTGCTGCAAAAGCATTTTGTCCAACTGTCTTTTTAAAGATTCTTTAACAAATTGTAGAGTGACTTTTACTATTGTACCCTAAGGTGGTGGTGGTACATAGAGTGGCACACTCTATATCTTTCCTTGTATCTCTTTTTCTCCCCCGCTAACAGGGGGGATCTATAGAGTTGCTGCCCCACTATTATATATAGCGCAGGGAAAGGGTTATCTTTGTTTGAAATATATATATACAGGGCCAGCGCTACCCACTCAGCAGCTCCTGCAAAGCAGGGAGGCGCCATGCTCAAAAGGGGCTGTCTCCCTCCCTGCTCTGCTAAAGCTGCCTCAGCCCTCACTGTCACTGCCTCCTGCAAACCGCCCGCTGCGCCTGTCTGACAGCAGGCGGCAGTATGGAGAGGCTGAGCAGCTCCCTGCACCGCGCACACACTGTCCTCCTCCGGCGACCTGCCCCCTCTTCCTCATGGACACTTGCACTGAGGCATGTAGCGCTGTCTGTGAATGCCTGGATGACATGTCATGTACGGATCTGCCCCCTACCCATTGCTCCCTGCGCCTGTCAGCTGTCAATCAAATGATGAACAGGCAGCAGTGCCGCCTCTGTGCGATGCGATGAGATCTAGCCCATAATGTATGCGATTCTTGCAACCTTTAGTGCCTGCAACATTTTGCGGACACAGCACTGAGATTGTGTATGCATACATGAACATGCACCCGAGATCCTCCATAGGATCGCATGTTGCATACACTCCACAATCGGGCTGCAGCTTGTTGCAATGGCAATGTGAAAGGGCGCAAAATGTATGGTTTGCAGGAGGGCGCCGGACACCCTAGCACCGACCCTGTGTGTGTGTATATATATATATATATATATATATATATATATGCACTTACCCAACCTAGGACAGGAGCAGACCAGCACTCGTAATGGTGAAAAAAAGTATTTTGTATTTCAAAGTAACATCACAGAAAGGTACAACAAGGCTGACCCGACAGGCGTTTCAACTGGGTTTCTGACTGGGGTACAAAAAGTATGTGCTGCACATACTTTTTGTACTAGCTTTTTCTAGCATAGCATCGCATCGCATGCACATCGTATGCACAAGGCATACGATGCGATGCTATGTGTGCTAGTTAAGCCCACAACGCACGCCGGAATCGGTGCGTGTGTGGGCTCCTTTAGAATGAACACTATAGATCAGGCATGTCCAAAGTCAGGCCCGGGGGCCAATTGTGGCCCGTGCTGTCATTTCAAGCGGCCCGCAGCCTCCAGCTGAAAGCGGGCAGAGCATCAGATGTGGGAAGCACAGGACACTAAAGGTGGGGCCCCGGCGAGCGCGCCTTTACCTTGCTGTCTGCTGCAGTGAGGAGGTGCCGGCCGCCACAGTCAGTTGTGTTTGGTGTCCTACCCCTGCTGCTGCAATCGTATATCACCCTACTCCACAATCACAGTGACAGCAGTGTTTGGGGATGGGGGCAGCAAGGGGGAAGCTTGCTCCCGTAACATGCAGAGCGGAAGAGGGCAGCAGTTTGTCGGGGGTGGAGCTTACCCGCTTGCTAGACAATGAGTACGCTACCTAGCATGCTGGTCTGAATTAGGCCCTAAACCTCACATCCCTCTCCCACAGCCTATATCTAATCTACCCCCCCCCCCCAAGACTAACCCTAATCCTCCCAATTGGGGATCTATTGACATTATCAGCATTATCAGCATCAGAAAATCAAATGGAGGAATAATAAGACTGCGGACAGACACTGAGAATTTGGTGGAGGGAGACAAGGCAATTGCAGATCATCTAAATAATTACTTTTGCTCTGTATTCACTATAGAAGGAGAAGGGACCACAGTTAAGTTGCAAGGACATTCATAAAAATAAGGTAGATGAAGGTACATTTACTAGGGAGAAAGTCCTAACAGAACTTTCAAGACTGAAAGTGGATAAATCAATGGGGCCAGACGGAGTGCATCCAAGGATACTAAAAGAACTAAAAGATGTGTTGGTAGCGCCATTAACAGATTTATTCAACCAGTCACTAGATACAGGTGCAGTTCCAGAGGACTGGAGAAAAGCAAATGTAGTTCCACTGCACAAAAGCGGAAGCAAAGAAGAAGCAAGTAACTACAGACCAGTGAGCCTTACATCAGTAGTAGGGAAAATAATGGAAACACTATTAAAAGAAAGAATAGAGGAATATCTTAAATTAAACAACTTACAGGATCCAAAACAGCATGGTTTTACTGCAGGGAGATCATGTCAAACAAGTCTCATTGACTTTTTTGACTCCGTGACCAAAATACTAGATGAAGGGGGGGCTGTAGATGTGGCATATCTAGACTTTAGTAAGGCATTTGACACTGTCCCACATCGCAGGCTGCTAAATAAACTTGAAAGTGTGGGATTGGATTATAAAACAATTAAATGGAGAAGAACCTGGTTGCAGGATAGTAAACAGACAGTTGTAGTAAATGGAGTGCATTCTATGGAGGGACATGTTACCAATGGAGTACCCCAGGGATCTGTACTTGGACCAGTGCTCTTTAATATCTTTGTTAGTGACATTGCAAATGGTATTGAAGGGAAAGTATGCCTTTTTGCAGATGACACAAAGATATGCAACAGAGTAGACACACCAGGAGGGGCAAATCAAATGACTGATGATCTAAGTAAACTTGAGAATTGGTCAAGAGAATGGCAACTACAGTTTAATGCTAAAAAATGCAAAATTATGCACTTGGGACTCAAAAACCCAAAGGCTCAATATAGTATCAAGGGTACTATAATGGAAACTACTGAGGAGGAAAGAGATCTAGGAGTCACTATTTCAAGTGACTTAAAGGCAGGGAGGCAATGTAACAAAGCAATGAGGAAGGCTAGTCAGATGCTTGGTTGCATAGGGAGAGGAATCAGTAGCAGAAAAAAAAGACTTAATAATGCCACTTTATAGGTCATTGGTACGACCTCATCTGGAATACTGTGTCCAGTTCTGGAGACCATATCTTCAGAAGGATATAAATACATTATAGAGTTTACAAAGAAGAGCAACTAAAATGGTTCATGGCCTACATCACAAAACTTACCTGGATAGACTAAAAGATCTTAACATGTATAGTTTGGAGCAGAGAAGGGAAAGGGGGGACATGATAGAAATCTTCAAATATATCAAGGGTTTTAACATAGTACAGGTGGGAAATTTTCTTCAAAGGAAAACAAGTAATAAAACACGAGGACATGCACTGAAACTGGAGGGAGGTAGGTTCAGGGGAAATGTTAGAAAGAATTACTTCACAGAAAGGGTAGTGGATAAGTGGAATAGCCTCCCATCAGAGGTGGTAGAGGCTAAGACAGTAGAACAATTTAAACATGCTTGGGATAGGCATATGAATATCCTTACAAAGAAATAAGGATTAAAAAGGGTTGAGTTTACCTGAAGGGTAAAAAAAGGGGCAGACTAGATGGGCCAAATGGTTCTTATCTGCCATCAAATTCTATGTTTCTATGTTTCTATTCTATAAAAAGTTAGTAATAGGAAATCATAGTTGCCTACCCTCCTGCATTCTGCAGGAGACTCCCTGAAATAGCAGCAATCTCCCTCTCTCCCTCATTACTCTAGCAATCTCCCTCATTTCACCTAGCCCACATTACACTGGACATTTTTGGGGTAAAAGGAATGAGAGATAGATACATTTACATTGAATCATCCCAGCATTTTAGCAAGTATAGTAGCTATTGCTAACTGCTTTGGGGCACATCTACATTTGGATATGTCATTTTACAAGATTCCTCTCAGATGTAGCAGTACGCACCCACGCTTCTAGGTGCCACGTTCACAATCTCTCCATATATGGAACTAGACACGCCCTTTTGGGTGGAGCATGACACGCCCCCTCAATGGTGTGCTGAGCTAAATTCTACTAATAACTATAATCTCCCTGAAATTAGTTTTCAAAAGTAGGCAAGTACTGTATGTAGGAAATATGCTACTTCCCTTTTGAGAGTATGTAGCATGATCAGCATTGGCAGGAGCACTGAAAGCACTGCCGGGCCCAGTTCCCATAGGAAGGGTGTGGATAATGGCTATCCCTCTTCTTAAAAACAAATATAATGTTAAATGTGTGCTGCAGTGAAGCAAGTGCATGCACCACAACAGGGAGGCACCAGAATGAGGACCAGTGGGCAGCAGAGGTGGTGGCAGAGGGAGAGGAAGGGGGTGGCAGGTGTGATTGCTCACCCCTGCAAACTAAGCAGGAAGAGAGAGTACTGACTGTCTCTGTCTTTCTCCCCAGCACATCACACAGCTGCATGTGTGCTGAAAATAGGAGAGAAGCTGCAGCAGTCACTCCTCACTCCTTCTGTCCCAACCAAACGCTGCTGTCTGTAACATGAAGGAGGTTATTCTGGTCGGTGCGTACATTTCCAAAATCTTTCGGAGCGGGCCGCACGCCACGCTGTGCGGACATCGTCCGAAGAAACGCCCATCGGACCTCCGCATACGGACGGACTCACACTGGAAGACCAGGGCGTGTTTACGGACGACATCCAAACTTTGCGTGTGCGGTGGACACTCACATATTCTGCACGGTCTTACAGCGTAAGCACAGTCTTACCGCGTCAGAACGTATGGGAACCTGCCCGTACGCACCGATGCGGTGTATTTACGCACAATTCAACACTATTATCTGAACACAGAAATCGATCACATGACCCACTTATGCAATTAGGCAACCTCATTAAAAAGTGCTTGTTTTCTATTGGAATCAATTAAATCCTAATACATACTTAAACACATTACTACTACATTCATTACACACATTAACCCTTACATCATGTGAACATAACATACATCTATATACAGTATGTACCTTTTGCTAATTTAAAATATTATAAACAATTTACACATATACTGTTTAATGTAAAAAAAACACACATACAACTTCTAACTGTTTGCAACTATTTATTCATAAGTTAACATCATCATTTAAAGGTAAAAAAAAAAAAAAAAATTCACAATATCAGGTCGGTCAGGTCCTGAATATCACCCATGACCAGCTGCATGTGGTCCCTCAATCTCAGGAGGGCCCCACGGATATCCTCATCTGCTTGGGCTGGCTCATCTGTGGACATGTTAAAAAAGGTACAATTAGTAATGATATTCATGCATACATTTAACATAGTCATACATAAATTAAATAAATGCAAGGTGACAGGTGTGTGTGTATATATATTTTGGTAGTTCAGCAACTTAACAGTGATATAGCCAGTGTGCAGAAGGAAATTGAGAACTGCGAGGCAGTTGGTTTGGATGTAGTTAAGTCTGACACCAGCAGTGATTGGCTTGCCAAACTGGAAGAAGCAGTGGACAAATTTAAAACCGAGTTGTTCTTGTTCAAAAAGAATAAGTACCGTAAGGTGAAAGAAGACTACAAAGAGCTGCGGGTTTATCCCTGGCTCTCTGGTCAGTCTATACGCAGGCCGTGGAGGGGTAACTTTGTGAGAAGAAAGAGAGGGGAATTTAAACGGCCAAACTACCAATTTACAGATATTGAGTCTAACATCTCGCAGAGTGACTCTGAACCCCCAGGGAGAGCAAACCAAAGAGTTTTTTTAGGGGAAACATCCCAAGTGAGGGCGAGAGGGCGAGGAAAAAACCCTGCAGGAGAGGGGGGGTCAAATACCGAAAAAAGCAAACCACAGAGGGACAGCAAGAGGTGATTGTGTATAACCTATCTGATTATCAACTCACCGACTCTGAGTTGACTGTATTAAATAAGGGTCTCAGTTTTGTTCAAACCCACAGGCAGAATCCGTTCGACTGTGAGGTTGAACTGTATAAGTTCCAGCGGCAGCTTAAACTGAAGGATCACTTTATTTAACATCCCAGTGTAACGTCAGGTGTGGTTGATAGTGGGAGCTTGCATCCCTTTAAAGTAAAATCGCGTTTTGATCCACAGGTTAATAACCCCTCTATAGACACGTTTATTCGACTTGTCAGACAGGACGTAATACCTCAGATCAGGCGGTCCAGGATATACAGATCCAACCTTGCCAGACCTGAGCAATTGGCGTTGAAGTCCTTGCGTGAAAATACCGCTATCATGGTTTGTCCCGCGGATAAGGGCGGGGCAACTGTGATCTTGAACCGCATTGACTATATTAATAAGGTAATGCGTCAATTGTCCGATGGGGTCTGTTATAAACAATTGAAAAATGATCCTACAGTGGGTTACAAAAAAGAGTTAGACTCTATCCTCAATATGGGGAGTTTGAATGGGTGAATTGATGAGGGCACTCAGGATTTCCTTACGCAGGAGTTTCCTAGGGTGCCATTGATTTATATCTTACCCAAGATTCATAAATCATTGGTCTCCCCTCCTGGGAGACCAATTATTTCATCTATTGGTTCCCTTTCACAGCCTGTATCACAGTTTGTGGATTACTTCCTACAGGATGTGGTACAGAACACACCATACTGGCTCAGGGATACAACTCATTTTTTGAATAGGCTTAACCAGTTTGGCATGCCATCACAAGAGTGTATTTTAGTGACGCTTGACGTCACTTCGCTCTACACTAATATTGGTCACGAGGAAGGAATGGCAGCCATCAGAAGGTGCCTGGAGTCCAGTCCACACTATGCAGGTCCACCGATTGATTTTTTGTTATTGCTTATCGGATTCATTTTGCATAAAAATTATTTTCTGTTTGATAACGCCTTTTATTTACAGTTGCAGGGGACTGCGATGGGGTCCAACATGGCCCCATCGTATGCCAACCTATTCATGTATGATTTTAAAAAAGACACATATTATGGCGGATCCAGATATTTCTCATTTTATTGCATTTTATTTACGATTCATAGACGACCTGTTCATAGTGTGGACTGGATCTCAGGTGGCACTGGATGGCTTTTTGGACAGGCTAAATACAAATGTCGGGTCTATTAGATTCACATGTACTAGTAGTGTAGACCAACTTAACTTCCTAGATGTGTTGGTGTCGAAGACACCTGAAGGTTTTCAAAACAACTCTATATAGGAAACCCACGGATAAGAATAATCTGTTACTGGCAACAAGTTTCCATCCCCAACCCCTAAAACGAGGACTGACGTTCTCGCAATTGGTGAGAGCAGCCAGGATCACGTCCAACAGGGCTCGCGGATATGATCCCACCGAGGTACAATCAGCTAAAGAGAGGTGCCTAGCCCTTAACAGGGATGAGTTGCTGACAACACGAGTAAAATGTGCTAAGGAGACCAAACTCCGGTTTCCCAACACCTATTCCATTAACTCAGGGGTGTTGAGGGGTGCCATTATGAAGCATTGGCATATACTGAAGACCGATCCTGTCTTTGGCGAATACTGTGAGCATACTCCGATGTTTTGCTATAAAAGGAGTTCTAATATCAAACAACAAGTGGTTACCACGGATGTGGGCCCGAAACCAGTGGCAAGAGCAACATGGCTGAACACTGGCACAGGTGCCAAAAAATGTACAGGCTGTGTCAATTGCAAATATATACCTAGTGGCAGTAGCTGGCAGCATCCACTGACGAAGCAGACATACTATCTTAAGCACCGGATGGACTGTACCACCAAGTATACTGTATATATTATACAGTGCCCATGTAACAAAATATACATGGGCAAAACCATTAGGATGCTTAAAAAGCGGATTAATATGCATCGCTCATCAATAAATAAAGCTCTGCTCAAGATGGATGGCAATACACCACCTGTTGCCAGGCACTTCGCCCTCAAGGGACACCGCTTGAGTGACTTTCGATTTCTCCCATTTGATTATGTCCCACCATTAAGGAGGGGTGGGGATAGACACAACTTGTTGCTCCAAAGGGAAAGTTATTGGACATACACGCTCCAATCTATGGCGCCCTTAGGCTTGAATGAGGAGCTTAATTTGGCGGTATTTCTTTAATTATAGACCCGACATTTGATTCCTTTGATCTAGTATTGTCTCTGAATGACCAAATATGAGCGATTGCTATTATGCGCATATTAGATCATTGCCTTTGTATATAGTTCTCTTTTTTCTTATGTATGCTTTTGGTGCTGGTATTTTTCTATTTTTTATGTATTTTTTGTTATTATAATTTGGGGGTGTGTCTTTGGTTGCCATGGCAGCGTTTTTTGGCGCAGTGAAGAGACAGCATTTAAGGTTATTCTTATACACAGTGGACAATGCATCCGCTTTGTGGCATTACCGCCACATTATTGCAGATTTCTGCAGCTTGTTAGTATGGTACTTTTGCTGCCTGTAGTTTCGCTGCTGAGCCGCGTTGTCCTGGCAACCGGATGTACACATCCGGCGCCTAGGAACCTTTCTTGCCTCCCTGAGCACTGAGACAGTGCATGTTAGTTCCGGGTCCCGATGTCACTTCCGGGACGCCGAGTACACGCGCTGGAGATGCAGGAAAGGCGATGGGAGGACCTGGCGCTTGTAGGTAATTTTGTTTGTATGTTATTCAGGTGTGATTTCACTATATATTGAGGCTGGTTTCATTGTATGGTTGATGCCCTATGATGAAGGTGGTTGGACACCGAAACGGACCGTCAGGGCTATGCCTGTGGATATAATTATATTGCTGTCTTCAGCTACTGCCACGGATATGCTAAGTATAATGAAACCCTGTACTTATTATCTGCTTCATTAAATTGATTTTACTGCATGTGACATGCTGAGGTGTGCTGGACCCGTCTGTCTCAAGATTGGATTGTTCTGTCTGGGGACTGATATATAATATATATATTTTTAGAGTGTAGCTCTAAGACACCGGCGCTTCTAGTTACCCATCCACATTTATATGATGTTTAATCTGGCAAGTTTTGTTGGATTGGTTGGCAGCTTAGTTCTCTAAAATCCGACTTGGTAGGTCGGCTGGAATTTTATGGAAGGGAATGGAGAGAACACAGGCGCCAAACCACAAGTGTATAATAAAGGTTTATATAACCAATCTATACCAATAACACAAGTTTCAATTAAAAAGACATTTTAATTAAGAATCAAGGTAAATACAATATAAAAAAAGTTTGTAAAAATTGGACAATATAAATAAGTATATAAAAAAACACAATTGATATAAAAGGGTAGCGGGTGGGGGATGGGAGCAATGGGTTAAAGGGTATTTCAAGACAAGGCACATAAGTCAAAGACCATAGTTCTTGGTACTTAGCTTATGAAAAGAGGAAGGATAGTATTATCCTTTTAGGGTTCGTGGAGCAGAGCATTAGTTCCACAGCTGATTAGCATAGAGGATTCAAGGAATGTCCCAACGCGTTTCGTCCACCTATGGACTTCTTCAAGGGGAGCAGGATAGTAAGGGGGTGTTCAGTAGGGGTTTATATACCATGTTTGATCAGATGGGGGTGTGGTTAGTGCCGGAACCGGAAGTGTCCGTTCCGATTGATCTTAGCCTAAAGGATGCCAATAACTCAGTCCCGATGGCTAGGGTTAGTCTGTTATAATCTGGCCTCCTTGCGAGTGCCATTATATGTAGTATTCTCTATTTATTTCTTTGCGGTGCCGATCGCATCCTGATCGTGAGTTCCGGATGTTCCTTTGTTGCCGGAAGCGCGTCATCGTACTCCGTCTGTGGAACGCGGAAGTTCTTTCTTTGAAGCGCAGATCTCTTTTGCTGTTACCGGCATCATTCATATGGAACGCGGAAGTCTTTCAGCATTGGTCTCTAGTGGAACGCTTTGTATAGAGTTGTTATGGAAACCGTCTAGACATCTGGCTGCCGTATCACGTATTGTGTGATATCAGGTTTTCTCACATCAAGTTCAGTGGATGCTACAATAAAGTGTAAACGGTTAGACTACAATTCCAATATGTTTATTCCTTGGGGGAATACTTGATGTAAGTTCTTTTACATATCTATATGCATACGAAAATTAGCATAAAAAATATTTGCATAAAAAATATATATATATATTTCTTATAGAGCTAATTTTCACATATTTCTAAAAGTGGTTGTTGTGCATGGTGAACCCCTATATGATCATTAATCTTTAGCAAGCAAGTGACATTATAGGGAATATATCCAAGTGATTATAAATATATATATATACAAAGTGAATAAGGTGAATATATTTATTTCGTGAGATTCATTTGTAAAAAGTGGTAGTTGGTCAGTTTTCAGTGATAAGGTCCATATAATTATATTCAGCTTTTTGCTGTTAGTTGGTGAGGTCAGTGTCGGAGCTAACTTGTTCTTTTTCATTTTTATTCATTTCATTCTGTTTTTTTCTTTTTCATTAATTCATTGCTGAGTTCTTGGTACCAGGTTTCTTCAGATAAGTGTTTTCGGTTGGTAATTCTTATCATCTTATATAAACGGGAATGTTGCTTGTGGAAGTTGGAATGTGTCTTTCACGTGTCCCTCTTCTTTTCTACAGACATTCACCAGTTCTATATGGTGCTCCCCCTTTACACTTTTCTATGCGAAACCCAATTTTCCCCGGTGGTCTCCCTCCCGAGTACTTGTTGGGCCCACTGCTTATTTGCTTCCGAGTTCGGATGGAATCGGGCTTGTGCAGAGTGGTATGATCGCATTTTCGTGTATTAGGTGTCACTTACATATAGACTGGGATATCTATGATCACAGTTCATAGAAATGGAGCTATTTCATAGCTTTCGTTCAGGCCATGGGGCGACAAGGTGTTTAATTCATAGATCCAAAACATTTCTCGTTGTGACAGTCTTTTCGCTAGATCTCCACCTCGTGGGCCTAGGGTAACATGTTCAATGGTTGTGAACGTTAGATCTTCAACAGATGAGTTATGATGATTCAAAAAATGTCTGGATACAGAGTGGGTCGTGAGTTTGTTCCTGATGTATCTAATATGTTCCTGTATCCTCAATTTCAGGGGGCGTTTGGTTTTTCCTATGTATTTCAATTGTATTTAGAGTGCTCATGTAGCTTGAAATACATAGGAAAAACCAAACGCCCCCTGAAATTGAGGATACAGGAACATATTAGATACATCAGGAACAAACTCACGACCCACTCTGTATCCAGACATTTTTTGAATCATCATAACTCATCTGTTGAAGATCTAACGTTCACAACCATTGAACATGTTACCCTAGGCCCACGAGGTGGAGATCTAGCGAAAAGACTGTCACAACGAGAAATGTTTTGGATCTATGAATTAAACACCTTGTCGCCCCATGGCCTGAACGAAAGCTATGAAATAGCTCCATTTCTATGAACTGTGATCATAGATATCCCAGTCTATATGTAAGTGACACCTAATACACGAAAATGCGATCATACCACTCTGCACAAGCCCGATTCCATCCGAACTCGGAAGCAAATAAGCAGTGGGCCCAACAAGTACTCGGGAGGGAGACCACCGGGGAAAATTGGGTTTCGCATAGAAAAGTGTAAAGGGGGAGCACCATATAGAACTGGTGAATGTCTGTAGAAAAGAAGAGGGACACGTGAAAGACACATTCCAACTTCCACAAGCAACATTCCCGTTTATATAAGATGATAAGAATTACCAACCGAAAACACTTATCTGAAGAAACCTGGTACCAAGAACTCAGCAATGAATTAATGAAAAAGAAAAAAACAGAATGAAATGAATAAAAATGAAAAAGAACAAGTTAGCTCCGACACTGACCTCACCAACTAACAGCAAAAAGCTGAATATAATTATATGGACCTTATCACTGAAAACTGACCAACTACCACTTTTTACAAATGAATCTCACGAAATAAATATATTCACCTTATTCACTTTGTATATATATATATTTATAATCACTTGGATATATTCCCTATAATGTCACTTGCTTGCTAAAGATTAATGATCATATAGGGGTTCACCATGCACAACAACCACTTTTAGAAATATGTGAAAATTAGCTCTATAAGAAATATATATATATATTTTTTATGCAAATATTTTTTATGCTAATTTTCGTATGCATATAGATATGTAAAAGAACTTACATCAAGTATTCCCCCAAGGAATAAACATATTGGAATTGTAGTCTAACCGTTTACACTTTATTGTAGCATCCACTGAACTTGATGTGAGAAAACCTGATATCACACAATACGTGATACGGCAGCCAGATGTCTAGACGGTTTCCATAACAACTCTATACAAAGCGTTCCACTAGAGACCAATGCTGAAAGACTTCCGCGTTCCATATGAATGATGCCGGTAACAGCAAAAGAGATCTGCGCTTCAAAGAAAGAACTTCCGCGTTCCACAGACGGAGTACGATGACGCGCTTCCGGCAACAAAGGAACATCCGGAACTCACGATCAGGATGCGATCGGCACCGCAAAGAAATAAATAGAGAATACTACATATAATGGCACTCGCAAGGAGGCCAGATTATAACAGACTAACCCTAGCCATCGGGACTGAGTTATTGGCATCCTTTAGGCTAAGATCAATCGGAACGGACACTTCCGGTTCCGGCACTAACCACACCCCCATCTGATCAAACATGGTATATAAACCCCTACTGAACACCCCCTTACTATCCTGCTCCCCTTGAAGAAGTCCATAGGTGGACGAAACGCGTTGGGACATTCCTTGAATCCTCTATGCTAATCAGCTGTGGAACTAATGCTCTGCTCCACGAACCCTAAAAGGATAATACTATCCTTCCTCTTTTCATAAGCTAAGTACCAAGAACTATGGTCTTTGACTTATGTGCCTTGTCTTGAAATACCCTTTAACCCATTGCTCCCATCCCCCACCCGCTACCCTTTTATATCAATTGTGTTTTTTTATATACTTATTTATATTGTCCAATTTTTACAAACTTTTTTTATATTGTATTTACCTTGATTCTTAATTAAAATGTCTTTTTAATTGAAACTTGTGTTATTGGTATAGATTGGTTATATAAACCTTTATTATACACTTGTGGTTTGGCGCCTGTGTTCTCTCCATTCCCTTCCATAATATATATATATATATATATATATATATATATATATATATGTATATACAGACATATATAAATATATATATGACGCATACATCTATACATACATGCATACATACTAGATGGAAAGCCTGTTTTTTTCCCTCTACCCTTTACTCTGTAGAACACCTCACAGTCATAGTGCTCCTTCTGAATCCAAACCCACCCATGACTAAGCTCTGAGAAGCATGTCATGAGCTCCACCAATAACAACTCATCAAAAAGCGCTCAGTGTCTGTTATATAATGGAACGTGGCATGGGACTTAGTCAACTCTCAGGAATGCACAGTACATTTGTGCAATCAAGCATGGCTTGCCTGCTGATGGTCTGCTCCATAAATCATTGTCATAATGCCAGGTAGGTGAAGCTGCAGCACTAACCCACTCCCATGCACAAATTAATTATTAAGACAAAATCAACACACAATTATGGTGCCAACAATACATGCAGACCGCAGGGGGTGGTTAGCTAGAGGAGGGCCCAGGGCCACTGACCACTTGTGACTCCATTCTAAGCCACGCCTGTCCATACTCCATTTATGCCATACTTAATCTAGTTTAGAAATATCAATCAACTGTAAACTCTATTCACCTATATGAGGCTACAGATTGTACGCTTGCAGCAGGGACATGTAACCCTTAGAGGAGCACGTCATCCCTTTCTTCCAGGATACAGATTAACTACACTGGTTCAGTGGCACTTAAAATCGACCTGAAAGCCATCCCCACAACCTGTGTCATTAATATATGTCCAGGATGAAAGGGATGGTTTGGCCACCCTATCTAACCCCTAAGTGTGTCTGTTGCTACCCAGTTTGTTTGATGACTTTATAGTATTTTAATACACAATTGATTCACCAGTGCTACATAGCAAATAGTAGATTACAAAAGGAATAATTACTCTTTATGAATACATACCACTTTCGTCCGCATGCACCACCTCACAGGCCTCCTCCTACACCTCCTCCTCTTCATCCCTGGCCTCCTCCACCGCCACCTCCTCCTCCTCCACTGCCTCCGCCACCTCCTCCACTTCCTCCACTTCCTCCACTTCCTCCTCCGCCTCCACTTCCTCCGGCACCACCTCCTCCACCATCTCCTCCGTCACCTCCTCCTGGGCCTGCCCCGCCTCTGCCTCCTCCCTTGCCTGGCGCACTCGATCCCGTGCTGGTTTGGAGAAAAAAAACATTAGTGCCAATTGGGGGTCATTGGGACAGATGTATTAAGCCTTAACAAGCAATCAATGCAAAGGTGATACGTAGAGATAAATGTCCAGGCAATCATCTCCTTACTGGCTTTTATCAAACACAGCCTGTAACATGCCAGTTCTGATGTGCCATTTTGCCCATTTTAAGCATCACAAACAATAACCCTACACAATTACATATTATATCCACATTACAGGATGTCAAACAGGAAGTACCACACATATAGTGTATGCCATGTTTAACTCTTGATCAGCCAGGTTACCTTATTGGCTTAAAAAAGGTCATGGAAGCAATAATGTACAATTGGCCATTTAATGTGTAAACACTCACATCATGCAATGCTGGCCCTGATTTGCTGGAGCAAATCCGGCTGTCGCCGCATCAGATCTGACCATCGCCGCTCCAGCTGAGCAATGGTCCTCCGCACCTGGGTGCGCGCGAATATGCGCCTGCGGGCCACTGCGTAGGCATGGCGCTTCTGCCTATTCGTTATAAAGGGGCCCGCACGCCCCAGCCTGGTCTCCATAACGGAGACCAGTGCCCTGAGCTCCGCGGGCGAGAATGGGGCTGCTCTCCCATAGGCCGCCATCTTAGCAATGGCACAATTAAAGCAATCATGTCCTGTAATTGGTTGTTCAGAGTGATATTTGGTATTAACTTTATTGTTCATTTTGTCATTAACAGCGTGTATGCGCCACAACAGACGGCTAAACCATTGCATCACAAAACAACACTTGCTGTAGCTTTGCATAGCTGAGCTGACCTTGCCATTACTTAGTATCTCCAAAACAGACAGGGTGAAAGAAGTTTGGAATCCATTATATTCGCCAAACATGGGTGAAAACAACAGGTGAAATAGTGTGCATCACTAGCCAGTTACACCTAACTCTACAAGGTACTAAACTAGACAGCTTTATTATAGTAAAAGCTATACACCAGAAACATAGCAAATAGTGCAAGACCTTTTCCCAATATTAGGCCATGGTGCCATGTGAACACTTACCTTCTACCGGCCCACACTAGAGATGTGGAATGAATTGTACCTAGCTTCAAGCCAGTATTTGGAGACCTTTCATATGTGATTTGAATGCAAGCACTGATTACTATTGCCTGAGTGGTGGACTGGATTAACATATACAAAAACAAGTATAGGATATGACCTTTCTGTGGCGCAATGCAGCCTCTAGTCCGTACTAATCCTCGGTTATCACCCAAATAACCAAACACAATAGTAAACAAAAAACAAAAGGTGGACTTTCCAAACTTTTAAGGCGCAATCAGTCCAGATATTATCCGACCGTTCGAAGGCTCATTCAGTCTCTCTTGTCTGATTGATCCAGTGTTTCTCGGGGGAAATCAGAAACAATAACAACCATCAGTTAGATATAAATCAACAGGGGACGGTTTCAACTGTTGGTGAGGAAGCGAAAAAATGTAAGTGGGCGTACCCTACTCACAGTGTGACAGGTGGTGTAAATACACGTAGCGGGTACTTGTCCTGCCGGTGAGTCTTCTATGATCTCTTTCAGTGAAGATGGCAATACATATATATGTGGCGGGTATTGATCCTGCTGATGGATTTTCTAGGATTTCCACTTAACCTCTCAGTGACGTATATGCCGTGTAGAGTGAAATAAAAATAAACAACAATGTGTAACTCTATTTTAGTGCACACATTATTTTTAAAGTGTGTTTAGCACTAGAGTGTCCCCATAGGCGCACCTCACTCACTTGGAATCAGGGTGAGGTACACGTATAAAGGTTTCTTTGTATTTAAAAAAGTATTTAGTGCAATTCAGGTGATAGGCGCACCTCACTCACTTGAAGACAGGGTGAGGTACACATATAAAGGTTTCTTGATATTCAAACGGTATAAAGTGCAGCTAAAAGTGATAGGCGCACCTCACTCACTTGAAGTCGGGGTGAGGCACACTTATAAAGGTTTCTTTGTACTCAGAGAGTATTAAGTGCAATACAGGTGATAGGCGTACCCCACTCACGGTTCTTATGGAGATTCGAAAACCCGTAGCAGTTTCTTTGCCTTTGTGTGTGTTACATTAAAGCTTTCTGATGATTATCAGGATTTTTCTCCATCCGAGGGGTGTGTATACAAATAAAGAAGAAAAAACAATGTGTAGACCTATAACGGGCTCCCCATAAATTTGTTATGGTAAAAGATTTTTGATTCACCCACTTAGATTAGTGAGATTACTCAGAGTGCTCTCGTACCGAAACTCACACTGGGTGGTGCTCTTAACAAGTGCATAAAGGTATCTTTCTTATGAGTGCCACAACTCCGTGAAATCTTATCCGTCACCAAAAGAGAAATCAATAGTACCCCATGATGCTGGGAGAATTTGGAATGATGATGGCGTACCCGAACTTACAGTTAGACAAGTGTCTGAACTCCTATAATGGTTTCTTTAACACTGTATTTGCTGGTCATCTGTTTCAGAGGTATTACTTCCAGATGTATAGCCGGCATGTACAGAGTAAGAAAAAAGTGTTTTCAAAAACCAATCCCACCACATGGGATTATCTCAACACTATGGCAATAGACTCTTTTCTCCTTCATAAAAAATTGATTTTATTCTCGCTCTAAAAGATCCTCCATCCCCATGATGGTTGGATCACACAGTCCAAAAACAGTTAGTAAGACCCACAATGGTCAGACATGCAATATAAAATACAACAAAAAATAAAAAAATTCAGAAAAAAATATTTTCTAAAAAATTTAAAAAAGAGGAATCCAATACATACATCCAATGTTGGGCATAAAGAGATGATGGCTGCTCACTCTCCACACTGGTTGTCGACGCGTTTCGGTGTTACCACCTTTCTCAAGACATCACATAACATATGGCATGGGTAAGTGTCATTTGTTGTACATACCAACCAAGTGCACAGTACAAATGTACATTCACATATAGATTTCATGTCTGGCCACAGTTTTAGGTGTTTATTGGTGTTGAAATCTGCCATTAACTACTAAATCAGACTTAGCAAGTATGCCTAGTTTTGTACTATTTTTTTCCCGCTGGTATGGGCGTGGCCTATGCGCCGCACGATCTACGCTGCCGTACGGAACGCTGCCGCACGGAACGCAGGGTGTCGCTGATGTACGCCAATTACAGAAATAGTATATAAAGGTGTGCTAGAAAGCCAAAAAGTTGTTGCAAACATGGCTGGATCTCAATCTGAGGGAGACCAGGAGTGCCAGGAACTCTTTGCTCGCCTGGACTCCAGCACCTCCTATGTGCCCCTCACCACAGACCAGCCAGTGGGAGAAGAGCAGCCAGCTGGCCCATCAACATCAGCCCAATCTGCAGCTGGCCCATCAACATCAGCCCAATCTGCAGCTGGGCCATCTTCTGCCTCAGCAGAATCATTTGGAACACAGCAGGTGGCTTCCCAACAGAGTAGCCTGGCCAGCACTTCAAGTACAGCGACAGGTGGCCATGGCCGTGGCCGTAGGCGTGGCCGAAAGATGCCAACAGAGGAACCAAGCAGCAGGAACATGGCATTCGAAGCGCAGGAGCTTGCCATACTGGTACTCCGCGCACGGGATTGTATCGAGTGTCCACATGACAGGTTGACACACACAAGGAGATGGAAGATTTGGGAGGACATAACTGCGGAGATTAATGCGGTAGCTCCACAAGTTCGTGAGACGGAGCACGTCAAGAAGAGGCAAGTTCATGTGTGTTACATTTGAGCAGTACAAGACCAGTAATGTTTAAATGAGTTGTTAGATGGAGTTGGTAAATGGTCTTTCACGTTGCTTGAATCCACAGACATGATTGCCATGTCATTTAATCGATAGTTATTGTAGGGTGAGTGTGAATGTATCTTCTAAGGGTTGGTTTTATAGTTTAATAGAATGTAAGTTTTGTGTAATGAAGCACATGTTGTAATCTGTTGCAGATTGCAATGGCTGCTACAGCAAACATCAGGAGTGACATGTAGTAATATGTCAACTTTGATTGCAGGTGGCACGACTTCAAAACCAACCTCAAGAAGAAACTGACCAAATGGTGGGAACACAGCCACACCTCTGGGGCTGGCCCCATGCCAGGCTGCCTGAAGCTCACCCCCCTGGAGGAGATGGCCGAGTGCTGCATTGCAGTAGAGGAGGGCCGGGGGGTGAGCAACATGGATAGCGAGGCCCCAGCGGAAGTCTTTGCTGCTTTTGTTGAAGGTAATTATTTGCCATGGCATAAGTAGTTGGTACTAATTTTCTTGGAATGTGTTGTAATTGTAATTTTCTCTTTCACCAGCATCCCCACCGCTTGGTCAAGAATCTCTTGAGGAGGTGGAGGAGTCTGTGCCACCTGCCACCAGTGGCAGGCATGTGCAGCAGCAGCAGCTACTGGCCGAACCGGATTACCACAGGTGGGTGCAGGTGCTTGGGCAAATTCACCAGCAGGGAGACTTAGCATCAGAGCGGATGCGTAGGACCGAGGAGGTCATGCAGGGTTTGGTCAGCACCCAGCAGACAATAGATGGGAGCCTGCAGGCTATTGCTGAGGCCCAGCAGGCCATGGCTGGCACCCAGCAGTCAATAGCTGCAAGCCTGCAGGTGCTGGCAGATCAAGCCCTGCGCCAAAATGACCTCCTCCTCCACCATAATGAGCTTATGGTGGAGCTAGTTTCCAGCAGTAGGGCCCAATTGTCATCCGTTTCTGGTGCATTTCCACCAGCAGCACTCCCTGCTGGCAGAGGGGGAACAACATCCCCCCCCCCTCACCAGCATCTGCTTCACCTGGGCCACCATCCCAACGTGGCCGTGGCCGTGGCCGAAGAGCTGCTGCACGTGGCAAGGAGCCTACCAGGGCCAAACGTGCCCGCAAATGAACTTGTGTCCGCATTAATCTCCACCCTTATGTCTTCCCAAATCTTTCATTTAGCTGTGTGTGTCAGCATCCTGTGTCCAATCCCGTGCAGAGGGTACCCACATTTGCCCTCGGTTCGAATGTCTTGTTTGGTTCCCCTGTTGCCCTCTTTCGGCTACTATTACTGTCTGCTGTATTTGAAGTGTTGGTGCTATACTTTTGTTGTGAAGCCACCTGATGTGTTCCTAATGATTCTGCTGTGGCTATGTATGTCAAAAATACATTTATTTTTTATTTTTTATTTGTGTGCATTCCTGCCATGGTACCTTTTAATTTGTTGCATGTGTCAAATAACATGCTTTCCATTTTCTTTTTGAAGTTATTGTAATAAATTTTTATTTTGATCCCCAAATGTGTGGTTTAATTGGTAAATGTAGAAGTGACATGTCTATTTCTATTAGTGATAGTAAGTTCTATCCATTGGTTGCAGTGTAAATGTGTGTCCAAACTGCAGCATATATTTGTGTGTTTAGTAATGGTCCATTTAAGCTGCAATGGTTCCAATTGAAGCAATGAGAAGCGTGTAATTAATGAGTAATGAGTAAAGGAGTGGATTGTATTGTGTTCAGCTGACATTGGTTGAGGTGCGCCCGTAGTGATTAGGCGTTCCCATTGCCTAGCGCATGACCGAGTGGTGTCCGCAAACAAATACTTGCTTATGGACACCGCATATTTCTAGCCTTTTGGTTCGCGTGCATTCGGTGTGCTGTCCGAATGCACGCCTACCAGAATGAGTGCACTCCCTCGTGCACGCCCATGTTTACGCCCCGTTTAGCCCACTTTGAAACTACACCCCTGTGTAGTTCCGAATGACGCCCATATTACGCCCATATTTCCCGAGTGATTGCGGTGCACATTTCTGTACGGTATTAGTGAGAACAAGTACGGAGACCATGCGTGGCACATGCGCATAGCGTTGCCCACGCATGCGCAGACGGCTAAAAAACGCCATCCGTAAGAATTCGGGAAAGTACGCACAGACCAGAATAAGGCCCGAAAGGAGGGGACAAAGGAACCAGTAAAACTACATCCTAGGACTTGACCAGAAAATTATGTTGGGGTTGCACCCCTTTGTTCTTGGAACGCCCTGTATGCCACTGCTACCCCTTCCCTGCGCCCAAATGGCCATAACCTGTCAATCTGGCTTCACCTTAGGGAGCTCTATGTGTACAAGTGATCTTACAGACTACACATACAGTATATAGTACATATTGTGCACATACTGTACACAGACCTCAAATTATTAGAGTTGTACACAAACTCTTGTGCATTTCTATATCTGGCCATGTATTTGCTGTTGCAATCTCCCCAGTACACTGTGTGCTGCCCATCAGATGGAGAACTGCTTCCCCCCCCCCCCCCCCCCCCAGTAGTCTACAGCAGATATAAACAAATTATTAGTTATAAGCAGAGCCGGATTAAGGTGGGGCTCTGGGGGTACATATACCCAGGCCCCCCTCTCAGAAAGGGCCCCTTCCACAAATCCTTACAAAGAGCCGCTGGTGCATGGCTGCGACAGCTCAATTCTACAACAATGTGTGCTGGTGCTCCATGAGTGACTGCAGGGAGGTAGGAGGCAGGGTCTCGACATACACAGCCGCAGCTGTGCTGGGAGAAGGACAGGGGAATGTGATGCAGGCCTGTAGCCTGCAGAGCCTGCCTCCCCATATGGTGGCTTTCCGGTAGCAGCTCCCTCCCTGCACCCCCCGTTCGCATTGTCAGGTGACCTGTGGCACCACATTCCCATCTAGCAGGAAGCCAGTGGCACCCCCTCCCCACATGGAGGACGCCCCTTCCCCCCTCCCCCACACAACGGGCAGCCCGGTGCACCCACCCTCCCTGCACAAACAGCGTGTGGCTGCAGAGCAGTCAGCCTGTAGAACCCTCCTCCTCACACAGTTGGCAGAGCCCCAGGCCTGGAAACATGAAGATACAGGTTGAGTATCCCTTATCCAAAATGCTCAGATCCAGAAGAATTTTGGATAACGGATTATTCTGTATTTCAGAATATTAATATACAGTATTTCAATGATGTATCTTGAGGTATCTTGCATTTATGTTGTATAACAACATCAATCACATGAAATACACACACATATATTTTATTTGCGCATAAAACAAGGTTTCAAAACATGAAACAAAGTTTGTGTACAATCTCAGATACTGAATTTGAATGCCAAGCAATCATGTTCTTGCCCATATTTAGTGCCAGTTACATATCTTGTCCCCAGTAGTGCTGTTACAGATGTTCCCAGTAGTGCTGTTACAGATGTCCCCAGTAGTGATGTTACAGATGTTCCCAGTAGTGCTGTTACAGATGTCCCCAGTAGTGCTGTTACAGATGTTCCCAGTAGTGCTGTTACAGATGTTCCCAGTAGTGCTGTTACAGATGTTCCCAGTAGTGCTGTTACAGATGTCCCCAGTAGTGCTGTTACAGATGTTCCCAGTAGTGCTGTTACAGATGTTCCCAGTAGTGCTGTTACAGATGTTCCCAGTAGTGCTGTTACAGATGTCCCCAGTAGTGCTGTTACAGATGTTCCCAGTAGTGATGTTACAGATGTTCCCAGTAGTGCTGTTACAGATGTTCCCAGTAGTGCTGTTACAGATGTTCCCAGTAGTGCTGTTACAGATGTTCCCAGTAGTGCTGTTACAGATGTTCCCAGTAGTGCTTTTAACAAACAAAACAAAAAAATGTTTTCTGGAATGCATGGTTTTCAGAATAATTAGGATAACAGATATTTGGATAATTATTACTCAACCGTATTCAGGGTATACTTGGCCCTGTTCCTTTATTTCAGTGGTGCCCCCACATTCAGATGGGCACACACAAAAATATAGCTGCTGTATCTAACTGTAATTTATACATAAAACATATTCACACCAGTTTCCACTGTAGTCCACTGGGCTCCCATGTAGAGATCAAGTGGCGTAAGTTCATCCATGAAGCCTGGAGGCAAGAAAAAAGTTGGTGCCCCCCATAGATAGATAGAAAGAATGTCAGTAGGGGGGGGGGGGGGGGCGTCAGCAGGGCCGGCAGCAGAAATCTTGGGGCCCTGTAACCCTCTTCTGCATGTACCAATAAATGTATTGCCAAGACACTGGAATACTAGAAAAGAGTATGATGATGTCAGGGATTCCCGTCATCTGTTTGTGTGTGGCGGCTGGGCTCGCTAGCAGTCAGGGCGCTAAGCCTGCAGCCATAGGCCTGCACAGCACATTGTATTAGGGGGTGCACCATCAAAAGGTTGTGTCTAGCACCGCCTATTGGGCTTGTCTCACACTGTATCACCACCAATAAGGCGTGTCTACCATCATCTATTGGCACTTGCATACAATATAAACCGTCTCTCAGCCGCACCATAATCTTCTGCATATTTTCAGTTATAATCTTCTGATTACTCTGTGTAACAGTACATGCAAATAAAGTCACAAACATATGGATGACGCAGGTATGTAGTGATATGGGTGACGCAGGTGTGTAGTGGTATGAGTGACGCAGGTGTGTAGTGGTATGAGTGACGCAGGTATGTAAGTGAGACTAATTGCGGTAGTGGTCTGCTATGTGTTAGCTAGGGAATGACATGACAGTCCAAGGATGAAGAGTACATCAAACTCCACACAGAGTTTCACCAAAAATAAACAATAAGCACACAGCGGTGCATCAATGGCCACCTCCTTACTTCCCCGACACTTCCTTGACAACATTGTAACAACAAAGCAAAATTCCCCTTTAAGTGTTTAACCATCAACTACATGCTACTCTGTTGTCATGATTCACTGGAGTCTTCGGTGGTGTAGCTAGTGAACATAACACATGGCGATGTATGGGGTAAAAGGCAAGCATGAAAAGTGCAAACATGAGTCACAGTAGTTGATATGACAAGGTGGCTAATTCTGTGGGGCAATGCATGCGGGTGTGGTATAGTAGCCCGACAGTCGGGATTCCGACAGTCATTAGTCAGACGTCGGAATCCCGACTGCACAGCGTGGGGAGCGCAATGAAGCCCCTTGCGGGCTCGCTGCGCTCGCCACACTGCGGGCACGGTGGCGAGCTGTGCTCGCCACCTATTTTATTTTCCCTCTATGGGGGTCATGGACCCCCACGAGGGAGCAGTCGGGATTCCGACGTCGGAGGAATGACTGTCGGAATCCCGACTGTCGGGGAGCCGTCAGGCACCCATGCATGCAACAAGATATATATATATATATATATATATATATGGACAAAGGCGGGGGTTGTTCGGAGTGCGCTCAAATCGTACCACCTGGCGATTGCATATGATTACAGTAATATCACAGTCACAATTTCTATGCAGTGTAATTCCGATGTTTTCCTCAATAAAACGAAGACTTCATTCGGATAATTTTTATTTATTAAAAAGAGCCCAACGCGTTTCGTCTAAACGACTTCATCAGGGGCAACGCAATTCATAAAATAATTGAAACAGAAGGATTTATCCTTACATCGAACAATGAGTGTAAAATCAATAAACGGTAGTAGAAAAAGTAGCAATCAGCTCCACTGCAGGTTAAAAGACTTTGTACCTGCAGTGGAGCTGATTGCTTGTCCAGATTGTGTAGGACTTGCTTCTCACTGCTGGAAAATTCCTGTCTTTTGAATAAACATCCCATAGTGGGCACACCGTATCCTGTTAACACGGTATCAGTATTATTCAGTGCCTGTGGGCCATTGACTGGTTTTACCTGGAATAATGTTTTCTACTACCGTTTATTGATTTTACACTCATTGTTCGATGTAAGGATAAATCCTTCTGTTTCAATTATTTTATGAATTGCGTTGCCCCTGATTAAATCATTTAGACGAAACGCGCCGGGCTCTTTTTAATAAAGAAAAAATTATCCAAATGAAGTCTTTGTTTTATTGATGAAAACATCGGAATTACACTGCATAGAAATTGTGACTGTGATATTACTGTAATCATATGCAATCGCCAGGTGGTACGATTTTGAGCCCTTCAGATCGCCGGGGCCCATCACAAATGTCCCCCTTGACCCCCCCTGTCCCTGGCCCTGGGCGTCAGGAAGGTGAGGAAATGAGAGGGGAAAGCGAGATAGTGTCAGAGAGAGAGGGGTGTCAAGTAAAGAGAGAGAGAGGGGAGTCAGACAGAGAGATAGAGGTGTCAGAGAGAGAGCAAGTGAGAGGGGGTGAGAGCGAGAGGGGGTGAGAGAGTGATGACCTGGGAGTCAACACAGACTGTAGACGGCCTGGAAGCCGAAGGGCTGGGAGCCGACACGGGCAGTTGATGGCCTGGGAGCCGACACGGGCAGTTGATGGCCTGGGAGCCGACATGAGCAGTTGATGGCCTGGGAGCCGATGGAGAGTTCGTCTGGCCCAGGAGGGTATGTTGGCCTGGGAGCCAATGGGGAATCTGTCTGGCCTAGGAGCCAGGAGGGTATGTTGTCCTGGGAGCCATAGGAGAGTCTGTCTGGCCTGGAAGCCAGAAGGGTACATTGGTCTGGGAGCCACAGGAGAGTCGGTCTGGCCTGGAAGCCAGAAGGGTACGTTGGCCTGGGAGCCAATGGAAGGCATTGTCGGCCAGGGAACCAATACTGTATTCTTCAGCCTGGGAGCCCGTGATGGTTGCAGAATCGACCTGGGAGTCGTGATGGCAGCGTCGACCTGGGAGTCGTGATGGCAGCGGGGACCTGGGAGTCGGTGATGGCAGTGTAGACCTGGGAGTCGGTGATGGCAGCGTCGACCTGGGAGTTGGTGATGGCAGCGTCGACCTGGGAGTTGGTGACAGCAGTGTTGACCTAGGGAGTCTGTGACGGCAGCGTCAACCTAGGGAGTTGGTGACTGTGTCGGTCTGGCAACCGATAATCCTGTGCTGCACTCGGGAAGCTGACTGTAAGCTGGACGCTGTAGATAATATAACAGCAGCTACAGCAGGTGGAATTAGCCAGGCAAGGTGGTAGTAGTAACAACAACAGCAGCAGCAGGATAAGTTTCACTGTAGCAGATAATCAGGAGCCTTGGAGTCAGCCTCTGGGGAACACTCAGGAGAATGACGAGTGAGGTTTAGAGTTGACGCCTGTGTCGACTAGGGAATCGAAGATGGTAATGGCCCTTTAAGAGACAATAGCAAACTCTGCTGAAGAATGCTGGAGTACTCTATCAAGCAGTGTAGCTAGGTGCCATGGTGCCCGGAGCCATGGCAGGTTTCGCACCCCCCACACACACACAAATCCCCCAAAACCCATGATTATGGTTATTCCCCATGATCCAATATTTACTTAAAAACTAAAATCCACCTTGATGTGACAGACATCTTGATGGGACAGAGGAGGCACAGCAGGGCGGCAGTCAGAAGCAGTCAGTCAGCCTCCTTCCCAGGCTGCAGCCAGCGCTTGGGATGGAGTGATGATGACACTGCTGCAGCCAGGGAGGAGAGAGTGTTGCAGGGGCAGGGGAGGAGTGTCCTCCTGATATTCTGCGCAGCGCTGACCGGTCGGCTCGTCATCACAACCGACTGAGCGGGC
Source organism: Crinia signifera (assembly GCF_055691185.1). NCBI lineage: Eukaryota > Metazoa > Chordata > Amphibia > Anura > Myobatrachidae > Crinia > Crinia signifera. The sequence continues at coordinate 133,817,982 of NC_139222.1, read as the reverse complement.
CCGAGCAGCAGCAGCTTTGGACATGGAGAAGAAGACCGCCCATGACGTCATTGGTTTGCGGACCGTGGCAGCAGAGTGAGCAGCACTGCAGGCAGGCAGGCACCGGGCCGCGCAAGGCAGCCGCAGGCTCAGAGGCTGGGCTGAAAAAGCAAGCGAGTCCTGGACTCCCGGGTCATTTGCGGAGGGGGCGTCGCCCTGTGCCCCTTTAGCGCCTGGTCTAAAGCCAAGGTCACTTACAATACAATATATCAAAACCTAACTGCAGCTCAGGTCTAGTGTCTGTCAGTGCCCACAGGCTTAGTGCATGAAAATCTAGCCCCTGGGCTTAAAGCCTGACCTATTGGGGTCTGAGGCCTAATGCCAGGCTATGGAGCCCACGGGCCTAGCATCCAGTTCAGGCACAACGGGCCTACAGACCAGATACAGGGCCATGGGCCGAATGCCCAGCTAACTGAACCACAGGCCTAACAATTAGACAAACAATTGAATGGCCACGGGCCGAGAGGGCCCGACTAAAGTGCCCACAGGCCAGAGGGGCCTGATTCTGCCCACGGGACTAATGCTTGAACATTAGGTGGTCCAGTTTAGGGGTAGGTGGCCACTAGTCACCCACCTGAAATTGGGAGAGGCCGCAGGGGTAGCTTAATTAGCTCTTTGCATCCCACCCCTGATGGCCTCTCCATGACCCACCGTCTTCTTCTCTTCTGCTACTCGCCCATCCAGGCCAGTGAAGTCGCCGCTTCTTTGCCTCTTCAGCGGCCGACGGAGCTCTTCTGTCCATCGTCGCTGTCTTTTTCTGTCCGCAGCATCTTCTTTCTTCTTCTGGAGCTCTCCTGCACTCTGACGACGGGGTCTGGTCTTCTTCAGCTTCCTCCGTCAGATGCCAGGGGCAAAGCCGAGTACGGTGCAGTAAGTGCTGATTGGCTCACCACGGCCATTTCCATTGGATGCTGATTCTGGAGCTTTGATTTGCTCCCCAATGGCCTCTTCCATTGGCGGCAAAAAGGCGCCAAATTTCAAACAGCCGCCACACCGATCCCCACCGCCACACTGTCAGTGCTGGGATCGGACATTTGATCCCAGCTCTGCCTGGAGCTGGGTCCCGCTTGGGACACAGCTCCCTCTGCCCCTGACACTGCTGCTCCAGTACTGGGAGCAGGAGACCTGTCCCAGCACTGGGGCACATTACTACACCCTCCTGGGGTAAAAACATTTAGGGGGTACATAAATGAGTTTATTGTAAATTAAGGTTAAGTAAATAAGGTATGTGTCTGTTTATGTGTCAACATCTGTCTGTATGTTCGTTTCCGACTGTCCGTATCAGTGTGTCAATGACCCGCCGCCCATCACACTGATGTTGATCCCATATGTACTAACATATGTGATCAACATTCCAATGCAGTGACTAAGGCCCCTCAATACCTGTGAGGTGGTGTGCTCCCCCCATGCTGGGAAGCAGAAGCAAGCTGACCTCCGGCTGCGTTGCAAGGGTCCAGGCTTCCTGGAGGAAGGTACGCCAGGGGGAGGGGGGTTGGCATCTGAAGTGGGGGTCGGCGGAGGTGGCAGGTTGAGGTGACCAGCGATAAGAAGCCCATAGGCTTCTATAGAGTATCGCCATCCAAAGGTACTGATACCCTGGGTTGCGAAATTGGGGTGGCCGGGTCTTAGTACATTTGAAAATGCAGTAAAACCCCAGAATACAGGGAGTTTACTGCATTTTTTCCCTTAGTACATCCCGCCCTTCGGGTCAATGCATCATTGTGTTAACATCTGTCTGCGTATCAGCATTCCAGTGTCAGTGTCATAGCATTAGTGTGTCAGCGTCAGTGTTTCAGTGGGCCAGATACACTAAGCTTCAAAAGTTACAAAAATGGAGAGTGATAAACGACCAACCAATCAGCTCCTGCCTAGCATTTTTCAAACAGTCTGTGACAGGGCAGGTAGGAACTGATTGGCTGGCTGTTTATCACTCTCCATTTTATCACTTTTGAAGTGTAGTGCATCTGGCTTCATGTATTTTTTTCAAAATCTGTCTGTCCATGTGTTAACATTTTTCAGTGTGTAAACGTCTGTCAACATATAACTAGATTTTTAGCTCCTCCGAGCAGGGCCCTCGTCCCTCAAAGCCCACTTCTCTTCATATTTCACTCACAGCTCTCCTATACTCAAACACTCAGTGACCATCTTCGTCTGCATACTCATCTCCATCATTGGCCTCAAGCCTCTTATAGGGGGAGATTCTCTAAGCAAGAAATGCAGTAAAAACCCAGTTATCAGGGTTTTTACCGCATTTTGGGATGCTGTAAGCATCCCCCGCCGGGTTAACGCGATGGGCTTCTACCGCATCCCACCGCCGCCCCGCATCGCTCCCTCCCCCCTCACCTGTTTCCGGGCAGCACAGCGCTGCCCGGACCTCTGACCTCCTCCCTGAACTGATCCTCTTCCGGGTGCAGGGAGGAGGAGAACCCGGCGCAGCAGCAGCAGCGCCGGGTGTGTGAGGGAGGGGGGAGCCGCCGGGACCTGCTGGGACCCGGCGACTCTCACCGCAAAGGACAGCTCTTAACGCAAGAGCTGTCCTTTGCTATGATTATCGCATATGTTAGAACATATGCAATAATTATAAATGCGATGGACGGCGAAGGGGGGCGGAGATTCTTAGAGAATCTCCCCCATAGTATGTTTATTGAGTCCTCACTACTTATTTTTAATCTGTAATGTGTATTGAACTGTGGCGCTCTTTATTTGTACTCTATTTTTGTTATTTATAGAATGTTATACCAAGTTTTGTGTACTGTATTGTTCCTTTATACGGCGCTGCGAAACACTTGCGGCGCCTTATAAATAAAATTATAATAATAATAATATGCCGGCATCCCATATATATTTATATTACTACCATAGGTGCAAGGGGTGCAGCTGCTATGGGGCCCATGTTTACCAGTGATATGTTTTACATGCATCTATCACCATCAGTTGCTAAATAGGGGGCCCTTACAAACTTTTGCTATGGGGCCTACGAATATCTAGTTACGCCCCTGCCCTGGGCCCTCCAGAGACTTTGGCCCTTATTCAGGTCTGATTGCAGAACAAATTTGTTCTCAAAATTGGCAAAACCATGTGCACTGCAGTGGGGGCAGATGTAACACTCAATGCTGATGATTATGGATTTGGGTATGGGTCATAGGATCGACAATACTAAGGTCAACTGCACACAGGGTCAGGTTAAAGCTTGGGGGGGGTGTCAGAGGTACTTCAGGGGGGGGGGGGGTACAGAGGTTGTGCATATCTCCAAACATGACCTTTTCCAATGCTCTCTGCCTGGACTAAACTATTTACACACTGGGACAGTAATCAGTTATGTCCCAGTGCGCAGACAGGGGGGAGGGGGTACATTATCCCCCCCACCCACCCTTATTCTGGCTATGCCTGCGCATGCATAAAGTACCAGTAATTAGTACTTTGGGGTACTTTAGTTAATCTCCCAATCTTCACCACACTGGTCACTCCCAAGGCCGTGCACATATAGCTTCTCCCATATTTCTGGAACCAGGACCAGCTCACAGACAACATTTTGATTTAACAGATAAAGACAATAATAATAGAATGACTCATTTAGGTTTTCTGGTCCTATCATTCAAATGGTTTGCATGTGCTGTGCTGAAATGACAACTGCTGCATTCTTCACCATTCCTGTTTGTGGCAGGGAAGAAAGTGCCCTGGGGCGCAATTCTGAGCTTTTATTCACAACATTTTACTGTGTTTCAATAACCTAATCAAGAAAATAAAGACTTTATCAACGAGAGCTCCTAGTTTTATATGACAGATTTTCCTTGTATTACGGCACTACTAGTAGTAATCCTAAGGTGTAGCTGAATATACTGAAGCAAACTATAATTTGGCAGCATTTATTACTGTTAATGTGAAGAAAGTGGTGCCAGATTATCCTTAAACATGTAATTATTCATATGCTGGTATATCATTTTAGATATTTATAAATAATAATTTTATATGATTAATGTAAGTATTAACCACACGCAATTCTGGTTTACATAGTGTGATCATTATTATAAGGCACAGATTAGATACTATATGGTGAAACTATTACTTAATGTATATTGATCTGACTATTATTACTACTGTAGTTGGTATTTCAAAATTAGTTTAATCCCAATTCCCCAAAATGTATATAACTTTATGATTAAATTCTTTATTGTGGATGGATTTCAAGTAATTACATACTGTACATGTGCCAGTTGGATGCATAAGAAACAAGTGTAATTCAAATTCCCAGATCCAAATCACCACTAAACAGTTAAAAACAACTAAAGGGGATATCCTTTTAGTGGCCGCTAATAGCTTAGAGCAACCTTACATATGTGTGCACCTTCCACATTTTATAAAAGTCGGTGACCATCGAAAGATGTGGGAGGTTCCCCTTGCCCTCTTGCCCCCTTGTTACTGTGTATCATCCATTCGCAGGACCCTGCGAGCGAGTCGCCCTTGCGAATGGGTGGCGCCAGCCATTCATTTGCAAGATGGAAATTGGTGGATTTGCAAGGCTGTAATTTAGCAGCCTTGCGAATCCACCAGAATAACCCCCATTGTGTGCCCGTAAGGAGGGGTTCAATCTATTAAGACACTATAGGGAAATGATGCACTAATGGTATCATGTGTGATAGATCTCATAATATAAACTCAATGAATGATAATATAATGGGTACTATTCCTTTAATAAATTACGAGTGTGTTTTTTTTATTTTTTTTATGTCTTTCTATAAATGTCTTTTCACATTTAGAAGTCAATCTTAATAATTGCAAAGGGTGCGAGGTGCCGCTCCAAAGGCATTTAAATGCAGGCAATGGCATTCACAATTGCTAGCTACCCTATGGGGCAGTGAGCACGTTTGTGCGAATTCTGTCCACCATAAAGTACGTCCGGTGCTGTGTTGATTCACACTCGTAAAATAATTGCGGCTAATAGAATAATAGCTAATAGGATCGACCCCATAATGTGTCTTATGGGCTCTCATTTTCTGCGTGACTTAAAAGTTGGCTGTCTAATAATAACCACATAAGCTTTAATTATGGATTTAATATTCGCATATGCTACTGCATAAACCCACATCCAATAATAATGTAGTTAGTATTATTCTCATGTGCTGCTAGATAGATGTCAGGGCTTAATAAAGGGGTACGGTCACTAGGTCTGCAAGCAGATGGTCCACAAGCATTAGGTCGACACCATTAGGTCGACATGCATTATGGTCGACATGCAGGAATGCCAAAATTATTGTAGGTCAACGTGGGTTAGGTCGACAGGGTCATTAGGTCGACATAAGCATTAGGTCAACATGGGGAAGGTCGACAGTCAAAAATAGGGTTTTTCACAGGTGTTGATCTAATGCTTGTCGACCATCATGCTGTCGACCCAATGACCCATACCCTTAATAAAGATAGGCTGCTGCAATGTGAGAGCCCAATATACCGTGAGCACTTTCTAGTTTTAATTGACAGTTCCTTGCATTGTGTCAGTGCATGTTTTTCCAGACATGATTCATTCACAAGCAGTTACTTTGTTTCAGATTAGTATTACACATTTATGGTTTCTTGTATCCATAGGCTCGATTACTACATTTGCCATGTTTAGCGTTTCTTATGCACACAGGTAATACATTTAGATGTACAGTATAGCATCAGTATAGTGTGTAAGTGTTATTTGTGTACACATACATATATACTGTATATTCACATCACATGACCAGTGTGAGAAAAAAAAATCACCTGATTATCACCATTTAAAGAACCCTTTCTGGGATTATTGTCCACATGACATGTTTTCTGAATTTGAATCAGCTCTGCAGTGTCATGTGCAGCAAAGTTAGATTTCCCTACACAGCCCCAATGATGCTCACAACACACTCTTAAACAAGAACTTTGATTAAGTGCAAATCATAGTTAAACCATAATTCTAACATAAGTTCTGAATTCCCTATGACAACATCAGGGGAAATGCCAATGCACATTTCGGTTGGGACAGCTTTTCAATGCAGCCCTAGGTTATATGCACCTCATCTCATATATTTATGAGTTTAGTCAGCCAATAGAGAGCGGTCCTCATTATTCCAAACCGCCATGGATTTATTTTACTTAATCATATGGCTAGCCATGGCCAAAGGAGAAAAGATGAAACTTGCTCCTACTGTACTTCTTATTTAGCACCTTCAGAATATTAATGTAATGCCTGCAATAGAGTGGGTTAAACATCCATGGCTGTGTGTACCTTGGAAAGCATGTGACTTGTTAGCCCAATAAGGATTCAGGGAATGGCAGTGTTAGCTGGGATATGAATACAGGAAAGGGAGGAGTCTTCCTCTCTTTCCTGAACATTTTCCCGCCCTCCCTCCCTTGTTGGCTTATAGCTGGGTGGGTGCTATTGCATTGGCTGATAGGTGGGAAAAAATGTCAGGTTAATGGAATTAGTTCTTCTTAAAGTGACGATGCAAGGTATATGGTTTGTTTTCAGTGTGCTCGCCTCTCATTGGCTTAAGCCTTCGTTGGATCACCCGCTCGGGGGCAGCGACCCCACCCAGACAGGTGGGTAGCCAATGCAGTAGTTCAAGTGGATACCACTTGTTAGGGTAGGTTTGATTAGGTATGCAGAATGTGGGGTGGAGCTTAGTTAATTAGCCATTCTTTCTGGGCCACCATTAATTAATTATTAATTAATTAATCTATCTTAAATTGTATTAAATAAATCAGCTAACAATTCCTGCCAAACCTAAGTCTCTGAATCTTTATTTCAGGTTTAGTTTTTAAGTTTACGGAATGTGAATGTATATACATGCTAGAGGTCGCACATCAGATGCTAGCATGTTTAGATAATAGATAGAATCTGATGGGCAACATCCCTTCAATAGAACTCCCATTTTAGTAAATTTACCCCATGTGTATAAGTTGCTAAAAATCAGTAGTCAGTGAACTTTTTTACCTTTTACCCCAAAATATATTTAGATAAGCGGTTACCATTGATTTGAAAAATAGGAACTCATATATTATTAACTATATGAATTCAAAATTTGATTGAATCTATTCAAAATTTCTTTGAAAGCTTCAACTTCAGAAACTTGGAGAAAGGGTGTTGCTTTGTTTTTGATACGAGATCATCAATATTGGGGCATTTTGATATCAGAAAAATGTGGATACAGTCTTCAGCGTCCATTCAATTTCTCTGCTTTGTTTTTAGAGACTAGAGATGGGTATACCTTGAGAGAAGCCTATAACCAGGCAAAGAAACTCAGAGCCGCAGCGCTAGTACAGACTGCACACTGCGGAGATGGTGCAGTCAACTGTACTGAAGAAGTGGGTACACTTGGAGTTGGGCCCGGGGCATCACACAGGGGAGCAGGGCCGTCTTAACAGCAGTGTGGGCCCCTGAGCAAAGCAATGCACTGGGGCCCTTACCCATTCTCCCCTCCTAGGGGTGGGGGGTGCTAGAAGCAGCAGCTTTGATGTCCCACGGGTGGCTGGGGGTGCTCTATCTACATGTAGGACCTGGAGCAGTAACTTCTGCTAATTACTCCTTTACTGCACAGGTGGTGGCAGTGGGGGGGCGCTGTGCATATGGGGGAGCCGGGGGGGCTGCGGTGCTATAGTAATCCCCCTGCCCCCCATCCCCCGCAGGCTTACCTGTCCAGTGTCCGCGCGTCCCGGCTCCCCTCCTGGCTTCAATCAATGCTATGGAGACGGACCACGATAAAATGGCCGCCCCATAAAGCAAACTGTTCTCTGAAACTGTCTGCGGTATGGGGGCGGCCATTTTATCGTGGTCCGTCTGCATAGAATTAATTGAAGCCAGGAGGGGAGCCGGGACGCGCGGCGGACAGGTAAGCCTGCGGCAATGGGGGGAGGGGGCATGGGGGCCCCGGGCAGCCGGGGGGGGGAGGGGGGGCGCCCCCCATTAACGGTGGGGGGGCGCCCCAAACAAAGCTACGCCACTGGGTGGTGGGAGGGTGAACACTAACGTGTGGAAGGGGGCACTGAGCCGAATGAAGGGTCCCTTAATGGAGTGGGCTTAATATTCGTCATTTTCCGATGGAAGTGCAGCATGTTTGACTGCAGATATCGCCATTATCTGGAAATAGATTTCTTAGCCTTCAATAGTATAAACACCTAGAGTCCCAACTTTCAGGAGGTGCTGGGAACTTGGGGATCAGAGATCAGGAGCCAGAGCAATCCATTGACAAATACAAAACTGTACACCAGACGTTTGGAGCTGGAGCAGGGACTGGCTGCTGGAAGGCTGATATCTCTGGTTCTAGCAGGGCCAGTGCAAGCCCCCCGCCCGCCCCAGGCAAAAAAAACCGCGCAGCCCGTCCGCCCGCCCGCTGGGGGGGGCACGGGTGCGGACGATACTGCGGCACGTGGGGGGGGAGGGGGTGCGGCGGGAGATACTGCTCCCCCCGGAGCATAGGTGGTGCCGCACTGAAATCCCCCCAGCTGGGAGCGGGGGGAGCAGGGACCATGCCACGGGCGGGATAGGAGAGCGGAGAGGGAGGATGGATCACACAGACTTACCTGCTCCCCGCTCCCTGCTTTCGGGTACCTCTTTATGGTACCTCAGCGGCTCAGTACCGGCCCTGGGTTCTAGGCATGATAGAGACACGCCGCTAGTGTCAGCAGAAAGGGGAGAGTCCCAGATCTTGGAATATACTCTCAGAAAAACTCTAAGTCAGAGAGAACCTGAGAAATGTGACTGGGAATTGCAATTAACATGTCAGATGTGGACTGCTGCTTGGAAGTTGGATATCTCCAGTTCCCCATGGTCTATTTTCAAAATTCTGGTATCCCTGGAAAAAGCCCATATGAAAAGACAGCCCTGCAGGGGAGCATGTTATACAAAAGGGCCTAACGCACTGCACTGTGTCAGGTCATTGTACAAAACAGCACTGTAATACACACAGCCGGGCATGCATATACTGTAGAATATATATATATAGAGGGGTAGTCCCGCACTCACTTCCGGAGGCCTTGAAATGGCTGGGGTGCACAACTAAGGGAATCCGCAAGAAAAGGATGGTAGACTGCGCTCATTGATGACAGAGTGAGGAATTAAAAATAGTATTTTAATTATACAAATAGCATGCTATAGTAAACATATAAAATGCAAGGTACACAATATAAAGTACAAGGTACACAATATAAAAGAAGGGGAAGGGGGAATGGCAAGGGCCCAGGCTCCTAACTGCCCACTACAAAACGCTGCCCTCCACTGCCACCTATTTCCACTGAGAACCGTTTGGAGATTTCCACTGCTTACCACCACCGGCCCTACCGACCTGGAGTGAGGCATTCACCTCTTGAAGGCAAGCCGCCTATCTAATACCCACCCAGGGTCCTACAGCGGACACTCAACCATTATTTCTCATCCAAGTTGGGAGGATCGCTACCCCCTACTGCAATTGGAAGAAAGTCACATTTGAGTACCGCTGCGGCCAGGCTTTGATACATCCATCTGCTCCTCATTTCAACGGTTATCCATTGGACTGTGGACTCAAATTAAGGTGATATCACTCTAACAGTGGACGCAGCTTTTTTCAAACATCCTTGCCATTCCCCCTTCCCCTTCTTTTATATTGTGTACCTTGTACTTTATATTGTGTACCTTGCATTTTATATGTTTACTATAGCATGCTATTTGTATAATTAAAATACTATTTTTAATTCCTCACTCTGTCATCAATGAGCGCAGTCTACCATCCTTTTCTTGCATATTTTCTATAGGGATTGACACCCCCTTTTTTTTGACAGCCGCTAGCGGAAGCCACTCATACAGGCGCCCCTACAGTTACCTTGGTAACTGACCCCCAATTTTTCTCAACTAAGGGAATACTTCCAGACAACCATGTATATATCCAAAGTGCTTTAATGAAAAAGCAAAGGCACTCACCAAGTGTGGCTTAACTCATCAAGTGTTGCTTACCCCCAGCAAATTCCTGGGGGTAATGGACAGTCGCAATGCCAAGACACAGCCGTGCATGCATATAGATTCATATACCTGCTCAGCTGTGTCTCGGCAGTGTGACTATCCATTACTCCCAGGAATTAAATTTTTACCCCATTCCCTGACCACTGGTTTAAAGGATATCTCTACAGCAGTACCAATTGTAAAACATATTTTGTGTTTCTGGGTGGTGGCAGGAAGGTGTCTATGCAGCGTTGTAATCTGAATTGGTTGAAACTCAAATGTTTAATCACTCACATGGAGGTCCTACTCTCATGGAGATACTGCACCTCGAGTGGGACTGGGGCCACTTTCAATGGTGTGACTGATGTTTGCATCTAGAAATACAGCAAACAACATTACAGCTTTTATATATGCTCAATGGGGGCATCCCAGTATTTTCCATGCACATGCATACACATCAGAGAAGGGCATGTAACAATATTTGCTCTCCACCCTTAAGCAGCCACAACATGTCAATCATGCTGTGGTTAGGGGACACTGCATGTGCGATGACACAAAGCTCGTTCTGCACATACTCATACAGGTCCTACATATGCATCTTACTACAATCATTAGAGATGTATGCAAACCATTGGGCTTGTGTCCATCTCTGATTAAGGCTTATCTGCCAGTACAGTATGAACCTAATTAGCTATAAGTACATTGCAACAGGTGAGAAGATCTTCTTGGGTGTATCCCGTAGCAGCAAGTTAGGATTCATAGTGAGTATCACTTTTGGTAATTTAGCAGTCACTTGGCATGTCGACATGTCAATGACATTTGAAGCTCTTAACTTTTTATCCATTGAAGGCTCCCACTATTCATTGTCGATCTTTGACTGAAATCATAACAACATTTTCAATGCAATATCTTTTATGGAAGCTTGCCTCATCGATCCTCTATCTACCATATACTTGTATGTTTTCATTAGGGACCATGGTTTCACTCTTACTCATGATTACAGCTGCTGGCATATCTAGCATCACTTGTTTTTGTGATAGTACAATATCCTGCTTTAACTGGTGCTGTATTGTGATACCCCATTTGTCTTTACCTGACAAGCCATTTGCTGTTAATGTCTCACAATCTGTATCCCTTGCTTTTAGGATTATAGCATGATACATTAGACTTTGTATTTAGCTTCTGTCTTTCTCATATAATGTAAAAGTGCAGGGCTTAAAGTGGTCATGCAGAGGTGGAGGAACTCATTTCCCTATGCCACCTAATTACCCCCTCTCCCCTACCCAGAATAAGCAGAGACAGGGCCAGTGGTAGGGTTTTTGGCATCCCCCTGAGAACTAGAATGCTATTCTGTAAGAATTACTGTACAAGGCCAATGTGGAGGTAAAAATATTCCACCTCACCATTAAAGGTGGTGGAACTCAGTTCGGGATGCAGTTAAAATCCCGGCGGTCGGGATCCCGGCGTTCAGAATCCCGACGCCGGAATCCCGACCGCCGAAATCCCGACACATTCTCCCTCCGTGGGTGTCCACAACACCCCTGGAGGGAGAATAAATTAGTGTGCCGAGCGTAGCGAGGCACCGGGCCCGCTGCGTGGCGAGCGCAGCAAGCCCGCAAGGGGGGGCGATCCACGTCCCCCCCTTGTCGGCATTTCGGCTGTCGGGATTCCGGCGTCGGGATCCCGACCGCCGGGATCCCGACCGCCGGGATTCAGTACTGAATCCCTCAGTTCCACCCCATTCCCCTCACTTTAACCCTGTATATGTGTATATATTCTTTGCACCCATGAATGACATGTTTGGAGCATGATTCTTTGGGTATACCACCTCTGTCCAGAATCCTATGTCCAGACCTGAAACACTAATGTGAATTGTAAGTGTACATGGGCCAGATGCACTAAGCTTCAAAAGTGATCAAATAGAGAGTGATAAACAACCAACCAATCAGTTCCTGTCTGACATATTTTAAACAGTCTTTGACATGGCAGGTAGGAGCTGATTGGCTGGCTGTTTATCACTTTCAATTTTATCACTTTTCAAGCTTAGTATATCTGGTCCATTAATAAGAGCAACTGGGCATTTTTCATTGATTATTTATCATACAGAATGGTTATGGTGGTGGTAAGGATCATAGAGATCTGTGGCTAGGAGAAGACAAGTGTACGAAAAACAGCCCTCTGGGACAGAATAAAAGTTTATTGTAACATACAGTATATTTTGTCACTTAAGCTTTAAATGTACTTCAATCATAATGAAAATCGTACATAAACATTTATTACTTATTTATTTGCAGTTTCTTATATAGAGCATCATATTCCATTGTGCTTTATGATTGGACACAACAGTTATAGTATGAACTGGGTAGTAAGAGAGTGACATAGGTAGGAGGATTTACATTGAGGTAATCATTACTGTTATGAGTTCCGAAGTACATACAGTATGTGTGTTTGTGGCATAATATATAATACACAGATAATAATACACTGATACAGCTGAACCAATAAATCACCAAGGTCACAGAAGAAAATGTCAGGATGGGAAAATTAAGAGATTGCCCAACTGTGTTTTTATATCATTAACTACATAATTAGAGGGTTTCCTGATTGCATCTGTCACCCAACAGGAATTTGCACAACTTTAGGTAGGTCTAATGGGCTAGTAATAATATTATGCTGTCCAAAACCAATATATCAGTATGGCACACCCAAAAAAAAGCTTCTATATATAAAACGCTAAAACTCGATAATATTGTGTTCATTGTGGTGACAATACAATTCATTGTAAGGTGGACCACAGTGCTCCAGCAAAATGCAGGCTAAATCTAGTAGAAGTGTAGGCAGGAGTGGTGTAGGTAGCAATGTGCATGTTTCGCATTCTGTAAATTACAGTAATGCATCCTACAGAAGTCATAGTGGATCACACAATAATTGGAGCAATGCTGGTGGTGCTGGTTTTGGTAGTGGCAATAGTCATTTGTGTTTTGCCGATGGTCATGGTCATGGAAGTAACTCAGTGGGAACACATGGTGGCAGTGTTCATGGTAACTTTGGAGGTCATTTTGGTGGTGGCTCAGGAGGAGGTTATGGTGGTGGTAGCTTTGGAGCAGGCCACGATGTTGGAAGCATTGGGGGAGGGTTTGGTGCCCATTCTTCAGGTGGTGGGTTTGGGGGAAATGATGGATTACTTTCTGGAAGCGAGAAACAAACTATGCAAAACCTAAATGACCGCCTAGCCTCATATTTGGAAAAGGTCCATGCTTTGGAGAAGGCAAACTCAGACCTGGAGGCTAAAATCAAGGCCTGGTATGAAAAGAATAAACCTGGCTCCGGCAGCTCAACCACCAATGACTACAGCAAATATTTCAAAACTATTGAAGATCTTCAAACTAAGGTAAAAATTAAATACTTTTATTATAGTACCAGTTAAAAGTCCGTCAAATGATATATTTTGCAATGTACTGTCACTTGGAGCTGTGACAGTTTCTTCTTTCACTTGGAGCTGTGACAATTTTTAGCACACAAACTCTCCACCCCAGTATCTATCTGCTCCTACCTCCAATCTATGTCTTCACAGTTCCCTCTATCTATATCCAGCAAGTTTCAAACAGACCAGTGTCCTTGCACAGCTTACGTTCAGTTTCTGCTATGACATATTTTTTCACACAAAGGAGTCATTTAGTCTGTGAAGTGACTTCTAGATGTCACTGGCGGTACTTCAACTCATAGAGGTGAGTAGTTACCCTCTATATGGATATTATATTTTATATGAGTGAAACAAGTATATATTTAGCACATTTCATAATATTATTATGACATTTTTAAAAGTGTTTGCTTTACAAGTTCAAACAGGCTGGATTAAGGTTTGCAAGGGCCCTAAGAGAACAAACTTCTAGGGGCCCTACTAATTAACTTGCCCTGGCTGTATAGTGGTGATATTATGAAAAAGTATAATGTGCACTGCAAATGTTGTAAACACACTGTAGTGTAGTTCACATTCTACTATACAGTGCTTCCCATTTACATTATGCCAAGGTGCATCCCATAGTGATTATATACTCTGTGTATGGGGTAACCCCAATGTGTGGGTCCCTCAGATGCTAAAGCAACATGTTTGGAGTTTGATACTGTTTAAATGCTTTTAATCACATTCTTAACACAATTGTTTTACTCTGGAACTCTCCACTACATATCATCTCAATCCCCTTTTGTCATTGGAATAGAAAATATATTCTTGGGGTGTATTCAATGCGGCCGGCGAGGGGGTTAATTAGCGGGGATCGCAGAAAACAAGTGATCCTCACTGTTTAACCCCCGCGCCAGCTGCTCACCCTATTCAATGCACCGGGGAATTCCTCATTGTCAGAGGACAGCGAGGATTCCCCAAACAGTAGGACTCGTGGCTAAGGCAGGGAGCCCGCTGCATATAGCCGCAAATCTTTCTGTTTCAACCGCCACATACGCCGTTTCCCCCTCACTCCAAAAACGAACCGAGGGGGAAACAGTGTATGCAGGGGGGTCAGTCTAATACTGACCCTGCCCGCTGTCATAGCTAGACAGCAGCATTAAATACATCCCATGTTTTAAAGAGGCAACTCATCTATTGAAAACTATTATCAAATAAATGCTTATACTCCTATTACACAACATTATTATTATTATTATTATTATTATTATAATTTTATTTATAAGGCGCCACAAGTGTTTCGCAGCGCCGTACAAAGGAACAATACAGGGAGACAAAACTTGGCATAACATTGAATAAATAACAAAAATACAGTACAAATAAAGAGCGCCACAGTTCAATACACATTACAGCTTAAATGTAAGTAGTGAGGACCCAATCAACATACAACTAGAGGCTTGAGGCCAATGATGGAGAGGAGTATGCGGACAAAGATGGTCACTGAGTGTTGGAGTATAGGAGAGCTGTGAGTGAAATGTGAAGAGAAGAGGGCTTTGACAACAGGAGGGAAGAGGGCCCTACTCGGAGGAGCTTACAATCTAGTAGGAAGGGGAGACAGACAGATTACAAGAGGTGCAAGCGAGGGGGTGGTGGTTAGATAGCAGGATGTAAACAGGCAAGGGGTCGGAGAACCAGCTGGTTTATGCAGTGGAAGGGTACGCTTTGATGAATAGGTGAGTTTTCAGTGCCCGTTTGAAGCTTTGCAAGGTCGGGGAGAGTCTAATGGAGCGAGGGAGTGCGTTCCACTGAAGGGGTGCAGCACGGGCAAAGTCCTGTACTCTAGCATGGGAAGCATTGATCAGGGTGGAGGAGAGACGACAGTCGTCAGCCGACCGTAGAGGGCGGGAGGGTGTATGAATGGAGATGAGGTTAGAGATATATGGAGCAATGGAATTAGAGATGGCCCTGTATGTGAGTGTGAGGTGTTTGAAGAGGATTCTGTAGGGGAATGGAAGCCAGTGCAGATTTTGTTGAAGGGGAGTAGCAGAATTAGAGCGGCGGGAGAGGAAGATAAGCCTGGCTGCAGCATTGAGGACAGATTGGAGAGGAGCTAGTTGGGATTGAGCGAGGCCGGTGAGAAGAGCATTACAGTAGTCAAGCCGTGAGATGACTAATGAGTGGATGATCAGCTTAGTTGCACTCTGTGAGAGAAAGGGCCTGATGCGAGCAATGTTGCGTAACTGGAACCGGCAAGAATGGGCCAGGGCTTGGATGTGGGGTGCAAAGGAGAGGGAGGAGTCAAGAGTGACACCCAGGCAGCGGAGTTGGGGAACAGGGGAGATGATGGTGTTGTTAACAGTGATAGAGATATTAGTAGGGGGCATAGCTCTGGGTGGGGGAAAGATAATAAGTTCTGTTTTGTCCATATTCAGCTTCAGAAATCGCTCAGACATCCAGGTAGAGATGGCAGCGAGGCAGTTGGAAACTTGAGGGAAAACAGTGGGGGACAGATCAGGAGACAACATCCAAAACTAAGGGACAGATTTAACATTTAGTGATATTCTTGTTATCCCTCAATTTACTTGTTAAATGGTGCTTCATTTTGAAAAAATTACAGTAAGGAGCACCATCTACAATCCTTTACTGGTGCTAACAAATGTATCACTCAATGGGGCAGATGTATTAAGCCTAATAAGAGATAAATGCAAGGGTGATAAAGAGAGATAAACATCCAGCCAATCAGGTCCTTACTGACTTTTTTTCAAACACAGAGTGTAACATGGCAGTTAGCAGGTGATTGGCTGGATGTTTATTTCTCTTTATCACCATTGCATTTATCTCTTGTTAAGGCTTAATACATCTGCCCCATTGTTAAATGTGTCCCTAAACCTCAACATAAATTTTACTCTCTCATACACTACTTATCTTACTCTAGCCACTTGTTAACTACTACACACAGGTGTATATATAATGGATGCAGCTACGGACGATACCTGTTTATCATCGTAGAAGTCAGTGAAAATCTACAAATGCGCAGTAGAGTGATCATCATGAGACCATCTTCACGAAGAACTCAAATGAGCAGTAGGCCCATGTACAGTGCCAAAGTCTACTCGGTACAAGAGGTGGCTCATGTGCAAGCACAAATCCAAGTAGTAGCATAAGATATACAATAAACTCTTAATTTAATGGTTTATTGGCTCTGGAATACTTAATGTACTGTAGTCTTAACTCTGGGCCCAATTTTGTACTAAGGGATTCCTCATTATTATAATTTGTTACCAGAGCTAGCCATAGAATCAATGTTTTGGTCTGTGTTTACATTAATTCAACAAAGAGCAGAAATTGTTGACCATCTATGCCATCTAGGCTTTCAGATAAATGTGTTTTAGATAACAGAAGTTTTGATTCTTTATTCCATTGAATATTTTGAATATTTTGTTTTGTAATTTGTGCTTACACTTAAGTAAATCGTTGGTTATCTCTCTCCTATACTAGATACAAAAGGCAACAGTGGACAACGCTAGTGTTGTTTTGTCAATTGACAATGCTCGGCTAGCAGCAGATGACTTCAGAATGAAGTGAGTAAATAAAATGAAATGCTATCTTAATGTACAATATCCTTCACAGGCAAACATAACCACAACATAGGGCAGTATTCAATGAGGCTGATTCGCCATGTTTTATGGCGATTTTGTGCTGTACGGCGATTTTTTGACTAAAACGGTGAATCACCCTATTCAATGACCAGATGGTGAATACATTTCAAGGTTTTTATCGCCATGATTCACCGAGTAGCAATCGCTATCTTTTTATGGTGAAGTGGAATGTGAACTTTAAAAATAAAGTGTTTTGTTTTTTACATTTGGTGTAAAAAAATCAGGAATTTTATTCTGAGGAGGGGCATGCTATTTTTATTCATGTGCTGACTCATTGAATACCGGAGCCAGCGAGGCTCCAGAATGCGGCGGGCAGTGGCGAATGTGCAGCGAATCCTAAACAGGATTCGCTGCACATCGTCAAAATTCTCATTGAATACTGCCCATAGAGTAAAAGCATCATACAGTAGCTTGCTATACCCAGAACAGAAGAGATCAGAGCCATACTATATTATATTTTATATATAAAGTACAGTAATTCTTACTTTAAGGAAATCAGGAAGTCATGTAACTAATCTGATTTACTTCTGTTTACTTCTATGGGCCAGATTCTTTAAGCTTCAAAAGTGGTAAAATTGAGAATGATAAACAGCCAGCCAATCAGCTCCTGCCTGACATTTTTCAATTCAATTTTCAATTAAAAATACTATAGTAGGAATGTATTGAATCAAATGTTTATTCTAGTTGGTGGTACATATTCTTTAAATTCTAGAATAGATTACAGAAATAATTGCTATCATTTTGATATCGGACACATTGGACCTATTTCAGACCTAATCACAGAACAAATTTGTTCTCAAAACCATGTGCACTGCAGGTAAGACAGATGTAACATATGTAAAGAGCGTTAGATTTGGATGGGATGTGTTAAAACTAAAATCTAAATTTCAGTATAAAAAATAAGCAGCTGGTATTTACCCTGCACAGAAACAAAATAACTCACCCAAATCTAACTCTCTCTGCATGTCACAATTGCCCCCCTGCAGTGCACATGGCTTTGCCCATTTTTAAACCATATTTGCTGAATTAGGCTCATTGTTCCTGACTTCTAATTTTTTTTTTTTTTTTTGTAAGTTATTTATATATTTTCTTTGACTGTTACAATTATAATAAAATTATTTAAAATTTTATGGTCTTGATTTTGTATTTTGTATATGTAATGCAAAGGGCCCTTGTGTTAAAGGATTTCAACATTACGCAGAAAATTTAAGGGTAAATTATTTACAGTACGAGACTTCAAGCTTGAAGTAAATGATCGCTATGATACTAGAAGTCCAATATATTTTGTAATATTCTGCTAATGAACTGACCTCGTATAAAATTAAATTGTATTTTTTATTTTTTTTTGCAATGGTTTGATGTTAAAAATGAGTGACATTTTTTATTACACCAGATATGAGAATGAACTTCACATGGTTCAGACCACGGAGGCAGATATAAATGGTCTTAAGAAGGTCTTGGATGAACTGAACATGGGCAAATCAGACTTTGAAATGCAGATTAAGAGCCTGACTGAGGAGCTAAATGATCTCAAGAAGAATCATGAGGAGGTAAGCAAGAACCTAATCACTACCTTAGAACCAAAGTTGCAATTTGAAAGAATATTTCTTGTCTGGACATGAGTTCTTCATTATTCGACCTTACCTGCATCTCCACTATTCACTATTGTTCTATTTGGCACTCTATTTATATTCCAATTTATATATATCATTTATATTTCAAAAGTCACTATCTGTAGCATCAGCCTCAACAATGTAGCTAGATATGTAGATACAGTATCTCATAAGCTTGAACATGGTTATATGCAACTTTTCCGAAATAAATAGGAGGCTGCTGTGCATTTTACACTTACTGTACATCAATTTGTGCTACAATGGCAGCATTTGCCAAGCAGCTGGGATTTGGGAAGGGGTCAGGCATGGTGCAGGTGTTGCCATTGACTTATAGTAGAGGTGTACCAGTATGTCTCATTCTGGGGGGATGTGGACATGCTGCTTCTGTTTCAAAATCACAATGTGTCCTCACTCCTCACAGCAAGAATATTGCAGCATAGTGTAGCGCATGTCATTGTATGCTCCCACTATGTTATGCACCCGCCTCCCATTCACTTATCTGGGAAGTGGAAGCCATGTGAATTATCGTGGCATACCTCGATTCATTTGCATTGAGATCCCACTATAGCACAGATTCTCAAAGTTGGTCTTCAGGACCCCACACAGTGCATGTTTTGAAGGTCTCCTCACAGAATCAAGTGAAATAATTTGCTCAACCTGTGGATCTTTTAAAATGTGTCAGTCAGTAATGAGTGCCCCTGTGCACCTGCCGGGTGACCTGGAAAACGTGAACTGTGTGGACCAAGTTTGAGAACCACTGCACTACAGTAAGATACTATAAGTACCAACAGTGTAGCAGCACAGTGTTCACTACAGTGCTCCGCTAGAAGACCAGCTGTTACACCTGGATTACGCTCTGAACCGCACAGGTGCTGGTGCCTGGATTCAGGCGACTCCATTGCCTCTGGAAGTTACTCCCTTGGCTTTAAATAAGGCGTGGAATAGAGTTTCAAATAACTTATACTAGATGCCTCTCCCAAAAGCCAAATATTACTTTCTTAATTGTGTACAAGGATACATGCAATCCAATAAATAAATAATATTTAAAAATAATACATTTAATCCTATTATATGTCAGATGTACATAGTATCATAGGGTTTGTAAATTAGCATAACAAAAGCTGCACTGGAGAACCTTTATTTGATTATTGTTCAGGCAGCATTTCCTTAGTGAAACATACATTTTAATATATAAACTGTTCCATTTTAAAAGTCATGGCTTTGTTTTTTGTTTAATAGGAAACAAAGTCCTCCCATGGCCCCACAGTTGGCCAAGTTAATGTAGAAATGAATGCTGCTCCAGGCAAAGACCTGACTAAGACACTCAATGACATGAGAAAAGAATACGAAGCTATGGCAGAGAAAAATCGCAAAGCTGCTGAGGATTTGTACAACCAAAAGGTAAATATTCTTACTATACGTTAAAGATAATTGAAGAAACCTACAGGTACAATTACTAACTACGCTTTTGGTTCTTGGTCCTAGAGCGGAGAAGTGAAGAAATCGATATCTACAGGGCAGCAGCAAGAGAAGTCACACAAATCTGAGCTTACAGAGCTGAAGCGTAGCCTACAATCATTGGAAATGGAATTGCAAGCTCAGTCTGCAAAGGTAAGAATGATGGCAGCTGGCTGGTGACTGGGGGTACATTTACTAACGCTTCTAAAAATGAAAAGAGGTGATGTTACCAACAGTGCCAGGTGCCAACAAAACGAAACATTTTTTATTTTTTTAAGCCTGATGTCATTCAGCTTCTCTGACAGATAGGTTTGTTCCTGACAGCAGTCTCAAATTAATTCAGGATGAAGTTGCAAACACTGTCCGCTCTCTAATGTGGGGTACAGACTAAAATGATAGATTGGCCGCCCAACTGAGCAATATAGTGATATTGTGCATACACACTTACCAATGAGCCAAATTATATGTCTGACCAGAAAACTGAGTTTGGATGACATTTTGGTATTTGTTTCCTAGCACGGCGCCACCGATTTTAATTGTATGCAATCGGGTTGCAAAAATCGGGTCATCGCATCGCATGCAACCAAATTGCATGCGATGCGATTGACCCGACCGACTCGATTTTTTACATTGGATCCAATGTTAAATGGTCCCTGAGACCCCATTTTTCATTGTATGTCCCCCCCATTGTTAATGCCACACCACGTTCAACGTGAACCCGAAGCGTGGCGAGCGCAGTGAGCCCACGAGGGGCGGCGGTACGTGTCCTCCGACCTTTTCATACCCCCACTATCCACGTCGGCGTGGAGTTGACTTTATATAGTCAACGCCGAGCCCGAAGCGTGGCGAGCGCAGCGAGCCCCACGAGGGGACGCGCATTACTTCACAGGTATTACGCATCCCCTCGCAGGGCACGCTGCGCTCGCCACGCTTTGGGCACGGTGGCTCACTGCGCTCGCCACACTATGTAAAATCAACTCCACGCCGACGGTGGCGTTAACAATGGGGGGCATTTGACATACAAATTACCCATCAGGGTGGGTATACAATCAAAAATTGGGTATGGGGGGCCATTTAACATTGGTTCCTATGTAAAATCGGGTGCAGCGCATTGGTCGCATTGTATGCCATTATAATGGCATACAATGGACCCGATTTTACATAGGAATTTAACATTACATACAATGCTTACAATGTATAATCGGGTCTGTTGCGTCGGTCGCATCGCATGCCATTATAATGGCATGCGATGGACCCGATTTTACATTTGTCGGAAAACCTCAAAAAAAGCCAGAAATCGGGTCGGTCGGGTCCCATCGCATACCTTAAGTTAAGGTATGCGATGGGACCCGATGGGCGCCGTGCTAGGAAACAAGTACCGACATTTTCACTGGTTCCTGTGTTGAACAGTTTGGTCGTGTGTATACAGAGAACTAGGTCATTTCCAGATATATATTGTGTGTACACACTGCCAGACAATTGGGGTAATATACTGTATCATTCAGTCTCTGTATAAATAAGACAGGCCTCAGACAGGAATCAAAACAGCAAACTGACCTTTTGGTAGCTCTGCATGATGGTGGAGAGTGCATGTTATCTACACACACTTGGTTACTTGACAAAATAATTTAAAATGCAAGTGCACCAAATAAGACATGCCTCTCATATCCCCCCCCCCCACACACACACACACACACACACACACACACACACATTCAGGGGTGTTTGTGTGTGTGTATGGAGGGGAGTAGTTGGGAGGTCCTCTCTCAACTGCTGCTCTACTTAGCAGAGCAGTGGTGAATAGATGCTGTGCACCTGCCTATTCATAAGTAGAGAGGGAGTGGAGAAATGGGAAAGATTAAACTCACAGTTGGGTTTATCGACAAATAACCACATGATTCATAATGGAGCTGCATAGCTATTAATCAGTGCATGTATATATCATCGAGGGGAAATTACCACATACTGTAGCTTTTGTCACCTTCAATGGTTTATATCACCACTTATGGCAAGCATTGATGGACACCTGTCTGGTGCCCATCCCTTGAACGTGTCCAGTAGCTCACAGGGAGCTGGCTGGGCATGCCTCCACCCCTAGCCACGATGCCATACCTCCTAATTTTGGGTGCTCACATTCGGCCAACCTCTCTAAAAAAAAAACCTAGTCCAACTTTCAACAAAAAAATTGCATATTTTTTACAGGCAAATTGGTGAATGACATTCATGTCCCTACATATTTCTTATTTAGAAAAAATCTTTGGAGCAGACACTGACAGAAACAGAAAATGGCTTCTGCTCACAAATATCACAGATCCAGCAGTCGATCAGCATCCTGGAGGAGCAGCTGGGGCACATAAGAAGCGATGTGGAATGTGAGAAGTCTGAATATGAAACACTTCTGGATATCAAAGACCGACTGGAAAAGGAGATTGAGACATATCAGAAGCTTCTGGAAGGAGGGTAATGTGCATGATTATAGGGGAGATTTATCAAAACTTGGGGTTGAAAAAGTGCAGGAAGATAAGAAGAACTATCAATCCGTTCCTGACCTTCATTTTTCAATCATAATCAGTTAAATGTTAGTTATGAGCTAATTGGTTTGTACTTTATATTGTGCCTCTTTATAGCTTTGATCAATCTCCCCCTGTGTTTGTGAAATAGTACGGAATTAGAAAGCCTGCATTGCAACATAGACTTTTTGGGTGACATTCTATGATTTGCAGGTTGTTGTTTTTTTGCGATTTTTTTCGCAAAAACGGCCAAAATCGCATGTTTTTCCATTTTCGCATGTTTAATGAGCTGCGAAAATGTGAAAAAAGTGTGATTTTGGCCAACAAGTTGGACACACTGGAAATGCGATGGCTGCTTTTCGCAGCACATCGCATCCAGATGTTTTCACATTAAAAAGTATACAAATCGCATATTTAATGGTATGCGATTTGTATAAACTGTGTCTATAATTCGCCCAAAAATCAGACCAGGTTCTGATGGGCGAATTAGCCAGAACCCTGCACAGATCATTGCGATCTGTGCAGGGTTCTGGTGTAAAAAAAGGTTTAAACAGTTAAAATAAAATAAAAACCAGCGCGGGGTCCCCCGCCAGAGCATAACCAGCCCCGGGCTCATTGAGCCGGTGCTGGTGACATAAAATCAGGCCCCCCGACAAATAGGGGTCCCCTTGATTTAATGAAACCAGCACCAGGCTCAAGGTCCGGTGCTGGTTCCCGAAATACTGGGGACAAAATGACTAGGGGTCCCCCGTATTTTAAGAACCAGCAACAGACCCAACCAGCCAGCAGGGTAATGCCACAGCCGGGGGACACTTATTATATAAGGTCCCACGGCCAAAGCATTATCCCCCTGGCTGGTCAGCATGGGCAGGGGTCCTGGGGAAGTGGGGACCCCCCCAATGAAGGGGTCCCCCCCCCCTCCAGGACTTACCAGCCCATGCTCAAAGTCCGGGGCTGTCCCCGATACCCCTGGGCGGTGGGCATCGGGCTGATGCAAAGTGTAAAAAAAACCCATTAAAAACTATTGTTTTCTACTGTAGAACTATGAGTCCCAGCAAGCCTACCCCGCATGCTGGGACTTGGAGAACCACAAGTCCCAGCATGCGGGGCATTAAAGGGCCTGCTGGCACTTGTAGTTCTACAGTACAAAAAATAGTTAAATAAAACACACTGACACCCTGAAAAATAAAAGTTTAATACATACATAACACACACACTGATACTTACCTACCTTGAGCCCGTAGGTCGGTCCCTGGATCCTGGGTCCGGGGCTCCTGGACAGAAGAGTCCGGTTCCGGGGCCTTGGTCCTGGTTCCGGGGCTGGTCCAGGGTCCTGGGCTCCAGGGCTGATGTCTCCGGGGTCCAGGATCCGAAGAAATCCAAAAGGGGTACCTGAGGAAGGAAATCCTACTCACTGGTCCCTGGCGACGACCCCGGCATCTTCTCCGGCAGACGCGCTGCTCCCGGCTGGTACCCGCTCACGGACTGGAGAGGCGCAGAGATGTTTCATCTTCCACGCCTCTCCTCAGAATGATTCCATTGGCCGCCTAGCGGCCAATCAGGAGCCGAGAAAGTCGGCTCCTGATTGGCCGCTAGGCGGCCAATAGAATCATCCGGAGGAAAGGCGCGGAAGATGAAAATCTCTGCGCCTCTCCAGTCCGTGAGCGGGTACCAGCCAGGAGCAGCGCGTCTGCCGGAGAAGATGCCGAGGTCGTCGCCGGGGTCGTCGCATGCTGACCAGCCAGGGGGATAATGCTTTGGCCGTGGGACCTTATATAATAAGTGTCCCCCGGCTGTGGCATTACCCTGCTGGCTGGTTGGGTCTGTTGCTGGTTCTTAAAATACGGGGGACCCCTAGTCATTTTGTCCCCCGTATTTCGGGAACCAGCGCCGGACCTTGAGCCTGGTGCTGGTTTCATTAAATCAAGGGGACCCCTATTTGTCGGGGACCCTGATTTTATGTCACCAGCACCGGCTCAATGAGCCCGGGGCTGGTTATGCTCTGGCGGGGGACCCCGCGTTGTTGTTTTTTTTTTTTTTAATTGCGATTTCCTGCAAACGTGCGATTTTCAGACCTGAAAATCGCACATTTTCACGACTAAAGAAATTGCACCAAATCACACCTATTCGCACTATTTGGCCCGTTTTTCGCATCTCATTAAATATGCGAAAAACGGGCCAATCTTGCGATTTTCAAAAGTGCGATGTGGTGCGATATGAAAACATGCGCATTTATCTCACTCCATAGAATGTCACCCGTAATCTTAATCTGTAACTTTCATGTTCTTGAACTCCTGCATATGACCTTGCAGTGCATTCCCTAAAAGGGGAGTGGAATCTGTGAAAGGTGGTTGCTTTGAGGCAATGCCACAATCGTGAGTCACTCCCCTGTTTCCTGTCACTTTGGGGGCATGGTTAGTGCTCTGAGAGCTCCTTACTATCCCCCCAGTCTCACTGTCTTGCTAAGCAGAACAGCGAGTAACAGGAGTCCCCTCAGACTGCTTCCCCCAGTCTGCTTCCATGCTAACCACTGATGGAATGTGGCATAATCACAAAATGTTGTGACAGTTGAGAGGTATGATATGACTGCCATTATCAGACAAAGGGACTGATTTTAAGTCGGATGCGAAGTCCATAATGGATGCATGTGCAGTCATACTGTGCAGTCACACATTGGCCCTCATTCAGTAAGGATTGTACAGTATATGATACACTACTCCCAGCAGCTTAGCAAATGCGATTCTTAACAATGCAAAAGTCAATTAGGCAGAGGACTAAGGAGCCCACTGCTGCCCCTGTGTCATTTACATCATCTACAAAGGTCAGAGAAAATGAGAAAGGGGGATACATGTAATAGGGTTCGTATTGCAGGAGGGACTGGACGAGAATGCCTATATTTTTAAAGAGGCAATCATTTACAAGGCAAAGTCAACCTGATTTTGCCGTTTAAATGATTGCCACTTTAAAATATGGGCATTCTTGCATGAAGTTCTGCACTTCCGACAGGGGGCATTGGCTTAAGGAAAGGGGGTGTGACTTTGCGGTAATGTCTGAGGTTTTGAAGCCACGCCATTATTTCGCTGCTGGCCATGCCCCCAGCCTTCTGTTTCCCTGAATAGATGCTGTGCGCTGGCCCGGGGTGGGACATGGGACAGTCCAAAAAAACAGAGTTGCCCTGTAAAAAATCGTGACGAGAGGTTTTATTTTCCCCCTAGTGGTAAATTGGTATCATTAGATGAGCATTTCACAGCATCTTTGCTCACTGCATAATATGTCATATGACAGTGGATGGCTTAGCAATTATATAATATTGTAAATGTTTAATATTAGTGTGAAGAAAAATTATAGCAATCAAAAGAGAGACAGCAAAATTGTGTGTAACAAGAGTGATATATACTAAAAAAAATGATTTATGTGATTATTGTTCATCTTTAACAGAGATTCTCTGCCTGGGCATGATAAAAGTTCTACTCATGCTTCCCAAACTCAGCATACAGCAACTCAAAGCCACATCTCCACTAATCATCCAGCAACACAAAGCCACATCTCCACTAATCATCCAGCAACACAAAGCCACATCTCCACTAATCATCCAGCAACACAAAGCCACATCTCCACTAATCATCCAGCAACACAAAGCCACATCTCCACTAATCATCCAGCAACACAAAGCCACATCTCAGCTCATCAATCTCACCAGGCTTCTGCTACTCCAGCTTCTGGAAGTGCTCATTCTGCTTCTGCCTCTGGTTCTGGAAATGTGGGTTCTGGTGGTCACAGCTCTACTGGTTCTGGAAGTGTGGGTTCCGATGGTCACAGCTCTACTGGTCATGGAAGTGTGGGCTCTGGTGGTCACAGCTCTACTGGTCCTGGAAGTGTGAGTTCCGGTGGCCACAGCTCTACTGGTTCAGTTGTTTCTGGATCTGGTGCTCATAGTGGTACATCAACTTCAGGAAGTCACCCTGCATCTGCTTCTGGAGGTAAAAAAACATCTCCATTAAAAAGTATGCAATGCTCTAAAAGTCTCATAACTATTATCAATATCTCTTTATTCATTTGGATGTGGTCCTGAAACCTAATTTCGTCTTCCTTATTCAATACATTCAGAATAAATCCATCTATACATACTGTATTTCTCCTCCAGACGGCACTTCATCAGGGGATATGGTCATTTGGTCTACAGCATTATGGTCGACAAGCATTGGGTCGACATGGGGATAGGTTTACATGGTTCTAGGTCGACATGGGTCAAGGTCGACATGGATCTAGGTCGACATGGGTTTAGGTCGACAGGTCATTAGGTCCTGTCGACCTAAACCTATATTTGAAATGTAATATATGTAAATTTTTATTACTGCAACAACCTTATATATATAGTTACAATAATACATTTATTATTTTGATACTTTTAAGCAGTATTGTATTTTGTAGTTCTGTTTAGCATTTTGAGACACAATTTTCAGGAACACATCTTTAAAATCTATGAATGTCTCTACAAGCGCTTTATGTTCTTTTCCAGTTCGGACATGTAAAGCCAGAGAGTTAGGGTAGATGTAATAGACTTTGAATTGCAGGCATCTGTGAGCTCCAGCAAGTCTGGCCGAAGTTTTAAAGTAGTGATCATTTAGAAGCCAAAAACAAGGATTTATCATCAGCACATTATAGTGGAAGAATGTGGTGCCAGAGGCCCTCTGTGTACAGTTCTGATCACTCCCCACATTACCTAAGTTATTTATATAATTTCAGAAAAGCTTAAACATCAGTAGAGTATTATTGGGATTCACAGGACTAGGACAAAAACATCCTGTGGCTTTCCAGCTGCTGTCAATTGTCAAGCACCAGCTTGCACTGTCATCCTTTGAATACCTCTTCCCTAGGATAGGGTACTAATCAGTGGCAGTTTTTACCTATGGGCTGCAGCCCCCTATGTAAAATCTGCCACTGTAGTGAAGCCAGATACAGTCTGTGAGACTGTGACTGTGACTGTCAGTGGCTTCCTATTGTAAGTCTGACCTGCCAGTCACCAAGGCAGTCCCATTGGGAGGTGTTCTCTTCGGGATGCCTTGCTGTGGACTGCCGAGCAAATTTCCACGATTGCACATTGGCAGCACCTACATTGGTACTGCACACACGCCGGTCCCAGTTTCTGTCATTTGTAGTATACAGGCGCCGGGACCATGATTCCCTTCTATGGGCTGTTGCCGAAGCAGCCCATAGAAGCTGGCCACATGCACAGTATGGAAAGGGACTGCGGGGGCGATGCGGGAGACTTATCTACCTTCCCAGGGAACTGGGAGGTGGACCCAATTTCCGGGAACCTCCCAGATATTCCGGGTCTATGTGTGTTTATTAAAAGTGTGGGTTTGTAGAAGTGAAGATGTTGCCCATACCAGCCAATCAAATTTTAGCTTTGATCTTCTAAAAAGTGCTAGGTCAACTTGTTGGTTGTTATGAGTAACATCCCCACTTCTGAATATCTCTCTTTAGTAAATATCCAATCCTATCCCATTGGATACTGAGAACAGTATCTTTGCCAGTCTACTGGTTGTAGTAGTTGTAATGCAGAGTGACTTTTATACAGTAACTCTGTTACTAAAACAAAGAAACAAAAATAACATACTGTAATATGCCTAAAAGTAAATCCTATTTTGTCATCTTTATTATAGAGCCGATCAAAACTAAAAAAACAATAATGAAAATTGAAACATACGTCGATGGAAAAATAGTTGACACAACAACTGAAGAAATTGAAGAAAAAATACATGGGTGAATGAAGATGGGAAGAGATGGGAAGATACAATGTTTCACTCTTTGATGCTATTGCTATGGGTTCTTAGCTATGAGCTTTCTTTTAGGTTCTAAGAGATCACTATACTATCTCCAACCTTTATTCAATATACTCCTGAAGCAAGTTAAATTGACTCTGTTTTCATTTGTATTGAGAGACCATAAAACTCCCATATACTGTACACACATAATAAATTACATTTATGTAGACATCAACAAAATTTAGACTGAATATATTGTGGGGGAAATTTACAAAAGGAAATTTGTAAAAAAAAAATAGGTGTATTTGTATCCAGAAATACACTTATTTTTTACATTTACTATCCCAACAATACGGCATTTCGTATTCATATTGATAGCACATCAATACGAATATGAATTGCCATATTTTCGGGATAGTAAATGTCAAAAATAAGTGTATTTGTGGATACAAATACACCTATTTTTTACAAATTTCCTTTAGTAAATTTCCCCCTAAATGTACAGTATGAGTGCATGGAGAGCTAATGGCAATTAATGCAGTGTGCACACACAGCACTGGAATTATGATGGTGGCTGTAAATGGGATACTGTCATTAAGTCTAGAGCAACAATGTTGACAAGCATTCGGTCGACACCACTAGGTCAACAGGCAACAAGGTCAACATGGGTTTAGGTCAACATGGGTCTAGGTTGTCATGGGTGTAGGTCGACAGGTAATTAGGTCAACACAAGCATTAGGTCGACATGGGCAACAGAGCCGGCCCTATCTAATTTGATGCCCTAGGCAAAAATTTGTCTGGTGCCCCCTAGCACTGCTGCTAATTTCATCTCTGATCCAGCACCCTCTCACAGCAAAGCATCCATAACTCAGCAGCACAGATCACCACAGCAGCCAGCAACACCCACCATCACTGGTGTATCCATAATGGGTGCAAGGTGTGCCACACGCTGTACACCCTGCCACCCTTTCATTCTACTCACCTCATCATCAGTACATTACACATTACACAGTGCATAATGACCCATATTCGCATTACACAGCACCCATATTCACCTTACACATCTTGTAGTGAACCATATTAACATTACACATCACGCAGTGACCCATATTCACATTGCACAGTGCATAGTGACCCATATTCACATTACACAGCATGTAGTGACCCTAAATTACATTATACAGCGTGTAGTGACCCATAATTACAGTATACAGCATGTAGTGACCCATATTCACATTACACAGTGCGTAGTGACCCATATTCACATTACACAGTGCATAGTGACCCATATTAACATTACACAGCGTGTAGTGACCCATAATTACATTATGCAGAACGTAGTGACCCATATTCACATTACACATTGCGTAGAAACCCCTATTCACGTTATACAGCGCGTAGTGACCCATATTCACATTACACAGCATGTAGTGATCCATAATTACATTACACAGCGCCTAGTCACCCATATTCCCATAACACAGTGCATATTGACCCATATTTGTATTACACAGCACGTAGCGACCCACATTCACATTACACAGCATGTAGTTACGGATATTCACATTACACAGCACACAGTGACCCATATTTACATTACACAGTGCGTAGTGACCCATATTCACATTACACAGTGCGTAGTTACGAATATTCACATTACACAGCACACAGTGACCTATGTTTACATTACACAGTGCGTAGTGACCCATATTCACATTACACAACGCGTAGTAACTCATATTCACATTACACAGCCTGTAGTGACCCATAATTACATTACACAGCACATAGTGACCCATATTCGCATTACACAGTGCATAGTGACCTATGTGCGTATTACACAGCACGTAGTGATGCATATTTGCATTACACAGCATGTAGTGACCGATTTGCATTATACAGTACATATAGTACTGACCCATATTCACATTATACAGGGGGTGGGCGTTTGCCAGGCTGCGCTCCACTTGCTAAGCGGCAAAACAACGCTGCTTATCGAGCAATCCTGAATCGGGCCCGATGTTTCCCTCACTTAGTACACTCTCACACACACAACCAACTCCCTCACAATATATATCACACACACTTACTCACTGGTTCCGAGTCTGTGCACACATTACATTACCTTCAGCCAAGAGCCAGCATGTCACAGTCAGTCAGTAGGTAGGGCTTGCTGCTGCACATTGCACAAGTCCACCCGGGCATAGCACAGGCAAAGTCAGGGGCATGGCCTAATCACGGACCCCCGTGGCCACGCTCGCTTTTGAAAACTCATACTGAAGGAGCCCAGGCCAGCGCAGGTACTGCTAGCCAGCTGGGCCTGACGCTGGAGCAGGAGGCAATGGCACCATGACACTGACTGCCTGGTGTGACAGACAGTGTGTCAGTGTGAGCACTGAGCCGCCCGTGTCACCGCGCGTCAGGTGGGTGGGCAGGAGGTCATACACAGTAGCTGCGCCTGTGGCTGAAGTGCCAGGGCAGCGGGCGGCCGCGTCGAGTACGCCGAGTAAAGTATTTTTCTGTCTTCAGAACGCCCAACAAAGCTGCTGCCCCTAGGCGTAGGCTGCCGCCCTAGGCAATTGCCTAGTATGCCTATGCCTAAGGCCGACCCTGATGGGTAAGGTTGACAGTCAAAAGGTCGACATGGGGTTTTTCACTGTTTTTGAGCCGACATGTGTCGACAAGCGGTATTTCATGCCCTACCATCCACTAGGGTGTGGCAGGAGAATAAAATAGTGTGCTGAGAGTAGCGAGGCACCGTGCCCAAAGCATTGCGAGCAAAGCGAGTGATACAAGGGGATGCGATGCACTTCAAACTGCGTCCGTGTCAACCTTATGTCAACCTTATGTCCTGTCGACCTACACCCATGTCGACCTAGACCCATGTGGACCTTGTCCCTTGTTGACCCAGACCCATGTCGACCTTACTACCTGTCGACCTAGTGGTGTCCACCCAATGCTTGTCGACCTAGTTGCTGGAGACCAAACGATCCACACCCGCTGTAATGAGGGATTAGATTGGGGGCGGTAATGGAGAGTGACAGATAACTGCAGGCATGTCATGGACATTCAGTGGGTCATATCCAAGGTGTCTGAGGGACATTCAAGAGTAACAGAGTGGCATACAACCGGTAACAGAGGGACATAATATGCAAGGTGACAGTGGTGCATACACACAGAGGCAGAAGGGCATACAGGGTGACAGTCGGACAGTGGGTCATTAACAGGATGACAATGCAAAATCCCTCCTCCCCCAATTTTTCCAGCTGAGCTCAAAAATGACTGTACCTCCACCCCCTGCCACCCCCATTATCCACTGACCTTGCATGCTGCCACTGCTGTTCAAATCACGCAGTGCTGAATATACAGTAGGTGGAAGATGATGTTGGGGATCTTCTTAGTGCCCGACAACTGTCAGCTCCTCTCCAACCAGGAACAAATTTTTATAAAAAACTATTATTTTATTTTGAAACCCTGGATCCGCATATGATGGTACCAATGTTTCTGCATTTGTAGGCCATTGGATGGAAATGGTGCAACAGCAGTGGACATCCCTATGTTCATTTTAGCTTATGTTCATATTAGCACTTAGGGCCTTATTCTAGTTCACTCTTTCTGACAAAATCCTTCTTAGATGGACAAAACCATGTGCACTGCGGGGGGGCAGATGTAAAATGTGCAGAGAGAATTAGATTTGGGTGAATTATTTTGTTTCTGTGCAGGGTAAATACTGGCTGCTTTATTTTTACACTGCAATATAGATGTCACTTTGAAGTTAAACCCCACCCAAATCTAATTCTCTCTGCACATGTTACATCTGCCCCACCTGCAGTGCACATGGTTTTGTCCATCGAAGAAGGATTTTGTCAGAAAGAGTGAACTAGAATAACGCCCTTAGTTGCAATTACGAACTGCAAAAGGCACAAAAACAAAACATCTGAATTAGCCCCTTTATTTGTATGGCATTGCACAAATTCGTCCTTGCAGCTTCCCTGCATCTGTGCACCTCCTTACAAATTGGGATCAGGCCCCCAGTATGACACAACCTGCCCTTCAGATATTTTTAATGTTAAACATACAACTCACTAGATGTAATAGAGTGTGAGTTGTGAAATAATTGGAATCTTGACAGACACACTTGTTGAATAATAGATGGGCCAGGGGCCAGCAACATAGCTGCTAAGTCACCTCACTCGCTGTGCTCCACAATATAAAGTACAGTTTACAATAAAGAATTAAAGAAAAAAAGTGTTGAGTCCCTTCTCAGCTCCCCCTGTGAGGGCAGCTTGAACAAGAGAAGTCTGTGAGTTCTTCGCACGCACCTGCTAGCAGGCACATCTGGGTATACAACCTTCTTGGGAAGGGCACATCATAATGGCTACATGCCCCTTGTGGGGTATATGCAATGGTTGCATGGTGTGCAGTGCACTCATAACAGACCCAGTAATGTGTCTGCGGTGGGTTCCCAACTGCAGTTTGCTCTTATTTTACTTGCAGTCCTCTAAATTCCATGTTGTCTCAGCACGCGATCGCTTTCATTAAAAGATAATTTTATGTCTACAGTTAGATGTACTGTATGTCCAACCCTAAATAAGTTCCTTGTTATAGAAAATAATTTAATCTCTAACTCTGTTCACTTCTTTCTATTTTTACTTAGCTGAAATATTTATGTGACATTGGTGGTGCAAAAAGAGATGGGACATATACTTAGTTCAGCATGATAGTGTTACCAAGATAACAAATGACTCTGTCTGTGATTATAGATGCTATGTTTAGGGTCACCTAATATTTTAGCACTCTAGGGACTGAGGGGCAGATTTATTAAGCTTGGTGAAGTGATAAAGTGTCTGTTTTTTATCACCGGCCAATCAGCTCTTACCTGTGACGCTACAGGCTTGGTTTAAAAAATGACAGGTAGGAGCTGATTGGCCGGTGATAAAAACCAGACACTTTATCACTTCACCGAGCTTAATAATTCTACCCCTGATTGAGATATGGACACAGTGTCAATGGTTGCAATTCACAAGTCATTCACAGACGTGCACAGGTCAGGGGTACATCCTGTCTGTGCAGCGGCTATCTGGTTGCACGGCTCCGCAAATTTCACACAGCTGCAATCAGGTCTAAATCAGGCCCATAGTGTGGCCATACACCCAGGGGCATCAATGGGATCAGTGGCACCTGGCTGGTCCTTCAGAACTAGAAGTGGTGTGGTTTCACAGCCAACCCCATTTTCAGCATTCTGTGGGCATGCCGAACCTTCTATGACTATCTGGGCTTTCCCCGGAGACTCTTTTGCCTGCACTGCCAGCTCTTTCTCAGTGTTTTAGAAACCATGGGTTTGGCAAAGTGTATGATAATGATGGAAGTGGTCACCAAAAAACACGTTGCCTGCGCTTTCACAAACAAACCCATGTTTCTGCCCCTATATGCTGGCTTCTTGTCAATCATACTGCAACCTGCTATGCGCACAGATATTTATTCGCTGTTTGCAGGTACACATGCACAAAGCAAAAGCTGCATACGCGCAGATGACCAGTGATCAAATGACTTGTGAATTCTCTAGTTAGCTGAATGAAGCACCTCAGGTAGTGAGACATGTATACGGATACTACTGTGGGGTGTACTCTGACTAAAGGACACTACTGGGCAGCATAATGTGTAATGTTCTGTCTATTTGTGCAGCTTCTCTGTCACTTAGTTTTAGCCACAAGCTCACTGCAGCCTTTGGCCAATATTGGTGAAAAATGTAAAACAATATTGAGAGATATGAAGTGGTTCAAATTGACTGGAAATCACAGGACATAGGGGGTTATTCAGACCTGATCCTTGATCTGCTAAATTGCAGAGTGAAATCCCGCCCTATGCAAGGCTGCAAATTGCTTAACATGGATCGTGATTAGCTGCAAATCACTTCGCAAGACGCTCACCATCGAATGATTTTTACACTGTGCGCAGTTTGTGCTTAGCTCAGAAATGACTCTGTGGCTGCAATATAAATCGGCTGATTGGGGCCAGAGCTGATGTAACATGACTTCCCTTCAATTGCCTAGGCACACCTGTGTTTTCCCTGACACTCCTATACTCATACACACTGGGAGATTTTGAATTTCCTTGTCTGAGCTGGTTTCATCTCAAAAGCTGCCCAGTGTGTATGGGGCAGTGATGAGCGGTGAGCACTTATGTGCACTCACACATCATCGACGGCAACTGCTGCTCGTCTGCTGATATTAACAGCAGATGAGTGATGTGGTTGGTGGCTTTCCATAGTGTTCTGCTATGAAAGTCGTCCACCCCTCCGAACATCGGTCAGTGTGTATGCAAAGAGCGATGATCAGCCCAATGATTTTCCTCATCATCGTTGTCCATACACACTGGGCAAAATCACCCAGTGTGTATGGACCTTTAGTGTGAGAATGCTGTGAAGCTCTCCCTCTGGGATGGTGCCTCAGTGTCTAGTTATATATGAAATAGTACATCCAGGACAGGACATAACTCACAGCAGAACTTTTGGAATATGTACTTTCCCCTTAGGGGACAAAGTTACTTTATAGTTCCTATTTTAGGCTTTGAAGTTATTTTAGCATTTAGATATTTATCTCTGTGTTGTCTGTCATATAATAAAGTCTGTATTTGACTAATTTTGAAAAAGCATTTCAGGGAGCTGGTGAAATCAGCAGCAGGTTACAGTGGGTGTGCTCTGCTCCACCTGAGAGGCATGTAACTGCAGCAACTGTATAGTTTGGCACATATATACAGTATGGACATAATTAAACCAGGGTTGCCTACCCTCCCGGAATGGCCAGCAGGGTCCCGAAAATCAGGTCACCCTCCCGGCCCCACGGAAAGGTGGGAAACCCTCCCGAATTCTGGGGGACCCCCGCTCCCCCCTGATTGCCGCTTCCCCCATCCCGGCCGCGGCGTTTAAATTTCCCTTTCTGACGATCTCCGGAGAGGGGGCGGGGCCAAAGTGTCATCATCGCGTCGTTTAGCCCTGCCCCCTCCGCAGAGATCGTCAAATTGAGGCACTTTTCTTCATGGGGCAGGGCTTATTGATGTCACGTTTAAGCCCCGCCCCCGAACTCCTGCTGAAAGTCTCCTCTCCGGACTTCTCCCGGAGAGGAGCTTTCTAAAGTCGGCAACCCTGAATTAAACTAGAGATGTGCGGGACAGGTTTTCTGAAAACCAAACCTATCTGAATTTTCTAGTTTTGAGTAGTTCAGACTAGAGCCCAGGCTAATGATTCCTTACCAGATACAGATTTCAAACTGAGGCAAAATAAAAAGTAAGCACCCTTTGCAAAATTGCAATAGAATTCTGTATGGCTCTCGGCATCCACTGCAATTCCTGAACCATTGAAAGGATTTTGTTGTCTATGAAAATGTGAGTAGGCTTGTACTAATCTGCGACTGAGAAAGTGGTCCTCGCTGATGTCACAGAGCCTCATCACAAATGCCTGGACACACCTGCATTTATTCTGACACACCCAGAAAACAGTAGGTTTCCACCCCAAATACCAGCTTTCTGTCAATCAAACTGCACGTGTATTAAGATTACAAATCCATATGCATTTTCTGTCACTAATTTCTACTCGCGCAGTATTCATGCTCAATCGATCGATAATACCTCGACTTCCGATTTCTCTAATTAGTGATCCATGCTGAATTCGGCCCAAAATTGGGAGCTATAAGGTGGTCAAATTTGACTGGAACTTTATAGAATTGAGATCAAAAATAATGTATAAACAAAAACAGACCAAAATTATCTGATTTTATCTGTTTTTAGATCCAAAACCTGTGAGGGTAGTATTGACAAAATTGTAAAACAAAAGCAAAACATAAGGATCTGCGCAAATCTCTGAATTAGGGTAGGAAGACACAGGAAGGAGAATTCTGTCGAAAAAATGTTTAGCAATAAGTCACTGAATATGGTGCTGTACAACGTGAAAAAAAGCATGAGAAATGATAAAGAAAAATTTGTTGTGCTATCAATAGTGCAACATTATAAAAGTTAATTACAGTTTAGTCTTGTGGTTTAGTTGTCTGTTCATTCTGGGTGTTTCCCTCCTATAAAACACAGAATTTATTTACATAATATATTTACTCAAAAAAATTCTGTCATTGTCCTCAAACAAGTATTTGAAACAGTATGCAGACCTGCAGGTATATTGCAATACTGTAGCTGCAATACTGTACTTCATGTTATATATTGTAAAATGATTATTTTTTTGGATGCAATTTATACCCATCTTTTGCATACATTTTGTCTAACTTGACAATAATCTCTTCATTAATAATTTGAATATGAACATTGAGACGTGCGCCAGGTTCGGACTAGCGAGTTGGTGCTCCAGAGAAATCCATGGTTGGCTCCCATGGTGGATTCAACCCATTCCTGTGGATTGGTGGGACCTAGCCTGTTACACTACATTCACAACTTAGCCAGCTGGAAAGCAGCTGCACTTATTAAATACACTGGTGCAAATTACTGCTGACCAGTGAATGACTGTAAAATATCACCACTCTGCTTTGTGGGCCTCCAGGCTTGTATCTCCATCCACTCATGTAAGTGGGCAGGGCCAAGCCCTTCACAAGTCACCCTCAATACAGCTGTTTGGATAGCAGCTGCACTTACATTAATACACTGGTGAAAGTTGATTATTAAGTGTTACCACATTTTCGGGATGGCCACTGACCATTGCCTTCATCGGAGAACCAGATGGAATCCTTTCATTGATGGCACAGTGTAGTAATTTTTTTTTACAAGGTGCCTGGACAGTGAGCATGGCTCCATCCCTAACACTCAGACAGACCCCCCCTCCCTCCCCCCCAGGCCCTGCCTGGCTCAAAGAACAGGGTTGACCATTAGTTGGTGAAACCATCAATGGTCACTCATTGCATATGTGGCAACCATCGATGTCCAATTGCTTTAGACTCTGGTTGACAAAAAAGGTAAGAGGAGCTGACTTTACTATGACTACACAGGAGAAACAACTAGTCTCCATGAGTAGGGATGGACCCAGCCATGCTACATCATTGCCAGAATCACACACACGGCATTGAGAATGCCTTAAGATGTGGACTAACAATAGCAATTAAGATCAGAAATGGAGTACACAGTGCTGACGGCTGTTTGCATTACCATCAGAACATGTCTATTGTCTGTGTCCCCTGCATACTACCATTTGAAGAGCATGTGGTTTGCATTACAATCAAATTATGTACAGTATGTAGTCTGTGTCCTCTGCATATCTCCTCTCTGGTGATATCATAGCAGGGTCTTATGGCAGTCGCTCATCTGCAAGTGTATGCTAATGCCGTTACACACTCTATCCCTTTACATTAGAGATGTGCTGGTTTGGTTTTACCTGGATTTACACGGTTCTCAAAGTTTGATCTTATTGGCTATCCAGCACATGTGACAGCCGATAGCCAAAAATATCCCACTTTGAGAACCGAGTAAATCCAGTTAAAATTGAACCCGCACATCTCTACTTTACAACCATATAGCTAAATGTGCGAGAACAGAGATACCCACTTTTAGCACTGGTGAATGCTGTGAATTGGTGCATCCAGTACAGCATGATTGGTCAAACCATCCATACTTTGACACTCCTATAAAGGCCGTCCACTCCTTTCATATGGTTTGCCACACCCCTCCTTAGTGGACCCCTTTTTCTCTGGTGGGAACTTCATAACCCAGTCTGAAACTGCAGAGCAGGCATTCCCAACCTCAGTACTCAAGGCAAACTAAAGCTGGGTATAAATGTACAGATTTATCTTTCCAATCTACCTGGTAGGAGCAAACATCTGGCAATATATTGAAGCATATGACAGACAAATTGGTTAAATCCATTAAAACAGTTTTTGTCCATTTTCCACTGTTTGGTTGACTGTCAAATGCTTCCATATATTTCCAGATTTTTGTTCCCACCAGGCAGATTGGACAGATAAATCTGTAGGTCTTTATCCATCTTAAAGGTGCAGGTTTATGTGATATCCAGGCTTCAGCACAGATGAATAAATCAAAATAAACTGATCTACTTATTGTGTCACCTCTGCTCAAGAACAGATATCATTAAATCCTGGACTATTGGTGTGCCTTAAGGGGGTGTGGTATGCCGTCCCGACATTTCGGATTCCAACCGTCAGTATACCTTCATTGGCTGCTGGTACTCTGACATGGGATGAGCGCAAAGAAGCTCCTTGCGATCTCTCTGCGCTCACAATACAGCGGGCTCTGCGGCTCACGCAGGTCCTATTCTCCCTCTATGGGAGTCGTGGACCCCATGAGGGAAAATAGCCCCTGTCAGTCAGTATCCTGACTGTCAGGCATTAAAACAGGCAAGATTACGATGTTGGTATGCTGACCGTCGGAATCACAACTGAATAGATGTCACCCTGAGCGCCTCAATTTAATCCAAAACCTTCTATCACATATGTCATCCGGCACCCGCCTTGAGTACTGAGGTTGGGAATTCCTGCGGTAGAGGGATTCATTTGTCAGCAGCAGTAAGTTACATATATATATATATATATATATATATATATATATATATATATATATATATATATATATATATATATATAAAGAAAGTCCCTTCTTAATCCAGTCATACTCTGTAAATCTCTAGCAGTTCATTAAATCTCATTTAAATTTACTATGATATTTGGCTTTCTCTCTACTGCTGTCTGATCATGTTCACAGCGAATTATGTAAACTCCCATACCTCAGGATATAGATAACTCACACTGAAAAATGAAAAACAACACCCCAAGCAAGTCATTTCAAAGCGATAAATAAAAATAAATGCAGTAAATATTAGCCGCTCAGCCATACCACAATAAACTAAAGCCTTAATCTAATAATTATCGAGAGACTACGATATTCAGTTATAGATTTGGGTATTTATTAAACTAAAGGCCTCTGATATAAAAGGAATGCATATTTACATATTGCATGTGCCTGGGTCTGTCTATGTCGGCTTGTTTACTACAATTCCAATATTAATATGTTTATTGAACTTTATACTTTTAATGCACCAGCTAAAAAATAATAGGGCATGCGACAAAAGACAGAAAGCATGCATTGCCATTCACACCACATTGTCTAATCAGGGCACACTTTACGTCAAACATGAGAAAACTTAAGAAATGCACACAGACAGGCAGGGCTGCCATCAGAAATGATGGGGCCCAGGACTGTAAAAAAAGACAGGGCCCCCCTGTGTATATATATGTGTATGTATGTATGTATGTATGTATGTATGTATGTATGTATGTATGTATATGTGTGTGTGTGTGTGTGTGTGTGTGTGTGAGAGAGAAAGAGAGAGAGAAGGGAATAGGTGGAAATGGAAGAGGGAGGGTGAGAGAGAATGAATAGGGGAAATTGGTGAGTGAGGGAACGGAGATATTGGGAGAGAGAGAGAGAGAGAGAGAGAGAGAGAGAGAGAGAGAGAGAGGAAGGGGGAGCAATAGAGAGATCAGCCTGAACAAGAATATATAATAGAAGTACTCAGAGGCGTAGCTACGGTGGAGCCGGTGGAGCACAAGCTCCGGGCGCAGACATGTCACCTGGCGCCAGAGCTCTGCCACTGGCTCCCCCGCCCTGCTCGCCCTCTGTGCCCGGCATCAGTCACCGGCGAGCGGGACGCCAGAGGCAGGGATGCGGCGCGCCGGCACCATGACGTCACGGGGAGGGGGACGCTGGGGAGTCCAGAGGCTGACTGGGCCATTACATAATACATATGTAACTCTCCAGGGCCGCTGCCGGTCACATATAAGTGGCTGATAGTAATAAAAGATAGAGCACCGGCAGCCCAGTCTGTACTGTTCTGCAATACAATCAGAGGCTGCAGCTTGTAGCTCCGCCTCCCTGAGCTTCTCCAGGACCCTTACAGATGAATCTGTTGTACAGCAGGGCATGCAGCTGACTGGCCGCACCGATGCGGAAGACAAGGCTGCTGTGTGGGAGAAGCTCAGGGAGGCGGAGCTACTAGTTGCAGCCTCCGATTGTATTGCAGAACAGCACAGACTGGGCTGCCGGTGCTGCATCTTTTACTACTATCGCCGGGTGCAGACTGCACTGCAAGCAGTGTCTACAATAAACATGAGAATTGATGGATGGCAGAGGGAAGCTGTATGCTTCTTGCCACAGCTGGAGAACCGCTAAACCCCTTACTTGAACCAGGTAGGTTGTCCCTGTGTCACCCCACTGTCACTGTCCCTGCATCATCCTGAAGTCGCTGTCCTTGCGTCACTCCACCACCTCTGTCCCTGAGTCCCCGCTGACTCTGTGTCCCCATAGTTACTGTCAGTGTCCCTGTGTCCCCGATATCCCTGCGTCACCCCACCATTATTCTCCCTACTGATTCTGGGTCCCCATCATCACTGTCAGTGTCCCCGCAATCCCGTCGTCACTGTCCCCACAGCACTCTACTGTCTGTGTCCCTGCACTGGGGCGCGAAACATGCCCTTGCTCCGGGCACCGTGGAACCTAGCTACACCGCTGGAAGTACTCACTGTGTTGAGGGGGCTGACAGGGAGATTCTTGCTGCAGTGTTTGCTTTGTATTAGGGGTGGCCATCGACCATTGATGATTCGAAATCATCAATGGTTCATTGCCGATGTTGAATATTTTTTGCCTTAGATGGGGGAGAACCAGATGGTTTCCCTCCATCGATGGAACAGCAAAACTATGTTTTGCGTTATTTATTTTTTTAAAGTGCCGGCACACGGAGCATAGCCCCATCCCCCGACACCCGCGAAGCTCCGCCCCCCATGTTTTGATTGGCCCACAGGCCAATCAATTAAAAACAATGGATGACCATCGATATGTAAAAATATCGATGGTCATTCATTGCATAGTTTAGCACTATCGATGGCCAGTTGCAGAATTGCCATCAATGGCAATGGCAATGATGGCCATCCCTACTTTGGATCCCTGCGACTTGCTGGGTCCTCCTCCCCTCATCCGCACAGGCAGTGCACCATGATCTCCTCTTACCGAGAACTGCTTTCCGGCATCCATTAGTCTGGTCTGCTCTGGTCCCAGACAGCGAGGGCTGCTGGGACATGTAGTTTTATTTTAAGTGCCTGGCTGCCAGACACTTAAAAAAACTACATGTACCAGCAGCCCTGCTTTCCGAGACCAGAGCAGAGTCTGGCTGCAGCAGAGCCGATG
The DNA here is from genome assembly GCF_055691185.1 of Crinia signifera. Lineage (NCBI taxonomy): Eukaryota > Metazoa > Chordata > Amphibia > Anura > Myobatrachidae > Crinia > Crinia signifera. The sequence goes on along the minus strand of NC_139222.1, from coordinate 133,776,422 downwards.
AGCACACCACGGGGACAGAAATCAGAGGCAGGCAGTTAGCTGGTAAGGAACTATTTAATATTTATAGTTGTAGGACCAGGTCTGGGCCCTCTTCTCTGTCAGGGCCCGGGACTCCAGACCCCCCCCCCCTCTCATCGGTGGGCCTGCAGACAGGGTAGCTGAGAGGTATGCTGGGCCTCGGTATAGTTTTGCGAGTGTGGCCTAATCACAGGAGGCATGGCCACCTTTGCCATTAGGCCATGCTCCCAAAGTATTTAGAGGGGGGTGAAAAAACACTCTAAAGTCGATGGGGTGGGGGGATGGGGTTATTGCCCCCCCAGCAGCAGTGCACACCTACAGCATATGCTGTGCTAACAGCAGGCTCAGCATGATCCCTCAAGCTGTCAGCACAGCACATGCTGTAGAGGTGTGTTCTGGTGCTGCTGCTGCCTGGGAGGGAGGGAGGGGGAAGGGGTGGGGTCAGACCAGGGCCCCCGCTGGGCCCCTCCAGCAAGCCTGGGTAAATAGTATCCCTATAGTGGCCCTGCAAACAGATAGATAGGACCATTGGCGGTTTTTACCTATGGGCTTCAGGGTTGTAGCCCCCCCCCCCAGGTAAAATCCGCCACTGTCTCTGCCTAAAGTGAAGCAAGATGCAGTCTGTGAGACTGCTCTGGGTTCATTGTGACTGGCAGTGACTTCCAGTCACTCAAGGCAGTCCCATTGGGAGGTGTTCCCTCCCTCCGGGATGCCTCTCTGTGCACAAATGCGCGACAACCCCCCAAAACGGGTTCTTCACATGTGCCAGACCCAGAATCCAGATTAAGCCTCCGGGGGCTGCTGCAAAGGCATCTCATGGAGGCTTGGGCCAGTGCATGCGCAGTATGTATGAAGTTGCTGCGGTTGCACTGACCTTGTGCAGAAGACAAGAGGCAGGGACCGGAAGGACGGTGCGGGAAGCACGGCAACAGCAAAGGAGCCGCCACTGGATAGGACAGATGTATCTTAGGTGTGTACCCAGCTTTAGTTCACTACCATGTACCTCCTGGTGGGTACCTTATTTAGGGACCCATTTATCAATGAGATATAACACTTGTTGTGAATGCTAAAACCCATTATAAAAGGTGCTCCAGCCAATCAGCTCCCAGCGAGCCAACCTAAGTCACCCCCTATATGTGGCTTCTTAGCAGTAGCTGTTTAATTAGCCATGCAATGGGGTTCTGTCAATCTACCTGCCAGCAATCTCCTTAGAGATTTGTACAATGAACCTCCCATTTTGACCCATTTTTTAATTATTGGGTGTTTGACCTAATAAATAACATTTCACCCTTGTAAACTATAAGAATACTTATACTTATATACTTTCATATGTATCTTTGATCACAGCCAGGGAGAAGGGCTCTAATAGGAACCTGTCTTTGCAATGTGTAAAAGTAGTTTGCATTAGCAGCGGAATGCTTAATATTTGCAGGATACCCCCCAAAATCACACATTGGGGGGAATTTACTAATATGAAAAACCGAGTTTTTCGTATTAGTAATTCCCCTACGACTGCATATGACTGTTTGAGTCGTATGCAAAGTCGTGTTCCGGAGGGGGATTTACAAAGCAGTCATATTCGACTGCTTTGTAACCCTCCGATGTCGTAGGAATTCGTATTAGCAGCCGTATATACGGCTGCTAATACGAATTATTTGTAGGCAGTCTGCACGGATCAGTCACGGATTGTAAAAAACAATAGTTTGTTCTATTTTTTACACCACTATCAGCTCGATGCCCACCGCCCAGAGGCATCGAGGACAGCACCAGGCTTCAGCCTGGTCAGGTAAGTCCTGGAGGGGGGGGACCCCTTTATTGGGGGGGTCCCCACTCCCCCAGGGCCCCTGGCCAGGCTGACTGGTCGGTAGGGTTAATGCTTTGGCCGGGGGGACTTGCATAAAAAGTCTCCCCCGGCTGTGGCATTACCCTGCTGGCTGGTTTTGCCTGCGGCTGGTTCTTAAAATACGGGGGACCCCTAGTCATTTTGTCCCCCGTATTTTGGGAACCAGCCCCAGAGCAGGAGCCTGGGGCTGGTTGTTAAAAATCAGGGAACCCCTATTTGTCGGGATCCCCGATTTTTAATTACCGGCTCCAGGCTCCGTCAGCCTGGTGCTGGTTTCGGCTGTGGGGGGGACCCCACGCCGTTTTTTTTTTAAAATTTATTTAATTTTTCTATTTTTTTACACTGAAGCCTGCACGGATCTGACTGATCCGTGCAGGCTTAAAGCAAATAGAACAGGAAAATTGTGTTCTATTTTTCCTGTCGTATTTGCATGCCTGTTTTACACCACTAAGCAGCCGTATTATCAGTACGGCTGCTTAGTAAATCAGAAACCACCATTCTTTTGAATGGTGATTTCTGTCGTATCCTATCGATGGTGTAGACATTCGTATTTGTAAATACAAATACGAATGTTCCATCTTTAGGAATACGAATTGTTGTATTTTTGGGATTGTAAATCCCGAAAATACTAATTCGTAAAAAAAAGGTGTATTTCTCCCTACGAATACACCTTTTTTCTACGAATCCATTTTGGTAAATGTCCCCCATTATCCTGCAAATATTAATTTCTAATAGGCCCCAATATGAACATGTGGAATGAACTACACAATGATGTCTCTGCAATGTGCCTGTATATATATACAGGTTGAGTATCCCGTATCCGAATATCCGTTATCCAAATTATTCCGAAAACCATACATTCCAGAAAGTGAAAAAAAAATTGTTTTTGTTAAAAACTCACTGGTGACATTTGTAACGGCACTACTGAGGACATGATATGTAACTGGCACTATATATGTACAAGAAAATGATTGCTTGGCATTCAAATTCAATATCTGAGATAGTACACAAATTTTGTTTCATGTTTTGAAACCTTGTTTTTTGAACAAATGAAATATATTTATGTGCATTTCATGTGTTTGATGTAATTATACAGCATAAATGCAAGATACTTCAAAATATATAATTGAAATATTAAAATATTCCGAAATACGGAATAATCCGTTATCCAAAATTCTCCTGGTCCCGAGCATTTTGGATACGGGATACTCAACATATATATATATATATATATATATATATATATATATATATATATTGTAATTTGTTTTTATGCTTGCTATGTACGGTGCTGTGGACACTTTGTGGCACTTTATAAATAAACAGACTACTACTACTACATATAGTTACATATGCGTCCATCAACATCTACTGTATTAGTTTCAGCCCTTAATAAACGTAGTGTACAGTATTCGGTACTTGTGTAGTTTCACAAGCACCAGCATGGCGCCGTGCTACTTCCGGGTTCTACGCTCGCCACAAAATATGTCAAAAAAAGTAACTTAACTCCATGCCAACATGGATAGTTCATACCCCACTATCCACGATGGCATGGAGTTGATTTTAAATAGCGTGGTGAGCGTAGCGAGCCACCAAGCCTGCAGCGTGGGCGAGCGAAACTACAAAAGTACCCAGTATTCTTATATCTTGAAGACAGATTATAATTATTGTTTGTACCCCTGGATGTTTTTAATGAGTAGATGTTTGTCCAACCTTATATTAAACGTGTTTATTGTGTCTGCCGACACCGCCTCTCCCACAGTTTTGCTTCCCTGACCGTAAAAAAAAAAAAATCCTTCTAAGGGAACAAAATCTTCTTTCCTCTAGTCTAAACTCATGCTCAAGTGTCCTAGAGCCCTTCCTTACAGAAAAAAGGGCACCTGATAGTTCCTTATATTGGCCCCTGATATATTTGTATATCTTAATCATGTCCCCTTTAAATGTCTCTTCTCTAGTGTAAACAATCCCAATTTGTTCAATCTGTCTTCATAGCTTAAATTCTCCAACCCCTTTATTATCTTTATTGCTCTTCTTTGGACTTTTTCCAGTTCTATGATGTCCTATTATAGTGCGGGGCCCAGAATTGTAATCCATATTCTAGATGCAGTCTAACCAGTGCTTTGTACAGTGGCATTATTACATTTGAGTCCCTAGTCTCCATGCCCCTTCTTATACATGCCAGTATCTGGTTGGCCTTATTTGTTGCTATGTGACATTGAGCGCTACACCCCAGTTTGTTATCAATTTGGACTCCTAGATCCTTTTCACGTTCTGAATTACCCAGTGCCTCCCCGCTTAGGTTATAACTAGCCACTGGTTATGTCCCCCAAGATGCATAACCTTACATTTATCCACATTGAACCTCATTTTCCACTTTTTTTTGCTCACTCATTAAGTTTCTTAAGATCACTCTGAAAAAAAATTGTGGAGACATCCTCATTTGATCTATTACTTTACTCAGTTTTGTGTCATCAGCAAAGATGGAAACTTTGCTGAGTATATCCACCCAAATATTGTTAATAAATAAGTTAAATAAAAGGGGCCCTAGCACTGACCCCTGTGGCGCTCCACTTAGTACTGGTATCATACTTGATACTGCACCATTTACACCCACTCTCTGTTCTCTAGTACGCAACCAGTTCCTTACCCATCTACAAATTATTACCCCTAGTCCCAGATCCTCCTTTTTATTTATCAGCCTCTTATGTGACACCGTATTAAAAGCCTTTGCAAAATCCACGAAGACCACGTCTACAGTATTTCCATTATCTAGGTTGTTGCTGACCTCCTCATAGAAGCCTAATACATTTGTTTGGCACAAGAGATTTTTCACAAACCCATGTTGGTTAATACTGATTAAACTATGAAGCTCTAAATATTTTTGGATACCTTCCCTTAAAAATTCCTCAAATAATTTACCCACTCACAGGTCATCCTTTTTTGCTTTTTGAATGGCATCCAAAAATACAGAACAGGATTTCCATGGGCAGACATTTACATTTATTATTGATGCTGAATGTTAGACCATTGATTTATGTAAAAGTTCCTCACAAAACTCACTTGCACTCACACATTAAAGTGAAACAAAAGTGCCTCCTGATAAAGAATTTGGGGGTCTTTTCATCAGGCTTAATACATCTGCCCCAGTGTGAGATAAAGTACCAACCAACATGCTTCTGTCAACTTTTAAACACAGTTTTTAACATGCCAGTTAAGAGCCGATTCATTTATCTCCATTCACTTTATCTGTCTCCAAGGCTTAGTAGATGGACCCTTCAGGAAGTAATCACATAAATCATATAACAACTGTACATCATGGTAACCAGTTAGAATGTCGACCTATTCTGAATGCCGACAGTCAGATTGTCGACTTGGGCTTTAGAACCACACTCAGTATAATCCAAACTGTTGACATGGTTAAAATATTGGCAAGTTCATAGAGTTGACAATTAACATTCCGGTGTCAACATTAAGAATGTTCACAGACTGACCACATACCTCTTCATTTGAGTATCTGTATACCTTATGTACTTTTGTATTACACTTTAAAAGCATGGCTAGGTCTACAGCACATACATATGTCACTTTTATATTCACTTTTTCTTAATATATTTAAATTTAGTATTTTTTTTTTGTCATATAATATAAGCTATTCACACATGCATCCATGTAAAGTTATGCATTATGGGCTGATGGCATAGTATTCACTAATGTTCTACAGCAACTCAAGCTCTTAATGCAGATTTAATGTACCACACAAATCACATACTATTGTTTGTAAACTACCTGATTTTCATGTCATCCTTCCCCAAATCCCTATTTACCTTCAGGTACAGCAACTCCGTTTAACCTTAAGTTCGAATAAGATGAACTGCAAACTAGAAAGCAAAAAGTAGGTATTTGATCATCTGGCAACATTTTTGTGGCTTCAAGCACAAATTTTAAAGTATAATACATAATTAATGTGTTTAGGCAGGTTTAGATAGGCTTCAGCAGCTTCAAGACAATATAATTTCACTCCACCCATCCTCTTCTTTTGATTTAATAAATGTAGCCTTGAGCTAAAATATTTGTGCAGATAGGAACATATTGAAACTGAATAAATTATTGAACTGGGCACCAGACTGCAAATCTTAGATGATACACCCATCATCATTTTATATAAAAGGACAAGATATCTAACGGCACTGGCATCTGTTCGATACTAGAGTCACAGATCACTCTGAAAGCTCCTCCTCTATTCCTTCAACATGACTAGTTTTAGAAAATCAATATCTTCCTATCAAAGTGTTGGGAGTACATCTGGAGGCGGTTATGGCTTTAATGAGGGTTATGGAGGCGGTGAATTTAGTGATGGTTTTGCAGCAAGAGGTGGTGGAGGGTATGGAGGAGGTTTTAGTGGTGGAGCAGGAGGAGGTTATGGAGGAGGGTTTGGTGGGGGAGCTGGTGGAGGGCATGTAGGAGGATTTGGTGGGGGAGCTGCTGGAGGTTTTGGTGGGGGAGCTGGTGGAGGTTATGGTGGAGGAGCTGGTGGAGGTTTTAGTGGAGGTGCTGGAGGGGGATTTGGTGGAGACATGTATGGTGGAGGTGCTGGCGGGGGATTTGGTGGAGGTCAAGGTGGTGGATTTGGTGGAGGAGGTTATGAAGGCATACTTGCCACCAATGAAAAACAAACCATGCAGAACCTCAATGATCGATTGGCTACTTACCTGGACAAGGTCAAAGATTTAGAAGAGGCTAATACTGACCTTGAGCGCAAAATTAGAGAGTGGTATGATAAGAGAACTTCAGGGTCCACTACAGGTGCAGGAGGACCGGACTATAGCAAATATTACCCAATAATTGAGGATCTAAGAAACAAGGTAAGACATTTATTATAAATCCCATTTGTCTAGGAGTAGTAGACATATATGCAATACGTTGCAGGGAATGCACTCATTCACTTTGTATATTCATTACAGAACTATTTTATTTTTCATTATTTGAGTACTACATGTTTTGTTACTGTGTGAGACAGAAATGTAAAAAAAAATCCTATAGTTGCTGCAGTTACAGTATTTATGATTTCTAAGTGATGCTATGAAAGTGTGAGATGATCTGAAAAATACATCACTTAAAAGACAGCACAATGGGATTCATTATGATGTGAATGCTCTTCATTTGGCCTTAGGGTCCATAGGAAACAAGTGTATAGCCCTCTCATCCTTTGCCTCTGCAAGGTATTAAGGGCCATTCCCAGGAGTACTGCATAAAGCACTTATGTGAACTATGGAGGGTCTTGCTGCCTTACACTGTCCATACAGTCCTCATAAAAGTAACCCTGACGGCTAATGAGAAATTTGTTTTCATTGTCTAATCTGCATTAGTCTGAATATCAACAGTATAGAATAACATTCTGTGAGTTACACCACCATTGTGAGTTATGATTTGGAAAAAGGGCTTTGTGTGCATCAAAGATAATTTTTTGTCAAGAAGAATATGCAATAGATCAAAAATGTAACAAATATAAAACCAATATAATAAGATATTTATGTTTACATTGCTAATGTAGAGAAACAATTAAAGTATCACTCACATTTTTATATCTGCATGTGATATAAAATGTAAAAAATAAAAATAGAAAAAAGTATTGTTTTGCTTCTTATTTTAGATCCTTGCTGCCACTGTTGACAATGCCAAAGTAATCCTGCAGGTTGACAATGCCAGGTTGGCAGCTGATGATTTTAGACTGAAGTAAGTGATACAAAAAATGGGCATACTGTATGTTGTTATTGTGGTTTGTGGTGCTCTTGAATCCAAGATGGAGAGAGGTGAGATAATGCTGACATCTCTACAGGTATGAGAATGAGTTGGCCCTCCGTCAGAGTGTGGAAGCTGATATTAACGGTCTGCGTAGAGTCCTGGATGAGCTGACTCTGGCTAGGTCTGACCTGGAATTGCAGATTGAGAGCCTGACAGAAGAACTGGTTCATCTCAAGAAGAATCACCAGGAGGTAAGAGTCAGATAACTCCTCTGTCATATACTACATGATAATGTCATTAGTACTGTATGTGTTATTCATAGCACAGTGATCATTTTAAAGGAGAATGGTTATGCCCCCACAGCTAGAAATAGAAGAAGTATGTGGTTGTGGGGGGGACGGGGGGGACCTTATGACCCCACTGCTCCTCCTATACAATCAATGTGCTATACATCTACAATATAGTCTTGTAATACCATTACCTAATGACATTTACAGGTACAGTTTTGAATTCTATTTGTGGAATTTAGCTTCTGTTTTGCTTGTCACAACCTTCCCTATTGGTAGTAGCCACGGGTGCCTATTTTTCATTTTAAAATGTATATTTTAAAATAAATTTATTAAAATGTAATGTATGATTTAGAGGGGTTAAGACAAGGATTTTATTAGGTTTTTTTGTGTTTCTGGAATAGGAAGACTGGAAAAAAGGGTTAAGTTTTTTTAATTTTTTGATAATTGGAAGAAACATGACTAACATATTACCAAGTCTAGATCCAACCTTCAAAGTATCTGTATTTATTGGAAATAAACAGTGCTGCCATACTATTTATTTCATCTTTACAAGCGCTAAGAGCCTGATTTATGATGACTTGCATTTGTGCGAGTTTGGCCCTGTCCCGATGTTTCGTGGACTGCGCATGCACTATTATGCGCATGTGCAGCCCCCCTTTGCGAATGGCTTTGGTGACTTGCATAGTTGCTAAGCTATTCATAGTCATCAGGGCGGGCCCAAAAAAAAACAGATTGTGCGCCCAGGAAAATGCTAGGCCCTCCCATGTGAACGCAGGTGGCCGATGCATGCTGGGGGCAGGAGGCTGATGTCATATGATGTCATCGCCTGCCCCGTTCTTGGAATCGCACACTGCAAATAGAAGGCAGTCAAGACTGACATATTTGTGATCGGGGAAAATTCATTCGGTCGACCATCGAATGATTTTTGGTCTGTAGGCTCCCTGCGAATGGATGTTTATGCTAAACATCCATTTGCATTATGGCAGGGATGTTCACGCAGCGGCATGTGGCGGGCATTCGCTCGCCCAGTGGGCAGAGTTATAGAGCTCAGTAAGCAGCGAATCTGCATCAGAAGATTGGATGCCTTGGTTAATGTAATGCTATTTTATGTGTGGCCAGATACCTCAGAACATAAAATAAGTAAATTATATAAGATTTTAGAGTCTGGGATTATCTTTCAGATCTTTTTTTTTTTTTAAATTTGTGTTGAAGGAACTGAAATCCAAGTATCAAAGAGTATGATACCCAATATTTTACCTCTAGCAACTGAGCAGGAGACCTGTCTATTCTTGAAAGATCTACTCAGGAATTCTTTTTAACTGTGATCCTTGCTGCTATGTAATTTACATTCTCCACTCTGTGGTTGACAAGTTAGGATGTTGTGCTACTAATTGTTCAGTAGATTTTTAAATGAAGAATTCTTTAACCTTTTTTCCCCTGTTAATATCTTTTTGTATTTTGTTTTGCTGTCCCTAGTACTTAGATTAAACCTATGAAGGAAATTTCACAAGTATTGTTCTGTAGAAGAATTGAATAAGAGGAGGGATCTAATGCATTGACCATAAGGACTAGTAGAGGCTGACTGGATAACAGAGCACTATGCAGGACCTTATTGGTTCTTTATACAGTTGGTGTATGAGATTTCTCCTACAATATGAATTTTTCTCAGAGCACTTGCAAAGATCTCCTGTATACAGTATGAAAGTACAAGGATAAACTGCTGTGAGCAAACAGTGGATATAAGAAAAGGGCACATGCTGTAGTAAATACCCCATACATTCCCAGTTCCAGGCACTTATTCTGGTTTGAATTGAGTTTATGCAAAACATCCATTTGCATGTGTGCGCACGTGAAATCTACATGCAGGCGGCGGGCGGGCGTTCATGTGGGCAGCCTTTAGATGACCTGCAAAGCTGCAAATTTCACAGCTTTGCAGGTCAATCAGAATGACCTCCAACATTTTGGCAGTAGACAGAACCTAATGATATGTGGATATAAATCCCAAATTATGAGTGTGTATGGCTAGATCATAGGCATGGTCTGGGAAGATCAGGTCATGGCATAGGCAGATCAGTACGTGTATCATCATTTTTTTTTTATCTAAATATTATCTTATATCAGGTAGGAAACCCACTGATTTATCAACCTGGGTGAAGCATCAAGCATTTGGGAGAGATAAAGTAGAGAAGTTGACTAAAGCAGCCAATCAGTACCAGGAGATATTTCAATATGATAGCAATCACAATGTATTTCTATCTGGTAAAACATTTTTTATAAAGCAACAAAACTAAAATGAATCTGATTGAAAAAAAAACATTTCAAAAGGATGATGGAAACAAATGCAGCATGTGTAATACTGGCATGAGATATTCTTATATAATTTTGTATTATTATTATTATAAATATACTATTTGTAAAAAAAATACATGTTATAGGAATGGTTTGGTCTTAAATCATTCAAGTTGGAACTGATACAATAAGTTTGGTATTAAATAATTGCCATCTGTTTGTCAGAGGTAAGATACACATTTTAATTTAAACAAAGGTGAGATGCATACATAGTTTTGGAAATACGTGTAACTACTAGGAGGCTTATTTGGTATTTTTTCAATGTAGGAGATGGCAACTTTCAAAGGAGGAGAATCTGGTCAATTAACCGTTGAAATGAATGCAGCTCCAGGTAGAGACCTAACCAAACTCCTGAATGACATGAGAGAGCAGTATGAGGCCATTGCTGAGAAGAACAGAAAAGAGGCTGAGGAACGGTACAATGAACAGGTAAAGAGATAACATGCCTGATACTGAGTCGCATGCGGAAGTGTACACAGCAGCTGTCATCTGTATGCAAATCGCTTGTGTGCATCTGTGTATGTGCAAGGATTGAGATGCCCACTAACAGCATTCGTACACGCCATAATACTGGCGGATGGATTCCTGTCGGTCAGAACACCATTGCCGGAATCCTGACACCTGTCACATTGCTGGCTCCACAATCCGACAGCCAGAATACTAAACACAAATATGCCAGTGTTAGGGTGCGGGGGAGTGCTAGTAATAGGCTGTGGGTAGATATGTGTGTGTGTGTGTGTGTGTGGGGGGGGGGGGGGGTAGGGTGTTATTTTAGTTATTTGTTACATCATAGCTAAGAAAGTGCAGTAAATCAGTCCATGACAGCTTGGTAATGACTTATCACTGACTTCCTAAGTAAATGATAAAGTACATAACTTGCTATTAGGAGTGACTGACCAATAGTGAGATTAGATGCTTCTCTACAAAGACATCCTGTTGTCATCATAATGGCCCAGGAACCATTATTGCCCTGGAGATTCACACAACACAAATAACACATTTTTATAGAGTTGCACACAATTAGTGTGGATTAGGAATATTCCAAAATATGAACAGGCTAACACCTATAAGATTAATTTTCACAAAACTAGGACAGAGGTTATTATGATCTGTAGGTGCTACATGACAGTAACTGGGTGATGTAGTATAAAATAACCAATCATTTACAGTAGTTTAGAAGCGTAAAGTGAAATGAGTAATTTTGTTGCAGTTTTTTCTGCTACTGTATGTAAAGTTGATTTACCATGTGTTACTTTGCTGTTTCAGAGCAAGGATCTGAAGAAGGTGATTTCAGCTGCGGTAACTGAGGTGCAGACCAGTAGTACAGAGATGACTGACCTGAAAAGATCACTACAAGCCTTGGAGATAGAGCTGCAGTCCCAGCTGGCAATGGTATGAATATGGTGCTGGAAAAGGACATCATCAAAATCAAACTGCAGTTTTGCAGTGTAAATGATTGCCGCTTTAAAACAAAATGGAGATTTCTTAACGAATCTTTCATTTTATGAATCACTTATCCTATAAAATTTATCCCATAGTCTCAATGTAGATCATTTACAGTTGGACATTGAGAGTTATTTAGACCTAATCGCTGTTGCGTTAATTTGCAATTCGGTTAATTATCGAACGACTGCGCATGCGTACAGATCATAATGCTCATTTGAGAGGCCGAACAGTGACAAAAATCAGCGATTCATTTTTCGCAATTCCCTTGCAACTTAACTAACAATCACAATTTAGGTATGGTACCCTGCCATTTTCAGGGAGTGTCAAAATTGGGGTACATATGCTAAGATGAGAGTTCTATTGAAGATGAGATGTTGCTCATTTCAACTCATCAGATTCTACTTATTTATTTAGCACCATCTAGAAGACAATACATAACATCTGATTGTTGCTATGGCCAACATCCCATCATCAGTAGAACTTCCATCTTAGTACATTTACCCCATTGGTTTAAAAAAGTGCTTGTGAATTAAATTTTTTAATAGCTGCTTAGTACCAATGCAGACTTCCACAACTGGGTAGGTGAAGCTATAGCAGCAAGCAAACACGCCCATAAAATATCTCCTGTATCTCCTTGGAACACTCTCCCAGAATAGAAATAGAATAGTACAATTAGAGGTTCTACAGCAGGGGTGGGCAATAAGAGGCCCTCCAGCTGTTGCTGAACTACACATCCCAGCATGCCTTGCCTTAGTTTTGCTATTTGGCCATGCTGAAACTAATGCAAGGCATGCTGGGATGGTTAGTTCATCAACAGCTGGAGGGCCACTTATTGCCCACCCCTGTTCTACAGGGACATCTTACCCCAGAACTCTACCAATCATAAGAAATACCTCAGTCTAGCGCGACCATAACAGAGGACATGAGCAGTAAATGCTAAAATTGCATTATGCTATTTGTATACAATATAAAAAGTATCATATACACATCAGTGAATAGTGTCAGTGTTACTAAACATTCGGAAGCTGAATTTTAATATACAGGTAGATTCAAATTTTGTAAAAACAAATACAAAATATAAATTTAATTCAAACATCTGTGGTTTTCCCTTTTAACAATCATATAAGAATCTTCTTTCCTGTAATAGTCCAAACTGAAATGTCAGTTACTGTTAGTAATAGAAATAGACAGCCACATCTACATATAGGGCCTGATACTGGTTCACTTTCAAAAGCAAATTCTCTCTCTCTCTAATGGACAAAACCATGTGCACTGCAGGTGGGGTAGTGTAACATGTGCAGAGAGAGATAGATTTGTATGGGATTTGTACTTCAAACTGATACTGTATCTATATTGCTGTGTAAAAATAAAGCAGCCAGTATTTACTCTGCACAGAAATAAAATAACACCCAAATCTAACTCTCTCTGCACATGTTACATCTGCCCCACCTGCAGTACACGTGGTTTTGTCCATTAGATATAGAATTAGCTTTTGCAAGTGAATTAGAATCAGGCCCATAATACATTTAGCTAGAGAGCTATAGTTATCGTTACCATCACAATACACTATTGCATAAACATACCATTAGCAATGTTGACATTTGATCTTGTTATTCTGGCATTTTAGTTTACCTACTAAAATAATCCCAAACCATTTGAACTGGTTAATATCTGCTCCAACACCCAAGTACATTTGTAAAATTCAGTGCTATATTATGGAGAGGGAATTAATCTAATTACCAGTTGAGAGGTCAAAAAGCAATGTTTTATTCAGTGGGGATAAATAGGCAACCACCTCCATTTTTCAATATTACTGTACTAACTTTTTCTTCCTTTCAATATTGCTATTTCCTGTATAAAACTCAAACATTGTCAAAGTCATTGATGAGGTGACATAGAAATAAATGCCTTCATTTTCCATAGAAAAAATCCCTTGAATCAACATTGGCAGAAACAGAAGGTCGATACTGTGCTCAGATTGCGCAAATACAGAACATTATCAGTAGCGTTGAGGAACAACTGACCCAGCTGAGGTTTGATCTGGAACGTCAGAATGATGATTACAAGCAGCTGCTGGATATCAAAACCCGACTGGAGCAAGAGATTGAAAAATATCGTCAGTTGCTGGACGGAGAATTAGGGTAAAAACACCAAGCATCCCAGAATAAAGGGTTATTCTCACAGTGACTTAAGGGCTAACATGTTATCTCTGTATTGAAGGTCATCATCATCATCATCACGTGGAGCTTCTTCAGTGGATTCGTCTAAAGGTACATTATGCCACAAGAAGCACCTAGAATAAACAGGGGCAGAAGTATTAAGTCTGGTGAAGTGAAGTAGTGATGACATGGAAAGTGGTAACGCACCAGTCAATCAGCTGTGTTTGAAAAATTACAGTTAGGAGTTGATTGGCTGGTGCATTATCACCTTCCACTTTACCAGGCTTAATACATCTCCTCCATTATTACTTTAGCAGGCTTAATACATCTCCTCCATTATTACTTAACCAGGCTTAATACATCTACTCCATTATTACTTTACCAGGCTTAATACATCTACTCCATTATTACTTTATCAGGCTTAATACATCTACTCCATTATTACTTTATCAGGCTTAATACATCTACTCCATTATTACTTTACCAGGCTTAATACGTCTCCTCCATTATTACTTTACCAGACTTAATACATCTACTCCATTATTACTTTACCAGGCTTAATACATCTACTCCATTATTACTTTACCAGGCTTAATACATCTACTCCATTATTACTTTATCAGGCTTAATACATCTACTCCATTATTACTTTATCAGGCTTAATACATCTACTCCATTATTACTTTACCAGGCTTAATACGTCTCCTCCATTATTACTTTACCAGACTTAATGCATCTCCTCCATTATTACTTTAGCAGGCTTAATACATCTCCTCCATTATTACTTTATCAGGCTTAATACATCTACTCCATTATTACTTTATCAGGCTTAATACATCTACTCCATTATTGCTTTACCAGGCTTAATACGTCTCCTCCATTATTACTTTACCAGACTTTAGTGTTCCTTCTAGCACCCGCCATCTTTGAAAACCATGCAGTTCCTGTTCCCTGCCTGGGGTGTCACTGTCTGCTGTGGTGTTTCTAGCACAGGTCTGGTTTGCATATCAGTGCTGATATTCAGACCACACTGTGCTAGAAGCACTACAGCAGACAGTGACACCCCAGGCAGGGAAGAGAAACTGCATGGGTTTTCAAAGTTGGCGAGTGCTAGAATGAACACTAAGACTTAATACATCTCCTCCATTATTACTTTATCACGCTTAATACATCTACTCCATTATTACTTTATCAGGCTTAATACATCTACTCCATTATTATTTTACCATGCTTAATATATCTACTCCATTATTACTTTATCAGGCTTAATACATCTAGTCCATTATTACTTCACCAGGCTTAATACATCTACTCCATTATTACTTTATCACGCTTAATACATCTACTCCATTATTACTTTATCAGGCTTAATACATCTACTCCATTATTACTTTACCAGGCTTAATATATCTACTCCATTATTACTTTATCAGGCTTAATACATCTAGTCCATTATTACTTCACCAGGCTTAATACATCTACTCCATTATTACTTTATCAGGCTTAATACGTCTCCTCCATTATTACTTTACCAGACTTAATACATCTACTCCATTATTACTTTACCAGGCTTAATACATCTACTCCATTATTACTTTATCAGGCTTAATATATCTGCCCCACATTTTGAAATACTTAAACATTATTAAGTCTACTAACAGTATAAATAGCACTATTTTAGATTATTGGGGCAGATGTACTAACCAGCATTAAGTGCTTAAGTAGCATGGACTTTTTTACGTTTTGCAGTAATGTATGAAAGGGGCTTTTAACATCCCCCTGAGGCAGCCCTGAACTT
Organism: Crinia signifera; assembly: GCF_055691185.1. Classification (NCBI taxonomy): domain Eukaryota; kingdom Metazoa; phylum Chordata; class Amphibia; order Anura; family Myobatrachidae; genus Crinia; species Crinia signifera. Next base: position 133,760,777 of record NC_139222.1, on the reverse strand, counting down.
AACGTTCAGTCGCTGTCCTCTTGATTGAACTTATACGCTTTAACGTCGCAGGCAATGTATTATTGCCTTCCCCGACGTTAAGCCCGATATTTCTCTTCGCCAGCCTCGGGACAGCTGCCGGTGCCAGCATGCTGACAGGAGAGACAATTGTCGGCATGCTGGCGGATCGAAGGGGGAGAGAGGAGCAACCAAAAAAAAACTGGGAAAACTAAACAAATGGAAGGGGAGAGGTGCAGGGAAGCCAGCAGCAGCAACATGCTGTCTACTGGTGTCGGCATGCTGGCGGCATGGGAGGAGATGCAGCAGCGGCGGTGGACAGGGAGCTCCGGAAGCTGATAGCCGAGAGACGTCCCTGCAGTGATGTGTATTAACTCGGCGGGGTCCCTGCACTGCATTGGAAATAACTAATGCTATCCCCCGGGCGGCGGAGGCGCGGGAAGCGCAGCTGGTTTTGAAACCACTTGCCGCAAGATGATTGGCTTGAGATTCAGCCAATCATCTTGCGGCAAGTGGTTTCAAAACCAGCTGCGCTTCCCGCGCCGCCGCCCGGGGGATAGCATTAGTTGTTTCCAATGCAGTGCAGGGACCCCGCCGAATTAATACACATCACCGCAGGGACCCCCTCTGTCGGCTTTCACACATTGCCGCACGGATTCCCTGCCAGCTCCAATAGCTGGTGGGGTGATTTTTAACTTTAAGTTTTTTCCCTTTTTAATTAAAGATTAAAATGCAGCCTACCAGGGGGACAGGGGCAGCTGCTGCGGGCAGGGGGAGATGCTGCCAGAGGGCACATGTCCATTGTCAAATGCAGAGAGGCGTAATCTTGGACACGCAAAAAAACAACAAAAAAACCTACAGAAAATAGTAGGTTACTCACTAACTTTAAGATAATACATTAGGGTGAAAACTGTCCCTGCTCCTGAGTGTTATGCCAGGAGAAGTGGGAAACCTTAGATTACAAACGTTAAGGGGAGATTGATACATCTGACCCATTGCAACTAGAAAATTGTCATTGTGGGGAAGATGTATTAAACCTTAACAAGAGATAAATGCAAAGGTGATAAAGAGAGATAAACGTCCAGCCAATCAGCTCCTTACTGACTTTTTTCAAACACAGCCTGTAACATGGCAGTTAGCAGGTGATTGGCTGGACGTTTATCTCTATTTATCACATTTGCATTTGTGTATTGCTATATTTATTGAATATAAATACATGTACTATATGTTCTACTGACAGCCACCATATACTATCTGAAATATGTTGATATAAGTACTGGGTGAAAAAGAATATGTAAAAATAACTGTAAACAATGAAAACGATAAATAACAGTGAATACATGCAAGATACTTTAGTGTGTTAAGCATACCTCCCAACATACTAAACACGTCTAGTCCTCACTGAGAGCAGCGGTAGGCAGGGTGGAGTCTCAACTGCCCCCCACACTGTAGGACACTGCCGGCTCTGTATGGTAAAAAACGGGATGGTCCCGCAAAAATCAGGACAGTTAGGAGGCATGGTGAAGTGCTACAATATCCAATTGCCTAGAAGAAAGGTACTCTACACTGTACTTGCCAAAACAAAAATACTGCTAAAACAATTTTTAAATGTATACACTTATTGTTATTGTTCTTAGACCCAACCAAAGTCAGAAGAGTTAAGACCATCTATGAAGATGTGGTGGATGGAAAAGTCGTTGGTTCGCAAGTTAGTGAAGTTGTACAGAAAATGTGAAGTAAAGCTCATCATAAGTAGCTGGAATATTGAGAACCTTTCGCCCTCAAAGACCAGCTTTTATCCATTTCACAAATGCTTTTTGTTTACTCTGCATATTCTGTTCAATAAACTTTTGCTAGCAAGATGTGTGGTTCACGTAACTGTATATACTGATGCATGTTATAGTGTTGTTATACCAGAAACTGAATGTCTTTCTTGAACTGTTGAGCAGCCAACAAACACAATTTCAATTAAATTTCAGCATGACTTACTGTAGAGCTCGCATATGCAGTCACTGATAAACAACCCCTATTCCAAACTTCCATGTATGTATGTACTAACAAGCCATGTACAGTGTCCCTACTTCTAATACCTTATCAACACATACTCCTTGTAACAAAGACAGATGACCTGTATTGATGACCCTGGTAACACTTACAAGAAATTGATTGGACAGAGACGGTAAGGCTGAGATTACATACAGGTGCCCACTGAATGCAGGAAGAAATGGGTCACTTTAAGACCTGGGTCCGTTGTGAAGAATGATGAGCTGGGAATAATCCTGGTCGTCACCCATATGTGAAAGTTGAAAGGGATAACCCTGGCTCTGACCTGTGTTTTGCACCCTGCGTCCAACTGGGTTGGAGAAAAGTAATAATGGGCCAGATGTATCAAGCTTCTAAAAGTGATAAAATGGAGAGTGATAAACAACCAGCTAATCGGCTCTTGCCTGTCATTTTTCAAACCCAGCTTGTGACATGGCAGTTAGCAGCTGATTGGCTGGTTGCTTATCACTCTCCATGTTATCACTTTTTGAAGCTTGATACATCTGGCCCTTATAGTCTGAGTTGTGGTCTTGGCTAAATACAGATCCCCAAAGTTCTGCGTGGTTCAGATTCCTAGGAATCCGATACACTCTTGTCTCATATATAGCCATATAAACATAGGCTTAATAGAGCAGAGCATTTGCTTAATAAGCAATCCTATGTTAGCCCGTATGAATGCTGCAGGTAAAGCTGAAGATGTCGCTTGACACAGTATTGTGACTGGCAGCTTATTGGCACTCTGCACCCTGATGATACTGGCTGGCAACTTTACCAGTTCACACATGTGTAGTGACTAGAGGTCTCGACTTGGACATGTGCCCCCCAGCAAGGGTCCACAGTATTGGCAATGGGAGAACAGTAACTGTACTTATCTTGTGTGAAAGCATTCGTCATATAGTCTTTGCCTGTTTATATCTGATGAAAGTGATCACCAGCCATGTAAATAGAGAGAAAGGGAAAGAAGGAAAGAAGTTGGATGAAAAAGTGTAGTAAATGTGACAAAAAAAAGGAGAGAGGGGGAGGAGAAAGAAGAGGGACAGGATCAAGGGATTTTACAGAAATTAGGAGGCATGTGTGCAATATTAGAGCTGGGCTGTCACCACCACACGTATGCATACCTAACTAAATGTTGAATGAATGCATGAATGATATTAGTACACTTGATAAGGGGTATTGGACACACCACAATGAGGTCATGACACAATCCCATGGGCCATTATCATGCTTGAGAAATGAAAGGATGTTTGTGTGTTGCGCAATTTTCAGCAGCTGGGACGGGGGAAGTCACTGCTCTAAATATTGTGCTAAAGAGAAAAAGAATGTGCCAGCGCTGGCTGAAATAATACAAGACGGTTCAAAATTAAAAAGTATATTTTAATAAAAGTAATTAATAACTATACATGTTATTTATATTCACAATAATAATAAATTTTATATATATATATATATATATATATATATATATATATATAGCCAAACGAGAGAACCGGCACAGCAGGTCTTCAGTGTAGCCAAAAGAGGGTATGGTGCCCAGGTGCCAGCGATAATGGCTTTTCAGCCCTTTGTAGATAGCAATGCGAAGAAAGGGCACTCAGGGTCTAGTTAACAGTGAAGAGTGGACTGTTTTATTCAGTCAATAGTCGCCTACGTTTCGGGGTCTCCCCCTTCGTCAGGACAAGTTAATGGTGTAACATATATATATATATATATATAGCAATTCATTTACCTAAAACAGTTGGATGAGGTTACACTTTCCCAACTGTATATAGGTTGAATTTCCTATTACCATTCCACACTGATATGCTGGCTGGTGGGGTCTAGGAGTAATTGTTAACGTCTAACGTTCACAGACGTATCTCCCACAGATCCCTCAGTTTGCTCTATGATTTCAAGAGCTCAGGACTCCTGAGAAACTTCCTCCGGTTAATAAGAAACAATAGATGATGTCCAAAATGCAATGTCCTGTTCTCTGTAGCAAGGTGGATTCTCAGGAAAAATCAGCCAATGGATGGATTTAAATTCAGTTGGATGTCTGTATAGGTGCTCAATGCATTTCCCCAGATGCTACACTCTGGCTTCCTCAGGAGCAAATATTTCTCATGCTTGAGAAACACTGGGACACCACAGACCCTTTACTCTGCCCTAAAAACACAATTTCAATGCAACATGAGACAATTGATGGTTATTCAATTAGTGACCCTGTCAACCATTTTCACCCCGCACCGCCCACGCCCCCCCCCCCCCCCCCCCCCCTTACCTGCTGTCCGAGCAGCCTTCTGGTGTGCTGCTCAGATCCAGTGACCTCCTTCTACCTAACAATGGGACTTTTCCTTCCGGGTGCAGGGAGGATACTCCTGGAACTATTAGGTGAGAGGGTCCTGCGCTGCCATTGACAGCATTTAAATGCTGTGGAATAGGAGTGGAGTTTTATACAGCTCACCAGCCAGTGATCTTATACTGCAAGTGGGTAAATTCAAGAAAAAAGAAAAGAGTACTCTCCTTTGTTTGGGGGCACGCTTATAAAGAAAATTTTTTAATATTTTTAGTCTAAAAGGCTGTTAATGGACAAAAACACAGACAGACTACACAAAACATAGAAAAGTGGTTAGAACCACTTAATTGGGCTCAATAGAGTCCAGCGATAGATCGCTAATGTGAAATATAAGTGTAAATTTCTGTAATTTTCAACAATAGACTACAATATAAATTTGTGTGGTATAAATCCACGATAGGTTAGTCTGATACACTTATTTGTTAATATTCTGCACTGGCAGCGAAATGGATAAATTTATAATAATGTCCGGTCACATCCAATAAATTGTATGGTGTGTATTCACATGCATAGTTTGGGAACAAAAAACTGTCCAATTGGCGTCAGAAAACTTGACGGGTACAGAGTTTCACTAAATATAAACAAGCAGGAGATGCGGTGGTAGCCACTTGATCTGGTGAACAAGCATTTAATCCCTGGCAACAAGCATGGAACCCCTGGCAATGAGCAAGTAACCCCTGGCAATGAGCATGTAGGGGAATTTTTTTAAATTAATGTATTGGTGGGGAGGGGTCCGGCCACTTCTGTTTTAGCTTGGGACAGTTGGAACCCATAATCAGGCCCTGATCATGGCATAGGACTTGAAGCTTCAGTGACCATAGGGGTTTATTTACGATTAGAGTTCTATTGAGGATGGGATGTTGCCCATAGCAACCAATCAGAATCTACTTCATATTTATTTAGCGCCTTCTAGAAGATAATATATAGAATCTGGTTGCCTATGGCAACATCCCATCTTCAATCAAACTTCCATCTTGGTAAACAAACCCGGAAGACTGTGGTCTGTGCAGTATAAAAAGCCTTTTTGGTTTTTAAATAAATATATTGGATTTTTTTTTTACGCCACTCAGACTTTCATTTTGTTTTTTTGGATATCTTATGGCTGACTGAGCAAATTCCTCATCATACTTATTAGTTGGATTGTTGATATTTGATTTTTGAAAAATACCTTTTCTGTGTTTGAATTTTCAAGCTGATAGTTTCTGACTCAGATACATTTCCAGCGTTCCAATAACTTGCACTGTTTCTTTGAAGATTTTGGGGGAAATTTAATAGGATGAGAGACAGGGGCGGAACTACTGGTGGTTCAGACGGTGCAGTGCACCGGGGCCCAAGCCGGTTCATGGGGCCTGCTGCCGTCTGCACCACATGCCACCCTTTATGTTTTTGTTTTTAACTTAACGTTCGGTGCCATGGGTGCGGGGGGCCTGCGCGCGGAGGGGGTATGTTAGGAATCGTGAATGGGAAGGATATTGTGCATGGGGGGGTTGACAGATCTGATCTCTGTTATGGATCCAGTCCACGGCACGGCTCCCTCTAGTAACGGCCGTCACAACCGCCGGCGCTAGTGCAGATTCAGTGCGGGCTGTGATGGTTGTGTGATTGTTTCGCAGTGGCCTGGGGTGTTATTGCTCAGCAGTGGCCTGGGGCGGGGGGGGGGGGGTGTAGAGGGAGTGTATCACTCACTGTGCCCAGTGTTATGACTCTCCATTAGGAAGGATCATTGGGCCAGATGTATCAAGCTTCAAAAAGTGATAAAGTGGAGAGTGATATACAAGCAGCCAATCAGCTCCTACCTTTTATTTTTCAAACCCAGCCTGTGACATGGTAGGTAGGAGCTGATTGGCTGACTGTTTATCACTCTCTATTTTATCACTTTCGAAGCTTGATACATCTGGCCCATTGTCTACTCTTCCTGGAAGCTGGTAACTCCCCTAGGACCGGTCACCATTGAGCTGCCTTCTATTCCTGTCCAGCCCCTTATCCTCCTGTGGTCCAGTCTCCTCCGCAGTCTCTGTACTGTCTGTCCTCTAGTCACCATCCTTTAACCTTCTGTACACTGCCCTTCCCCATCTTCTCAGGTGTCTTCTCCATCCTCCAGTCCCCCTGCTTTCCTGCTGTTTACCCCCTTCTCCTTGCTTTTCCTTGAGGCTCTGTCCCTCCTCCAGTCCTCATGGCTGAGAGCACATCAGAGCTACTAATAGGGTAACTACCTGGCAGTGTGTGTTTTATAATAAACAGAGTGTGTGATCGTTACAATATAATATGCAGGGTGGACAATATAGGTAATGTTGGGGCATTATTTACAGAATAATATGTGTGGGTATGTAGTATTGGTGAGGTTGGGTTGTTATTTGTTATTCCTAGGGTAGGTGTAAATGTTATATAGGTTGTAGTGGAGCTGTATATTTAAATAAAATCTCCTCAATGTTGTGTTTTTATTATTATTATTATTATTATTATTATTATTATTATTATTATTATTAAATGTAATGTTTATGTTATAAAGAAATGTGGAGGTTTGTACTAAGGGCTTCGCTGCTTACCGAGCACTCATACGCAGCCCGGCCGAATGACTCCCACCACCGAATCCCCTCGGTACCATGAGAAGGGATGTGTTCTCTAACACATCCCCTCGTATGTGGCCGCTAGCAAGAGAAATCATTTGATGGTCGCCGACCATAGAATAATTTCTCCTACCTTCGGATATAAAAGTCAGTCTGAACTGACTTATTTCATCCAGAGATGGTCGAATACGGGGCAGGCTATGACGTCATTTTATATCAGCCATCCGCCCCAAGCAGGGATCGGCCCACCTGCGTTCCCAGGGGAATGCCCACCATTTCATGGGAACACCCATAAAACGCTGGCCGTTCCCCTGTTTCCACCCCGGCCCTCCCTCCCCGCAAAGCCCGGTTAGTGTGTAACTCGCCAATGCCATTCAGTGCTGGGGTTTGCACATGCGCAGAAATGCGCATGCGCAAACCCCAACCCCAAACCTTCAGTTTGTTGCATTCACATAGCACCTCAACCCAGCAATAACCCGGGTTATAAATGGGACCTGAAAGAGATATAAGGGGCTCTACCTGGTGCAATGTGCACAAGTGGCACTACTATGTGGTGTGAATAACGGACACTACTGTGACACTATTATGTGTCCATGCAAGTTTCCCACAAAGCTATACACGCCATTTTTTGCGCCCGCCTTCGGTGCACACTGTTCCTATTTCAAGTATGGGGGGGTCTGAAGCATATTTTTGCTCCTGTGCCCACAACTCGCTAGTTCCGTCTCTGATGAGAAAATCAGAAAGTGAGAGATTTGGTAAGAAATCTCCAGTTTTTTTAAAGCGGCAATCATTTACACTGCAAAACCAGTTTGATTTGGTCAACATTTGTCAGGATCGAGTTCTATCTTTAGCATTGTATTCTTCAGCTCCAGCATTATATTCTTCAGTCCAGTCTTCCGGCGTCATTCATCATTGTTGTTATCCATTCTGGTCTCCAGCTTCTGCTGTTCCTGGTTCCACTCCAGGTAAATTACAACCGAACTAAAGACTTAAGGCCCTACACTTGTCCAACTTATTGTCCAACAAGTTGGACCTGATTGACTCGAGATTTATCCTATGTGCAGGAGGATCAATCTCTTGCAATCTCTTGGTTATATCCAATGGCACGGGATTGTGCATTGGGTCCTACACATCAGATTTTGTCAGATAAATTGACCCAATCCACCTGAATTGGATCAAATCTGAATCAAAATCTCAAGGGGCCCTTTACTTTTCAAACATCAACTCCTACATTCTGGTTATGCCTTCGGGCAATCCTTCCATATTCTGGTTCATGCATCAGATTTCCCAGTACTTTATTCAATCATGGCTATAGCAAAGGATATCCCGCACTGGTATACATTTCTCACTCTGGTCTCGTGTACACACGGAGCAATATCACTGGCAATATGGTCACTGAGGGACCGTATTGCTAGCGATTTGTTTGTGATACGGTGATAAATCACCGACTGCAGGCTCCCATGTTCAGCCCCCTTGTGGTCGCTGATGAAAAGGAGACTCTGGCCCTTATTCTGATCTGTGCGGATATTCCCGCATTCTTACGGAGCGGTCCGCACGCCACGGTGTTTTGCCGCATGCGGCCATCGTCCGTAGAAACGCCCACGTGTCCTCCGCATTCGGACGGACTCACTCTTTAAGAACAGGGCGTGTTTACGGACGACATACAAACCATGCGTGTGCGGGAGAAACACTCCGATTCGGCACGGTATTACAGAGTATTACAGAGTATGCTCGGGAATACCGCATCCGAACGGGAGCCAAGCGGTGCTACCGCACGTAAGCGGAGGATTTACGCCAAACAACCCACTATGAAGTATCTTCTGCAAGACATCACATGACCCACTTATTCAATTACCTATCCTCATAAAAAACTGCTTATTTGGAATTGGAATCAATTAGATGCCAATATATCCTTACAAGCATGCCTAACACATGCATTGCACACATTAACCCTTACAGCAATTGAAGTGCAATGGTTTCAATTAAAGCACTGACAAGCGTCCTATTAGTGAGTAATGAGTAAAGGAGTAGATTGTATTGGGTTCAGGTGTTAATGGTTGTAGTCATTAGGCGTACGTTCGCCTACCGCATGAACGAGTGGTGTCCGCAAAGCAATAGTACACTTGTGGACACCGCACATTTCAGCCCTTTTTGCTCGCGTGCATTCGGAGTGGTTTCCGAATGTACGCCCCCCAACATAAGTGTACTCCCCCGTGTCCGCCCATGTTTCCGCCCCGTTTTGCCCACTTTGAAACTACGCCCATGTGTCATTCCGCATGACGCCCATAATACGCCCCTATTTCCCGACTGATTGCGGTGACCAGTTTTGGACGGGCTTTGTCCGAACTGGTACCGAGTCAAGGCGTGGCACATGCGCGTAGCGTTCTCCACGCATGCGCAGACGCCGTAAAGACGCGATCCGTAAGAACGCGGTAAAGTCCGCATCAATCAGAATAAGGGCCTCTGTCAGGAGAGCTGTTTCCCTCTGTGGCTCCCCTGGCAGAGTCTCCTTTTCATCAGCGACCATCTCTAACCCGAAAGAAAGTGCAAAAGTAAGAAAACATTTTTTTTTAATATTCATAATGGGCCATTATGTATTTGTCCTCCTATATAGAAGTCTGTTGCTAATTAGCTAAACCTCTTGTTAGCTGTGGCTGTTCAGATGCTAAACACAATGAGGGAAATTTACTAAGATGGGAGTTCTATTTCACATGAGATGTTGCTATGGGCAACCAATCAGAATCTACTTCTTATTTATTTTGCACCTTCTCGAAGATAGATAGTATCTGATTGGTTGCCCATAGCAATATCCCATGTGAAATGGAACTCCAATCTAAGTAAATTTCCCCCAATATCTCTGGTTTATTTGTCTGGATGTTCCCAATTGTGTCTGAGATATCGAATAATGTGGCAGTGAGCAAATGTTACTCCCCTCAGCTCTTTGCAGTAACTCCGATGTTCACATGCCAAAATTGTATTTCAACACACTGCTAATCCTACATAACATATGTACACATATTGCTGAAGGTACTATATCCTTGTACCTGGAATTGTATTCAGTGGGGTGTCGCTGGATCTAAATGATTCACTATTCAGTGTGAGTTCCCCCTTTTTTACATATCTTTAGATATTTATTGCTGCCCATATATTCTGGGTACATTCAGAGCTGGTGATGGGGAAGGAGAGGTGGAGGGAGTTAGAGATGCAGAGGTGATGGGGAAGGAGAGGTGGAGGGAGTGAGAGATGCAGTGGTGATGGGGGTGGAGAGGTGGAGGGAGTGAGAGTTTCATAGGTGATGGGGGTGGAGAGGTGGACTAAGTGAGAGATGCAAGAGGAGCAGGGATGGAGAGGTGGAGGGAGTGAGAGATGATAAGGTGATGGTGACGGAGAGCTGGAGGTTGTAAGAGATGCAGGGGTGACGGTGATGGAGAGATGGACACTCACCACCCACCGCCATGCAGGGGCGTAACTAACTATTTAGCGCCCCCCCGCCGCACGTTTATTCGACGCCCCCCCCCCCCCACACCTAACCTGCCTCCCCTTCTTACCCGCGGTCTGCGTCTCGCCCGGCTCTCTGTCGGGACCTTCCTAACGTCACGGTCCCGGCCGGCTCCTGCTGCTACAATGAAAACGGACTCTTAGAAAATGGCTGCCCCCATACTGCAGACAGAAAACTGTCTGCAGTATGGGGGCAGACATTTTCTAATTGTCAGTTTTCATTGCAGCAGGAGCCGGCCGGGACCGTGACGTCAGGAAGGTCCCGACAGAGAGCCGGGCGAGACGCAGACCGCGGGTAACTATAGCCCCGCAGCCCCCCTGGCGGCGCCCCCAATTTCTCTGCGCCCCCCCCCCCCCCGCCACCGCGGGGGCTGCGGAGCTATAGTTACGCCACTGCCGCCATGGCTCTGTGTGGTGTGCTCTGAGCTTCTTGGCTGCTGAGGGGCTTAAACAAGCGGCTACAAACATTTGAAATATTGCTCCTGCCCATCAACCTATCAGAGCTCACTGAGCAGCAGCCACAGTAAGCAATTGGCTGCCGGACCGCGAGCTCCAATTGGCTCACTAGCCTGCACCATATTTCAAATGTCTGTCACTGATTGAATGAGCTGTTCAGCAGCATAGGAGCTGATTGCACACTACACAGGGCTGTGGTAAGCTCTCTCCTCCCCTCTTATATGGCACTAATATGGAAAATCTGTATGGGCACTAATGTGGACATTGTTTAAAGGACACTACTGGGGGAATGATGTGTAATGGACATTACTGGGGGCATAATATGTAATGGAATTTATGTTTGTGGCATAATGTGTGATGGGCATTACTGTGTGTGTGTCATTATGTGTAATGGGCAGTACAGTGTGTTGCAATGTATAATGGTCATCACGGTGTGGCATAATAATTGTAATTGTAATACAGATAAACAGTGTATATTGATTTAAGTAGCCTGTCATTGTTTGGGCTTGATTTGTTAGGCATACTAGGTCACCGTGTTGGCCTTTATATTTATATGTCACTGTGTGGCCTTTAGCCTCCCAACTTAAGCGTGGGTGGACAATGGCCATTCCTGCGGTAACCAATATCTGGTCATGCAGGTTGCAAAAGTGAGGTATAAGGAAATTGTTTTCCTGCTAGACCACACCCTTACAACCAGGCCATGTCCTTATATTAAGCCACACCCCTTTTTCAGCATCTTCTTCACTAACAGATGAAGTATGGGGAGGAGCAATTTTATTTATTCACACTGGGAGACAAATTGTTTAGAAACGGCCCTGCCCCAGGCACTATATGACCCTCAAGATGATGAAACCAAGGTCTCACTGCTTTCTTCCTTACGCATGGCATCCTATAAAACTCTCATTATTGGTATATACAGTATTTCAAACACATGCCAATTCTACAGTGCTGCCAATTGTATTTGCTTCTGAACATGCAATTCCTTTTTGGTAGCAAATTTCCCTGGGATCTCCACCTCCCCGCACAATTTTTAAACAGCCTACTATGGTTACAAATTACATCTAATTGTCAGGATGAAATTCTGAAGAAAAATGGGTTAAAATAATGATAATTTGCCATTTAAACTATTTATTCACAGGAAATAACAATTTAATAATACATAATAAAGTTTTATTTTACATTGACATTGACATCCAAAAAAATGTGACCCTGTCGATGTTTTGACCCTGTCGACCTACTGCATACTGACATCTTCTGACCAGGCTTAGTTTTCTTGAAAATTTTGCAAAACTAATTATGTGATAGTTATTAATTAAGCAAATGACAGTACAGTACGTTTTATTATTAAAACATAACTTATGTAGGGTGGCCCTCTACTGGCTAATCTTCAGTATGCAAGTTTAATATGAGAAAAATAAACTACAAACCAATCAGCCCCCAACAGTCATTTTTCAAACTGTGGGGTAGATGTATTAACATTCTATTTATGTTTTGTTAATTTCAGGTCCCGCTTCTGCAAGAACATGGAGAAGTGGGCACCTGGATCATCCAAATGTATAAAACCAGCGGCCTCCTTTATCAATGACCTATAAATTACTGGGGCACCGCCTTTTCTTTAATCCTTTATCTGCGCTGTGCATGTGCCACATTCCCCCACCATCACCCCCGGGCGCTGTACTGGGCATGTGCGAGATCTCACTATTATCGCAAGATCTCCTGTCTAGAGACAGCAGCGGGGACAAAACATCCCTGCTGTGGGGAGAGGATAACGACAGCTCATGGCTGTCAAACCGGATAGAGTGGCTTTTATGGGCGATGTATGTCTGACAGGTATGTGAAGCAAACTGCAATATGGAAACACAGGAGGATGGCACCTGAACGGTAAGCTCCTGGGTGCCCTGGGCGCACGTTAATTTGCAACTTTCATACATTACACAAAAGGAAAAAACACAACTTTTACTAGTGTAAGTGCAGGCCTACGGGTCATAGGGGCGACATACCTTAGCTCGACAGGCATTAGGTTGACCACTATAGGTCGCCAGTCACTAGATTGACACATGAAATAAGTCAACATGGTCATTAGGTCGACACAAGCATTAGGTCGACATTGACAGTGTGCCTTACACAAATAGAGGCGTCAATCTCCCTGCAAACTCTCTATAGGATGCCAATATTGTACAATCTGGGAACAAAGCAGATAGTGGAGATATCTGCTGCTGTCAACGATAGAGCAATCTGGCCAGATGTTCCAACTTGCAGAATGTGCCGTTCCAGAACTTGGCCCCTATAGCTTCCGACGTTGTAGCCTGTTGGCTAAAATATTGCGAAATGCCTCAGAGTGGGAGCTGAAAGATTCCCATTTTAATAGTGGCGGCTATCACATGTTTAGTCCTTTGGCCATTCATACACATTACATTACCCTTGTCATAAATCCAGAAGTGATGACATCACTGGGACAACTCTATGGGCCTTATTCTGGTCTGTGCGTACTTTCCCGAACTCTTTCGGATGGCATTTTTTTCATGCGTGGGCAACGCTATGCGCATGTGCCATGCAAGGTCTCCGTACTTGTTCTCACCAATACCGTACAGAAATGTGCACCGCATTCACTCGTGAAATATGAGCGTATTATGGGCGTCATTCGGAACTACACAGGGGCGTAGTTTCAAAGTGGGCTAAACTGGGCGTAAACATGGGCGTACACGAGGGAGTGCACTAATTCTGGTATGCCTACATTCGGACAGCACACCGAATGCACACGAACAAAAAGGCAGGAAACATGCGCTAGGCATTCGAAACGCCCAATCAGTACGGGCGCACCTCAACCAATGTCAGCTGAACACAATACAATCCACTCCTTTACTCATTACTCATTAATTACACTCTTGTCATTGCTTCAATTGGAACCATTGCAGCTTAAATGGACCATTACTAAACACACAAATATATGCTGCATTTTTGACACACATTTACACTGCAAGCAATGGACAGAACTTCCTATCACTAATATAAATATACATGTCACTTTTACCTTCACCAATAACATCGGTGCGTACGGGCAGGTTCCCGTCCGTTCTGACGCGGTAAGACCGTGCAAACGCTGTAAGACCGTGCAGAATTTGTGTGTGTCCACTGCACACGCAAAGGTTTGGATGTCGTCCGTAAACACGCCCTCTTCTTAAAGAGTGAGTCCGTCCGAATGCGGAGGACCGGTGGGCGTTTCTTCGTACGATGTCCGCTCAGCGTGGCGTGCGGACCGCTCCGAAATAATTCGGAAATATACGCAACAACCAGAATAACCTCCTATATGTGGAACTGTCCTATCCAGCATATCTAAAAGCAGGTAAGTATGGTAATGATTGCGTTATAAATCCAGTCTTAATAAGTCTCAAGTTTAATGTATTTTATCCAACTTGCATATATATAGACATAATAAATACATCCACCTGTATTTAAACAGTTCAGAAATATACAATTTTTTTTATATAGTTATTAGTCCTATGGCCGGCACTATCTCTATTAAGGGTGGTCTCCCTTAAATCTTGCCAAAGTACCTAACTATGTGAAAGTTAATAATTAAACAATAGACCAGGATGGTGAATGCTTACTATAGATTAAACTATAAATTGTGAATGATTGCCCCCTGGTGGTTCATATGGAGTATGCGTGTTTCATACATAAAGATATACTGCATAAAGAACGTAATAGCCAGTGAAAACTTAAAGTTAATTTACAACCAAGCAAAGGTAAGACCACATTAGAAAATGATCTTCTGTATCAACATATTTTTTCTTTTGCCCAAGTGTGCCTGAGTTTACGGAGATCATTTGTATAAATATTTAGCACTGCCACAAAAATACAGGGTATGTGGTGGTTATGTTGGTTTGGGATGCAGACAGCATCCCCTCGGTCAGGATATCAGCATTTACAATGCCAATGGCAGCCTGACTGCCTTCAGTAGCCTGGCACTGAAACCGCAAAAGGATCATGATGCCTGTGCTGGAATACCAACAGCCAGCATCCTTATTGGTGAGTATACTGGGTGAGTTAGGGTCAGGTCAGGGATGGGGGAGTTAGGTTTAATCACTTGTGGGGGGGGGGGGGATTTAGGGTTAAGCTACGGGAGGGGAAGGTTAGGGTAAGGCACTTAGAAGGGGGATTAGGTTTAGGCGGCTTGGTGCTGGGGTTACAGTAGGCTCTAATGGGGAGGGTTAAGATCTGCAGGGGGAAAGGGTTATGCAGCTGGAAGAGAGGGTTAGGGGGATGCCGGGGGAGGTGTACTTACATGACTCCTGTAGGGATTTCCTTCTTCGGGATGTCGGCGTCTGTATTCTGACTAGAGATGGGCGCTGAGGCTGAAGATTTGGATTTGTCAAGCAGCTGTGAAAGGATTTGGATTTTTTTTTTAAATGGTAAAAAACGGCCAAATCACATAATTTTGGGAAGTTTTTTTTTGTCCCTAGAGTAATATTAACCTTAATAACATTAATTTCCAGCCCTTTCCAGACAAGTTTGACCACTTTAAAACTCACAATGTTGTTTCCATTCAATTTAGGTCAAGGTCTGCAGCAAGCTGGCTGGTTTTTAATATTATACTAGGCGATAGAGCCTCGGCACAAACAGATGGCAGTTTGTTACATATCTGCCTCACAGCAGTGGGATTAATGAAGGGTGATGCAAGATGGAATTGTCCCTGGGCTTTAGCTTGTAAAAAAAGGACATTCACATTGCACACAACAAACCACTCATTTCTGTCAGAGGGACTGCCAAACATGTGACTGAAATGTCTGGTTCATTTGGGCTCCCACATAAAAAGACAGTGGCAGGTATTCAATGCGGCCGGCGAGGGGTTTAAACAGCGAGAATTGCAGAAAACCAGTGATCCTTGCTGTTTAACCCCTGCGCCGGCCGCTCGCTCTATTCAATGTTCTGGGGAAATCCTCGCCGTCACAGGACGACGAGAATTCACCAAAACAGCGAGACCCGCGGCTAATGCAGAAAACTCGCTGTATTTAGCCGCGAGTCTCGCTGGTTCAGGAGCCGCATACGCCAATTCCCCCTCGCTCAAAAAATGGAGCGAGGGGGAATTGGCATATGAGGGGGGCTGCATTGAATACTGACAGGGTGAGTGGTGACAGCGAGCTGGAAGCTCTGCTCGCTGTCGCCGCTCACCCACAGCATTGAATCCCCCCCAGTATCTCACTATGGTGTATTGGCGGTGCAGTGCACACAAACAATAAACAAGAGCAAAATATTTTTTTTTTTTTTTTTTTTGAGGACGCAGCTTGTCCAACACTGTGTGGAGGCAGAACAATCTGACAGACGGAACTTGTGACAGAGTATCTCATTATGGTGTATTGGGTGCAGTGCAGTGCAGTGCAGCGCAATTATTATAGTAGACACATTGACTGAAACAGCCTGCCTGCCTGTACACTACACTACAGTGACTGACACAGCCTCTGCCCAGCAGTATACTGACTGACAGTCTGCAAGTGTATATACAGGTGGGTTATTGTAGAGTGGGCAATCTGCACATTTACACGCACTACAAATGTGTACACAAAATGTCTATATTGTATACAGCTTTTGTCATATCTGACCTTGTGCCTGATTCAGAGGTCCTGGTCTACATCTTCCGTAGCAGCAGATCTGAGATGCAGAAACCGCAGTGGGTGTTGTCTGCATCAGAGATCTGCTTCCTGTACATGAACATGCAGCATTGGGCCATTGGTTAGGTACTAAAAGGGTGGTTAGCCACTAAGGGTTTGGCTGTGGGTTAGGGATAGGCTTCTGATAATAAGGGTTAGGCTCTGGGTGGGTGATTTAGGCATCTGGTGGGGAGGGTTAGGGGGTAGAGGGTAAGTATAACTACTGAATCCCTGACAGAATTCTGACCATTGGGATGCAGCTTACGATCTTCTGACTGCTGGCATCCCTCCCGCTGGCCATCTATATGTATTATGATGATACCAAAAGTTGCAGCCCTGTTATCAGGTTTGAATCGGCCACACAATCATGTATGTATTACCATTTATAAATCCCAGGTGACAATTTGGCATATCCAATACATGTGTATGCCTTTGCTATGGCATTCACTATGGATAAAGCTAGATAGGAGGGCTATTATATTTTGTTGTTGAATGTCCTTCAAGACATCTTAAGGCCAAACAAGGAATACAAGAGACTCATGGTTTGCCTGCTGATGGTGCAGTTCCCACTCCTCCGCAGACACCCCCAAATGTGCATAGAAGAGCTGTAGAAAGCAGTAGAACAGTGATGATGAAGTTCCCTATGGAAAGCTGCCAAATTTCAGCAAGAGAAAGACTGAGTTGATGTTAAGCTTGTATTCAGAAGCATGAGAGTGGGGATGAAGCAATCTCCTAGGATCTGGCAACCCATAACTGGGAAAATTAACTTGTCTGTTATCGACAAAGCTGAGTTTCTGTGCAAACAGTAAAATATGTTATATACATACATGTGTGTGAGATTCTCACAGTCAGACTGTCGATTAAGTCGTTAGTTATAAAATGACAAATAGTGTTCTAATAAAAACAAGAAGTATACATTTACATTACTTGGAGAACAATAAAAGCTTTTAAGGGATTGTCAATAAAGCTTAGGAAAACTGTAATGAAAATATCATTTTCAGCTGTACATGTTGATGAATCTGACAGTTTAATGACTTATGTAATTACAGATAGTCAGCAGACTGTGCTGTGTACACACGGTGAGATTCCCTTGCTATTCAACGTAAGATTCGAGTGCTATGCAATCTTTGCTATCTCTGTACTATTTACATACAATTTATACTATCTACATTCGATTTGCACTATATAGTCATTGCTGCCCTGTCTATCTGGGTTTGTGCTGTCACGGGAGCGCGCATCGGGATCGAAAGGTAAAACACCTGTGCAATCTGCATACGATCTGCATGCGATTTTGACTGTATAGTCAAGATCTAATGTCAAATATCACCGTGTTAAGATGCAACTGGAGATGGTGATGGCAACATAGTAACATAGAAAGTAAGGCTGAATAAAGACCCATGAAGTTCAACTGTATTTTTGAGTTTGAACTTTAAATCAAGTATTGAATTTGTCCCCTATTCCCTTCATTAACTCCTACGGTGAGGGCTATAACCCTGAATGTTGTTATCCAATAAATACTTGCAGAGAGTTCCAAAGCTTTACTGCTCTGACCGTAAAGAAACCCCTTCTTCGTAGGGACTGAACTCTCCTGCAGTCTAAATGGTTGCCCTCGTGTCCTAGTCACCAAACACAAGGTGACCTGATAGTTCCTTATATTATATATGTGGCCTGATATATTTATACATGTTTAGCATATTGCCTCTCAAGCGTTGTTCCTCAAGTGTAAACATAACTAATTTGGTAAATCTGTCCTCATAGCTCAATGACTCCATGATATCTGCGCATGCACTAGTTCTGGGACTTGCCATAGCTATTGCACAGTCACCAGAATTCAGGGCAGGTGACTGTCTCCTCTCCGTGCACAGGTGTGTGATGTTATAGCATTAGAATGCTTTATGTTTGCAGACACTCCCTTACTTACAGTATACTTACAGTATATGTGTAAGCCTTAATCTTCAGTGACGGTCCCTAGGACCATGGAGAAAGCTGGGAAGTGGGTGTAGTTCACTGCAATGTGTTTAGAGCTATCAATGTAAAAAAAGAGCACAGCACTTGCTTCTGTGTCCTGATGATTGGAATTACAAGCATATGAGCAAAATAAGGTGTAGTGGCATCCCCCTGCCAAATGTAAGTTGGAGCCACTACTGTTTAGAAGCATCTTTTTTAGAGATAATTGCAATACTGTATGACTAGTTTAATGCTGGGTGTATAACATCAATAACCACTGATGGTTTCCTGAGGACACTAGACATCAGTAGTATCTGATGTTGAGCACCCTCATAGACATTCAGACAAATAACGGAATGACTGCAATAGGTATGTAGTGAGTTAAAAATACAAGGCTCTGTGAACCTTAAGGAAGCATGTGACTCTGCATCCATTAAAGATGCAGGGGATGGCAAAGTTAGCTGGAGATATTAGCTGCAGGAGGAGGAGTCTTCCTCTTTTTCCAAAGTTTTCCGCCCCCAATCCCTCCCCTTTTTTTCTTTGATGGTGGGTGGGTGTTTAATTGCGTTGGTTGTTTGCCGGGAAAGAATGGCAGGTTAATTCATTTAAGGGCTTCGTTAAATATTGACTCAGTGTATATAGTTGTTTTTCAGTGCGCTCACCTTCGTTGACTATAGGCCTTTGCTGAATCACCCGCTCGGGAACAGCAACACCACCAGGACAGTTGTGCAGTCAATGTAGAAGGCTGAGCGAATACCCCTCAGCCATTAATTAATTATAATCAATTTAATTATTTTAAAGTTTTTCAATAATAAATATCTAATAGGCCCAACACATCACCCTAACACACCCACATTTTTGCCAGATTGCAAATCATTGCAAATGCGTACGGTACCACTCCCAGCAACTCACAATTGAGTGTGTTTGTGCAAGTGATTAGCTTTTGGTAGTACTATCGCATGTGTGCAGTGAGTCATTTTGCAGCTCGTAGTGAGCATGCCCAGTTTGTATGAATGGTTGTATCAGGGGCGGATTTAAGGGGGGCGAACGGGGCGGTCGCCCCTCTAGGCCAGTGAAATCACTGCAGGGGGCGAGTGGTATACTCCTCACTGCCGCCCGCCGCATCTGCACCCGCACGCACCTACTAAGTAGTGATTGTAGTTATAATGGGGAGGTGATGACGCCGCCTTTCTCACCCAGTAGCTGATATAGCGGGGCTTTCTCTCCCCATCCTGCCATCCTATTGGCTGGTGGTGGGCTGTGGTGCCACCTTGATTGCTCACAGACAGTGTGAGGTGGGCTGTGTCTGCAGCACTGCCCGGCGGGCACATGGTGGGTGTGTGCCCGTTGTGTGCCCAGTTTTAGGATGAAGTCGCCTGATGAGCGGGAGCAGCCACAGCCTGGAGCTCCCTTGTGTGTGCACTGTCTGGCTGCACATACAGTGTGTTTGTATGTGTGATATACTATGTATGTATTTCAGGTGAACTGTGTGTGATGTGAAATGTACATGTGTGTTTGTGGTGTGCTATGTATATGTGTGCAATGCAGACCCCTCAAGCAGGGTTTTTTCTTTTACATTTATTATTGTTTTTTTTTAAATTATTATTATTATTTGGGGGGGGGGGGCAGTCTTACAATCGGAGGAGTCAGGAATGGGAAGGGGAGGAGTCAGGACTGGAGGGGGAGGGTCAAGTTTAAACAGTAAAGCGCCCCCCCTAGAAGAGAAGTGTAGATCCGCCACTGGGTTGTATTAAACAATAACTCTGCAATCACATCTGGAATTACATCTGGAATTACATCTGAATCCGGCCCATTGTATAGCAAGAGTCTGCCACACTGAGCTCATTTATACTTTAGTCCAAAAATTAGATATACATGTACTGACAGAGGGGGGAGGTATTAGAGATCAAATAGAGCAGCTCACAATAACAAAATAACTACATTAGAAATAAAAGAAACCTGGCAAGTATGTTAAGCATTTACTTGTATCAGGAGATCTTCTGCTGAACAAATATATTTGCAGATGAAGGTGACTTGCATATTTTCCCAGCACTCAGACACTGGCAAGTAAAGGTGTTCAGGTTAAGATATTTTACATTGATAGCCGTAGTGGCTGAAATTGTTGGGGTAACATAACAGCTATGAAATTCTTGCTTTAGGTGGTTTAACAGCATTGTTGAATATTGCATTTTTGGCATTTCTCAGATGAATCCTTTGCAAATGCAGTCATACCTCAGAAAACCTGTTTATATTGGAGATGTGTACAGTGGACAGCCACAATGCACCACATATTGGAATTTGAATATGTGTGTGACTACATGCACTCACTCAAAACACTACTTTGCTCAGCTCCACCAGTTTCTGTGGGATCACAGAGACCTACAGTAAAGCTGGCCATACACCTATGCAATTTTGCCCGATTTCACTCAATTCTGTTGCATCGGGTTGAAAAATTGGGTGGTCAGGCAAAGCGTAGGTATTTTATATCCGATCCCATGCACATGGGATTGGAGCCCCTAGATCAGAAGTGCTGCAGGTAGGATCTGTCTGTTCGGACAGTATCCAGCAGCACTTGTTTGATTGCATGCAATATATTGCATGCCATCCAGCCGCCCGGGAATCTCCAGGGTGATCCAAGGGGGTTCGGCTATGACTTCTCTGCTTGTAGAAGTCCCAGTTGAGTGCCAACCTTGCTGTGAGAGATACTCAAAATATCCACTAAAAATGCCTGTATTGCTCACAGTGACTGTTCTTTTAGTATAAATACATTAAAATACAGCCAAGTCAATTCATTGAAGTTTAGTTAAATATTGCACCCAAACAGAGGCAGAACTCTGGGAGGCAATGGAGTCATCTGCCGCTGGGCTCTTGCTCCCAAGGGGGCACCTCCCAGTTACTTAAAACCAACAATATTGTTTCTGTGGCTGAGTTCTGAAATACATTTGTGCTCTCTATCTATCTTTCTATCTAAACAGAAATATATATTTTATATAAGGTGATATAGGGTTGTGTGTGTGTGTGTGGGGGGGGGGGGGGGGCACCAATATATGTCTTGCCCCCAGGCAACTGGAATGAACTTACGCCACTGCACCCAAAAGAACAACATTCGCTGTGAGCGGCACTGGCATTTTTAGCTGCTATTTTGAGAATCTCTCTCAGCAAGACCGGCACATAAAGGGTTAACTAAAGTTTGCCTGTCGCCTGCTCCTCAATCCTACAAAAAGAAAATACATTTATACTAAACATTTATACTATAACAAAACAAAGGAAAGTAAAGGAACTTTTAGCCACTGTTAAAAAAAGGAAAGTAACAAATGAGTGAAAAAAATTAACTTTCTAAAGCTACACAGAAATAAATTATAATTTTTCTAAACAGTAATAAATATCTAACTTAATAGAACAGTAAATTAATCATAAAAATAACATAAAACCTTCCAAGCCTTTCCTCCCTGTATTATTCTACAACGTTTGTGGGTGATATATATATATATATATATATATATATATATATATATATACACACACAAAAACAAATTGCCACCATTAGGCCCTTATTCAGATCTGATCGCAGTACAAATTTGTTCTCAAAATGGGCAAAACCATGTGCACTGCAGGTGGGGCAGAGAGAGTTAAATTTGGGTGGGCTGTATTGAAACAGAAATCTAAATTGCAGCATAAAAATAATGCAGCCGGTATTTACCCTGCACAGAAACAAAATAACTCATGTTACATCTGCCCCACCTGCAGTGCACATGGTTTTGCCCAGTTTCTAAACAAATTTGTACTGCGATCAGATATGAATAAGGGCCTTAGTGAATTTTGAGTCTGAATACTGCAGAATCGGCGTGAACAGTATATTTCGGGTTAAGACCCCTCTAGTAAAAATGAAAGGATATTAATACTACAATTTAAATGGACACAAAGCCACAATAAGATATTTTGTTTCGGTAGCTGTGGGAACAAAATTGCTACTTGAATCTCTAGTGGTGACGAATATGTGAGTTGCACAACTATGTAGATTAATATACTGGAACAACATCAGTAAACTGTGGTGTTAGCAAGCTATGGAGTCCAAGCCTCAGCATGACATAAGAGACCTAATTGTTCTTTCCCACGTAAATTTAGAAACAGGGTGTGGGTGAAATATAAGCAGTATGGATGTGTCCTAAATAATTAATAAGGAATTAATAATTTTCTTGGCACGATTCTTAGTGATCAAAACTGAGACACATCGCTAAGACATTTCATATCCTAAAGAGTCAGCAGTTAATGTACTGTAACTTTACAAAACTTCAGATTTAAAAAAAATTAAAGTTGTCTTTTAAATTCTAGAGTTTACAACCGCAATGCTGCACTTCATTTAATACAACTCACATTGGTCTTCAATGGAGTAACGCAAAGGTTCCCAAGACAGAAATATGGAAAACACAGAGACCTCTCTGTGATCCTCTTGTAATCTGTGCGGCGATTTACAATTGGAGCACAGCATGTCCCCAGATCCGCTCGTACATAGAAGGTTACCGGAGAAGAGACTACACTGTACTGAACTATATGGACTCAGTAGATACAATTCATTGATGAGCCACTCCAATCTGAAGTCTAGGGGGCAGATGCACTAAGCCTTGGAGAGTGATAAAGTGGAGACAGATAAAGTACCAAGCAATCAGCTTCTGTCATTTTTCATAGAGTTTATTGGATGTTAAACATACAACATCTTAACCAATGATGACACCTAGTAAGTGAGTAGGTATCAACCGTCTGTCTGCCTTGACATATGTAGTAACATATGCTCACTGTCAAAGTGTTAGTCAGTGTAAATAAATCTACTTTTTTCACAAAGTAATGGAGCCCACACACGCACCGATGCGGGCGGTGCGATGCTGTACAATGGGGTGCGCGCTCCCGCGGCACCTCATCGTACAGTACAAAAAGTATGTGCTGCACATACTTTTTGTACTAGCTTTTTCTAGCATAGCATCGCATCGCATGCACATCGCATGCACAAGGCATACGATGCGATGCTATGTGTGCTAATTAAGCCCACAACGCAGATTGGAGGGAAAGAGCAGAGTAACAGATAAAAAGTCTGGTAGGTAGCAACTACAGTAGGCAAAAACAAAACAAAATACAAAGCTGAGGTCAAACACAAAAGTTCACAGGCAGAAATGTTGGAGGGAGTTGAGGAAAGGTGTTCACACATAAGGACAACATAAAGCTACAACTAAGGCATTGGTCAGGAACTAGGGATGCCAATCCCGGGGCATTTTTTTCAAACCCGGGTTACGGGATTGAAAAATGCTCAATCCTGGGATTCTCAGGATCCCGGGATTGGCATCCCTAAAAAAAAAACATGCCCATCCACCCCACAGATTTACTGCAGAGCTGCAGGGTTGCCTGGTTGCAACCCTACAGATTTACTTTCATGGGTGGCCGGGAGCGGGGCAGAGAGCAACGCTGCGGGGGTGCCTGCCTGGTGCCTCCGGGCGGGTAGTGGCAGCCTCAGCTGGGCAAGAGGGGACTCCAGGAGTAACAGTGTGACCGGGAGCGGTCAGAGGTCACTCTGCGCAGGCCACATGCAGGGATCGGGAACAGCCGGGCAGCTTCTGAGTAGGTGCTCAGAAGCTGCCCGGCATTAGACTGAGCATGCGCACTCTAATCCCGAAATCCCAGTATTGGATACTCCAATCCGGGGATTAAATCCTGGACATTTTTGGGCCAAATCCCGGGATCCCGCCGATCCCATTCCTGGCCACCCTCATCAGTACTGTAAGGCCATAAAGCTATCCACTTCACCACATTCAGGGTCAAAGCTGGAGGTCAGTGGAGAGAAAATATGCACAGGATCCTGCTACTTATGCTAAGCTTAGCTTCCCATATGTTTCTGTATTTCCATGTGGCAATATGGCATTGTGGGTGATAGGTTTATCTCACCAGGAAAAGTATTCCTATTGACATTGGCCGACTTTATCAGGAAGGAATGGCTTTTGGTTATATACAGTAGTCCATTTATTTATTTCCAATTTTTGTTGCTTATTGGATATTGAACCAAGAGTATAGTTCCTTGTAGAAAAGGGGCCACTGCCCAGATAAGGTCAATGGGTGGGTTGTCAGCATTACCTACCACTGTGACTTTTACACTGTAGTAGGTGGTGGACTTTTCTTTCTTCTTTGGCAGTGGAAGTTACCAGCAGTACAAGACCCACTGGAACACACAGAAAGAATGTTTCATTCTTAGTCTGCATATTATCTTTCACATTGCTGTCCAAGCTATTTCAGAAGCATGTTAATTACGACAGGACCTTTATACTGAGTGATTTATGGTGTGTGTATGCAAGAAAATGTAGTCGTTAAATCATGAAACTGGAAAATCCCATTCCAGACACTCCCTCCATACACCATAATTAGGCAAACCCACTCTGCAGCTCAGTAAGTTTCACTCTGGGTTGGGTACTTGTAATACCTAATGGAAGTTGCTAGTGTCTCAGAAAACATGCAGTGTACTGTATAGTGAGAGTGTGCATGTGCGTGAGTGTGATTGGGATCTTGGAGTGATAGAAGACCAGAGAGGTACCTAAAAATGACCTATTTAATGTCTACAATACATAATAAAAGAAGCAATAAGGAGATTAAAACATATGTTTGAGCAGGGGTTAAGGTGGTGGGAAGAGGGTGGTATTGAGTTCCACCACCTGTGATGGGGAGGTGGAACTACGTAGTTCATCCTCTACCTTGACCCTGCTCGGTAAATCTGCACAGCAGAGCATTATAGTTTGCAGGGGATACAGTCGGTTGGTCGACCTAAAGGTGGTCGACAGTCATTAAGTTGACACCACTAGGTTGACATACTGCAAGGTCGACATGGGTCTAGGTCAACATGGGACAAGGTCAACAGGTCATTAGGTCGACATGGTCTAGGCCGACAGTCAAAATGTCAACATGGGGTTTTTCATTGTTTTTCAAACCGACATGTGCCGATAGTATTTCATGCCCTACCATCCACTAGGGCATGGTGGGAGAATAAAATAGTGTGCCGAGCGCAGTGAGGCATCGTGCCCGAAGCATGGCAAGCGCAGCGAATCATGCGGGAGACGTGGTGCACTTAATCATGTGCCCATGTCGACTGTGTCGACATTCGGATAAGAAAAACAATGAAAAACCCCATGTCAACCTTTTGACTGTGGACCTAGACCATGTCAACCTAATGCTTGTGTCAACCTAATGACCTGTTGACCTTGTCCCATGTTGACCTAGACCCATGTCGACCTTGCCGTATGTCGACCTAGTGGTGTTGACCTAATGACTGTCGACCATCTTTAGGTCAAACATATGATCTATACCCGTTTGCAGGGGAATGCCAAAACTCCTACCACTGGCCCTGGCTCTGCCTAATGGGTTCAGGGGGTGAATTTGGTGGCATAAGGAAAAGAGTTCCATCACCTCTTCACATCCACTTTAAGCCTTGTCTGTGAGTTGAAATAATATATGATCTATGATCTATGCATATAGGTTCCATCATTACATCACCGATGGACACAGCCAGGGCTTAAAGTGGTCATGCAGAGATGGAGGAACTCATTTCTCTATGCCAACTACAGATGGGGCAGGTCCCATCTTGGCAGGGGATGGCGATGGCGACGCCAGCCGCCATCCCCCGCCAGCGCCATCTGCATAACGAGAAGGGGACGCGCGCGCACGAGAGGCACGCGCGTCCCCTTCCGACGGTGCTTCCAGCCGCTCCCCCGGGTCACCGCCGGCTTGTCGGCGGTAACCCGGGGTCCCCGCCGCCTGCCCGCATCCCCTCCTAACCCTGTCCGTCTCCCTGAGGCGGAGACGGACAGCGTTCCCGTCGCCCCGCCGACGGAGATTGAGACGCGCGTGAGACGCACGCGCGTCTCAGTCAGATGGTGAGGCAGGCCGCTGGCGGATCGCCAGCGCTGATGTTCTGGCGATTCGCCAGCAAGGAAGAGGCCTGCGCCATCTGTAATTACCCCCCATTCCTACCCCATTAGGCAGAGACAGGGCCAGTGGTAGGTTTTTTGGGATCCCCCTGCAAACTAGAATGCTTTGGAACTCAGTTCCACCCCGTTCCCCCTCACTTTAACCCCTGGACACAGCATGCTAAAGAGGGGCAGAAGCAGCATATTGCAGCTGCCATAGGAGGCAAACAGGCCATAATTACAGGCTGCAAAAGCCTTCAATTAAGTAATTCCCAGTTCAGGTCACAGATCAGGATTGTGTTTTGTATTGCAATGTTACATCAATAAAGGATGGGAATTTTCTCTTTCCATCTATTTAGAAGAAAATCAATATATATTACAATCTGACCGAGAAATATGGTAATAATCAATTAAATTTGTCATGAATTTTCCCGGATAGCATAAGATTCTTAGCGGGGAATTCAGTAAGTCTGTTAAATTTTGAAATACTGTAATGAAATATTCACATCAGATCCTGCCCCATTGAATCTTAAAGCCCACTTCATTACTACGGGCACAAACGTGTGTGCTATCCTTCTAGCAGTCATTTGGAAAGAAGCAGAAACTATACTGTACAATTAATCCTGTATCTTAAAAGGCTAACCGTTACTATCCTCTATGGGGGAATTTGGCACTGACATTACTGTTACTGTATGTTGTTCCATCATTTTGATTTGCTGGTAACTGGTCTATACTAAAAGGCATAGAGGATGAGTTACACACTCTAGGAACTGCAAATGTGTGTGATTGGTTAGCATGCTGGTACAAAATTCACACAGTGTGGTATGCATCTTTGCAGATAATTTGTCTGGCCATTTATGAGTTTGTGGTCCAAAATAGTGAAGTGCATTCTGGCTTTTATTTTATAATAAAATGTAAATTCACCCCTAAAATAATATCAGCGGAAACCTGCGCATTTACATAAGCTTCAACATTAAAGGTAATTATTGCTATAGGTAGCAGCAATCAGTTTTTACGGTAAGTCTAGTTTGATCTTGTTAAAATATCTGCAACTTTAATACTTTACACAAAGACACATCCATCACCAAGATATGCCCATTACCATCATCAATATGAAAAACTCAGCAGGCCTATCGGATATGCAGAGAGCCATACTCTTAAAACCATACCTTAATAATAAAAAAAAACCAGTATACTCAACTCAAAATACAAGTACAAAACTGTGTACACACAATAAGATATTGGCTAATGGCTAATTTTGACTAAGCGATTTAAGCCAGTTTTGGCGGTAATGAGCTGCCTGAAGGAGCAGCAGCAGCAGGAGGATGGGTCCCGGTGCCGAGAAGAGCAGGAGGAAGCAGGTGAGTGAGCCTTACCCCGCCCCTGGAGCCCGCACTGACCCCCCTGGAGCTCTAACACATCCCCCCCAGCGCACCCGCAACTCCCTCCACGAAAACTCTTCATCTCCCTCCATCAAACCCCCGCAGACGGAGATTATAAATAATAAGCCCACTCCACTATACACCCCTCCTCTGCATATTAAACATCCTTTACCACCCTAGAAGTTATGTATCAGGGCCCCTTCATTCATCCCAATGCCCCCTTTTCCCACCTCATCTCCCACCATCTGTGCAGTAAAGGGGTAATTAGTGGAAATTACTGATCCAGGCCCTACATGCTGAACGGTTGATATAATACCCCCTACCACCCGTGGGACATCAAAGCTTTCCCCACCCCTACCGCTGGAGGATCGGTAGGGGCCCCAATACATTGCTATGCCCAGGGGTTCTACACTGCTGTTGACGCCCCTGTATATATATATATATATATATATATATATATTTATATATATATATATATGTGTGTGTGGGGAACTATAGTTATGGAACTCGGCAATCAGTTTTACTTAATGATATTGGACAAATCCAAAAGATTCAAAAAATCTGAAATTTATTTTAAAAAAGAAGGCTAACACAGTACATAATAAATAGCTCAAATGGGGGTGACAGGATATTCTAAAATTATATGATGCTAAGAATATATGTGCACAGCAATAAAAAGGAACAAATAAATGCTGAAAAAACACAATAAAAATAGCTAGGCTCTGTATAAAATATTGCCTACAAGGTCATATAATCATAAAAAACGGGAACATAAAATAGAGTTAATAAGATATGGAAAATCGCTTAGCTGAGTAAGGAGACAGGATTAAAAGCTGCCCGACATGTTTCGTCTTAACAGACTTCCTCCTGTGCTTAACCCCCATTTGTGCTATTTATTATGTACTGTGTTAGCCTTCTTTTTTTAAATACATTTCTGATTTTTTGAATCTTTTGGATTTGTCCAATATCATTAAGTAAAACTGATCGCCGAGTTCCATAACTATAGTTCCCCAAAAATGTCTCCTCTATACAGACGGTTCACCAACGTCTGGCCTTGGGCTCGTGCTGACACCCATTATTACTAGTGGGAAGTGTTTTACATATATATATACTTACAAAGAATATAAATTATCTATCTCTTGACCAGAGTCCTTTCCAAAAGTATCCTTCTGTGTAGAAATATCTCTCTCTCTTGTGTACCCATATATATATATATATATATATATATATATATATATATATATATATATATATATATATATATATATATATATACAGGTTGAGTATCCCGTATCCAAAATGCTCGGGACCAGGAGAATTTTGGATAACGGATTATTCCGTATTTCGGAATATTTTAATATTTCAATGATGTATTTTGAAGTATCTTGCATTTATGCTGTATAAACACATAATATACACACAAATATATTTTATTACCACATAAAATACACACAAACATATTTTATTTGTTCAAAAAACAAGGTTTCAAAACGTGAAACAAAATGTGTGTACTATCTCAGCACTGAATTTGAATGCCAAGCAATCATTGTCTTGCACATATATAGTGCCAGTTACATATCATGTCCCCAGGGCCGGCGCCACCACTAGGCAGCTCTAGGCATTTGCCTAGGGCGCCGGCACCTGGAGGGCGGCAGTTCGCCCCTCACCCCCTGCACTGTGGTACCTGCGTAAAAAAAACTTCTGTCCCCGGCGTCCCTGCTGAGTGCTGGTGTAGGGGTGTCCGTGCCGCCGGGGGAGCCTGCGGCGCTGTTATCGTGTATACGCTTGTCGCGCCCGGCGGGGTCCCTACAGAGCATAGAAAATAACGCCGCGCGCATAGCGCTAGTTATTTTCTATGCACTGTAGGGACCCCGCCGGGCGCGACAAGCGTATACACGATAACAGCGCCGCAGGCTCCCCCGGCGGCACGGACACCCCTACACCAGCACTCAGCAGGGACGCCGGGGACAGAAGTTTTTTTTACGCAGGTACCAACCAAGACCCCCCCCCCCCCGCCCCGCACCGGGGCGCCCCCACCCCGACTCGCCTGGGGCGCTCCGGTGCCTTGCACCGGCCCTGCATGTCCCCAGTGATGCTGTTACATATGTCCCTAGTGAGTTTTTAGCAAAAAAAAAAATTTTTTTTCACTTTCTGGAATGTCCGTATTTCGGAATAATTCGGATAACGGATATTCGGATACGGGATACTCGACCTGTATATATATGTATATATATATATATATATATATTTATATATATATATATATATATATATATATGTATATGTATGTATGTATGTGTGTATATATATATATATATATATGTGTGTATAATGTGTGTGTGTGTATATATATATATATATATATATATATATATATATATATATATATATATATATGGGGGTTCAATAGATGAAGATGCGGCGACTATTGCTCTGGAGTAGTCTATACTGAGTGTGCTGGTCCGCACCGTAACAAACCATAAAAGAGTTCTTTTAAAAGTGGATTTAGAACACGGTATATATTTCTCTATAGGTATGATAAAAATATCAAAAGGTAGGTATAAAAAATAGATACATTTATTTGAACAAGGTAGAAGAAAATATGTTTCCAATAAAAAACAGACAATTTAATAATTTTTTTTAAAAAACGTTCTATACTAAAAAATTATTAAAAACAATAATAAGGTGCAAAAAGAGAAAGGAGGGTAGCTTATCTTTAAATAGATGAGACAGGAGGGCTGTAGAGTCCCAACTCAAATAAATGTATCTATTTTTTATACCTACCTTTTGATATTTTTATCATACCTATAGAGAAATATATACCGTGTTCTAAATCCACTTTTAAAAGAACTCTTTTATGGTTTGCTACGGTGCGGACCAGCACACTCAGTATAGACTACTCCAGAGCAATAGTCGCCGCATCTACATCTATTGAACCCACACCTTTCCTAAAGTAACTTACCATTACTTCTACTTTTGAAGATTGGCTGACACCCCGTAATTAGAAGGGGGATATTGCCTGGTATACCTGGTATCTGGA
This sequence comes from Crinia signifera, assembly GCF_055691185.1. NCBI lineage: Eukaryota > Metazoa > Chordata > Amphibia > Anura > Myobatrachidae > Crinia > Crinia signifera. The sequence goes on along the minus strand of NC_139222.1, from coordinate 133,729,930 downwards.
CTGAGGTCATCACAGGTGGCGCCACACATCCTCTTGTTTTCATATATATATATATATATATATATATATATATATATATATATATATATATATATATATATATATAATTTTTTTTATTATTATTATTTATATACATTTGGTCTATCTATACTACATGTGACCCCCTCCATGGTGCATTGGAAATTGATACAATTTATTGTATATATATATTAGCGCAATCTTCCTATTTCTCCTTTTGGGTAATATACTTTCAATACTTCAATCAGATTTGCTCATTGTGCACATTCCTGTCCACGCCCTCTTGCATTTACACTTGCACATGCACTGACACGTCACTGTTCTATTGCTGAAAGTCTTCAGAACATGCTATAACCAGTGCGTTTGACAGACATTTGTCTGGGAGAATTACACACTAGAATGAATTCACTGAGATGAAAACTCCTTTTCCCTGCTCTAATCTAATGTCATCTTGGCAACAGATATGCTGTATGGCCAGTAACCAGCTGGCACACATGTATAATTATTGTTTTAATTACCTGCTAGTGTATAGCTATTTCTAGTTCTAGTCGAACAGTGACATCAAGTGTTTGCTTGGCTAAATGTTTTAGTATCAGCTTTTTTGCTCAATGTGTGGTGTTGTCATATTTTTTGTTTTTATTTTTTCTGAGAATCATGTTAGAATTATCAGATTCAAGCCTTAAAGCTAGGTATACCCTGGCCGTTCAGTTGAATGGCCAATATAGTGCTGGTCTTTTGGCCAGTATGTACCAGTGATATATCTGTGAAAAGATGGTGTAGCATACAGGGCTGCCATCAGAAATTGTGGGGCCCGGGACTGACAAAATCCCGGGCCCCCGACACCCACCCCATGTGGCGGCTGGCTGCACGTGTGCTGTCACTGTGCAGACCTACTCCTCTGTCCAGTGCCCAGGCTTGTGACAGAAAGACAGTGTAAATGTAACATTTGCAGAGAGAGTTAGATTTGGGTGGGGTTTGTACTTCAAACTGATAGTTGCAGTGTAAAATTAAATCAGCCAGTATTTACCCTGCACAGAAACAAAGTAACACCCAATTCTAACTATCTCTGCACATGTTACATCTGTCCCACCTGCAGTGCACATGTTTTTTATTTTTTTCCATTAGAGAGAGAATTTGCTTCTGAACCAGAATCAGGCCCAATGTCTATCTAATAATCCACACCCCCAGCTAAAGGGGCCTCATCAATTCCCTTTTTTAATACTAAAATGGGAGTTATATTGAAGATGGGATGTTGATATGGGCAACCAATCAGATTCTATTTATTATCTTTTAGACGGTGCTAAATAAATAATAAGTAGAATCTGATTGGTTGGTCGACATCCCATCTTCAATAGAACTCCCATATTAACAAATAAACCCCTAAGTGTATTTAAAGTATATATAAATACACCAGGGGTACATCGGAGAGGACAAGCCATGTTCACGTTAATTGGAGACAGTCCTGCTGTCCCACCTGCAGATCACAGTGTCCCACAGTCGGGTGTGTGGGGGTAGGTTGTGGGAGCCAGTAATCACTGCTGCTCTGCAAAGATGGTGATAACTGAAACAATGCCATACGCATATGAATTGCATCTCTCAGTGCAGGACCCCTGGCCCAGTGCCTTTTTTTTTTAGGAGCGAGGACCTGCTGCCCATCATTCAACATTTGGAAGGTATGAATAAGCACACAGAACTTAATCAAAAATGTATAGCAAACCACCATCCAAATATAGAGGAAATAGACATCTTTCCACATGAAATGGGTTGCATGATAATATCTAATTACACATATTCCATCAAACTGACAGATGTTGTCAAAACTAATTCAAAGAACAACAGGGCTAATGCAGCAGCCAGTGCAGATCTGCAAAAATAGCTATTCACAAATTTTGCAGAAAAGTGCAAAAAATGCAATTTCAGTCAGTGGCCCAATGAGGGTCGACAATGGGGGCAGTGATGGGGGAGCAATCGACCATTTTCTGAGCACGGTACGGACAATAGAGGAGTATCCTGACCAGGGGGCAGCTGGGGGCAGCTTGGGGCTTTGTGGAATAGCAAAGCACTCACACTATAGCAATACAAATGCAACATTTTGCATTTGCATCACGGGGAGGGAACCGGTGAGCGTGTCCGTCTTGCCCTGTGTTGGATCCCCTCGTCCCGCTGTCTAGCGCCGGCAGTTGTAGTTTTGCAAATTTTAGCAAAATTACCACTGATCCTGAATCGGGCTCACTATGCTGAAATTGACAAGGGAAAAAAAGGTAATAGAAACATTCCAAACCATAACTCCATAAACATATGATAATATATATTACCTTTCCTATATATAAAAACAGTCCTCAAAATTACAGTACATTAGATATATTGATGGTTATTCAGACCTGATTGCAAAGCTGCTTTTTTCTCAAATGGACAAAACCATTTTGCAATGCAGGTGGGGTAGGTGTAGCATATGCTGAGAGAGCACATTTGGTTGAGGTGTGTTGACACTGAAATCTAAATTGTAGTGTAAAAATAAAGCTCTCAGCATTTACCCTGCACAAAAACAAAATAACTCACCCAAATGTAACTCTTCCTGCACATTTTACGTCTGCCCCACCTGCAGTGCAGCATGGTTTTGTCATTTGAGAAAAAAGCAGCTTTGCAATCAGGTTTGAATAACCCCCATTATGTCCATGTGCGATAACTGTGCGCAGTAGCTTTCCTAAGCCTGTAGGTGGAGGTGTTGTAATAGATTACTAGAGAGTCTAATAAATGCTGTTGTGGTTACAAATTTGATTGAGTGTCACCATTTTGATACAGTCAAATACTTTTGGTACAGTCTTTAATAAACCCTTAATAAAAATCAAAATATAAAATCATATACACTTTCAGTTATAAGATATCAAACCACATAGCCACATTTCATGGTAAATAGGCAGTTAGAATGTTCCTTATTCCAGGTTCCCTTAGATTAGTGGAATATAAATAAATGCACTTTATATAAGAGAGAGTCTCATTATAATAGTTACTCTCCGTGCTCCTATGATTAGGGACCACTTACACTCCTCTTAGAGCAGGTAATTCCAGCCAGGGCCGGTGCTAGGGTGTCCGGCGCCCTCCTGCAAACCATAAATTTTGCGCCCTTTCACATTGCCATTGCAACAAGCTGCAGCCCAATTTTGGGAGCGTATGCAACATGCGATCCTATGGAGGATCTCGAGTGCATGTACATGTATGCATACACCATCTCAGTGCTGTGTCCGCAAAATGTTGCAGGCAGGGCCGGTGCAAGGGTTCTTGACACCCTAGGCAAAACTTCTGCCTACTCCCCCCCCCCCCCCCCCCTCCCGGGCTATTCTGTCACTCACCTGCCTGTGTCCAAGTACCGTAGAGCTGCTGCTTTTCCCCCATTTCCGCCTCCATGCACCAGACGGGACAGGACAGGGGACGGGCGGCGCTGAGCAGCGCAAAGCACCAGAGCCCCTCAGGCTCACCATGGAGCCGCTGCTTCTCTGACATGACATTTCTGCCTCCATGCGCCAGACGGAACAGGACAGGAGGCGGGCAGCGCTGAGCAGCGCGAAGCACCAGAGCACAAAGTGCTCCTCAGTCTCTCTTCCTGCTGCAGCTGCCGCTGTATAGCAGAGACAGCTTCGCCAGCAGCGCAGCATCTTAACGTAGGAGTACGGGGATGATGCTCCTCACTGCTGCCACCAGCTTATAATACTGTTGGCGCGGGTCGGGAAGTTATGCTATTTCCACGTTAACACTGACACTAGTGTGGAGCAGGGGGTTGGCGGGCGGCTGCTGGCTGATTAATACGCTGATTTCTCCTCCGCTGGCTAACTTCCTGAAACCGCGGAAACATTTTTTTTAAACCCGCTGAGAGAAAAGTGGCAGCTGAAGTGCGCCCTCCAGCGGCAGGTGCCCTAGGCAGCTGCCTGAAGCTGCCTAGTGGTAGCTCCGGCCCTGGTTGCAGGCACTAAAGGTGCCCATACACGCTGCGAGAATCGCATACGTTATGGGCTAGATCGCATCACACGGCATAGGTGCCGATTCTGTGGGTGCTCAAGGGCCCGAGCACCCACAGGAATTAATGAGCACCCACGTGCCCGTAACTCCAGAGTCCCAATGCCACGCCACTGTATTTGCTTGTTGAGCCTTTCAACAGGCTTGAGCACCCACCAGCAAAAACATAAATCGGCATAAAGCGCAGGTCTCCATTATTCCATTTATTATTCTGCCTCTAAGAGGGTCGCTTCCCTCTTTTTGGAGCCTACAGTAGCTGCTGGAACCATATACCACTAAGTGAGCGCCAACCCCCTCCGCCTCATACTATCCAACATCCTATCTGAGAAATTCTTACCTAGCCACTAACCATGGGAGGAGTCCCATCCTTAAAATAAAGTACAGAAAAGTTCTACAGGTTGAGTATCCCTTATCAGAAATGCTCGGGACCACAAGCATTTTTGCTATGGATTTTTCCAGTTTTTTTTTTACATACTGACCTGGTCCCCTGGTGATGCCACGATGGTCCCCCAGCGTCCACGGCGCCCCCCGGCGGCCACGGAGGCCTTCAGGATCGTGCATTGTGCAAGTTTGCAGGCGCGCTGGTGATGTCACCGGTGCACCCGCGCACTCGCGGCACAATGCACCCCTGGGACTGGAGATGCCGCTGAGGAGGATCCTGAAGCCCGCCATGGATGCTAGAGGACACGGTAAGTATGAAAAAGGGGGGGGGGGTAAAAATTAAAAAAAGAAAAACCCCAAAATATTATAAGAAACCACGGTTTTTGGAATATTTCGGTTTTTAGATACACGGATACGGAATACTCAACCTGTATCACTAAGAGTCTCCGGCAGTGCCTGATTAACCAATAGGCTGATTAGTCAGCAGCCTGTGGCACCAGGACTGGAGGGACAATTTGTAGGTGAGAGCCAAGGACAACAATTTAGGCCAAATTTATTCAATGCTTGTTAGCTATCTCCCATCCCGATGTACTGTGCGGGGTAAAGTTATTATGTTCTGGTGACTGCCAGATGACTGTGCCAATGTAACTTACTGATGGAACCATTACTTTAGGTACATTACGTTACACTGCCAGCTGCACAGCATAAAGCCAAAGTCTCCTTTACATGCCACAAGCATTAAAGCCTACAGTACATGCCAGTATAACCTTCATTACATGCACATGGGAAGTATGAATGGCGAATCCCTGTGCACCCATACAAGTGTGTTTAGCAATTAGCAGCATTACAAGGGGACCTACATGTGTAGTAGCCTAGGGCACCTGGAACCTTTAATCAGGCCCTGATCTCCAGGTTGGGGGCCCTGGGAGTGGGAGGACCACAGCACATGACACCCCTATCACTCATAAAAACAGAAACTAGAGAAATTGAGGAGATCTGGGTGCTACTTCAGGGATGGCTGCAGGTGGCAAACTACGTCAATTGTCTCCTATATCTTCTCCTTTCTGTCTGTCATGTGGTATATGCATACGAAGGAAGAATTCAAATAAGATGCATCTCAAATAGGTTCCCCCAGCTGCACTGAAGGTGCATACACCCAGTGACCGATTTAGCCCATCTGAGCAATATTGCTAATTTTATTGTGTTTATATGTGCTAATGTGGGTCATTTATGACCCCCTACATCATCTTCCTCATGCACTCCGCCGGGTCCTCGTGGCCACCTGTATCGACGGCTGCGGGGATCGCAGGTGTGTATGCACTGCAGGTGGGGCAGATGTAACATGTGCAGAGAGTTATACCACTTTTACACCAAAATCCCGGATCCGACCCGATATTTGGAAAGCGGTTCTAATCTGGGTCGGATCCAGTGCTGACCCAGCATATTCCTGGGATGGCACCGTTTACACTGCACATGGGTGCAGGGTGTGGCACTTCTGTCAGAAATCGCGGAGCGCATCCGCATCTGCGACCACATTCGCGTCGCTACCTGCCTGGACAGTCTTCAGCAGTCTCTTGTTAATCCGGCTCCTGCGGTGGCATCCTCTCCTGCCCCATCACCTGCTACTGTCTACTCTCGCCTGCAGTTGTCAGGGTTTCATCAATCAGTGTGAGGTCCAGTTCAAGCTGCTTCCACAGAACTTCCCAACACCCACACACACACACAGGCATCCATTCCCCTCCTCCCTGGCTCCGCTGCTGTCTGCACAGTACAGCGGACAGCAGTGGAGGCTGTATGCACTCCCCGTCCAACCTCCATACTGAACGCAGGACTCGGTCGGGAGGTTGGATTCCCCTGATATGTATATTTCAGTGTTAAAATAAAGCAGTTAGTATTTACCCTGCGCAGAAACAAAATAAATTGTCCAAATGTAACTCTCTACTCATTACATCAGCCCCACCTGCAGTGCACATGGTTTTGTCCATTAAAGGAGTTTGCTTTTGCGAGTGAACCAGAATCAGGCCCATCGTTATGCCACATATATTATTCAACTAGCAGCAACTAATTTGATTTACACAGGCGAACCACTGTGGCATTAATGTTGCTAATATAAAAACTGCAGTGTGACTGAGATGAAAATAGCAACATTCTTACTATATAAGGTTCCACAATTTTACTATTCACTCTAATACAGCCAGATGTATCATTCAGTGAAGAGTGATAAACAACCAGCCAATCAGCTCCTATCTGTCATTTTTCAAACCCAGCCTGTAACATGCAGGGGCATCGACAGGTCGGCCGGGCTCCTGAAAAAAATGGAGGGGATTCATGTGGCCCCTGGCATCATTACATGCACAGAGGGACTGGGAGAAAGAGAACAGGTTGCAGCTGTCTCTCTCCACAGCTCAGCACACGGCACTGAGCAGTGTGCTCTGGGCTAGGAAGAGAGGCTGTGTTGCGGCAGAAGCCTGTCATCTCTCCCCTCACTGCCTGGTTCCCCGCAGCATGGGAGGGGGAGTGGGACCTGGGCCCCTCCAGGAGACTCAGGCCGGGTAAAAAAGTACCCCCTCCCCGCTCAACACCACTGGTAACATGACAGGTAGGAGCTGATTGGCTGGTTGTTTATCACTCTCCACTTTATCACTTTTTGAAGCTTAATTTGTAGTGATAGAGCTGATGCAGAGAAGCAAATTGATGTCCTGGTCACAAAATTTCTACATCGAGGCTACCCAGCAAAGGACCTGAAGAAGAAGAAAATGAGAGCCCTCTCGGTAACCAGAGAACAGGCACTTTTATCGGTCTGCAAAGATGATTCTAAGAAAAAAATCATCTGGCCAATGGAGTTTTCCATGGGCTCAACTGAAATAGGTAAGACAGCCAAAGATCTTTGGCCTAGCCTTTGTAAAGATGAAATGTTACCTGCACTAAAAGATTGCTGCCTCTCGCCAGGATATAGAAGAGGACAAAGTAGTGAAGAACGACCTAACGAAGTTCAAGAACAATGCAAGCAGTAACGTTTTGTCATGTAGACCAGGCAATCACAAATGTCTAGGGTATATTACATGCAGTTATTTAGAACCAGGTGACAGCTTCGTACATCCACGTTCTGGAGAACACTACAAAATCAACTTTTCATTAACGTGTGGATCTTCCTTTGTGGTTTATTTCATCAGGTGTCCTTGAGGCCTTCTCTATATTGGGAAGACCACTAGGTCAAAGTTGGCCTTTGAAGGTAAAGGTATTGAACAGCCCGTTGCAAGGGTTTCAGGAGAACAGGCATCCCTTGGCCTTACTAAAGTATAAAATGATTGGGTGCCCCCAACTATAGATGTGGTGACAGTAACAAAATTATTTTACAAAAAGAGGCCAAATGGATGCATACGTTACAAACGGTGCATCTCTTGGGCCTCAATGAAATGATTTCTTTCAAATGCTTCCTGTAAACCACCTAGTATCTGATTACTGGTTTTCTTGCAGCCCCTCATTATTTATTCATTTTTGCCCCAGTGACTTTGCATATTTACCACTGTATCTCAGTTTAATTGGTTCATTTAGATTCCCCTGTATTTCCATAGGCCAATAGCTTTGGCTTCTTTTTGGATTGCTTAAAGTTTCAGGGATGAGCCTCATGTCAAGCTATTATTTAGCCTATAGGGGGCGATTCTCTAACACAGAAAGGCGGTAAAAACCCTGTTATCTGAGTTTTTACCGCATTTCTGTATGCTGTATTGTCTCTCCGCAGTGGCAGCGCTGCAGAGGGAATCGCCAGCAAAAGCTGGCGATTCCGTGCAGAAGCCTATGGGCTTCTTATCGCAGCGCTGTGTGAGGGATCCGTCACGGATCCCTCCCAGCATGCCCTGCAGCCGGCGCGTCACTCTGCGCATGCGCAGATGGACTCGCGGGTCATAGACCCGGAAGCCCAGTGCCGGCACCGCATCGCAAGGGACAGCGCTTATCGCAAGAGCTGTCCCTTGCATTAATAACAGCATACTGTATGTTAGAGCATATGCCATTATTAATAATGTGATGCCCGGCGATAGAGGGCTGCGGATGTTACAACATCCCGCCCATAGTCTCCATGGTTGGCGCTAAGTGGTGATATATTTTTGATTGATAAATATTTGCATGATCACATCATCAATATGCGGGCTGACTAATTGCCATTGCAGCTTGTTTGGTTGCTAGTGGCAACACAGTTTAGCCAATGTATGTTTAAATATCAGTTAAAATGCGAGCAAACAAAATAGACTAAACAATCATTGTGCTTAACTATATTATATGCATCCCTGTGCAGTGACAATGGAAACATGTGGCCGCAACTGTTTATATATTTTCTATTATGTTTTGGCACAGTTTTGAATATTGCGCCCCCCAGCGGTGCCGAGTGCCGGGTTGCTCAGTGCTGTACTGCATCCCGGCGTTTGATGGGGTTAAACCGCGCGTAGGAAGATGACGTCAGCACGACCCCGGGGACGGCGCGGCTTGTACAGTGTTCACGGGCAAGTGGGTAAGTGTAATTAATGTTGTTATTGGCATTTGTATTCTTGATGTCCTGACGAAAGGAGCAACAATAAAGCTCCAGAAACATTGACAAGTACATGACCGTGTGAGGTCTTTTTTGTTGCTGCTTGGAGTGCCAGATTATGGAGCTTTGGCTCTGACAATTTGTGTACTGTATACACTGCGTCACTCGGGACTGGTCCAATAACAAACAACTCATAGCCAGACAAAGGTTAAGTTGACGTTTCAGCCCTTAGGCTTTTATCAAAACAGTTTTGATAAAAGCCTAAGGGCTAAAACGTCAACTTAACCTTTGACTGGCTATGAGTTGTTTGTTATTGGACCAGTCCTGAGTGACGCAGTCTCCGACCATTATCTACATGGGACAGCATTGCCTGCCCTTATACTGAAGGCACCGGGCATAAAGTTTTCCACTGGAGCTGAGTGCCAGCGTTTTTGCACAATTATATATATATATATATATATATATATATATATATATATATATAATTGTCCAAGGTCCGGCACTCCCAATGACCAGTGGGTAACTGGGTCCGGTGCCCTCACGAAGTAGCGAAATAGAGCGGGTGAAGGTGCGGCACTCCGGAGCAATACTCAAATAAAGTCAGACGACAAAGGACTGCTTTGACAACGTTTCAGTTGTATTTAACCAACTTTTTTCAAGTCATACATATAAAACAGACAGCGTGTACATACCTTAAATACTACTAACAATCACCCGTGCAAAGTGAAGCTGCGGCAGAAAGGGCGGGACAATCCCCCGGCCTCGTCGCCGTGCAGTGACGTCATCACGTGGTGGACGCAATGAAATGACAAATGAACCATCACCATGACAACAATCAAGCATCTGGAGGAAGAAAACAGAAGTACTGATTACCAGCAAATACGTTACCGCATCATTGATACGATTCCCCCCTCTATCCGAGGTGGTAATAGGGCCCTGCAATTGTTGCAACGAGAGACCATGTGGATTCACAAATTAGATGTGGTCTCTCCCCGGGGTCTCAATGAAAGTATCTCATACACATGTTTTCGCTAATTGCCTTTACCTTTCATTGGGTTCATGAAACATGTGATACATTGTACATTACTTTTTGCTTACTTTTGCATTGATGTAATGTTAGCGTATGTTCACATTCATGTATTTATTTGCTGGTAATCAGTACTTCTGTTTTCTTCCTCCAGATGCTTGATTGTTGTCATGGTGATGGTTCATTTGTCATTTCATTGCGTCCACCACGTGATGATGTCACTGCACGGCGACGAGGCCGGGGGATTGTCCCGCCCTCTCTGCCGCAGCTTCACTTTGCACAGGTGATTGTTAGTAGTATTTAAGGTATGTACACGCTGTCTGTTTTATATGTATGACTTGAAAAAAGTTGGTTAAATACAACTGAAACGTTGTCAAAGCAGTCCTTTGTCGTCTGACTTTATTTGAGTATTGCTCCGGAGTGCCGCACCTTCACCCGCTCTCTCTCTCTCTATATATATATATATATATATATATATATATATATATATATATATATAAACACCACTTGAAAAGCATGCGTTTTTCCCTCTGTACATTACTCTGTAGGAGAACTCACAGGCTCAGCGCTGTCTCTGATTAAAAACCCTCCCATGACAAGGCCGCTGCTGCTGTCTTCCATGGGCATGAGAAGCATGTGATGAGCTCCATCAGCCAGAGCTCAGCACAAGCTTCTCAGCCTCTGACCTCTTGTGCAAAGTCTCATGGGTCACATCCCAGTAATGCACTGCACACTTGTGCAGTCAGTGTGCCTTGACTCCTGATGCTTAGCACCATTAATCATTGTCACATTGGCAGATAGGTGAAGCTGAAGCACTACACCACTCCCATGCACAAAACCATTAGCTACTAAAAAAAAATACATTCTGACCACAGGGGGCTCTAGATAGATGGGGCCCAGGGGTACTGACCCCCTGACACCCCCCCCCCCCCACACCCCAATAATCTGACCCTGACTTATACTATTTACTGAGGGGAGCCATCACAGGAGACTACCATTGAACACTGTGAGCATCATAAATTTAATATATATTCACAACTGGGTGGAGGTGTCAAAAAGACAAATAAGGGATTGTTCAAGTCACTGTCTATTTAATTATAGGGCAAGTAAAAGACAACCACAACCCATCAAGTATTTTGTTAACTAATAAGTATCTAGGAGAGATATATTAGAGAGATAAAAAAAACTAATGCAAACAAATACCTGCCTAATTATATGGTGATTGGGAATGATCTGGTATACAGTTGTCTCATTACAATTCTCTCTCCAGAAGACATATGTTTATAGACTGTATGGCAAGAACATATTTTTTGTGGAGTATATTTTGATATCCCTATACTGTATATTTTATAAAAAAAATAATCATATATATATATATACTATATTTATACTAAGATAGAATTTATTAGTGTCTGCAGTCAAAAGATCAGCCCTGACATCCCAATATGGAGAATCCTGACAGGGGCTGCGGACATACTCTAACCCTTTCCCCCTAACCCCTAAGCATAACCCTTCCTTGTAGCAGTATAACCATAATACCTACCCCCTCTGCACACACCGCCTGACCATGACCCTCCCCGCTAGGCCCTAACCCTCATACCCTGCTGCCTAACTCCCATTGTAAATGTCTAAACCTAACCTCCCTCCCTGAAGCCTAACCCTAACCTTCCGCTCCATGCAGCCTAACCCTAAGTTCCCTCACTAGTGGCTAAATCCCCCTTCTCCCCCTTAGTCAGTGGCATAACTTCAAATACTGCGCCCCCTGCCAAAGGTTTCTGGTGCCCCCCTCAACTCCTGCCCGCCACCCACCTCCCACCACATATATACTTAATTACTCTGGAGTCCGGCTGTCAGCGATGCGGGTGGGAGCCGGGATGTCAACGGTGCGGTTGGGAGCTGGGATGCCTGTCAGCGCTGCAGTGGTCCCGGCTCCCGTCCTGGCTTCATTCTGATGATATGAAGAACGGACCATCTCAAAATGTCCACCCCCATACAGAAGACAGTTTCAGAGAACTGTGTGCTATATGGGGGGGGGGGGGGCATTTTATGATGGTCTGTTCTTCATATCATCAGAATGAAGCCGGGACGGGAGCCAGGACCACCGCAGCGCTGACAGGCATCCCAGCTACCGCCCGCACCGCTATTACAATAGCACCGCAGCCCCCTGGCGCCCGCACTTACACTCCGCCTCCCCGCGACCGTGGGGGGCTGTGGTGCTATTGTTTCGCCACTGCCCTTAGTGCTGACCATTCAGGATGTTGTCAATCAGTATTCTGCTGGTTTATCAGGAATTCTGTGTCACCTGACACCGGCGATTACTAGATTTATCAAGCATGATAGATATTAATCACCGGGCTATGGCCCCTACATAAGAGCTATGTAGGGGTATTTTATAAGCGATCTAGTTAAATCAAAATGCCAAGTGTGTAGGCCCCATAATGAGGTGAAGAGAGGTAAAGTACCATACAATTAGATCCTAACTGTCTATCAAACACAGGGCCAGATACACTAAACTTCAAAAGTGATAAAATGGAGAGTGATAAACCGTCAGCCAATCAGCTCCTGTGGACGTTTTTCAAACACAGTCTGTGACATGTCAGGTAGGAGCTGATTGGCTGGTGTTTTATCACTCTCCATTTTATCACTTTTAAAGCTTAGTGCATCTGGACCCCTACCTGTAATATTTTAGTTAAGAGCTGATTGGACAGTACTTTATCTCTCTCCACTGTGTCACTTTCCAAGACTTAAAAAATCTCTCAGCATAAGGTGTATTTGAAGTTATTCGGGTGCAGGTCTGGATAAGTGTGCAATGTTATTATGTTAATATAATATGTAAGTAAACCTGTTTCACTACATTGTTCTATCCTGTATCTCCCACCACTGTATATTACACTTTCTGAATTGGTGTGCAGAAAACTTTCTGTGGTTTTCCATGATTATCTGATGTCTGTGACTGATTTATAATTTTGCCTTGTTAAAACCTGCAAAGTGGCAAGTAGCACTTACTAATAAATAATTCAAGGGTGTGGTACAAAATGTCAACATTCAGAATTTTCACACATTCGGTGTGCGGGGGGAGGGGGGGGTAGCGGGGGGCTCTGGGCTGCCCCATTACCATATGGGAACGCCCAGCGTTAAATGGGCTTCCCATGAGAACGCTGGAAGTTCTCATGGTAATGAGGCGGTGACAGATGACATCAACGGATGTCAGCTGCCCGTCCATATCCATTCCTGCGAGCACGCATATGGAAGTGACTTGAAAGTCACTTTTATATGCGTGTACCTTTCACATCTTTCGATGGTCAGCGACCATCGAAAGATGCGGGAGGTTACCCGCGGCTTACGAATGCATGTTTATGCTAAACATCCATTTGCAGCCTGTGCGGGCGAACCCATGCTGCCAGGGGGGGCGGGTGGGCTGACATTCGAATTTGCAGCCTTTCGAATCAACCGGAATAACTCCCTTAGTCTAAATCAGTGGTTCGCAAACTAAAGACTTGCAGGGGTGTGCAGGACCAAATTCAATTAATTATGGTCAAAGGAATAGGAGAAAGTAATGCTTTTGGCTTCTTATCATAAAGTATGTGGACAAACATAAGCAAATAATAAATGTAATCGGTACTTGTGGAGTATCACGGCTCCCATCGCATGCCATCGCATGCCATATGTAGTGGCATGAGATGGCATGCGATGAGATGCGATTTTTAGCTATATTTTGCAAAAATCGCATCGCATGCAATCAAATCGCATGCGGTGCCATACGATCGCATGCGTTTTTGCACTGAAATGCATCCAAATGCATTGAAATGTGTAGCAAACATGTTAAATGCCCCCAAATGTCATTTTTCAGAGTGTACCACCCCCACTATCAACGCCAACCCGAAGCGTGGCGAGCGCAGCGGTGGTACGCGTCCTACGACATTTTCATACCCCCACTATCCACGTCGGCGTGGAGTTGAGAATAGAAAGTGTGGTGAGCGCAGCGAGCCACCGAGCCCGAAGCGTGGAGAGCGGACACCTGTGAAGCCCGCGAGGGGACGCGTATACCTGTGAAGGTATCCGCGCGTCCCCTCACGGGGCTCGCTGCGCTCGACACACTTCGGCCGACGTGGATAGTGGGGGTATGAAAAGATCATAGGACGCGTACCGCCGCCCCTCGCGGGCTCGCTGCGCTCGACACACTTCGGGTTGGCGTTGATAGTGGGGGTGATACACTCTGAAAAATGACATTTGGGGGCATTTAACATGTTTGCTACACATTTCAATGCATTTGGATGCATTTCAGTGCAAAATCGCATGCGATCGCATCGTATCACATGCCATTTGATTGCATGTGATGCGATTTTTTAGCATGCGATGGACATCGTGGGAGCCGTGATACTCCTCAAGTACCATGTAATCACATACAGTAAATGAACCATAGTATGACAAATAAACAGAATTCACTTAAATTATTATTTTTTCTGAATTTATAAATAAGAATCTTTTGGCCACGGGGTTCCAGGAAACATTTCTGTTATACTAAGGTGCCATGATTCAAAAATGTTTGGAACTAAGGGCAGGATGTATTAATATACACCACCGCCCTTCGCCTGCCAGCCGCCGCGATTCTGCCGCATATGTACGAACATATGCGGCCAGCATCAGGTTGCGGTGACGGCAGTGGCGTGCGGTGGGGTGAGGCACAGCCTTTCCTGTCATACTAGCGCATTTTGAATTGATAAAGTATGTCAAAAATACAAATAATTTATAAAAAAAATCTTATTTTTATTATTCTATTCATTTTTATAGTCAAAACGCTGGAGTAAAAAGTCTATGGCAGGTGAGGCAGTGCCTCACCTGGCTACCTTTTCTGCACATCTCCTATCAAAACTCAGCAAATATCCAGCAGTGTATACTGCTGTACATGTGTATAATGCTGGTATGTACCCCATGGCTCTTATATTGTGTGCATATCTGGCTCTGGTACTTGCCAGGGACTCTTGAGCCATTTACCTCACCGCACGTCCATGGGTGACGGAGACCCCCACGATACCTTTGATGTGGTCTGCGGGGGTCTCTGTCACATCCCGGTGGCTGCCAGTGTCCCCCTGCATCTCCTCCTCCCCCCTGCAGCTGGATGTCCTCCCGGCTGTGACACCTGCTGGGGGAGGCTTCCATAGGCGATACCCTGCCAAGCGAAAACGGGGCGGACGGGTAATGGTAAATATGAAAATGCGGTAAAACCCCCGTTTTACCACATTTTCCCTTTAGTACATCCCGCCCTAACTAACTAACGTTGGGGGTTATTTTTGTTCCGGAAGAGGAGAGATAGGAGCAAACTCTGCCCAGGGTAATAACTCGAACTCATCATCTTGTGAAGAAGCTACAAAAAAGATGAAGGCTTCCAAATCTTGGTTGAATCAGGGAAACATCTCCTGACACATACAGTATGATGTAAAGTTCGTTTTTTTTCCAAATTCGGCCCCGTTGTCAATGGTGGGGGATCTGTGCATGCGTGTATATACACATGTGTGCAGACCCCATTGCGAACGCCTTTGGTGATTATTATTACACATGCCGAGGTATTCGCTTACAATTACATGTGCAGAAAGGTTGAAACTGGATACACAGTGTGGTCTGTAACCTAATGTAACACTGTATCATTAGAATCAGTTTGAACTAAGTAACATACAGACGTGTTCAAATAAATCTCCTAACCATCTGTTATATTGTAGCCTCTTGGTAGTACTCCTATATGAATACTGTTCTATAATCAGGGAATTCTGAACCTTAGGGGGGGGTACACACCAGAACGATTAGGGCTCAATTCCATCAATCTGGATCCAATTCCGACCGATTGGATGCAGATTGTATGTAGATTGGGCATGTTTAGGTCCAATTCGGATCCGATTCCAATCCGATGCGCGTCCCCGCTGTCGTTTGGTCGTTTTACAGATCCTACCTGCTGCAGTGAGGATCTGTAAAAGATCCATTCAACTGGATAAAGACTCAGATCGGATTGGGATCAGATTGGATGCAGATCGTTAGCAGATTGTGTGCACCCAACAGATCGTGCGAGCATCACACAATCTGCTAACAATCTACTAACAATCAGGATCGTTCTGGTGTGTACCAGGCCTGAAGCAAAATGAATGATTTATCAAATGGAAAACCTGTCCCTCAAACGCAACTGTTAACTAGTTGAATGATAGTCTCCCTCCTGTGTCCCAAATGTGAGTTATATAAAATGTTAAATTATAGCACAGGAATCCAAACTGATTTTTAGGCATAATGCCTGTCTTTAACAGAAGAAGATACCTGTGTCTAGACGGAGGGTATGATCAGTAGCGTGTGAGTGTTGGTGGCTTCCCCCGCTGTAGCAACTGTGACAGGATGTAAATTTCCTGCAACGTTTGGCCTTCTTCATCTGACAGCCTGAGAAGGTAGAAGGTTACAGGACCAGGACAGAGAGAACAGGAGAAAGAAGTGTGGGGTCAGGACAAAAGGCAAGACAGGAAAGAGATGTCAGGGACAGTACATAAGTGACAGGGCTGGGATAGAAGTCAGCATCCTGGTGGCCAGGATGCCAGCGCTCAATATATGTACCAACGTTAGCACCTCGACATCAGAAAAACAGTACCAGAACCCCGAAAAGGATCAGGATGCTGACATTCAATATACCAATAACAAGCAACCCAATCAGTCGGTACGTGGGGCTAGTGTGCAGCCGGGGAAAAGGGGGGGGGGGGGGGGGGTAAGAATTAGTCAGGGGGAGTTAGGGTTAGGCTACAGAGAGGGGAGGTTAGATTTATGCACTTAGAAGAGGGTGTTAGGCTGTAGGCCAAGGTGGGGTTAGGTTTTAGCGGTGGACAACCATGGTTAGATTTAGGGACTAGAGGGGAGGGTCAGGCTTGGGGGGGGGGGGGTTTAGGCTGTAAGTGATAGTTATTGTAAGGGGTAGGGGATGCAGGGTACGGATTCTCCCTATTGGAATGCTGTGGTCGGTATTTTGATTGACAACATCCCCACCACCAGTCTATTACATGTATCCTGTAACAAGGGACAGGGCAAGAACAGAGGTGTCAAGACTGGGAAATATGGATCAGATAAAGGACAGAGGGGACAGAATAGAGGAGTGACAGGTACAGTACAGCGGTGACAGGAGAGGGACAGAAAGGATAGAGACCGGAGAGAGGACATAAAGCTCCATGACATAGGGAAAAGGGACAAAATAGTTTGGACAGGGACATGACAGAGTTCCAGGACAGAGAGGACATCACATGACAGGACAAAGAGAACAGAGAAAGATAGAAGTGGCAGGACCAGGCCAAGGGGACATGAAAGAATAGTGGGGTCAAGATGGAGGCAGGAGTGACAGGGACAGTGCAGAGGGCGGAGAGAGATGGCATGCTGGTTGTAGCAGGAAGGTTTTATTCTTTAATGTACTTACTAGAAATTCTGCGGGTGACCCTTCTGTCAGCCGGTATTAATTATCAGCAGGTCTGACTCCTGGATGCATCTGTTGCAGGCAGTGCCTGGGCGCATGCACCTTCCCCCAAGCACCAGTCAGGGAAGCCGCAGCTGGATCACAGCATCCGCCTGGTGAGCTGGAGAGAGGCACATGGGGAGCGGGCAGCAAGTGAGTGAGCGGTCACAGGATGCTTTACCCTTTTACTGCTGCAAGTGCAGCATCGCTACCACCGATGTCTCCATCTCCTCCGTGGGTAGGTGATCCTGCTGTGTGCGACAGCCAGCAGCGGGAGTCGCTGGCTGTTACCACTGAAGGTCGGGGAAGGGAGGGGGCCTCCATTGCCTTCAGGAATTCCGCCACTGCTATCAATAGTGACACAAGATGCACACTGTCCACCCACCTCCTCCACAGGTATGGTATCGCTTGGGCTTCTCTGGTAGCCATGTTGCCTTTAGATCAGTCCCACCTTTCTCTTTATAAAATCTGGGTGCCAATTTTTCTTTTAAAGTCTGTGATTTTCTAAACAATACAGTTCTCACTAGTTGGAATATGGCTCAGAATAATCAATCTTTCTTATGGCATCAGATAGACAGTGATTCCTTATTAAAAAAGCTGCTATTAGTAATACATGCAAAAGAGGCTTGGAACACAGAGACAATAAGTATGCATATATATGAGAAAGAGGCTTGGCTCTATAGATTCCTGTAAAATGGCAGCAGTGTGATTTAAAATGAAAAAGAGGCTTGAGACACAAATTAAAGATGGCCGCTGAAGTCTATAAATAAAGGAAACGAAAACAAGGCTTGACACTCAAAACCCGGAAATGCGTTGAAAAAAGTCCAGCGTATGGGGGAGGTATAAAAGCAGAGGCAGGCGCCAGCAATGTTTATCTGAGGAAGCCGCCGAGTTTCATTAACAAAAGCGAAAAAACACGAATGAAAGCATTGCAGCATGGTCACCGCTGTGTGATACCATCATTGCCCACTGCATTATTGTTTGGTGGATCTCCAACTTCAAATGGTCATTTAATGGACTCCGGAGCGCATCTCTGGTAATTCAAGACCAACTGGGACCTGGGACTTTGGAATATAAGTGTAGCAACATGGCTAATGAAGATTAATCACACTGGAGGGATAATGTGTAAGGGGCACTAGTACTAGTTAGTTTAAGGGGTCCTACTTTTGTGTATAAAGGGTATGAGGTGTGGTACCCTATACTTAAAGACACACCCCCTTTCAAGTAGCCATGACCCCTTTTTCTCATTGCCACATCCTTTATTTTTCAATACCCCCACTTTAAAATTTCCACTTGGAGCACTGGTGGTAACCAAATTAATACCCTCAGTTGGAGGTGGTTCTTGGATGTTTGTAAACTCCACAAAGTATACTCATATAGGGCTAGATGCACTAAGCTTCAAAAGTGATAAACAACCAACCAATCAGCTCATGACTGATATTTTACAAAACAGTCTGTGACATAGCAGGTAGGAGTTGATTGGCTGACTATTTATCACTCTACATTTTATCACTTTTTAAGCTTAGGCATCTGGCCCATAGTCATTATTACGTTAACTGTGTTCAGATTACAATCTATTGAATTTCTTATACTACATGACTAAAATGCCAGAGTCCTCAATGCAACTGCTGCTACAATCCACAGCCTAACTGGGACCAACACCAGTGTCTACTCGCCAGTCCAGCTCCCTTACTTTACTGTTGCTGGCAGCAACTTGCTGCTAGTTTAAAGCTAGTCTGCTCTCATTTTACCCCATGGTGTCAAGCATATACAACTGCTTGACACAGCATCTACACTTAAGGCTGTACTTTGGGTTTTTGCTGGGTCTTCCTTTTACTGGTGCTTAGAAATGTCATAAACTCCAAGTGCAGATGATCAGTATACTTTTAGCATGCCCCAGGAGGGTTCACAGCTTCTACACCACAGGCTACCTTGGTCGGTGCCAGGTAACACAACTAAGGTAGCCCTTTAAAGCCTGGACCTGTGATGCCCTTGTTATAACACAAGTTATAAGTTTGGTGTGAAAGCGGTATGAATGAATTTGTGTAGTATGTTTTTGACCCAGATGCAAAATTCACATCAAATTGAAAGTACCTCTATTTATACCCAAGTGACTATAGCAGTGTATAGCAGTGCTATCATCCTTTTACAAATGGGGGTCATGTGGAGGCTTCAGAAAACAAGAACATGCAGAGCTACACTCGCGCCATGTTGCCATGTGCATCAATCTACTCAACTTTTCGCTGGGATGGAATTCACAGTTGTAATGCTCTAGTAGATTTTGTGGCAGGCTATCTATAGATTCCAATCATGTTTATTGTATGGGAGGAGTGTTATTTATTATGAGATACATTATTTCTGCTAGTTGCAGTTCACAGAAAATGGGTGCAACCATTTACTCCCACCCTTGGATATCCAAACCTAATTTCCATAATTATTCATGATGCTATATAAATTAGTCATAGTAATGTCAGAAGAACAAAGGGATAAATCATTGGAGTTGCAAACCAATTACATTTACAGTATTTCTAGAACAGAACATCAGCAAAATAATATTTCTAAATGTTGTAGACAAAACAACTGGACTTTTTTGTTCATTTGAAATAAATTATTAAAAAAATATAATTATTATTATTATTATTATTATTATTATTATTATTATTATCATCTATCCATCTTTATACATATATTGAACAAAACAAATGAAAACATCTACAGTAAATACATAAGGGTCACCAAGTATTATTGATTGTCCACAATTCAGCTAACATCTTTCCAGCATGGTCAGGGTCATGTATTAAGATGCTAAATTGCACTGGTTGTCTACAGCAGGCATTCCCAACCATGGTCCTCAAGGACCAACAGTGCAGGTTTTAGTGATATTCAGGCTTCAGCACAGATGGTTAAATCAGAATCCATCAGATATTAATTAAGTCACCTGTGCTCAAGGATGGATATCTACAAAACCTGCACTGTTGGTGTGCCTTGAGGACAGTGGTTGGGAATGCCTGGTCTACAGGGTGATTTAAAGTTGCAATACACCCTTTTTTCCCAAAAGCTATGCAGATTCAAGGTGGCACCCATGTTCGGTAAATACTCTAAAAGATAGCCCACCTCACCCTTACCTTACTGTGGAGTATTCAAGTTTTCCCATTCACAGCACTCATTCCCATTCAGATTTTGAAACAAAAGGGGGTACTGTAACTTTTGAATCACCCTGTTTGTTTACCATAAACATGATACAATTATTTACATAAGTATAATTTAAGGAGGTGTGTGTGTGTGTGTGTGTGTGTGTGTGTCTGTGTGTGTGGATGTTCCACAATAACTCTCAAATGCTTTAACTAATCATCTTCAAACTTTGCACACTGCCTTATCATCTTAAGGGACAATCTAAGTTTGAAGATGGGTTTTATAGGAAGATCCCTTAACTGTGCTGTCATAAGGGTCCATGCTATTTCTGCTGTTTTCATGCATTGTGATATGTCCATGGAAAGCGTATGACTTTCTGAATACAACCAGGGCCTCTGAAAGTGACGCTGGGCCTGGGTAAAAAGGGGTCATGGTCAATGGGAGGGGCATGCTGTGTTCTGGAGCATAGGCTGCTGCTGCCTCTCTCCCCCGCTCAGCACACAGCACTGAGCAGCGTGTTCTGAGCGGGTAAGGGAGGCTGTGCTGCTGCAGCAGCCTTTGCTCTCTACTCTCACTACCCGGTCTCTGCATCAGGGGAGGGGGCCGCAGGACCCAGGCCCCTCCAACAGACCCAGGCCCGGGTAAAAAGTACTGCCCCCCTCTCGACGGCACTGAATATAACACAATAGACAGATTCCCTTAGGTGGACCCTTAACCTCTTCAGTGGTGGGTTTCCTGGCAGGACAAACCTACCAGGGTGGGTTTTTCCTGCCCCAGAAATACTTACCACAGAAGGAGCAGCCGCTGCCTTCTACAGCAGCCCCTGATCCCCTGAGGCTGCTGCTGGCTTTGGCTGTTTGCGGCCACGTAAAAAAAGTTTGGGGACACTTAAGGGGGCTCGGGAGCGCCCGGGTGTTCGGGTGCTCAACCTTTCATCTCTTGGGCATTGCTGTGTTTGGACTCCTGAACACAGGAGCGGCCGAGCGCAGCCGAACCGCTTCGAGCGACATTGATCATCCCTGAGTGGCCCAGATCCTCCACAAGTGGCCACGGGGAGGATCAGCGATGGGGGGAATCAGTGACAGGGGGGATGGTGGTGCACCAGTGGTTCACCGCTGGAGGCACCACTGGCACACCCTTTATTTACAGTGGAATGCTTGGAAATTGCATGGAAGAGCCCGCTCCTGCAGTGCCGCTCAGCCCAAGAAATTTCCAGGCATACGACCGAAGGGGTTAATGGGCTAGATTCTCTAAGCTTCAAAAGTGATAAAATGGAGAGTGATAAACAGCCAGCCAATCAGCTCCTACCTGCCATGTCACAGACTGTGTTTGAAAAATGTCAGACAAAAGCTGATTGGCTGGCTGTTTATCACGCTGCATTTTATCACTTTTGAAGCTTAGAGAATCTGGCCCTTAGTCTGACAAGGCTTATAAGGGTCCATTAAAACTATTTTCACTTTACAAAACTTTTGAGAATTGCAAAAGCATAAACTTTCTCTTGTCCTCTGGAAGGGCCTTAAGACTAGTAATAATATCATTATGCTCATGGTGCATTTACAAGAACTTCAGTGAGTGCAACAGCTCAGCTGTTTCTAAAGGTTTCTAAAATGATATCAGCATGGAACTTCAAGGAACATATCATCAGCAAATGGAAAGAGTAGACTGAAGTACACCCTACAAGATTGGGGCCCTTATTCTGATTGACGCGGACTTTACCGCGTACTTACGGATCGCGTCTTTATGGCGTCTGCGCATGCGTGGAGAACGCAACGCGCATGTGCCACGCCTTGACTCGGTACCAGTTCGGCCAAATCCCGTCCAAAACTGTTCACCGCTATCAGTCGGGAAATAGGGGCGTATTATGGGCGTCATGCGGAATGACACATGGGCGTAGTTTCAAAGTGGGCAAAACGGGGCGGAAACATGGGCGGACACGGGGGAGTACACTTATGTTGGGGGGCGTACATTCGGAAACCACTCCGAATGCACGCGATCAAAAAGGGCAGAAATGTGCGGTGTCCACAAGTGTACTATTGCTTTGCGGACACCACTCGTTCATGCGGTAGGCGAACGTACGCCTAATGACTACAACCATTAACACCTGAACCCAATAGAATCGACTCCTTTACTCATTACTCACTAATAGGACGCTTGTCAGTGCTTTAATTGAAACCATTGCACTTCAATTGCTGTAAGGGTTAATGTGTGCAATGCATGTGTTAGGCATGCTTGTAAGGATATATTGGAATCTAATTGATTCCAATTCCAAATAAGCTGTTTTTTCTGAGGATAGGTAATTGAATAAGTGGGTCATGTGATGTATTGCAGAAGATACTTCATAGTGGGTTGTTTGGCGTAAATACTCCGCTTACGTGCGGTAGCACCGCTTGGCTCCCGTTCGGATGCGGTATTCCCGAGCATACACTGTAATACTCTGTAATACCGTGCCGAATCGGAGTGTTTCTCCCGCACACGCATGCTTTGTATGTCGTCCGTAAACACGCCCTGTTCTTAAAGAGTGAGTCCGTCCGAATGCGGAGGACACGTGGGCGTTTCTACGGACGATGGCCGCATGCGGCAAAACACCGTGGCGTGCGGACCGCTCCGTAAGAATGCGGGAATTTCCGCACAGATCAGAATAAGGGCCTGGGTTATCTTTGCATTAGTTCAAGGTGCAAGACAAGAAGGCAAGCAGCTGCAGAACAAGTGACTGAAAATTTTACCCTGGGGCGATTGAAAACTGTCCAAATCCAGTAGAGTAGAATAACATAGCCAGGTGACAGTTCATTATCTGCTCATTATACTTGGCAGTATACTGTATACTTGTAGTGTGGAGCACAGGCAATGGGCTATCATTTAATAAAGGAAGGTGCTACAGTATAAATCATATTTCACCTCATTCTTGTCAAATAGACACAACAGCGATGCCAAATTAAAGATGTTTTGCTAATCATATTTATTTGACAAGGATTTGGTACTGTGATTCCGTGTAAGTAAATGCAATATAAGGTTGACATGCATTAGGTCATAAGTGTTGATCTTGCCATTGTTGACTTATGTTTGTGTCGTCCTTCCAACCATGTCAGCCTTAGGCATATCGACTTATTTCATGTGTCGACCTAAGCCATGTCAATCTTTAGTGGTAGAGCCAATGAATGTCGACCTTATTGGTGTCAACCTAATGACGTATATAAAAATGATAGCCCTTACCTCATGTCAAAGTACTTTATAGCATTTGAATGGGCTTCTATGTGTGCAAAATGGCTGGAAAGAGGCAGACTGATATCTTAGTACACAACAAAACAGAACTGCGCAAAGGTTGAGGTAAAATTAAAACAGTGAATTTATTTAATACAAATTCATAAAAGGTTTATAACAATGTCACAATTGGTCTTTATGTGCTTCACATACTAAATATGTATCCCCAGTGAAACAAAGATGGCTCCGAATTTGGGCAGATTTAATACAGCTCTCATGCAAAGTTAGTAAGTGATGTTAGTTGCCGGGGGTTGCTTATTTTATGCAGAGGTTAATATATTGTTATTTCCAAACTTGAAAAGTTAGTATAGCAATCCTTTTTTTATTTTTTATATGTCTGGCCAGACATAGGGCCTTATTCTGGTTGGTGCGTACTTTCCCGTATACTTTCGGATGGCGTTTTTTAGCCGTCTGCGCATGCGTGGGGAACGCCATGCGCATGTGCCACGCATGGTCTACGTACTTGTTCTCACTAATACCGTACAGAAATGTGCACCGCAATCACTCGGGAAATATGGGCGTATTATGGGCGTCATTCGGAATGACACAGGGGCATACTTTCAAAGTGGGCTAAACTGGGCGGAAACATGGGCGGACACGGGGGAGTGCACTTATTTTGGTAGCGTGCATTCGGACAGCACACCGAATGCACGCGAACAAAAAGGCTAGAAATATGCGGTGTCCATAAGCAAGTATTGCTTTGCGGACACCACTCGGTCATGCGCTAGGCAATCGGAACGCCTAATCAGGACGGACGCACCTCAACCAATGTCAGCTGAACACAATACAATCACCTACTTTACTCATTACTTGTTAATTACACGCTTGTCACTGCTTCAATTGGAACCATTGCAGCTTAAATGGACCATTACTAAACACACACATATATGCTGCATTTTTCACACACTTTTACACTGCAAATAATGAACACAACTTAATATTAATAATACAAATACACATGTCACTTCTACATGTATCAATTAAACCACACATTTGGGGGGAAAAAAAACATTTATTAAATGAACTTATAAAATAAATTAGAAACCGTCACAAAATAAAAGGTAGCATAGCAGGAATAAAAGTACATAATATATAATAAATACATGTATTATAGACATACATAGCCACAGCAGAATCATTAGGAACACATCAGGTGGCTTCACAACAAAAGTATAGGACCAACACTTCAAGTACAGCAGACAGTAATGCTAGCCAAAACAGGGCAACAGGGGAACCAAACATGACATTTGAACCGAGGGCAAATGTGGGTACCCTCGGCACGGAATTGGACACAGGATGCTGACACACACAGCTCAATGAAAGATTTGGGAAGACATAAGGGTGGAGATTAATGCGGACACAAGTTCATTTGCGGGCACGTTTGCCACGTGCAGCAGCTCTTCGGCCACGGCCACGGTCAGATGGTGGGTCAGGTGGAGCACATGCTGGGGAGGGGGTGGATGGTCTTCCCCCTCTGGCAGCAGGGAGTGCTGATGGTGGTAATGCACCAGAAACGGGTGACATTAGGACCCTATTGCTGGCAACTAGCTCCACCATAAGATCATTATGGTGGAGGAGGAGTTCATTTTGCCGCAGGGCTTGATCAGCCAGCACCTGCAGGCTAGCAGCAATAGATTGCTGGCTGGCAGTCATAGCCTGCAGGCTCTCAGCGATACTCTGCTGGCTGCTGATCAAACCCTGCAACACCTCCTCGGTCCTACGCACCCGCTCTGATGCCGACTCTCCCTGCTGCTGAATATTGACAAGCACATGCCCCCACGTGGCCAATTCAGCCGCGGACATTGGCTGCTGCTGCTGCACGGGCCTGCTACTGGGGCCAGGTGGCACAGACTCCTCAACCTCCTCAAGAGATTGCTGACCAAGCGGTGGGGATGCTGGTGAAAGAGAAAATTCCAATTACCACACATTCCATGCAAAATTCGAACCATCTACTTATGGCATGGCAAATAATTACCTTCAAGCAAAGAAGCCATGACTTCCGCTGGGGACTGGCTGTCCATGGTGCTCACCCCCCGGACCTCCTCGACTGCAATGCAGCACTCGGCCATCTCTTCCAGGGGGGTGAGCTGCAGCTTTGAAGGCATGGGGCCAGCCCCAGAGGTGTGGCTGTGTTCCCACCGCTGGGTCAATTTCTTTTTGAGGTTCGTTTTGAAGTCGTGCCACCTGCAATCAAAGTGTACATATTAATACATGTCACTCCTCATGTTTGCTGTAGCACCCATTGCAATCTGAAACATAATACAACATGTGCCTCCTGACACCAAACTTATATTATATTAATTTTGAAAAACAACCCTTAGAAGATACAATCACACTCACCCTACAATAACTATCAATTCAATGACATGGCAAACATGTCTGTGGCTTCAAGCAACGTCACCGCCCATTGACCAACTCCATCTAATATCTAATGTAAACATTACTGGACTTGTACTGCTCAAATGTAACACACATGAACTTGCCTCTTCTTAACGTGCTCCGCCTCACGAACTTGTGGAGCCACCGTATTAATCTCCGCCGTTATGTCCTCCCAGATCTTTCATCTCCTTGTGTGTGTCAACTTGTCCTGTGGGCACTGGATCCAATCTCGTGCCCGGGGCACCAGGATGGCAAGCTCCTGCGGTTCGTATGCCATGTTTCTGGTGGTTGGTTCCTCTGTTGCCAGATTTCGGCCACGGCCACGACCACTGGCACCGCCACTGCCACTGGCACCGCCACTGCCACGGCCACGGCCACCGGTCGCTGTACTTGAAGTGCTGGCCAGGCTACTCTGTTGGGAAGCCACCTGCTGTGTTCCCAATGATTCTGCTGATGCTGAAGATGGGCCAGCTGCCGATTGGCCTGATGTCGATGGCCCATCTGGCTGCTCTTCCCCCAATGGCTGTTCTTTGTTGATGGGGACATAGGTGGTGCTGGAGTCCATCTGAGCAAATAGGTCCTGCAACTCCTGCTCTTCCTCAGATAGAGATGCAGACATGTGTGCAACAACATTGCATTTGGCAAACACACCTTTATATACTATTTCTGTAATTAGCGTACATCAGCGACACCCTGCGTTCCGTACGTCAGCGTCAACCGTGCGGCGCATAGGCCACGCCCCTTGCTGTGGAAAAATATTTAAAAAAAACCTGGCAAACTAAGTAAGTCTGATTTAGTAGGTAAATGCAGATTTGTACACCAATCACCAAATAAAACTGAGGTCAGACATGAAATGTATATGTGAATGTACATCTGTACTGTGCACTTGTTTGGTATGTAGTACAAATGACAATACCCATTCCATATGTAAATCCAGTCCACCACTTAGGCACAAGTAATCAGTGCTAGCATCAAAATCACATGTGAAAGCTCTCCAAATTCAGCCTTGATGCTAGCTTCTTTTCATTACACCTCTCTAGTATGGGCCAGTAGAAGGTAAGTGTACACATGGCAGCATGGCCTAATATTGGGAAAAGGTCTGGCACTATTTGCTATGTTTCTGCTGCATAGCTTTCAATATAAAATAGCTGTTTAGTACCGTGTTGAGTTAGGTGTAAGTGGCTAGTGATGCAGACTATTTCACCTGTTACTTATACCCATGTTTGGTGAATGTTATAGATTATATATAATGGGTTCCCATCTTATTTTACACTGTCTGTTTAGGAGATAGTAAGTAATATATATATATATATATATAGAGAGAGAGAGAGAGAATTTGGCTTGGCACTCCGATCAGCTAGTCAAAAATAGGCTGCAGGAAACAAAAATCTAGGTCAGGCATTCCCAACCGCGGTCCTCAAGGCACACCAACAATGCAGGTTTAAGTGATATCCAGGCTTGAGCGCAGGTGACTTAATTAGTGTCTGAGTGATTCTGATTAAACCATCTGTGCTGAAACCTGGATATCATTAAAACCTGCACTGTTGGTGGGCCTTGAGGACCGTGGTTGGGAATGCCTGATCTAGGTATCCACAAACATCCAAGGACCTCAGGATACAGACCGACACTGCAGCGATGTAATGCAAACAATTTATTAGCTCAATGTTTCGGGAATGAGTCTCGTTTTCAAGGGCAACACAAACATACATACAAGGAGCTCACCTTAAAATACTGCTCTGTGTCAGCCACACCACACCACGCATGCCTCCAGCGGGACTCCTGATGTGGAGGGGGCAGAGAAAGATGACCTCACCGCCTGTCACTCCTCCCGGACGTTGCCAGATTTCTTTATATGTATTATATATATCTATATATCTATATATGATACATGACTGGTGGTGGGGATGCCGATCAAAATCCTGATGCCAGCATTTAAGGACAGAGTTCAGGTAAGTATGTTTATCTTTTCCTTGTACATCCCAACCCTCCCTCCCTCCCTGCAGCCTAACCCTAACCTCCCATCCCCACTAGTACTTAACCCTAACCCCCATATCCCACCACCTAAATATAACACCCTTCCCCACACCATAACCCTTATCTCCCTTCTAAGTGCCAGCCCCAAATCCCCCCCTTCCCCTCACTGAGAGAAAAAGAGAGGACAGAGAGGTGATTCAGGGGGAGGTGAGAGAGGTATGGTAAGGGAAAGACCATGGGAGAGATTTAACCCCTTCCCGACATTTGACATGTACGTCATGGCTTCTAACTGTCACTGCGTCTATAGACGCGGTGACAGTTAGGAGATGTCTGCTGTCCCTGACAGCAGACATCCCCCCTCGCCGCCCAGGGGGGGCAGGGGTGCCCCCCCCGGTCGGCGATCGCTGTGATTGGCTGTTCAAATCTGAACAGCCATTCACAGCGTTTCCTGTGTTACCGGCGGCTAAGCCGCTCGGTAACACAGGGATCGGTGGTGATCGGTGCTGTTAAGTACAGCACCGATCACCACCGATGAGCAGCACCCCCCTCCCACCCACCCGGCACTCACCCGGCCCGGCAGCAGGCTCACCCGGCGGCGGCAGCGTCAGGAGCGCACGCAGCGTCAGGAGCGCACGCACCCCCCTCCCCCCCCCCTGCCAGCCTCAGCAGCAGCATGAGCTGCATAAAAAGTTAAAAAAAATAATGATAATGAACTGAATTATATATATATTTATATATATATATATATATATGTGTGTGTATATATATATATGTGTGTATATATATATACACACATATATATATATATATGTATATATATATATATATATATATATATATATATATATTCCCAGCGAGGGTGCTGCACTCCAAAAGAATACTTCAGTTAATCCATATAAAATGAAGATTTAATAAGCAACGTTTCGATGTCAGCGCGACATCGTCATCAGGCTTCAACAAAGTACAATACAAAAGAACATACCTTTATAACAAACACCCAGGTGAATTCCTAGACAGTGAACGCCGGATACCAGCCCCTCAGCGCAAGCAGATGACGTCAGCAGCGCGAGGAGGGTCATCAAGTGATTGTGCACCCATCACCAGGACAACAGCAGTAAACAAATGGACGCGACCATGTCTTGTCAGGATCGTATACAAGCACACTGAAAAACAGAAAAACACATATCAGTATATGCTAAAGGTATACAGAGAAACGCTATGCTAAGTCATTAGAAAATATACAGCAAGACAGAGAAAGAGATAAATAAGCATATAAGCAGAAAATACATCAATAACGGATATCTCATATGTCACATATATCGCATGGTGCAGCAAGCTATATAAGGTCAGTAGCAACAGAATATAGTATGCATGACTAAATCATAATAGAGCAGAAATGCCAGTATGCTCATTAAGCCCGTGAGGTGCAACGGTACCTAATTTAATGATCCACCGAGCTTCGCATCGAAGGAGTGCAGCTTTGCGGTCACCACCCCGTATGGACGGGGGGACATGATCTATCATGCGATATTTCATTGTCATTAAATTATGTTTAAATTGCGCAAAGTGGCGCGCCACAGGTTGCTCGCTAGTGCCAGCTATAAGAGCTTTTTTTATAGCTGACCTGTGAGCGGCCATTCGCTCCTTGAATGTACGCTCAGTTTTCCCTATATAAGAGAGGCCACAAGGGCACAATATCTGATATACAATATATTGCGAATTGCATGAAAGGGTGTATCTGATGTACATAAGTTTACCAGTACGGGGATGGTTGTAAGTTGGGCCAGGTATCATGAACTGGCAGGTAGTACAGCTACAGCGAACGCATCCCAAATTCCGTGAAGCTCTACCTATTTTACAGGGGGCAACATCGGATTTGACTAAAATGTCCCTAAGGTTACGGGAGCGCTTGTAGCTCGGTAGCAGTTTGCCATTATTGATACCAATGTCGGTATCAGTTTGGATCATGGGCCAGTATGAGTTCGCTATATTTTTAATTCGTGGGCTGAGTTTGTTGTAAGTAGTAACCCACGGTATGGTGGATGCCGTCAAGGGGTTAGGGATTTTAGGGACTAACAATGAATCTCGTTCTAAGGCCATGACTCTATTTTTAGTGGCTAGCAGTTCTGACATAGGGTAGCCTCTGGCTAGAAAACGTTCTACCATCTGATCAAGATGGATAGATACCTGGTTGGGGTCGGAGACTATGCGTCTGACCCTAAGCATTTGGGAGTAGGGTAAACTGCGAATGGTGGATTTTGGGTGACAACTAGAATATTCAAGGGCATTATTGCGATCTGTGGGTTTACTGTAGAGGCAAGTGGACAAACAACCATTTTGTAAATTAATAGAAACGTCAAGAAAATGAATAACAGAAGGGCTCCAAGAGTACGTAAATTTGATGGGACTGGTGCTTAAATTGTGGGCATCAATGTAATTACATAAGACCTGGGGGTCAGAATTCCAGAAAATCAAAAGGTCATCTATATAACGAAAATACTGTAACATATGAGGAAAAATGAAAGAATTATCAAAAAAGAAACTTTGTTCAAATTCAAACATAAAGGCATTGGCATATGAGGGAGCTACCGCCGCCCCCATAGCCACGCCCATCAGCTGTAGATAAAACTCGTTGTTATATAGAAAAAAATTTTTTGTTAGCACCATATTCATAAGCTCCACAAAAAAATTTACATTCGGGCCCAAGTATTCAGAATTATCACTTAAAAAATGACGAAGTGCCGACAGGCCGTCGGCATGTGGAATGGCCGTATAGAGCGAACACACATCAATCGAAAACATGCATGTATGTTCACCCAGACCTGTCAATGATTGAAGACTCTGTAATAGACTGGTGGTGTCCTTGAGGTACCTTGGATGTTTGGAAATGCAAAGTTGGAGTTGGCTGTCCAAATAGATGGAAAGGGGTTGCATAAGGGAGTTCCTGGCTGCCACGATAGGGCGGCCGGGTGGGTCCACCAGTGTCTTATGTATTTTAGGTGTACAGTAAAACAAGGGCACCACAGGATGATCAGGTAACAGAGCCTTTTGTAATTTGGTAGAAATATAGTTGTTGTCCACTCCAGTCTGCAGTAATGTCTTGAGTTCTTTGGCGAAGATCGGAGTCGGGTCATTCGCAAGCTTGCGGTATGTGACAATATCATTTAAGTGAGATAGTACCTGTGTATGGTACTTATCCAAGTCCATCAACACAAGGGCTCCCCCTTTATCAGCTGGGCGAAATACCAGCGAATTATCGCTGGCTAGATTTTTTAATGCAGATCTTTCGACCCTACTCAAATTGTTGTGCAAGCATTTGTAGTCGCGTGCCGCTGATGAGACATCTTCATTTAGTAGGCGAGCAAACGTCTTAATTGACGGATTAAACGACTGTGGGTCGAAAGTCGACCTGGGTTGAATGCGCAGCAGTTGTTGTGGTAGTTGGTCGACATGGTCAATAGTACTGACACTGATGGGAGGGGGTTGAGATTTATTAAAATATTCTTTGAGGCGAAGTTGTCTGGACAATTTTTGTTGTTCCACCGTCCAGTCGAGTTCGCTAAAGATAGTGGTAGGGATGTAAGAAAGTCCTTTAGAGAGGACCCTAGATTCTGTTTGGGTCAACTCTCGTGTCGACAGATTTATAATTAGCGATTCTTCGGGGGTTTTTTGTAGCCCCTTCCTCGTGTGGCGGCCACCCCTTCTGGTGTGTCTACGTGTCCTCCTGTGTGGGCACGGGTTTTCACAGCTAAAGGGATAAACGGTTTAGGTTTTCTTCCTTTATTTTGTGTGCTGTCGCTACCTGAGGAATTAAAATCTGTCGATGATTCATTAGTATATTGGACTCTGCCACGATTCCTTCTAAAGAACGGTTTTCTGGCTCCTCCTTCTCTTTGAGGGGTTGCCCAGTGGTAGATGCAGTTGGTCTCATAATCAAGTTCTACTTTTTGTTTTTTGTCTTTTTTGAACTTAATTAGTTCTCTTTTATATGTCTGCAGTTGAGTGTTAAGCTTATCGTACCAGGCATTGGTGGTGTCTTGTTCTAAATTAGCTTTGTGAAGCATCTCAAATGCTGCAGCTTTATTTTTGCAGACGGAAACCTCTTTGTTGGAGTATTCGATAATTAAAAGCATGTGATCAAAGGCGCATTTGTTGGCGATGGCTACCCACCTACGACAGAACGCCGGATCATGACGTCCGATCGTGGGGGCATTCTTCACCCGCAGGCCTCTCGGAATTTTCCTAGAGCGGTGATATTCGCTCAGAGAGAGCGCATGGAAATAATAATCGATTTCTCTACGTTTGATCTTCAATAAATCATTGTATACATCCTCCAGTGAGGTAGACTCTGCTAGATCTCCCAGCAGGTCAGTGTTGAGGATCCGGTCTGCTTCATTGTCTGTATATGTGTAGATTTCTCCAGCAGCAAACGCGGGGTCTGTGAAGCCTCCAGCGTCATTTTCATGGGATGTAGACGGATCCATATGTCGACAAAAACAGTGGTCTGTGTCCAAATAAACAATTGCAGCACAAAGCTGCTAAAATCAATCCAGATAGGAGGTGTTTTTATAATATAATCCTCCTAAAGAACTGTGGATGCAAATTCACAGTGCAAAAAAATCCACCTGATGTGTAAAACACAGCGGGGGTGCTCTTGGCATGGGTGGCCGGCTGTAAATTCCGGATCACCCCAATATAGTCCCAGGGTAGCCAGGCACTACCTCCTAAATCGGTTACTGTCTGGGTGCTCGCACCAAACAAATGTATGTATATTCCCAGCGAGGGTGCTGCACTCCAAAAGAATACTTCAGTTAATCCATATAAAATGAAGATTTAATAAGCAACGTTTCGATGTCAGCGCGACATCGTCATCAGGCTTCAACAAAGTACAATACAAAAGAACATACCTTTATAACAAACACCCAGGTGAATTCCTAGACAGTGAACGCCGGATACCAGCCCCTCAGCGCAAGCAGATGACGTCAGCAGCGCGAGGAGGGTCATCAAGTGATTGTGCACCCATCACCAGGACAACAGCAGTAAACAAATGGACGCGACCATGTCTTGTCAGGATCGTATACAAGCACACTGAAAAACAGAAAAACACATATCAGTATATGCTAAAGGTATACAGAGAAACGCTATGCTAAGTCATTAGAAAATATACAGCAAGACAGAGAAAGAGATAAATAAGCATATAAGCAGAAAATACATCAATAACGGATATCTCATATGTCACATATATCGCATGGTGCAGCAAGCTATATAAGGTCAGTAGCAACAGAATATAGTATGCATGACTAAATCATAATAGAGCAGAAATGCCAGTATGCTCATTAAGCCCGTGAGGTGCAACGGTACCTAATTTAATGATCCACCGAGCTTCGCATCGAAGGAGTGCAGCTTTGCGGTCACCACCCCGTATGGACGGGGGGACATGATCTATCATGCGATATTTCATTGTCATTAAATTATGTTTAAATTGCGCAAAGTGGCGCGCCACAGGTTGCTCGCTAGTGCCTGCTATAAGAGCTTTTTTTATAGCTGACCTGTGAGCGGCCATTCGCTCCTAGAATGTACGCTCAGTTTTCCCTATATAAGAGAGGCCACAAGGGCACAATATCTGATATACAATATATTGCGAATTGCATGAAAGGGTGTATCTGATATACATAAGTTTACCAGTACGGGGATGGTTGTAAGTTGGGCCAGGTATCATGAACTGGCAGGTAGTACAGCTACAGCGAACGCATCCCAAATTCCGTGAAGCTCTACCTATTTTACAGGGGGCAGCATCGGATTTGACTAAAATGTCCCTAAGGTTACGGGAGCGCTTGTAGCTCGGTAGCAGTTTGCCATTATTGATACCAATGTCGGTATCAGTTTGGATCATGGGCCAGTATGAGTTCGCTATATTTTTAATTCGTGGGCTGAGTTCGTTGTAAGTAGTAACCCACGGTATGGTGGATGCCGTCAAGGGGTTAGGGATTTTAGGGACTAACAATGAATCTCGTTCTAAGGCCATGACTCTATTTTTAGTGGCTAGCAGTTCTGACATAGGGTAGCCTCTGGCTAGAAAACGTTCTACCATCTGATCAAGATGGATAGATACCTGGTTGGGGTCGGAGACTATGCGTCTGACCCTAAGCATTTGGGAGTAGGGTAAACTGCGAATGGTGGATTTTGGGTGACAACTAGAATATTCAAGGGCATTATTGCGATCTGTGGGTTTACTGTAGAGGCAAGTGGACAAACAACCATTTTGTAAATTAATAGAAACGTCAAGAAAATGAATAACAGAAGGGCTCCAAGAGTACGTAAATTTGATGGGACTGGTGCTTAAATTGTGGGCATCAATGTAATTACATAAGACCTGGGGGTCAGAATTCCAGAAAATCAAAAGGTCATCTATATAACGAAAATACTGTAACATATGAGGAAAAATGAAAGAATTATCAAAAAAGAAACTTTGTTCAAATTCAAACATAAAGGCATTGGCATATGAGGGAGCTACCGCCGCCCCCATAGCCACGCCCATCAGCTGTAGATAAAACTCGTTGTTATATAGAAAAAAAATTTTTGTTAGCACCATATTCATAAGCTCCACAAAAAAATTTACATTCGGGCCCAAGTATTCAGAATTATCACTTCAAAAATGACGAAGTGCCGACAGGCCGTCGGCATGTGGAATGGCCGTATAGAGCGAACACACATCAATCGAAAACATGCATGTATGTTCACCCAGACCTGTCAATGATTGAAGACTCTGTAATAGACTGGTGGTGTCCTTGAGGTACCTTGGATGTTTGGAAATGCAAAGTTGGAGTTGGCTGTCCAAATAGATGGAAAGGGGTTGCATAAGGGAGTTCCTGGCTGCCACGATAGGGCGGCCGGGTGGGTCCACCAGTGTCTTATGTATTTTAGGTGTACAGTAAAACAAGGGCACCACAGGATGATCAGGTAACAGAGCCTTTTGTAATTTGGTAGAAATATAGTTGTTGTCCACTCCAGTCTGCAGTAATGTCTTGAGTTCTTTGGCGAAGATCGGAGTCGGGTCATTCGCAAGCTTGCGGTATGTGACAATATCATTTAAGTGAGATAGTACCTGTGTATGGTACTTATCCAAGTCCATCAACACAAGGGCTCCCCCTTTATCAGCTGGGCGAAATACCAGCGAATTATCGCTGGCTAGATTTTTTAATGCAGATCTTTCGACCCTACTCAAATTGTTGTGCAAGCATTTGTAGTCGCGTGCCGCTGATGAGACATCTTCATTTAGTAGGCGAGCAAACGTCTTAATTGACGGATTAAACGACTGTGGGTCGAAAGTCGACCTGGGTTGAATGCGCAGCAGTTGTTGTGGTAGTTGGTCGACATGGTCAATAGTACTGACACTGATGGGAGGGGGTTGAGATTTATTAAAATATTCTTTGAGGCGAAGTTGTCTGGACAATTTTTGTTGTTCCACCGTCCAGTCGAGTTCGCTAAAGATAGTGGTAGGGATGTAAGAAAGTCCTTTAGAGAGGACCCTAGATTCTGTTTGGGTCAACTCTCGTGTCGACAGAACCTAAACCGTTTATCCCTTTAGCTGTGAAAACCCGTGCCCACACAGGAGGACACGTAGACACACCAGAAGGGGTGGCCGCCACACGAGGAAGGGGCTACAAAAAACCCCCGAAGAATCGCTAATTATAAATCTGTCGACACGAGAGTTGACCCAAACAGAATCTAGGGTCCTCTCTAAAGGACTTTCTTACATCCCTACCACTATCTTTAGCGAACTCGACTGGACGGTGGAACAACAAAAATTGTCCAGACAACTTCGCCTCAAAGAATATTTTAATAAATCTCAACCCCCTCCCATCAGTGTCAGTACTATTGACCATGTCGACCAACTACCACAACAACTGCTGCGCATTCAACCCAGGTCGACTTTCGACCCACAGTCGTTTAATCCGTCAATTAAGACGTTTGCACGCCTACTAAATGAAGATGTCTCATCAGCGGCACGCGACTACAAATGCTTGCACAACAATTTGAGTAGGGTCGAAAGATCTGCATTAAAAAATCTAGCCAGCGATAATTCGCTGGTATTTCGCCCAGCTGATAAAGGGGGAGCCCTTGTGTTGATGGACTTGGATAAGTACCATACACAGGTACTATCTCACTTAAATGATATTGTCACATACCGCAAGCTTGCGAATGACCCGACTCCGATCTTCGCCAAAGAACTCAAGACATTACTGCAGACTGGAGTGGACAACAACTATATTTCTACCAAATTACAAAAGGCTCTGTTACCTGATCATCCTGTGGTGCCCTTGTTTTACTGTACACCTAAAATACATAAGACACTGGTGGACCCACCCGGCCGCCCTATCGTGGCAGCCAGGAACTCCCTTATGCAACCCCTTTCCATCTATTTGGACAGCCAACTCCAACTTTGCATTTCCAAACATCCAAGGTACCTCAAGGACACCACCAGTCTATTACAGAGTCTTCAATCATTGACAGGTCTGGGTGAACATACATGCATGTTTTCGATTGATGTGTGTTCGCTCTATACGGCCATTCCACATGCCGACGGCCTGTCGGCACTTCGTCATTTTTTAAGTGATAATTCTGAATACTTGGGCCCGAATGTAAATTTTTTTGTGGAGCTTATGAATATGGTGCTAACAAAAAATTTTTTTCTATATAACAACGAGTTTTATCTACAGCTGATGGGCGTGGCTATGGGGGCGGCGGTAGCTCCCTCATATGCCAATGCCTTTATGTTTGAATTTGAACAAAGTTTCTTTTTTGATAATTCTTTCATTTTTCCTCATATGTTACAGTATTTTCGTTATATAGATGACCTTTTGATTTTCTGGAATTCTGACCCCCAGGTCTTATGTAATTACATTGATGCCCACAATTTAAGCACCAGTCCCATCAAATTTACGTACTCTTGGAGCCCTTCTGTTATTCATTTTCTTGACGTTTCTATTAATTTACAAAATGGTTGTTTGTCCACTTGCCTCTACAGTAAACCCACAGATCGCAATAATGCCCTTGAATATTCTAGTTGTCACCCAAAATCCACCATTCGCAGTTTACCCTACTCCCAAATGCTTAGGGTCAGACGCATAGTCTCCGACCCCAACCAGGTATCTATCCATCTTGATCAGATGGTAGAACGTTTTCTAGCCAGAGGCTACCCTATGTCAGAACTGCTAGCCACTAAAAATAGAGTCATGGCCTTAGAACGAGATTCATTGTTAGTCCCTAAAATCCCTAACCCCTTGACGGCATCCACCATACCGTGGGTTACTACTTACAACGAACTCAGCCCACGAATTAAAAATATAGCGAACTCATACTGGCCCATGATCCAAACTGATACCGACATTGGTATCAATAATGGCAAACTGCTACCGAGCTACAAGCGCTCCCGTAACCTTAGGGACATTTTAGTCAAATCCGATGCTGCCCCCTGTAAAATAGGTAGAGCTTCACGGAATTTGGGATGCGTTCGCTGTAGCTGTACTACCTGCCAGTTCATGATACCTGGCCCAACTTACAACCATCCCCGTACTGGTAAACTTATGTACATCAGATACACCCTTTCATGCAATTCGCAATATATTGTATATCAGATATTGTGCCCTTGTGGCCTCTCTTATATAGGGAAAACTGAGCGTACATTCAAGGAGCGAATGGCCGCTCACAGGTCAGCTATAAAAAAAGCTCTTATAGCTGGCACTAGCGAGCAACCTGTGGCGCGCCACTTTGCGCAATTTAAACATAATTTAATGACAATGAAATATCGCATGATAGATCATGTCCCCCCGTCCATACGGGGTGGTGACCGCAAAGCTGCACTCCTTCGATGCGAAGCTCGGTGGATCATTAAATTAGGTACCGTTGCACCTCACGGGCTTAATGAGCATACTGGCATTTCTGCTCTATTATGATTTAGTCATGCATACTATATTCTGTTGCTACTGACCTTATATAGCTTGCTGCACCATGCGATATATGTGACATATGAGATATCCGTTATTGATGTATTTTCTGCTTATATGCTTATTTATCTCTTTCTCTGTCTTGCTGTATATTTTCTAATGACTTAGCATAGCGTTTCTCTGTATACCTTTAGCATATACTGATATGTGTTTTTCTGTTTTTCAGTGTGCTTGTATACGATCCTGACAAGACATGGTCGCGTCCATTTGTTTACTGCTGTTGTCCTGGTGATGGGTGCACAATCACTTGATGACCCTCCTCGCGCTGCTGACGTCATCTGCTTGCGCTGAGGGGCTGGTATCCGGCGTTCACTGTCTAGGAATTCACCTGGGTGTTTGTTATAAAGGTATGTTCTTTTGTATTGTACTTTGTTGAAGCCTGATGACGATGTCGCGCTGACATCGAAACGTTGCTTATTAAATCTTCATTTTATATAGATTAACTGAAGTATTCTTTTGGAGTGCAGCACCCTCGCTGGGAATATACATACATTTGTTTGGTGCGAGCACCCAGACAGTAACCGATTTAGGAGGTAGTGCCTGGCTACCCTGGGACTATATATATATATATATATATATATATATATATATATATATATATATATGTGTGTATATATATATATATATATATATATATATATATATATACATACACACATATATATATATATATATATATATATATATATATATATATATATATATATATATACACACACACACACATACATACATATATATATATATATATATATATATATATATATATATATATATATATATATATATATATAAAGATATTCCCGACATATGACGTATATATACGTCATGGTCGGGAGGTACTTCCCGACCGAAGACGTATATATACGTCATGGTTTTAAACTGTCACCGCGTCTATAGACGCGGTGACAGTTTGGAGATGTCTGCTGTCCCTGACAGCAGACATCCCCCCTCGCGGCGATCGCTGCGATTGGCTGTTCAAATGTGAACAGCCAATTGCAGCGTTTTTTGTGTTACCGGCGGCTAAGCCGCTCGGTAACACAGTGATCGGTGGTGATCGGTGCGGTTAAGTACAGCACCGATCACCACCGATCGCCAGCCCCCGCCCCTCCCACCCGGCAGCCCCCCTCCCTCCCACCCACCCGGCTGCCGCAGCGCCAGCACCCCTCCCACCCCCCCGCCAGCCGCAGCGCCAGCACCCCTCCCAAAGCTGGTGACCAAAATGGGGTCACTTGTGGGGGGGTTCCACTGTATTGGTGCTTCGGGGGTCTTGCTAATGCGACATAGCACCCACCATTCATTCCACCACCAAATATCACTCCTTCCCTTCTGAGTCCTGCCATGCACCCAACTGGTATTTTTTGGTCACATGTGAGGCATTGCCGTACTCGGGAGAAATTGGGGCACAGATTTTGGGGTGCTTTGTCTCCTTCATTCCTTGTGAAAATGAAAAATTTTGAGCCAGAACTGCATTTTTCTGTAAAAAATTACATTTTTTTACACAAAAATGCAGATCTGGCTCAACATTTTTCATTTTCACAAGGAATGAAGGAGACAAAGCACCCCAAAATCTGTGCCCCAATTTCTCCCGAGTACGGCAATGCCTCACATGTGACCAAAAAATACCAGTTGGGTGCATGGCAGGACTCAGAAGGGAAGGAGTGATATTTGGATTTTGCAGCACAGATTCTGGTTAAATGACCCCCGAAACACCCATACAGTGGAACCCCCCACAAGTGACCCCATTTTGAAAACTAAACCCTTCAGGGAATTCATCAAGGGGTATAGTGTACATTTCAAACCCCCAGGGGTTTCACCAATTTTGATACAACTGGGCTGTGAAAATGAAAAATTATTTTTTTTCATTTTCACTGCCCAGTTGTACCACAATTGGTGAAACCCCTGGGGGTTTGAAATGTACACTATACCCCTAGATGAATTCCCTGAAGGGTGTAGTTTGCAAAATGGGGTCACTTGTGGGGGGGTTCCTAACTTTTAGCATCTTATGGTGCCTAGAAACCTACATGGTGCCTAAAAAATAATCTCATAAAAAGGAGGCTCCAAAATCAAGTAGGTGCTCCTTCTATTATGAAGCCTGTGGTTTGGTCACCGTGCACACTAGGGCCACATATAGGATATTTATGAAAACCAAAGAATTGGGGGAATCAATTTTTAGTCACATTTCTCTAGTAAAATCTGCTGTGTTCCTTAGAAAAATGTATTAAAATTGCAAATCTGCAAAAAAAATGAAATTTTGAAATTTCACCTACACTTTGTTTTAATTCCTGTGAAACACCTAAAGGGTTAACAAACTTCCAAAATGCTGTTTTGAATACTGTGAGGGGTGCAGTTTTTGAAATGGCATCATTTATGGGGGTGTCTCACATACAAGTCCCTCAAAGTCACATCAGAACTGAACTGGTCCCTAAAAAAATCAGTGTTTGAAATTTTCTTGAAAATTTGAGAATTTGCTATTCATATTTTAAGCCTCCTAGTGTCCAAAAAAATGAAAATGAGGTTGAAATAATGATGGCAACATAAAGTATACATATGGTCTATGTTAGTTATTAACTATTTTGAGTGGTAAGATTATTTGTCTTACAAGCAGAAAATTTAACATTTTGCAAATCGCAAAATTTTCCATTTTTTTACGACATTTTGGTATTTTTCACAAAAAAACACAGACTGTATCGACCAAAATTTACCACTAACTTGAAGTACAATGTGTCACGAGAAAACAATCTCAAAATCACTGGGATAAGTAAAAGCAAAAAAAAGTTATACCCACTTAAGTGATACATGTCAGATTTGAAAAAAAGGGCTCTGTCAGGAACGCAAAAACTGGCTCTGTCAGGAAGGGGTTAAAAAGAGGAGACGAGTGGAGCTTATAGAGAAAAAAAGAGAGGATAGAGAAAGAGTTTAGGCAGAGAGGTGGAGGATGAGTGAGAAAGGGGGGAAGGGGGAGAGAGGAAAAGAGAGGAGTGAGAGGTGGGCTGGGGTAGATGGAGAGGGGAGGGGAAGAGAGCATGGGAGAGAGGAAATTAGTGAATTAAGAAGGCAGGGAAAACTGTTTTTGAGACAAGCATCACTTTTTAACTTCTAACTGCATCCCCTGTACCTTCCTCTGTCCCCCTTCCCAGCCTTCAGTGTATTAGCAGCGCTTTTTATGTGTAGTGGAGGGTCTCTCCCACAGGCTGGCGCCGCCGCTCCTTCCTATCCAGATCAGCACCGTGTCTCTCCTTCAAGTCGCTGCCACCTCTCCCCTGCAGATCGGCACCGGGTCTCTCCCGCAGGTCCGCAGCGGGTCTCCCGAGGAGGGTGCCGGGTCTCTCCCGCATCAGTGTGAGAGTACATCTAGCGCAGTCAGGCAGTGTAAAACACACTGAGCCAGCGCTGGCATTCATACATACATACATTCTGTGGATGGCCCAGCCCTGTATATTCAGGGAGGAAGGGGGCCACATTTGGAGCCAGCCTGGCTAGGCAAGTAATTACGCTGTCTTTGCAACTGCCTATAGAGCTGTCAGTGCTCTACAGCCGTAGCCGGCAGCTTTGTCAGAGGGTGGTCCTCGACTATTGCAAAGACAATTATGGGTACTTCTTTTTCTTAGCATGTCGTCCACGATCTAGATTGTATGTGTCGGGCTGATATCTCAAGCATTGCATGCATCTTATGTGTTTGTGCGGCATAAGATGCATGCAATGATACAGTCAACGCAATCGACAAGATTTTTACATTGGAATCAATGTGAAATGGTCCCTGAGGCCCAATTTAACATTTATTCCAATGTAAAAAGCCCCCAAAACCCAATTTTAATTGCTAATTCCCCCTCATGGGTGAAATGGCCCCCCCATTGTTAACGCCACTCCACTATTGACGCCAACCCAA
Organism: Crinia signifera; assembly: GCF_055691185.1. NCBI lineage: Eukaryota > Metazoa > Chordata > Amphibia > Anura > Myobatrachidae > Crinia > Crinia signifera. Next base: position 133,687,861 of record NC_139222.1, on the reverse strand, counting down.
AGCGTGGTGAGCGCAGCGAGCCTGCGAGGGGCTGCGGTACGCGTCCTCCGACCTTTTCATACCCCCACTATCCACATCGGCGTGGAGTTGATTCTATATAGTGTGGCGAGCACAGCGAGCCACCGAGCCCGAAGCGTGGCGAGCGCAGCCGGAATACATGTGAAGTAGTCCACTCGCCATGCTTCGGGCTCGGTGGCTCGCTGCGCTCGCCACACTATATAGAATCATCTCCATGCCGACGTGGATAGTGGGGGTATGAAAAGGTCGGAGGATGCGTACCGCCGCCCCTCGCGGGCTCGCTGCACTCGCCACGCTTCGGGTTGGCGTTGATAGTGCTGGTGGCGTTAACAATGGTTATTGGGGGCTCACGATTTTTATCTTATAGCATCTTATGGATCTCATGGATCTTATGCATCTTATGGATGCATAAGATCCATGAGATGCATAGGATGAGATCCATACAATTAAAAAATCGTTTCAATTGTATTGATTGTATGCCAATCTATGCGATGGGCACCATGCTAGGAAAGTACCCAATTATGTCTCTAAAACAATATTTGGTCTGTCGGGGGGGGGGGGTTTCTAGGTACTTGGAAACCGCCCCCTTCATGCGCTACTGCCCCTTTGTGCCAAAATTTTTTCTCTACTGGCAAAAATATGTTGCACTGCAGGTGGGACAAATGTAACACGTGCTGCGAACAACTCTGAATTAGGCCCTTAGGCCTAGAGTGGATTGCTCATCAGTAATTTTGCAATTTGCATGATTATCAAAGGACTGCGCGTGTGCTTGAGCTGTATGGCAAATAGTGACAAAATGACTGACTTGCTTTTCTGGGTAGAAACCTGTCATTTTCTGCCTGTGGTGGGAAAAAACTAAGGCTTGCCCAGGTGTTTTTGAGGAGGGACTGTGACCCGGTCTCAGTTTCAGAGTTGTAGAAGGGTCAAACTTTTGGTAAAACCAGTGACTATAGGAACAATCTTACCAGTGATTAATGCTGTGGTAAATGAGTCCATATTTTGATCTACTGGTGCTATTATGCTTATGCTGTTTTTAGACTATTCAAATGTTATTTCTGTACAGACAATACCATTATTCATTTATTATGTTTTTACATTATTTATATATCATTAGAGTGCTGCCATTTTTTTGTTTTTGATTGTTCTTCTCTTGGGGCCTGACTTTCCTTATTCTTGAGCAGCCGCTAATAGAATTTTAACTCAATCAAACGCCCAAGTCACTCCATTTTGGTAGATTCATTTTTATATACATTTAGAAATTTAAGTAAATGTGTGCTCTAGCCCTCGAAGCCCGCCATCGATTCAGATCGAGTTTTAAATCATCCACCATCAACCAAAAATTCACCAAAATCAGTTTACTTTAGTAAATATACCCCCGTACTGTATGTCCCATGTGTGGGAGGACATTTCTGAAATACAGCGACTTCCTTGTATTTTATTCTCACACTTTGAGGTAAATTTACTAAAGCTTCCAAAAAATTTAAAGAGATGTTGCCCATAGCAACCAGATTATGACTATCATTTTCTAGTATACAATAGTGAAATGATAGACAGAATCTGATTGGTTGCTATGGGCAACATTACCTCTTTTCATTTTTTTAGAAGCTTTAGTAAATTTACCCCTCTGAATGTTCCATTTACAGTAAGTCTATTTACAAGATTTCTCTTTTCTTTTTCAGTTTATGTAGCAATGTAATATATTCAGTAATGCACTTACTGTGGGCATTATTTCAGAATCAGAATCAGCTTTATTGACCAGCATAGGCATGCGCAGCACATTTTATTAGGGGGTGCACCGTCAAAGGGGTGTGTCTAGCACCACATATTGGGCATGTTTAACACCGCCCATTGGGTGTGTCTAACAGTGCCAATCAGGCGTGTCTACCATCATCTATTGGTACTCACTACAATATAAAACATCTCTCAGTATAATAATACATGCAAATAAAGTAAAAAAAAAACATATATGGATGATATGTAGTGATATGACAATGGTCTGGTATAAGTAACAATGCAAAACACACATAATTGATTGATGGGCGCTTCTTTCAATGGAATACAGTTCTAAAAAGCAAAAGTCTTTTTTAAAAGGTATTGCTGGTAGGGAGGTGTTCATAAAGGTGGGCATAGCATTAGGGGGTGCCTGTGCACCCATAAGACTCAATGTGCGCACACCTATGTTGGCCAGGTATACTAGGAATTTGTTTTCGGTTTGCTGTACAGCAGCCAGGTGGGTAACAAGTAAACAGCATACAGTATAAACAATATAAACAGTTGGGGGAACATATACAGTCATATAGAAAGTTATTCCGAGGGGACAACGTGTTATGTGCAAAGGGTTATGGCGCGACTAGACAGTGAGGTGTTCATGAGTTTACATGTCAACAGGTGAAACGATTAAGGAAATAAACTTTTTAGGCTTCTGTTGAACCTGGTGAGAATAGCCTTGAAGCGTCTGCATAATGGCAGCAGGTTAAACAAGCCATGGCCAGGATGTAGTTGGTCCTTGACTATATTCATTGCCTGCTTTTTTGCTCTGGACAGGTACAGGTCCTGAACAAAAAAAAGGTAGAAACAGGGCTTGTGCAGAATAATCAATTTATTTATTCAGGTTAAAATACATATATATTTGAATTTTTTTTTTCTTTTTATGATAAAAAAAACAGCAGTATATAAACCGGTTTATCACACAATTATTATACTATATCCCCTGTAGTCTTCTGTATTAAAGGTAAGTGCATGTATGCATTGTTAACTATAAGCAGTCAGCTCTCAGAAGGTTAGTTGGTTAGTGGATTATTGCCAAAAGGGCCAGTCCCACCTATGTGCACATGGTGTAAATTGTTAAGTATACTTATGGTTATCTCAGCAGTGGGTATGGGTCACAGCCTCCAGACCTCAGTGGAACACTTCGACCGCTTAGTATAGCTGCAAAATTGTTGCCCCCGCACTCCTCTATGTGTTTCTCCGCCTCACCAAATACTCAGCGGCTTTCTCAGGAGGATCTATCAGTGCAATAGCAATCAAAAATAAACCCTGACTAACACAGCGGAAAGGCTGCCAAGTTTTGCCGATAGTACGGAGTGAGAGATGACATCAGACCCGGCCGGGAACTCCACCAACTTCCGCCAATCAGCAAAACTTTGACAACCAGGCAGGAGAGCGGATGAGACCCACTGAACACACAAGGGAGGAAGTGATGTCAGACGCGTCCGGAAGTTGCCGCGATCAACTCGCCGCGTGTATTATAAGCAGCCAGACTCTCGTCTATGAGAAAGGCTTATAGCATGGGTCCTCAAACTGCGGCCCTCCAGATGTTGTGAAACTACAAATCCCAGCATGCCTTGCCACAGTTTTGCTATAAGGGAGTGTTAAAACTGTGGCAAGGCATGATGGGATTTGTAGTTTCACAACATCTGGAGGGCCGCAGTTTGAGGACCCATGGCTTATAGCGTCCAAAAGACTATATTTATTGGAATGTATTGGTACCATTTTAGAGGTTAATGGGGAGATTTTTAAAGATGTATAGTTTAGGCTTTAGAAACCAGAACCGGAAGTTGGACTGTCACAAGGTATAAAAGCCCAACCCATACACACTAGTTCTGAGCCCTGATGAAGAGACACATAGCCTCGAAACATGTTGACTCAGAACTAGGACATACCTGCCAAGGAACCAGGACCAGGTGAGTCTATATGAGCCAGTCCACGGCACGTTATCCTTCAAACCAATATTGCTGATTCGTTGAATTTTTTTAATGTGGCCCACACTGACTTAATGGTTGAAGACCCCTGTTTATAACTATAAATGTCATCCCAATATTTTCTCTATAAAAAAAATAAGCCATCAAATGTTAGTTTTTTTTTTTTTTTTTTATAAAAGAACAAAGGAAAAATGTTTTCAAAATACAAAGGAAATAAAAACTCCCTTCAAGAGTCTTGTTTAAGTACTGTAAATAGTATGATCTTATACCAGGACAAATGTTTGTTCCTTGACTAGTTGTTGAAAAATCAGTCGAGATTAAGGACAAACATAGAGCCTGTAATTCCAACTGAAAAGATTTTATGTGACTGATAGAACAGCTTTATGGGACCTGTAGTCAGGGCCAGCTCTACCATTCACGGGGTAGGCACCATTGAGTCTGCTAACTATATAAAATTAAGGATGTTTATGAGAAAAACCATCTGTGCTGTACTTAATGCAGGTGGTGGCTGTGGAATTTTTAGGACTCCACAATTTCACTTGGTGGAAGTGTGGGGTTGGCAGGGGTAGGTAGAAGTTTTGCCTAGGGTGCTTAGAAGCCTTACACTGGCCCTACCTGAAGTACTCCAAAAAATATATATTTTGTTTGGGACTTAATTCTTCTTACTGCAATTACCCAGTGTTTAGATGAACCTTAGTTTTATCAATAAGGGACAGTTGCTATTCATTGAGGACTAAAATTTATTTGTTGTTCCAATCCCTGAGGAAAGCATCTCTGTTAACAGGCATAGGGCTTAGAACCCCAAATTGTGTCGCTTCTGCTATAGCGGCACCAGTCCTGGATAGAAATACATTATTAGTCCTGAGGAGCTGGTAATGGAGATTCATGTTTGTAAGCCCTGTAAAGCAGAAAGGCAAGCAACTGGGCAAAACCATATTGCACTGCAGGTGGGGCATATGTAACACATGGAGAGAGATTTAGATTTTGGTGGGATGTATTTAAACTGAACTCTAATTCCCTTGAACAAGATGCCTATAATCTTTACAACTAATAATTAAGGAAAATTCAGTTAAAGAAAAATTGTTTACTGTCTAAGTATTCTGATCATGTGACAATTTGATGTACTCCACCCTAAATTCATGCTCTAGAAACAGGACAAACAAACAAAGGTGAAAAGAGAAGAGGGATGCAAGTTAATAATAATGGTAATTGATTACAGTACAGTTGCAATAACTTGGCAAGCAACTCTACTCTTGTAAAAATAACACATTCAAATTCACAAATTACACACCCTTTGTATCTCATATATAAAGAATATAATCTGTTGAGATATCACACTTTCCACGGGAGCTGCTTTTTATCATCTGGAAAGGTTGTCATTTTGCTTAAACATCATGTCTTATTCTTATAGACAGACATCACAAACAGTAGGCTCAAGCTCTGTCTCAGGAGGTTATGGTGGAGGTGCTGGTGGATATGGCGGAGGTGGTTTTGGTGGGTGTGCAGTAGGTTCTGGGACAGGATATGGAGGAGGTGCTGGATTTGGTGGTGCTGGTGGATTTGGTGGATATGGTGGTGGTGCTGGTGGATATGGCGGTGGCGCAGGTGGATACGGTGGTGGTGCTGGAGGATATGGTGGTGCTGGTGGCTTTGTTGGTGGAGCTGGCTTCGGAGGAGATTTCGCTGGCGGTGCTGGTGGTGGTGTCCAACATGATAGCCTTCTCTCTGTCAATGAGAAGCAAACCATGCAGAATCTTAATGACCGCTTGGCCTCTTACCTGGACAAAGTCCATGCATTGGAAAAGGCAAATGCAGACCTTGAAGCTAAGATTAAGGAATGGTATGAAAAGCATAGACCCAGTAGTACTAAAGAAGGAGGAACTGACTACTCTAAATACTACACCCAGATTGTTGATCTAAAAACCAAGGTAAGAGTAATAAACAATATAAAATTTGCTACGGAAAAATTTGGTGAATAAACTGCTGCTTTGTACATCGAAACAATGACATCAGCAGCTTTATAACTTCCTAAAACCTTGAAGAACTTATAATTATTGCCAATATTTGAATACATCTTAAACTGTATAATCCAAAAAATGTAAATTAACCTAATTTATAAAAAAATATATATAATATCAGGTTCCCTTTAAACCTACTCTGTGATGTCATTTCCCATACATAGAGTGGAGCAATCTGGAGTATGCTTTTCACAGAACAGAGCAACTATTTTAATTGCCTTTATAGTTAAATATATACCATACACATAACAAGTTGGGAGTTGATGTAAAGTATTTTGATTACTACATTTAAGGGGGTTATTCAATCACCTGCTGCCATCTCTCGATGGGGGAGATGGCTGCGGGGCCCTATTCAATGCTGTCTTCACAAGCAGCGGGTAAGTGACGATCTCCAGACTGCAGCTTGCCTCTTCCCGGCCGCAGCTCGCTTCTTCCCACCTGCTTGTTCTCGTTCGAGCAGACTGAGAAGGGGAGAGGGTCACTCAAAATATTGAGTTTTGCAATCCTTTATTTCTGTAATAAAAAGGTAACGGTATGACATTAGAAGACCATGTGGCCAGATTAGTGTCTCTAGTCTATTAATTAGCTGGAAATACTAGTCTGGACATACAAGTTTCAATAAGGAGTCTTAAAAAACACTAGTAATTAATTTTTTTCCAGTAGGCAGTACTATTGAGTATAATCAGCAAAAACGAAAGAGAACTGTAATCTGGCAAATCCCTTGTTTTTCCTGGACTCTTTATAACAGGGATGGAGAACTTCAGCCCCCAGCTGTTGTTGAATTGCACGCCCCAGCATGCCCTGTTACAGATTTGCTATTTGGCCATAATAAAACTGTTGCAGGGCATGCTGGGATGTGTAGTTCAACAACAGCTGGAGGGCCGAAGGTTCCCCATCCCTGCTTTATAACCTATTAAATAATCTTAGATTTTTCAATATTAAATATTTTAAGTTAATATGATATCTGGCTTGATGTGATACAACTGGAATGGTAACATGTTTCCCACAGATTGTGAAAGCTACCACTGACAATGCAAGCATAGTATTGCAGATTGACAATGCCAGGCTGGCTGCTGATGACTTCAAGATGAAGTAAGTTTGATGTTGTGGATGTAAAGCTTACGGCACTAATTGTCCACTTGTGGTACATGTACAGGAAGTGTCGCACTATAACCAAGTATAAACCCTTGTCATTGGTGGGAATACAGAACACTGCAGAGAACAGTAGCAGATGGACATCTGATATTCTAGACTGATTGTTTAGTTTATCAACAAAGTCCAAATAAAAAATTTACACAAACATAATGAAAAGCTGTAAAAACTGAACATATGGCCTACTGATCATTCCTAAAGATTAATCTTCACATACTTTTATAGGAAATAAGGGTACTTGTTTCCTAGCAGGGCACCCACTAAGCTATTTGCTTAGTGGGCTATTCTGCGTAGTGAAATCGAATCGCACATCGCATCACATGGCTTTTTGTGTCTTGCGATGCGATGTGCGATGCGATCTCAGTAGTTAATTTAGTTAATTTATTCACTGCACCCTGAGTGAAATCACATCGCAGATGAGATGAAATCAGATGAGATGAGATCTCAGTAGTTCATATGGTAAAACACCTAAAACAGCACCACTCTCCACGTCACCCCGAAGTGTATCCTCCGACCTTTTCATACCCCCACTATCCACGTCGGCGTGGAGTTCATTTTATATAGTGTGGCGAGCACAGCGAGCCACCGACCCCGAAGCGGGGCGAGCGCAGAAAGCCACCGAGCCCAAAGCGTGGTGAGCGTGGTGAGCTTGGCGAGCTTAGCGAGCTCCGCGAGGGTACACAGCAAGGGCGTAACTACCATAGGTGCAGGGGATGCAGCTGCTATGGGGCCCAGAGCTGAGAGGGGCCCGTTTTGCCTGTTAAAGTTACATGTGCTGTATAGATTTTTCAGCATTAGGTGATAAATAGGGGCCCTTCCAAACTTTTGCTACGGGGCTCACATGTATCTAGTTACGCCACTGGTACACAGATTACTTTACATGTATTCTGCATCTGCTCGCCACACTATAATAAATGAACTCCATGCCGACGTGGATAGTGGGAGTATGAAAAGGTCGGAGGATGCGTTCCGCCGCCCCTCGTGGGGCTCGCCGCGCTTCGGGGTGACGTTTAGAGTGGTGCTGTTTTATGTGTTTTACATATGAACTACTGAGATCTCATCTCATCTCACATCTCAAGCCATAAAAAAGGGCTATGCGATGCGATTTCACTCAGAGTGCAGTGAATAAATTAACTAAATTAACTACTGAGCATACGTAGGAATTCTGGGCATACCAAAATAATTATTGGGGCTATACCAGTGGTTCCCAAACTGTGTGCCGTGGCTCCCTGGGGTGCCTCGGGACACTTGCTGGGGTGCCCCAGGTTGGTGGTCCAGGACCAATTCAATTTTTTTATGGTTAATTATTTATGGGCAAAACCAGTGCTGGCGGCTGCCAATCATAAAATGTGTACAAACAGAAGCAAATCCTGCCCTTTAGCACATAACTGACCCTAAGATCCGCATATAAAGCCAGTCTAATTAATTGTTTTTGGGCCTAGGGGTGCCGCGAAAAAATTCCGATACACTAGGGTGCCGTGATTCAAAAAAGTTTGGGAACCCCTGGGCTATACATTTATACAGATGTTACAGATGAATTCAGCTTAACTTGCAGCATGAATACTATCTATTGTCCCCATATACAAGCATGGCGACTTTTATTCATCAAAGTTCAAAAACTGAATTAATTGTGGTTTCCAACTTTGTATTTCCCATAGAGTCAGATTAGAAAGTATCAGGGGTCCTCCGGTGCCCCATAAACCTTGGATTCAAGAGGTCACAATCTTTCTACTTTATTTTTTTTTTAATCAGAATTAGAATTTTCTTTCCTATTACTGTGGCTATACTAAAGGGCCTGATTCAGACCTGCTTGGTAAGCTGCATATATTAACTGTCTAGTGAGCAAGTAAATGCAGGTCGCTGAATGCCTGCCCCCCTCACTTGCATGCGGCCGCACGGAATAAAAATCATTCGATGGTCGCTCACAATCAAAAGGTTTTTTTCCCCTTTGCAATGTAATGTGATGTCTGCTGCCCTCCCCAAGCAGGCATGGACACGCCTGTGTTTGCAGGGGTACGCCCAATGTTTCTATTGGTGCACCCACTGGTTTTGTGGGCACACCCGTGAAATGCTGTGTCCGCCCCCTGCCGAAAGACGTTCACTCCGGAGGTTTACAAATGTGCATATTGGAGCATGTGCATGTGCATACCCCAGCAATCACATGGGGTAGTGAATTTGGGCCGCACCGAGTGGGTATGTATCACATAATCTCTTTACCATAAACACATTTATAGGAACCAGAATAACATCTAAGCTCCATTTGTGCAATCTGTCAGACAACCTTAGTTTATCGTGAAACTTGTGAATATAAAGGGAGCTATTACCTTTCAGTAGCCACAGTACTTTGTATTTAATTACATTTTTTTTATTTTTACCTAGATATGTAGATACTTTTTTATAAGTTTTCAAATACAGTATGTAAAAACTGTGTAAAACATATCGAAAAGCAGGGTCAAGATTTTGGGTGGATTGTCGTAGTGCGCATTACAGGACGTGATCACATATTCACTGGGTGGTGTGGTGAGGCACCATCTGCACTTTCAGGGCCTTACTGATTCCCAGGTCCAAGTAATCTGCATTCACTACCCCCTCCTCTTAGTGTCCTCAATTCAATTAAAAGCAGGATTTATTAGGCAGGGAACATCTCCATTTTTTTACACCTATAGTTATTCAATAAAAGAGCCTTGTCCCCATATATTAATCCCATTGATTACATACTGTAACAAATGCAAAACCAGTGGGTTTCACTGCAAGTTAAACTCCATAAAGGTGGTTTTCTTGTAGACTTTCCCTTTCAGCTCCTGAAGCTACAAGGAAAAACCCGCCTCTGGACTTAACATGCAGGGTAATCCCAGATATTTGAATTGCCCATGGGTAAATAGATTTATATTGAGAGTTAGTATACTTTTGGTATGTACATGAGAATAAAGTATATGAAAAAAATAAGAAGTTTCCAAATAAATTTTATAAGTCTACAAAAGTCATCAATATCAACTTTCATAACCCTTCTTTAGATGAGAAAATAAACATTTTCTTGTAATGTGATAAAATGCATATAGTATGGTACATAAATTAACATGGTGTCATCCTGAATGTATATATTTAATCAAATTGTAATAAATATAAATGTACCAGAACGCACTAACATAACTTCTGTGAATGTGATGAGGCATGAGGCAGGAGGCACTGTCAATGTAGCAACTTGCCAAAGAGAAACATGATCCATATGGTAATATCCGCTTGCCTACATCTGTTTATCCTGCCAGGTATGAGAATGAGCTGGCACTCCGCCATAGTGTGGAGGCTGATATTAATGGCCTGCGAAAGGTCTTGGATGATCTGAACTTTTCCAAGACTGACCTGCAACACCAACTTGAAAGCCTTACAGAGGAAATTGCTAGCCTGAAGAAGAATTATAATGATGTAAGTATAAAAGACAACTCATCGAATTCCTTTCCCTTTAATAATTTGAATATTTTTTTTTATATTTCTATTGAAGTAGTATTAATAACGCAATAAGGCATTGTACATAGAAATAGACAATTCCATTAAGGCTCAATAAGTCAATACAATGCAGAAAGAAGCCAAGTGACAAGTTTTACAACACATTCTAGGAGGTGGATCATTAGACACATATACAATAAAATATACCTCGCAAGAAGGAGAATAAAATGTATATTTGTGTATTTAATATAATAATAACAAAATATGTATTCTATTCTGTAGGAGATTAAAGGAACCCATGAAACAACAATGGGCCAAGTTACTGTAGAAATGAATGCCACCCCTGGTAATGATCTGACGAAGGTTCTAAATGACATGCGGGCGCAGTACGAGGCCATGGCTGAGAAGAATCGCAAAGATGCTGAAGACCAGTTCAACAAAATGGTAAGAGCATTGTTAGAACCTATCCTCATAGGGATGTTGTAATGTTTATAGATCAGGCAAATTGTGAGCTACTTAGGACTTTCTGCTGTGAAGAAAGCAAATCCGGCGTATCTTTGCTGTAATTACAAATACTGCCTACACCTTTAATGGATACTAACTAAAAATATATGTTTTTCTTTTAAAGAGTGAAGGTTTGAAAAAAGAAATATCAGTCAGCGTTGATCAAACCCAGAGCAGCAGGAGTGAATCCTCTGGGCTCAAGAAGTCTCTTCAAGCCTTAGAGATTGAGCTTCAGTCCCTGCTTGCCATGGTAAAGAGCTAAAAGCAATTCTTCATTTAATGATCTTTTCACCCTTTGTTAAACTTTTCATTTATTGGACTGTAAAAGTTATCCTACAACTTTATACTAGATTTATTTGCTCTGGCATAAAAAAGTATTCTATTCTCAGGATACAATTGCATACCACCCAACATGACCCTCTCCATGAGGCAGGGCTAGATTAAGATCTGTGCCCCCCCCCCCCCCATGGAGGAAAGTGGTACCTGGGCAACATGGGGTCCAAGCAGGGGGGATCCGGGCAGTGGGGTACGTGCACCGCTGGGAGCAGTGGGGTTTCTGTGGCAGATGGGCAGTCAGCGGTGGGGTCCCTGCTGCAGATGGGAACTACTAGTTCTATTACATCCCATCTGCCATAGGGACCCCACCACTGATTTCCCATCCACCGCAGGGACCCCACTGCTGACTTCCCATCTGTCGCAGGGACTCCCTGCCCACCCCACTCAGACCGACTCCACTGCCTGCCACCCACCTGCCACCACCACAACAGTGCCGATGTTGCGGCCGCGGATGTGTGGGGTTCCCGTGGCTACCACCCCTGTCACCCTGTGGATAATCTGGCACTGCCAGGAGGGACACAATACTCTGCTCCTACACTTCCCTCTGAATGTATGATTGCCATCACCTGCGTTGAAACATCTTTCTTATCATTTAACCTGTTCAAAACAGGTGATGGGAATCATACATTCAGCATGCATTCAGAGGGAAGTCCAGGAGCAGAGCATTGTGTCCCTCCTGGAATGGGTCATGTTGGGAGATACTGTACGCAGTTGTTTCTAATTTGCTGAGCACACCACAAGCATTGTATCCTTGGGTAATGGAATTACTCTGCTTGATTATATAAATACATGCAGCAGCTACAAACCAACAGACATATGTAATAACAATAAAGTAACGTGTATTGTAAAAGTTGTATCAAGTACAAATCATTCAATTATGATCATCTGAAGATGGAAAATCCCTGTTTTGGTGATGTTGGTAATGGAATAAATCCACATGTTCAAGTCTGATGCTCTCTTGTTGACAGAAAAAATCTCTAGAAGATACATTGGCACAGACAGAAGGACGTTTCTGTATGCAGCTTGCACAGATCCAAGCTCAAATTTCTGAGTTTGAGGTTCAAGTGTCAGAGATCAAAGTAGACATAGAGTGCGTGACTGCAGAATATGAAGATCTGCTGGATGTGAAGACTAAGTTAGAGGCAGAGATCCAACAATATAGCAAGCTCATTGATGGAGAAAGGTAAGAATAATTATGGACAGTTTTGTTTTCTGCCTGATGATTTCTAATGTCCTTATACTAACTATACTCCTATAACTTCAGTGGCACTGGGTCAGGAGCAGGATCAAGCACCCAAAGATGGACTGGAACCAGGACTTGATCATAATCCAGCACAGGTAACTATTTTTATGGCTACATAAAATGTTTACATTACAATATGTTTACATTAATTGCTTGTAATACTACAGTTTGCCAAACTGGAAGTTAAGAAAGTGAGTAAAAAATGTAAAACTTGATTGCATTTATGAATCAAGTGGTAGTTTCTCACTGCCCTCATTTCCTCCACCACATCTCAGTGCCCTGATTTGCTCCACCCCTTCTCAGTGTCCTGATTTCCTCCACTCCATCTCAGTACCCTGTTTTCCTCTACCCATCTCACTCCACTGATTTCCTCCGCCACATCTCAGTGCCCTGATTTCCTCCACCCCATCTCATTGCCCTGATTTCATACAACCAATCTTAGTGCCCTGATTTCCTCCATCCCACCTAACTGCCCTGATTTGCTCCACCCCTTCTCAGTGTCCTGATTTCCTCCACTCCATCTCAGTACCCTGTTTTTCTCCCCCCATCTTATTGCCCTGATAGCCTCCAACCCATCTCAATGTCCTAATTTCCTCCAACCCATCTCAGTGTCCTGATTTTCTGCACCCCATCACAGTGTCCTTATTTCCATCCTATCAGTTTTAGTGACCCCCCCTCAAATGTACAGGAGCACATTTTATGACTCATGACATACTGTATATTACATCCCAAATTGAAGAAAAAAATATATTTTTTTACCTGTCCCAATTTACAAAGATGTTTAGTTCCAATTCCACTTGATGAACTGGACATACCACTATTACCCTTCATCTATTTCTGATTTACAGTTCTACCTGTATCACAGCCTGAAATGACAGATGGTAGAGAATGTCATGTCTGTTATGAAGTGTATATATTTGGTTGACACATTTTGTTATGATTCTTATTTAGGTCTGTTAGGGGGGAATGCACCTTAATGATATTGTTTTTATCTCCTTTAAGGAACCAAAAAGATTTGGCTAGTGATGAAAGTGGTTGAAATGATTGCCAACAGAGAAGTTTACAAATATTGTTGAGAAATATTAATACCATCACTATTACCACCAGAAAAACTGTCTACTCAAGAAAAATGGAAGCCATATGGATTCACTTACAAATCTTTTAGAGCTATTTTCTTCTTCTTCTATAAGACTATCTCAGACTGGAGAGTAAATACATTGTGCAGATCAAATGATACCTATGCATGCTTTCACATCTCAATAGAACCATTGTTATACATTCTGTAATCCTGTTACTGTATGTAGCTGACTACCATATATGTCACTGTCTGAAAGGTCTGCAGCTCCCATGATGTTGCATCCTGTGTCTCTCCATTATTATGGGCACCTTCAGCATACTTCTATTGCTTTGCACAATATGCTTAATAAACGCTTTTCTTATGCAAGTTACACCTGGTGATTGGTCACTAACTTTATTATTATTATTATTATTATTATTATTATTATTATTATTATTAATAGCATTATTGTTATTATCATTATGATTATCCTATATTTATTTGGTGCCAAAAGGGCTCCAAAGCACCTTACATAAACAGACACAGTATGAACAAAACAAGAACAAAAAATGATTTACAATTAGAGATGTGCACCAGACACTTTTCGTATATTGTGTTTTGGTTTTGTATATGGATCTCCTGTCATGTTTTGGATCTGGATTGGTTTTGTCAAAACCACCCTTTCAGGATTTTGTTTTGGATCTGCTAAGTGACACAAGTGGGTGACACAAACCCATGGCACATCTAAGAGTGGCACTGCACTGGCAAACTAGTCCCCAAAGAGCACATAATGCAAAGAAATGAGGTGCAAGATAAAATTGTCCTTATGGTATAAACTGGACATGCACACTTTAACAAACCAATCATTTCAACTGTGGCTGAAATGATTGGTTTGTTTGGGCCCCCACAAAAAAGAAGCAATTCATTTATCTCTCCTTACACAAACTGACCCTACAGAGGCAAGATAAATAGAATAGAATATAATTCCTTTATTCGTCTATCATTGCAGAAATTTGCAATTTTTATAGCAAGGTTCAAAGTACAGATAATCATAAAATAGCATAATAAGAACACACATGATAAGTAGTCCAAACAATATAAATCTAGAATCTAAGAACATGAAGGTCTACTACAGACCATTACAGTTGTACATTCTAATCTCAGCAGGATGAAAAGACTTGTAGTATCTCTCCTTTGAGCATCGAGGGTGAAGCAACCTATCACTGAAAGAACTACACAGTTCCTTCAAAGTATTCTGGGGTGGGTGTGATGTATTATCCAATAAGGATGTTATCTCGCTTATCATTCTCCTCTCTTCCACTATCTCTACAGCATCCAAAGGCATTCCTAAAACAGAACTGGCCTTCCTTTTAGTCTGTGTAGTCTCTTATTGTCGGCAATGGAAACTCTGCTGCCCCAGCAGACCACTCCATTGAATATGGCCGATGCCACTACACAGTTGAAGAAGGTCTTCAGGAGCGCTCCCTGCACTCCAAAGGACCTCAGTCTTCTCAGCAAGTCTACTGCTCTGCCTCTTCCTGTACAGAGCAGCAGAGTTATCGGCCAGTCCAGTTTATTGTTCAGGTGAAAACCCAGATACTTGTAAGCTCTTCTGCTCTCAATATCCATTCCCTGAATCCTCACCAGTGTTGGGGGAATTTGCTGCTGAAGTTTCCGGAAATCAACTACCAACTCCCTAGTCTTTCTCGTATTAAGCTGAAGATGGTTCCCCTGACACTAAATAGCAAAGTTTTGCACAAGTTCTCTGTACTCCCCATCGTGATGATGGGGAGTACAGAGAACTTGTGCAAAATTTTGCATCTACGATAAGGCCCACAATAGCAGAGTCATCAGAGAACTTCTGCAGATGACAGGTTGATGTATTGTATGTGAAATCTGCAGTATAGAGGGTAAAAAGAAATGGTGCCAAAACCGTTCCCTGCGGTGCCCCTGTACTACCGATAATAGTATCAGACTGGCACTCCCTGGTCCTCACATACCTTGGATGGTTAGTAAGGTAATCAAGGATGCAGGTGATTAGATGAAGATGCAACCAGCTTTTTCCCCAGAAGCATGGGCTGAATGGTGTTAAAAGCACTGGAGATTTAAAGAACATTATTCTCACGGTAGCCCCAGCTCTCTCCAGGGCCCTTATTCTGATCGATGCGGATATTCCCGCTTGCGTACGGGCCGCCGATGTTTATCTTCTGCGCATGTGCAGAGGTCACTCTGCGCATGTGCAGGCGATTTCGCCGCAAGGATTCTCTATGCGCCGCACAGGGGGCGTAGAGGGGCGTGAGGGGCTACTTATCCTCATTACCCTATGCATACGCCCCGCGTTTCATGGGCGTTCCCATGCAAACGCGGGGCGTATGCATGGTAATGAGGCCGTGACGCGTGGGTACGGGGCGGGCATCTGACATCGCCGGATGTCAGCTGCCCGCCCCCATACAAGATTTCACACGGACAAGTGTCCGTGTGGTCTTGTGTTGCGGGACCTGGTGGAGCGTGCGGCCCTGCATTCGATGTTCGGCGACCATCGAATGCAGGGGCTGCTCCCACCATGGAGGAGGCGTATCCCCGTCCAATTTCATGCGGATCGCCACATATCCGCGTACGGACGGCCGTGGCGATCCGTATGGAAGGCGGGGATTCGCCTGCACGGTCGGAGCCGCATATGCGGCTCCGGCCGCACCAACCAGAATAAGGGCCCAGATGAGGTAGTGATCTCTGGATCAAATATATGATGGCGTCATCCACACCAATTTCAGGTTGATAAGCAAACTGCAATGTCCTCCCCATCCTCCAATTCCTCACCCCATCAGTGTGTACATCCTCACAGAGTATTCATTTGTCCCCGCTGGACTCCACCATCACAGGTCCCTCTGTACTTTCTGGAGATAATTGCTGTTCTTCCTGTTCCTACTCTTGTGGAAGCAATCTTCTAAGTCGCTCGCTGACCAGGTTCCCGGCTACATTTAAAACTGTTTCGGAGTACGCACTGGACGGGGGACAACTTAGGTAATAATTTGTGCTAGGATCTCCAAATTGCCTCTTTTTCCTACCAGTATAGATACAGACTGTCTGACATGTCTACTGGGATGCTGAAATAGATATAATTATCCACCATTCTTCAATGGTGACAGCACCATCCTGTATGCAGTAACAGTAGACATGTCAGTAATTGTAGGCAGGCAGCGACCAGTGGTGAAATGTACGAGGGTGTGACTTTTACACATGTGCGATTTTTAGGTAAAAAAGGGGCGAAATCACACTTTACCAAAAATCTCACATGTAGTAACATGCAAACTGCGGTCAAATTTGCACGTTTTGATAAGTCTAAAAAAATCACACATTCAAAATTGCATCCATATGTTTTCTCATAAAAACATTAAAATCACAAGAGTAATAGGGTCCGAATTTTCAAATGCCATAAAATACAACCACAAATCACACAACAAAAAGACTAGGTCCAGCCTGCGGAGTTTCATAGAACCATGCACAGATCAGTGTGGACTATGTATGGTTCTGTCCAAAAAAGTGTTCTACATAACATTTAACATTTAAAAATATGATGATGAGGAACCCCCCCCCATCCCCCTCCCTTGAGCATAAACAACCCCAGGTTCATTGAGCCAGTCCTGGTTCTCCAAATACAGGGGAAAAATTTGTGGGGTCCCCGTGTTTAAGTTCCAGCACCGGGCTTCTGAGACAGTCCTGGTTCCAAAAATATGGGGGTGAAAAAACTGTTGTCATGCCACAGCCAGGGGCATCGAGGACAGCCCCGGGCTTCAGCATGGGCAGGTAAGTTCTGGAGGGGGGGGACCCCTTCTTTGGGGGGTCCCCACTCCCCCAGGACCCCTGCCCATGCTGACCGGTCAGGGGGTGAATGCTTTGGCTGGGGGGACTTGATCTTGATCGCAATGATCTGTGCATGTTTCTGACAAATTCTCCAGTCAGAACCTGGTCTATTTTTTGGACGATTTTTGCAATTTTTTTTGGGGCGATTTCCAAATTCGCACCCCATTAAATTTGCGAATTGTATGTTTTCCAATGGGAAAACATCTGGATGCGAATTGAGAAATCGCCACTTCGGAATGTGAGAATTCGTGGCAAAAAGTGCGATTTTTGCCGCAATTAGTTGGTGATTTCTGAAAACTGTGCGATTTCGGACGTTTTTGCGCAAAAAATTGGCACAAACAGAAACTCACTCCCTATTAAATGTCACCCACTATTTCTAAATGTTGTAGACAAAATAATTAAACTTTTTTATTCATTTGAAATAAAATAATTTTTATTCACAATTATTATTATTATTTATCTTTATACATATATTGAACAAACAAATGGAAACATCTGTATAAATAAATATTATTGATGGTCTACAAATCGGCTAACAACTTTCCAGCATGGTCAGGTCATGTATCAAAATGCAAAATTGCACTGGCTGTCTATATTTACCATAAACATGATGTAATAATAACATTATGGTGCAATAACTGGAACTTTAAAAAAATAAACTTTGGCAATTGCAACAGCTCGGCTTGCTAATACAAACAAAGGTTTCTAAAATGATATCAGCGTGGAACTTCAAGGAACATATCATCAGCAAATGGCAAGAGTGGATGGAAGTACACGCTACAAGATTGGGTTATCTGGCTTGGCTTGTAAAAGGATCTCAGGAGATGTCACGGCATATCTTGATAAAGGAACATCCGTTCTGAAACGCGTTAATACCGTTACTGCCCTCCACCTAGGCAGTCTTTATGTGAGGAGGACAGGAGACACATACCGAGAAGTGTTAACAGCAGCTGCGTCTGCAGCGTCTTGCCGCCGGCTCATCTACACCACTCCGGGGTTCCTGCTCTCTGTTTCCTGCCTCAGATTGTTTTCATGTTTGCACAACTCCATGAGTTTTTATTGTGTGAATTAAAAGTCGCTTATCTTTGAAAGAGGATCTTGTAGTTTTAAAGAACCTGCTACGGGTACTCGTGACAGAATTTTAAAGTGTCAGCCCATTTGAGTTACATGTGTGAATGCAGTGACGTCCAGTCAAAAAGAAAACGCTACGTGCATGCGAGATAGAACTTTAAAGTAAGTGTCTGTCCGCATGCAGGATCAGGAGGAGTAGTTTCCTTTGATTGATTGCCTGCATTCACCCACCCACATATATGGACATTTAAGTAGGTGGTTAGGTGGTTGGACGCCATCACCATCCTGCCCTTAAAATATCATATCCTACAGCGCTTGTGGTTCCCCAAACCTTTTTTCTGCCTTATCTGTGCATCAAGGTGCAAGACAAGAAGGCAAGCAGCTGCAGAACAAGTGACTGAAAATTTTACCCTGGGGCGATTGAAAACTGTCAAAATCCACAGAGTAGAATAACATAGCCAGGTGGCAGTTCATTATCTGATCATTATACTTAACAATATACTGAATACTTGTATTGTGGAGCACAGGCAATGGGCTTTCATTTAATAAAGGAAGGTGCTACAGTATAAATCATATTTTAGGCAACACAATGCGCATGTGCAACGTAGTGTCTCCGCACTCGTTCTCGCCAATACCGTCCAGAAATGTGTACCGAAGTGGCTCAGGAAATATGGGCGTAACATGGGCGTCATGTGGGCGTACCCAAGGGCGCGATTTCAAAGTGGGCAAAACTGGGCTTAAATCTGGGTGTACATGTGGGAGTGCACGAACTGTGGTAGGCGTGCATTCGGACAGGACACCGACTACAAGCGAACCAACACGCATGAAATATGCGGTGTCCATAAGCAAGTTTCAGTTTGCGGAGAGCACTTGTTCATGCGCTAGGCATTCGGTTCGCCCAATTAGTACGCCCGCACCTGAAGCACTCTCAGCTGACCACAATACAATCCACTCCTCTAGTCATTACTGAATTTAATTACACTCTTTTCACAGGTTCAATTGGAAGCATTGCTGGCTAAATGGCCCATTACAAAATATAAAAATATAGGCTGCAAACACGACTGCATTGTTGCTATCTGACCCACATTTACACTGCAAGCAATGGACATAATTTTATTAATCAAAGATAAATGTAAATTTCACTATTACATTCATCTACATTAATACATTAATCTAAAGTGCTAGTAATGTGTTTAACCTCTTCCCGACATTTGACGTACATTTACGTCATGGTCGGGATGTACTTCCCGACACATGGCATAAATGTACGTCATGACTTTAAACTGTCACTGCGTCTAGAGACGCAGTGACAGAGGGACGATGTCTGCTGTCCCTGACAGCAGACATGTCCCTGCATGCCCAGGGGGGGCTGCGATGCCGCCCCCCCCCGTCGGCGATCGCTGTGATTGGCTGTTCAGTGTGAACAGCCATTCACAGCGTTTTCCTGTGTTACCAGCGAATCAGACGCTCGGTAACACAGGTGTCAATCACCGCCGGGCGTCAGGGGACATGAGGGGGTCATCGGTGACCACGACACCTCACCCCACCTGCCCCCAAGGCTGTGATTGGTCCGTGGGACCCACGGACCAATCACAGCCAAGGCGCGACATTTAAACTAACGGTGACTGCGCTGCAGACGCCATTCCGGTCTGGAATTGCGTGCAGAGCGGTCACCGTGCCTATCTGCCGTGATACTGACCTGATCCTTGCAAATACTTACCTGATCCTTGCCAATACCTTACCTGATCACCTGATCACTGCTTGTAGCGTGCTGGATGCTTCCTGGATCTGACTTCTTGTGACTTCCTGCTGCTGCTGCAGTGTGATAGAGAGATAGAGAGAGATAGAGAGAGAGATAGAGAGAGATAGAGAGAGATAGAGAGATAGTGACAGAGAGTGCTATATTTTGTGTCTGCTACCCCCCCTTTTTGGGGGTGCAGGTTTTTTTTATATATATATATATATATATATATATATATATATATATAACTGTCAGTGCTGCTGCTGCAGTGTCATAGAGTGATAGATAGTGATAGATAGTGAGAGATAGAGAGATAGAGAGATAGTGATAGAGAGTGCTATATTTTGTGTCTGCTACCCCCCCTTTTTGGGGCTGCAGGTTTTTTTTTATATATATAACTGTCAGTGCTGCTGCTGCAGTGTCATAGAGTGATAGATAGTGATAGATAGTGAGAGATAGAGAGATAGAGAGATAGTGATAGAGAGTGCTATATTTTGTGTCTGCTACCCCCCCTTTTTTGGGGCTGCAGGGTTTTTTTTATATATATATATAACTGTCAGTGCTGCTGCTGCAGTGTCATAGAGTGATAGATAGTGATAGATAGTGAGAGATAGAGAGATAGAGAGATAGTGATAGAGAGTGCTATATTTTGTGTCTGCTACCCCCCCTTTTTGGGGCTGCAGGGTTTTTTTTTATATATATAACTGTCAGTGCTGCTGCTGCAGTGTCATAGAGTGATAGATAGTGAGAGATAGAGAGATAGATAGAGAGAGATAGATAGAGAGAGATAGTGACAGAGAGTGATAGAGAGTGCTATATTTTGTGTCTGCTACCGCCCTCTTTTGTGCTGATCAGTATATCTGTGCTGATCAGCAACTTTTTGGGGGTGCAGGGTTTTTTTTTTTATATATACCTGCCAGTTGCACTGTCAGTTGCACCAAAGGTTGTGCACCTGCTGCCCCTCACTGGTAATCAGTGTCGCATCACTGATCACCTTTTTTTTTTTTTTTTTGAGGGTGCTGTGGGGTATTTTTTTTGATCAAATTTTTTTGATCAAATTCCTGTTGCCTTTGAGCGCTGTTCAGTGACGGACGTTACTGACCAACATCTGTGCTCAATTTTTGGCGCAGGACCTTTTTTTTTTTTTTTTTTCTGCACTACATACACACTACATTGAAATAAAGTTTGTACCCCCCCTACACTATACACGTGTTGAAACATTTCACTACCAGAAACACAAAAATAAAAATGGCATCCCAAATGTCATCCCGAATGTCATCCCAAATGTCATCCCAAATGTCATCCCAGTCATCCAGAAGAATGTATTCAGCGGAGGAGGCATATGCCATGCTTGCCTCTGACTCTGACACAGCCAGTGAGGCAAGCGGGGAATTTGAAGGATTCATCTTAAGCTCCTCTTCCTCCTCTAGTGATGAGGGACCCCCTCAAAGACGCCCCCGTAGAGCAGCTGAGACCCCCCCCCCAATAATTGATCTCGTATGGACCCCACCACCAGACAATTTTGAGCCCCAGGTTCCTGAGTTTTTGGCCATCCCAGGAATCCAATTTGATTCAATAGGTCTCAGAGAAATTGACTTTTTCAAATTATTTTTCTCTGATGATTTTATAAATTTAATGGTGGACCAAACTAATTTATATGCCCAGCAGTTTATTGCTCAAAACCCCACGTCATCATTTGCTAGGTGGACCCCTGTAGATGCAGTAGAGATGATGACGTTTTGGGGTCTGGTGTTTCATATGGGCATAGTAAAAAAGCCAGAAATTAGGCAATATTGGAGTACAGATGTTCTGTACAGCACCCCACTTTACCGTATGGCCATGACCCGGAATCGTTTTGAGTTAATCCTTAAATTTTTGCATTACAACGATAATGCACAGTGCCCACCCAGAGATGATCCCACCTTTGACCGGCTATTCAAAGTCAGGCCGGTCATTGATCACTTCAGTGCCAAATTTGAAGAGATGTACATCCCAGATAAATTCATTTGCATAGACGAGTCCCTTATACATTTTAAAGGAAGGGTTAAATTCCGCCAGTACCTTCCCAGTAAGAGGGCAAGGTATGGCATAAAAATGTATAAGCTGTGTGAAAGCACCTCAGGGTACACCCACAGGTTTAGGGTATATGAAGGGAAGGATTCAAGAATTGAACCGCCAGAATGCCCCCCCTCCCTCGTAGGTGTTAGTGGAAAAATTGTCTGGGATTTAGTGCACCCCTTCCTGGATAAAGGTTATCACCTCTATGTGGATAACTTTTACACCAGCATCCCCCTGTTTAAGGCCCTTGGTTCAAGAGGTACAGCAGCTTGCGGTACTGTGCGCAAGAACCAAAGAGGCCTCCCAAAAACGCACATTGCCCAAGTAATGAGAAGGGGTGAAAGCAGGGGAATATGCACCGAAAATATGTTGTTGGTCAAATATAAGGACAAGAGGGATGTCCTTATACTGACAACAATTCACAGAGACAGTACCACCTCCGTCCCTGTACGAGGTACCAGTACCCACACCTCAAAACCTAATTGTATCCTGGATTACAATAGGTACATGGGCGGAGTGGATCTTTCAGATCAGGTACTGAAGCCGTACAGTGCCCTGCGGAAAACAAAAATCTGGTACAAGAAGCTGGCCGTGTATATCATCCAGATGGCACTGTATAACGCTTACGTGCTATTCCGTTCTACCAGCCAGAGGGGGACATTTATGCACTTTCAAGAGGAAGTCATAAAGGGCCTAATATTTGGGAACCAGCAGGCAGAGGGCCCCAGTACTTCTAGTACTGGCCCCCGTATTGTACCAGGGCAGCATTTTCCTGATGAAATCCCCTCCACTGGAAAAAAGGGCAGGACACAAAAAAGGTGCAAAGTTTACTATAAAAAGGGAATAAGAAAGCAAACTATTTTACAGTGTGACACTTGCCCCGACAAACCCGGCCTATGTATAAAGGAGTGTTTTAAAATATACCACACATCTATGGATTATTAGGTTCATCATTTCACCGTGCTTCGGGGGTCTTGCTAATGCCACATAGCACCCACCATTCATTCCACCAGAATCTGAGCCGCAAAATCCAAAAATCACTCCTTCCCTTCTGAGTCCTGCCATGCACCCAACTGGTATTTTTTGGTCACATGTGAGGCATTGCCGTACTCGGGAGAAATTGGGGCACAGATTTTGGGGTGCTTTTTCTCCTTCATACCTTATGAAAATGACAAATTTTGAGCCAGAACTGCATTTTTGTGTAAAAAAATGTAATTTTTCATTTTCACTGCCCAGTTGTATCAAAATTGGTGAAACCGCTGGGGGTTTGAAATGTACACTATACCCCTAGATGAATTCCGTGAGGGGTGTAGTTTGCAAAATGGGGTCACTTGTGGGGGGGTTCCACTGTATTGGTGCTTCGGGGGTCTTGCTAATGCGACATAGCACCCACCAAAATTCCACCAGAATCTGAGCGGCAAAATCCAAATATCACTCCTTCCCTTCTGAGTCCTGCCATTTTTTGGTCACAGATGAAGCATTGCCGTACTCGGGAGAAATTGGGGCACAGATTTTGGGGTGCTTTTTCTCCTTCATACCTTATGAAAATGACAAATTTGGAGCCAGAACTGCATTTTTGTGTAAAAAAAATTAATTTTTCATTTTCACTGCCCAGTTGTATCAAAATTGGTGAAACCCCTGGGGGTTTGAAATGTACACTATACCCCTAGATGAATTCCCTGAGGGGTGTAGTTTGCAAAATGGGGTCATTTGTGGGGGGGTTCCACTGTATTGGTGCTTTGGGGGTCTTGCTAATGCGACATAGCACCCACCAACATTCCACCACCAAAAATCACTCCTTCCCTTCTGAGTCCTGCCATACACCCAACTGGTATTTTTTGGTCACATATGAGGCATTGCCATACTCGGGAGAAATTGGGGCACAGATTTTGGGGGGCTTTTTCTCCTTCATACCTTATGAAAATGAAAAATTTTGAGCCAGAACTGCATTTTTGTGTAAAAAATGTAATTTTTCAGTTGCACAGCCCAGTTGTATCAAAATTGGTGAAACCCCTGGGGGTTTGAAATGTACACTATACCCCTAGATGAATTCCCTGAGGGGTGTAGTTTGCAAAATGGGGTCACTTGTGGGGGGGTTCCACTGTATTGGTGCTTCGGGGGTCTTGCTAATGCGACATAGCACCCACCAACATTCCACCAGAATCTGAGCTGCAAAATCCAAAAATCACTCCTTCCCTTCTGAGTCCTGCCATGCACCCAACTGGTATTTTTTGGTCACATGTGAGGCATTGCCATACTCGGGAGAAATTGGGGCACAGATTTTGGGGTGCTTTGTCTCCTTTATTCCTTGTGAAAATGAAAAATTTTGAGCCAGAACTGCATTTTTGTGTAAAAAATGTCATTTTTCAGTTGCACAGCCCAGTTGTATCAAAATTGGTGAAACCCCTGGGGGTTTGAAATGTACACTATACCCCTTGATGAATTCCCTGAGGGGTGTAGTTTGCAAAATGGGGTCACTTGTGGGGGGGTTCCACTGTATTGGTGCTTGGGGGGTCTTGCTAATGAGACATAGCACCCACCAACATTCCACCAGAATCTGAGCTGCAAAATCCAAAAATCACTCCTTCCCTTCTGAGTCCTGCCATGCACCCAACTGGTATTTTTTGGTCACATGTGAGGCATTGCCGTACTCGGGAGAAATTGGGGCACAGATTTTGGGGTGCTTTTTCTCCTTCATTCCTTGTTAAAATGACAAATTTTGAGCCAGAACTGCATTTTTGTGTAAAAAAATGTAATTTTTCATTTTCACTGCCCAGTTGTATCAAAATTGGTGAAACCCCTGGGGGTTTGAAAAGTACACTATACCCCTAGATGAATTCCCTGAGGGGTGTAGTTTGCAAAATGGGGTCACTTGTGGGGGGTTCCACTGTATTGGTGCTTTGGGGGTCTTGCTAATGCGACATAGCACCCACCAACATTCCACCACCAAAAATCACTCCTTCCCTTCTGAGTCCTGCCATGCACCCAACTGGTATTTTTTGGTCACATATGAGGCATTGCCATACTCGGGAGAAATTGGGGCACAGATTTTGGGGTGCTTTTTCTCCTTCATACCTTATGCAAATGAAAAATTTGGAGCCAGAACTGCATTTTTGTGTAAAAAATGTAATTTTTCAGTTGCACAGCCCAGTTGTATCAAAATTGGTGAAACCCCTGGGGGTTTGAAATGTACACTATACCCCTAGATGAATTCCCTGAGGGGTGTAGTTTGCAAAATGGGGTCACTTGTGGGGGGGTTCCACTGTATTGGTGCTTCGGGGGTCTTGCTAATGCGACATAGCACCCACCAACATTCCACCAGAATCTGAGCTGCAAAATCCAAAAATCACTCCTTCCCTTCTGAGTCCTGCCATGCACCCAACTGGTATTTTTTGGTCACATGTGAGGCATTGCCATACTCGGGAGAAATTGGGGCACAGATTTTGGGGTGCTTTGTCTCCTTCATTCCTTGTGAAAATGAAAAATTTTGAGCCAGAACTGCATTTTTGTGTAAAAAATGTAATTTTTCAGTTGCACAGCCCAGTTGTATCAAAATTGGTGAAACCCCTGGGGGTTTGAAATGTACACTATACCCCTAGATGAATTCCCTGAGGGGTGTAGTTTGCAAAATGGGGTCACTTGTGGGGGGGTTCCACTGTATTGGTGCTTGGGGGGTCTTGCTAATGCGACATAGCACCCACCAACATTCCACCAGAATCTGAGCTGCAAAATCCCAAAATCACTCCTTCCCTTCTGAGTCCTGCCATGCACCCAACTGGTATTTTTTGGTCACATGTGAGGCATTGTCGTACTCGGGAGAAATTGGGGCACAGATTTTGGGGTGCTTTTTCTCCTTCATTCCTTGTTAAAATGACAAATTTTGAGCCAGAACTGCATTTTTGTGTAAAAAAATGTAATTTTTCATTTTCACTGCCCAGTTGTATCAAAATTGGTGAAACCCCTGGGGGTTTGAAATGTACACTATACCCCTAGATGAATTCCCTGAGGGGTGTAGTTTGCAAAATGGGGTCACTTGTGGGGGGGTTCCACTGTATTGGTGCTTTGGGGGTCTTGCTAATGCGACATAGCACCCACCAACATTCCACCACCAAAAATCACTCCTTCCCTTCTGAGTCCTGCCATGCACCCAACTGGTATTTTTTGGTCACATATGAGGCATTGCCATACTCAGGAGAAATTGGGGCACAGATTTTGGGGTGCTTTTTCTCCTTCATACCTTATGAAAATGAAAAATTTGGAGCCAGAACTGCATTTTTGTGTAAAAAAATGTAATTTTTCATTTTCACTGCCCAGTTGTATCAAAATTGGTGAAACCCCTGGGGGTTTGAAATGTACACTGTACCCCTAGATGAATTCCCTGAGGGGTGTAGTTTGCAAAATGGGGTCACTTGTGGGGGGGTTCCACTGTATTGGTGCTTTGGGGGTCTTGCTAATGCGACATAGCACCCACCAACATTCCACCAGAATCTGTGCTGCAAAATCCAAATATCACTCCTTCCCTTCTGAGTCCTGCCATGCACCCAACTGGTATTTTTTGGTCACATGTGAGGCATTGCCATACTCGGGAGAAATTGGGGCACAGATTTTGGGGTGCTTTGTCTCCTTCATTCCTTGTGAAAATGACAAATTTGGAGCCAGAACTGCATTTTTGTGTAAAAAAAATTAATTTTTCATTTTCACTGCCCAGTTGTACCACAATTGGTGAAACCCCTGGGGGTTTGAAATGTACACTATACCCCTAGATGAATTCCCTGAGGGGTGTAGTTTGCAAAATGGGGTCACTTGTGGGGGGGTTCCTAACTTTTAGCATCTTATGGTGCCTAGAAACCTACATGGTGCCTAAAAAATAATCTCATAAAAAGGAGGCTCCAAAATCAAGTAGGTGCTCCTTCTATTATGAAGCCTGTGGTTTGGTCAACGTGCACACTAGGGCCACATATAGGATATTTATGAAAACAAAAGAATTGTGGGAATCAATTTTTAGTCACATTTCTCTAGTAAAAAGTACTGTGTTCCTTAGAAAAATGTATTAAAATTGCAAATCTGCAAAAAAAATGAAATTTTGAAATTTCACCTACACCTTGTTTTAATTCCTGTGAAACACCTAAAGGGTTAACAAACTTCCAAAATGCTGTTTTGAATACTGTGAGGGGTGCAGTTTTTGAAATGGCATCATTTATGGGGGTGTCTCACATACAAGTCCCTCAAAGTCACATCAGAACTGAGCTGGTCCCTAAAAAAATCAGTGTTTGAAATTTTCTTGAAAATTTGAAAATTTGCTATTCATATTGTAAGCCTCCTAGTGTCCAAAAAAATTAAAAGGAAGTTGAAATAATGATGGAAACATAAAGTAGACATATGGTCTATGTTAGTTATTAACTATTTTGAGTGGTATGATTATTTGTCTCACAAGCAGAAGATTTAACATTTTGCAAATTGCTAAATTTTCCATTTTTTTCCGACATTTTGGTATTTTTCACAAAAAAACACAGACTGTATCGACGAAAATTTACCACTAACTTGAAGTACAATGTGTCACGAAAAAACAATCTCAAAATCACTGGGATAAGTAAAAGCAAAAAAAAGTTATCCCCACTTAAGTGATACATGTCAGATTTGAAAAAAAGGGCTCTGTCAGGAAGGCAAAAACATGCTGTGTAAGGAAGGGGTTAAGTATCAATTAGGAATTAATTGATTACATTTAAAAATAAACAATTTGTTATGAGGTTGGCTAATTGGATAAGTGTGTCATGTTGCAGAAGCATGAGTTCCGAATAGAGTAGTGAGGTTTGCGGAAATTCACCAACTCGGTGCCTATGGCCAGCTTCTCGTCCGTTCGGACGCTGTAAGACCGTGCAGAATCTTTGCGTTCCCACCGCACACGCACGTTTGGATGTAGTCCGAAGACACTCCCTCTTCATAGAGAGTCCGTCCGAAGGGATGCAGACGACCTGTGGGCGTGTTTTTAGAATGTCCGCATGGCGTGGCGTTCGGTCATTTCCGAAATAATTCGGAACGGACCGCAATAACCAGAATAAGGTCCGTAATAAGGTGCATTTTTTTTTTTGCGATTTTCCGAAAATCGCATATTTTATAGGGTGCGATTTGCAGCAAAAAAAAATCTTACTTTTTGCCGCAAAATCGCACATTTTGAAGTGGCAATTTTAAGTCACACTTCAATTCGCATCCAGATGTTTTCTCATTGGAAAGCATCTAACTCGCACATGTAATAGGGTGCGATTTTTGTTAAAGGTTACCAAAAATCGCCCAAAAAATATACCGGGTTCTGGCTGCCAAATTTGACAGAACCATGCACAGATCATTGTGATCTGTGCATGGTTCTGTCCAAAAAAAGGATAAAAAAAAAAAACGGAAAAAAAAACGGCGTGGGGTTCCACCCTCACGAGCATAAGCAGCCCCGGGCTCAAAGAGCTGGTCCTGGTTTCATAAAATCACAGGAACAAACAAGTTGGGGTTCCCTGGATTCCGGTCCTGGTTCCCAAAATATGAGGGACAAAATGACTAGAGGTCTCCCGTATTTCAAGAACCAGCACCGGGCCCAACCAGCCAGCAGGGTAATGCCACAGCCGGGGGAAGATTTTTTATACAAGTCCCCCCAGCCAAAGCATTCACCCCCTGACCGGTCAGCATGGGCAGGGGTCCTGGGGGAGTAGGGACCACCCCAAAGAAGGAGTCCCCCCCTCCAGAACTTACCTGCCCATGCTGAAGCCTGGGGCTGTCCTCGATGCCCCTGGGCGGTGGGCATCGAGCTGATGATTGTGTAAAAGGATTGAAAAACTATTGTGTATTTCTGTGGAACTATGAGTCCCAGCAAGCCTGCACCACATGCAGGGACTTGGAGAACCACAAGTCCCAGCATGTGGGGCATTAAAGGGCCCGCTGGCACTTGAAGTTCCACAGTAATAAAAATTGTCAAATAAACACACACAGACAAAATAAAAATAAAACTTTAATACATCCAAAGCCCACACATACTGATACTTACCTATCTTGAGCCCGTCGGTAGGTCCCTTGGTCCGGTGCTTCTGGGTCCGGGCCTTCAGGGTCCAGGTCCGGGGTCCGGTGCTCCAGGGTCCGGGGCTCCAGGGTCTGGGGCTCCAGGGTCCAGGGATCCATGGCCCAGGGTCCGGTGCCTTGGTTCCTTGGTCCATGGCTGCAGAGTCCGGGGTCTGGGGCCTTGGTTCTGGGGCTGGTCCGAGGTCCGGGGCTCCAGGGCTGAAGAGTCCCGGGTCCTGGATCCCAAGAAATCCATGGGGGGCCTGTGGTAGGTAATCCAACTCACCAAGCTCCTCCTGCAAAGATCTGTCCTCTTCGTTCCAAAGTAGCCCAGGTCTTCTGCCAAATGCCGGCGATTCCAGCAGCTCCCCGCATCGGACTGAGGAGAGACGCAGAGATGTTTCATCTTTCGCCTCTCCTCCGAATGATTCTATTGGCCGCCTAGTGGCCAATCAGGAGCCAAGAGGATGTCTCTTTACTCACAACCCTGGATCTCAGCATGTATCACTCGTTTGTCGCACATAACAGGGGAATTCGCCCCTCAAAACTATAAAGCACTATGTGAGAAATATGACAGTCAGCTTCTTAGATACTTTGACTACCTCCAGAATTCCAGTTATACAAATCAACTAAACCCAGATCCCCACTTCCCATTGAACGTTTCTGTATATATAACCCAGATCACAGGGGAGCAATCTCAATTCTATACTCTCTGCTGGCAGACACCCCCCCCCCCCCTGGCTGAAGAACCTTTTGTGGTAGCTTGGGAAAGGGACTTGGGCGTTGCTCTGGAGGAGGAGTGGTCAGAAATAAAAACACTAATAGCAAAATCTTCAAAAAACTCGAATCTCAAGGAAAGTCTACTCTAGGGGGTACATGGTTCCCACAGTAATACACCGAATATTCCCTTCTAGCTCTAGTCATTGATGCTGGAACTGTGGATCACAGGGTACGTTCATACACATATGGTGGGATTGCCCCCAGATTAGCTCCTACTGGGATGACATTTTTCTCTTTTAGGAAAGATATTTGATTCCTCGACCCCAAAAAGTCTCTTGTCTCTTGTCGGCTCTACTCTGCAGACCAGTTGCAGGGACCTCAAACCCCAAAAGCAAGCTACAGTATGTGGCCACGTACTCAACTCCACCAGATTGTTGATTGCAACAAACTGGAAACAACCTGCAACCCCTTCCATTCAGGCCGTAATCAACAAGGTCTGGTTTGCAGCTTCCATGGAGTATATCACTGGGCTGCTACATGACTCACTGGGGAAATACAAATCAATTTGGACTCCCTGGTATGCATATTACCAGAGGCAACTCCCTGGGTAGGTGCGATCACTGGCTCTTCCTTGTTTCTCTGATAAATAATATATCTCTTGAAATGTAGATACCCCATTCAGGTGCAAGGGTAAATGACCCCCACCACCCCTCTCTTTTTTTCCCGTTCCCTCCTCTGTTCTTTCTTTTTCTGTGTTTCCCCAATGCTATTATTTTGCTGTTTGTTCGCTGATCTAATATCACAACAAAAAAAGATAGTGGTATTCATAACAGTATATTTTATTTATATGCATTATTTGCATGTTATTTGTTTGCACCAAATTGTCTGTAAATGCATTGTCCAGTTATCTGTCTCATTTAACTGAATTGTTTGCCACTGCAAAAATAAAGAGTTTAAAAAGGTATCAATTTGCTTTTTGGAACACTATCCCCTGCAGTGGGACAATATTGAATTGTTGGTATCCGGACTATTGTTAGACAGCACTTACATCGACAGCCATTACATAGACACCATTAGTTGGACAGCTCAATAGGTCGACATGGTTTTAGGTCGACATACCATTAGGTCGACAGCTCATTAGGTCGACATGTTTTTAGGTCGACACTGCCATTAGGTCGACAGTGTCTATGTCGACAGTCAAAAGGTCGACATGGTTTTTTTCACTGTTTTTTGAGCCGACATGTGCCGACAGGCGGTATTTCATGCCCTACTATCCACTAGGGCGTGGTGGGAGAATAAAATAGTGTGCCGAGCGCAGCGAGGCACCGTGCCCGAAGCATTGCGAGCGAAGCGAGCGATGCGAGGGGCTGCGGTACACTTCAAACTGTGTCCATGTCGACTGTGTCGACATTTTGACCAAAAACCAGTGAAAAAAACCATGTCGACCTTTTGACTGTCGACATAGACACTGTCGACCTAATGGCAGTGTCGACCTAAAAACATGTCGACCTAATGAGCTGTCGACCTAATGAGCTGTCGACCTAATGACATTTCGACCTAATGGTATGTCGACCTAAAACCATGTCGACCTATTGAGCTGTCCAACTAATGGTGTCTATGTAATGGCTGTCGATGTAAGTGCTGTCTAATATCCGTCCCAGACCCGAATTGTTCTGGTAGTTTGGTGTCTATTGCTGCAATTCGCAGTTAATCAGCCACATCATTTACATAGGGCAATCACATAATACTTTGGCCCTTATATTTCATAAAACACTGATTAGATCTTACCTCTTCCCATTCACTCCAATATACTGTAGAGGTCGCTTAGTTTGCCTTGTATAAGATAACATGTCATACAGTATCTGCTGTTTCTGCAACAGTGAAATAAAAACACATGAGCACTGCAGCAAAATTACTTCAGTTGTGGTGGGCAGAGGCGTAGGGAGGGTGGAGCCAGTGGAGCACACGCTCCGGGCACCGCCCACTCCTGCCCCGCCGCAAATGAGCTGGGATTAGAGGGGCTCTCCCTGCTGTCCTCTCTCCTCTGTGGCTGCTGCTGCACTTGTCACACTTGCTGACAGGCAGCAGCGCCGACAGCACTTCCCTCCCTGTTCCCTCCCGGCTCATAAACACCATGGTAAGACACAGAGGGGAGCTGCGGCAGGGACACAATAGGGGTGGGGCTAACTGACAGAGGGGTGGGGCAACACAGATGGAGGGGGCAGAGCTATACTGGAGCAAGACTGGTGGAAAATGAAACATGAGAGAATCAGCTGCAACCAGCCTGAACTAGGTGAGTAACATGGGAGTGTACTGCAACCGGTGTGGGCATATGTACAGGCATTGCTAATAGTGTAGGCAACTGGTGTGGGCATATGTACAGGCAGCGCTACTACTGTCACCAACTGGTGTCGTCATATGTACAGGCAGCCACGTTACTACCGTCAGCAACTGGTGTGGGCATTATGTATAGGCACCACTACTACTGTCAGCAACTAGTATGGGCATATGTACAGGCAGCGCTAATAGTGTCGGCAATTGGTGTAGGCATATATTTACAGGCAGCACTACTAGTGTCAGCAACGGGTGTAGGCTTATGTACAGGCAGCGATACTAGTGTCGACAACTGGTGTGGGCATATGTATAGTCAGCGCTACTTCTGTCGGCATCTGTTGTGGGTATATGTATAGGCAGCGCTACTGCTGTTGACAACTGGTGTGGGCAAATGTATAGGCAGCCACGCTACTCCTGTTAGCGACTGGTGTGGGCATTACGTCAGCATTTGGTGTGGGTGTATGTATAGGCAGCACTACTACTGTCAGTAACTGGTGTTAGCATATGTATAGGCAGCGTTTCTACTGTCGGCATTTGGTGTGGGTGTATGTATTGGAAGTACTACTACTGTCAGCACCAGAGGAATCCGGCGGTCAGCACAGCGGCTTGTCGGCTCGTGTCACCTGCTTTCAGAATCACGTCAGTTAGGCCACGCCCCTACGCGTTTCGTCAGAGACTTCGTCAGCAGGTGACGCGAGCCGACAAGCCGCTGTGCTGACCGCCGAATTCCTCTGGAAGTGCCGCTAGCGGGGGAGACCTTGCTGTGGTATCCGTGAGTGTTACGCTAAAAAGCACAAATTGTTCCTGCAATATTGCCAGTGTGGATTGTTTTACACCATGTGGTTTTAAGTCCACCACTGAGGACTTTTATGGTACGCTGAATGTACTAGTGATATATCGCATTTTTAACCAATAAATATATTGTTGATTTGACAATACTACACTATTGGGCGCCCCTTTTTCATCTTGTTTGTTGTAGATTGCAGTGGCGTTGTCTCACGGGCACTGAGACTGAAAAGGGGAGCTGCGGTTCAAAGATTTTTGGACAAGTGTCTTTTTGGACTCAAATCCCCAGTATTTGTGGTATTCTAATTAACAGGTGTCAGCGCACCTTTTCCTGCCTGTGTTAGATATATATATTTATTTATATATATATATATATATATATATATATAGGTTTGGTGGATATGGGGGGGGGGGGGGGTTGCACAAAACATGCCCTTGCTCCGGGCACCATGGCACCTAGCTACACCGCTGTGTGTTGGGTGTGGTATATTAGGTTGACAATGTGTAGTTCAAAACCAAAGGGTCTGCATGCACAATGTTGACACTGGAAAAAGGATGTTAAAAGGATGACATTGAAAAGGACGACACATGAAAAGATCATAATGTTTTTGGTGTCCGTAGCGACGCCTCCAGTTAGTGTACCGTATCCCTTTGCATGGCTCCATTCACTTGCCTTGCTTTGTGAGACTTTACCATTCCCAATCGAAGTCCACATGGATAGTAATGTATGAAAAAGTTTTTTAAAAATGTAATAATCTCATAAAACTTTTGTCAACTGTTTTCATGTGTTGACCATAGCAATGTCAAAATGTTTGCTTGTGTGGACTTATATGTCATCCTATATGTCTCTGTGCAGAATTAGTCAGTTCTGCACAGTAGGTAATTTGCTGTTTTAGGATTTCATGTAGAACATAGGGGGTTATTCAGACCAGACTGCTGCTGCTGGGAGCTTTAGCACTGCCTGTGATCAGCCGTGCAGAGTGAAAACCAGCCCTGTGAAAGTCTGCAAATGGATTGTGAAAATCTTGCAGATCAGTGGCCAGCTGCAAATCCATACTCAACTCACTCACCATCTAATGATTTTGCCAGTGTGTGCAGTCTGTGTATAACCCAGAACCTACTCTCGCTGTATGACAGAAACAGGCTAATCGGGACCAGAGCTGACACCACACGCCCTCCCTGCAAATGCCTGGGCACACTTGCGTTTTCCCTGAATAAATAGTTCCTGGTGTCAACTTTAGATGCAAGATTTGTGAACTAGTCTTAATTTTTTAAGGCGGCAATAGGGGCCGGTTTTACTCCTTGTCAGTCTTAAGCTCAGCAAAAAATGACTTATTCATTTGTTTGTAAAAATAATAAACAGAAATTCAAGAAACAATGCCCCCACCTGCTTACCAGCTTGTTCTCTCTTCCCTATAACATTGTATAATACCCCTTTCATACAGTACCTGCAACCTGGCAATTACCTAGCATCATTTTGCCGCATGCATTCTGAACCCCTTTCACACCAAGCGGCAAATTACCCGGTAATTTGCTGAACAACACAGGTATTTCTTTGGTGTGAAAGGGTCAACCTGGGTCTTAAATCCCGGGTCGCTGACCCTGGAGAAGAGTAGTGTAGGTGACATGGGATTTACAACCCAAATTGACCCTTTCACACCAAAGAAATATCAGTGTAAAGGGGCCTACACACCTAGTCATGCAGAAGCGTTCTGAATGATGATAGATCGCTCAGAACGCTTGAGCATAATCGCTCAGCACAAGTGATCTGTCAGAGGCAATGTTCTCACCGGAAACCATGCTGCATATTAATCGCCAGATGACAACGATGCTATCACCCCTACACACAGTGCGATGTAGGGGCATTTTCTAAGCGAACTAGTGAGATCACATAGAAAATGCCTTTATATTGCTACGTGTGTAGGCCGCATTATTCAGCAAATTACCGGATTGAAATTTTGGTACTTGTTTCCTAGCACGGCCACACCGATTTACATCGGGGTGGTCGTGTCGGAAAAATCGGGTCGATCGCATCGCATGCGATTTGGTCGCATGCGATGCGATCGACGCGACCGACCGATTTTGATTGGACCCAATTTTTTCATTGAATGAAATGTAAATCGGGTCCCTGGGACCCGATTTTACATTGGATTCATTGTAAAATATTCCCAACCCCCCCAAATTTAACGTCGTAAACCCCACCCCACGATAGACGGCAACCCGAAGCGTGGCGAGCGCAGCGAGCCCGCGAGGGGACGCGTATACCTGTGAAGTTATACGCGTCCCCGCGCGGGGCTCGCTGCGCTCGCCACGCTTCGGGCTCGGTGGCTCGCTACGCTCGCCACACTATTCTATTCTCAACTCCACGCCGACGTGGATAGTAGGGGAATGAAAATGTCGGAGGATGCGCACCGCCGCCCCTCGCGGGCTCGCTGCGCTCGCCACGCTTCGGGTTGGCGTCTATCGTGGGGTGACAACGGGGACATCTATAATGTGAAATGGGTCATATTGGCCCATTTCACATTTTTCACATTTTCTCACGATTTCAATGTTAAAAAATATTTTAACATTGAAGCCTATGGAAAAATCGGGGGCATCGCGTCGGGACCAATGTTAATGGTCCCGACCGACGCGATGCCCCCGATATTTTACCTTTCCCGACACGATTTCAATGTTAAAATATTTTTTAACATTGAAGCCTATGGGGAAATCGGGGGCATCGCGTCGGTCGCGCCGGGACCATTGTTAATGGTCCCGACCGACGCGATGCCCCCGATATTTTGTCTTAGCCGGCCAAATGGACCTGATTTCAAAGGAAATCGGGTCCATCGCGTTAATCGTGTACCTTAACTAGGTACAAGTACCGAAATTTTTAACCCGGTAATTTGCTGCTCGGTGTGAAAGAAGAGGTATAAGTCACTTACAGCAGGCATCCCCTTCCTATAGATTTCCCTATGCAGCCTCTCACATAAAACATATTCATTTTTTTGTCACTTTCTCAGCCAGAACTTGAATTAGCTGCCAGGACTCTTGTCCAGTGCACTCCTTGGCCACTCCAGCATAATCACACTCTTTGTTGGCTGACGAGTTACAGGTTACACCCCCTGCCATCCCGAGCACATCCCGCACAATACCCCCCCGCCGGCTGATTCCAATCAAATGGATTATGGACCATCACTTGCCACTGCACCATCTCCAGCACATCCCACACACCCAGTGCCAGATTAGTTACTCATGGGCATGGAGCTGAAATTTAGGGAAGGCCTATTGTGTGCCGTTAGAGGTAGTGTAATCAGTACCGTAATGGTGACATTCAGTACTACAAATATCACGGCACTACCTTCCCACTCTATGGGCCTTATTTTGGTTCACTCTTTCTGACAAAATCCTTCTTAGATGGACAAAACCATGTGCACTGCAGGGGGGCAGATGTAAAATGTGCAGAGAGAATTAGATTTGGGTGAGTTATTTTGTTTCTGTGAAGGGAAAATACTGGCTGCTTTATTTTTACACTGCAATATAGATCTCACTTTGAAGTAAAACCCCACCCAAATCTAATTCTCTCTGCACAAGTTACATCTGCACCACCTTCAGTGCACAAGGTTTTGTCCATCTAAGAAGGATTTTGTCAGAAAGAGTGAACTAAAATAAGGCCCTATATCACATTCCCACACTGCATTCCTTCATATTTACCTCCCCACACTACATCACTATGCTACCTGTTCACACTACATCTCCACACAATACCTCCCCAAATTCCTACCAACACTACATTATATCATTATATTACATACATGCACTATATCACTACGCTACCTCCAAATTCTTTGAACTGTATCCAGCTAATAAGTCCATGCACAAGGTGAGAGGCAGCACAGGTGGGGGAGGGGGGGGGGGGGTCAATAAAACACATGGTAAGGGAGAGGCACAAAGGGGTGAGGAGCCGGGCACTCAGCGGTGAGGGAAAGGAGACAGGCACACAGAGATGAGGTTAATAGGCAGAGGGATGAGGTGGCAGGGAAAAAATGGCAAGGGTAAGTGAGTGTACAGGTACACAAGGATGAGGGTAAGAGGCAACAGAGAGGTGAGGTGGCACTGGCAGGAACATGGAGATGAGAGAAAGGGAGCAGGCATAAAGGGGTCAGGGTAAGGGGGCAGCAGATTGATAAGGTGGCAGACACACAGGGTAAGGGGGCGGGAACACAGGGGTCAGGGTAAAGGGGCAGCAGAGTGCTGCCCGGTCTGCTGACTAGCCACACGGGCAGCCGCTCAGCTCCCACTCCCCGCGCTAGCTCCTTACACACTGTCCAGC
The DNA here is from genome assembly GCF_055691185.1 of Crinia signifera. Taxonomy (NCBI): domain Eukaryota; kingdom Metazoa; phylum Chordata; class Amphibia; order Anura; family Myobatrachidae; genus Crinia; species Crinia signifera. The sequence continues at coordinate 133,650,467 of NC_139222.1, read as the reverse complement.
CCAGCTTGTATGAAAAAAAAAAAGACATGTGGCTGCGGCGGCGGCACCCCTGTGACAGCGCCGCGGCACCCCAGGAAGCCGCGGCGCACAGTTTGGGAACCACTGCTTTAGACAATTTATGCTGTAGGTTTGTATCATCTACACTTCTGAACCATCTGTATACTCTGATGGGAAACAGTTAAAAGGTCTATTGCAATGGTTCCCAAACTGTGTGCTTGGGATGTTGGTCAAGAACCAATTCAAATTATTTATGGTTAATGTAACAGGCACAATTGGCTGGTGGCCATCAATTATAACATTTGGGGACAAATATAAGCACATCCTGTCCTATAAACACAATTTACTTAATTTAATATTTGTTTTTTCATTTCTCAATATGGCCTAGGGGTGCCTTGAAAAAATGTGATGCTCTAGGGTGCTGTGATTCCAAAAAGTTTGGAATACACTGGTTTACTGTGTTTAGATAAACAGTCAACACCAAAAGGTCAACATGCAATAAGTCAACACTGACAAAAGATTGACACAACCAAAAGGTGTATTTTATTTAATTTTTTCATTCTTTACCATCCATGTGGACTACAGTTGGGAATGATAAAGTGTGCCGAGCGAAGCGGAGCGAGGAACCAGGCCTAAAGCATAGCATTTACCTGTGTAAAAAAATTGCGGCGCCGGCGTCCCTGCAGTGCTGGAGCAGGCAGGGGTGTCCGTGCCGCGGGGGAACCTGCGGCGCTGTCATTGTGTATAACGCTGGCGGCGGCCGGCGGGGTCCCTGCAGTGAATAGAAAATAACTAGCGCTTCTCGCGCCGCCGCGCGCATAGCACTAGTTATTTTCTATTCACTGCAGGGACCACGCCGGCCGCCGCTAGCTTTATACACAATGACAGCGCCGCAGGTTCCCCGCGGCACGGACACCCCTGCCCACTCCAGCACTGCAGGGACGCCGGCACCGCAAGTTTTTTACACAGTTCGCTAACCCTCCATGCTGGGGGTGAGGGGCGAACTGCCGCCCTCCAGGTGCCGGTGCCCTAGGCAAATGCCTAGAGCTGCCTAGTGGTGGTGCCGGCCCTGATTACAGTATGCCATATTCAAGCTGTTCTGCGATTGAGCCAAGTATTTCTGAGCTTGAGCCCTCTGCCTGCTACCGCAGCACTAATTCATAGGAAGTTGCCAATGTGGAGATAGCCTACACCAGACCTGGCCAACCTGTGGCTCTCCAGCTGTTGTTAAACTAAAAGTCCCAGCATGCAAGAAACTTTAAAAAATCAGGCATAAATAATAACAGAAAATTATTTGTAGAAACACAGTAACCACTTAATTATCTGAAAAAGCAGCTCCCATGGTTATGGATCGTTTGGTCAACCATAACTAGATTGAGAGTCATTAGGTCGACACCGTTGGGTCAACATACAGCTAGGTTGACAGGGGTCTGGGTCGACATGGGTGAAGGTCAATAGGGGTCTAGGTTGACAATGGACTAGGTCGACAGGGGTCTAGATCGACACATATGTTAGGTCAACATGGGTTAAGTTGACAGTCAAAAGGTCGACATGTGCTTTTTTGGCTTTTTTTACCGAATGTCAACACAGTCGACATCGACATGGACACAATCCCTTCGCTCCCCTCGCAATGCTTTGGGCATGGTGCCTCACTATGCTCTGCAAACTATATTATTCTCCCACCACGTCCTAGTGGATGGTAGGGCATGAAATACTACCTGTCGTCACATGTCGGCTCAAAAAGAAGTCAATAAACCCATGTTGACCTTTTGACTGTCGACCTAACCCATGTCGATCTAACACATGTGTCATCCTAGATCCCTGACAACCTTCACCCATGTCGACCTAGACCCCTGTTGACCTATCTTTATGTCAACCCAATGGTGTTGACCTAATGACTGTAGACCTAGTTGGGGTTGACAATTCGACTGTATCCCGCTCCCACATGGTGCTCAGAATCATAGATAAAAAAAATCTAAGTTATTTTTAGAACATAAATGAGAATTATAGCACATGTAATATAGAATGGTCTAGTCATAAAATAACATAAAACCACATGCTGGTCAATTCTGCAACTCTGGTGTGTAGAAATGTATATACTCCGCTCTTAATTAATTTAAAGTCACATTGTCCAAAAATGAGTGTTCAAGAGAAACGCCTCCAGTACTGCAATAGATCTCCACTTTGTACCACAGTAAGGACATATTGGAGAACAGAATAAAGGTGCTCCTCAGGATAAAATAAATGCCCTATGAGGTTTCCTTGATGTTGTACGGAAGGGTATCCCCACACAATGGTATATTATGCTGGCACCAATGTTTTAGACAGTTAGTAGTGCACAATTACTTTGGGCTCGCAACTGCAGCTGGTCGTTCCCATCAACTTGATGATCAAGGGTAGTGATGTTGTGATGTCTTGACCGGTAATCTGTAACCAAGTCCCGGCTGAATGCGTCTTGCACAGACAGGGAATGTAGACACCATCTGACTGCTCAGTCCCAGGCTGGGGGATGTGTGTGTAACAGGGGGCACCGGCTGTCGATAGGATACTGATCTCCGGGAGACTGCACTTCAGTCAATGCTTTGGCGAGAAAGTGCCAGCTGGAAAACTCTAATCCATTCCCCCTATTTCCCTATGTTGAATGTAATTAAAACTAAAGGCAAATCATAGAATAGTTTTTCCAATGATCTCTCATTCTAAATATATATATATATATTTTTTTTTTATGTACTTAATCGACTGCATATGTTTCCTACTACTGATATCACATCCAGGAGGATTAGAGGTCTATGAAATACCCTTGGATGAGCTATCAAATGAAAGCAGAATTCGCACTTATACTTTAAATTTCTCCCATAGAATTATTATTATTCCTTAATGCGATACCTCTCAACTTTCATATGACGGTGATTGGGACGCCCGTGTGGCTCTGCTGCGGGTGTTTCCAAAAATGAGGCGTGGCCTATGTCGGAGGGTGTGTGGCCTCATGCATGCTGCAGCCCCACTTTCCATCATTATGGGGGCATGGCCAGCTATGTGTAAGCTGCTGGCCATGCCTGTTACCCCTTTGGTTCAGGGAATAGATCTGTGCAGATGCTCACAGGACAGTTGGGTGGTATATTTAATGTCTTTGATAGCAGGAGCTATTCCCCATTACCACCATCTCTGCAACCCAGCTTGAACCACACTGGTTGAAAATTGATTGGACCACCACCATCCTTCTGGACAGTCTTATTGCATCAGCCTGCTTCACCATCTAACCACCATGCATTCGTAAGGATTTCCAGCCTTCAGTAACCTTGCCAGGACTCATTTCTTCTCCTCCAGTGGTCAAGGTAGTTGGTAATTACTTTGCATTACTTTGACTGCCATTAAAGAACTTTGCTTCTATGAACTCTTTGGTAAAACCAGAACTATAGGAACAAGCTTACCAGTCATTATTGCTTTGGCTAATGGGTACATATTGGGCCTTATTCTGGTTGGAGCGGCCGGGCCGTACGCGGACGTCCCGGGATTTTTAATGATCTGCGCATGCGTACATTCGCTAATGCGCAGGCGCGAACACTCCACAACGCTTACGGACGGGTCTCTACGTGCGAAAAAACCTATACGCGAGTGTACGGGCATTGGGGGCGGCATAGGGGCGTGATGAGGGGAGCGGCCGAAATAATGAGGGAAAATGGGCGTAAATATGGGCGTACACGGGGGTGTGCACCAAAAATGAGCGGTGCTACTACCGCACGATCGACTACAGCACCATTCATTTTGGACACAAAACAGGCGGCCGCCAACCGCCATCTCAAACCACCCCTACAGATACCGCATGCCAGCGTGCGCCTGGGTTTGCTAATTTACGCTGCTTACTACCAAACACATACACCTGAATGTAATAACCAATGCTGCAGTCTATTAAGTACAAACCATGATTTCACTACCTGCAAGCCACACACAGCACTCAAACACATTGGAAGCTTATCTTTCTATACTTCTCGACATTTAAAGGTTTGTTTAATTTAAGGTAAGAATCTTTTTAAGACCTGCTTATATATGCTAAGGTAGGTATTTGTTAAACAGTTATACACATTCACTACGTGCTTTCATAGACTTTACACAGTAGCACACTCAATCTACACAAGTCGACATGTGTCAACGTGTTCACTCTAATACAAACATAGGTTTTGTATTTATGATACAGTAACATAAACCACATCTAACACCTACAAAGGATGTTTCAGCAATGTTTTAAGCCCATGGGCACTATTTTGCCCATTAATTAATTCAATCAATTAATTAATTTTCATAATTATAGTTGAAAGGCAAGATTTGCAGGTCCATATATGTGAAGGGTATGCCAGCGTACACGGACGTACGCTCACTCTCACGAGCGGTGACATAAGCGGAGTTTTCTATTGAAAACAATAGGGACCCGTCCGTGCAAGCTGGCGTACGCTCAGATTTCCGCAAGAAGTCGGCGGGAAGACGGACGAGAGACGTCCGTAAACGGTGGCGTACGCTCAGTTGTACGCCAGTTGTCGGAGTGTAAGGGCTGGCCCGTCCGTGTATGTTGGCGTACGCTCAATTGTACGCCACTCCCCTTTGACGTTGTTTCTGGCCGTACGTATGCGGCTGAGTTGTGGGTGGACTTAACCCCAACGGCCGCGTGCGGCTAGCGTACGTTAATAGCGAACGTACGCACGTTTGGCCGCTACGATCAGAATAACCCCCATTGTGCTTATGCTGTTTTTAGACTATTAAAATGTTATTTCTGTACAGACAATACCACTGTTAATTTATTATATTATTACATTATTTATATATCATTGAGTGCTGCCATTCTTTTGTTTTTGTTTGTTCTTCTCTTGGGGCCTGACTTTCCTTTGCCCTGAGCAGCCGCTAAATGGAGCTGAAGGCTGTTTAAGCTTGAGGCAATATAAGAGCCCTGACTTAGGGTCAGCAAAAGTTCAGGCAGTGAAAAAACTCTGCTAGGTTTTTCTGCCTAGTGATAAGGTGGGCAGAAGTAGTTAGCCTATCAGGGGTTAAGGGGAAGGGTACATGTTAGCACTACTTAAGCTCTAGGGACCATGTGACCTCCACCTTCTTACCTTTGGAAGTGCTGGTATCCTGTGGGCTCCTGCGCAGATCTGGTAAGTGGATTCATTTCTTGTCACCTTAAGCATTAGAATGCCTAGGCCTAGACGCTCTGCTCCCCCTCCCCGCCGGCTGGTGGACGCTGCCAGGCCCCTTGGGGGGTACAGGCGGCCCAGGGTGACAGTAGTGGGTGCAGAGGTCAGGGCTGAGGCTTTGCCTGCCCCCCCTGTGAGCCAGGTTGATAGTGTTGTTTTGGTGGCTTCTCCCGCTCCCCCCTCTCCCGCTCCGGCGCTGACCGGGGTGTTGGGGTCGGGCAGGGAGCAGGCCGGGAGCCTGGAGAGCGCCCGGCCGGAGGTGGCAGTGGCTGGTGGGTCGGGGAAGTCGGCTTCCCCGGCGGGGAGCCTTGCGGTAGTGGAAGGGCAGGACGCGACGCTGGCTAGCGCGCGCCCTGCTTCGGAGTCGGGTGACGCGGCGGGGTCACAGGCTGGTGTGTTGGGTATGCCGGCTCCCCCGGCGGGGAGCGTTCCGGCATCTGAGGGGCAGGGCGCGGCGCTGGCTAGCGCGCGCTCTGCTCTGACGGCGGGTGACGCGGCAATGACGATGCCGGCGCCACCCGCTGACGGGGTAACCGGACACGGAGCGCAGGCCTCGGCTCTGGTGAGCGCGAGGCCTGGCGCTCACACTGGGGCGGGTGCTGGGCTTACTGCGCAGGCCTCGGCTCTAGCGAGCGCGAGGCCTGGGGCTGAGCTTCAGGCGTCGGGGTGTCCCTCTGTGCCGGGGGAGGCTCGGGGGTCCCCGGCGCTGCAGTGTCACAGTTTGGAGCAGGGGGCTGGGGGAGGTGCGCTGTCTTCCCTTGCGGGGAGCAGCGGTGTGCTGCGGGTGAGCTCCGCTTGGGGAAATGAGCAGGTTGGGGAGGCTGGGGCTGTCGAAAGGAGGGGGATGGCTGTGGATGGCCAGGCAGTTTCAGGGCTGCCTGGAACAAACGTTAGCGATGCAGGGCTAAACGGGGCTGGGTGTCCCATAAGCGTTGGACCTGCACTAGGGGGTCTGAGTACTCTCAGACCTCAGTATATGGTGGGGATGGGGGGTAGTGGTTTGGCTCCCCCCAATTCTGGGGCTAGGCAGGGTTTTTTTGCTGAACCTGGGTCTAGTCCTATGGGTTACAATCCCATGACAGGGCAAGGGGGTGGTGCACCAGCGCCACCTACAGGTGCAGGGGTGGTAGGAAATGTTTTTATGCTAATAGCTTCGTGGCCACTTCTGTGCAAATGCAGGGTTCGGCATCAAGTTGTTACCCGGGGTTTCCCTCAGTGGGTGGGATTATGTCCTCAGCAGCCTGGCAAGGGGCTCATTCCCTTTCAATTCCTCAGGGCCCCCCTATGTCGGGCTGGCAAGGGCAGTGGGAAAAAGGCCGATGGAATAGGGGAGAATGCTTTTAGAAATTTTCACCAGTGGCTGAAAGGGTTTTTAGTTTTTGCAGCCTGTTATGCTGAAACGAGGGTGGCTGAATACCCCAATCTTATAAAATATTTGTTTTTGGTACACGAGATGTATTTGAAGACAAAGGGGTACTCCTGGCGGGAGTATGATGAAAAGTTTCGTCGCAAGCAGGACGGGAATGGGGTGTTGCCCATGGGGTTTAAGGATGTTGAGGTCTGGTTGGAGGTCACCCAGCAGACCAGGCCTTTGGGTGAAGCTTCGGGGAAAAAGGTGGCGGTGACGCCAGCTCAATCCCCCAAGGTAGCGGGCAAGGGCAAGTGTTTTGCGTATAATGAGGGAAAATGCAACAGGGGGGCGAATTGTCGTTTTCGCCACTCCTGCAGAGTGTGCGGGTCCAATCACCCAGCAAAGGATTGCACCGCAGCCCCATCTTCCAAGGCAGGTGATGCCAGTGATGCCACTGGAAGTCACAAGTAAGGCCCCTTCGCCTATAGTGGTGGCTGAGTTAGGCAGGTGGCTTAAGAGCTCCCCAGATCGTGAGGCTGCCAGTTTCTTGTTGAATGGTTTTCGCTCGGGTTTTCAGTTGCCGATCGAAGGTTCTGTGCTTGTTGTTTCGGTTAGGAACTTAAAATCGGCCAGGGATTTTCCTCTCATTGTCCGCCAGAAAGTGGACGCGGAAATAGCGCTAGGGCGTATGTGCGGTCCATATGCGGTACCGCCAATACAGGGTTTATGCATTTCTCCGGTAGGTGTTGTACCCAAGAGTACCCCGGGTAAGTTCAGGTTGATCCAACACCTATCTCACCCCCACGGTGGGTCAGTTAATGATGCTATACCGGAAGAACTGTGAAGGGTTAGGTACCAGCTGTTTGAGGAGGCCTTGCAGTTAGTGAGAGGCTGTGGCCGTAATGCGTTGTTAGCAAAGGTAGATGTTGAAGCCGCGTTTAGGTTGTTACCAATACACCCGGATTCCTTGCGGTTCCTGGGTTTCAAGTTAGGTAGCGAGTTTTTTGTGGATAGATGTCTACCTATGGGGTGCTCGGTTTCTTGTGCGTATTTTGAGAGGTTTAGTTGTTTTTTGCATTGGTGCATTCAGTCGGCTTCAGGGCATCAGGGTATTGCTCACTACCTTGATGATTTCCTTTTTGTGGGTCAGGGCGGGAGCAAAGTTTGCGAGAAGTTATTGGAGGTTACTGAGAGGGTTTTTGGAGCGTTAGGGGTTCCCATAGCGGAAGGGAAAACAGAGGGTCCAACCCATTGCCTCAGTTATCTGGGAATCGAAATTGATTCCCAGGCGGGATGCTGCCGTCTCCCGGCGGACAAGGTTCAGAAGCTGTTGGGACTCATTGAAGACTGCCTGGGTAAGCGGAAAGTGCGGTTAAAACAGGTACAGTCCTTATTGGGATCTTTCAACTTTGCGTGCAGGATCATACCCATGGGTCGTGTTTTTTGTCGCAAATTGGAACGGGCAACAGCTGGTGTTGCACGGCTCCATCATTCGGTTTACCTTTCCAGGGAAATCAGGGAGGATTTAAAGGTTTGGTCTTCGTTTTTGGTTTCTTTTAACAGGGTAGTTTTGTGGCCTGCCCCTCCTTGCTACAACAGTGCGTTGCAGTTGTTTACGGATGCGTCGGGTAGTTGTGGGTTTGGAGCTTTTTTCAGGTTGGAGTGGTGTGTTTCGGGCTGGCCAAAGTCCTGGGTGGATAGGGGCTTTACTAGGAACCTGTTGTTATTGGAATTGTTTCCTATTGTGGTGTCTCTGGTGTTGTGGGCCCGCGATTTGGCTGATAGGCAGGTAGTTTTTAGGTGCGACAACATGGGGGTAGTGCACGCGATCAATAATCAGAGGAGTTCATGCCCGTTCACCTTGCGGCTGCTCAGGCATCTAGTATTGCAGTGTTTGCGTTTTAATATTAATTTTTCTGCCAGTCATGTGCCGGGCATAGATAATAACATTGCGGATGCATTGTCCCGTTTCCAATGGGAGAGGTTCCGGGAATTGGTACCCGGGGCGTCTCCAGTGGGTTTGACATGCCCGCCTTATGTCTGGCAGATCATCGAACCGGGTTAGTGGGGCTGGCCAGAAACGCTCTGGCTCCTTCCACACAAAGGGCATATGATGCAGCATCGAGGGATTGGCAGGCCTTCCTGGGTAGGTATGGTCGGGAAGGTGAGTCCATGGAAGACAGGTTGGGTGTTTTTGTGTGGGAGCACTACGAGGCGGGTAGGGCTAAAGGGGCCATGTCGATTGCCCTTGCGGGCATAGCCTTTCATTCTAGGCTGCGGGGTCAGGAGGACCCCACTCGGTCCTTTGTGTTGGCTAAGGCCATGAAAGGGTGGGCCAGGGCCAACCCGGCACCAAAGGACGCAAGGCGTCCCATTGATTTGGCACTGCTGAAAGATCTGGTTAAGGTATTAGCGGATGTTGGGGAATCTCCATTTGAGGTGCTGCTTTTTAGGACCGCTTTTGTGTTTGCATTTTTCGGGGCATTTAGAGTAAGCGAATTGGTGGCTAAGAACAAAGCGGGCAAAGAGGCAGGTTTGCAGGTGGGCAACGTCCAAATAGGTAGTGGCAGCGTGTTATGCAGGTTGGTTAAGTCCAAAACAGATCAACTGGGGAAGGGGCGTTGGGTCACATTGCAGGCGCAAAGCGTTAAGGATATCTGCCCGCTCAGCTTGGCGCAAGCTTATTTAGGAATCCGCCCTGCGGGGATTCAAGGGCAGTTTTTGTTGCATGCAGATGGGAGTTCAATGTCAAAGTTTCAATTTGCTGCAGTTTTAAAGCAGTGTTTAGAGGTGCTGGGACTAAGGCCCCAGGAGTATGGGACCCATTCCTTTCGGATTGGGTCGGCTACACAGTCGGCGGCGTCCGGATCGTCGGTAAGTGAGATCCGGGCGCTAGGCCGGTGGAAGTCAAATGCATACAAGTCTTATGTTCGTTTAGATAAGTTGTAGATGCGCCTGTTGCGCCAACCCTAAAACGAAGTTTACTGTCGGTTTTGGAACGGCAGCGTTCCGGAATCGATGGTGTGAAGGTTGCTTTTACTTTTTCCTCCACGGGGGCCTTAATTCAATTGGCAAAACTGGTCCACGGGAGGTTTTTTAAGTTTTCTCCTTCACATGGGTTGATTATGTATCAAGTTGTGTTTTCAAGATTAAGATACTAATGTTAGGGAATCTCCTTATTTTTTCAGTTCCAACGGATTCATCAGGACAAATATGGCTCATCGGCCATTCTTTTATTTATTGGGCCGGTAGGCATCCAATGGCGAGAAGGTCACATGATTATCTTGGTGATAGGCAGGTCAGGTGGATAGGAGTCCGGGGTCTGCGTTGGGTCGAGTTCCTGAAAGTGCTCATGAGGCATGAGAGGAACTGGGGCAGGCCTGAGTGGCTGGTCATTCATCTCGGTGGTAATGATCTGGGTATTACTTGATTCTAAGCATCAAGTCGGATCTGGTAGCGTTGAGGGCACACTGGCCTAATGTTAAGGTGGTGTGGTCGGAGATAATTCCCAGGTTTCATTGGCGGGGTGCAGTTAGGATCTCCGCCATTGAAAAGGCTCGCAAGAAGGTGAACTCCGCAATAGGAGTTTTTGTGAGAGCCATGGGGGGAATTGTCGTCAAACATCCTTCACTGGTCCTGGACAGTGTGAGGTTTTATCGTGAGGATGGGGTGCATCTTTCCCCTGCGGGAAATTGCATCTTCTTGGAGGATATTTTTAGAGTTTGGGCTTGAGTATACAGGTTAATGGCTTTTCGGGTTTTTATAATGGGGATGGCGGTGGAGGTTGCCTTAAGGCAACCTTTGTTGTGGCGGAAAGTCGCTACCAGCCAGCGGTCAAAGGGGGGCATAAGCGGTCATCGTGGGACACCACCCCTTTCGTAGGACGGCGAGTGGTCCTCGCCATGCGGGTGGACAAGGGGCGTTCCCCTGCGGGACCGCCCATTTTTTGCTCTGCCAGGTTAGGGGGTGGTGAGATCCTCACGATGCAGGTTGTGCCAGTTAGGAGGCGGTGGTGAACCCCTCCTCAAGTTTAAGTCACATGTTTCAAGTTGACTGGGCTGGCGTGTGGTAGCGACTAAGAATTTTTTGCCATCCTCCATCTTTTAGTTTAACGTTAGGGACTTGATCTTTAAGATCCCAAAATTCCAAATTTAAAATTCTAGTTTAGATCAACAAGGTCTTCAATAAATAATTCCTTTGACCTTTTTAAACGTAATTCTGGTGTCTGAGTCTTTATTTTGTCTGCGTGATTTATTTGCGTCAGTCTCAATTATTTTAAGTAGAGGTTTTGTAATTATGGTTAAGTAAAGGTTAATTAAGTCATGGGCTACTTAATGGAGCTGAAGGCTGTTTAAGCTTGAGGCAATATAAGAGCCCTGACTTAGGGTCAGCAAAAGTTCAGGCAGTGAAAAAACTCTGCTAGGTTTTTCTGCCTAGTGATAAGGTGGGCAGAAGTAGTTAGCCTATCAGGGGTTAAGGGGGAGGGTACATGTTAGCACTACTTAAGCTCTAGGGACCATGTGACCTCCACCTTCTTACCTTTGGAAGCCCTCCCGCCCTCCCTATTTTAGTATCCAGCGGTGGGATGGTTATCCCTCAGAGTGCTGGTACGCTTGGTCTTTTTAAAGCATTTTTGTGGTGGCTTTTCAGCCAAAATGGCGGAAAGTCGCTACCAGCCAGCGGTCAAAGGGGGGCATAAGCGGTCATCGTGGGACACCACCCCTTTCGTAGGACGGCGAGTGGTCCTCCCCATGCGGGTGGACAAGGGGCGTTCCCCTGCGGGACCGCCCATTTTTTGTTCTGCCAGGTTAGGGGGTGGTGAGATCCTCACGATGCAGGTTGTGCCAGTTAGGAGGCGGTGGTGAACCCCTCCTCAAGTTTAAGTCACATGTTTCAAGTTGACTGGGCTGGCGTGTGGTAGCGACTAAGAATTTTTTGCCATCCTCCATCTTTTAGTTTAACGATAGGGACTTGATCTTTAAGATCCCAAAATTCCAAATTTAAAATTCTAGTTTAGATCAACAAGGTCTTCAATAAATAATTCCTTTGACCTTTTTAAACGTAATTCTGGTGTCTGAGTCTTTATTTTGTCTGCGTGATTTATTTGCGTCAGTCTCAATTATTTTAAGTAGAGGTTTTGTAATTATGGTTAAGTAAAGGTTAATTAAGTCATGGGCTACTTATAGAATTTCAACTCATTCAAGCGCCCAAATCAGTAAGTAAATTTGTGCTCTAGCCCTCGAAGCCCGACATCAATTCAGATCTAGTTTTAAATCATCCACCATCAACCAAAAATCAACAAAACTTTAAGTAAATATACCCCATTATTACTTTATGTCCCATGTGTTGAGGACATTTCTGAGATACAGCGACTTCCTTGTATTTTATTCTCACACTTTAAGGTGAATTTACTAAAGCTTCTAAAAAATGAAAAGAGGAGATGTTACCCATAGCAACCAATCACATTCTGTCTATTATTTCTAAGATTCAATAGAGAAATAATAGACAGAATCTGATTGGTTGCTATGGGCAACATCTCCTCTTTTCATTTTTTAGAAGCTTTAGGAAAAGCAATGTGGACTTAGGGGAAGGAGTAGGTTGAAATTTTGCCTAGGGTGCCTAGAAGCCTTACATCGAAAAATATTTTAGGACTAGGGAATGCATCTCTGTTAACAGGCTTAGGGCTAAGTTAGAACCCCAAACTGTGTTGCTCCTTCTATAAGGGCACCAGCCCCGACTAGTAATACACTATTAGTCCTGAGGAGCTGGTAATGGAGATTCATGTTTGTAAGTACTGTAAATCAGAAAAGCAAGCAGAAGTGCAAAACCTGGTGGGATGTGTTTAAACTGAAATCTAAATTGCAGTGTAATAATAAAGCTGTCTAACTGAAGAAGGAGCGACTATTTACCCTACACAGAAAATATATGGCAAACCCAATTGTAAATCTCTCTGCACATGAATTATCTGCCCCATCTGCAGTGCAACAAATCGGGCAATAATTACAGGTTTGTAAATATACAAGTGACTTCCCTTGAACAAAATGACTAGTCTTTTACTTATTGCCCCACGTGTTTTACGTTTTTGTAAAATCAAAAACTCACCATGTGAGTTATCAAAAACAAATACAAATCTTTCATGTCAATAATGCCTATGTAAAATCTCTTGGTATCATATATGTGCTTAAAATGTGTGCTTGCTAGATCTTCACTTTTTGCATAATCTTTACAAAATTCAGTTATAGAAAACTCGTTCTCTGTCTAAAGGTGCCCATACACTAGTAAGATTTTGCTTCAGATCTGGCTGGTTGGAACAAAAACATGGTTATGGATTAGTGACAGTTTGTCAGTTTTCCAGCATTTCCAAGCAAATGGTCAACTGTAATACATAACCAGGATTTTGTTCCAACCAGCCAGATCTGAAGATAAATCTGCCTGTGTATGTCCACCTTAAGTATTCTGATCATTGATGTGCTCCACCCTAAATTCATGCTCTAGAAACAGGACAAACAAACAAGGGTGAAAAGAGCAGAGTGATGCAATTTGATTAATAATGGTAATTGATCACAGTGCAGTGGCAATAACTTGGCAAGCAACTGTACTGTTGAAAAAAAGAACACATTCAAATTCACAAATTACACACCCTTTGAATCTCATATATAAAGAATAAAATCTGTTGAGATATCACACTTTCCACGGGAGCTGCTTTTTATCATTTGGAAAGGTTGTCATTTTGCTTAAACATCATGTCTTATTCTTATAGACAGACATCACACACAGTAGGCTCAAGCTCTGTCTCAGGAGGTTATGGTGGAGGTGCCGGTGGATATGGTGGAGGTGCTGGTGGATATGGCGGAGGTGGTTTTGGTGGGTGTGCAGTAGGTTCTGGGGCAGGATTTGGAGGGGGTGCTGGTTTTGGTGGTGGTGCTGGTGGATATGGTGGTGGTTCCGGTGGATTTGGTGCTGCTGGTGGATATGGTGGTGGTGCTGGAGGATATGGTGGTGGAGCTGGCTTTGGAGGAGATTTCGCTGGGGGTGCTGGTGGTGGTGTCCAACATGAAAGCCTTCTCTCTGTCAATGAGAAGCAAACCATGCAGAATCTTAATGACCGCTTGGCCTCTTACCTGGACAAAGTCCATGCATTGGAAAAGGCAAATGCTGACCTTGAAGCTAAGATCAAGGAATGGTATGAAAAGCAAAGACCCGGTAGTACTACAAAAGAAGGAGGAACTGACTACTCTAAATACTACACTCAGATTGAAGATCTAAAGGCCAAGGTAAGTGTCATAAATAATATTAGTTTTGTAACTGAAAAATCTGGAGGTTAAACTGCTGCTTTTTACATATTAGATGAAACAATGACATCATCAGCTTTATAACTACCTAAAACATTGAGAAACTTATAATTATTGCCAATATTAGTATACATCTTAAACTGTATGAACAAAAATTGCAAATTAACTGCATTTATAAAAATAAAAATGAATTATTATTATTGTTTTCTTGAAAAGTAATTTCATGTTCACTTTAACCCTGTGTGTGGTACAGCAGCGGGCTGTCCTGGAAAATTTCTGGCAGTAGGTGTGCACCAGTGGTGCCTCCAGCTGTGCACCACTGAAGCACCACCACTAGTGCCCACCCATCGCTCCCCCTTCTGTCCCCCCCCCCCAGCACCTCCACTCCTGCAATTGTACGCCAGAGCCTCCCTGACCCCTGCTGCTTCCCCAGCCGCCATTCACTTCACAGCAGTGACAAAGGCGGCAGGCTCAGAGTTGTTCTGGACAGCTCAGGGGGACTCGGGAGCGCTCAGAAGTTCAGGCACATGAGTTCTCCTGAGCCATTGCGAATATCTGTGACTGGCAGCTGGGGCAGCAGCGGCAGGGGAGCTCAGCCTCCAATGTAAAAATGCAAGAGCAAAGGGGGGGGGGGGGGCTCCTATGTTCTGTGGTGGGTTTTGGTGGGGCAGGACAAACCTGCCCTGATAGGTTTGTCCTGCCCCAGCAAAACCCACCACTCAAGGGGTTAAACCTGCTCTGTGCTGTAATTTCCTGTACACAGAGTGGAGCAATTTAGAACAGAACAACTATGCCCTTTACAGTTAAATAAATACCATACACATAAGAAGTTGGTTGTTGATTTAAAGTATTTTGATGACTAAATTGTAATCTCTTTACAAAAGATTGAGTTTTACAATGCTTTGTTTCTATGAAAAAAGGCAACGGTATCATATTGGAAAAACTAGTCTTGGGATACAAATTCCAATAAGAAGTCTTAAAAAACACTTGTACTGTAATTACCTTCAACCTGTTTTTATAAAATATATCTTGTTTTTCCTGGACCCTTTGTAACTTATAAAATAATCTTAGATTTTTCAATATTAAATATTTCAAGTGAATATGATATTGGGATAGATTAAATACATCTATAAATGTAACTTGTTTCCATAGATTGTAAAAGCTACTAGTGACAATGCAAGCATAGTATTGCAGATTGACAATGCCAGGCTGGCTGCTGATGACTTCAAGATGAAGTAAGTTTGATGTTGTGGATGTAAAGCTTATGGCACGGATTGTCCACTTGTGGTACATGTACAGGAAGTGTTGCACTATAACGAAGTATAAACCCTGGTGATTGGTGGGAATACAGAACACTGCAGAGAATAGTAGCAGAGGGACATCTGATATTCTAGAATTACTATTTAGTTTATCAACAAAGTCCAAATAAACAAATGACACAAACATGATGATGAACATGATGATGAAAAGCTGTGAAAAGTGAACATATGGCCTACTCATCATTCCTAAAGATTAATTTTCACCTACTTTTGTAGGTATATACCCAATGTTTCTATGGGTGCACCCACTGTTTTTGTGGGCACGCTCATGAAACACTGTGTCCGCCCCTGCCAGCCCATCCTGGAGCAAACACCCGGTGAGTGTGAAACTCGACAAAGACGTTCCTTCGGAGGTTTTTTAAATGCGCATATTGGCGCATGTGCATACCCCAGCAATCGCCTGGGGTAGTGAATTCAGCCCACACTGTGTGTGTCTGAATCCCCCATAATGTCTTTATCATAAACACAGTTATAGGAACCAGAATGATGTCTAAGCTCCATTTGTGCAATCGGTTAGACGACCTTAGTTTATCCTTAAAATGTTCATAACAGTGAGTATAAAGGGAGCTATTCCCTTTCAGCAGCCACAGTACTATGTATTACATTTTTATCTAGATATTTAAAGATACTCTTTACAAGCTTTCTAATATGTAGATGTTGTGTACTATAGCTAAAAGAACGGCCAAGATATTGGGTGGATTGTAGTGCGCATCATGGGACTTGATCAGGTCCAAGTAATCTACATTCACTACCCCATCCTCTTAGTGTCCTCAGTTCAATTAAAAGCAGGATTTACCAGGCAGGGAACATCTCCATTTTTTACACCTACATCTATTCAATAAAAGAGCCTAGTCCCCAGGTGTTAAACCCATTGATTACGCATAAAATGCTAAATCAGTGGCTATCCCTGCATGATAAACCCCTAATTGAGTTTTTTTGTAGAATTTCCCTTTCAGGTCCTGAAGTTACAAGGAAAAGCCCACCACAGGATATAACATGCAGGGTAAACCCAGATAATAATTGAATTGCCCATCAAGTCATCAATATCATCTTCCCTAACCCTCATTTAGATTAGAAAGTAATCATTTTGTTATAATGTGTTACAATGCATATGGTATGCTACAGTAATTAACATTTTATCATCCTGAATATATATATATATATATATATATATATATATATATTTAATCAAAATTTAATGAATGTAAATTAAATGCATCAGAACTCACTAGGCAGGAGGCAATGTCTATGTAGCAACTTGCCAAAGAGAAACATGATCCATATGGTAATATACACTTACCTACATCTGTTTATCCTGCCAGGTATGAGAATGAGCTGGCACTCCGCCAGAGTGTGGAGGCTGATATTAATGGCCTGCGAAAGGTCTTGGATGATCTGAACTTTTCCAAGACTGACCTGCAACACCAACTTGAAAGCCTTACAGAGGAAATTGCTAGCCTGAAGAAGAATCATGATGATGTAAGTATAAAAGACAATGCATCAATTTCCTTTGCCTTTAATATTTTGAATATGTTTTTTAATATTTCTATTGAAGTAGTATTAATAATGCAACAAGGCATTGTACATAGAAATAGACAATTCCATTAAGGCTCAATAAGTCAATACAATGCAGAAAGTAGCCAAGTGACAAGTTTAAGGAAAGTTACAACACATTCTAGGAGGCGGATCATTAGAAACATATACAATAAAATAAACCTTGCAAGAAGGAGAATATAATGTACATTTGTGTATTTAATATAATAATAATAATAATAATAATAATAATAATAATAATAACAAAATATGTATTCTATTCTGTAGGAGGTTAAAGGAACCCATGAAACAACAGTGGGCCAAGTTACTGTAGAAATGAATGCAACCCCTGGTAATGATCTGACGAAGGTTCTAAATGACATGCGGGCGCAGTACGAGGCCATGGCTGAGAAGAATCGCAAAGATGCTGAAGCGCAGTTCAACAAAATGGTAAGAGCATTGTTAGAACTTATACTCATAGGGATGTTCTAATGTTTATAGATCATGCAAATTGTGTGCTACTTAGTCCTTGCTGACATGACAGGATGTTAGATTCTGTGAAGAAAGCAAAGACTGCTGTGACTGACAGCATAAATATATGAGTGTCTGTGCTGTACAGTATTACAGATACATACTGCCTACATCTTCAATGGATACTAACTAAAACTGTATTTGTTTCTCTCAAAGAGTGAAGGTTTGAAAAAAGAAATATCAACCGCTGCGGTTCAAACCCAGAGCAGCAAGAGTGAAACGTCCGACCTGAAGAAGTCACTTCAAGCCTTAGAGATTGAGCTTCAGTCCCAGCTTGCCATGGTAAATAGCTAAAAGCAATTCTTCATTTAAAGAGCTTTCCAAAAACCTTTGTGTAACTTTCCATTTATTGGAATATACAAGTTGTCCTACGACTTTTACTGTGACTTTCCAGTTTCTTGAGACTTATCATTTATATTGCAGGCAAATTGTTATTTGCTCTGGAATAAAAAGTATTCTACTCTCAGGACACAGTTGTTTCTAATTTGCGGAGCACGCCATAAGCATTGCATTATTGGGTAATGGAAGTACTCTGCTTGATTATATAAAGACATGCAATAGCTAAAACCCAACAGACAGATGTAATAACAATAATGTAAAGTGTGTTGTAAAAGTTGTATCAAGTACAAATCATTCAGTTATGATCATCTGAAAATGGAAAATCCCTGTTTTGGTGCTGTTGGTAATGGAATAAATCCACATGGTTAAGTCTGATGCTCTCTTGTTGACAGAAAAAATCCCTAGAAGACACATTGGCACAGACAGAAGGACGTTTCTGTCAGCAGCTTGCACAGATCCAAGCTCAAATTTCTGAGTTTGAGGTTCAGGTGTCAGAGATCAAAGTAGACATAGAGTGCGTGACTGCAGAATATGAAGATCTGCTGGATGTGAAGACTAAGTTAGAGGCAGAGATCCAACAATATAGCAAGCTCATTGATGGAGAAAGGTAAGAATAATTATGGACAGTTTTGTTTTCTGCCTGATGATTTCTCATGTTCTTATACTAACTATACTCCAATTACTCCAGTGGCACTGGGTCAGGAGCAGCTTCACAACCAGGAGCAGGAGCAAGCACCCAAAAAGGGCCTGGAACCAGGGCTTAATCATAATCCAGCACAGGTAACTATTTTTATGGCTACATAAAATGTTTACATTAGAACATGTTTACATTAATTGATTGCAATACTACAGTTTGCCAAGCAATTGGAAATTAAGAACGCGACTAACAAATGAAAACTTTTACATCTATTTATCAATCAAGTGGTAGTTTATTTGTTATTGGTATATATTTGTACCATTAGCATCAATGCTTTCGAGAGTAGAATGGTACCTGGATAATGGGGCGTCATGCTTGCCCAAACTTAGGCATTGTGGTCACACCCCTTTGCCAAAAAAACTATGCAGGTTGCTGTGCTCTGCAAAGGAGGCCACTTAGTAGCTGATTCAAACTCTTACTAGACCCCTCCAACAGGCCTGGGCCCAAGAAATTACTACCCCTCCTCCTTGCCATCTCAGTGTCCTGATTTCCTCCTTGCCATCTCAGTGCCCTGATTTCCTCCACCCCATCTCATTGTCCTGATTTACTCCACCACATCTCAGTGTCCTTATTTCCTCCAGCCCATCTCAGTGCCCTGATTTCCTCCACCCCATCTCAGTGCCCTGATTTCCTCCACCACATCTCATTGTCCTGATTTACTCCACCACATCTCAGTGTCCTTATTTCCTCCAGCCCATCTCAGTGCCCTGATTTCCTCCACCCCATCTCAGTGCCCTGATTTCCTCCACCACATCTCAGTGTCCTTATTTCCTCCATATTTACATATTTCCTTATTTACTTACCTCTATTACCCTTCATCTGTTTCTGAATGCCATTTCTACCTGTATCACAGCCTGAAATTACAGATGGTAGATAATGTTATTTCAGTTATGAAGTGTATATATTTGGTTGACACATTTTATTATGATTCTTATTTATTCTTATTTAGGTTTGTTAGGGGGAATTCACATTAATGATATTGTTTTTATCTCCTTTAAGGAACCAAAAAGATTTGGCTAGTGATGAAAGTGGTTGAAATGATTGCCAACAGAGAAGTTGTACAAATATTGTTGAGAAATATTAATGCCATCACTATTGCCACCAGAAAAACTGTCTACTCAAGCAAAATGGAAACCATGTGGATTCACTTACAAATCTTTTGGAGCTATTTTCTTCTTCTTCTTCTTCTATGAGACTATCTCAGACTGGAGAGTAAATACATTATGCAGATCAAATGATACCTATGCATGCTTTCACATCTCAATAGAACCATTGTTATACATTCTGTAATCCTGTTACTCTATGTAGCTGACTACCATACTGTATATGTCACTGTCTGAAAGGTCTGCAGCTCCCATGATGTTGCATCCTGTGTCTCTCCATTATTATGGGCACCTTCAGCATACTTATATTGCTTTGCACAATTTGCTAAATAAACGCTTTTCTTATGCAAGTTACACCTGGTGATTGGTCACTTTGTTATTATTATTATTATTATTATTATTATTATTATTATTATTATTATTATTATTACTATTAATAGCATTATTGTTATTATTATTGTTATTATTAGCATTATCCTTTATTTATTTGGTACCACGAGGGCTCCAAAGCACCTTACATAAACAGACACAGTATGAACAAAACCAGAACAAACAATAATTTACAATTAGAGATGTGCACCAGAAACTTTTCGTATATTGTGTTTTGGTTTTGTATCTGGATCTCCTGTCATGTTTTGGATCTGGATTGATTTTGTCAAAACCACCCTTTCAGGATTTTGTTTTGGATCTGCTAAGTGACACAAGGTGGTGGCACAAACCAATGGCACATCTAAACTGCAGAGGCAAACTAGTCCCCAAAGAGCACATAATGCAAAGAAAAGAGGTGCAAGATAAAGTTGTCCTTCTGCCCTCCCACCCTCCCACCCATCCTTATGCTGTATAAAGAGGACATGCACACTTTAACAAACCAATCATTTCAGTGACAGGGTATACCACATGACTGTGACTGAAAGTTTTGGTTTGTTTGGGCCCCACAAAAAAGACGCAATTCATTTATCTCTCCTTGCACAAACTGACCCTACAGAGGCAAGATAAATAGAACATAATAGAATTCCTTTATTCGTCTCATATTTGAGAAATTTGCAATTGTTAGAGCAAGGTTCAAAGTACAGATAAGAGTAAAATAGCATAATAAGAACACACATGATAAGTAGTCCAAACAATATAAATCTAGAATCTAAGAACATGAAGGTCTACTACAGACCATGACAATTGTACATTCTAATCTCAGCAGGAAGAAAATAACTGTGGTATCTCTCCTTTGAGGATCGAGGGTAAAGCAGCCTATCACTGAAAGAGCTACACAGTTCCGGCAAAATATTCTGGAGTGGGTGTGATGCATTATCCAATAAGGATGTTATCTTACTAATCATTCTCCTCTCTCCCACTATCTCTACAGCAGTGATTTTCAACCATTTTACCTTGCGGCACACATAAGATTTTGAAATTGCCAAGGCACACCATGAGATCCCCACAGGAAAAAACACATAAGCCCCCACAGGAAAAAACAAAACACAAAACTTTTGGCCTCCATATAAAAAACAATCACACTGGTCCCCACAGGTAACAAAACTAAAATACACTGGCCCTTTACATGAAAAGAAGAGACCAGTAAATAACAATTGAACTGGTGGTGGCTGTAAACTGGTTTAGGCTGGAGGATAAAAACCAGCGCTTTTCCCCGTCAACCCAAAATTGTTGTTAAATCCACTAATAGGGTTGAATTATTGTATACCAATATATGAAGAGAGAAATTTAAAACATAACTAGTCTAGAGGGAATCTCCCTTACATATACGGTTCAGGCAGCGTGAAAGGGAGATGCCAATTCCCAATGTAGAAACAAAGTAAGGAAAGTATATGGATACGCGCGCTAGAAACAATGTAAAAATAAAAAGTTTAGGAATTTATTAAACAAATATATTTCACTGGCCAGTGATACTAAACAGTATTAAAAACAGATATAATATTAATAACTGATTGGTTCTTTAGTAAAAACAGCCTTTAGCTAGTTAATATACACTCTCCTAGGATGAGAGAAATTTTTTTTATTTAATGTCCGCTGTCTGGCCAGACACAGTTTAAAACAAGAAGAGGACGGATCCCAGTTTTATGTGGCTGCTGACTGACCAGATACTGTTAGTGTAGTGGTGGGTTGTAATATTGCAGTACTTGCTTTTTTGCAGGCAGGTTAGGGATCGTATTCTGGAGCTCCAGAAAGGGATGGTGAGAGTAGCATACATATGACGCGTTTCTCCGCCTCCTGTAAGGTGTCAGCGGCTTCACCAGATTAGGTGTCAGCGGCTTCATCAGATGAAGCCACTGACACCTTACAGGAGGCGGAGAAACGCGTCATATGACTGTATGCTACTCTCACCATCCCTTTCTGGAGCTCCAGAATACGATCCCTAACCTGCCTGCAAAAAAGCAAGTACTGCAATATTACAACCAAGCACTACACTAACAGTAGCTGGTCAGTCAGCAGCCACATAAAACTGGGATCCGTCCTCTTCTTGCTTTAAACTGTGTCTGGCCAGACAGCGGACATTAAATACATTTTTTTCTCTCATCCTAGGAGAGTGTATATTAACAAGCTAAAGGCTTTTATATCTGTTTTTAATATTGTTTAGTATCACTGGCCAGTGAAATATATTTGTTTAATAAATTCCTAACTTTTTATTTTTACATTTTTTTCTAGCACGTGTATCCATATACTTTCCAAACTGGTTTAGGCATCTCTATATCTGGGGGCACACTTGAGAGAAGCTCAAGGCACACTAGTGTGCCACGGCAAAGTGGTTGAAAAAAACTGCTCTACAGAATCCAAAGGTATTCCTAAAACAGAACTGGCCTTCCTTACTAGTCTTTTTAGTCTCTTATTGTTGGCAATAGAAACACTGCTGCCCCAGCAGACCACTCCATAGAATATGGCCGATGCCACTACACAGTTGAAGAAGGTCTTCAGGAGCGCTCCCTGCACTCCAAAGGACTTCAGTCTTCTCAGCAGATAAAGTCTACTGCTCTGCCCCTTCCTATACAGAGCAGCAGAGTTATCGGACTAGTCCAGTTTATTGTTCAGGTGAAAACCGAGATACTTGTAAGCTGTTACGATGTCAATATCCATGGTACTTGTGACTAGTCTGGGCGCCCGATTTTCTTCATAGCACCTAAAAATAGCGTCAAATCGCATCGCTTACAATCAGATTGCATGCAATGCGATTTGCCACGATTTTAAAATGTGAAGGCACCCAGATGCCTGTTTCATATGTGAAATGGCCCCCCAGACCCCATTTTTAATTGTATACCCACCCTGATGGCTAAATGCCCCCCATTGTTAACGCCACCCCACTATCAACGCCAACCCGAAGCGTGGCGAGCGCAGCGAGCCCGCGACGGGCGGCGGTAAGCGTCCTCCGACCTTTTCATACCCCCACTATCCACGTCGGCGTGGAGTTGATTTTATATAGTGTGGCGAGCGCAGTACAATAGCATACAATGCAATGCGATTTTCTCTTCAAGGGAATTTCAAGGGAAATTTCGTCAAATCACATCAAATCGCATGCTTAGGGTACTGGCATACAATTTCAACATCGGGCGCCCAGATAAGTCACAAGTACCATATCCATTTCCTGAATCCTCACCGGTGTTGGGAGAGTTTGCTGCTGACGTTTCCTGAAATCAACTACCAACTCCCTAGTCTTTCTCGTATTAAGCTGAAGATGGTTCCCCTGACACTAAGGGGGAAATTTACTAAGAATGCAAATACATAAATTCGTATTTGCATTCTTCCTACGTCTGCATACGACTGGGTGGGGACCCCTTCATTGGGGGGGTCCCCACTCCCCCAGGGCCCCTGGCTAGGCTGACTGGTCAGTAGGGTGATGTTTTGGCCGTGGGACCTTATATCATAAGTGTCCCCCGGCTGTGACATTACCCTGCTGGCTGGTTTGGCCTGGGGCTGGTTCTTAAAATACGGGGGACCCCTAGTCATTTTGTCCCCCGTATTTTGGGAACCAGCCCCGGACCTGGAGCCTGGGGCTGGTTGTTAAAAATCGGGGAACCCCTATTTGTCGGGTTCCCTGATTTTTAATTACCGGCCCCGGCTCTTTCAGCCTGGTGCTGGTTACAGCTGTGGGGGGGACCCCACGCTGTTTTTTTATTTATTTAATTTTCTATTTTTTTTACACTAAAGCCTGCACGGATCTGACTGATCCGTGCAGGCTTAAAGCAAATTCGACAGGACAATCAAGGTGTATTTTCCTGTCGTATTTTCGTGCCCGTTTTACACCAATTAGCAGCCGTATTATCAATACGGCTGCTTAGTACATCAGGAACCACCATTCTTTTGAATGGTGATTCCTGTCGTATTCTATCGATGGTGTAGACATTCGTATTTGTAAATACAAATACGAATGTGCCATCTTTAGGAATACGAATTGTTGTATTTTCGGGATTGTAAATCCCGAAAATACAAATGTGTAAAAAATAGGTGTATTTCTGCCTACGAATACACCTATTTTTTACGAATCCATATTGGTAAATTTCCCCCTAAATAGCAAAGATCTGCACAAGTTCTCTGTACTCCCCATCATCTCCATCTACAATAAGGCCCACTCTAGCACAGTCAACAGAGAACTGCAGATGACAGGTTGATGTATTGTATGTGAAATCTGCAGTATAAAGGGTAAAGAGAAATGGTGCCAAAACTGTTCCCTGCTGCGCCCCTGTACTACAGATAATAGTATCAGACTGGCACTCCCTGGTCCTCACATACTGTGGATGGTTATTAAGGTCATACAGGATCCAGGTGATTAGATGATGATCCAACAAGCTTTTTCCCCAGAAGCATGGACTGAAAGGTGTTAAAAGCACTGGACAAATCATCTCTCTCCAGATGAGGTAGGGATCTCTGCATAAAATATATAATGGCCTCATCCACACCAATTTCAGGCTATTAAGCAAACTGCAATGTCCTTCTCATCCTCCAATTCCTCACCCCATCAGTGTGTACATCCTCACAGAGTATTATTTTGTCCCCGCTGGACCCCACCATCACAGGTCCCTCTGTACTTTCTGGAGATAATTGCTGTTCTTCCTGTTCCTGTTTTTGTGGAAGCAATCTCCTACGCCACTCTCTGATCAGGTTCTCGGCTGCACTATAAACCCTTTCGGAGTACGCACTGGAGGGTGGACAACTTAGGTAATAAAAAGCCAATTTGTGCAAGGGCCTCCAAATTGACTCTTTTTCCTAACAGTATAGATACAGACTGTCTGACATGCCTACTTGGATGCTGCAATAGATATAATCATCCACCATTCTTTCAATAGTGACAGCATCATCCTGTATGCAGTAACAGTAGACATGTCAGTAATTGTAGGCAGGCAGCGACCAGTGGTGAAATGTAATAGGGTGTGACTTTTACACATGTGTGATTTTTAGGTTAAAAACGTCCGTAATCGCACTTTATCAAAAATCGCACATGTAGTAACATGCGAACTGCGGTCAAATTTGCACGTTTTGATCTGTCTAAAAAATCACACATTCAAAATCGCATCCATATGTTTTCTTATAAAAACATTACAATCACAAGTGTAATAGGGTGCAAATTTTTAAATGGCACCCAAAACACGACCACAAATCGCAAAACAAATAGATTAGGTCCAGCCTGGGGAGTTTCATAGATGCATGCACAGATCAGTGTGAACTATGTATGGTTCTGTCCAAAACTGTTCTAAAGTTAACATTTGAAAATATGATGATGTGGAACCCCCCTCCCCTGAGTATAACCAACCCCGGGTTCATTGAGCCAGTCCTGGTCCGCAAATACATGGGACAAATTTGTGGGGTTCCCCTTTGTTTAAGTTCCAGCACCGGGCTCCTGAAACAGTCCTGGTTCCAAAAATATAGGGGGCAAAAAAACTGGGGATCCCCGTATTTTAGAACCAGCACCAGGCTCCAACAGCCAGCGTTGTCATGCCACAGCCAGGGGACACTTTTTACACAAGGTCGACTGGCCGAAACATGACAACCTGGTTGGTCAGCCCTGGACAAGTACCCTGGGATGAAATTCATAGTTATAATGCTCTAGTAGATTTTGTGGCAGGGTATCTATAGATTCCAATCCTGTTTATTGTATGGGAGGAGTGTTATTTATTTCACAATTAGATACATTATTTCTGCTTGTTGCAGTTCACAGAAAATGGGTGCAACCATTTATTCCCATCCTTGGAAATCCAAACCTAATTTCCATAATTATTCATGATATAAATTAGTCATAGTAATGTCAGAAGAACAAAGGGATAATTTATTTGAGTTGCAAACTAATTACATTTATTCCTAGAACAGAACATCAGCAAATACTATTTCTAAATGTTGTAGACAAAATAACTAAACTTTTTTGTTCATTTGAAATAAATGAAGAATTTTTATTAACAATTATTATTATTCATCTTTATACATATATTGAACAAACAAATGGAAACATCTGTATACATAAGTATTATTGATGGTCCACAAATCAGCTAACAACTTTCCAGCATGGTCAGGGTCATGTATCGAAATGCAAAATTGCACTGGTTGTCTATATTTACTAAAAACATGATGTAATAATATCATTATGCTTATGGTGCATTTACAAGAACTTCAGTGGCTGCATCAGCTCAGCTTGCTAATACAAGCAAAGGTTTCTAAAAAGATATCAGCGTGGAACTTCAAGGAACATATCATCAGCAAATGGCAAGAGTGGATGGAAGTACACGCTACAAGATTGGGTTATCTGTGCATTAGTTCAAGAAGGCAAGACAAGAAGGCAAGCAGCTGCAGAACAAGTGACTGAACATTTTACCCTTGGGCAATTGAAAACTGTCCAAATCCACAGAGTAGAATAACATAGCCAGGTGACAGTTCATTATCTGCTCATTATACTTGGCAATATACTGTATACTTGTAGTGTGGAGCACAGGCAATGGGCTATCATTTAATAAAGACTCAACAGTGAAGCTAAATTAAACATTTGGTAGTCATTCCTTTAGAATTAAATGCGACATGGTACTAAAATGATAACCCTTACCCCATGTCAAAGTATAAAGCATTTGAATGGGCTTCTATGTGTGCAAAATGGCTAAAGAGAGGCCAACTAATTATATCTTAGTGCCATGTTTATGCTGTAAAACCCAACAAGATTACAAAGATTTACAGGAAATAGAGCATTAACGCTTTGAGTACCAACATCTCTGTGAGAGATGTTCAAAATATCTGCTTAAATGCCAGCGTCACTCACATTTGTTATATAAATTCAAATAAAGAATGTTGTGTAAAAAAAATATTATATTTCCTATAAAAGGTAAACATTATGATAAATATAAATGTTTGCTTGGCAATTTTCACACCTATTTTGACAAATTCACTTGTCACTCAAAGGGTTAAGACTCCAATGATTGTACATATGGGAACACAGCTGATTTTACTGTTGATCCCATAATACTTTCATGAGACAGACTTTTTTGCATTCACTTAAGGCCGTCACTCAGTCATGACCTAGAAATGCCAATTAGTTTGCAACTACATAGGCCTGATTCAGACCTGTTCACACAGGGCCAAACAGGTCTGACTCTGCTCCTCGCAACGTGAAATCGCACCATGAAAATTATTTTTGCAAGGCTTGCAAATGGATTAGTACGGGTACACATTCATTCACATCCAGACAGATAGAGGAAAAATAATTAGATTTTTCCTCTTGTTCCTGGTATTTTCAGTCGCCACGTAGCCCAGGAATTAGTCAGCGGCTGCTAAGAAAATAGCCGCATCCGGCAATCCATTGATGTTATCCACCCTCGCCCAGCAGGCATAAACACACCTGCATTTTCACTGACACTACCAGCATTTTGTTGGGTGTGCCCACCATTTTTATGGGCACACCGATGAAATGGCCAGGAACCACCCCCACAAGCCCACTCCCTGTCAATTATGCTGTGATCGACTTACAAATAGAAATATTTTCCAAATCTGAACGCAGCCGGGCCTTGCGCCAGAGGAGGAACTACCATTGGTGCAACAGGTGCATTGCACCGGGGCCTCTGAGGACTAAGGGGCCCATTGCTGCCCAGACCAGCAGCTTGTACCCTTGTCACCCACTGGTGCGGGTCCTAAATTATACTTTTGCACCTGGGCCCACCACTCACAAGTTCCGCCACTGCCTCGCGCATTGTGGCCAATGCGCATATACAATAGCCAAACATTCGCCAGTGTCCCAATTCGGACATAGCATATCAAGTCTAAATTGGACCCCATATCTGATGCTGGGGTAAATGTAATAGGACGAAAGTAGTGGTATTTTGTCAAAATGGCCAGATATTTTTTATAACAGCCATCGATCATTTACAATGCCAAATTAACCAACTAGGCCAGTGATGGCTAACCTTGACACTCCCGCTGTTGTTGAACTACACATCCCAGCATGCCCTGCATAAGTTTTAGCATGGCCAAATAATAAAACTGTAGCGGGGCAAGCTGGCACGTGTAGTTCAACAAAAGCTGGAGTGTCAAGGTTAGCCATCACTGAACTAGGTGATATTTGAAAGGGCATCGCTGAGAAGCCCATTTCTGAGCGATATGTGTGTATGGGGCTTTATGTAATAATTCATTGAAACTGATGCCAATAGAGGTCACAGAGTATAGTCCTATTTATTGCAAGTCATATTATAAATTGTGTGTACTTGATTTCATACTGATTTAGCCAACATATATTTAGGACCAGATGTATCAAGCTTCAAAAAGTGATAAAGTGGAGAGTGATAAACAGCCAGCCAATCAGCTCCTACCTGTTATTTTTCAAACCCAGCCTGTGACATGACAGGTAGGAGCTGATTGGCTGGCTGTTTATCACTCTCCATTTTATCATTTTTGAAGCTTGATACATTTGGCCCTTATTGTTTAATTTATTGTGCAGATATGTAGACAATGGAGCTATATAGGGCCTGATACTGGTTCACTCACAAAAGCAAATTCTCTCTCTAATGGACAAAACCATGTTGCACTACAGGGGGGCAGATGTAACATGTGCAGATAGAGTTAAGCTGGGTACACAAATATACAATCCCTGTTTGTTGCAACCGTTCGCCCGACCGTACTCCCGTCAGACCTTCCACAAACAACAGCCGATCACGCGCGTACACACCTGTACAATTTTACTTGCGACGTCCAATATACTCCCGTCCAAACAGTTGCAATAAAAAGATTGTACCACTTTACACACTGTCTCGATTTGGGCTATTATCATAATGGGCTGGGTTAGGGCATAATTATAGCAAACCGCTATGTACGCGAAAGTAGCAAACCCATCTACATAGAACTTTAGTCAGCCGGCTGGGTGAGTTGGGTTTCCTTCCACAGGTCCCCCATGGATTTCTTCGGACCCCGGACCGGACGCCGACATGAAGATTGACATGGTGAAGAATGCCGACATGGATCCGGACCAGGACAAGGCACCGGATCAAGACCCTGGGACCTACCGACGGGATCGAGATATGTAAGTATCAGTATGTGTGTGTTATGTATGTATTAAAGTTTTATTTTTCATATGTGTCAGTGTGTGTTTATTTTACAATTTTTTTAACTGTGGAACTACAAGACCCAGTGGGCCCTTTAATGCCCCGCAGGCTGGGACTTGTGGTTCTCCAAGTCCCAGCTTGCGGGGGAGGCTTGCTGGGACTCATAGTACCACAGTTAAAAACAATAGTTTTTTAATCTATTTTTTACACTGAATCAGCCCGGTGGCCACCGCACAGGGCCACCGGGGACAGCACCAGGCTTCAGCCTTGTCAGGTAAGTCCTGGAGGGGGGGAACCCTTTATTGGGGGGGTCCCCACTCCCCCAGGGCCCCTTGCCAGGCTGACTAGTCAGAGGGTTAATGCTTTGGCCGGGGGGACTTGTATAAAAAGTCCCCCCCCCCCGGCTGTGGCATTACCCTGTTTGCTGGTTTGGCCTGGGGCTGGTTCTTAAAATACGGGGGACCCCTAGTCATTTTGTCCCCCGTATTTTGGGAACCAGCCCCGGACCTGGAGCCTGGGGCTGGTTTAAAAAAAATCAGCGAAGCCCTATCTGTTTGGTTCCCTGATTTTTTAATACCAACCCCGGCTCTTCAGCCTGGTGCTGGTTATGGCCGTGGGAAGGGGGGGGGGGACTCCACGTCGTTTTTTTTTTAATGAGTTAAATGGGTGACTAAAATGTAGATGCAGTAACCCGTCTATATAGAAGTTTAGTCACCCTGCCGGCTGACTAAAGTTCTATATACTGTAGACGGGTTTGCGTCTAAATTTTAGTCAGCCGGCAGGGTGACTAAAGTTCTATATAGACGGGTTTGCATCTAAATTTTAGGCACCCTGCCGGCTGACTAAAATTTAGGTGCAAACCCATCTATATAGAACTTTAGTCAGCCGGCAGGACAAGGCACCGGATCAAGACCCTGGGACCTACCTACGGGATCAAGATAGGTAAGTATCAGTATGTGTGTGTTATGTATGTATTAAAGTTTTATTTTTCTGGTTTGTCAGTGTGTATTTATTTAACTATTTTTTTTCTGTGGAACAAGTGCCAGCGGGCCCTTTAATGCCCCGCATGCTGGGACTTGTGGTTCTCCAAGTCCCAGCATGCGGGGGAGGCTTGCTGGGACTCATAGTTCCACAGGAAAAGACAATAGTTTTAATTCTATTTTTTTTTACACTCAATCAGCCCGGTGGCCACCGCACAGGGCCACCGGGGACAGCACCATGCTTCAGCCTGGTCAGGTAAGTCCTGGAGGGGGGGACCCCTTTATTGGGGGGGTCCCCACTCCCCCAGGGCCCCTGGCCAGGCTGATTGGTCGGTAGGTTATAGCTTTGGCCGCGGGACCTTATATAATAAGTGTCCCCCGGCTGTGGCATTACCCTGCTGGCTGGTTTGGCCTGGGGCTGGTTCTTAAAATATGGGGGACCGCTAGTCATTTTGGCCCCCGTATTTTGGGAACCAGCCCCGGACCTGGAGCCTGGGGCTGGATTTAAAAAATCAGCGAAGCCCTATTTGTCGGGTTTCCTGATTTTTTTATACCAGCCCCGGCTCTTCAACCTGGTGCTGGTTACAGCAGTGGGGGGGACCCCACGCCGTTTTTTTTTAGTCACCATGCCAGAGATGATGCAGCTATAGAACGCCCACATGGGCATTTCAGCTTTGGCAGTATAGTCGCAAGGACGGCAGCATATCGGTCGAACGTGCGTACACACTGCACTTTTGTTCCGATATGGGGCCATCCTGTCGGATGAAAATTAAACAGCAAAGAACCGTCGACTGACTGAGTATGGACGGACAAGACAGTTTTTTGCCGCTTATCGCTCGTACGGGACAGCGTACACACATATTCAATTGAACGGCCGTCCGACCCAGAGCGGAAGAACGGCCCGACAATTGTATATATGTGTACCCTACCTTAGATTTGTGTGTTATTTTGTTTCTGTGCAGGGTAAATACTGACTGCTTTATTTTTACACTGCAATATAGATATCAGTTTGAAGTACAAACCCCACCCAAATGTAACTCTCTTTTCACATATTACATTTGACCCACCTGCAGTGCACATGGTTTGTCCATTTGAGAGAGATTTTGCAGATTTAGGCCCATAGTGCTGATGCATATTTGCTTTCTTTTCAGTTGTTACTGTAACAAACAAGTATAATAAACATTTGGTACTCTTTACTTAGAAGGGCGCCCATCTCGGCCATCTCGGGCATTGAATGCACTAAAAAATCAGGTGCGATGCGACAGACGAGATGCCCGAGATTTCCCATAGGGAACAATGTTAAATGTCTCAATTGACCCGATTTTCCTGTTCAATGCCTCAATTGACCCAATTTTTCCATAGGAAACAATGTTAAATGGGCCACAGAGGCCAAATAGGCACCCTGAAGTGAATAATGGCCACCCAAATTGTTAACGCCACCCCACGATCAACGTCAACCCGAAGCGTGGCGAGCGCAGCGAGCCCGCGAGGGGCGGCGGTACGCGTCCTACGACCTTTTCATACCCCCACTATCCACGTCGGCGTGGAGTTGAGAATAGAAAGTGTGGCGAGCGTAGCGAGCCACCGAGCCCGAAGCGTGGCGAGCGCAGCGAGCCCCGCGAGGGGACGCGGATACCTTCACAGGTATCTGCGTCCCCTCGCGGGCTTCACAGCTGTCCGCGTACCCTCGCGGGGCTCGCTGCGCTCGCCACGCTTCGGGCTCGGTGGCTCGCTGCGCTCGCCACACTTTCTATTCTCAACTCCACGCCGACGTGGATAGTGGGGGTATGAAAAGGTCGTAGGACGCGTACCGCCGCCCCTCGCGGGCTCGCCACGCATCGGGTTGACGTTGATCGTGGGGTGGCGTTAACAATTCGGGTGGCCATTATACACTTCAGGGTGCCTATTTGGCCTCTGTGGCCCATTTAACATTGTTTCCTATGGAAAAATCGGGTCAATTGAGGCATTGAACAGGAAAATTGGGTCAATTGAGACATTTAACATTGTTCCCTATGGGAAATCTCGGGCATCTCGTCGGTTGATCGCACCCGATTTTTTAGTGCATTCAATGCCCGAGATGCCCGAGAGTTTTTACTAACGATGCCCACGATCAAAATCGTGGGCGCCCTTCTAAGTAAAGAGTACCAAACATTTTCCTTAGTTTGGTTGTGGAAATTGATGCTAACTTCGTACCTCCTTAGTTCCCGGGTTTAAAAAGGTATCAATTTGCTTTTTGGAGCATCTATCCCCTGCAGTGGGACAATATTGAAATGTTCTGGTAGGTTGGTGTCTGTTGCTGCAACTCACAGTTAATCAGCCACATCATTTACATAGGGCAATCAAATTATACTTAGGTCCTGACATTTCATAAAATACTAATAAGATCTTACCTCTTCCCATTCACTCCAATATACTGTAGTGGTCGCTTAGTTTGTATTGTTACAGTAACAGCTGTTTCTGCAACAGTGACATACTGTAGAAACACTCGAGCACTGCAGCAAAATGACTTCAGTTGTGGTGGGTGTGGTATATTAGGTTGACAATGTCTAGTTCAAAACCAAAGGGTCTACATGCACAATGTTGGCACTGGAAAAAGGTTGTAAAAAGGATGACATTGATAAGGACGACACATGAAAATAAATCAAAAATTTTCAAGTTTTTGGTGTCCGTAGCGACGCCTCCAGTTAGTGTACCGTATCCCTTTGCATGGCTCTGCTCACTTGCCTTGCTTCGGGTGACTTTACCATTCCCAATCGAAGTCCACATGGATGGTACTGTATGAATTAAAAAAAAAAAAATTAATAATCCCAAAAAACTTTTGTCAAATTTTTCATGTGTTGACCATAGCAATGTCAACCTTTTTGCTTGTGTTGACATATACAGTATGTCGTCCTATGTGTCCCTGTGTCGAATTTAGTCAGTTCTACACAGTAGGTAATTTACTGTTTTTAGAATTTCCTGTAGAACATAGGGGGTTATTCAGATCTGAATGCTGCTGGGAGATTAAGCAGATCACTGTGATCAGATAACTGCCACACAGAGTGAAAACCAGCCCTGTGAAAGTCTACGAATGGCTTGCGAAAATCTTGCAGATCAGTGTCCAGCCACAAAGCCATACACAACTCACTCACCATGTAATGATTTGCCAGTGCGTGCAGTCTGTGCATAACCCAGAACCTACTCTCGCTGTATGACAGAAATAGGCTGATCAGGACCAGAGCTGACACCACACGCCCTCCCTGGGCACACCTGCGTTTTCCCTGAATAAATAGTTCCTGATGTCAACTTGTCTTAATTTGTTTAAGGCGGCAGAGGGGCTGGTTTTACTCCTTGTCATTATGTCTGCCAGAATCATGCAGTAAATAAAGGGTCAATGTAAGTTCTAAAACTTTAGACAATTTATGCTGGAGGTTTGTATCTGCACTATTTCTAAAACTTCTGTATGATCTTATGGGAAGCAGTTAAAAGGTCTACTGCAATGGCAGTGGCATAACTATAGCACTGCAGCCCCCGCAATGGAGGGGAGGCACCGGGGGTCTGTGGGCGCTATTGTTACTCCCCCAGCTCCCCCCTCCTTGTGTGGGGAGCTGGCAGGAGCGGGCAGGGGGGTACCTGCGGTCATAGTGGTCCCTGTGAGCTAAGTATTAAGTTGGCGGGGTCCCTGCAGTGACCTGGAAATAACTAGCGCTATCCGCTGGGCGTCGTCGTGGGAAGTGCTTCTGATTTTGAAAGCACTGGCCGCACGCTGATTGCCTGAATCTCAGCCAATCGGCGTGCAGCCAGTGTTTTCAAACCCAGCAGTGCTTCCCCCGCCGCTGCCTGGCAGATAGTGCTAGTTATTTCCAGGGGGGGGGTCTTGTTTCTTAACTGGGTTGGGAGGGGGCGCCAAAATTTTCCCAGCAGGGGGGCACAATTTTTTTTGTTACGCCACTATGCAATGGTTCCCAAACTGTGTGCTTGTTGGGCTGTTGGTCCAGAACCAATTAAAATTATTTATGGTCAATGTAACAGGCACAATTAAGTGCTGGTGGCCATAAATTATAACATTTGTGGATAATACATCCTGTCCCTCACTACACAACCACCATAAAAATGACATATAAACACAATTTACTTAATTTAATTTTTTTAATTTTTATTTTTCAATAAGAAACGTTTGGCCTAGGGGTGCCTTGAAAAAAATGTGATGCTCTGGGGTGCTGTAATTTCAAAAAAATTGGAATACACTGGTCTACTGTGTTTAACAGTCAACACCAAAAGGTCAACATGCAATAAGCCAACACTGACAAAGGTCGACACTGACAAAAGGTGTATTGTATTTTATTTTTTCATTCTTTATCATCCACGTAGACTACAGTTGGGAATGATAAAGTGTGCCGAGCGAAACAGAGCAAGGCACCAGGCCTAAAGCATAGTGATCAAATGCCTTACACTTATTGGAAGTCCATGTTGACAAAAATTGTAAAAAAATGTAATCATGTCAACTTTTTCATGTGCTGACCTTTTCCATGTAGACCTTTTTCTTGTGTCGACCTCTTAATCATGTGGACCTATTACATGTCAACATTTTATCTGTGACGACCTACTTCATATCAAACTTTCCACGTGTCGAACTATTGCATGACAATTTTTTGTTGTCGACCTTTTCACTGTCCACCTAGACATAGTAGACCTCAATCTTTTGAATGACAGGTGGAGCTAATAAAGACATCCTTACTTTAAAAAGTGCCATGACCTGCTTGCCTTCTATGATCACAGAATAGCACACTACTGTATATTACAGTATGCCATATTCAGGTTTCGATCAGCACAGTACTGATTGATAAGAAGTTGTCAATGTGGAGATACACTCGCAATGCTTCGGGCATGGAGCCTCGCTGCGCTTGGCACACTATATTATTCTCCCACCACTCCCTAGTGCATGGTAGGACATGAAATACCACCTGTCGGCACATGTCGGCTCAAAAACAGAGTAAAAAAAACCATGTCGACATTTTGACTGTCAACCTAACTCATGTCAACCTAACAGATGTGTCGACCTAGTCCACTGTCGACCTAGGCCCCAGTCGACCTTCACCCATGTCGACCTAGACCCCTGTCGACCTAGCTGTATGTCAACCCAACAGTGTCGACCTAATGACTGTAGACCTAGTTTGGGTCGACTATTCGACTGTATCCCGCTCCCACATGGTGCTCAGAATGATAGATAAAAAAATCGAATTTATTTTTAGAACATAAATGAGAATTATAGCACATGTAATATAGAATGGTCTAGTCATAAAATAACATAAAACCACATGCTGGTCAATTCTGCAACTCTGGTGTGTAGAAATGTATATACTCCGCTCTTAATTAATTTAAAGTCACATTGTCCAAAAATGAGTGTTCAAGAGAAATGCCTCCAGTACTGCAATAGATCTCCACTTTGTACCACAGTAAGGACATATTGGAGAACAGAATAAAGGTGCTCCTCATGATAAAGAGAGTAAATGCCCTATGAGGTTTCCTTGATGTTGTACGGAAGAGTATCCCCACACAGGGCCGGTGCTAGGGTGTCCGGCGCCCTCCTGCAAACCATACATTCTGCGCCCTTTCACATTGCCATTGCAACAAGCTGCAACCCGATTGTTGGAGTGTATGCAACATGCGATCCTGGTGCATGTACATGTATGCATACACCATCTTAGTGCTGTGTCCGCAAAATGTTGCAGGCACTAAATGGGCTAAATCGCATCGCACGGCATGCATCCAATGTGTGTGTGCGATGCGATCCGAAAGCAGTACAAAAAGTATGTGCAGCACTCGTGACTGAGGGGGAAAGGAGGGGAGAGAAGGAGGAGATGGAAGAAGAGGGGAGGAGATAGAGGGGGCGGAGTGTTGAGGACTGGCAGTGGCACTGGCACTGGCACAGCACACTGAGAAGAGGGAAGGAAGGGGAGGCAGTGCTGCTGCCTGTTCGTCATTTGATTGACAGCTGACAGGCGCAGGGAGCAATGGGTAGGGGGCGGATCCAGACATGACATGTCATCCAGGCATTCACAGACAGCGCTTCATGCCTCAGCGCAAGTGTCCGTGAGGAAGAGGGGGCAGGTTGCAGGAGGAGGACAGTGTGTGCGCGGTGCAGGGAGCTGCTCAGCCTCTCCATACTGCCACCTGCTGTCAGACAGGCGCTGCGGGTGGCGTGCATGAGG
This sequence comes from Crinia signifera, assembly GCF_055691185.1. NCBI lineage: Eukaryota > Metazoa > Chordata > Amphibia > Anura > Myobatrachidae > Crinia > Crinia signifera. The sequence goes on along the minus strand of NC_139222.1, from coordinate 133,614,442 downwards.
CAGTGACAGTGAGGGCTTAGGCAGCTTTAGCAGAGCAGGGAGACAGCGCCTTTTCAGCATGGCGCCTCCCTGCTTTGCAGGAGCTGCTGAGTGGGTAGCGCCGGCCCTGTCCCCACACAATGGTATATTATGCTGGCACCAATGTTTTAGACAGTTAGTAGTACACAATTACCTTGGGCTCACAACTGCAGCTGGTCGTTCCCATCAAGGGTAGTGATGTTGTGATGTCTTGATCGGTAATCTGTAGCCAAGTCCCGGCTGAATGTATCTTGCACAGACAGGGAATGTAGACACCATCTGACGGCTCAGTCCCAGGCTGGGGGATGTGTGACTTACAGCGGGCACCGGCTGTCAATAGGATTCTGATGCCGCTGGTTTATCTCTCCGGGAGGCTCTGGCGAGAAAGTGCCAGCTGGAATACTGTAATACATTCCTCCTATTTCCCTATGTTGATTGTAATTAAAACTAAAGGCAAATCATAGAATAGTTTTTCCAATGATCTCTCATTCTAAATATATTTTGTTTTTTTTATGTACTTAATTAACTGCATATGTTTCCTACTCTTTGATATCACATCCAGCAGGATTAGAAGTCTATGAAATACTCTTGGATTAGCTCATCCAAGGGTATTTCATAGACATCTAATCCTGCTGGATGTGATATCAAAGGGCAGTATTCAATGAGAAAAGTTCTCTGTGTTTTGTGGAGAATTTGTGCTTTGTTCGCCTTGGATGGAGCATTTTGCTCTCCAAAAGCGAGCAACCCTATTCAATGTGAAATATTCTCCGTCTTTTTAAGTGATTTTCTCCGTCTCTCTCCGTGTAGCAATTCTCCATCTTTTGATGGAGAGCTGGAATGTGAACTTTTGAAGGTAAAGGGGTTTTTTTTAAATTTTTGTGTATAAAAATCAGGTTTTTTTTCCTGTAAAGGGGCATGTTATTTTTATTCATGTGCTTATAGCACATGAATATATATTTAATTTTAAAAAAAATATTTTTTTACATTTTTTTTTTTTTTTTTTTTACAGTGCAGCCAGCAGGGGGCCCGAGCGCTCGAGCCGCTCATTAGATATTCATATATTCACTGCAGCCGAACGTAACTATGCACGAACGGTGCAGTGAATACTGGGTCCCCCGCTGGCTATAGGGGGGTGCAGCCTGGGTCCTGGAGAGCCCCCCTCCCCTCCACAGTCCTCTGGAGCAGCCAGGGAGACTTTAATCTCTCTGGCTGCTTCCGGCTCCCTGAAAGCTCCCTGCTCCCTGCAGGGGTTAAGACTCGCCGCGAGTGGCGGCGAGTCTTAACCACATTGAATAGAGGGAGCAGGAGTGGCAGCGAGCCCTCCGGAACACGGAGAGTGCATGGAGAGCTAAATAAAACGCTCTCCATGCACGGAGAACTTTTTCATTGAATACTGCCCAAAGAGTAGGAAACATATGCAGTTAATCAGATGAAAGCATAATTTCCACTTATATTTGAATTTCCCCCATAGAATTACTATTATTCCTTAATGCGATACCTCTCAACTTTCATATGACTGTGAATCGGACGCCTGTGTGGCTCTGCTGCGGGTGTTTCCAAAAAAGAGGCGTTGCCTATGTTGGACGGTGTGTGGCCTCAAGGATGCCGCAGCCCCATTTTCCATCACTATGGGGGCATGGCCAGCTATGTGTAAGCTGCTGGCTGTGCCTGCAGCCCCTCTGCTTCACTGAATAAATGCTGTGCACATGTGCACAGGACAGTTGGGTGGTATAGTTAATGTCAGCTTTGATAAAGCTGCCCTGAGCAGGAGCTATTCCCCATTACCACCACCTCTGCAACCCAGCTTGAACCACACTGGTTGAAAATTGTTTGGACCACCACCATCCTTCTGGACAGTCTTATTGCATCAGCCTGCTTCACCTTCTAACCACCATGCATTCATAAGGATTCCAGCCTTCAGTGACCTTGCCAAGACTAATTTCTTCTCCTCCAGTGGTCAAGGTGGTTGGTAATTACTTTGCGTTACTTTGACTGTCATTAAAGAACTTTGCTTCTATGAACTCTTTGGTAAAACCAGGACTATAGGAACAAGCTTACCAGTCATTATTGCTTTGGCTAATGGGTACATATTATGCTTATGCTGTTTTTAGACTATTAAAATGTTATTTCTGTACAGACAATACCACTGTTAATTTATTATATTATTACATTATTTATATATCATTGAGTGCTGCCATTCTTTTGTTTTTGTTTGTTCTTCTCTTGGGGCCTGACTTTCCTTTGCCCTGAGCAGCCGCTAATAGAATTTCAACTCATTCAAGCGCCCAAATCACTACATTTTGGTAGATTCATTTTTGTATTAATTTTGAAATTTAAGTAAATTTGTGCTCTAGCCCTCGAAGCCCGACATCGATTCAGATCGAGTTTTAAATCATCCACCATCACCCAAAAATCAACAAAACTTTAAGTAAATATACCCCATTATTACTTTATGTCCCATGTGTTGAGGACATTTCTGAGATACAGCGACTTCCTTGTATTTTATTCTCACACTTTAAGGTGAATTTACTAAAGCTTCTAAAAAATGAAAAGAGGAGATGTTGCCCATAGCAACCAATCACATTCTGTCTATTATTTCTAAGATTCAATAGAGAAATAATAGACAGAATCTGATTGGTTGCTATGGGCAACATCTCCTCTTTTCATTTTTTAGAAGCTTTAGGAAAAGCAATGTGGACTTAGGGGAAGGAGTAGGTTGAAATTTTGCCTAGGGTCCCTAGAATCCTTACATCTAAAAATATGTTAGGACTAGAGAATGCATTTCTGTTAACAGGCTTAGGGCTTAGAACCCCAAACTGTGTTGCTCCTGCTATAGTGGCACTAGGGTTACCACCTTTGTGTTGAGCGATTCCCGGACAGTGACCCACCCCTTGACACACCCACAGCCCATCCATTGACCCGCCCCCAGCCCCGCCCCTTAACCGCCTTATGGTTGATGTTTTTTTACATTTGCTTCAAATCTATTCCTGATTTTGCACATGGTAATGCCACTTAGACGTTGCGTCACACACTGTAATGCCTATTAAACATTATGCCACACACTGATGCACATTATAAATTATGGCACACACCGTGATGCCCATTACACGTTATCCCATGAGTGGACAATTGAAAAAAAATAGGGACAAAATGGACAGTGCGCGTCGAAGGTGCGCACCAAAAATTTACACCGTAATGCCTATTACACGTCACACATCCATATTATACCACATGCCATAGTGCCTATTACACGTTATGCCAGGGCTCAACAATTTTTTTTCAGCCAAGGATAACAGGGACAGGCGCGCACCAAAAACACACCAGAGTGCCTATTATACGTCCCACACAACCATTATATAAGTATACTACATGCCCATTACACATTATGCCACACACTTTAATGCCCATTACAAGTTATCCCAAACACAACATAATGCCCATTACATATAGCACACACCGTAATGGCTATTATATATTATGCCATATAAATACTGCCTACCTCCATGTTAATTGCTTGGGGTTTCTTGCTCGATGCCAGGGCCTTCTTGCTCGATGCCAGGGCCTTCATACGATGCGACGGGGGAGTGCAAATGCCTTTTGCCAAGGTGGAGGGCAAATGCTCATTGACAAGGGTGAGGGCAAATGCCTGTTGCCACAGTGGAGGGCAAATGTTCGTTGCCAAGGGGGATGGCAAATGCCAAATGCCAGTGGCCACAGTAGTACATTTAGAGTAGCTGCTGTGCTGGGGCTGACTGGGCCTGGGAGATTGGCTGGGGGCCTGGGCACATTGATATTGCCCAGCAGGTGACCTGGACGCTGGGCACACAGAAGGGAACTACCTGGAATTCTGGACTGGTGAGAGTGGGACAGCTGGCACTGGCTGGGCCTGGGAGATTGGCTGGGGGCCTGGGACAGGGCACAGTGACGTCACATCGCCCAGCAGGTGACCTGGGCCTCTGAGTGCGCAGGACTCTCACTAGAGTCCTGGACTGTCTGGTGGGTGAGTGACAGTGGGACAGATAATGATTGGGACTCGGAGGGACCCCGGGCCCAGACACAGGCAACCGTACTGTAGGTTTGTGAGCTGCAGGCAGCCTGCGGTTGTCTAAGTACTGCTGGCCTGGGCTGGCCTGGCTCTCTGCCTGCCCGGCCATGGACTCTGGACAGACAGACTGGACTGGACAGATCAGATCACAGACTCAGTAGTCTGTCACAACATACATAACTGTGCCCACAGCCCGCCCCACCCCACTGCCAAACTTACAGTATACTGAACTGAATAATGTATTATTACTACTGATCCTGTGCCCACAGCCCGCTGCCTGCCCACCCCACTGACGAACTTACAGGGCTGCCGAATAATATTACTGATGCGGATGCATCATCATGCCGCCCACAGCGCTGAGCGTTCACCACTGCCGGCACGTCCAAGTCGGCAGCCGCACTCTCACATGTCACTGGGTGGGCAGGTGTCACGCGGCAGCACCGCAGCCCGCAGGAGGAGCTGGGGAGGAGTCGGACAACACGTCACACAGTGACACACAAACTGTGTCCCGCCACCATCCTCCAGCCGCGGCGGAGTGACTGTGTGTCACTCAAGATAAATAACTACAGTGCCGCCCGCAGTGTAATCGGCGGTGCTGGCACCGTGGCCGGGTGGGCGGGGGAGATCAATTCCCGGACTATGTATAGTCCGGGACAGCCACCCTTCCGGACTCCGGACGCCGGTGTCAATTACCGGACTGTCCGGAGTAATCCCGGATGGGTGGTAACCCTAAGTGGCACCAGCCCTGACTAGTAATACACTATTAGTCCTGAGGAGCTGGTAACGGAGATTCATGTTTGTAAGTACTGTAAATCAGAAAATCAAGCAACAGTGCAAAACCTGGTGGGAGGTATTTAAACTGAAATCAAAATTGCAGTGTAATAATAAAGCTGTCTACCTGAAGAAGGAGCGACTATTTACCCTACACAGAAAATATATTGCCAACCCAATTGTAAATCTCTCTGCACATGAATTATCTGCCTCATCTGCAGTGCAACAAATCGGGCAATAATTACAGGTTTGTAAATATAAAATTGACTTCTCTTGAACAAAATGACTAGTCTTTTACTTATTGCCCCACATGATTTACGTTTCTGTAAAATCAAAAGCTCACCTTTATTGAAATGTTTTTGTTACTGGCCAGTCTCAAAAGTGACATCTGCGAGTTATCAAAAACAAATCAAAATCTTTCATGTCAAAAATGCCTATGTTAAAACTCTTGTATCATATAATGTATGTGCTTAAAATGTGTGCTTGCTAGAACTTAACTTTTTGCATAATCTTTACAACTAATAATTATGGGAAATTCAGTTATAGAAAACTTGTTCTCTGTCTAAGTATTCTGATCATTGATGTGCTCCACCCTAAATTCATGCTCTAGAAACAGGACAAACAAACAAGGGTGAAAAGAGCAGAGTGATGCAATTTGATTAATAATGGTAATTGATCACATTGCAGTGGCAATAACTTGGCAAGCAACTGTACTGTTGAAAAAAAGAACACATTCAAATTCACAAATTACACACCCTTTGAATCTCATATATAAAGAATAAAATCTGTTGAGATATCACACTTTCCACGGGAGCTGCTTTTTATCATCTGGAAAGGTTGTCATTTTGATTAAACATCATGTCTTATTCTTATAGACAGACATCACACACAGTAGGCTTAGGTTCTGTCTCAGGAGGTTATGGTGGAGGTGCTGGTGGATATGGTGGAGGTGCTGGTGGATATGGTGGAAGTGCTGGTGGATATGGCGGAGGTGGTTTTGGTGGGTGTGCAGTAGGTTCTGGGGCAGGATTTGGAGGAGGTGCTGGATTTGGTGGTGCTGGTGGATATGGCGGGGGTGCTGGTGGTGGATTTGGTGGTGGTGCTGGTGGATATGGTGGTGGTGCTGGAGGATATGGTGGTGCTGGTGGTTTTGGTGGTGGAGCTGGCTTTGGAGGAGATTTTGCTGGTGGTGCTGGTGGTGGTGTCCAACATGAAAGCCTTCTCTCTGTCAATGAGAAGCAAACCATGCAGAATCTTAATGACCGCTTGGCCTCTTACCTGGACAAAGTCCATGCATTGGAAAAGGCAAATGCCGACCTTGAAGCTAAGATCAAGGAATGGTATGAAAAGCAAAGACCCGGTAGTACTACAAAAGAAGGAGGAACTGACTACTCTAAATACTACACTCAGATTGAAGATCTAAAAACCAAGGTAAGTGTCATAAATAATATTAATTTTGCTACTGAAAAATCTGGTGGATAAACTGCTGCTTTGTACATATTAGATGAAACAATGACATCAGCAGCTTTATAACTACCTAAAACCTTGATTAATTATCGCCAATATTAGAATACATATTAAACTGTATGAACAAAAATTGTAAATTAACCGCATTTATAAAAAAAAAATATTCATTATTATTTTTGTTTTCATTAAATGTTTTTTTTGTTTTCTTGAAAAGTAATTTCATGTTCCCTTTAAACCTGCTCTGTGCTGTCATTTCATGTACAGAGAGTGGAGCAATTTAGAGTATGCTTTTCACAGAACAGAACAACTAATGCCCTTTATAGTTAAATAAATACCATACACATAAGAAGTTGGTTGTTGATTTAAAGTATTTTGATGACTAAAATGTAAACATTTTACAAACGATTGTCTTTTGCAATGCTTTGTTTCTATGAAAAAAGGCAACGGTATCACATGGGAAGATTATGTGGCCAGATTAGTGTCTCTGTAGTCTATTAATTAGCTGAAAAACTAGTCTTGGGATACAAGTTCCAATAAGGGGGCAGATGTATCATAGCGGCGCGATAAGCGCCGCTATGATACTTCCTGCTTCGCCTCAATAGCGAGGCGAAGCAGGAAGGGACATCGACAAGATGTATTAACATCTTGTCTGCCGAAGCGGGGGAGCGTTAACTCCCCCCTCCGTCGATGTCCCTTTCTGGAGATAGCGCATCAGTTAATACTGATGCGCTATCTCCTGTCCCCCGGCCGGCCGCACTGGGCATGCGCGGGATCTCGCTGTTCACGCGAGATCCCCAGCGCAGCCCAGACCTAACAGCAGGGACAGCGCTGTCCCTGCTGTTTAGTTAGGGCTTCGCCAGCCTGATGCTGGCAAAGCCAAAGCAGGCTTCGTGCGGAACGGTCAGCGATGCTGACCGTTCATACATTCGGCCTGCTATCATTTTGCATATATGGACAGGGGATATGGACAGGGGAGCATAGCGCCCCTGTCCTTTACCGCATCTCACCTCCTTCATACATGGGGGAGAAGCGGTATCAGTGCACATAACGTGCGCTGATACCCTTCTCCCCCATAACGACCCTTCATACATCTGCCCCAAGGAGTCTTAAAAAACACTAGTACTGCAATTACCTTCAACCTGTTTTTAGAAAAAAATATCTAGTTTTTCCTGGACCCTTTATAATTTATAAAAAAATCTTAGATTTTTTAATATTAAATATTTCTAGTGAATATGATATCTGGATTGATGTGATACATCTGCAAACATATCTTGTTTCCGTAGATTGTAAAAGCTACCAGTGACAATGCAAGCATAGTATTGCAGATTGACAATTCCAGGCTGGCTGCTGATGACTTCAAGATGAAGTAAGTTTGATGTTGTGGATGTAAAGCTTACGGCACTAATTGTCCACTTGTGGTACATGTACAGGAAGTGTCGCACTATAACCAAGTATAAACCCTCGTCATTGGTGGGAAAACAGAACACTGCAGAGAATAGTAGCAGAGGGACATCTGATATTCTGGAATTACTATTTAGTTTATCAGCAAAGTCCAAATAAACAAATGACACAAACATGATGAAAAGCTGTGAAAAGTGAACATATGGCCTACTCATCATTCCTAAAGATTGTTTCACATACTTTTGTAGGGATATACCCAATGTTTCTATGGGTGCACCCACTGTTTTTGTGGGCACGCCCATGAAACACTGTGTCTGCCCCCTGCCAGCCCATCCTGGAGCAAACACCCGGTGAGTGTGAAATATTGGCGCATGTGCATGTGCATACCCCAACAATCGCCTGGGGTAGTGAATTCAGACCACACCGAGTGTGTTTGAATTGCCCCCATAATGTCTTTATCATAAACATAGTTATAGGAACCAGAATGATGTCTAAGCTCCATTTGTGCAATCGGTTAGACAACCCTAGTTTATCCTTAAAATGTACATAACAGTGAGTATTCCCTTTCAGCAGCCACAGTACTATGTATTCAATTCTTATCTATATATGTAAAGATACTCTGTACCATCTAAAAGAAGAGCCAAGATTTTGGGTGGATTGTAGTAGTGCGCATCATGGGACTTGATCTCAGATTCACTGGGTGGTGTGGTTAGGTCTCCTCGGCACTTGCGGGCCTTAACTGATTCCTTGGTCAAAATAATCTGCACTCACTACCCCTCACTAACCCTCCTCTTGTTATCTATTCAATAAATGTGCCTTGTCCCCATACATTAAACACATTGATTACACATAAAATGCTAAATCAGTGGGTTTCCCTGCAAGTTAAACCCCCTAAAGGTTGGTTTTTTTTTGGTAGACTTTCCCTTTTAGCTCCTGAAGCTACAAGTAAAAGCCTACCTCTGGACTTAACATGCGGTGTAAACCCAGGTATTAATTTAATTGGCGTCAAGTCATCAATATCATCTTCCCTAACCCTCATTTAGATTACACAATGGTCATTTTGTTGTAATGTGTTACAATGCATATGGTATAGCACAGTAATTAACATTTTATCATCCTGAATATATATATATATATATATATATATATATATATATATATATATATATATATATATATATATAGTATATATATATATAAATATATATTTAATCAAAGTTTAATAAATATGAATGTACCAGAACGCACTAACATAACTTCTGTGAATGTGATGAGGCATGAGGCAGGAGGCACTGTCAACTTGCCAAAGAGAAACATGATCCATATGGTAATATCTGCTTGCTTACATCTGTTTATCCTGCCAGGTATGAGAATGAGCTGGCACTCCGCCAGAGCGTGGAGGCTGATATTAATGGCCTGCATAAGGTCTTGGATGATCTGAACTTTTCCAAGACTGACCTGCAACACCAACTTGAAAGCCTTACAGAGGAAATTGCTAGCCTGAAGAAGAATCATGATGATGTAAGCATAAAAGACAATGCATCAATTTCCTTTGCCTTTAATATTTTGAATATGTTTTTTAATATTTTTATTGAAGTAGTATTAATAACACAACAAGGCATTGTACATAGAAATAGACAATTCCATTAAGGCTCAATAAGTCAATACAATGCAGAAAGTAGCCAGGTGATAAGTTTAAGGAAAATTACAACACATTCTAGGAGGCGGATCATTAGACACATATACAATAAAATAAACCTTGCAAGAAGGAGAATATAATAAACATTTGTCTATTTAATATAATAATAATAATAATAATAATAATAATAATAATAATAATAATAATAATAACAAAATATGTATTCTATTCTGTAGGAGGTTAAAGGAACCCATGAAACAACAGTGGGCCAAGTTACTGTAGAAATGAATGCTACTCCAGGTAATGATCTGACAAAGGTTCTAAATGACATGCGGGCGCAGTACGAGGCCATGGCTGAGAAGAATCGCAAGGATGCTGAAGCACAGTTCAACAAAATGGTAAGAGCATTGTTAGAACCTATCCATTCCTCATAGGGATGTTCTAATGTTTATAGATCATGCAAATTGTGTGCTACTTAGTCCTTGCTGACATGACAGGATGTTAGAGTAGATTGTGATTCTGTGAAGAAAGCAAAGATGACTGTGCATAAATATATGAGTGTCTGTGCTGTAATTACAGATACATACTGCCTACATCTTTAATGGATACTAACTAAAACTGTATTTGTTTCTCTCAAAGAGTGAAGGTTTGAAAAAAGAAATATCAACCGCTGCGGTTCAAACCCAGAGCAGCAAGAGTGAAACGTCCGAACTGAAGAAGTCACTTCAAGCCTTAGAGATTGAGCTTCAGTCCCAGCTTGCCATGGTAAATAGCTAAAAGCAATTCTTCATTTAAAGAGCTTTCCAAAAACCTTTGTGTAACTTTCCATTTATTGGAATATACAAGTTGTTCTACAACTTTTACTGTGACTTTCCAGTTTCTTGAGACTTATCATTTATATTGCAGGCAAATTGTTATTTGCTCTGGAATAAAAAGTATTCTACTCTCAGAACACAGTTGTTTCCAATTTGCAGAGCACGCCATAAGCATTGTATCCTTGGGTAATGGAAGTACACTGCTTGATTATATAAAGACATGCAGTAGCTAATATCCAACAGACAGATGTAATGACAATAATGAAAAGTGTACTGTAAAAGTTGTATCAAGTACAAATCATTCTATTATGATCATCGGAAGATGAAAAATCCATGTTTTGGTGCTGTTGGCAATGGAATAAATCCACATGGTTAAGTCTGATGCTCTCTTGTTGACAGAAAAAATCCCTAGAAGACACATTGGCACAGACAGAAGGACGTTTCTGTCAGCAGCTTGCGCAGATCCAATCTCAAATTTCTGAGTTTGAGGTTCAGGTGTCAGAGATCAGAGTAGAGATAGAGTGCGTGACTGCAGAATATGAAGATCTGCTGGATGTGAAGACTAAGTTAGAGGCAGAGATCCAACAATATAGCAAGCTCATTGATGGAGAAAGGTAAGAATAATTATGGACAGTTTTGTTTTCTGCCTGATGATTTCTCATGTTCTTATACTAACTATACTCCTATAACTTCAGTGGCACTGGGTCAGGAGCAGGATCAAGCACCCAAAAAGGGCCTGGAACCAGGACTTAATCATAATCCAGCACAGGTAACTATTTTTTATGGCTACATAAAATGTTTACAATAGAACATGTTTACCTTAATTGCTTGTAATACTAAAGTTTGCCAAGCAGGGAATTAAGAACGCAAGTAGCAAATGTAAACCTTTAGATACATTTATCAATCAAGTGGTAGTTTATTTGTTATTGGTATATATTTGTTCCATTAGCATCAATGCTTTCGAGAGTAGAATGGGACCTGGATACTGGGGGGTCATGCTTGCCCAAACTCAGGCATTGTGGTCACACCCCTTCACCCAAAAAATGTAAATCTACTATGCAGGTTGCCGTGCTCTGCAAAGGAGGCCACTTAGTAGCTGACTCAGGCTCTTACCAGATCCCTCCAACAAGCCTGGGCACAGGAAATGACTACCATATCCTCCACCCCATCTCAGTGTACTGATTTCCTCCACCACATCTCAGTGCCCTGATTTCCTCCACCCCATCTCAGTGCCCAGCTTTCCTCCACCCCATCTCAGTGCCCTGATTTCCTCCACCCCATCTCATTGCCCTGATTTACTCCACCCCATCTCAGTGTCCTTATTTCTTCCACCCCATCTCATTGCCCTTATTAACTCCACCCCATTTTAGTGTCCTTATTTCTTCCACCCCATCTCAGTGCCCTTATTTACTCCACCCCATTTTAGTGTCCTGTTTTCTTTCACCCCATCTCAGTGCCCTGATTTCCTCCACCCCATCTCATTGCCCTGATTTACTCCACCCCATCTCAGTGTCCTTATTTCTTCCACCCCATCTCATTGCCCTTATTAACTCCACCCCATTTTAGTGTCCTTATTTCTTCCACCCTATCTCAGTGCCCTTATTTACTCCACCCCATTTTAGTGTCCTTATTTCTTCCACCCCATCTCAGTGCCCTGATTTCCTCCAACCCATCTCAGTGTCCTTATTTCCTCCACCCCATCTCATTGTCCTGATTTGCATCCTGTCAGTTTTAGTGACCCCCCCCCTCACATGTAGCACATTTTATTACTAATGGCCTAGTGTATATTATATCCCAAATCAAAATATTTTTCTTTTTTTACCGGGCACAATTTACAAAGATGTTTACAGTAGTTCAAATTCCACTTGATTAACTGGACATTTACTTACCTCTATTACCCTTCATCTATTTCTGATTTACAGTTCTACCTGTATCACAGCCTGAAATGACAGATGGTAGAGAATGTCATGTCTGTTATGAAGTGTATATATTTGGTTGACACATTTTGTTATGATTCTTATTTAGGTCTGTTAGGGGGGAATGCACATTAATAATATTGTTTTTATCTCCTTTAAGGAACAAAAAAGATTTGGCTAGTGATGAAAGTGGTTGAAATGATTGCCAACAGAGAAGTTTACAAATATTATTGAGAAATGTTAATACCATCACTAATGCCTCCTGAAAAATTGTCTACTCAAGCAAAATGGAAACCATGTGGATTCACTTACAAATCTTTTAGAGATATTTTATTCTTCTTCTTTGAGACTATCTCAGACTGGGGAGTAAATACATTGTGCGGATCAAATGATACCTATGCATGCTTTCACATAGAACCATTGTTATACTTTATGTAAAACTGTTACTGTATGTAGCTGACTACCATACTGTATATGTCACTGTCTAAAAGGTCTGCAGCTCCCATGATGTTGCATCCTGGGTCTCTCCATTATTATGGGCACCTTCAGCATACTATTGCTTTGCACAATTTGCTAAATAAATGCTTTTCTTATGCAAGTTACACCTGGTCATTGTTCATGGACTGTATTGTTATTATTATTAGCATTATTAACATTATTTTTTATTAGCATTATCCTTTATGTATTTGGTCAAACAAGGACTCTATAGCATTTTACAAAAAAGACACATTGTGAACAAAACAAGAACAAAAATTGACTAATACCCCTTTCAGACATACGCAAAAATCCTGGGATTTTCACATGCACGCGCATAATCCCAGGACGAGCATATGTCTGAATGGCTCTACCCGGGATTTTAGTCGACTAATATCCTGGGTCCTGCGCACCTGCAATGGACATACAGATAGTGGTAGATGCTCAAATTAGTTTGCAACGGCAATGGACCCTGAATTTTTAAAAACCCGGGATTGTACCGGGTTCAAAATTCCTGGTAGAATGTCCGGAAGGGTTCCGGAAGGGTTATTACATTTAGAGATGTGCAAAAGACACTTTTCATATTTTGTGTTTTGGTTTTGTATTTGAATCTCCCTTAGTGTTTTGGATCTGGATTGGTCTTGCTAAAACCACCATTTTGGGTCTTTGATTTGGATCTGTATTTTTATTGTAAATCATAGAAACAGCTAAATCACGGAATTTGGGGGTTTATTTTGTTCCTACAGTAATATTAACCTCAATATCATTAATTTTCACTCATTTCCAGTTTATTCTGTTTCTGAACACCTCACAGCTCACATTATTATTTTTAGGCCAAAGGTTGCATCAAGGTAGCTGGATGACTACCCTTAGTGACACAAGTGGGTGAGACAAATGCATGGCCCATCTATAAGTGGCAGTGCAGTGGCAGACAGTTTAGCAGTTTTAAAAACTAGGCCCCAAAGAGCACATAATGCAAAGAAAAGAGGTGCAAGATGGAATTGTCATTGGGCCCTCCAACCCTTATGTTGTATACAGATGGAGCCGGCCTCTTCATTGCAGGGGCTAGCGAAAGTATCGCCAGCCCCCACCAAGGGGCGCACCCCCCGTGGCAACCGATCTTCCCCCGGGTCCCTGCTGCCTTCCTTGCCACCGCCGCTTGTCTTCCCCCCCCCCCCCTAACCCTTCCCATCTCCCTGAAGCAGAGACAGGCAGAGCCATGCTGCCCAGCCGCCGTTTTACGTCCCAGTCTCTGTCCGCGGCGCTCGCCAGAGGAGAGGATCTGGTGGGCACTGGGATTGAAAGAGGCCGGCTCCATCTGCAAATGGGACATGCACACTTTAACACACCAATCATTTCAATGACAGGGTATGCCAAACGACTCTAGATGAAATGATTGGTTTGTTTACAGCCCCCTCCCCCCCACCACAAAAAAATAAATAATTAATCTATCTCTCCTTGCACAAACTGGCTCTACAGCGCAAGATGTCCTCCCCATCATCCGATTCCTCACCCCCTTCAGTGTGTACATCATCAGCCTTATGGAGTATTAATTCCTCCCTGCTGGAATCCACCATCACAGGTACCTCTGTACTTTCTGGAGGAAATTGCTGTTCTTCCTGGAGGAATTTATAATTCCTTTTGATAAACATCTTCTTCACATTTTGTGGAGGCAACCTCCTATGCCAATCGCTGACAAGGTTCCCGGCTGCACTAAAACTTTTTAAGAGTACACACTGGAGGTAGGACAACACAGGTAATATAAAGCTAGTTTGTGCAAGTGCCTCCTAATTGCCTATTTTTCCTATCAGTATAGATACAGACTATCTGACATGACCACATGGATGCTGTCATTGATATAACCCTCCACCATTATTTCAATGGTGGCAGCATCATATTGTATGAAGTCACAGTAGACATGTCAGTAATTGTAGGCAACTCCTTCATTCCGGACCAGATGCCCTGACTGCCCTGCAGTGGTTCTGCTATGAAAATGCATTTTTTTTCATCGCAGCCACAGTTGCAGGAGAAAATGAAGGAGGAGCTGCAGGCATGTCACATTCCGCTTGTGCTGACAATTTTCTGACTGAAGCTTGAACAGACTTCACATGAGGCAAATTTGAATATTTGGAGTACCTTGCACAACACGGAAATCATTCTCCACTGCCCTTGAGTCAGGTGCATTCCCCCTCCTTTGCCTATGTTATAGGTCAATGCACAAGCTTCAATGGCCTTTTGCTGCTCCTCCATCCTCTGATGCATATAGAGGGTAGAATTCCACCTCGTTAGACTGGTGCTCCAGTCTTCAACACACAGTCACTGAATGTCGAAAGTGGCCTGAAACTCTTCGGGCCACCGAAAGCATCTCCTGCACACCCATCATTTAAAAAAAAAATTCTGTACAACCTAATTAATGGTGTGCACAAAACAAATTTGGGAATTTGCCCAGATGTAATGCTCGCACAATATTGTGGCATTATCAGATAACACAAATCCCCAGGAGAGCCTAAGCCATTGTGCGATGATGTCCCTCAGTTTCTCTAAGAGGTTCTCAGCATGTGCCTCTTATGGAAACTGGTGATACACAGCATAGTCTGCCTAGGAATGAGTTGACATTTGTGAGATGATGCTACTGTTGCCAATGCTGTTATTGCTGAGTAAGTCAATACATCTGCACAGTGGGCTGTCACGTAGGTCTCAGTTTGCCGTGTTCCACTTGTCCACATGTATGTGGTTAAATGGACAGTGGGTACAATGGCATTTTTGAGGACAGAAGGGCTCCCATCTGCCTGAGAAGCTGAACCACTAGTCATAAACATAGGCCAAGTACTTAACCCTTCCTTGCTACTTTGTGTCATAAATGGTATACTGTACCTGTATTGCAGATTTTACATTTCTCATCAGAAAGTTTAAAAAAATTGGGGTTAATAATTTTAGCTTCTTGGATTTTACATGCCCTCTATGACTTTGGGCATCGGTCTTAGCAGACGACATTGATGGAATTCCATTGTCATTGTCATGATGACTAGTGGCAGCAGATTCAGCACTAGGAAGTGGTTCCTGAATTTTAAATTGTGTGTCCTCCTCCTCCTCCATTTCTGTTTCAACCCACTGCTGGTCTTATAGGGCAGCACAGGGCAGCACCAATGAACTTATATACAGCACCCCTAGTAGCACAGAACAGCATCCCTTTACAGCACAGGGCAGCGACTTTATTTTTACAGCACACAGGGCAGTAACCCTTTACAGCAACAGCATACAGGACAGCAACCCGGTATTATGTTTATGACTTTACAGTGCACAAGGCAGCACCCCAGTTTAGTACAGTCCAGCACAGTAGGACAGCAGCATCCTGTACAGCATATCACAGCACAATAGCCCCTACACAGAGCACAGGCCAGCACAGGAGGACAGTAGCACCCTGTACAGTACAGGACAGCACCCCAAGACTGCACCCCAATACAACACTCCAGACGTCCCTCTCCAATGCTGGAGTGAAGATGGCACCGATTGCCGAACCAAACCCTGCAAGAATCTGACAGCAGGATAATGATGTTTTGCCTCAATCTGGGATTCACCTGGGATCGGAAAGTTCAATGGGGTCTCGGAACTCAGAGATCAGAACCCGCTCATCTCTACTTAAAAAACAGAACATTTCAGGACATGGACATGGTTTCTAAACATTGCTACATCAGCAGTCATATTACCCAAATAAGCAGCAATGCAGTAGAACTGAAGGGTTAGGTGCTATTTTAGGAAGAGCAGAGGAAATGATGCATTTATTAAATGAGACATTAAGAAGCAAATGAGGGAAGAGGGCCCTGTTCATGAGAGCTTACAATTTAAAATGGAGGGGTAGACTGACATTGGTGACACCCAGGGGAGAGACACTAAGCAAGGAGCATTGGGTTAGGGTGAGAGATGGAAAACTTTTATAATGAAACGGGTTTTGAGAATCCATTTGAAATTGTGTAGAGATTTGAAGATTCTGATGTGGAGAGAGCTACAGTGGAAGAAGCAGCATGGGCAGAAAGTTTTGGAGACAGTAGTGTGAGCAGTTGGGAGGACAGGCAGTCATTTGAGGAGCAGAGTGGGTGGGCTGAATGTAACAGGATATAAGGTCAGAGATGTACAGTAAATAGGAGAGGAATCTGGGCCAGATGCACTAAGCTTCAAAAGTAATAAAATGGAGAGTGATAAAATATAATAATTGAATGTGAGTGAGTATAACCACCACATTTTTGGTGTCCCATAAAATTAAAAGAGTGACAGCAGACTTTATTATACCACACCAGTCAAAAGATAACCTGATGAGATTAGCTCTTCCATAATTGATTGTGACTTGGGGTACACAGTTGATTTCCTCCTTCTCCATGTGATGTTTCCTTATATTCTGAACATTTCTACACATATATTGCTCAGTATATTTTTTCGATATGATCTGATATCTACCGAATGAACATTCCTCCACATAAATAATCATTTAGGATGTTATACAAACGTATGGAAAAGAAACCTTTATACATTTGGAAAACATAGGAGCCATATGTTTACGTTATCAAATTTTAGTGTGAGTTAGGTACATGGAATAACAGTATCTGGCTACCGGGATCAGATCCACACACTAGGAAAACAGGGCAACTAGGTAGAGGAGTAAGACAAAATAAACAATGGCTAACACCAGAATAGCAGGCAGGAAATAACACCAGAATGCAGGTTATGTAACAATCTAGGTATATTAGGTTATGTAACAATCAAGGTATATCAAAACACAGAAACTGGAGAAGAACACAATAATCAGAACACCTAAAGATGATGGAAGGCCCAAGTGAGGGGCCTTAAAAAGAACTGGGCAGCAAGGGCAGCAGAGAGTGAAAATAATTTATAGCAGTTCAAGTTCTAAATAATCAGTTTCAGTAGACGAGCAGGACCATCATTCCACACAGCCACCCATACTGCACTGCGACCCGAGTGATGCGAGGTCCTGTTGCCTAACAACAGCCAGGAACCGCATCACCTAGAAACTGAAGCCCGCAACGGCAACTACAGTAGTAATACCTTTGAATGTTTGTAAATACCCAGTTTGTTATATCACTGTCTCCTTTGTAAAGCGCAAAGAAATATATTGCGCTATATAAAAAATTTTTAATAAATAAATAATAGTATGTTTACCACATACTGGGTGTTCAATAATATTGAGAATGTGGTGGCAGCCTCCAGCATAGTACACCATTTGGATTAAAAGAGTCAAGCTCTTAATCACAATTCACACCCCCTTGTTTTCGATTTCTGATTAATTTTCATATTTATCGAACATGAATACACTTGGAGAGGGTGTTCTAAAGTGTTAAAAGCAGCAGAGAGGTCAAGAAGAATGAGAAGAGAGTAAATGCCCCAATATTTGGAATCAAGGAGGTCATTTATAACCTTGAAGAGGGCAGAAAAGACAAAGCATACCCTCCAACTGTGTACTGCACCATTTCTTCGGTACAGTACCATTTTTTAGCGGACTGCACTGGCTAAAAACCAAATGTACCAATGTACCGATTTTCTTCGGCAGTAGCCACTCCTCCGACTCCACAGGCATTGGCTCTGGGCTGCGATGAATGGACGGATCTGATCGGGCCCAGTGGGGGTAATTGTGTCCCAATGTGGCTGCTCCTGTTCCCAGTGGTGCCTTGCATGGCGTCCCGGCAGCCAGAGTTCAATCGTCACATGATGTCAGCACACCGCCTGCGCACCCATTGATATGACTGGTGCTACAGGACTCGAGTGACGGAGCATGTCCGTCCTCAGGTGGGCGCGTGGCCACGGATATATGAGATGTTGCCACACCCCGTCTACATGTGACCACGCCCCTATATCAGTGACCACACCCCCTGTACCGATTTCCATGGATAAAATGTTGGAGGGTATGCAAAAGCCAAGAAAAAAAGAGGAAAAAATGATATTTAGCGCTGATTGATATTCAACACTGCGGCTCGTACCTAAGGGGGATTACCAAACTCCTTAAAGAGATAGTACAAGAAAATATAGGAGAGTGGTACAGCGCTGTGTTCAATATTAAATTCAAATTTTTATTAAAATAATTTCACAACATTAGTTAAATCAATGTGGCCAACATTGGGACAGACAAGACTTACAAACATGAAATGGACTCTCCCCTCAAAGAAATATATAAAGGATCCTTTGAACTCAGTCAATGGTTAGCAGCATGCAACTTGATTATAATCAATGGGGGTTAGTAATGTTTAAAAGTTAGTAATATTAGCCTCTTGATTAATTGCCGGTACTTGTTTATGAAAGTGCACAATCATTAGAGTCAATACTTAAGTTTGTATCTGGATGGGCAAACGGGGTCCAGTCTGCAGTCTCCAACCAAACCTCTCCGACCGCTGAATGTTTGGTGCGGTTCTAGCTGGGATGGTATGGTGGCTCTGTGGGGCGGCAGCTTCTCTCCCCAATCCTTATCCTCTACGCGTTTCTCCGCCTTGGACTGTCAGCGGCTTCCTCAGGAGGTGTGTAACCTGTAGTTACATCTGCGTTCTTTTATAGCCGTCACTTCCGCTATTTTGCATTGGCGCATGCGTACATCTTAGCGGGTCACGCCTCGATTTCGGGTCTTGTTGCAACACACTCTTGTTGCAACACACTAGTCGCAGCAGAGCACAAGAGTGAATAAATAATTGCCCTACGAGGCCGCCTCAGATTAAAATCTTTGAATGAATAAAAGCTAATCACGGAGTGTTTCTGACATCTCCGTACAAATTCCCGTAACTATGGATACATATCAACAAAATCCAACACTGAGGCTTGAATAAGCCAGCACGGAAACGAGGCTTGGCCCGCTGTGACGCACGTATATGGAGACGCGCCTTACACAGAGACGCGCCCGACACCATAACAAAGGTCCAATAACACAAAGCCGGATATGACATCGCGGCAACAAGACCCGAAATCGAGGCGCGACCCGCTAAGATGTACGCATGCGCCAATGCAAAATAGCGGAAGTGACGGCTATAAAAGAACGCAGATGTAACTACAGGTTACACACCTCCTGAGGAAGCCGCTGACAGTCCAAGGCGGAGAAACGCGTAGAGGATAAGGATTGGGGAGAGAAGCTGCCGCCCCACAGAGCCACCATACCATCCCAGCTAGAACCGCACCAAACATTCAGCGGTCGGAGAGGTTTGGTTGGAGACTGCAGACTGGACCCCGTTTGCCCATCCAGATACAAACTTAAGTATTGACTCTAATGATTGTGCACTTTCATAAACAAGTACCGGCAATTAATCAAGAGGCTAATATTACTAACTTTTAAACATTACTAACCCCCATTGATTATAATCAAGTTGCATGCTGCTAACCATTGACTGAGTTCAAAGGATCCTTTATATATTTCTTTGAGGGGAGAGTCCATTTCATGTTTGTAAGTCTTGTCTGTCCCAATGTTGTACATACAACCAATCTGCTCTTAAAATTATACACTTTCAGGGCAGAAACCTCACTGATTGAGGGTAGACATCTCTGCAAGGGCATTGCCAACCAGGGAGTCACCCACTCTAACATTGAGATACTTCATACCCTTACTTTTTCACACCCAAATCTGCAACTGTCACACGGATAGACCCGCTCAATTGTAAGGACTGGTTGAGCCAGCCCGGTGAGAGCAATCAGCAGCAGTCACCGTGGTAACAAACAAACTGCAGGGGTGTACTAACACCAGTTTACCTCAAACCCCCCCCTCTTTTTCTTACAAGATATATACTCACTATGGGCTGCATGAAAAAACTCTCTCAAGAAAAATTGTTTTGATTTTTGAACCCTATGTTAGTAGAAGGGACTCTTGCCTTTATCCTTTCTAAATAATAGCAAGAGAATAGGCCTGACAAAGCATCTACAAATTAACTATTACAGGTGTATTTTTAGTAAAAATATTCGCGGTCCACTTCATATACTGTGGTACCTCCTTTTTGTGTGATTGGCAGTTCCCAATCAGAACTCTTCTCTAGATTGGTAAAATTTTGTGACCAAGACCAATTCACAATTGTTATAGAACTCACATAAAATAGAGTTCTCAGTATTTTATATGTTTAATGTGTGTTCGTCCTGTCATGTCATTGAATAAAACCTTTTTAATGTATTTATAATTAAACGTTAAGTTTTATAATCAAAGCGTGCCCCCAAAAAAAGAGAGTACTTTTCTTTTTCTCTGTTTGTATCATATATTACTCTCAGGGGAGCACCTCCACAGCGTCTATTAGTGCAGAGGCACTTGATATATAAAAATAGTGGATCATCATATATATCATATATATTGTACTTCAAATCTCATGTGGTACTGGTGCACAGGTCAATAATCCCAATATCCCCTTCCCCATACTGAAACTGTCCCAATGTTGGCCACATTGATTTAACTAATGTTGTGAAATTATTTTAATAAAAATTTGAATTTAATATTGAACCCAGCGCTGTACCACTCTCCTATTTTTTCGTATGCAAAAGCCAGGCTGAAATAGGTGAAGCAGGGAGTGAGAGGAAATAAAGGTTGTAAGGCAGTTGTCGACAATCTGCTCAAGGACTTTGGAGGCAATGGGGAGTAGAGAGATGGAGAAGTAAAAAGAGAGAGTGTTAAGGCCCCCATACACTAGCCGATTTTGGTCAGATTTAGGCCAGATCAGTCGGATCTGGCCTAAATCTGACCAAAATCGGCTAGTTTTGATGTCCCCTCAGATCCGATGCGCGGTCCCGTGCGCATCGGATCTGCGTCGGGTGGTCGGACCTGCTGCACGTCCGACCACCCGGCTTGGGACCTATTGGGGCGGTGGAGGGAGCAGGGGGGGCTGGAGACGCTGCGAGGGACACAGGCGGCATAGAGCCGGGCGGGGGGAGCCGGGAGCTGTCAGCACTGAATAAAAAAAAAAAAGCCCATACAATGAATGGGCGGCCTGTGATTGGCTGAGCGCTCTCTCAGCCAGTCAGCAATTGGCTGAGAGAGCGCTCAGCCAATCACAGGCTGCCCATTCATTGTATACAGTAGGCTTTTTTTTCTAGCAATGACAGCTCCCGGCTCCCTCTGCCCGGCTCTATGCCGCCTGTGTCCCCCGCAGCGTCTGTGTCCCCCGCAGCGTCTGTGTCCCCCGCAGCGTTTGTGTCCCCGCAGCGTCCCCAGCCCCCCTGCTCCCACCAGCAGCCCTCCCCTTCTTCCCGGGTTTTTTACATGTGATAAATCGAGACGATTTATCACATGTAAAAAATGGCACATCAAGTGCCAATCTAATCAAGCTCCCCCGGGGAGCAGCCGGGGAAGCTCAGGGGGAAGTCGGGGGCGACTTGTCCTAAGGACAAGTCGCCCTAGTGTATGGGGGCCTTTAGGGTCAATGGTGGTTTTTAAGATTGGGGAGAAAAGGGAGCTGAATGCAGAGAGGACAGATCCTGATGATAGGGAGAGATTGAAGAGACAGGAAGTTCCAACAGTAGAAAGGGAGTGGAGAAGGTGAGAAAGGATTGGTTCTGGAGCGTTGAGATGGGCTTTTTATAGATGTTTGCAAACAAGATAAATATTTGAATTCATGGACATTGTATTGTATGCAGCATTTGAGAAATCATGCAAGTGCTCATTTAAAGATGTTTTGGTTCTGAAACTGCTTCCACTTGTGCCTGTCAATCAATTACACATACAATTTACAGGTATTTTAAACATACACATTGCAGCTAAAAGTAAACTCTACTATCTCAGCAAATTGAATGTGAACGTATAGAAGACTTGTTCCACCATATATGCAAATACCTTAAATAGTTGGATAGAACTGTTCCCTTATTTGTAAGCCTCTCCTTGTTATCTGTTCCACATGCCAGAGCTGAGCATAACAGCCAGGTGGGAGGAGCTATTATACCATCCTGAATGATGCCTGAAGCAGCATGATGCTGCCTGTCTGTCTGAATAAATCACATCACATAATTTAAAAGAATATGGAGTTGATGTCATTATTCCACTCAAATTGGCAGGAGGAAGGTGGAGGACTGGATGAGGGCTATTACTTCATCTCCAGGTACATGGGAGAATTACTGTAAGTCAAAGATGGTAAAATGGATAGGGAGGACTAGGAGGTTCACGCAGGGAAAGTAAACGGGACAGGTGCACTAAGCTTCAAATGTGATAAAATGGAGAGTGATAAACCACCAGCCAATCAGCTCCTGCCTGCCATGTCACAGACTGTGTTTAAAGAAATGTCATGCAGGAGCTGATTGGCTGGTTGTTTATCAGTAATAGATGACACCAGCACAAATCTCAAATGTATAGAACATGCATGGCCTACTAGTGGCTCTCCGGATTTTCAGTAACTGCAAATCCCAGCATACCCTGATGTAGTATTACTTTTAGGTAATGCAAAGAAATGTAGCAGGGCATTCTGGGATGTGTAGTATCGCAACAGCTGGAGAGCCACAGGTTTGGTATAGATTGAAATGGATGGTTCTGATGGTAGCAGTTGATTTTACCAACTAAAGGATAGAAGGACCCCAACACCACCGCCATTATGCCCAGAGGAGTGGTGTTTGAGGAGAAAATCCAAGATTTGGTCATGTCTAGCAGATTCAGGGAGTTGGAAATTAAGAGGTCACAGAGGGGACTAGATTATTGCATTCCAGAAGGTATGGGAGAAAGGGACATAGGAGATATGTGAATGAGATTATCAGGGCTTCTGTAACATGGAGAAGAGATAGATGTGGAGTACTGAGATAAGGAGAGCATAAGAATGTTGTGGGCTCCTGAATGGGCAAAGGAAACTGTAGGTAGTGGGCAAAAAAAAATATTTTTGTGTTCTGTGAGTAGCGCTCAGACTGTATCAGAAATGTTGGAGAATAGTAACGGATGTTCCTGGGAAGTGACACGGAGGTGGTTAGTAGTGCACATAACATGGCCTGCTCGGTGGGCGTATTATGGGAGTGTAGCGGAATGCAAGTGGCTACATTTGCAGATGTAGAAACTGGTCAAATATAGAAACTGAACCTGTCATAGGGCTGATGGAATTTTTCAAAGGTGCAACTAATGGTGGCATCTAACAATGCACGTATCTGTATTACTGCAAGTGATAAAAGTGGGCACCTCAGTCCTTGCACATTTTACCAAATGGAAGTTCACAAGGGAAGGCTTTGCAATACATTTGCATAAACTTGCCAATAGATGCAGCAGCCAATAGATGCTGTAGCATGCACTTTTGTGAGACTCATAATTAGTCCCTGAGTGTTCGCCAAGTACTGTATTTGTGCAGACTTTTTACAGGTGCACCTGTTTCCTCCCATACACTAAAAACATACTAAAAACATACTGGTTGGTTAAACTAACTGAAGTGTGTGTTTGTGTTAGTGATGTTCACCGGCCACTTTTCACGTTTTGGGTTCTAATGGGTTTTGCCAAAACACCCCTCAAGGTTTTGGGTTTTGGGTTCTGATTTTTTTTTTTAAAGCATAAAAAATGCTAAAATCACAGAATTTAGGTTTTTTTTTTGCACCTACACTATTATTAACCTTAATAGCATTCATCTCCACTCATTTACAGTATATTCTGAACACCTCACACCTCACAATATTGTTTTTAAGCCAAAAGGTTGCACCAAAGTAGTTGGATGACTATGATAAGCGACACAAGTGGGCGGTACAAACACTGTTGATACGGCACACTTAAGTTAATAGCACCCATGGACTGATATGGCACACTTACCATCACCCCTGGACTAATACAGCACCCCATGAATTATTACAGCAGACTTGGCTTACCCTAGGAATTATATGGCACAGATGGTGACCTGATACAGCACACATGGCGGCACACATGGAATTATACGGCACAGGAGGTGGAACCCCCGGACTGATACAGCACACATGGAATTATACGGCACACATGGTGACACTCCTGCAGTAAAAAGAAAAAAAACTTTTTTATTCTTTTAATAAAAATGGCAGAACCCCTGGATTGATATGGCAGATTTAGCAGCACCCTATGAATTATACAGCACACTTGGCTCACCACTGGACTGATATGGCCACTGCCTTGACCTTGTTTTCACCAGGCTGTGCCAAGTCTCTGATTTTACTAACACTCCCTTCCCTCTCTCTGATATTAATCTCATCACCCTCTTGCTCTCCTCCATTATCCCAAGCTCACTGACACTGAAATCATGCAAGCCTACTCTAACCCGCAGAAATACTAATGCTATTAATTTTCCACAACTTTCCACCTCCCTGCAACAACAGCTCTCACTCATTTCTACATTTACCTCTCCTGACTTTGCTGTTTCCCACCTCTACCAGACTCTTGAAACAGCCCTTGATGAAGTGGCTCCAGCTACCCATTACACCCCACGTAGGCTTAGATGCCAACCGTGGCACTCCAAAACAACAAGACATCTACGAAATCACTCACGTAAAGTAGAAAGCCAATGGCGCAAATCTTGGAATATGACTGATTTCCTCACATAAAAGACTAGCTACCACTCCTACTGCAATGCTTTGGACACTGCCAAACAAACATACTACCAATCTCTCATCTCGTCTCATGCCACCAACCCTAAGCGACTTTTTAACACATTTAAAGACGTTTTATAGAAAAAAATACGTTTTAAACAATTGTTTACATTGGCAGAAAACTTATACATTGTTTTCTTTTCCCACAAAGAATATCGCTAAGAGACGATGAATGAAAGGAGAGGGATTGGACAATCTATAGAATTATTCAAGAGGGAGACACGCAACGATATGACTGCGCTCTGACATGCAATGCTATGACAACCCTGAGCGCTGGATTCACACAGCAACTACAGCGGCAGGAAGCCGGCAGCCACGGAGAGGATTAAGGGACTTGTAGGCATGATCTGTCTAGGAATCCAACCGGGCTGCCAGAGTCTTTTAGGATTGGACAAGAGAGATATAAAAGCCTAATCCAGCGGGCGGTAGGCACACCTTTATAAAGTCCCCGGACAGGGAAGAAACGCGTCGGTGAAGCCCACATCTATATTCGCTTTCAGCTGATGGAAAGGGGAACCCAGACGCTTGGGAGTGCAGCGGCGTGCGAGAGGAGAAAGGAGAACCGGTATCCCGACACCATACAGATTACACATGCGCTTGTTGAACTGTACGTCTGCAGTTCTCCCACCTTTGGGAATTACCCATTTCTCATGCTGACATCTGACGGACAACATCTATGTCGATTGTTTTTATGTGTTGTGTTTATTAAATATACATGTCGTATTACACCATGAGATATTTCGGTACTTGTTTCCTAGCACGGCACCAGCGATTTTTATCTCAAGGATCGGGACCGCAAAAATCGCATCGATCGCATCGCATGCAACCAAATCGCATGCGATGCGATCAACGCAATTTTTACATTGGAATCAATGTAAAATGGTCCCTGAGACCCAATTTTACATTGTGCCCAATGTAAAAAGCCCCTGAAACCCCAAATTTAATTGCATCCCCCCTCATGGCTGAAATGTCCCCCCATTGTTAATGCCACCCCACTATTGACGCCAACCCGAAGCGTGGCGAGCGCAGCGAGCCCGCTAGGGGTGGCGGTATGCGTCCTCCAACCTGTTCATACCCCCACTATCCACGTCGGCGTAGAGTTGATTCTATAAAGCGTGGCGAGCGGCCACGCATAACTTCACAGGTATACGCGTCCCCACGCAGGGCTCGCTGCGCTCGCCACGCTCCGGGCTCGGTGGCTCACTGCGCTCGCCACACTTTATATAATCAACTCCACGCAGACGTGAATAGTGGGGGTATGAAAAGGTCGTAGGACGCGTACCGCCGCCCCTCACGGGCTCGCTGTGCTCGCCACGCTTTGGGTTGGCATCAATAGTGGGGTGGCATTAACAATGGGGGGACATTTCACATACTTAAAAACCTATAGGGTGCATAAACAATGAGAAATTTGGCACATTGGCCCATTTCCCATTGTTCCCTATGTAAAATCGTGTTGATTATTGCCGGCAATAAAGCCCGGTAATTAACAGAAAATCGCGTCCATCGCATTGATCGCATACCTTAAGTTACCTTAACTTAAGGTATGCGATCTACCATGACGGGCGCCGTGCTAGGAAACAAGTACCGATATTTCTTTTATATTCCCCATATGTGGAGTATTGGCTGACTGGAAGAGTTTCAGCGGAATTTGCAGCAGATCGCCGGATAAGTGTTTGACTCCAATTTATGTGTGTTTGGGGTTGCAGCACAGTCCAAATTTTAAAAAGGGGATCAACACCATAATCTGTGGGCACTACAGTGTAGCATAATGTGGGGGCACTTCAGTGTGGTATGATGTGTGGGCATGACAGTGGGACAAAATGTATGCACTACAGTGTGATATGATGTGTAGGCACTACAGTTTGGCATTATAGGTGTCCACTGCAGTGTGGTATAATGTGTAGGACATTAAAGTGTGACATACAGTAATGTTTGGGGTGCTACATTGAAGCATAATGTGGAGTCAATGCAGTGTGTAAAGTTTGTGGGGCATGACTGTGGCATTATGTATGGGAACTATAGTGTGAAATAATTTGTTAGCACTACTGTGTGGCATGATGTATTGGCACTACAGCATGGTATAATGTGGCTGCACTACAGTGTAGTAATAAGGTGCAGACACTACAGTATCAGGTGTATGTGGAGGCACAATAGTGTAGCATAATGTGCAAGCACTATAGCATGGTATAATGTGTGGGCACTGCAGTGTGGTATACAGTAATGTGGGGGCACTAAAATGTGATATAATATGTGGGGCACAACAGTGTGGCATAATATGGATTTACTACAGTTTGGAAAAATATGTGGCCACTGCAGTGTGGCATAATATGGCTGTGTCGTATAGTGTGTGAGCACTATAATGAGCTATAATGTGTGGGCTCTACAGTGTGGCACAATGTGGGGGCACTACAGTGTGGTATAATGTGGATGTGCTACAGCATGGTATAATGTCTGGCCACTACAGTGTGGTATAATGTGTGGGCACTGCAGTGTGGCATATAGTAATGTGGAGGTACTACAAGGTGGAATAATCTGTAGGGCACAAGTGTGGGATAATATGGATGCACTACAGTTTGGCATAATTTGTGGTCACTGCAGTGTGGCATAATATGGAGGGCACTACAGTGTGGTATAATGATTTGGCACTATAATGTTGTATAATGCAGATGCACTACAGTGTGGCATAATATGAGGGTACTACATGTTGGCATAATGTAGATACACTACAGTGTGGTATAATGTGTGGGCATTATAGTGTGAAAAAAATAACAGGGGTTCTATAATGTGTCATAATGTGTGAGCGCTACAGTTTAGTATTACATTTATAAAATAAATGGAAGTGTCTAGAAAGGATCTGCATTTTAACATTATTTGATTGAATGGCGCTTCTTCTTTGACAGACTCGGTATGATAATCATTCTTATAATGATGTAATCAGTAAGAGGTGTGGTGATGGAGTGACCAGACTAGCATACATAGCAGCACTATTACAGGACTGATTTCAGCAGGTTTCGGTTTGCACCTCTGGAGAATACAAAGAGAAACCCGCAGTAAGTGCAGCCTGCAGGCTTACCATGGGCTGCAATGTAAGTGTTTCAGACTCTGCAACCAATCTGAAGTAGCCCCATGGTTAGATAAATATTCCCTATAAAGTTTATTATACTTTATAGTGCTTCTATAGTGTATGCTCAATTTGACTAGTTCTTGGTTCAATTGAAATCGTTAAGTCAAAATGCTCCAGTGTGTCCACTGAGTACTGGAAATTACATTTCTACATGTTTAATACATACAGTACTTGACACCTTGAGTTTGAAAATTCTACCTAAAGTAGTATTTACTAGGTACTGTACAAACTGAATAAATGTATTCACATTAGTCTTCCCTGAGATGGCACCATGTAGCAATAGCACCATCTGGTGGACACTGATGAGATAACTTTGGTACTTATGTATTATCTGGACTCCCATGTTAAATGCACCCCATTTTTTCATACCCCTACTATCCAACTACGCATGGAGTTGATTTTATATAGTGTGGCGAGCGCAGCGAGCCACCGTGCCCGAAGCGTGGCGAGGGGACGCGGTCTCATAAGAAAACCGGGAGTCCAGATATTACATAAGTACCATAACTTTCAATAAACCTTTAGCCTGATTCAAAAGTGAACACAAATCTATGAAAATTGCTATTCAGTGATTTACACAGATCAGATCACAGTTTTGGTGCTGGCCGGAGGGCCTCGATGCTGTGTTTCAGGAGGGACACATCATTTGGTGGGGGTGCTCTGGACAGCAAAGACAGTCAGGACTGCAAATATGCTGGCCCTATGATCATAGTAAGCCGCTTATCAGATTCTCTTTGGTGCAGGCTGTCTGTCACTGTCAGCAGACCTCAACCACCGGATATAAGTTTAGTGAGCTGAGCAGCTGAGCTTATGATGGGCGCCAAAAAAAAAACTTGCCTAGGGCATCAAATTGGATAAGGCCGGGTCTGCCCCAGCCCCTCTGGCTGCAGGAATAGACACTGTGCGCACAGCATCTATTCATGGGTGACTCCAAACTGCCAGCCCCGGGCAGGACACGGGAACATCCCAAAATACTGGGGGGGTCCAGCGAAAAAGCGGGACAGTTGGGAGGTATGCACTACTGTTTCTACTGGAATTATGCTGTTAAAAATAAAGAAATAACAGTTTGCACATATGGGACAACAGGGGTGTTTTAACAGAGGAGAAGGCAACATGCAGATTCCTGGTGGGCCCCCTCCTCTTTACAGTGTGTCAGAGTCTACTACACATTTCCAGTTCTCCGGAAACATGGCTCCTGCCATGTACTGGCGACTAATCACTACTGTACATGTACAACGGCTATTTTACTTGTGATTTTTTTGACGGCTGCAGAGGTGATGGAGGAATCTGGAAAGCATAGTAATTAAACATGGGTGTAGTGTAGGCCCATCATAACGCAGGGGCCAGTGTGCATCACACACATTGCACCCATTACAAATACACCAATGGGGATTACCATATGCTACAGTTTCCAGCAGGGGAAGAGATTGGTCTTCCTGTACCTAGTCCTGGCTACTGTACTGTTCTGAAGTTTTAATTGTATGGTGTCTTTCATCCCTAGCTCTTTTCTCCACTGATCTAGTTTGTTCTTAAGCTGGGTACAGACTGAGCTGTATGCTGTCTGTTGAGTGACTTGGACCGACATACTGTACCACCTACATTGCTCAGTGTCTATACTTAATATGCGCAGTCTGGTGTTCACATGCAATGTGTTTAGGAATGATGTGCTGCATATCAACCCTAGCGATAGCACTAGCAATTTGGTGCCTATCATGCAGTATGTACAGAAAACAGAATGACAAACCATGTGTTGAACCGATTTCATGTCGCCTTCATGCCACTTCCTAGAATGGAGAGGCATTAAGGATGTTCTAGTACAGACCAGGCCAAAAGGTAGATCATGATCTACCAGTAGATTTTAGGGCATCCGCTGGTAGATCATGACCAAATGGACAAAAGTACACTTGAACTGACATCTGAGGTCTCTGAATGCCAGCTCCCAGTAGTGCAGTGTACACCCGATGTCATTATGTTACCGGAGTGCTGTCAAGAGCCTTCCTGCTCTGCTATATATCAGTCTGGCTCCACACCCACATACTGTAATGCCGGGCTTACCGCTCTGTCCCAGCACATCAATTTGGCTAGTGATTGGCCCATGGGAAAGTGTCAGTAAAGATAGGACTATTGGTCTCTTAAGTGTGTCAAAAGCTTAAGAGTTACACATACCAAATCTCAACCATTGGAACTGAAAATTACATTTCTACATATTTACTACATACAGTTCTTGGTACCTTGAGCTTAAAGGTTCGACTTAAAGAAGTATTTACGAAGTACAAACTGTATTGTTCTCAGAAGTCTTCCCTAACATGGCATCGTGTAACAATAGCACCATCTGGTGGAGACTGATAAGAAACTTTGAAACTAACAGCAAACCTTTGGCCTGATTCAGATATAAAGGAGGTTATTCTGATCGGTGCGGCCAAACGTGCGTACATTCCATATTAGCGTACGCTCTCCGTACGCGGCCGTTGAGGTTAAGTCCACCCACAAATCAGCCGCATACGTACGGCCAGAAACAACGTCGAAGGGGAGTGGCGTACAATTGAGCGTACGCCAACGTACACCGACGGCTCACCCCTTAGACTCCGACAACTGGCGTACAACAGAGCGTACGCCACCGTTTACGGACGTCTCTCGTCCGTCTTCCCACCGACTTCTTGCGGCTATCTGAGCGTACGCCAGCTTGCACGGACGGGTCCCTATTGTTTTCAATGGAAAACTCAGCTTATGTCACCGCTCGTGAGAGTGAGCGTACGTCCGTGCACGCTGGCATACCCTTCACATATATGGACCTGCAAATCTTGCCTTTCAACTATAATTCTGACAATTAATTAATTATTCTAATTGTTATTCAATTATTGTTTTCTATTAACTCAATTGAAGATTGTGTGCAAAATAGTGGGCATGGGCTTAAAACATTGCTGAAACATCCTTTGTAGGTGTTAGATGTGGTTTATGTTATTGTATCATAAATACAAAACCTATGTTTGTATTAGAGTGAACACGTTGACACATGTCGACTTGTGTAGATTGAGTGTGCTACTGTGTAAAGTCTATGAAAGCACGTAGTGAATGTGTATAACTGTTTAACAAATACCTACCTTAGCATATATAAGCAGGTCTTAAAAAGATTCTTACCTTAAATTAAACAAACCTTTAAATGTAGAGAAGTATAGAAAGATAAGCTTCCAATGTGTTTGAGTGCTGTGTGTAGGCTTGCAGGTAGTGAAATCATGGTTTGGACTTAATAGACTGCAGCATTGCTTATTACATTCAGGTGTATGTGTTTGAGTAGTAATCAGCGTAAATTAGCAAACCCAGGCGCACGCTGGCATGCGGTATCTGTAGGGGTGGTCTGAGGTGGCGGTTGGCGGCCGCCTGTTTTGTGTCCGAAATGAACGGTGCTTTAGCCGATCGTGCGGTAGTAGCACCGTTCATTTTTGGTGCACACCCCCGTGTACGCCCATATTTACGCCCATTTTCCCTCATTATTTCGGCCGCTCCCCTCATCACGCCCCTATGCCGCCCCCAATGCCCGTACTCTCGCGTACAGGTTTTTTCGCACGGAGAGACCCGTCCGTAAGCGTTGTGGAGTGTTCGCGCCTGCGCATTGGAGATGGTACGCATGCGCAGGTCATTAAAAACCCCGGAACGTACGCGTACGGGCCCGCCGCACCAACCAAAATAAGGCCCAAAGTACCGTTCTGTACTTCGGCATAGGCAGATTTAGTCTGGAAACCACTAGACAAAAAATTATTAGCGCCAATAGCCCCCCCCCCCCCCCCCCAAGAACAAATAAATTTTTGTCTTTGTCCCCCCCCCCATAGATTAGAATGTGCTTCCTTATAGTATAGAATATAATGTGCCTCCCCTTCCTTATATTATAATGTATAATGTTCCTCCCCATAGTAGAGAATGCAGCCTCCCCCTCCTTTAGTGAGAATTGAAACCCCACATTGTCTTTAGATCCCATGCATTGACACGTTCCAGCTGCGCTTCTTCTCCCTGATGCAGGGAAGCTGCCATGGGGTTGGGATCATTTGGTCTACAGCACGATGGTCGACAGTCATTAGGTCGACACCATTAGATCAACATGGGAAAAGGTCGACATGGGTCTATGTCGACATGTTAAAAGGTCGACATTTATTTATTTATTTATTTATTTATTTATTTGCAGTTTCTTATATAGCGCAGCAGATTCCGTTGCGCTTTACAATAGTAGACAGTGATAAAACAAACTGGGTAACAGACAGACTTGGTGGTTAGAGGGCCCTGCTGCAAGCTTACAATCTATTAGGTATATAGGAGGGAAACACAAGGACAGGCATCAGTAATAGCATAGCAGTCCCAACAAGTTACAAGTCCAGAAGGGAAGCTATATAATACATAAGTGCCTCAGAGGGTTATGCGTGTAGAACTTAAATATGATAGGCTTGCCTGAAGAGGTGAGTTTTCAGGGAACGCTTGAAAGTTTGGAGGCTAGCGGAGAGTCTAATTGTGCATGGAAGGGCATTCCATAGGATGGGAGCAGCCCGATGAAAGTCCTGTAATAGTGAATGGGAGCTAGTGATCCGCTCAGATGAGAGACGCAAATCTTGTGCAGAGCGGAGTGGTCGAGATGGGAGATATTGTGTGATAAGTGCAGAGATATATGCTGGTGCAGTATGGTTAATAGCTTTATATGCAAGTAGAAGTGTTTTATATTGAATACGGTAATATACATGGTTCTAGTTCGACAGGTCGTTAGTTCGACAGGTCATTAGTTCGACAATGTCTAGGTCAACAGTGAAAAGGTCGACATGGGGTTTTTCACTGGTTTTTTACCTGAATGTCAACAAAGTGGACATGGACACAGTTTAAAGTGCACCGCATCCCTGCGCTCGCGATGCGTCGGGCACAGTGCCTCGCACACTATTTTATTCTCCCACCACGCCCTAGTGGCTGGAAGGGCATGAAATACTGCCTGTCGGCACATGTCAGCTCAAAACCCCATGTCGACCTTTTGACTATCGACCTAGACACTGTCGAACTAATGACCTGTCGAACTAACGACCTGTCGAACTAATGACCTGTCGACCTTTTCCCATGTCGACCTAATGGTGTCGACCTAATGACTGTCTACCATCATGCTGTAGATCAAATGACTGCATCCTGCTGCCATACCACCCCCAGCAGGTGCTATCCCAAGGCATGTGTCTCACGTGTCTAGTGGGAAATCTTGCACTGGACATATGCAGGCCCTATGAGCACAGTAAGTAAATTACCAGATTCTCTCTGGTGCAGGGGCTTTCCTTGCACATGGAAGCTGCCTGGCATTCACCTGTTAGTCTGCTAAGGCATGGTACCACAAATACCAGCATTCCTGGATACTGTCCATAGGAATGAATGTGGAATCACTGATTGGTCAGAGCATGGTAACTACCACAAACTGACCAACCAGCACGTTCTCATTCTTTCGTTAGTTATTGTCATTTTGCATAATTTTAGCCTCTGCCACAATCCACGGATCTGCAAATTGCAGCGTTTGACTGTGATAGGGGTGGGGCTTGGTGACATCAGCCTTGTCCCTGCCCCCTGATATGCACCATCTGGTCACCTCTTCAGGCTTCTCCTGGAGAGGAGAAAACAAAACCCTCCAACATTTGAAGGCCAGAAATCGGTACACATATAGGAAGGGGCGTGGCCATGGGTAAAGTGGGTGTGACAGCCCAGTGCCTGATGCAGCTCATGTCACATGGTGGCTTGGTGGGCTGCTGGCATATTAAATAAGTATATTTAATATACCTATTTAATAAATAAGTATATTAAATATACTTATTTATTATGCCAGCAGCCCACCAAGCCACCATGTGACATGAGCTGCATCAGGTGCACATGTCAAACATTTTATTATTCAAAGTGCAGCCTGAGCCTAGCCACCTACTTGCTGCATGGATGTGCTGTGAAGTTCAGGCAGGCAGCAGGCTCCGATGCGAAGATAGAAGAAAGAAAGGTATGTGCCAGTGCTTGCTGCTTCAATAATTACACGGTTCTCTAAAAATAATTATTTAATACAAATTATCATATAAAATACATACATACATACATCCTGAGGAAGCCGGAGGAGGATATTCCGGGGAAACGCGTTGAGCACACAAAAATATTGCTGACCACATCCTTAAAGTGACAAGGTTCAATGTCCCACAGACGTCCCTTTGGAAAATCGGATACAATCTTATGGGTTACAGCTTTATCCCTAATTCATCCATACTGAAAAGGAGAGTCGTCGCAAGGGAATCCTGAGCCTTTGAAATTATAAGGCACCACAGAACCACCGCTGTCACGGACTCTGGATATAAAATCTGCCAGACCAATTGGATGGTAATATTGCATCAGTCAGCTATATACATTCCCCTATTACGGGACTTTACACTTGTATGAGAATATTCTCAAGTGATACATAAATGATTCACCAGTACTCAAAATACTTTTATTTTCATATTTATTTTTATTTTTCATATTGAATGT
This sequence comes from Crinia signifera, assembly GCF_055691185.1. Lineage (NCBI taxonomy): Eukaryota > Metazoa > Chordata > Amphibia > Anura > Myobatrachidae > Crinia > Crinia signifera. The sequence continues at coordinate 133,579,743 of NC_139222.1, read as the reverse complement.
ATGTATGTATTTTATATGTTAATTTTTATTAAATAATTATTTTTAGAGAACCGTGTAATTATTGAAGCAGCAAGCGCTGGCACATACCTTTCTTTTTTCTGCTTTAAAATTAGGGCCTGACAAGTTGGAGGGTATGCAAAAGTAGGCAAGTATGTCCTATGGAGAGTGTCCTGAGTAGCCTCTCATTTATGATGGGGCTCCCTGAGCAGTAGTAGCACCTTTTTTAAAATATTATTTTCACATATCTGACATGTCTGACCTCTTCAGATTGTAAATAATACATTGCTGAATTACTGATGTGTGTTTATTAAAAAAAAAAAAAAAAACAGACTGCCCCATTCAGTGTCTGTGTCTTTTATTTAATATTTCTTTTTTTTTTTCAGGTGGACTACAGGTGCCAGTTGCCCTTAATGACTATGCTGACAGTTGTGCGTTAACAAATTCTTTCATGCCAGGGTAGGCTTGTTGGGACCTGTAGATTACATATAAACAGTAAACCAATAGCATTTAACTATTTACCTATTACCCAAAGTTCAGGGTTTTTTGGAGAAGCCCAGGGTGGGTTGTCTTAGGGGAGGGAGGATGCCATTTTTTTCCAGGGTCTCCAGTTCCCCAGGTAATCCAGTACTTGACTGAGCAGTTTGGGGGTGGTTGCCCTTATGGTAGGAGGAGCACTTACTATAGCCAGGGCTGCCAATAGGGGGGTGCTGTGGGTAAAGCTGTCCCGGGCCCCAACCTCTGGAAGGCCCTGGGCAGCTCATTTTGCCTACCACAAATCAGAGCTCATGTACCGTTAACCAATCAGAGCGGCTACAGGTACACAAGCTCTGATTGGCCAACCAGCTGGTGCTGCCTTTTAATTGGCTGCAGGTGTCCTGATTTGAAGAAGCCTGTGTTTCAGGACCTGCTGTGTTCAGCGGGAGGGGATGAGGGAGCAGGAGTCAGGCGGTAAGGGGAGGGGGGGAGTGGCCCAGACTGGAAATCAGCTGATTATTAGGGGGAACCCCATGCAGTTTTATAACCTATTTCCAATACCAATGAAGGGTCGGAGTCATGGCCTTGGGGGCCTACATGCATTTTTAAAAATGATTTCAATTATTTGAACACATGCTAAGAAACCAAAGCATGCACAGATCTGTGTAGTTGCCCATCAACCATTCAGATTCTACTTATCATTGATCTATCACCTTCTAGAAAATAATAGGTAGAATCTGATTAGTTACTATGAGCAACACGTAAAATCTAAAAAAACAACAACACTGTAGTAAATATAACCCCATACTCTCACCAGAACATGTATAGACCAGGGTTGCCGACCCTCCCGGAATTTGCGAGAGTCTCCTGAAAATCCCCCCCTGAGCCCCCCCCCCCCCCATCGCGGCATTTAAATGCCGCAATCCGCGGGTCTCAGAGAAGGGGGCGGCGCTAAAATGGCACAATCGTGTCATTTTAGCCCTGCCTCCTCCATGGAGATCAGTTATTCCGGCTATTTGCCGTAATGGGGGCGGGGCTTAATGACATCACCGTTAAGCCCCGCCCCCAAACTCGTAATTAAATATTCCTCTCCGGGCTTCTCAGCCTCAGTCCTCGAGGCAAACTAACAGTCCACCTATTAAGGTTAGTCATACTACAGCAGAAGTGACTTAATTAGTACATCATACATTTTTCATTCAAGCAACTTTGCTTAAGCATGGATAAACACAAAACCTGAACTGTTGGTGTGCCTTGAGGACGGAGGCTGGGAAACACAGGAATAGACACTTCCAACAGACAAGTGAAAATAGTGCAGTCTCCCTCATGTAGATAATGTGATTTGGACAACTTGGATAGTAAACAACTGAATTGAATGGGTCAGGTACATTTGCATTCAGATATCTTAAACTGTGCTAGATTGAATGGAATGTACTGTATACCTTTTAACAGCTCTTCACACAGTTCAGTCTGTCTCTTCAACAAATAATCCTTTACAACTAGCTTTATCATATCATCCATCCATCAGTATAAATGGCAGAATACTTGAAACTAGAATAAAAATAGAATAGAATAGAATTCCTTTATTCGTCTCACAATAGAGAAATTTCAGTGTTACAGCAAGGTTCAAGAACAGATAAGAGTAATAGCATAATAATAAGAACACACATAAAAAGATAAGATCCAAACAATAAAACTCAAGAATCTAGGAACATGCAGGTCTTCTTCAGAACATGACAGTTGTACATTCTAATTGCAGATGGAAGGAACGATCTGCGATATCTCTCCGTTGAGCATCGAGGGTGAAGCAACCTATCACTGAAAGTGCTACAAAGATCCTTCAAAACATTTTTGAGCGGGTGTGAAGCATTATCCAATAATGATGTTATCTTGCTGATCATTCTCCTCTCACCCACAATCTCTACCAAATCCAAAGGCATTCCTAGGACAGAACTGGCCTTCCTTACCAGTCTGTTTAGTCTCTTATTGTCGGCTGTTGAAACACTGCTGCCCCAGCAGACCACTCCGTAGAGTATGGCCGATTCCACTACACAGTTGAAAAAGGTCTTCAGGAGCGCTCCCTGCACTCCAAAGGACCTCAGTCTCCTCAGCAGATAAAGTCTACTCTGCCCCTTCCTATATAGAGCAGCAGAATTATCAGACCAGTCCAGTTTATTGTTAAGGTGAAAACCTAGGTACTTGTAAGTTCTTACGATCTCAATATCTATTCCCTGAATGCTCAACGGAGTTGGGGGGGTATGCTGACATTTCCTGAAATCAACTACCAGCTCCCTAGTTTTCCTACTTGCTGTAAGATCTCTCCTTTATGACTACAGCTGGGACTTGTTGTGCCACATTTATTTGTCTCCTCAGTAGTTCAAGCTCATTGAATAACACCAAAAATGGGCATGGCCCGCATGTTTTATAATAGTTATAAACAATCGTGTCAATTGAATTCACATAATATTTGTGCATATATTATCTATTTTTATTTTAAAATATTTGAATTACCTCTAGGACGGGACCCAACAATTTATCATGAAGGTTCTGCATTGTGATTGGCATGCAGTAAAGTCACCATCTCAGAGTCACCACACTCTCAGTGTATCTGAAGTACACAGATAGGAGGAGCAGGAATAATCTGGTTTATGGGTTGGCTTTACCCTGCCCCTCTCCACCTTCTGCCACCCTTAACCCACCCTCTCTGCCTATGTTTCCACATCCTGTCCCATTCCACCTTCTGCCATCCTTACCCCACCCTCTATGCCTGTGTTCCCACATCCTGTGCTATTCCACCTTCTGCCATCCTTACCCCACTCTCTATGTCTATGTTGCCCACAGTCTGCCCCTCTCCACACTTTGCCACCATTACCCCATCACTCTTCTTCTTGTGCTGCCTTAATCCCACACTTCTCACCTGCTTGTTGCACCCTTCATTCCTAGTCTCTGCCCAGTGCATACTGTCCATTGTGAGCAATGTCCCTGCCTGTGCTCTATAGGGCTCTATCAGTGATTATGGTATAAAGGGCCAACAGTCAAAAGTTTAACACTGTCTAGATCAGGGGTGGCCAAACCTGTCCTCAAGATCTACCAAAAAAAAAAATCATGTTAACCTTTTCATGTGTTGACCATTGATATGTCAACAATTTGACCATATGTATGTTGGCCATTTGGTTTTGACCAATTGACTGTCGACCTTGACACTGTACTGGCAGCCCTAAAAATGTGACATCATAGAAAATGGGGATCTATGATTGTTTACAAAATACAATAGGGCACTGCTGTGGTGCATAATTGCTGCTTAGAGGTGTTGCTGAAGAACAATTTGGACAAGGGCCCCATTAATATATTACTTTTTACAGGAAAACCTTCAAAATAATATTTTTTTTTATCAAAATATGTAATTCTAAGCACTTTTTAGAGCAATTTTTTTAAAGTAGTATTTTGAGTAAAAAGGAACTGTTTAAAGACAACTTTTAGGCTAGCGTGCTGTCTATAAGTTTTACATATAAAAAAGTTAAAAGCTTTCCAACTTTTGCTATTTGCTGTACAATTTCAAGTTAACAGTGCTAAACTAGAGATACAAATGGTGTAATGTGTTCTAGAATTTTCAGTTTGTTTAGCTTTAATTTATTACTTTAGCTCCTTTTTCTATTACTCAATTTTCTAGACATTGGGCCTTATTCTGATCGGTGCGTACTTTCCCGAATTCTTACGTAGCGGGCCGCACGCCACGCTGTGCGGACACCGTCCGTAGAAACGCCCACCGAGCCTCCGCATTCGGACGGACTCACTGTTTAAGAAGAGGGCGTGTTTACGGACGACATACAAACCTTGCGTGTGCGGTGGACACACACAGATTCTGCACGGTCTTACAGCGTAAGCACTGTCTTACCGCGTCAGAACGGACGGGAACCTGGCCGTACGCACTGATGCGGTGTATTTACGCACAAATCACCACTATTATCAGAACACCCAAATCTGTAACATGACCCACTTATGCAATTAGGCAACCTCATTAAAAAGGGATTGTTTGTATTGGTCATCTATTATTTATCTAATTGATAATTAAACACTTTACTACCACTTTAGATTAACCCTATATACTGTATATACCTTTTGCACCTTACTTAAATAAACAGCACTATTTATACTTATATACTTATATTTATACTTATACTGTAAAATAATACAATAACACACAGACCACTTCTAACTTTTAACACAAAAATTTATTAAACATACAAAATAAACATAAAAAAAAAATCAGAGCAGGAGGTCGCACAGGTCCTGCACCTCTGCAGCCATCACGACCAGGTGCTGCCGCAGCCTGAGGAGGGCCCCTCTCACTCCCTCGCCTTCTTCCCTCTGGTCATCTGTGGGCATGTTAAAAGGGGGTTCAACATTAATTATGCTATTCAGGTAGACCTTGTACAGTCAATCCTAAGTACCTACAGCATGAGAAATCATACATACAAACAATTACATAGGCAATACTGTTTGTAATGGGAAAAAAAAGATGGGGCCACACACACACACAGTGGGTTACACTACAGAATATGTGACTGATAAAATTGGCAATGTATGTATCAAAATCATAACAACACTTGAGCCTCACTCACACTTCTCCTGCCTTAACACTCACCAATCTACTAGAAAGCTACATCCACTACAACATGCCACATTTTGCCATACATATATGCCTGCATGTCACTGCTTAATAGCTAAACTGCATGATAGATAGATACATAGATGGATACATAGATAGATGGATGGATGGATGGATGGATGGATGGATGGATGGATGGATGGATAGATACCACATTTAAAGGCTAGCCTAGTCCCTCTACCCCTTACTTCCTGAATCATTGTCACATTGCCAGATAGGTGAAAGTGCAGCACTAATCCGCTTCCATACACAAAACAATTTCTAAAGTCAATCCATCCTACAAAATAGCTTTCAAAAATACATGGCAACAACACGGGCCAACTGGCTAAAGGGGGGGCCCAGGGGAACTGGCCACTTGTGACTCCATTATAAATCAGGCCTGACCATACTCCATTGATGTTTTATTTGTGCTTGTATAGAAAGGCCCTCCATAAATAAACACTCATCACCTACGTGAGCCTCCAGATTCAACGTTTTCAGCTTGGCCCTATAACCCCTAAGTGTGTCTGTTGTAACCCACTTTTGTTTATTAATTAATAATAGAGTAAAACACACTAGATTCAGCAGTGGTACCTAACAAATAGTAGTACCACCAATTATTAAAGATGCCTTATGTTTACCTACCACTTTCTTCAACCTCAACCACCTCACACGCCTCCTCCTCGCCCATGACCTCTTCGGCCAGCTCCTCCTGGCCCATGACCTCCTCGGCCAGCTCCTCCTGGCCCATGACCTCCTCGGCCAGCTCCTCCTGGCCCATGACCTCTTCGGCCAGCTCTTCCTGGGCCAACACCTCCTGGCCCTGCTCCTCTTCGGCCAGCTCCTCCTGGGCCACCACCTCCTGGCCCTGCTCCTCCTGGCCCTGCTCACGGGCCTGTCTTGCAAGGTCACGTGCTGTAAGAAAATTAAAAATGCAGAGTGTTAAATAAGGCACATGATTTGTTCATTCATCATGCAGCAAAAAGAATGACATATTAGACCCACATTACAGCATGTCAAACAGGAAGTACCACACATATAGTGTATGCCATGTTTAACTTGTGATCAGCCAGGTTACCTTATTGGCAAAATAAAGGTCATGGAAGTAATAATGTACAATTGGCCATTTAATGTGTAAACACTCACATCGTGCAATGCTGGCCCTGATTTCCTGGAGCAATTCCGGCTGTCTGCGCCTCAGATCAGACCATCGCCGCTCCAGCTGTGCGATGGTCCTGCGCACCTAGGTGCACGCGAATATGCGCCTGCGGGCCGCGGCATAGGCATGGCGCTTCTGCCGGTTTGTAATAAAAGGGCCCGCGCGCCCCAGCCTGGTCTCCATAACGGAGACCAGTGCCCTCAGCTCCGCAGGAGAGAATGGGGCTGCTCTCCCATAGGCCGCCATCTTAGCAATGGCACAATTCAAGCAATCATGTCCTGTAATTGGTTGTTCAGAGTGATATTTGGTATTAACTTTATTGTTCATTTTGTCATTAACAGCGTGTATGCGCCACAACAGACGGCTAAACCATTGCATCGCAAAACAACACTTGCTGTAGCTTTGCATAGTTGAGCAGACCATGCCATTACTTAGTATCTCCAAAACAGACAGGGTGAAAGAAGTTTGCAACCCATTATATATAATCTATTACATTCACCAAACATGGGTGAAAACAACAGGTGAAATAGTGTGCATCACTAGCCAGTTACACCTAACTTTACAAGGTACTAAACTAGACCTTTTCCCAATATTAGGCCATGGTGCCATGTGAACACTTACCTTCTACCGGCCCACACTAGAGATGTGGAATGAAATGTACCTAGCATCAAGCCAGTATTTGGAGACCTTTCCCATGTGATTTGGATGCAAGCACTGATTACTATTGCCTGAGTGGTTGACTGGATTTACATATGGAATGGGTTAGTGTCATTTGTAGTACATACCAAACAAGTGCACAGTACAAATGTACATTCACATATACATTTCATGTCTGGCCACAGTTTGAGGTGTTTATTGGTGTTCAAATCTGCCATTAACTACTAAATCAGACTTAGCAAGTATGCCTGGATTTGTTTTTTTTGTTTTTTTCGCTGGTATGGGCGTGGCCTATGCGCTGCACGGTCTACGCTGCCGTACGGAACGCTGCCGCACGGAACGCAGGGTGTCGCTGATGTATGCCAATTACAGAAATAGTATATAAAGGTGTGCTAGAAAACCAAAATGTTGTTGCAAACATGGCTGGATCTCAATCTGAGGGAGACCAGGAGTGCCAGGAACTTTTTGAACGCCTGGACTCCAGCACCTCCTATGTGCCCCTCAACACAGACCAGCCAGTGGCAGAAGAGCAGGCTGCTGGGCCATCCACATCAGCCCAATCTGCAGCTGGCCCATCTTCTGCCTCAGCAGAATCATTGGGAACACAACAGGTGGCTTCCCAACAAAAATGCCAACAGAGGAACCAAGCAGCAGGAACATGGCAATCGAAGCGCAGGAGCTTGCCACACTGGTACCCCACGCACGGGATTGGATCGAGTGTCCACAGGACAGGTTGACACACACAAGGAGATGGAAGATTTGGGAGGACATAACTGCGGAGATTAATGCGGTAGCTCCACAAGTTCAAGAGGCGGAGCACGTTAAGAAGAGGCAAGTTAATGTGCGTTACATTTGAGCAGTACAAGACCAGTAATGTTTAAATTAGATGTTAGATGGAGTTGGTAAATGGCCGGTCACGTTGCTTGGAGCCACAGACATGATTGCAATGTCATTTAATCGATAGTTATTGTGGGGTGGGTGTGAATGTATCTTCTAAGGGTATTTTTGATATTTTAATAGAATGTAAGTTGTGTGTAATGAAGCACATGTTGTAATCTGTTGCAGATTGCAATGGTTGCTACAGCAAACATCAGGAGTGACATGTAGTAATATGTAAACTTTGATTTCAGGTGGCACTACTTCAAAACCAACCTCAAGAAGAAATTGACCAAACGGTGGGAACACAGCCACACCTCTGGGGCTGGCCCCATGACAGGCCGCCTGAAGCTCACCCCCCTGGAGGAGATGGCCGAGTGCTGCATTGCAGTAGAGGAGGTCCGGGGGGTGAGCAACATGGATAGCGAGGCCCCAGCGGAAGTCTTTGCTGCTTTTGTTGAAGGTCATTATTTGCCATGGCATAAGTAGTCGGTACTAATTTGCTTGGAATGTGTTGTAATTGTAATTTTCTCTTTCACCAGCATCCCCACCGCTTGGTCAAGAATCTCTTGAGGAGGTGGCGGAGTCTGTGCCACCTGCCACCAGTGGCAGGCATGTGCAGCAGCAGCAGCCACTGGCCGATCCGGAATACGACAGGTGGGTGCAGGTGCTTGGGCAGATTCACCAGCAGGGAGACTTAGCATCAGAGCGGATGCGTAGGGCCGAGGAGGTCATGCAGGGTTTGGTCAGCACCCAGCAGACAATAGCTGGGAGCCTGCAGGCTATGGCTCAGGCCCAGCAGGCCATGGCTGCCAGCCAGCAGTCAATAGCTGCAAGCCTGCAGGTGCTGGCAGATCAAGCCCTGTGCCAAAATGACCTCCTCCTCCACCATAATGAGCTTATGGAGGAGCTAGTTTCCAGCAATAGGGCCCTATTGTCATCCGTTTCTGGTGCATTTCCACCAGCAGCACTCCCTGCTGGCAGAGGGGGAACACCATCCCCCCCCCCCCCCCCCCTCACCAGCATCTGCTCCACCTGGGCCACCATCCCAACGTGGCCATGGCCGAAGAGCTGCTGCACGTGGCAAGGAGCCTACCAGGGCCAAACGTGCCCGCAAATGAACTTGTGTCCGCATTAATCTCCACCCTTATGTCTTCCCAAATCTTTCATTGAGCTGTGTGTGTCAGCTTCCTGTGTCCAATCCCGTGCAGAGGGTACCCACATTTGCCCTCGGTTTGAATGTCTTGTTTGGTTCCCCTGTTGGCCTCTTTCGGCTACCATTACTGTCTTCTGTACTTGAAGTGTTGGTGCTATACTTTTGTTGTGAAGCCACCTGATGTGTTCCTAATGATTCTGCTGTGGCTATGTATGTCACAAATACATTTTTTTTTTTTATTATTATTTATGTACATTCCTGCCATGGTACCTTTTAATTTGTTGCATGTGAGAAAATAACATGTTTTCCATTTTATTTTTTAAGTTATTGTAATAAATTTATATTTTTATCCCCAAATGTGTGGTTTAATTGTTACATGTAGAAGTTACATTTCTATTTCTATTAGTGATAGTAAGTTCTGTCCATTGGTTGCAGTGTAAATGTGTGTCCAAACTAGAGATGTGCGCCGGCCACTTTTCGGGTTTTGGGTTCTGATTACCTTGAGGTTTTGGGTTCTAATGGGTTTTGGCAAAACACCTCCTAAGTGTTTTGTGTTTGGATTTATTTGGGTTTTGGGTTCTGATTTTTTTGTTAAAAAAAGCCTAAAAACAGCTGAAATTGCAGAATTTGGTGTTTTTTTTGTTCCTACGCTATATTGACCTCAATAACATTCATTTACACTCATTTCCAGTGTATTCTGAACACCTCACACCTCACAATATTGTTTTTATTGCCAAAGTTTGCACTGAGGTAGCTGGATAACTATGCTAAGCCACACAAGTGTGCGGCACAAACACGTGGCTCATGTAAGAGTGGCACTGCAGCGGCAGACATGATGGCAGTTTAAAAAAATAGGCCCATAAAAGATACCTATCTGGCTTGATCATGCACTGTTTACCATGTGCAGCCAAGGAGCGGTGGGCATTTTGTGCAGCACAGAGTTTGTCTGCAAGTGTGTAACTGTTTCGATCACTTTAACATCCAACAAGACCCCTATCTGGCTTGATTGTGTGATAATGTAATCTGATTGCTTAATTTTGTGATTATTATTCATTTATTATTACCAGTCGTCTCTTAAATCATTGCCTAATGGGTGTAGGGGAGTGGGCTAATCAATTTTAAGGTGGCAGATGGAAGATGTAATGTAATGTAAACCATCACTAGCATTGGCTGCAGCAGTGGCAGTAACTGATGGACCCGGCTGTGCAGATAAGGAGGATGCTGACAGCGATGATGTCAAAGGGAGAGCCAGCGAACTGTTGCTCCATGCAGCGCTGGAAAACTTCGCTGCCCGTGGTGATGCCATAGGGCATGCGTAACCATCACTAGCATTGGTTGCAGCAGTGGGAGTAACTGATGGACCCGGCTGTGCAGATAAGGAGGATGCTGACAGCGATGATGTCAAAGGGAGAGCCAGCGAACTGTTGCTCCATGCAGCGCTGGAAAACTTCGCTGCCCGTGGTGATGCCATAGGGCATGCGTAGGAAGACGTAGCACCCAATAGGGGTCATGAAGGCAGTAAGCATGGAAGAGGCTCTGTCCAGAGGGATCTGCCAAAACCCACACTTGGCATTCAGGGTGCTAAAGACCGTTGCATCTGGCATGTCAGTGATCACCTGCTCGATGGTGCAGAGTGTGTATCTGTTTTGGTCAGTGTAATATTTCATAAGACCCCTATCTGTCTTGATTGTGATTATGATTATTTATAATTAATTTCATCTGATTTTTAATTTGGTGATTAGTAATATTATTCATTTATTATTTATTATTACCATTCGTCTCGTCAATCATTGCCTAATGGGTGGAGGGGAGGGGCTAATCAATGACTAGGTGGCAGCTGGAAGAGTTCTATCTGGCTGCGACTTCTGTAACTCTATTGATCGCTAGGGTGGATTCAGGTGATCTGGCTTGCTAGGCGGGTGTTCCCTTTGCTCACTGCTTCACATGCGTCCCTTGTGAAGCTGTGCGCTCTGTCGAGGAGGATGTCCTTTGCCGGTAGAGAACTACTGATCTTCTCTCAAGGTGTTACGACTCATAGCTGCACTCCCCTGCTACAACCTCAAAACAAGCACCGAGACCCCTATCTGGCTTGATTGTGCACTGTTTACACAGTGCAGCCGAGGAGCAGTGGGCGACTGGTGCAGCAATCAATTACTCTCATTAGTGGAATGCAATCAGTTGTATGCATTTAAAAGACAAGTCCCTCATACGAATGACTCTCAGCAGTGGGCACCAGACCAGACAGGTAGATGAAGCAGTACTAGACACCACACGGTAGATAAGTCAGTACTAGGCACAAGACCGGTAGATAAGGCAGTACTAGGAAGTACTAGGCACCAGACGGTAGATACGGTAGTACTAGGCAGTGGGCACTAGACCAGACAGGTAGATGAGGCAGTATTAGTTGTGTGTGTATCTGTTTTGGTCAGTTTAATATTTAACAAGACCCCTATCTGGCTTGATTGTGATTATGATTGATTGATTGATTATTAATTAATTTTTTGATGTGATTGATTCATGGTCGAAACCCTGTTTAACAACCTGGCTGATCCTGACCCTGATGTGCAGTTTGTCTCTGTGCTGAAAGATCCCAATCTCAAATGGCAGACTGAACAACCTGTGGATAGCCATATTTCAAAAAATGTGAATGGGCTTGTGTGGCAGCCCACTACAGGATACCCCCTGTGCCCCTGGAGTGCCCCCAAAGAAGTTTAATTGCAGCCAATGCTGCTCAGAGGAAAACTGCAGGGATGTGAGGGGTTAAACAGCCCCAGCTCAGTCCATGTGCAGGGAGCCTGACACCCCCCTGATTGGCTGCCCAGGGAGCGCAAAAGGAGAGGTCAGAGGTGAAATGAAACTGTGCAGCGTGACAGAGGAGGGTTTGCAGCAGCGTGAGAGAGGATGACACGTGCTTAGAGAGAAAAGACAGGCTGGGCACCCTAAAGATCCTCAGAGAGGAGAGCAGCAGAGTGCGCAGCCTGGAAGCGTGCAGAAGTGAGACCCGCTAGAGAGGAGAGAGCTGGGCAGCGTTTCCGTGCAGGAGACCCGGCGGTGATGGACAGCGGCGCACACAGAGAGAGCCAGCAGCCAGCATCATGAGGAAGGCAAAAGGGAGGCCCTGCAGAGTGCCAGCCGTGACACCAGGGAGACGCTACCGGCCGGAGCCGGCAAAAGCAGCAGAGTACAAGGGTGCCCTACCCCCACTCAGCCTGTACCCTTCCTGCCCCAGCCCTGACTCCCCCAAGTCAGGGAGATCACATTCTCACCCATGAAGATGGTGATGGTGACACAATTTTAAAAGAGGACAGAGAACAATCTCATGCACATGAGACCACTGTGCTTGATACAAGACAGACCAGAGTCCACCTAAAGGTGTCGGCTAGTACAGCATCCCTAAAAGTCTCAAGGCTCCAAAAAAAATTAGGCAGTGAGCCCCTGACCAGACAGGTACAGCAGTATTAGGCAGTGAGCCCCAGACCAGACAGTACATACGGCAGTATAGCCAGTGAGCCCCAGACCACAAAGGTAGAGATATACGGCAGTATTTAATTATTTATTAGGCAGGCAGTATTTAATTATTTATTAGCCAGTGAGCCCCAGACCAGACGGTACATACGGCAGTATAGCCAGTGAGCCCCAGACCACAAAGGTAGAGATATACGGCAGTATTTAATTATTTATTAGCCAGTGAGCCCCAGACCAGACGGTACATACGGCAGTATAGCCAGTGAGCCCCAGACCACAAAGGTAGAGATATACGGCAGTATTTAATTATTTATTAGGCAGGCAGTATTTAATTATTTATTAGCCAGTGAGCCCCAGACCAGACGGTACATACGGCAGTATAGCCAGTGAGCCCCAGACCACAAAGGTAGAGATATACGGCAGTATTTAATTATTTATTAGCCAGTGAGCCCCAGACCAGACGGTACATACGGCAGTATAGCCAGTGAGCCCCAGACCACAAAGGTAGAGATATACGGCAGTATTTAATTATTTATTAGGCAGGCAGTATTTAATTATTTATTAGCCAGTGAGCCCCAGACCAGACGGTACATACGGCAGTATAGCCAGTGAGCCCCAGACCACAAAGGTAGAGATATACGGCAGTATTTAATTATTTATTAGCCAGTGAGCCCCAGACCAGACGGTACATACGGCAGTATAGCCAGTGAGCCCCAGACCACAAAGGTAGAGATATACGGCAGTATTTAATTATTTATTAGGCAGGCAGTATTTAATTATTTATTAGCCAGTGAGCCCCAGACCAGACGGTACATACGGCAGTATAGCCAGTGAGCCCCAGACCACAAAGGTAGAGATATACGGCAGTATATAATTATTTATTAGGCAGGCAGTATTTAATTATTTATTAACCAGTGAGCCCCAGACCAGACGGTACATACGGCAGTATAGCCAGTGAGCCCCAGACCACAAAGGTAGAGATATACGGCAGTATTTAATTATTTATTAGCCAGTGAGCCCCAGACCAGACGGTACATACGGCAGTATAGCCAGTGAGCCCCAGACCACAAAGGTAGAGATATACGGCAGTATTTAATTATTTATTAGGCAGGCAGTATTTAATTATTTATTAGCCAGTGAGCCCCAGACCAGACGGTACATACGGCAGTATAGCCAGTGAGCCCCAGACCACAAAGGTAGAGATATACGGCAGTATTTAATTATTTATTAGCCAGTGAGCCCCAGACCAGACGGTACATACGGCAGTATAGCCAGTGAGCCCCAGACCACAAAGGTAGAGATATACGGCAGTATTTAATTATTTATTAGCCAGTGAGCCCCAGACCAGACGGTACATACGGCAGTATAGCCAGTGAGCCCCAGACCACAAAGGTAGAGATATACGGCAGTATATAATTATTTATTAGGCAGGCAGTATTTAATTATTTATTAGCCAGTGAGCCCCAGACCAGACGGTACATACGGCAGTATAGCCAGTGAGCCCCAGACCACAAAGGTAGAGATATACGGCAGTATTTAATTATTTATTAGCCAGTGAGCCCCAGACCAGACGGTACATACGGCAGTATAGCCAGTGAGCCCCAGACCACAAAGGTAGAGATATACGGCAGTATTTAATTATTTATTAGGCAGGCAGTATTTAATTATTTATTAGCCAGTGAGCCCCAGACCAGACGGTACATACGGCAGTATAGCCAGTGAGCCCCAGACCACAAAGGTAGAGATATACGGCAGTATTTAATTATTTATTAGGCAGGCAGTATTTAATTATTTATTAGCCAGTGAGCCCTAGACCAGACGGTACATACGGCAGTATAGCCAGTGAGCCCCAGACCACAAAGGTAGAGATATACGGCAGTATTTAATTATTTATTAGGCAGGCAGTATTTAATTATTTATTAGCCAGTGAGTCCCAGACCAGACGGTACATACGGCAGTATAGCCAGTGAGCCCCAGACCACAAAGGTAGAGATATACGGCAGTATATAATTATTTATTAGGCAGGCAGTATTTAATTATTTATTAGCCAGTGAGCCCCAGACCAGACGGTACATACGGCAGTATAGCCAGTGAGCCCCAGACCACAAAGGTAGAGATATACGGCAGTATTTAATTATTTATTAGGCAGGCAGTATTTAATTATTTATTAGCCAGTGAGCCCCAGACCACAGACCGCCAGACTGGCAGATTCAATGCAGGCAGCAGTGCAGCACCAGTGGACTATATATATTTATATTTAATATAATTAATTAATAATTATATATATAATAAATGGCACAGCACAGCACCAGAGGTATGCCCCAGCACAGAGGAGACAGTAGTACTACAGGCAGGTACACACAGTTAGACTGTTCTCCTAAGCAGAGGAGAACATAGTACACAGCAGCACTGAGGGAGACAGCCCTAGCAAATAAAATAATTAATTACAGCACAGCTCACCAGAGGTAGACCGCACAGAGGAGACAGTAGTACTACAAGTACACAGTTAGACTGTTGTCCTAAGCTGAGAACAGAGTACACAGCAGCACTAAGGGAGACAGCCCCAGCAAATAAAATAATCAATTACAGGCAGCACAGCACACCAGAGGTAGACCGCACAGAGGAGACAGTAGTACTACAAGTACACAGTTAGACTACTACACAGCAGCACTGAGAGACAGCACCAGCGATTGCAAAAGCTCAAGGTCAAGCTCAAGTTTAAGCCCCAGAAGCAGCACCAACACACCCTCCCCCAACCCACTACTTGACTGGAGTGAAGATGGCGGGGGCGCGGCAGCTGCTTATAAAGCCTGGCGAAATCCGATGCCGGGAGATGACGTTCTAATCACGCGGATGGACCGAGTCAGGCGGGAATCTCCGAGCGCTGCTTGGAATCGGGCTCGGAATGATGACATCCGTGGGGGCTCGGATCTCTGAAATCCGAGCCCGCACATCTCTAGTCCAAACTGCAGCATATATGTGTGTGTTTAGTAATGGTCCATTTAAGCTGCAATGAAGCAATGAGAAGAGTGTAATTAATGAGTAATGAGTAAAGGAGTAGATTGTATTGTGTTCAGCTGACATTGGTTGAGGTGCGCCCGTACTGATTTGGCGTTCCGATTGCCTAGCGCATGACCGAGTGGTGTCCGCAAAGAAATACTTGCTTATGGACACCGCATATTTCAAGCCTTTTGGTTCTTGTGCATTCGGTGTGCTGTCCGAATGCACGCCTACCAGAATGAGTGCACTCCCTCGTGTCCGCCCATGTTTACGCCCAGTTTAGCCCACTTTGAAACTACGCCCCTTTGTATTTCCGAATGACGCCCATAATACGCCCATATTTCCCGAATGATTGCGGTGCACATTTCTGTACGGTATTAGTGAGAACAAGTACGGAGACAATGCGTGGCACGTGCGCATAGCGTTGCCCACGCATGCGCAGACGGCTAAAAAACGCCATCCGAAAGAATTCGGAAATTTACGCATCGACCAGAATAAGGCCCATTGTTTTACGCCTTGCTTGCTCAGGTTATTTGTCATTAGGAATCATCCCTATTATCAGTGATGAGACTTGTGGGTGGTGGGCCCAGTTGCACCACACCTGTTGCATCAATGGTAGTTCTGCCTCTGAATATTGTGTTTGTACAATTTTAGATGATTGATACGGTCTTTCTCAGGAGAAGGTTTTACAGCTGGGTAAAAAAATTTACAATCACTCAGCTGATTGGGTAAAAGTTTCCATAGTGACCTGCTGTCAGCCTCCTGCTCTAGATATAGCTATGTGTGTATGGGCTTATTTGGGATCAGGATGTTGACCAGGGTTGCCTAGCTGACCCTCTCCTTCAGGGAGAAAATGCTCTGTTACTGGACTTCCCTGGTAATGTACAGTATGATTGCCATCACCTGTGGTGTGCAAGTTAATTTATGGGAAAGGTGTTTCGCCACAGGTGATGGCAATCATACATTACCAGGGAAGTCCAGGAACAGAGCATTTTCTCCCTGAAGGAGAGGGTCAGGTAGGCAAACCCGACATTGGACGTTGACCCAACTAACATCAAACAGTACATAAGATCCTGGGCTACAGGAACATTATAATCAACTAACCCTCCTGCAATGGTACTGCATATGTTTTCATTGGCTCATTCACTGAATATCAGTTGACCTAATCATGGATTGTATAGGTGTGTACCCAGCTCAAGTATATTCCTTTTACTTTTTTTTCAACTTTTTCTTAGGCTAATTAGATTTTTGTTTTGATACCCTCATTTGTTCTATATATATGCATATGGCAATGGTATAATTTTACAATAAACTATATTCATTTATACAGCACTAGTAAGCCCGCTCGAAGCAAAAGCTTTAAAAGCTAGTCTGCTACCTACTCTGTTTGTACATGGGTGAGAAATAGATGTAGTTTCACTCTCTGCCAGCAGATGGCAATGTTTTGCAGACTCACGGACACTCGACATATACAGTATATAGACGATAACACAATTTTCATGTCCGACGCAGGCTCACAACTCGCTTAAGATTGAACGTAACAGCTCTATTTACACACAAGTGACTTCAGATCACAAGAATGTACAATTACCTTAACTCTGTGGGAAATTTAATCAACTCATTCAGACTCCACCCCGGGCTGAAATTAAAAGTAATCATGCGTAAGTAGATTTCTGTGGCATAGTATTAGTACACTTTATAGTCCTCTTTAGTGTAAGGGTGGAGTGATACAATATTTATTTCATAACAAGATACATTATTTCTGCTATATGCAGTTCACAGATAATGGGTGCAGCCATGTACAGTATTCCCACCCTTGGAAATCCTCAGTCATTTACACAAGAAATGAATTATGTATGCTAATCACAATAATTACAGACACACAAATAGATAAAACAAAATCATTTAGAGTTGCAATCCAATGACGTGTATTTCTAGAACAGAACATCAGCAAAATCCTATTTCAATATATCTGTAGATATAATAGCTAAACTTGTTAATATAGTATTTCATAAAATAAGCAGAAATAATATAATATAGAAGTATTAAAATGTAGTGATAAGGTTTATTACATTATTACACAGGTTCTCAAAGTCGGTCCTCAGGACCCCGCACAGTGCATGTTTTGCAGGTCTCCTCACAGATTCAAGTAAAATAATTAGCTCCACCAGTGGATCTTTTAAAAAGTGCGAGTCAGTAATGAGTGCACCTGTTGGGTGACCTGGAAAACGTGAACTGTGTGTTGTCCTGAGGACCGAGTTTGAGAACCACTGTCTTATTAAATCTCTTTAATCGCTGGGCGTCCCATGCGAATGCAGGCATGGCAAAGCCTAAACCCCCCGGGTTTCCCCCCCATTTAAGCCATCTCCAGCCCATATAAAAGTCAGATCAGCGAACACATCCATTCGCTCTGATAGGGGGAAAAGAGCTTGGAAAATTGCGCCAGCGCCCAGCTGGCGGCATTTCCCAGTCCAGTAAGCAACAAATTTATGCTACCGAGCCAAGCTGAATCGCCCCCAATAGGTATTAAAGGTATTATAGGGAAAAAATTAAAATAGGTATAAAATATGTAGTAGAGCATTGGAAAACTATGGATCTCTTTTTGTTCAGTTGAGTGGAGAAATATGGACACAATCTGTGCAAATAAGGGATACCAAGTAAATTTAATGCAAAGGCTTCTATGCAGATCTGGGCCATACATTATGTAAGCCAATAAACTTCCCAGTATTGTCAGTCATGTATTAAAATACTCTGTTTGCCCATAATAAATGTAATGATGGGGCCTAATTCAGCTACACGCTCTGAAGTGCAAGCATCACTATTCGGTGATTTTCGCACTTCTGCACTTACACAGTCACCGCATGGGTGAAGCTCAAACTGTGGTCGCATCCTGTGGTCGCATCCTGGATGCAATCACATTGTGTTAGTCAATAGGGAGAGGTGACGGGGTAGTGTTTCGTCATAAACAGAGCGTGGTCTGGACAACGCAAACATGCCCAGACCAATTTTTGGGCAATGCGTGACATTATACGCAGCCACTGCGAGCCAAAACATGGTGGCCCAGCTCCTGCCTTCGCAGATGCAGGGGGATACCCTAGAAAAGCATTTCTGCAATGCAATTGCAATTACAGTGTGACAGCATCACAAGGAGGTACTTTGCATGCTTGGTGGCCTTGCACTATGCTAGGCAGCCCCAGCATGCCAGAGACACCTGCAACGCGTGCTTAATCAGGCCCGTAGGTTGGTATTGTTTGGGTGCACTTATTTCTAGCTACAATGCACACAATGTACACACAGTTCTATGGCTGACGCGGTTTCACCATCTGGTCATGGCATCCTTTATCCTGTTTTGCATAGATGCGGCCATTGTCCTTAACATGCCCGCTTCTGCTGTGCAATTCCCTGTTACTTACCTGGATCTCCCAATGAAATACACACTCCCTATGTCCTAATTCATTCTGCACCTCCATGCAGTAACCCTCAGGTAACCCTCCATGTGTTAACCCTCAAGATGCATGCACATGACTTAAAATACGAACTGTATCCATATTGGCATTGAGTTTGGTTAGCGTGCTACTCTGTCTACTACTGTCTAATTCAGCAAGCCCTGTAAAATGGGAAATTTGAAGAATAGCGACCTTCACACTTTAGCAGGGCTTGCTGACTTAGGAGGTCATTCTGGTTGACACGCAAAGCTTCGAATTTCGTAATCTGTGCGCCGCCTGCATGAACCTCCACCCATGTCAAATATCCCTGCACGCATACCAATGGATGTTTACATGGGAACGCCCAGTGTTTTCATGGGGATGCCCATGAATCGCTGGGCGCTCCCATTGGCGCAGCTCCTCGCTGCCACCCACACTGCTAGGTGCAAACAGGATGGCAATTTGATTATTATTATTATTATTGATTATTATTCAGCAAGCGGCTGCACATGCACTCCCCTGTGAGAGCAAAAGGACCAGAATAAGGTCCTTAGTCCCTTCTATTCTAGCTTTTAAACTGTGGTATTATGCTGGAAAATGCAACCACTGTCTATGTACCGGCGGCGGGGGGCCTTTGTCATTGAATGAAGTGATGTCCAGACTATTTATTTGCGTGAAGGGTCACAGCAGCCGCTTCACATCGTGCTCAGCCAATGTGACAGGGAAAATGGCAGACAGGCTGTGCAGGCAGGGGGTTACCCTAAAGATGCAAGTGCTTTGCTATACAGCTTTGCTATGCCCGCTGTTGTAGGGGCCCTCAGGCAGATCAGTGTGACCAGGCATCCACTGCTTTGCCCTCTCTTCACCAGTTGCCATCTTGCTGAACTGGTTGGTGGTGCATGTGAACTGGTTGGTGGCGCATTGTGGTCTATCCATTCGCCATCTTGCCAGCTCCTTTCTTGCTGCTAGAGCTTACAGAGTATCAGCCATACTTAACCTGAGCTTGCTATTGGTGAATCCAGTTTTTTCAACTGCTGCTGGATGTATCCTGGCTCCAGATCCATGTCCTTGCAGTATCAGCCATAGGTGCTGATTCCGTGGGTGCTCCGGGGCCCGAGCACCCATGGAAAATGGTAAGAACCTACAGGCCATGGCCGGAGCTCACCCGCCGCTTGCCGCCAACCTGTGCCGCTGAGTTTGAAAACACATTGGGGGAGGCAGCGAGGTCCCTGTGGTGGATAGGAAGTCAGCGGCTGGGTCACTGCAGCAGTTGGGAACTAGTAGTGGTATTGCCGATACCGCTACTAGTTCCCTGCTGCTAACTGCCCATTTGCTGCAGGACCCCGCTGCCTCCCCAGCGCTGCACGGACCCACTGCGGCTCTGCCTGGATCCCCGCCTGCCTCCGTCCCGGACTGTGGGGGGGTCTGTGGGGGCCTATTGCATGGCCACACCCCTTCCCTAAAGGACACACCCCCTTGAGCATCCACCAGCAAAAACATAAATTGACGCCCCTCGTATCAGCAATCCTCTACTGCAGCTTTGCTGACTATTTTTTCTAAAGACTGAGACTAAAAACCCAGCACTTCATATGGTACAGTTGTTGGATGCTGAAAAATAGGTCACAAAAAATTAGCCAGGATATGCCAAAAAAGAGGTGTCTTGTTAGTAAGATGGAAAATCATATAGCTAAATTGGAAGATAATGCCTTTTCATAGCATTTAACTTCGTTGAAGAAATGGTGCTACATCATCAGAGATTATATCTTGTATCCCTGTATATAAAAACTGCAGTTGTTTTTCTGCTCTTTAGGGCAAATTAGAGTGGCCACCCTCCCCTCCACCTAAGTATTGGTCTTTTCTCCCATTATTTGCTTCCAGTTGTCATTAGTCCCTGATTAATATTTCCCCAGAGACATTTGTTTCTAGAGATTTTGAGGGTGATTCTGGTCTGTTCACCTCGTTGCGAATTTTCAATGGGGACCAATGTGGATGGCCTAGCGGCCAATGAAGAGCCAAGAAAGTTGGCTCCTGATTGGCCGGCTACCAGCCAATAGAATCATTCAGAGGAGATGCGCGGAAGATGAAACATCTCTGCGCCTCTCAAAGTCCGATCGGGTACCTGTGGCTGATGCGGTGGACTACGGCGGAGATGGAGAAGATGACGGGATCTTTGCCAGAGGACCTGGTGAGTAGGATTTCCTTCCACAGGTCCCCCCATGGATTTCTTCGGATCCAGGACCCCGGATTCTTCAGCCCCGGAACCCCCGACCCCGGACCAGCCCCGGAACCAAGGCACCGGATCCAAGGCACCGGACCGGACCCAGGGACCTATCGACGGGCTCAAGATAGGTAAGTATCAGTATGTATGGGCTTTGGATGTAATAAAGTTTTGTTTTTATTGTGTGTCAGTGTGTTTATTTGAGTATTTTTACTACTGTGGAACTACAAGTGCCAGCGGGCCCTTTAATGCCCCGCATGCTGGGACGTGGTTCTCAAAGTCCCAGCATGCAGGGGAGGCTTGCCGGGACTCATAGTTCCACAGTAAAAGACAATAGTTTTTATTCAATTTTCTTACACTTCAATCAGCCCGGTGACCACCGCACAGGGTCACCGGGGACAGCACCAGTCTTCAGCCTGGTCAGGTAAGGCCTGGAGTGGGGGGACCCCTTATTTGGGGGGGTCCCCACTCCCCCAGGGCCCCTGGCCAGGCTGACTGGTCAGAGGGCTGAATGCTTTGGCCGGGGGGACTTGTATAAAAAGTCTCCCCCCGGCTGTGACATTACCCTGCTGGCTGGTTTGGCCTGGGGCTGGTTCTTAAAATACGGGGGACCCCTAGTCATTTTGTCCCCTGAATTTTGTGAACCAGCCCCGGACCTGGAGCCTGGGGCTAATTTAAAAAAATCAGCGAAGCCCTATTTGTCGGGTTTCCTGATTTTTTAATACCAGCCCCGGCTCTTTCAGCCTGGTGCTGGTTACGGCAGTGGGGGGGGGACCCCATGCCGTTTTTTTTTTTTTTTACATGTAAAAGGGTACCCCTTTCCCACTGCCGAAAAAATGTTTTTTAAATGGGTAAAACACAGTATTTTTAAACTGGTAAAGCAACCTGGAGCATTCCCACTGCAGCTGTACCCGTTTAAAAGCCAAAAAAACCCGGCAAATTACCGTTTAAGGGCTGCAGTGGGAAAGGGGTATGACTCTATGAGTGTTTGAGTATGGGAGAGCTGTAAGTGAAATGTGAACAGAAGAGCTTTAACAGGCTGGAAGAGGGCCTTGCTCCGAGGAGCTTACAATCTAGTAGTTTATAGAGACTAATGCATACCTCCCAACTGTCCCGCTTACCGCGGGAACGTCCCGATATTCGGGGACGTTCCTGCGTCCCGACCGGGGCCGCCATTGTCCCGTGGTGGGGGGGACAGTTGGGAGTCCCCCCAGCCTGCCAAGAAGTGCACAGCGTCTATTCAGCGCCAACAAGCGGCGGAAAATGGGGCGCGGCCAGAGGACGCGTCATCCTGTGAGGCCACGCCCCCTTTTCACAAGGCTGCGCCCCCTTTTCGGGAGCGCCCGCGGCTTCGCCACGCGAGAGTCCCGACCTCCCAACTGCAGAAGTTTGGAGGTATGCTAATATTCTTTGTATAATGTGCATACTCCATATTGGCTTCTTTAGCAGGAGTGTATCCTTACCTGAGATGGCCACGCTTCATGTACAGAGCCATCTAGTTACTACTGAGAGTTACAATATGACAAAGACATCTTCAACTTAGCTCCATTTAGACCCTGCTTATACTACTTATCCATCTGCTGTTATTGCTGGTACCTCTTCCATTCGCAACTGCTACCTACAGAATGCATCATTATGAAAAATGCAGACAAACCTCTGAAAATTATGTGTTTAAAGGTTTGACCACTGAATGCATATGCACCAAGTCCTGGAATGTAATAGATTCTGGTACTTGGATCTTAAGATGGCATTGCCCTGGAGAAGCATATGGGCTTGTTTTGCATTTACCTGTAAAGAGTTACCTGTAAAATCTCATACATAGTTACCAGCTGGTGACCTGCATGCTCAGCTCAAGCTCCACTCCATGCTGACAGTATGTGTATGCAAAACTGTGAGTACGGCTGTACAAATCACACTGTTGCTGAATAAAACAAAGACACTGATTAATAACTGGTTGTTCATGGACTCAGGGCATCCACTGACATGTACCAGTGACGTGGGGTGAGAGCTTTTCCTGTCATACTCCAGTACACACCAGATATTTGACTATATAAACTATGTTAAAAATACAAATATATTAGAAATACTGTATCTATTTTGTATTATTCTAAGAATTTTTATAGTTTAAACTGTGGAGTAAAAAGTGTATGACAGGTAAGGCAGTGCCCCCCTCACCTGTCTACCTTGTCTGCACATCTCTGATCAATACTTTCCAACAGGATATACTGCTGCACATTTGTGTAATGCCCACATGAACCCTTGGGCTTATATATTGTGTGTTAATCACACCCATACAGAATCTGGACAGGGTAAGGCAATAAAAAAGAAAAGGTCCTTGTCAGTAAAGATCCAGGTACAAGCAATGATATTGCTAGCACTTACATATTTATACTTTATGCAAATGAGCGACAAGACAGTTAGTAGCGAGAAACATCTTATTGGAAACTCAGTCTATGCTAAAGAGAGAATTATTTTAATTTATTTCTAAGGCATCAGAAAGTGTCCTCATTGCAGCATTTGATGACTCTGTACACAACGAATATGTAAGAAGATTGTGTAAATGTGGATTACTGTATGCAAGGAAAGGAACAAGAAGAAGTTAAGTTAGAGGGCCATGACCATGAAAGCTTACATACTTTACTAAGATGGGAGGTCTACGGAAAAAAGATTGAAAGTGCAATTGAAATTGAACCATAAGGTATAATAAAATTTGGGGAGGTTGAGCATACCACTAGGACTAAATAGGACATTTTTATGTTTAACAAATATGAAATCAGAAAGTCATTTCTAATTTTATTACAGGTTGAGAATCTCTTATCCAAATATCCGTTACCCAAATTATTCGGAAAACTATAGTTTCCAAAATGTTCTCTTTTTTTGGTACTCGTTTCCTAGCATGGCGCCCATCGCATTGTATATCATAAGACAAAATATGGTATGCGACGCAATGTTGTACAATAAAAAATTGTATGGCATTGTATGCCATACAATGGCATACAATGCGATGGTATATGATTTTTTATTTTACAACCACCCAGATGGGTCCTGCAGGTTGGATCCTGATGTGAACACATGCACCTATTCCACAGGATCAGCTTAAATATTTTCTCTACAATATTAGCTTTAATATTTTCTCTACAGTATCAGCTTTAATATTTTCTCTACAATATTATGATAGAGAGAGAATTCCATTGATTATTGGAGGACCCACAGAAGATATTTCTCTTTTTTTTTGTTTCATCCTTAATCTTGTGAAAATCACATCTCTGACAAGAAATTGGACTTGAAAAAATTGTTTTAAATATACTGTTTTAAAAAATGTTTTATGCTTATAATCCACTGTGTATGAATTATTAGAGAGAGACAGGAATCTCCACTTAAGGTGTATAGGGCGCCTGGTAACACTATTGTGGGTGTATATATATATATATATATATATATATATATATATATTACCATAATATGCCGTATGTCAGTAAAGTGCAATGTGTCCTATATAGTGTGGAAGCAGATTCACATTAGTATGGGCTCATAGGCTCAAAACATAACTGCCTCATATAGCTAAAATAAATTCACACCATGAAGAAGCAAATTTGACAAAATATGTTGGGTTCTTCTGCATGTGAACTATGAAACCTCATATGTACAAGAGCTAAAGTGAAAGATCATATTGTATGGAATATTGCAACAATTTCATTTAAAAAGAGACTTTTAATACCATAAGTACATACTTTTATTAACATTTTCTGGAATAGTGATTAAGGTTATACAGGTCTCATTTTGAAGGCCTTTGCATGTTTTTTTTTATTCCCATTCCAACAGTGAATTTTGAAGGTCAAGCAGCCCCAATTTACTTATTTCAATTATAAGCATAAATCAGAGGCTCTGTGTATACACACACACACACACACACACACACACACACACACACACACACATATATATATATATAAACACACACACACATACAGTATATACACACACACACATGCACATTAGCACACATCATATATGTTTTCCCCTTTTTTTAAAGGAGGGGCACCAACCTCCACCTTGCCTCGAGATGACTGAGGTGAACTTATGCCCCTGCCCAGGAGTATATGAGAACTAGGTATTACACTACATAAAGACAAAGAAGAAATGTTGAGCTATACGCTTATACAGTGAACTATCCACCAAGAATAATAAAAATATAGGAAACACATAAAGCTCATTATAATGTTGTTTAAAATTGTCACCCTTTGCAGACTTACATCATATGCCCCTA
The DNA here is from genome assembly GCF_055691185.1 of Crinia signifera. Taxonomy (NCBI): domain Eukaryota; kingdom Metazoa; phylum Chordata; class Amphibia; order Anura; family Myobatrachidae; genus Crinia; species Crinia signifera. The sequence continues at coordinate 133,554,401 of NC_139222.1, read as the reverse complement.
TAAGGAATTTTGAAACGTAAAGAAGGTATGTACAGTAAGGATGCAACTGCTATAGAACAAAAGAGACCAAGCAATAGCTGTCAGTACTACTTTATGGAGCCTGGAATTGACTGCATCTGCACCTCTACATTGATACAGTACCAGCTGGTGACTTGTATGCTCAGCAAAAGCTTCACTCCATGATTCTGTACACTGTAACAGTGAGTATGGCTATACCAGGACATTGTTACTTTAATAAAACACCTCACTGTTTAAGAACCAGGATGTTCGTAGTCCCAGGGCATCTATTACTGTGCATATTCACTCTGTTATACATCTGTACACACGGGATGCGGTCATTTGGTCTACTGCATTATGGTCGACAGTCATTAGGTCGAATCCATTAGGTCGACATGCTAAAAGGTCGACATGACTCTAGGTCGACATGGGAAAAGGTCGACATGATTCTAGTTCGAAAGGTCATTAGTTCGACAGGTCATTAGTTCGACAAGGTCATTAGTTCGACATTGTCTATGTCGACATTCACAAGGTCGACATGGAGTTTTTCACTGTTTTTTGAGCCAACATGTGCCGACAGGCGGTATTTCATGCCCTACCATCCACTAGGGCGTGGTGGGAGAATAAAATAGTGTGCCGAGCGTAGCGAGGCACCGTGCCCGACGCATAGCGAGCGCAGCGAGCGATGCGAGGGGATGCAGTGCACTTTAAACTGTGTCCATGTCGACTGTGTTGACATTCAGGTAAAAAAACAGTGAAAAACACCATGTCGACCTTGTGAATGTCGACATAGACAATGTCGAACTAATGACCTTGTCGAACTAATGACCTGTCGAACTAATGACCTTTCGACCTAGAATCATGTCGACCTTTTCCCATGTCGACCTAGAGTCATGTCGACCTTTTAGCATGTCGACCTAATGAATTCGACCTAATGACTTTCGACCATAATGCAATAGACCAAATGATCCCAACCCGTACACACATATTCCAACAGGTTATGGGTTCCGGCTCAACAGATACAATTATACAGGCTCCAAACTACTAGAATGACCAGCTGCAAATAGATTCCATCTTAGACACCTGCATGCACAGAGGGAATACAGCTCAGAGTGTTACCTGTATACTGTGACAGAAGAGAATCGAATTAGAGCACAAAACGGTCTTTATTACAGTATGTCTGTGAGATGCATGCACAAAGAAGCTACACCAATACTGGGGTCTTTCAAGCTGAAAGATGAAGATAACATGTACAACATGAAATTTGCCATGGAGATGCAACTAATGCATGAAAGGTTGTGGAAAGTTACAGTAGATCCTGTAACAGTTAAAATTCAGAGGATGTAAAGAAAGCCATGGGTACCATTGGTAGAGCAGTATGTGTACTTGAAAAAGTGTCAGCAAAAAACAGGCAGCACATCAAGATGGAGGTCTTATGAGACGAAATAAGTTAACACATTTTTTATTCCATTGTAATGTATGTAAACTCACCAGTGTGACTATATTTAAACAGCAAAGATGCATCAGCCCTGAGTGTCACAGATAACTACAATATAGATTGTTTATAGATTGATTCAGGTGCAACAAGGCATTTCGGCTGCAATGAGGAGTGGTATCCCATATTAATTGCATCCTATCACAATCAAGCAATTGGAAATTAATTACTTACAGTTATAAAAGTTGAGACAAGCCAGCTTGAAAGTTGAGACTAGAAATAGTTACAGTAATCTGATACATGTTTTACTGTATATAAAATAGACTAGGTGATTCATCGCGCACTACGGGTGCTCTTCACACCGGCGTAAGGGGCTGCACCCCCTTAATTTGTGAACGTTTGTATTGTGTGAAATATGTCTAGAATTGTATGAAAGATGCCCTGTATTGCAACTTGAGTTATAGGTGAAATGTGTTAAATAGAGAGCATATGATTTGGAAGGGGGTGTGTATTGTTTTGTTTAATTAAAAAGTGGTTACAGAGTAAGATGTACATTAATAGTGTGGAGGGTACAGTGACATTTGTGGGTGTGGGGGGCGGGTGCATGCTTGTTGTTGAGGTGTGTGTGTGTGCAATAGTATAGTAGGGTTTTTTTGAGTCAGCGGCTCCCCACTGGCGGAGGTCACGACACAGGAAAACAGGAGGCTGGGTAGTGATAGGGGTGTGTGGGCATAAGGGGTCTACAGAGGAGGGTGGGGGACACTGTGCAGCTTCTGCCAGTGGGTGAGGGTCCAGCGTGGCAGCACAGGAGTACAGGATGGTGGCCCTGAGTCAGTGTCTCTTCCTACTGGGTGGGAGTTAGGGTGCATGAGAGCAGGAGGCTGGGCTATAAGTCATGATAGGGGTATGTGGGCAACACAGCGTCAGCGACTCCCCAGTGGTGGAAGTTACAGTTCAGGAGAGCAGGAAGCTGGGTAGTGATAGGGGTGTGTGGGCATACGGGTGACTAAAGAGGAGGGTGGGGGACACTGTGCAGCTTCTGCCAGTGGGTGAGGGTCCAGCGTGGCAGCACAGGAGTACAGGATGGTGCCCCTGAGTCAGTGTCTCCTCCTACTGGGTGGGAGTTAGGGTGCATGAGAGCAGGAGGCTGGGTGGTAAAGCATGATAGGGGAATGTGGGCAACACAGAGTGAGCGGGTCCCCACTGGCGGAAGTTACGGGGCAGGAGAACAGGAGGCAGGGCAGTGATAGCGGTGTGTGGGCATGAGGGGTAGTAAAGGTTTTTGTCTGTTGCTGAGTAGGGATAGGCATTGGTGCAGACGCCATCGATGGTTGGCATTGATGGCGATTTTGCACCCTGCCATCGATAGTAGTAACATATTACTTGGATAACCATTGATTGTTGTAGCTATCGATGGTCATCCATTATATCAAAATGAATAGGCCGTGCGTCAATCAGAACTTGGTGGCAGGACTTCCCGGTGTGGGGGGGCGGAGCTATGCTCCGTGACCCGGCACCTTAAAAATTTTTGAAACTTGATCGGTTCTCCTTTGCCATCGATGTAGGGAAACTATCTGATCCTCCCACATCGTTGGCAAAAGTATTCATCGGCCATAAACCATCGATTATTTGAAATCATTGATGGTCGATGGGCATCCCTAGAACTGGAGGAGGGTGGGGGACAGTATGCAGCTCCCGGAAGTGGGTGAGCGTCTCCTCCTACTGGGAGGGAGTGAGCGTGCATGAGAGCAGGAGGCTGTATAATAGTGGTATGTGGGCAAGACATTGATAAAAGTTGTGGCGCTGGTGCAGAGGCAGTGGCAGTGGGGGAACCTGCAGCGCGGTAGCCAGGGCCGGATTTCCCACCTAGGGGCGGCACCTGCTTGTGGTGGTACAGGATCCCCAATTGCCACGCGGGGGTACGTGAAATGCGGGAGCGGGGTCGCGGGGGTCCGCTGGGGGGGTGGAATTACCGGAAGGGGGTCAGGGGGGTCTGCAAATTGCGGGAGGGGTGTGTGTGTGTGTGCGGGGATCCGCGATTAGCGGGAGGGGGCGGGGGTCCGCAAATCGTGGGAGGGGGGCGCGGGGGGGGGCTTGAATCACGGGAAGGGGGGTCCGCAAATTGCGGGAGGGGGGTTGTCGGGGTCAGTGAATTGCGGGAGGGGGTGTTGTGGAGGTCCCTGAATCATGGGAGGGATGCGGGGGGTGCCGTGAAACAAGGGAGGGGGGGGGCGCAGGGGGGCTAATGCGGGGGTCCGTGAATCACGGGTGGGGGCATGAATTGCGGGAGGGGGGTGTGGAAGGTGCCGTGAATTGCGTGAGGGGGCGTGAATCTCGGGAGGGGGTGTCCTCGAATCGCGGGAGGGGGTCTGCAAATTGCGGGAGGGGGCGCTGGAGGGGGGGTGTGAATCGCGGGGGGATCCGCGAATCGCGGGAGGTGCCGAGGGGGGCCGCAAATCGCAGGAGGGGGCGCTACGGGGGGTTCCGTGAATCGCGGGAGGGGGCAGGGGTCCGCAAATCGCGTGGTGGGGGGCGCGAATTGCGGGAGGGGGGTTGCAAATCGTAGGAGGGGGGTGCCGTGAATCGCGGGAGGGGGGGTCATGGGGGTCCCGTGAATCGCAGGAAGTCGAGGGGGTCCCGCGAATCACGGGAGGGGTGGTCGCGGGGGTCCCGCGAATCACGGGAGGGGGTCGCGGGGGTCCCGCGAAACACGCGCGCGGGGGGGTCGCGGGGGTTGAAGATAAAATAATTATTTTAGGACAAAGAGGGTGCACTACCTGCAATTTTATGATAGCAGGGGACACATTTTTTCACCCCTATTTGGGAAAACCAATTAAAATCAGACAAAGAGTGTCTTGCACATCCAACTATGTTGTTTATTTGATAAGTTGCCCATGTGGCCGACACTATGTCGGCAAGACAATTCGGGCGTTCAAAGAACGGGCAGCCGCCCACAGCTCCACCATAAAAGGTGCAATTGCCACAGGGGTGAGTGATCAACCAGTGGCACGCCACTTTGCAACTGCCAAGCACCCCTTAACATCCCTGAGATATAGGATCATTGAGCAAATACCTGATCCTAAACGGGGAGGTGACAGGGGTGCACAATTGTGCAGGGCAGAAAGCCGGTGGATTTACAGGCTCGAGACCTTGGCCCCTCTGGGACTCAATGAGCATGCTGGGTACTCATATTTCTTGTGAGATTTGAGGGATCCAGCATTGATTGAAAAGTGTTGGTGAAATTTATGTTGACTGATGACTGAATGGGCAACAATTCACTGATAAGTATAAGGTTAGAAAACATTTAATAACATACCAGATTTAGGTACTTCGGCATCAGTTAATAATAGACATGGTAATAATGAATAGCAAAAATAGAAACATGAAAGAACTGACATGTTTCAGGGGCAACAGCCAAAATGCAGAATAGATAAAAGTTATTGGACATGGTTGTTAGGAGCTGCACGGGCAGCGCCTCCGCTCGCCCGGCAGTCTCCTCTGTTCTTCCGGCGGTTGCCGGGTTACCGCGACGCCGTCGCGTCATCAGCCGGGAGCTTCCGGCAGGCAGTCAGGCTGCCGGCGTACAACCCCTTCCTCCCCTGCCGCAGCGGTTGCCAAGGCGACGGAGGACGCCTGGCGGCCGCAGGGAGGAAGGGGTGTGCATGACGCCGCACGCAGCGTCAGGGTAGCGCTTGGCGCGCTATTTAAACCTGGTTGCTGGAACACTCAGGCGCCGGCTATAGCTCTTGATTTGGCGTCCTGAGTGTTTCCGGTTCCAGGCTCCTGCTCACCCGTGGTTCCTGTTTTCCAGTCCCTGTTCCTGGCTGCCTCCAGAATCCTTGCTTGCGTCTGCCTGCTGATCTCTTGGTGTTCAGATAAGTTGGGAGACTCTCACTCCTTGCCTCCCTTATTGTCATTTATCTATTGTGTCAGCATATTGTGTATTGTTACACCCGTCAGCAGTTCTTGTTGTGTCAGCATATTGTGTAGTGTATTGTTACACCCGTCAGCAGTTCTTATTGTGTCAGCATATTGTGTATTGTTACACCCGTCAGCAGTTCTTATTGTGTCAGCATATTGTGTATTGTTACACCCGTCAACAGCTCGGATTGTGTCAGCATACCGTGTATTGTACTCTTACTCAGCATCTGGGTACACCTCGTGTATTGTGATACCAGTCAGTTTGGCCACGGTACATTGTCTGGCCTGTTGCCCACAGCATTAGCACCGCGGGTCCCAGCCCAGTCCGCTATCCACTGACACCCCCCTCCGTGGGGCAGGGTGGTTCTCGCCTCTTTGGTTTGTTAGGTAGATTTCCCCTTGTTTACCTCCGGCCTTGGCGGCTGCGTTGTCACTAGTAAGACCAGGTGGCATCGGGGTGGGAGCCTGACTAACGGGCTCCCACGAACGCGGCTTTTATTGGTGAAGGTTAGCTTAGCACGCATCCGCCAATTCCAAGGGGTGACAACGGAGTTAGGGTAGGCGAGATCTCCCTGTTCCTAACATTATAGCCGGCCCATACTTCACCCAACTTCCAGTCAGCCATTATGGATCCGGCCCAGCAGGCTGCTAATCACGCTCTGGCGGGGCAGATGCATACTCTTACTCAAGAGCTTCAGAAATTGACCCTCCGGGTAAACTCACAAGAGGAACGGGTACAAGGGGTCTTATCCTCATCTAGAAACCCCGAACCCAAGTTGAGTCTCCCGGACCGGTTTTCCGGGGAACGTTCCCAGTTTTTTAACTTTAGAGAGTCGTGTAAACTTTATTTCAAACTCCGCCCGGCCTCCTCCGGCGTGGAATCCCAGCGTGTGGGAATGGTCATCTCCCTGCTACAAGGAGACCCCCAGACCTGGGCGTTTGGCCTTCCCGCAGGGTCCGAGGCCCTTTCCTCTGTGAATGCTTTTTTTTCTGCCATGGGGTTGCTTTACGACGACCCAGACCGTGCTGCCTCAGCCGAAGCCAACCTGAGGGCACTACGGCAGGGTCAGAGTAACGCAGAGGCTTATTGTACCCAATTCAGGAGGTGGGCCATTGACTCTGGTTGGAATGACCCAGCACTCCTTAGCCAGTTTCGCATTGGGTTATCTGAGACGTTAAAAGATGCATTGGTTCACTACCCTACCCCGACCTCCCTGGATGAAATTATGGAGTTAGCCATCAAGGTAGATCGGAGGTTCCGGGAACGCCAGAGGGAGAGGGTTTCCGGGGTATATCCCTCAACATCACTGGGGGAGACCTCGGAGGTTGTCTGTGACGAACCCATGCAAATTGGGGCTACACGTTTGTCGGCCGCAGAAAAGAATCGTAGGAGGCTGAAGGGTCTCTGTCTGTATTGTGGTGGTCAGGGTCACCGTGCAGTGGTCTGTCCGTTGAAGGCGGGAAAAGACAGGGCCTAGGTGGGTTTGGGAAAACTCACTTGGGCCTATCTTGTTTTTCTCCCCTAGACTCGATCATTATTCAGGTTTCTGTCACCTATAATAACTGCACTGTCGCTACCACTGCCTTTGTTGATTGCGGTGCAGCCGGCAATTTTATTGACGGGGGGCTGGTTTGTTCGTTGGGGCTCAAACCCATTTCCCTGGTCAATTCCTTGTCGGTTTGTGGCCTGGATGGTCAGCCACTCGCCAACGGCAGTGTTACCGCGTGCACCCCTTCTCTTCAGCTTTCGGTGGGGGCTCTTCATTCAGAAGAGATTTCTTTTTTGTTGTTTCACTGTCCGCTCACGCCACTCGTCCTGGGGTTACCATGGCTTAGGAAGCACAATCCCAGTATCGACTGGACCACAGGGGAAATCATACGTTGGGGCTCTTCCTGTTCTGATCATTGTCTCTCTCTTCCTCTTCGTCTTGTCCTTCCCGTTTTTTCTTCTTTACCCGTACCCTACAGAGACTTTGCCGATGTGTTTTCCAAGAAGGAAGCTGATACGTTGCCCCCTCACCGTCCCTTTGATTGTGCTATAGACTTAGTTCCCAATGCCAGATTGCCCAAGGGACGTCTATATGCCCTCTCAGAACCTGAATCCCAGGCCATGGATTCATACATAAAAGAGAGTCTCGAAAAGGGATTCATCCGTCCTTCTAAATCTCCTGTAGGTGCAGGGGTTTTTTTTGTTGAAAAGAAAGATGGATCTTTGCGTCCCTGCATAGACTATAGGGCTTTGAACAAAATTACTGTAAAAAATTCCTATCTGTTACCACTCATCTCTGTTTTGTTCGATCAAATCCGGGAAGCGGTGGTGTTTTCCAAGATTGATCTTAGAGGAGCATATAACCTCATCAGGATTAGAAAGGGAGATGAGTGGAAGACAGCCTTTAACACACATTCAGGTCACTACGAATATCTTGTGATGCCGTTCGGCTTGGCCAACGCTCCTGCAGTTTTTCAGGATTTCATCAATGAAGTACTCCGGCCGTTCCTGGGGGTATTTGCTGTGGTTTACTTAGACGACATTTTGATTTTTTCCAAGTCACTTTCTGAACATCGGCAACACGTCCGCCTGATCCTTCAGAAGTTGCGTGAAAATCAATTATACGCCAAACTCGAAAAGTGTGAATTCGAAATTGCTCAAGTCTCTTTTCTGGGTTATGTCATCTCTCCTAAGGGTTTTTCCATGGACCCCAGCAAGGTTCAAGCCATCATGTCCTGGGCTCGTCCTAACAATCTCAAGGCCATCCAAAGATTCTTAGGATTCTCCAATTATTATCGGAGATTCATCCGGTCCTTTTCTGACATTGTTGCCCCCATTGTGGAACTGACTCGCAAGGGAGCCAATCCTGAAATTTGGTCCCCACAGGCCGTTGAGTCCTTTCATCAGTTAAAGAAGGCCTTCTGCTCAGCTCCTGTCTTACATCACCCAGATCCCAGAATTCCTTTTATTGTGGAGGTTGACGCCTCGGATGTAGGGGCTGGAGCTGTCCTTTCTCAGAAGGACATTCGTGATCAGAAAATTCATCCTTGCGCCTTCTTCTCCCGTAAGTTCTCCTCAGCTGAAAGGAACTATGATGTCGGGAATCGTGAATTGTTGGCCATTAAATGGGCCTTTGAGGAGTGGCGTCATTGGTTAGAAGGGGCCAAACACATCATCACTGTGATTACCGACCATAAAAACTTAGCCTACATCGAGTCTGCTAAACGATTAAACCCACGACAAGCCCGGTGGGCGTTGTTCTTTACCAGGTTTCAATTCATCATTACGTTCAGACCCGGCCCCAAAAATGTCAAAGCTGATGCTTTATCTCGTAGTTTCCAGACTTGTCAGAGCACTGGACTCAAAGATACACCCATTGTCCTGTCTTCTGTCATTTTTGCGGGTCTGACTCAGGACTTGGCCTCCCGTGTCCTGGCTTCCCAGCCTTCTGCTCCTCAGGGGACTCCACATAATAGACTGTTTATTCCTAAACACCTCAGAAATTTGGTCCTCAAAGATTTTCATTCCAGTAGGGTCACTGGACACCCTGGCGTTACCAAGACCCTTGAGCACTTGTCTAGGGCGGTTTGGTGGCCCACCATAAAACAGGATGTTGCTCTGTTTATCTCTTCTTGTCCGGTATGTGCTCGACATAAATCTCCCAGGTCATCACCAGTGGGTACTCTCCTGCCGTTGTTCATTCCAGAAAGGCCATGGTCCCATATTTCTATGGACTTCATTGTCGACCTTCCTTCTTCTTCTCGTTTTACCACCATTTGGGTCACGGTCGACCGCTTTAGCAAGATGGCACATTTTATTCCCTTGCGTAAACTTCCCACTGCGAAAGAGTTGGCACAGCTCTTTATCTCACATATTTTCAGACTCCATGGCCTTCCCTTGGATATAGTTTCTGACAGGGGATCTCAGTTTGTGGCCAGGTTCTGGAAAAGTTTTTGTTCCGGTTTAGGAATACAGGTCAGTCTTTCCTCCGGGCATCACCCACAGTCCAACGGGCAGACCGAAAGGGTCAATCAAGCATTGGAGCAATATTTACGCTGCTTCGTCTCCAAATGTCAGAGCAATTGGGCTGAACTGGTACCTTTAGCGGAATTTGCTTATAACAACTCGTATCATGCGGCCTCCAAAAGCTCGCCTTTTTTGTGTAATTTCGGGTTCCATCCCAAGTGCAACTCCTTCTTTGTTCCTAGGGATTCCTCTCGGCCGCCCTTCTCCACAGTGTCCTTCCTTAGGAAGTCGTGGCAAAAGGTTCATTTGGCTCTGAGGCAATCTTCAGCACGTTCAAAAAAATTTTTTGACAAACATAGGAGACCATGTTTTTTTCCGAGTGGGGCAAAAGGTGTGGTTGTCTACTCGCCACATTAAGCTTCGCCAGAGATGTCCTAAATTAGGGCCCAGGTTCATCGGTCCATTTTTGATCACTGCTCAAGTCAATCCGGTGGCATTTAGGTTGCAGCTCCCCAGAGCACTGCGGATCAATAATGTCTTTCATTGTTCTCTTCTTAAACCAGCCTCGATGGCTTCCCAATCAGGGCCTGCTTCCAACCGCGAACCAGTCCTCATTCAAGGGCACAAAGAATTCATAGTAGAACAGATATTGGATTCCAAGGTTGTTCGGGGTCAACTGAAATTTTTGGTCCATTGGAAGGGGTTCGGAGAAGAGGAGAGGTCTTGGGTGCCTGAGCGATTGTTACATGCGCCCAGGCTCAAAGCAGAGTTCTTTAAGACCTTCCCGTTCAAACCTGGTTCTAAGGGTTCGGTGACCCCTCCTCAAGGGGGGGTACTGTTAGGAGCTGCACGGGCAGCGCCTCCGCTCGCCCGGCAGTCTCCTCTGTTCTTCCGGCGGTTGCCGGGTTACCGCGACGCCGTCGCGTCATCAGCCGGGAGCTTCCGGCAGGCAGTCAGGCTGCCGGCGTACAACCCCTTCCTCCCCTGCCGCAGCGGTTGCCAAGGCGACGGAGGACGCCTGGCGGCCGCAGGGAGGAAGGGGTGTGCATGACGCCGCACGCAGCGTCAGGGTAGCGCTTGGCGCGCTATTTAAACCTGGTTGCTGGAACACTCAGGCGCCGGCTATAGCTCTTGATTTGGCGTCCTGAGTGTTTCCGGTTCCAGGCTCCTGCTCACCCGTGGTTCCTGTTTTCCAGTCCCTGTTCCTGGCTGCCTCCAGAATCCTTGCTTGCGTCTGCCTGCTGATCTCTTGGTGTTCAGATAAGTTGGGAGACTCTCACTCCTTGCCTCCCTTATTGTCATTTATCTATTGTGTCAGCATATTGTGTATTGTTACACCCGTCAGCAGTTCTTGTTGTGTCAGCATATTGTGTATTGTTACACCCGTCAGCAGTTCTTATTGTGTCAGCATATTGTGTATTGTTACACCCGTCAGCAGTTCTTATTGTGTCAGCATATTGTGTATTGTTACACCCGTCAACAGCTCGGATTGTGTCAGCATACCGTGTATTGTACTCTTACTCAGCATCTGGGTACACCTCGTGTATTGTGATACCAGTCAGTTTGGCCACGGTACATTGCCTGGCCTGTTGCCCACAGCATTAGCACCGCGGGTCCCAGCCCAGTCCGCTATCCACTGACACCCCCCTCCGTGGGGCAGGGTGGTTCTCGCCTCTTTGGTTTGTTAGGTAGATTTCCCCTTGTTTACCTCCGGCCTTGGCGGCTGCGTTGTCACTAGTAAGACCAGGTGGCATCGGGGTGGGAGCCTGACTAACGGGCTCCCACGAACGCGGCTATTATTGGTGAAGGTTAGCTTAGCACGCATCCGCCAATTCCAAGGGGTGACAACGGAGTTAGGGTAGGCGAGATCTCCCTGTTCCTAACAATGGTGAACGGGACACCAATATATAGATTATTTAGTAGACCATCAGCATATATATTATATAGTTACATGATAGAGATGATGTATGTAAGTCTGTTTTTTGTGTAGTTGGTTTATGTTCACCATGTCACACTAAAGTTTTTCACGTTTTTTTACACTATTTATTGGCGGCACGCGCCCTTATGAAATGATAATGTTTTGCACTTTATCAGTGAGAGACGTGGGAACATATGGAGTTCTTGCGCTAATGAAAATTGCACTATATACTTGTATTTTAAATGTATGTATTATTATTCACAGATTTATGTATGCCCGCCCCTCTCCCCCGCCCATACCCGGCTGCGGCTGCAGGGATGACGTCACATGATGGCGACGGCGTGCACAGCGGCCGGCGTGGACGGCGTGGGACAAGGAAAGGTATTTAATCACTTTTATTACATTGTACAAATGTCTTCTGCACCTTAATAAAGGAGCTGTAACAGCTCGGAAACGTTGGTGACTATCCTGGTCTCTGGGTGATTTATTCTGAGTGCCACTGTTCCCCCGCAATATTGTTACACAGGCTGTCCGGCTGGGCAGCTTGTCTTACAGAGGGCACCAGCTAATTCCTGTCACACTGCAACAGCCACATCGGAGTGCCGCGCTCTATACAGAACTATATATATATATATATATATATATATATATATATATATATATATATATATATAGGGGTCCAATTAGGCGGCACTCACGGCAATAAATTCAAATAGACAGCAACGTGAATTCACGTTGCTGTCTATTTGAATTTATTGCCGTGAGTGCCGCCTAATCGGACCCCTATACAGTGACTCCCCGAGCGGAGGTATCATGGAGGGCACCGATACGAGAGTGCCATCCACTACGGACCTCTATATATATATATATATATATATATATATATATATATATATATATATATATATATAATATGGAGAGTCCTGGCACTCGCAGACCAATTTACAACTCAGGTGCCTTTCCGTCCCGCAAGGGGAGAGATATATACAAACGATATGGAAGGCACTCAGGAGATTCCCATAGTACTGCACGGCGGCAGTCAAACGTAGTAACAAATTGTAGACAAGACGGTCTGTGTGTCAACGTTTCGGGTAACAACCCGTCTTGATAAAGGGTTGTTACCCGAAATGTTGACACACAGACCGTCTTGTCTACAATTTGTTACTACGTTTGACTGCCGCCGTGCAGTACTATGGGAATCTCCTGAGTGCCTTCCATATCGTTTGTATATATATATATATATATATATATATTATAAATTGGGAAGTGAAATTCTTCTTGAAGAAATATGAAAATACTGAACTAAAATCTTGTGTTGTGTTGGTCCTGACAAAGGGCGGATGCCCGAAACGTCGTAGACTGTTAACACAAGTAAAGTTAATCTTTTTTTGCCCAAGACCCGGAGTGACGCCTATGATTGACCTGCATACATTTGGAAGAAATTCCCACAAAGGAAGGCACCCAGGTAACTTGCCAATAGATAGCGGGGAGTTGCGGACCCATATTGATAATATATATATATATATATATATATATATATATATGTATACATATATATTATAAATTGGGAAGTGAAATTCTTCTTGAAGAAATATGAAAATACTGAACTAAAATCTGAAATGGTTTCAGTATCATTTCCTGACAAATTACCAATGCATAGCTTATGTTAACCAGTTCCCTAGATGATTAGTGACAGGTGTGTTGGTAACTGCTCACCTATAAAAGCACAGTCTGCTGTGAGCTTTAGACCAGATAGCATGCCTGGATTCAAACATTAATGTGATAGCTATGTGTATTGTAGCCATATTGAGCGATAGTGCTAGGACCTGCAGAAAGGTGGGGTCCCTTGACGGGGGCTGCAGGCTTAAATGCATTGATCAATTCATGAACCAAATCTCCACTATTTATTATCAGTTAATTTAGTGTGTGCAGAGCCCCTACAATGTCTGTTTAAACAATGTGGTCACAAGCCATAGGGCACCCCAAAACTAGGAAAGGTGAGTGCCGATGTTTAGTGTATATATATATATATATATATATATATTTATATATATATATATATATATATATATATATATATATATATATATACTTACAAACGATTTTTATGGCATATTTTAAAGTGCAAGAGTGACAATGTACAAAAAGAGATCCGGTACATGCAAGTAAAGTGCAATCAAAAGATACTTAGCAGCATAGTAGAAAACCGGTACATCTCCAATAAGGTCATGGCACGACGGCCGTTTCGGTGCAACCAAGCACCTTAGTCATGTGCTACTGACCTAAAGATAAACCACAGGTATATATACCATAGAGGCAACGGCGTGATTGGCTAGGCGGACACACACCCACGTGCGCCGCGCGTCACTAACAATAGGACGGATCCCAGCAATATCGAAAAACCGGAAGTGTCACAGACGTACTTCCGGTATAGCGTCATGACATCATCCCGTCAGAGGGCACGATCCGCGTCAGCCGACGCTGGATCACGTGTGTCCCATCAACAATGGAAGGTTGGCATGGCAACAATTTAAAGGGAGAGTGGCCGGACTTATATAATGTAAAAATTAAACAGAGCCACATAAGGCGCCGGACCAGTCCACATATTAAAGAAATTATAGGGATCGCCAAGCGGATGGTATTGCCTTCCATGGTATATACATATACACTATATGTATATACCATGGAAGGCAATACCATCTGCTTGGCGATCCCTATAATTTCTTTAATATGTGGACTGGTCCGGCGCCTTATGTGGCTCTGTTTAATTTTTACATTATATAAGTCCGGCCACTCTCCCTTTAAATTGTTGCCATGCCAACCTTCCGTTGTTGATGGGACACACGTGATCCAGCGTCGGCTGACGCGGATCGTGCCCTCTGACGGGATGATGTCATGACGCTATACCGGAAGTACGTCTGTGACACTTCCGGTTTTTCGATATTGCTGGGATCCGTCCTATTGTTAGTGACGCGCGGCGCACGTGGGTGTGTGTCCGCCTAGCCAATCACGTCGTTGCCTCTATGGTATATATACCTGTGGTTTATCTTTAGGTCAGTAGCACATGACTAAGGTGCTTGGTTGCACCGAAACGGCCGTCGTGCCATGACCTTATTGGAGATGTACCGGTTTTCTACTATGCTGCTAAGTATCTTTTGATTGCACTTTACTTGCATGTACCGGATCTCTTTTTGTACATTGTCACTCTTGCACTTTAAAATATGCCATAAAAATCTTTTGCATTTATCTGATGTTGCTGGCTATCAGTTTGTAAGTCTACAAATTCAACATATCTGTGCTGGGCACTCAGGAGCTGAATTAAGTACGTGTGTGCAGCTTATCCTTTATCCCTATATATATATGTATACATATATATTATAAATTGGGAAGTGAAATTCTTCTTGAAGAAATATGAAAATACTGAACTAAAATCTGAAATGGTTTCAGTATCATTTCCTGACAAATTACCAATGGTCAAAATACCACCCACCACTGGCCGACGGTCAAAACTCCAACACATTCTACTGTACATGCCAACGTTCATTATGCCAAAATGATCAAAATGCCAACAGGTCAAAAATTTGACATGATTAAAAAAACAACAACTGGTGTCTATGTCGACATTGGTTAACTTGGACACCGTATATCGTTTCCCCTTGCATGGCTCGCTGCACTTGTTATGCTTTGGACACGGTTCCTCACTGCACTAGGCGCATTACTATAGTCTAACTCTATGCATACTTGAAACATGTAGCAGTTTCATTAAAAACTCATGTTGACTTTGTGACCTGTCGACATTATACATGTCAGCATTTTGGCTATGTTGGCATAATAAATGGCAGCCTTTTGAACATGCCAGTATTTTGACCGTCGGTCAATGGTGGTCGTATTTTGACTGTCAATAAATTGATTAAGCAGTGTATTAGACATTTCAAGTGAGCTTAGTCAATTCTCTTTGGTAGATAGTTACACCAGCAGGACACCTCTCATGGACTATATCAACAGTCTCTTTGTTCACAAGCTTAGAACTGCTGTTATGCTTATGGTTCTTGAACTCTTCAACACTTGTGACTTTCGTATTTTTCAATTTGTTTTCTCACTTTGGTCTTCCACTTACATCATTTGGATCTTGACTTTGGCTTCTTGTTGTCTAGATGTTGACTGCATGCAAAATGTGCATACCTCCCAACATGACCCTCTCCAATAGCAATAGGAACACACTGCTCTGTTCCTGGACTTTCCTCTTAATTTAGGATTACCATCACCTGTGTTGAAACACCTATCTGAGCGATTAACCTGTTTAAAACAGATGGCGGCAATCATAAATTAAGAGGAAAGTCCAGGAACAGAGCACTGTGTCCCTCCTGGAGAGGGTCTTGTTGGGAGGTATATATGTGTGATTTACTCATGATGGTTTTCCAATATTTGACCTATTAGAATTTTTTATTTTTGTGGCTGAATGTCCATGCTGTTAGTTTCTGGATCAGATATGTCTCCAACGGTTTGCATAGCCAGTGACACATACTTATGCTTAAAATTTCAGCTTTTCTTTAACTTGTGCTGTTGCTTTTTGGTGATTTTTGATACTTGGATTCTATAATCTGTAACCTATATTTTTATAGGAACAGCCAAGCATGATGCACTTTAATTTCTTTTGGTGTTTTCTCATAAACCTATCATTCAGAGTACACACTGTGGAAACTGCTTCCACACAAATCTTATTGTCTAGACCTGCATGCTTCAGTATACACCTTGCTTTCTCCACAAATGTACAGATTGCTTTTTCAGATTGCTTCACAGAACCAAATGTTTGTTTAACACAAAGAAGCTTTTAATGAGGGGTTGTGGGAGATTGAGAGCACTACTGTGCATACTCCATGTGATAGGGCCTACACACATAGCGATTTGTGCCAGTGAGATTGCATCAGCGATTTAACATTGCCGATTTCCCTTGAGCTTCCCAGCATCTATCTAGCTCAGAAGGTGCAAATGTGTCAGCAATATGTATCAGCAATTCTGCTTAGTGACTTAAGCATGGGATATTTTAGTTAAGCAAGAAAAAAAAGAAAGAAAAAAAGCAGTTTGGGTCAGTTTGGGTCTGTCCTTAACAATGCTATTCTTTTTGATTTTGGATCAAGAAATGTTTTATGACAAGGATGAGGCTCTGTTGCTGTACTGCTGGGAGCTTACTGTCTTGGATATGGAGCAGAAAGCACATCGGCGCAGCAGAGAGCGCAGGCTTGATCGTTCCTGCTGGGTGAAGTAAGTTCAATTTAGTACAGTCACAGACAAAAAAAAACCTTGATCACACAGTAAGCATAATGCAGGAGTGGTGCAGGATTTGGGATAATAACTTCCATGGGTTGAGTACTCCACCCTGACAAGGTACCAGGTGCGGCAGTCCTTTTAGGCACTCTGCGTAGGATTACCCTGGGTGGAATAGATCACTCCTAAAAGAAATTACCAAAAATAAGTGATTTCAGTGTGGACTCAGGTCCATGTATTTTTCAACCCATCCACAAGTGCACCAGATGAGGCAGCCATGGTGGGTGCACTACGAAGGTTACACTGTAGGAGGCGAGCCATACAAGGAGCCAATGCATATATTGGAAAGCAAATACTTGTGTGGTAGTATCATAATCCCTGCACAGAAACATCCACGTGACCCACATCCTGCCCGCAGGGAAACCATCTGAGGCAACCATCTGGGTGCACTGCATAGGTCAGCGCTGGCAGGGTGTGCAATCTGCGGAGGTACACATTACAGGAATAGCACATGGTGGGGTAGATAGATGTATGCTGCAGGAGGGGGGGGGGAGAAAAGACACAAACACACCTGACGACAGGGAAAAATTAGAAATCATTTTCATGGAGTCAGCAATGTCCTGGTCTCATGAGAGCAGCAGAGGTGGTTATGAGAAAGTGGGGACCACAAGCACATAAAAGTATGGGGGAAGAGTTGATGCATAGGCTGGGTCTGGTGCTTCCCCTCACAGCTCCATGCTCACCATGAGGGGTAGGCCTGGGGTCAATCCTGGTGTTCTTAGCCATAGGGGTGGTGGGCCTGGTCCAGGTGATCTCATGGCAATGGTGAGTTTAGGCCACATAAATTTTTTTAAAGTTTTTTTGGTTATAATGCAGTCCTTCAGAAGTAATGTTGGTTTGTTGTTTGCCTCCTTGTTTCCTTCGGTAGAACGCCGGTATAACGCTGCTATTAATTTAAATCTGACCCTTTATAACTGACCCTTCAGACACTAGACCCCTAGTGTCCTAAAGGACTGAAGTCCTAAGATATACTGATTATATCAGACTAAAGAAACAAATGTCCATCCTGATTTCACTGCCCCTCCCAATACACCTCCCCCACCAGCAAAAGGTGCTAATCAGACCTAACAAATGACATAGCACAGATAAAAGCCACAATAACAGCTTTGTACAGATTTAAAGCCATATTCTGCAGTTGAATTCTGAAATATGATTACCTAGATGTTTAAATAAATTCAGCATAAGAGGTGGAATGCTCTGCGGCCCAGATCACTATATTGAATGCTGGATAGCTGGAGGAGAGGGGGGGGGGGGGGGGGGGTGGATCGTGACAAGCAAGGATAATAAGAGTATAGATAGAAAGACGACAATAACAAGTTAACCAACATGTGACCATTAATGACAATTGTTGTCAGGGGTACTAGGATGGCATTGCTCTCAAAGAAGTTCAGCATCCAAGCTGATTAAGGAGGGTGGATGTCCAAAGACGGACAAAGGAAGAGCGATACAGGTTTTTGGGGCACGCTTGTATAAATGATGTGATGGATGTAACAATAAGTGAGTTTAAGAAATAACTTTTATTAGGCTTCACTTAAAATATATGCTTCAAATTATAGGCGTCAGAGAAATTGCCTGTGATAAGGTATAATTTAAAGTACATAACTAATATACATAATAATCACAGTAAATGGGCGAAAATGTTTCACCTTTGGGGACCACCCCCCACCCGCTAATGTAGATGAGAAGAAAGAGTTTTTTGGAAGATTTAAAGGCAAGGAGTGGTTCGTCATGTGATGTCCGGTGTTTTAAATTCACCTCAGTACGTACGGCAACATTTAAATAAATTCAGCATAAGAGGTGGAATGCTCTGTGGCCCAGATCACTATATTGAAAGCTGGATAGTTACCTACAGATGGAGCCGGGCTCCCTCTTGCTGGCGAATCGCCAGAACGTCACCGCTGGCGATCGGCCAGCAGCCTGTCTCTCATCTGACTGAGACGTGCGTGCGTCTCACACGCACGCGCGTTTCAGTGTCCATGCGCCGGGGCGACAGGACCCTGTCCGTCTCCACTTTAGGGAGACGGACAGAGTTAGGGGGTGCGGGGAGGCGGTGGTGACCCCGGGTGACCGCCGACAAGCCGGCGGGAACCCGGGAGAAGCCGTCGGAAGGGGACGTGCGTGCGCGTCCCCTCTCACAAATACAGATGGCGGGTGGCGGGGGATGGGGACATCTGTAGATGTTTAAATAAATTCAGCATAAGAGGTGGAATACTCTGTGGCCCAGATCACTATATTGAATGCTGGATAGTTATATGTTGATGCAATGGTGATGGAGAGAAGAGTCAATTTGGTACTTCATATATACTTGTGATACTGGTATTATCATGGAACCCATTACGTAGTTTGCGTAGTGGTGTATTGAGAATACTAATGCACCACTATGCTGGCTATGTAAACTACGTAACTACGTAGTTTGTGTAGTGGTGTATTGACAATACCAATACACCACTATGCTGGCTACGTAAACTGCTACGTAAACTACATAAGCTGTGATAATACACAATGCTTCATATCCCCACTATCCACGCCATATGCCGAATATCCACGTGGGCGTGGAGTTAAATTTATAAAGTGTGGCGAGCGCAGCGAGCCACCGAGCCGGAAGCATGGTGAGCGCAGCGAGCCCCATGAGGGGATGCGGATACGTACATTGTACATGCGCTGGGGAGTGGTGGACTGCTGGAGGGGGGGGGACTGAATGCTGCTGCCGGCGACATCGGTGGATCACGGGACACGATGAGGGGGGAAAGTATAAAACACTACACACACACAATATTAAAGTGTATTATCACGGGGCCGACTACGCTGACAACGTTGCCATGTGCTGTGATAATACCCAAGTACCGTCAATTCACAATCGATATCCAATGAAGTTATAAGTTATAATTAATAGAATGCCGGTATAACGCTGCTATTAATTTAAATCCGACCCTTTATAACTAGACCCTTCAGACACTAGACCCCTAACGTCCTAAAGGACTGACGTCCAAAGGACTATCTGTGGAGAGAAAACATACTCACAGATGTCTTCAGCTCTACTCTGGGTGCCCTGCAGCACTGTAATCACGGTCCGGTGTTCTGTTTACATCTGGGGCTCCGCCCCCAGACTGGGACTTAGCCCCACCCACCAGCCAATCATGGTCCAGGAAAACCCTCATGCTGGACCATGATTTGCTGGTGGGCGGTGCTAAGTCCCGGTCTGGGGGTGGAGCCCCAGATGTAAACAGAACACCGGACCGTGATTACAGTGCTGCAGGGCACCCGGAGAAGAGCTGAAGACGTCTGGGAGTATGTTTTCTCTCCACAGGTACCCCAGTGGATTTTACTGGAGAAGGGGACCGATCCTTCGTGGCAACATACAGAAGGTATGTATGGATGTATGGGCTCCGTATGTAATAAAGTTATACTGTACGTGTGTGTGTATTTATTTAACTATTTGTGCTACAGTGGGACTACAAGTCCCAGCGGGCCCTTTATTGCCCCACATGCTGGGACTTGCGGTTCTCCAAGTCCTTGCATGTGGTGCAGGCTTGCTGGGACTCATAGTTCCACAGCAGTATACAATAGTTTTTCTATATGTTTTACACAATCATCAGCTCGATGCCCACCGCCCAGGGGCATCGAGGACAGCCCCGGGCTTCAGCATGGGCAGGTAAGTTCTGAAGGGGGGGACCCCTTCTTTGGGGGGTCCCCACTTCCCCAGGACCCCTGCCCATGCTGACCGGTCAGGGGGTAAATGCTTTGGCCGGGGGGACTTGTATAAAAAGTCTCCTCCCGGCTGTGGCATTACGCTGCTGGCTGGTTGGGCCCAGTGCTGGTTCTTGGTCATTTTGTCCCCCGTATTTTGGGAACCAGGACCGGCCCTTGAGCCTAGTGCTGGTTTTATAAAATCCACGGAACCCCGACTTGGTTGTTTCTGTGATTTTATGAAACCAGGACCGGCTCTTTCAGCCCGGGGCTGGTTATGCTCAGGAGGGGGGACCCCACGCATTTTTTTTCCATTTTTTATTTTTAACCCTTTTTTTGGACAGAACAATACACAGATCACAATGATCTGTGCATGGTTCTGTCAAATTCACCAGTTTTGCGATTTTTGGTAACCTTTACCATAAATCGCACCCTATTACATGTGCGAGTTAGATGCTTTCCAATGGGAAAACATCTGGATGCGAATTGAAGTGTGACTAAAAATCGCCACTTCAATATGTGCGATTTCGCTGCAAAAAGTGTGATTTTTTGCCTTGAATCGCACCCTATAAAATATGCGATATTCGGGAAATGCCCGAAAACTGCATATTTTGCGGAAAAAAAACGCAAAAATAAAAAATCCCCACCCATTGCATTTCACCCAATATATGTGTCATAAGTATCTTCTTTGTATTATTTTAATCATTAACAGGCACCAGCTGGTGAGCTGCATCCACCACTCTGCTCCATTAAAGTGTGTATAGGTTATATAATCATATTACTACCATAACAACCCACTAGTTAAGTACTGGGCTGTTCATGGGCATCATGGCATCGTCTGCTGTGTACATATACTCTGTCATACCATTGCCACCTGTAAACACATATTCAAACAATACATGGGCTAGGACCTTAAGGATATACTCATGCACACTGATTTGTGCTCAGGTTGCCATAATTAAGGGACATGTATAATACAGGGTTGCCGACTTTGAAAAAATCCTCTCCGGGAGAAGCCCGGAGAGGAATCTTGCATTACTCATTTTGGGGGCGGGGCTTAACTGTGACGTCATTAAGCCCCGCCCCCATTACAAGAAATAGCCGAAATAGCAGTTCTCTATGGAGGGGGCGGGTCTAAAACGTCACTATTGTGCCGTTTTAGCTCCGCCCCCTCCCCTGAGACCCGCGGATTGCGGCATATAAATGCCGCGATCGGGGGGCTCAGTGGGGGTCCCCCTGATTCCGGGAGGGTTGCCCACCCTTCCGGGGGCCGGGAGGAAGGACCCGATTTTCGGGAGACTCCCGCAAATTCCGGGAGGGTCGGCAACCCTGGTCTAATACTGTATGCATTTTACTCACATTGTTGGCCCAAGTTGTTTTGTTAAATTCCTATATATTTTATGGTTTGTTAAACCCTACTTACTGTTTATAATGGGGCTATCCTTTCCCTTTTCTGTCAATTAGTCTTCTAGAATCTACAAATGAGAAGGTAGGTAGAGTGTATGCTGGTTTATAATTTTGTAAGACATTTTTTTTTTTTTAAATACAAAAAAAGAAAATTGATACTTGGATCTCAGGAATCTCTGTGCCACTACAAAAATGACAGTTTTACATAGTTTTTCTGAGTGATCAGCTGTTTGAAACCCAACATGTATAAATGATGGATTCAGTTTAGAACGCCAATTAGCTATTAGTATATGCAGCGTTTGTAAGTTGAAATCCAATGTCAATCTTCAATAGGTTTCCAAACTTTGGTAAAACCACAGTTTCGCCATTGGTGCTTTAACTGCTTCCCAGTCTGTTTATGAGACAGGTATATCATGTAAATTATGTAGTATACATATTATAGATCACAGGTTATTAAGCCCGGTTCTCAGAACCTAAACAGTTCTTCTTTTCCAGGTCGCACAGAATCACAAGTGAAATAATTAGCAGCACCTGTGGATCTTTACAATGTGTCATTGACTAATGTGTGCACCTGTGAACTGGAAAATGCGAACTATTTGGAGTCCTGAGGACCACGTTTGAGAACCACTGATATACTGTACATAACCTCAAAAGATGAAAATGGAAGTAGCTTGGTAATTATGCAAGTGAGTACAGGGTCCAGTGTGAAGCGGGCCCTCTCATCTGAGCAGTGGGCCCCCTCCTCTGAGCAGCTCACCTGTTAGCATCTTTCCTTGTGTGCTGGTAAGAAGATCCCCCTTCACTGCAGTACAATCTCCCACTGATAATTGGGCAGATGAAGAATATGTACAAAAGAGCAAAGACTCTGGGACAGTTATGAGTCTTTGCTTTCACTGCATGGTGCCATCGTTCAAAAGGTTACTGGGAAGATGGTGCCACAAATAAGGAGGGATTGGCTTACCGGTACTAATGCAACTATATTCTTGGTGCAGGCTGTGCCACGCCAAGACATCCTGGACCCAGGGGCCCTTGTGCGCCACACACAGTGCACCCATTATAAATACACTCATAAAGTACCCTAAATATTTAACTGCGCATTTACTTTAGTTCCCCTGTTGTTCATTTTAGTGTATTTTAAAAACTTCGAGCACACTTGCATTCTAAAGGTGCGTACACACGGTGGCAATATTGGCTAAAATCACTGGGAATATGGTCGCTGATCGACCATTTTGCCAGTGATTTGGAGTGATGCTGGTGATAAATCGCCAGCTGCGCGCTCCCGTGTGTACCCCCTAATGGTTGCTGGTCGCAGGAGCATGCTCCTGCGACCAGTGGCTTCCCCCGGCGCTGAGCAGGAGGTCAGCAGACGGCTACGTACTCCCTCCCTCCTGGTCTCTCCCCGCCCACTTGCCCGCCTCCTGACAGTAGATGACTACTGCTGCTCCCTCCCTCCTGGTCTCTCTCCCCCTCGCCCCGTATATCGCCAGCAATCATATCGCCCCGTGTGTACACAGCATAATAGTAATATCTATTAAATCTATTCAGATGTTTTTGTTTCTGATCAATAATAAAAATGACTCCTTTATGTTATCAAAAACATACATAAAAAAAGTCTAAATAAATAAATCTCTCTACAATATATTAACTTAAAAAAATACCCTGGTCTTCCTTCAATTTCATAACAAATAATGATTATGGAAAACTCAGTTATCGAAAACTAATTTCTCTGTAAATGTTCTAAACATGTGTAAGTTCCATGTACTCCACCCTTTAATCTTGCTACAGTAATAGGCCAAACAACCGCCGGTAAGAAGACCAGCGGCTAGAGTGATGCAAGTTGATTAATAATGGTAATTGATCCATCCTGAACACAGTGGCAATAACTTGGCAAGCAACTCTACTGTTTGAAAATAAAACATTAAAATTCAGAAATGACACACCCTATGAATCGCATATATAAGGCATAAAAACTGTTCACTTATTACACTTTCCACGGGAGCTGCTTTTTTTTCATCTGGAAAGGTTGTCAATTTGCTTTAAAATCATGTCTTACTCTTTCAGACAGCCATCACGGTCAGGAGGCTCTGTCTCAGGAGGCTATGGTGGAGGAGCTGGTGGTTTTGGTCAAGGTGGAGGAGCTAGTGGGGCAGGCTATGGAGGAGGTGCTGGTGGTGGTGCTTGTGCATATGGTGGTGCTGCTGGTGGATATGGTGGTCATGCTGGTGGTTATGGTGGTGGAGCTGGTGGTTATGGTGGTGGAGCTGGTGGTCATGGTGGTGGAGCTGGCTACGGAGGAGATTTTGCTGGTGGTGCTCAACATGGAGGAGGTGACAGCCTTCTCTCTGTCAATGAGAAACAAACCATGCAAAATCTTAATGAACGCTTGGCATCCTACCTGGATAAAGTCCATGCATTGGAAAAGGCAAATGCCGACCTTGAAGCTAAGATTAAGGAATGGTATGATAAGAATAGGCCTGGTGGTGCGTCTGGAGAAAAAGGAAAAGACTACTCTAAATACTACACCATGATTGATGATCTAAAGAGTAAGGTAGGTTTAACAATATTACTTTTATTGTTACAAAAAACTGCTTATTTTATATTTTTATAATGAAACAATGACATCACCAGCATTATACCTACATCATTACTTAACAAGAAAAGCTTATAATTATTGCCAATATTAGAATATACTTGCACTCTTGTTCTGTATAACCAATAATTTCATCAGACTCGGGGTGGAAGTCCATTCCTGATTTTAATAGATTAGGGAGACTTTGACTTTAAGGATAAATCAAAAACATAAAGAAATTTTGAAAGTACACATTTTTAATGAAAACTAATGTCCTGATGTGTTCCTGGTCTATGCTGTCATTGTCTAAATTTACTTAATTCTAAAACTGACAAAGTCATTTGCTAAAAATGCCATTTAATAAGCATACAAAGGGACATATTACTAATCATCAGATTTTGTACACAATAATT
Source organism: Crinia signifera (assembly GCF_055691185.1). NCBI lineage: Eukaryota > Metazoa > Chordata > Amphibia > Anura > Myobatrachidae > Crinia > Crinia signifera. Next base: position 133,529,774 of record NC_139222.1, on the reverse strand, counting down.
AGATTGTTGTATTTCCTCTGTTGGTGGCAGTAACAAATGAACATTTCCCTGAATGTACTGAAATTCATATGCAGGAACAGCAGCTCAGAAAGCAATAATGGTTCTTGTGTAGTTTCACGGCGCCAGCATGGCGCCGTGCTACTTCCGGGTTCTACGCTCGCCAAACTATCTAAAATAAAGTAATTTAACTCCATGCCTACGTGGATAGTTCATACCCCCACTATCCACGTTGGCATGGAGATGATTTTAGATAGCGTGGCGAGCATAGCGAGCCACCGAGCCCGCAGCGGGGGCGAGCGAAGCGAGTGAAACTACACATGTACCGCAATAATCTTATGGAGCCTACACACAGGGTGATTTCAGGACATCTTCTAAGCGCTCTTACTAGATCACTTAGAAAATGCCCCTACATCGCTCTGTGTGTACAGGCCATAGCGATAGCAGTGCTGGAAAAATCTAGTCAATTGCTGGGCAGTGCTAGTGTTCTCACCGGAGAACACTGACTCTGACAGATCGCTTATCACACAGCGCTGACACATTGCTGTGTACTGAGAAATCTAGCATAGCTTAGAATGCGCAGCATATTGGCCAGTGTTTAGGCCCCATTACTTTTCGGAATCAGGATCAGAATCAGCTTCTTTGGCCAGGTATACTTGCGTATACTAGGAATTTAATTTTAACAGCCAGATTAGGGACAGTTCAACAGTGATGGTACAATATCCAAACACATGACTAGGCTAGATGTGCCTTGGGGGATAAAAGACACAGGGGACATATATTCACTGAGCTGCACAGCGCCTAGGCAGCTATCGGTGGTGCCACTGGTCACTGCACCAGCCAGATAGGTGACAGTACAAGCAGAGACAGTACAGTTATCACACAGGGAACATATACCCGCCGAACTGCACAGCACCTATACAGCAAACAGCGGTGCCACTGGTCGTTGCAGCAGCCAGGTACTGTAGGTAACAATACAAGCAGAGACAGTACAATTATTACACAGGGAACATATACTTGCAGAGCTGCATGGCACCTAGGCAGCCATCAGCAGCGCCACTGATTGCCACAGCAGCCAGGTAGGTAACAATACAAGCAGAGACAGTACAGTTATCACACAGGGTACATATACTCGCTGGGCTGCCTTGTGCCTAGGCAGCCTAGGCATGGGCTGGGACCATTGTGCACATATGCAGTAGCTCATAGGTTGCTATAAGATAACACAATCTGAAGGCAGTGTTATCTGTCATAGCCAAACTCCTGAATGTCTGGCATTGCAGAACTTGGTAGATCTGACAGTTTTGCAGCTCCTATAGAAACCTTATAGTGGTCGCTGTTGAAAATGGAAAGACGGAGCTAATATCAGAGATATCTGCTGTGGTTCCTTCTTGTAGGATCCTTACAATTTGTGGGAGAATGGGTTTTTTGGGGAATCTGTGATAAATATTCAATTATAAATATGGCCAAAAGAGTAGAACAGTTGAGAGTATGATATGTTTTTTTACATGACTTTATGCCATGAAACAAATTTCCATTAAAAACTGCTTTTTTAAGAATAATGATGTGTTAAATGAAAACTGTAAATATATGATTTGGAGTTTTGTAGTTAATGTAAAGTATTTTTGTGACTCACTAAATTGAAAACTCTTGGCATGTAAAGAAGCTTTGTCATTGGACCCATCATTCTATTTCAATACATATGTAAAAACAACTGTAATCAGAGGCATACTGTAACTCTGGGAGGCAATGGAATCATCTACTGCCGGGCTCCTGCTTCCAAGGGGGCACCTCTCCTCTCCTGCAAGTTTGATCAGTTCATTGAAAGCCATCAATATCGCTTTTGTGACTGACTTCCCCTCCTAGCAGGACTATAGACGTTACACTCACTTTATTTTCAACATAATATACATAACATACATACATACATACATACATACATACATACATACATACATACATACATACATACATTTATATATATATATTTATATTAGGTTCTGTGTGTGGGGGAGGGGCCTCAATATTTCTCTTGCCTCCGGGCAACTGGGATGAATTTACACCACTGTCTGTAATGGTAACATGTTTCCCACAGATTATTACAGCTACAACTGACAATGCAAGCATAGTATTGCAGATTGACAATGCCAGGCTGGCAGCTGATGATTTCAAGATGAAGTAAGTTTGATTTTGTGGCTGTTACATTTACAATATTGATTGTTAGTCTGTGGTATATGTCGGTATCACACTAATACCAAGGATGAATCTGAGGCAATGGTTACACCTTAGAACACTACAGTGATTATGAAATGTCAATGTGTAAGATGGTAATTAATGGGTTTAGCTTAAATCATTTTCGATGTGTCAGCACTACAGCAATTCACACTTGTCAGCCTCCTGGCCTGCTGTCCATATACTTCTTGTCAGCCGTCATAATGTCTTATTTAACCCTTAAAGTGAAAAGAACACATTTAATAATACCAAAATTATTAACAGGATGATAAGCTTTTATCATGGTATACTGTGAATGGAAATTAAACTTATTGCCAGATACACAGTTACTGTATAGGAACCTGAATGATGTAAATGATCAATCTGTATACTCTATAAGAAGACCTAACAGACCTTCTCAGCAATATAATTTAAAATATCACCCAGTGTGTATGGTATGAAAGAAGAATGATGCACACTCCTTGGGTTGTTAATGACCCCCCTCCCCACGGTCATTTCTGAGATGTCTGGGTCTCAATCAGTCCTGTGACTTTGGATGCTAACACTGAGGGACACTGGGAGACTCATGCGCTGTGCAGTGTTTTAGCCAGTTAGGTGCGGGCACAGATGAAAGTCACGGGCCAGTGGCATGAATATTGGTCTAAGTTCTGACTTAAGGCGCCCATAGATGGTCCGTTCCCGTTTTGTACTATGCGATGCGCGCTCCCGTGCATCACATAGTACGGTACAAAAAGTATGTGCTGCACATACTTTTTGTACTAGCTATACATCGCATCGGATGGCATTGCATGCACACTGCATGCACTAGGCATGCGATCCGATGCGATGCATGCTAATTAAGACCCAAACGGATCCGTTTAACGGACCGTGTATGGGCCCCTTTAGAATCATGCTCTCAATGAGCTTTGCAACTAGTGCCCAATTATTGCAACTTGTCTCAGAGAAACATGGTCCATCAGTATTTTCTATTACTATATTTTTACATTTCATATTAATTTGTGTACATCTGTTTATCCTGCTAGGTATGAGAGTGAGCTGGCACTCCGCCTGAGTGTAGAGGCCGATATCAATGGCCTGCGTAAGGTCTTGGAAGATCTGAAATACTCTAAGTCTGACCTGGAATCCCAGTTCCAAGGTCTAACTGAGGAAATTGCTTCCCTGAAAAAGAATCATGAGGATGTAAGCTTAAAGTACATCTCCTAACATTCCTTTGCCATTAAACTATGTATTATATTAATTAGTAAAATCTATTTTTTACTCCGTAGGAGGTTAAAGGATCCCACGGAACAGCAGTGGCCCAAGTCAATGTAGAAATGAATGCCACCCCTGGTAATGATCTGACAAAGGTTCTAAATGACATGCGGGCGCAGTACGAGGCCATGGCTGAGAAGAATCGCAAAGATGCTGAAGACCAGTTCAACAAAATGGTAAGAGGCATTGTTAGAACCTATCCTCATAGGGATGTTCTAATGTTTATAGATCATGCAAATTGTTCGCTACTTAGTCCTTGCTGTCATGACAGGATGTTAGCGTAGATTGTGATTCTATGCAGAAAGCAAAGACGGCTGTGACTGACAGCAAAAATATATGAGTGTCTGTGCTGTAGTTACAAATACACACTGCCTACATCTTTAATTGATACCTACTAAAATTGTATTTTTTGTCTCAAAGAGTGAAGGTTTGAAAAAAGAAATATCAACCGCCGCGGTTCAAACCCAGAGCAGCAAGAGTGAATCGTCCGACCTGAAGAAGTCACTTCAAGCCTTAGAGATTGAGCTTCAGTCCCAGCTTGCCATGGTAAATAGCTAAATGCAATTCTTAATTTAAGAAGCTTTTCATCCTCTGAGTAACTTTCCATTTATTGGACTGTACAAGTTATCCTACAACTTTTACTGTGACTTTCCAGTTTCTTGAGTTTTCTTGAGTTTCCATGTTATCATTTATATTGCAGGCAAAATAGTTTTTTGCTCTGGCATAAAAAAGTATTCTATACTCAGGACACAGTTGTTTCCAATTTGCGGAGCACGCCATAAGCATTGTATCCTTGGGTAATTTAAGTACTCTGCTTTATTATATAAAGACATGCAGTAGCTAAAACCCAGCAGACAGATGTAATAACAATAATGTAAAGTGTGTTGTAAAAGTTGGATCAAGTACAAATTATTCAATTATGATTATCTGAAGATGGAAAATCCCTGTTTTGGTGCTGTTGACCATGGAATAAATCCACATGGTTAAGTCTGATGCTCTCTTGTTGACAGAAAAAATCCCTAGAAGACACATTGGCACAGACAGAAGGACGTTTCTGTCAGCAGCTTGCACAGATCCAAGCTCAAATTTCTGGCCTTGAGGAACAATTGCAAGAGATTAAAATGGATATAGAGTGCCAGACCGAGGAATACGAAGAGCTGCTGGACATAAAGACTAGATTAGAGGCAGAGATTGAGACATATCGTAAACTTCTAGAGGGAGAAAGGTAATAATAATTATCAAATTACTTTTATGCTGCGTGTGTTTTTTAAACTGCCTATAATAACTGTCCTTCATTAATTTCAGTGGTACTGGACAAAGTGGCTCCGGGAAAGATTCAGGAGCAGGAGCAGGAGCAGGATCAGGACAAAAGGTCACTGGATCTGGAAGTGACTCAGGAGCCAAAAAAGGTAATAATTTTCTATGGCCCTTAAAGTGTTTACATTGTAACATGTTTTCCTAAGACTGGCATTACTCCAGACAATGGCTTACTTATGTATATCAAACTGGCATGCATAAGCAAATTATATATATATATATATATATATATATATATATATATATATATATATATATATATATATATATATAGTATTACTATTAGTATACTGCTACCTGCCAACTAGAGCAAAGTTGTTGTTGTTTTTTTAATCAATGATTAATCCTAAAAAAATTCAGGACACTCATGACTTACTCGATTTCAAACCTATAAATAGAAGTGGCTACAGATTGCCAAAGCTGAGTATTGGCAGAGTGCATAAAACATTTGTAATCCTTGAGTCAGATGCATTATGAAGAAAACATGTGCTTGTTATTGGTTGCCATATTTTTTCCATTATCAACTGTCAGTTAAAAGTGAATATTCTATACCTGCTGCTATACTCTGACACGGGGAATAGCGGTGGGTGCCTATTCAATGCTGTCTTTCCTGACTGCATTAAAGAGGCAGATCAACAGAATGGGCCAACTTTAAAAGCTGCCGGGTATGTTTTGCCGACAACGGCAGTGAATTGTCGCGATCTCGATAATCCACGGCTGTGTATGCAGACACGCCCACTTTTTGCTGATCGGCAGGCAAAACATTGAATCCCACCTGGCAATTTGCGGTCAAGCAAAACAAAAACGGGCCAGGGTCACGGCTGTTCAGACGTACCGACAGTGGTGACCTGGGATTTAATACCCCCTTATTGTTCAAGCTTAGGTATACAAACAGTTTATTCACTCATGGCATACAGTATATGTAGTATACAGTAAAGTATAACACATCAAAATATGTTTTGCCTGTAAGAAAATGTATTAGCTACTAGATAATGTAATACAAAAATAAAGAGTTTTTATATGAAATAGTGGCCTATATAAATAAGGGGAATGGACTAGGTCAGGGATGGTTAACCTCTGGCTGCCAGCTCTTGTTGAACTACACATCCCAGCATGCCCTGCAATAGTTTTGCTATTTGGCTATGCTATAACTGTTGCAGGGCAAACTGGGATGTGTAATTCAACAACAGCTTGGAGCCAAAAGATTCCCCATCCCTGGATTAGGCTGTCCTCAGTTTTATTTTGGAATGTTAGTGGTATGCACTGCACATGAATGATATATTCTTGTCTTCTTTAAGCATCTGTAAGGACACAGAGAGTGACAAAATATATTGAGACAATTGTGGATGGAAAAGTTGTTGGAAAACGAGAAGTTGTGGAAGAAGTACCAATTCCAAACTAATCACTCACATCACCAGAAATACTGTCAACTCAACCAAAATGGAAACCGACTTGGTTCACTAAGAAATCTTTTATAGCTATTCTACTTCTTGTATGGCACTATATCAAACTGGAGGGTAAATACATTGTGCAGATCAAATGTTACCAGTGCATCCTTTAACATCTTGATGGAAACATTGTTATATTCTCTGTAATACTGGTTTGTAGCTGACTCCTATACATGTCAGTGTCTGATAGTTCAGTAGCTCCCTTGATCTTACACCCTGTGTCTCTCTCCATTATTATGGACACCTTCAGCATACTTTCTATTGCTTTGCATGTTTACAAAATAAACAATCTCTTATGCAAGTTACAACTGGTCATTGTTTATTGGCACTATCGGTATATAGGTGTACACAAGGACGATGTGTTATGTTTACTGCTGTTGACAGAAGGCAGCAAACTTAATGATTGGAGATTGTTCCAATTTCTTCCCTACACTCCAAAATTGACAAATTAAAAGGGCATGGTCGTGCCCTTATATCAATGCTGAATCGAACAAATGGAATTCTGCCATAGGTAACTTCTGAGATGGGGCATGGTGTTTGAGGGGCTACACATCAAAAGTGATTTAACAGGGTGCAGGGGACTGTATAGGTGGTGACAAACAGGGAGCAGGCAATTGTATAAGTAGTGACAAGCAGGGTCTGTGGGGAGTGTGACATGCAGGGTGTAGTGAATGTGGGGCAGTGAAACCGAGAGTGCAGTGGCCTGTATAGGTGGTGACACACAGGGTGTAGGGGGTGACACACAGGGTGCAGGGGACTATATATGTGGTGACGCACAAGGTGCAGGGAACTGTAGAGGGGTGACATACAGGTTGCAGTGGACTGTAGGGTGACATGCAGGGTCTGTGGGGGTCGTGACACACAGGGTGCAGGGGACTGTAGGGGGGTGACACACAGGGTGCAGTAGACTGTATAGGTGGTGACACACAGGGTGTAAGGGGGTGACACACAGGGTGCAGGAGACTGTAGGGGGTGACACACAGGTTCTGTGGGAGAGTGACACACAGGGTGCAGGGGACTATATACGTGGTGACACACAAGGTGCACAGAACTGTAGAGAGGTAACATACAGGTTGAAGTGGACTGTAGGGTGACATGCAGGATCTGTGGGTGTCGTGACACACAGGGTGCAGGGGACTGTAGGGGGGTGAAACACAGGGTGCAGTGGACTGTATAGGTGGTGACACACAGAGTGTAAGGGGGTACGCACAGGGTGCAGGGGAATGTAGGGGGTGACACAAAGGTTCTGTGGGGGTGTGACATACAGGGTGCAGGGGACTATATACGTGGTGACACACAAGGTGCAGGGAACTGTAGAGGGGTGACATACAGGCTGCAGTGGACTGTAGGGTGACATGCAGGGTCTGTGGGGGTGTGACACACAGGGTGCAGGGGAATGTAGGGGGGTGACACACAGGGTGCAGGGGACTGTAGGGGTGACACACAGGGTGCATGAGACTGTATAGGTAATGACACTCAGGGTCTGTGAGGGGTGGTGACACACAGGGTGCAGGGGACTGTATAGGTGGTAACACACAGGGTGCAGTGTACTGTAGAGGGGTGACACCCAGGGTGCGCGGGACTGAATGGTGGTGACAGACAGGGTGCAGGGGACTGTATGAAACAGGGTGTAGGGGACTGTAGGGAGTGACACACAAGGTGCAGGGGACTGTAGGAATGTAGAAGGGGGGACACACAGGGTGCAGGGGACTATAAGGGTGGTGACACATAGTGCAGGGGATTGTAAGGGGTTGACACACAGGGTGCATGGGGACTGTAGGGGGTGACATGCAAGGTCTGTGGGGGGGGGGGTGACATGCAGGGAACTGTGAATTTTTTAGTCTAATTCCATTTTTATCTCCTGCACCATGAGTTACCTACAGTCTTCTGCGCACTATGTGTTGCTGCCCCCCACTGTAGTCACTACATCCTGTGTGTCACCCCCTTAGGTCCCATTTTCTCTGTGTTGGCCCATTATAGTTCCCTATTTAATTATAATTCCAACTGAATCATAATCCCAGTAAAATATGAAGAATAAAGAAAAAAAAAAAATGGGAATTTATATGTTGATATTTTTCAGGTTTTTTTTAAGGCAACAAAGTAGTTTGACCTAAGTTAAAAGTATAAACAAGTCTGTTTGGTAAATAAAAATATTTTTTGCATTTTGCACAAAACAGTGATATTATGCGAACATTTTCAATAAACATTTAAAAAATCCAATGTTTATTCTTACAGTGAAATTTTACATTTCGGAGTTAAAAAAATTAATTGAAAAAAGCAATGAAATTCCATAGACAAAAAACCTTACAGTTTCACATGTCCCATTAAGGATTCTTACACATGATCTGACATTTCAGAAAACTGCTGTGTTCTCCCATCTGTGCCAGTCTGTACTAATTTATCTGTGCCTTGTCCATAACACCAATTTCTTCTCTCTGCACTGCTCAATGTTTCCCTCTTCAAAGTCACTCTGCCTCCTCCCATACATGCCACACTGTCTTCTCTCCCATCTGCACCAGTTTTCTACCCATCTGTGCCAGTGTTTTCAACCCATCTGCATTGTTGCCCCTCATCAGCACCACTCCGTCTCCCTTCCCATATTTGCTGCATAATGGCCTCCCTATCCTCACCACTCTTACCCCATTCATGTATCTGACAGTGCCAACATCCTGATGGTATTGGGGTCACTGTTAGGGTTATGTCCCAGGGTGGGATGGGGGTGGTTAGCCCTTGCCACCACTCACAGGATTAGGCCGAGCTGCCACCCACCCAGGGTAGGTTAAAATACTTACCCCCTTGGTTGTTGGGACTGTATTCCTATCATCAGTGCTGCTCTGCCTCCTCATCCATGCCACTGTTTTTTTCCGTTTCAACTGCTCTCACCCATCTCCTTCTTTGCTGCTCTGTCACCCTCATCCACATGGCACTGTCCACCCATCTACACCGCTCTACCACTCTACCCACCATCTGTGACAATGTCTTTCCCCATCTGTGCTACTTTATTTACCCCATCTGCACCATTTACTTTCCCCACCTGAGTCACTCTGTCTGCTCCCCCCAAACTGCATCACTCTGTCTTACCTCCCCTATATGCATCACTGTTTTCTATCCATCTGTCTTGTTTTGTTCCCCCATCAGTAGTGCATAGTCTTTCCCCTATCCATACATTTCTGTTCCCCAATCCACACTGCTCTGTCTCCTTACTCCAACCAACACCACTCTTACCTCATCCGAGCAGCTGTCTTCTGCTAAGACCTTCAGTTGCATAGATTGCATCAGTGCATTAGCAGCTCCACCATTTTGTGAGTGACAGCAATCTCACTCTGTGAGAGTACTATATCTGCACTCACCCACAGACTGTGATGGCATGCCATATCTGTATTGCGCAAGGAACACATCCATTAAGGCGCAAGCCTTAATGATTGGAATTTCATTGCTTTTTGGAGTTTGATTGGAGGAGTTACAAGATGTTTCTAAAATGTCAGATCATGTGTAAGAATCCTTAATGGGACATGTGAAACCGTAAGGTATTCTGTCTATGGAATATACAGTATATATGACTGACAAATATATTCTATACAGTACAAAATGGTGGTGCTAATTATGGTGGCGCTAATTAAATAATGGTAACACCTGAGGGCCAGCTGTATCAAGCTTCAAAAAGTCATAAAATGGAGGGTGCTAAATACCCAGCCAATCAGCTCCATGTTACAGGCTGGGTTTGAAAAATGACAGGTAGGAGCTGATTGGCTGGTTGATTATTATCCTCCACTTTATCTCTTTTTTATCTGGCCCTTTAAGGGAGAAGATGTCTAATTGTGCAAAAAGGGTTTATATAATATCCCAATTTATCAACTGAATGGAAATCAGGGGTACACTTGTAAAGGACCAGTCTGTCAAGTGGGCCTGATGCCTATTATTTTATCCAATACTGAAAGTATTTTCTGCCACAATATAAACAAACGGTATGCTTGAAGGTTCACCTACAATTATGTACTTAAGATATTAAGAAACTGCCAAATGCAACAGAATGGTGAAGATTATATGCAGGGCCGGGGATAGGGTGTTCAGCACCCCCTTGATTTGTGGGTGATAGGCAGTGGGTGAAAGGAAGATAGTGACTGGGATAGGCAGTGGGTGACAGGTAGAGTGTGACAGGACAGAGAGTGTTATGAAGTGAGGATGACAGGGGAGACAGTGGGTGACAGGAGAGATGAAGATGGGGTGATGCAGTGGGAAGAGTGGTGGGCACAGAGGAAGAAAAAGATGCTGCTGCAAACATAGGATGTGCGGAATGGCTGGTGCTGAGAAAGAGAAGAGAGATAAATGCACACGTGATGGGTAGAAAGGCTGGTGCAGAGGAAGGGAAGATAGGCGATTGCAGACAGAGCGTGCACAAGAGGCTGACACTATTCAGCCAAAGTCCCCATGGTACAGAGTGTACAGTATATGCAGGGCCGGTGCAAAGTTTCTAGGCACCCTAGGGAAAGCTACACAATACCATCCCCGCATCTCCAAACACCCTCCGACCTGCCACTCACATGCATAATTCACTTCTTTAAATATTACTATATTAATTTTTAGGTTTTTTTTAGAGCATAAAATAGGATTCCATCTAGCGGGGTACTGGCATCTATATTCTAACTGCTGGCATCCTGTCATCTGGTCATCCGTATGTATCCCATATAAAAGTGGTTCCCAAATTGTGCACCTAGGCTCCCTGGGGTGCCTCGGAGCACATGCAGGGGTGCCTCGGTTTGGTTGTCCAGAACCGATTCAAAATATTTATGGTCAATGTAATAGGCAAAATCAGTGCTTATGGCTTCCAGTTTTTAAAAATGTAGATAAACAGAAGTGAATTCTGTCCCTCAACACATAACCTAAAGATGACATATAAGCACAACTTATTTAATTTAATATTGTTTTCTGAAATTCTCGGTAGCAAACTTTGCACCTAGGGGTGCCGTGACAAATATTCTGATAATCTAGTGTGCCGTGATGCACAAAAGTTTGGGAACCACTGCCATATAACATAGTTATCCAATAATTTTAATTTATAATAAGGGGGATGGGTAATATGAAATATTATATGAAATATGAATATATGAAATATGTGAGATGTGACTGCAGAGAGGGGTGTTTGTGAAAGTGTCAATGTGCAGGGAGTTGGCTGGCAGCCATGCTGGGCAACAATATGCTGGGTATTATAGGGAGATGGGTGCCGCACTTTCCATTAAGCAGAGCCAGGGTCAATGTGAGGGTGTTCAGTGCCTCCCTACAAACTATAAATTTGTGTCTTACCTCCCATACCTTACAGAGGAACATTGCACGATAAAGGTGCACACCACTATATAAGGCCACACAATAATACCCCCAGTTCAAACTATGCCAGAGAGTAGAACAATGCCATTCAGGGTCATAGTCACGTTACAACGCATGCAGTAACCAATAGTCATGTTACACCGCAAGCAGTGAACCATTACACGTTACACCCAGTGACCATTGCATAACTAGAACTTCACAGGCTCATAGCAAAATATTAAAAGCCCCTCCCCCTTGTAACAAAGAGACTATAGGAGAAGTATGAGAGAGACAAAGAGGGTGGCAGAGGGTATGAGAAAGGGTGTCAGGGAAACAGAAAGATGTGAATTATACTCACTGATAATTCCTTTTCTTCCGAGAGATCCCATGGCAGCCAAGACACTGGGATATTCCCCTCCTCCTCCTAGTTTAGACAGGACTTTTTTTCTGTGACCACCCACCTTTGGTATAATAGCCTCCTCCCTCTCCCACATGTATTTCAAATGTCTCCATATTGAAGTTCCCTAAAAAACACAAACACATAAGGGAGGGAAACAAATGACTGCCATGGGATCTCTAGGAAGAAAAGGAATTATCAGTGGGTACAGTATAATTCACATCTTTCTTCTACGATTCCCATGGGAGCCATGACACTGGGACATACCCAAACATAGAACAAAAGGGAGGGAGACCATAATATATGCAACTAAAATGTATTCACATAGAGGATTATTTTCCTGACAGAGTTTCTTGGAGAACATGATTCCCAAAGTGGGCAGACAATACATTTAGTGCATAATGGTTAGAGAATGTATGAATTGAAGACCACATAGTTGCCTGGCAAATTTCAGTCACCAATCCTTTGACCCTTGTAACCCAGGAAGTGGATACTGACCGAGTTGAATGGGCCTTCTCTATTGGAGGTCTCATCTTGTCTTCCTGATTGTAACATAAAAAAATGGTGTCTCTAATTCACCGATAAATAGTTTGTTTTGCCGGAGCTAGACCTTTTCTTGCTCCTTCTGGTATTATAAAAAGATGCTTTGTATTTCGTAAGGCACTAGTTCTTTCTAAGTATATGGATATAGTCAGTACCAGGTCCAACATGTGCCAAGACCTCTGCTCATCATTTTCTGGTTTTGGATAGAAAGTCAGCAATGTAATCTCGTGGTTGAAATGAAAGGCAGAAGTCCCTTTCGGTAGAAAATCTGTATGAGTTCTCAGGACTACTCAATCCGGAAAGAAAACCAGATAAGACTCCTCTATCCAAAGGACCTGCATTTCACTCACTCTCCTGGCTGACTTGATCACCACCTGAAAAACTACCTTCCATGTAAGAAGCCTAAGTGCAATGTCTGTCAGGGGTTCAAAAGGGCGCTTTGACAGGACAGTCAGTACCATATTCAGGTCCCATGGTGCCACTGAGAACTTCAAAGGTGGATACATTCTCTTCATAGTTCTACCAAATCTCTTGACCAGTTTTTTCTTCCACCAATCTTCTATCCAACAGCACACTCAGAGCTGCAATCTGCGATTTGATGGTAGCCGCTGCTAGATCCAACACGAATCCGTAGAATATTCAAAAAAGGAAAAGGGGATGACCCAGCTAATTACAGACCTGTGAGCTTAACATCAATAGTGGGTAAATTTTTTTTTTTTTTTTTTAGGGATGGATCCAAAAATATTTAGATCTCCATAGATTAATCAGTATTAACCAACATGGGTTTGTAAAAAAACGCTCATGCCAAACAGATTTAGTAGGCTTCTATGAGGATGTCAGCAACAACCTTGATATTGGAAATGCTTTAAATGTGGCCTTCCTAGATTTTGCTATGGCTTTTGATACAGTGTCTCATAAGAGTTTGATAAATAAAATGGAGGATCTGGGACTTGGGGAACAAATTTGTAGATGGGTAGGGAACTGGATGTGTAATAGAGACAGAGAGTGATTGTGAACCGAGCAGTATCAGATATGAAAACAGTACTAAGTGGAGTGCCACAGGAGTCGGTACTAGGGACCTTTTTATTTAACATATTTATTTACGACATTGAGGTGGGATTACTCAGCAATGTTTCCATCTTTGCTGATGATTCAAAACTGAGCAGAGTAATTAGAGCACCCGAGGATGTTTCCACGCATCAAAGTGACCTAAATAAATTAGATGATTGGGCAAAAAAGTGGAAAATGAGGGTCAATGTGGATAAATGCAAAGTTGTGCATCTTGGCAGACATAACCAAAGTGCTAGTTATAACCTAAGTGGGGAGGCATTGGGTAATTCAGAACTTGAAAAGGACCTAGGAGTCCATATTGATAATAAACTGGGGTGTAGTGCTCATTGGTATATAGCAACAAATAAGGCCAACAGGATACTAGCATGTATAAAAGGGGTATGGAGACTATGGGCTCATTTATGCCCCTGTACAAAGCATTGGTTAGACCGCATCTGGAATACGGAGTGCAATTCTGGGCCCCGCACTATAGAAAGGACATCATAGAACTGGAAAAAATCCAGAGAAGAGCGACAAAGCTGATAACGGGAATGGAGAATTTAAGCTATGAGGACAGATTGAACAAATTGGGATTGTTTACTCTAGAGAAGAGACGTTGCTCCTCCTCCCATATTAAACTCGAGGAGAATCTCATTCATTGGCAGCGTGCAGGCCACCCTCTAGTGGCTGCCTAATGGTGGCGCCGGCCCTGAGTCTTACATATTTATTAATACATACATGCATGCATACATACATACACACACACACACACACACACACACACACTATACTCTGTGTCTGGTGGATACAGTATATGAAAGTACACAGCACATACCACATTTTGATCTGTGGAGCTTTACAAAGTCACATTTTCACATAAAATACACAATGAGATAACAACCCTCCCAGAAAACAAAACACATTGAGTTATACATACAGAGGTCATATGCAGTGTCCACTGTCAGCCAGGACATTTCCCCAGCTATACCTGTACCTGGCAGTCAGGATCTTGACCAATCTAATCTAATCTGCCCCAGCTTTCATCAACACAGTGGCCACATCAACTCCAGCTCTCACTTATAGAATACTACCCCCATCAGTTCCAGCTCTTATCAAGAGAGTACTCTTCATATCCTGCAAAGCTCTCACACATTGAGTACTTCCATATTAATATTAATCTATATAATAAGTTGAAGAGTCTGTGTGCGTGTGTGTGTGTGTGCGTGTCCGTTGCATTGCGGGCACACCGTGGCACTCAGAGCTGCCAAATTTGGCAACAAGGTACCTCTGGACCTGGTGGTGTGCACCTCGAAGCCGTTTTTGGGAAATTTCACTTAGAAATTTAAAAAAACCAAGTTTTAATTTGCCTTCATTGATGATCTGGGGAAAAGATTGACGATCGGGGAAACCGTTGTCGAAGGAACAACTCCACACCTGATATCATTGCTGTCATTGAGTATGCATTACATATTCTAACATTATGGTGAAGGCTTTAAACAATTAGGAATAACTGAGGATATACATAGACCACACATCACACACACGTACATATTGTACATGCGCACACACACAGTACACCACGTATGCACACAACACACATATCTATAGGTAGCGCACCTCACACACTTACACATTGGACAGATACACACAACAAAACACACACATAACACACCACATGCAGTACAACACAAACCCATATACACTACAACACACGCCGAAAAACAGTACAACAAACACACAGAACACACACACTTCAACATTGTGCAGATACAGAAACACACAGAACATACACACTTAAACATTGTCAGGATACGGACAGCACACTACACGCACATATATATGTAGTGCACCTCACAGTTAGCAGATACACATAACACAACACACACACATAACACACCACTCACGGTACAACACACACCCACATTCACTACAACACGCACCCAAAAACAGTACAATACAAAGAACACACACAAACATTGCACAGATACACACAGCACACTACACACACACACACACACATTTATACATAGCACACCGTACGCACTTACACATTGGGCAGATACATTCAACACACACACATAACATAGCTCTAACAGCGCAACACACACCCACATTCACCACACACACACAAAAAACAGTACAACACACAAAACACATACTTAAGAACTGCACAGATACACAAAGGCACAACACACACATACACATACTGTATATACATAGCACACCTCACACACTTACGCATTGGACAGATACATACAACACAACACACACAACCACATACACTAGAACACACACACAAAAACAGTAACACACACAAACACATAAAAAAATAATTTGCCGTTTATTTAACAGTCTGTACCGGCTAATAAAAACTGTACCTAATGTACCGGCTTTTCTTTTTTTCCCATATCCATCTCTGCGCACCCCGGCCAGTTGCACTGAGAAATCTTTGGCCTGGCCATTGCACCCGTTGATCAATACAATGTGGGTACACTGCACTCACCCTGTTAGTCAGTTGGATGTTAGGCACTGCTCTGCCTTAAGGGTTTCCCAGACTCTTTTGGCTCATAGATAATGTTTGGTCGATGGGCATGAGCGCTGCATGTATTTGTTTGAAGTTATGAGTGTAAGAAATTGAAGAATAAGACTGAGATGAAGATTTGTCACGTTATAGTGTACAATTTACTCAATAAATCATGAAATAAATATGTGTACATAGAAGTACAATCAAGAAATTCTGATTCAAACTGATAATTGTTTGGATGGGGGTGGGTTGCGAAACAAATCTATAGGTGGAGGGGGTATGGATATTGTGGGCATAATTAGTGTTTTATACACCCACAGGGGGTCCCCAGTTGATGAGAAATTTTCACTTCAGTGTCACTATAGGGGTATTTCCAATTGGGGTTCAGGTGGTCTTTTAGGGGTCCCTTTACAGTCCCGTTGGTCTCTTCTCCTGGAGCCTACGGTCTCCCTCAGTGATTGACTATCATTAGGGAGACTGTAGGCTCAAGGAGGAGAGACCTATGGGATTGTAAAGGGTCCCTGAAAGACCACCTGGACCCCAATTGGGAATCCTGCTATGGTGACACTGTGACACTGTACTGAAAATCCCATCAATTGAGGACCCCCTGTAGGTGTACCAAACACCAATTATGCCCACAATATCCATACTCCCACCCACCTATAGATTTATTTCGAAACCCACCCCCATCCAAACAATTATCAGTTTGAATCAGAACTTATTTTTTAATCCTACTTTCATTTTTTAATTGTACTTCTATGTACACGTATATATGTTTTCACAATTTATTGAGTAAATTGTACACTTTAACATGGCAAATCTTTTTATCAGTCTTATTCTTCAACTTATTACACTCCAAACCTTATCAATGCACCCATTTATGATTGCGATGGCTGGATCGGTGTATTGGCCTGGTGGGTGTAGGGAAGAATTTGGCCCATTGCACCCGTTCCCAGTGGTGCATTGCAGTGGTGCGGTTAGCGTGCATCGAGTCATGATGTCATGTGGCCAGGCCCGCGGACCTGCTCCCACACTCAGTGGCTGCCCCACTGTTTGGTAGAGATGCCCGGTGCATGTGCTTTACAGATCTCCAGACCTCAGAGACTGTTGCTGGCAGGATCGGTGAGGGGAGCATCAGTGGCAGGGAGCGGTGAATTTTTAATTAATTATGGCGCGGGAAGTAATGCCCACCCCGGTCTCCACGCACTCAGTGCCTGTAATTACACACCCTAAAAATGTACCATTGAAAGTATAGAAATGGAGGTGTGGCCACGTCCCTTTCTGATTTTGTACCAATTTCTAACCCTCAGATGTTGGAAGGTATGTCATAGGTGCTAAATCTCAGGAGTGGATGTGGAATTTATCAACACATACAAGTTATCAACTCAGGAGCGTTGTGTTTCAAACAACAACACCACACCTGATTTCATTGCCATCATTGAGTATCAATGCAAGCACATTCTAACATTATGGTGGAATCTATAACAAATTACAATCTTAGGTCTTTGGCACAGCATACTGTAAGATGACATTTTTCAGCAATTTTGGAAATAATAAAAACCCAAGGTTTTCCCGGGCAACGCCGGGCGGGTCAGCTAGTACATAAATAAAAAACTAAATCATAGGGTTTCAGATCATGGCTTGATCAAAGCAGTTAGTGTTTCATCCCACTGTTAAGGGACCATTTCACTGAAAGTCCAATTCTATCACACAGACTCTTGAGAATCTGGCAATTGCTATCAAATCATAATTAAACTGAATATATGCTACCTGGTTAAAGGCTCACCTGCCAACCAACTCCAGGCTTTTAAGGGTGAGACAGTGACCAATGCAGCTCCTAAATTACCACTAAGGAAGCAGCTGTCACAGGTTTAAGATAAATGAGCTTACTGTACATAGGGGTGCATAAAAAGTTGTGATCACAGAAATATATACACACAGGATTCCACTGCCCTCATGCTATTCCCAAGTTGGGAGCATTGGTCGGTGACCACATTGCCTAAATTAATAAAAAACAGAGCATTCAGTACTCATCATAGTAATAGATGATGCAGCACTCTGACTTCTTTGCAAAAAAAAAGATGAAAGTTTACTCCAGGTGTCACAGCTAACGAGCCCATCATCAGGGATAAGAACCAAATAACCCCACCCACATTGACACAATGACATGAGACCTGTGTGGATCATCGAACTCCCCCGCAAGCGTGCCGAACAAAACCTGATGCTTGACTATGACATGGACATCATGCTTCTAATCCATCAGCTGTATGTCAAGCGGTATCCAAGGAGATGGGACGCCCGTGTCCCGAAGCTGTGTCAGGGGGACGCATGCGTGGGAGGGAGAGACCAATCACCACACTACAAACAAATTACAAACATTTAAAAGGTGCTGGTAATGAATCACCAAAGTTGATTGTATCATAGCATAGCAACCAGACCTAATTGGTTATGCAAGGGACATAAACAATCTGTGCCTGACTCTATTTAATCATTCATTAAACAATAAGGGCCAGATTCTCTAAGCTTCAAAAGTGATAAAATAGAGAGTGATAAACAGCCAGCCAATCAGCTCCTGTCTCACATTTTTCAAATACAGTCTGTGACATGGCAGGTAGGAGGTGATTGGCTGGCTGTGTATCACTCTCCATTTTATCACTTTTGAAGCTTAGAGAATCTGGCCCTAAGTGTTATAGCAATTTATATTTCCCAGGGAAAGTTGTTTTTACACTTTTATATTTTATCCTGTGGTAATAATTACAGATTAATACCCACAATATAATACTAGAGAAAAAAATGCGCTAATAAATACATACAGAGAAGGCCACACCAGAAGTCACACTAGAATAACTTTAGATTAATACAGAAAATTTTGTAGCCCTAGATGTTAATTGAGCCCCCTAGGAACATGGTATCTTAAAAAAGATCCACCTACCCTTTAGCTGAAGCAACTTTTTGCTTCTATTTCCACCCCTAATCGCAGACGGGACATGGTCCACAATTTTTGAATTGGAATGCTTGCCACATTGTGACCAAACTTAAGGCAATGTCGTGCTACCGGCTGGTCACTGGTATCTTGTTGAGGGATGCTCGTATCGATGACCGATGATTTGCCATCCGTTCTTAGAATGCATACAACATATCTTGAGGAGCAGGTTAATAGGAATTTCATTGGAATCTTCTGTCCCTTATGGGGGTGGTTAACTGTATAGCTAATAAGCATGGACCTACAGGACACACACCCGATGCAATGGTAACATGTCAGAAAATGCCCAGTACTGGTAGGTTTATTAAGGGGGTCACGTCTAGCTTAACCAAAAGATCTTTTAATTTTTTTCCTCTTGAGTACAATATGCATTATACGCATATTCACTAAACTAGATAAATGCTTATCTGTTTGTATAACTGGTCACAGATTTTATTAGTAAATATATCACTTGCAGTGGAGTAGCAATTAACCCATGGAATTCAATTTAATTTAGATGTCTTCTCTTTACTGCCTGTAAGAAGGTCACCTCTGTGTTTAGTAATACTCGTTGTTTGGTCTTCACTAGATCTGTTGTTTTATACTCTCGCTGTTCAAATTTGTGCACCATGTGATCCAATGTACGTACTGTTTCAGCAAGATCATTTGTAATCCTATGTATCCTCAACATCTGGGAGAATGGGAAACCCTGTTGTACGTGTCTAGGATGAACACTTTCATACCTAAAAATCATATTGCGATCAGTAGGTTTATCATAAAGGGAATTGCTAATCCTATTGTCTTAAACTGAATCAAAACATCAAGAAAACTGACAGAGGTGGTGCTTAATTTGTATGTTAATTTAACAGGACTACTGGTGGCATTGTGTGTGTCCAGTAAGTCAGTAAGTTTCTGTGCAGGTCCTGGCCAAAGAATAAGAAGATAATCTATGTATATGAGATACAGTAGTACACATTCTAATATATGCTCGGGTGGAAATAGTGCATCATTGATACTACTCATGTAAGCATTGGCGTACGATGGGGCCAAGTTGGACCCCATCACAGTTTCTGATGGTAGACACGCCCTTTGTACATAAAGAAAATCCGGTACTTCTGTAGTTTCACGCTCGCCCACGCTACGGGCTCGGTGGCTCGCTACGCTCGCCACGCTATTTAAAATCAACTCCATGCCAACATGGATAGTGGGGGTATGAAGTATCCATGTTGGCATGGAGTTAAGTTACTTTTTTTGACATATTTCGTGGCGAGCGTAGAACCCGGAAGTAGCACGGCGCCATGCTGGCGCCATGAAACTACAGAACTACCGAAAATCCTAGTAAGGACCAATAGCAGTAATTCTAAAAAGAATTTCACTGGGGGACAATTGTATGCACTGTGACGCACCAACAGCGATCTCACCACCTCAACCCCATCATTGTGAGGTATACAGGTGAACAAACTGGAGACATATGCCCTGCACATAATCGTATGTGTGGGCAGAGTCACGAGTTTTCATGGAATGGTAATTAAACTGGTAGTATCCTTCAATTATGAGGAAATCTTTTGCACACAAAGGTTTAACAAAGTATCAAGACATGTGGAAACAGTTCAATAGAGGGACCCCCTGGCAAATGATGCATCTACCGGGGGGGGGGGGGCTCTATGTACTTTGGGCAATGTGTAAAAAAGTAGGCATTTCCGGATGACTGCTGGTTAATGCCCCTTTGTAACTCTGTAGATATCCAATTGCAGGACACTGCATTAGCCATTATCATATCAAGTTACAATTTAAACCGTGCTAATGTATCATTAGTTAAAAGTTCCTACACATCTGTATTTTCTAGTTGTCAAGCACATTCCTTTATATATATGCCGCAAGGTCCTGAACGACCACTGCTCGTCCTTGTTTGCACTGCGAATAATAATGTCCTTCCATTTGCTTAGGTCATTCAAAGCAGCCCTCTCCGCCTGATTTAAATTATTGTAAGGACGTATATCCATGTATAGAAGATCCTGCTTGGTCCATCATTCTG
Organism: Crinia signifera; assembly: GCF_055691185.1. Classification (NCBI taxonomy): domain Eukaryota; kingdom Metazoa; phylum Chordata; class Amphibia; order Anura; family Myobatrachidae; genus Crinia; species Crinia signifera. Next base: position 133,508,720 of record NC_139222.1, on the reverse strand, counting down.
GAAAAAGTTCTAATTGAGGCATTGGGGGAAATTTACTAAAGGAAATGGAAATTTGTAAAAAATAGGTGTATTTGTATCCAGAAATACACTTATTTTTGACATTTACTAACCCTGAAATACGGCAATTCGTATTCGTATTGATAGCACATCAATACGAATACGAATTGCCGTATTTTTGGGATAGTAAATGTCAAAAATAAGTGTATTTCTGGATACAAATACACCTATTTTTACACCTATTTTTTTACAAATTTCCTTTAGTAAATTTCCCCCATTATAACTCACTGGATCGAATGTCAATCTTGGTTGGATACTTTTTAATTGATGAGGTATTTTATCTGTATGTGTATTGATGTTATCCATGCTTGTATCCATGAAGTGTTCTCTAAGCTTTAAAGAATGGTTAAATCTAACACTGTCAACTTTCCATTGGATCTCATAGTGTTTTACTGTTGGAATAAACGATAGGCCTTTAGACAGTAGTTGCACTTCCCTATTGCTTAACGCGGTGGATGATAAATTAAAGATGAGTTGTTTTTCTACCACTTTTTTGTAGCTTGTTTTGCCTTTTGTTTTGGCTGCCTCACCTGTTAAACCTGAAGAGGCTTGGTGAATGCCGACCTGGTCTTGACATCAGTTGTTATAGATGAGGTAGATGGTTCTATCTCACTCGCTGAAGTAGTGGAACCCTCATAGTCCGTAACTTGCCCATGCATTCTACTATATTTCCTTGACAACAGATTCCTAAGCGCCATTGCATTATTTTCGCATTCTATATCTACAGATGGAGCCCCTCTCTTTCATTCTCAGCGCTCGCCAGAACCTCCCCGCTGGTGAGCACTGGCGGAATGGGACTCCATCAGACTAGGATGTGTGTGCGTCTCACACGCACGTGCATCCCAGTCACTCGGCGGCTGGGTGGCGTGACCCTGCCCATCTTTGCTTCAGGGAGAAAGGCAGGGTTGGGGGGATTTAGGCCGACGGTGGGGACCGGCGATGGCAGCGCGGGAAGTGGTGGACAGCAGTGGTGAGCTCCATCGGAACGGGGCGCATTAGCGCCTCGTGCGCGTGTGCCCCCTTCCGATGGCTGGTGACGGCTGGAATCACCAGCCCCTGCAAGGAAGAGGCCAGCTCCATGTGTATATATATATATATATATATATATATATATATATATATATATATATATATATAGAAGCACTCACCCTCCTTGCAGAAGGTTTTGGGTCCAATGTAGATTTATTTAAGGCATGAGATGGTATACAGACACGGCCCAACAGCCGTTTCAGCTGATATTCACAGTATTCCTCAGGGCCCCTTAGGAAGACTGTGAATATCAGTGGAAACGGCTGTTGGGCCGTGTCTGTATACCATCTCATGCCTTAAATAAATCTACATTGGACTTCTACAAGTGTGTGCCAGTTCTTCCCAAAACCTTCTGCAAGGAGGGTGAGTGCTTCTGTATCTTTACATTACAGGACTGTGCACCACAAAACGTGAGTTCTTTTATTTTCAAAATTGAGTGACTTACATGACCTATATATATATATATATATATATATATATATGTATATATATATATATATATATATATATATATATATATATATAAATATATGCATATACATTTTTTTGGGCAAATAAGGCAACAGTCTGAAGACTTCCATAGCAATGCAAAAACAGACTTTTTTAAGTGTCATATTCAGACAGCTTGTTACAATCCCACAGTGGTCAGCACTGTAGGGATGATATTACCAGTGACATTGGATGGAGCTCTTTGACTGGTATCTTTACTAGGGATGTGCATCGGGCACTTTTCGTGTTTCGTGAAATGCATTTTGGGTCTGTATCTCGGGCAGTGTTTTGGATATGGATCTGTTCAAAAACATCACTATTTTCGTGTTTTGTGTTTTGTGTTTTGTGTTTTGGTTTCAGATTTTTTTTTTAAAGCATAAAAACTGCTAAAATCGCAGAATTTCTGGGTTTTTGCTCCTAAGCTATTATTTACCTCAATATCATTAATTTCCACTCATTTCCAGTCTATTCTGAACACCTCACACCTCACAATATTGTTTTTAGGGCAAAAGCTTGCACCGAGGTAGTTGGAAAACTATGCTCAGCCACACAAGTGTGCGGCACAAACATGTGGCTCATTTAGAAGTGGCACTGCAGTGGCAGACAGGATGGCTGTTTGAAAAACTAGGCCCCAAAAAGCACATAATAGCACAAAGAGAGGTACAAGATGCAATTGTCCCTGGGCCCACCCACAATAAAAGAAGCAATGATCAAAATAGCGTATCATCTAATAACGAAAACCGATCCATAAGATAAACTGGTTGCTCAGCTCTGTGATTATTACCTCGTCTCGCAATACATTGCCGAAGCAAGAAGTGGAGCGCAAACAGTTGTATGCAATTAAAGATGAGTCCACTTATCTTACATATCAATGACTCTCGGCAGTGGGATTAATGAATGGCGATGCAAGATGGAATTGTCCTTGGGCCTTCCACCCACCCTTATGTTGCGGAAATAGGACATGCACATGTTAGCTGATTTTACATTATTGGTTGATGGGTATTAAAATACATATAGCCAAGGAGCAGCGGATGATTTGGGCAGCACTGAGATCTGCTCCAAGCTTCCAAACGAAAATCAGCAACTTTCTGTTTTCCAGCAAGTTAGGCGAGACTTACAAGCTGACTTACAAGCAAAGTTTAATAAATGATAACCCCACTATGTGGCTTGATCGTCCAATGTCTACACGTTTGCAACTTTCTGTTTCCAGCAAGTTAGGCAAGAGGAAGAAATACACAAATACATTGTCAATGGCCAAGGGTTTCTAACCCGGTTGGAAAAGACAAGCCAATGAATGCACAGAGGAAGATGGCTAACTATGCTAAGCCACACAAGTGTGCGGCACAAACACGTGGCTCATCTGGGAGTGGCACTGCAGTGGCATACAGGATAGCAGTTTGAAAAACTAGGCCCCACAAAGCACATAATGGCAAAAAAAGAGGTACAAGATAGAATTATCCCACCCACCCTTATGTTACGTAAAGAGGACATGCACACTTTAACAAACCAATAATTTCAGCGACAGGGTCTGCCACACGACTGTGACTGAAATGATTGGGTTGTTTGGGCCCCCACAAAAAAAGAAGCAATCACCTCTCCCTGCACAAACTGGCTCTATAGAGGCAAGATGTCCTCCTTATCCTCCTCCTCTGATTCCTCACCCCCTTCAGCATGTACTTCCTGATCCTTACAGATTATCAATTCATCCCCGCTAGACTCCACAATCACAGGTCCCTCTGTTGTCCCTGGATGCAATTGCTGGTCTTCATTAAAATAATTAATCATTAATTTTAATAAACATCATCTCCACATTTTGCGGAAGCAACCTCCTAAGCCGATCACTGACCAGGTTCCCCGCTGCACTAAAAACTCTTTCGGAGTACACACTGGAGGGGGGACAACTCAGGTAAAATAGAGCCAGTTTGTACAGGGACCTCCAAACTGCCTTTTTTTCTGCCAGTACAGGTATGGACTGTCTGACATATCTACTTGGATGCTGTCACCAAAGTAATCCTCCACCATTTTTTCAATGGTGACAACATCCAATCCAGCGACAGTAGACACGTCAACAATCGTTAGCAGGTCCCTTAGTCCGGACCAGATGTCCATCTCCAAACTCCCTCCTGTCTGCCCTGCATCCCCGCCAGCGGGTTGTGTGGGAAATTGCAGCTGTTTCTTCACAGCCACAGGTGAGGGAGAAATTGAGGGAGGAGCTGTTGCCATGTCATGGTCTGCTTCAGATGACAATCTCCTGACCAGCAGGTCTTTGCACCTTTGCAGACAAGTATCTGCCGGAAACAGAGACACAGCATAAGCTTTAAACCGAGGATCGAGCACAGTGGCCAGAAAGTATTCCTCTGACTTTAACAGACTGACCACCCTGGTATCCTGGCAAAGCATATGGAGGGCTTCATCCACAAGAGCTACATGCTTTGCGGAATCACAACGCTTTAGCTCCTCTTTCACTTTCTTCAGCTGCTTCTGCAACAGCCTGACCTGGGGAATCACCTGACTCAAGCTGGCAGTATCAGAACTGACATCACTCGTGGCAAGTTCAAATGGCAGGAGAATCTTGCACAACATCAGCCTCCACTGCACTTGAGTCAAGTAGGCATGGATGGCCTTTTGCTGCTCCTCCATCCTCTGCAGCATATAGAGGGTGGCGTTCCATTGCGTCACCACCTCTTGTTTGAGGTGATGGCAGTGCAGGTTGAGGTGTTTTTGCTGCTGCACCAGCCTTCGGCAGGTAGTGGCAGAATGCCGAAAGTGTCCAGCAATTTTGCGGGCCACCGCAAGCATCTCCTGCACGCTCCTGTCACTTTTTAGGAAATGCTGCACCACCAAATTTATAGTGTGGGCAAAACATGGCACGTGCTGGAAATTGCCTATATGTAATGCCTGCACAATGTTACAGGCGTTGTCCGACACCAAAAATCCCCGGGAGAGTCTAAGTGGGGTAAGCCACTGCGAGATGATTTCCCTCAGTTTCTCTAAGAGGTTGTCGGCGCTGTGCCTCTTACTGAAACTGGAGATACACAACGTAGCCTGCTTTGGAAGGAGCTGGCGTGCAGGAGATGCAGCTGCTGCTGTTGCTGCGGAAGGCAATGCATCTACCCAGTGGGCTGTCACAGTCATATAGTCCTTAGTTTGCCCTGAACCACTTGTCCACATGTCCATGGTTAAGTGGACAGTGGGTACAATCGCATTTTTCAGGGCACTGAGGACACTTTTTCAGACGTCTCTGTACATGCTTGGTATCAATGGTATACAATGGTGAATGAATCCTTCAACCAGCGCTCAACATATAATAAGGAAATTACTTCCCTTTTTTTCCTCAATTCTCCTTGAGACACTTCTTGCTTTTCACAATAATTTCACAATTGGTCACAATAATGCTGACCATTTACTCCTCAGTAATTGCAGCAGATGGTGCATAAACATGAAAAAGATAGGGAAATATCATCACATAACACGTATTGATATTTTAATTCACAATCGACATATTAAAAATACAGGGAAACATTATCATAAAATCATCAATCCCATAAAATGTAAACAGGCACACCATTAAGTGACACTGTGCATAGGTTCAAGGAAGGGTCGGTACCAGATGGTATTGAACTGCCAGGATGTGGAACAGTTCAAAACAGGCATGAAGCAAATATGGATCCCGGGGTCACATACAGCATACAGCTCTGTTGATGAGATAATTCTCCTTCCCGGTCCGACTGCACCTCACAATGAAAGAACGAGAGGCCTTGGAATTATGCCTTCATCATGGTGAGCGCTGGTTGAAGGATTCATTCACCATTGTATACCATTGTTTATTGTTTGGGGTCCAAAAGAAAACCCCTAGAATTTGTCCTTCCTAGCAGCTCATATTTTGCGCACTGTGGTGAATACTATACTTATTGCACATGCTTGGTATCGCCTGAATAGTGAAGTGTAATCTAGACGGGATTTGGTACCAGGGACACAATACCTCCATCAACTGCCTAAATCTCACTCCACTAATGGTGGACACTGGATGCACATCTAACACCAACATAGCTGTCAAGGCCGCAGTTATCCGCTTTGCCATCGGATGACTGCTGTCGTACTTCATCCTCATGAAAAATGACTTTTGGATGGTCAATTGTTTAGTGAAAGACATAGCGGTGTTACGACTTCCCCTCTGGGACAATGACCGACTCCCAGCATCAACAACAGCAGCGGCAATAGAAGGCGTACCATTGCAGGATCCTCCGGAGGAATCCCGGATGGAAGAGGAGTCAGTCATGACAGTGATATGGCCTGCAGGACTACCTCCGATCACGATGGAGGAGTAAATTGACGAGGAGTGACTTGCTGGTGTGGTTTTCAGGTGCTTGGATACAACTGGATCAAGGGATTTAGGTGTCCCTGGACTGATTAGGGTCCTCGACACAGTTGTGAACTAAACTGTGATGTTTGAACTAACTTCAGTTGATGCATAAGCGAGGATGTCCCTAGCTGACCAACGTCCCTACCCCTGCTTATTCCAGCTTTACATAAGCTACATATGGCAAGACAGTTGATGTCCGGATCTGTATAAAAATAATTCCAGACCAAAGAGGTGGATTTTTTGGTCTTCTGCTCTGCATGGTGATGGCCTTTTGCATCCCATGGACAACAACTGTCTTTCCCGGTGCTTCATTTAAGAAAACCACATCACCATCAGCAGCATCCTCCTCCTTATCAATTTCCTCATCAGCGCCAGCTACATCAATTTCCTCCTCCTGGTGTACAACATTGACATATGCAGAGGGCGTGCTGCAAATGGTGGAAGGAGCCACCTCTTCCTGTACAGTGATAGGAAGGTCAGGCTTCGCAACCACCAACACCCTTGGACTCTCCTTGGGGATTTGTGATACTGTGTCTTTAGAAGGCTGAGTTGTTTGCTGTCTTTTTGTTGACAGCTTAACTCTCTTTACATTTCTAGGGGGGAAGAGGAGGACAAGGAGGATGGCTGTGATCATTGTGTGAAGCTGGACCACTAGTCAAGAACATAGGCCAGGCCCTTAGCCATTCCTTGCTACTCCGTATGGTAAATGGCATATTGGCAAGCTTACGTTTCTCCTCCAAGGATTTACATGAATTTTTTTATTAAATGTACTCAACTTTGCCTTTTTGGATTTCACAAGCCCTCGATGATGACATTGGGCATCGGCATTGGCAGACGACATTGATGGCATTTCATGTTCTATGTCTTGACTAGTGGGAGATGCTTCAGCACTTGGAGGAAGGGGTTCTTGTACTATTGGAGCCTCCATATTTTGGTTCTCCATTATCTTTCTGGAGTACAGTCACACAGCAGCAGACACAGAAAAATTGAAAAGGATTATTATTGAGGAATTTAAGTCAGTAACCCTTATTGTCCAAAAAAATGAGATTGATTATTTTGCAGCACCGAATATTTTGCAGCACCAGCGCGCACACAGGTGAGGTGAGACTTGTGTAGTACCCTGTCCCAGCTAACAGTCACATAGCAGCAGACACAGAAAATTTAAAAAGGATTATTATTAAGGAATTTAAGTCAGTAACCATTATTGTCCAAAAAAATTAGATTGATTATTTTGTAGCACCGGCGTGCACCCAGGTGAGTTGAGACTTGTGTAGTACCCTGTCCCAGCTAACAGTCACACAGCAGTGGACACAGAAAAATTTAAAAGGATTATTATTTAGGAATTTAAGTCAGTAACCCTTATTGTCCAAAAATATTAGATTGATTATTTTGCAGCACTGATTATTTTGCAGCACCGGCGTGCACACAGGTGAGGTGAGACTTGTGTAGTACCCTGTTCCAGCTAACAGTCACACAGCAGCAGACACAGAAACATTTAATATGATTATTATTTAGGAATTTAAGTCAGTAACCCTTATTGTTCAAAAATATTAGATTGATTATTTTGCAGCACTGATTATTTTGCAGCACCGGTGTGCACACAGGTGAGGTGAGACTTGTGTAGTACCCTGTTCCAGTTAACAGTCACACAGCAGCAGACACAGAAACATTTAAAAGGATTATTATTATTAAGGAATTTAAGTCAGTAACCCTTACTGTCCCAAAAAATTAGATTGATTATTTTGCAGCACCGATTATTTTGCACACTGGTGAGTTGAGACTTGTAGTACCCTGTACCAGCTTACAGTCACACAGCGGCAGACACAGAAAAAAAATACTTTAAATGGATTATTAAATATTAATCTATGAGGCACAGGCACAGATTACAGGTTAAATTTACTACAAAATATCACATGCGCAGATGCTGTTATACTAGTACTAGTAGTGCCACAGACAGTCACAGGACTGGACTAAAGAAGAAGTGTACTGTACAGTACATGGAGTGACTGTGTATGTGCCACCTAGTAGTTCAACATTACTAGTTGGTGGTAGGGACCGGAGGACAGGTAAATCAATCTATATGAGGCACAGGCACAGACTACAGGGATAAATATATAATATACAGCACAGACTCTGTCAGTGTACTACCACACTACACTACACTAACCCTAACACAGTCAGACTCAGCAGGTTGTCACTATCAGCAGTGTAGTAGTTAAAACTACTACACCACGTAGGTTGCACAGCAGGGTGGGGGGGTAGTTAAAACTACTACACTACACAAGATGTCACTATCAGCAGTGTAGTAGTTAAAACTACTACACCATGCAGGTTGCACAGCAGGGTGGGAGAGCGAGCACGCGGGAGGGTGCCAGGTTAAGACTGCCAGACACATGCACACTGTTCAATCTCCTAGACTGGAGTGAACATGGCACCCGCCCGGCCATCCTTATATAGTGACGGTGTCCGGATCTTGCGAGATCCGACAGCGGGATCTCGCGAGTGCCGGAAAGACGTGCTCCGAGTCTGGGCGGGAAAACCCGAACAGGCTCGTGAACGTGTTCAGATAGGGGGTGTTCGGGAGTATCCGGATTCCCCTAATCTGAATGCACTCATCTCTACATGTGTGGTAACCATCCTTCCAGCATTGTATTTTTTGATACGAGCATACGCTTATTACTGGTACCTGCTATAATTGCATAATTGAATAAGAAGTTTAACCACACTATGGAGCACATACTTTCTTTTCTCTGTTCTATCTATAGATAGATAGATTTAGGATATTGGAATAGGTGGCACTTGTCTGGTCTTGTGAATGTATCAAGTATTCGACAGGCAAAAAGCACCAACTGACGTCAATGTCTCAACAATAGTTGTGAAATAAAACTGAAACTCTAACATCACTTGGTGCTTGTCATCTGTTGAACAGTGGCGTAGCTAGAAAAATTTTTCCCCCCTTCCAAAAAAAATTCTGGTGTCCCGCCCCATGTAGATGTAAGGAGCGTGACCCGCTCATTACATATCCACTGGGCGGGGACCCACTCATTCAATATGCACTGCACTGGGTCCCTGCTCATTAGATATGTACAGGGCAGGACCATCTCAGCGCTCACTGCTGCCTAGGTCACCTGTCAGTTCAGCCAGCAGCGCCAACCATAGACCCCATTGGCGCCGCTCCCCCACGCCACCGCGGGGTATGCCACATATGTAGCAACGCCACTGCTATTGAATACTTGATACTCTCAAGACCGGCTGAGTACTGCCTATTTCACTATCCTGCATGTTGGCCACGCAGTTGATCTAAAGGAAGGCACCATGGTGGGATTGAGTGTCAGTTTACACAAACATGTATATATTGTAGTAGATTATTTGATTGGTGCCTGCACCAACAAGATGCAGAGAAAACTGACTGCGCATAAAATCACGTCCCTCTATGGAATTTCAACAATTGCAATAATGCAATGACACCATTAAGGGCCCATAATTAGCCCATATTGATCAGATAGACTATATTATCAATTGTATTATCAATTAGGGCAATCAGCCCAAAGAGAGATACAATGCATGTAGTAAAATAAAATTAAATATTGAATTCTAACTTAAAGAAATTAATAAATTAATCATACAAAAAATCATACAAAATGGACAAAGCAATCATACACAACTCATATAAAATGACAATAAAACTTCACTCTCAGTTATGAACAATAGAGGACGCTTCATTATTTGTGCAAGTTGGTTAATATTGCAAGAAAATGGAGGAAAGAAAGTGTCTCTGTATTGGTAATTTTTAGTAGTACTTTCTGTTAGTATCTATGGAAAACACTGGATGGAAGATGGAGTCCCAACTGATCCATATAGGTTAGTGATTAGTGATTAGGTCTGTTAGTAGAGCACTTTCCATATAACATCACAGATGCAAAGCAAGGAGAAGTTGGTTAGTATATTACCACTCCTTAACAGCGGCGACAATGCTACTGCTTATCAAAGGAACATACTTGTGGTCTGAGCAGTAAAAGTTGTTATGCTATCCCCAGGCTGGTTAGCACTGTCAGTTCTGCCTTCTCAGGGTATGCAAAGGGAGGTACTGCTGTCCACAGAAATAAACTGGTACCAGAATAGTCAATAGTAAGTTGCTAACGCGTTTCCCTGCCTAATAGTAATCAGCTGTTTCCTCAGAGGGCATGCTAATGCTCTCTGAGGAATCTCTGCACCACTAGAAAAGTGACATTTTTACATAGAGATTAGCTGTATGAAGCCCAACATGTATAAATGATGGATTCAGTTTAGAAACTTAATTGGCCATTAGTATATGCAGTGTTCCAATGTCAATCTTCAACAGTTTTCCAAACTCTGGTAAAACTACAGTTTCACCATTGGTGCTTTAAATGCTTCCCAGTATGTTTATGAGACAGGTATATCATGTAAATTATGTACAGTAGTATACATATTATAGATTACAGGTTATTAACCATTTGAGTGACTAGGAAATTTGTCAAAATAGGTGTGAAAATTGCCAAGCAGTCCTTTTTATTCATCATAAGGACCTGTAATGTTTACCTTATATAGGAAATATAATCTTTTTTAGACAACATTTTGTATTTGAATTTATATAATAAATGTGAGCGACGCTGGCATTTTTAGCAGATCTTTTTTACTTCTCTCACATAGATGTTGTTACTCAAGTGGGTTAAGCCCAGTTCTCAGAACCCAAACAGTTCTTGTTTTCCAGGTCACACAAAATTGCAAGTATAATAATTAGCAGCACCTAGGGATCTTTTGCAATGTGTCAGTGAGTAATGAGTGCACCTGTGACCTGGAAAATGCTAACTATTTGGAGTCCTAAGGACCAAGTTTAAGAACCACTAATATACTGTACATAACCTCAAAAGATGAAAAAAAAATTAGCTTGGTAATTATGCAAGTGAGTAGAGGGTCCAGTGTGAAGCGGGCCCTCTCATCTGAGCAGCGGGCCCCCTCCTCTGAGCAGCTCACCTGTTAGCATCTTTCCTTGTGTGCCAGTAAGAACATCCTCCTTCACTGCAGTACAATCTCCCACTGATATTTGGGCAGATGAAGAATATGCACAAAAGAGCAAAGACTCTGGGACAGTGATGAGTCTTTGCTTTCACTGCATGGTGCCATATTTCAAAATATTACTGGGAAGATGGTGCCACAGATAAGGAGGGACCGGCCTGCCAGTACAAATGTAATTATATTCTCGGTTCAGGGTGTGCCACGCTGAGCCCTCCTGGACCCAGGGGCCCTTATGTGCCACACACAGTGCACCTATTATAAATGCACTTATAAAGTACCCCAAATACTTAACATCCCATTTACTTTAGTTCCCCTGTGCAATATGTTAACTTAAAAAAAAAAAATTGTCTTCCTGCAAGTTCATTACAAATAATGATTATAGAAAACTCAATTAACTAATTTCTCTCTAAGTGTTCTAAACATGTGTAAGTTCCATGTACTCCACCCTTTAATCATGCTACATTAACAGGACAAACAACCACCAGTAAGAAGACCAGCGGCTAGAGTGATGCAAGTTGATTAACAATGGTAATTGATCCTTGCTGAACACAGTGGCAATAACTTGGCAAGCAACTCTACTGTTTGAAAATAAATCATTAAAATTAAGAAATGACACACCCTATGAATCGCATATATAAGGCATAAAACTGTTCACTTATCACACTTTCCAAGGGAGCTGCTTTTTTTCATCTGGAAAGGTTGTCATTTTGCTTAAAAATCATGTCTTTCAGACAGACATCGCGGTCAGGAGGCTCTGTCTCAGGAGGCTATGGTGGAGGTGCTGGTGGTTTTGGTCATGGTGGAGGAGCTAGTGGGGCAGGCTATGGAGGAGGTGCTGGTGGTGGTGCTTGTGCATATGGTGGTGCTGCTGGTGGATATGGTGGTCATGCTGGTGGTTATGGCGGTGGTCATGGTGGTCATGGTGGTGGAGCTGGTGGTCATAGTGGTGGAGGAGATTTTGCTGGTGGTGCTCATCATGGAGGAGGTGACAGCCTACTCTCTGTCAATGAGAAGCAAACCATGCAAAATCTTAATGATCGCTTGGCTTCTTACTTGGATAAAGTCCATGCATTGGAAAAAGCAAATGCCGACCTTGAGGCTAAGATTAAGGCATGGTATGATAAGAATAGGCCTGGTGGTGCTTCTGGAGAAAAAGGAAAAGACTACTCTAAATACTACACCATGATTGAAGATCTAAAGAGTAAGGTAGGTTTAACAAAATGACTTTTATTGTTACAAAAAAACTGATCATTTTATATTTTTAGAATAAAACAATGACATCACCAGCATTATACCTACATCAAACCTTAACATGAAGAGCTTATAATTATTGCCAATTAGAATATACTTGCACTCTTGTTCTGTATAACCAATAATTTCATCAGACTCGGGGTGGAAGTCCATTCCTGATTTTTATAATTGACTTGGGTGACTTTTAGGATAAAAATTTTAAAACATAAAGAATCATTTTAAAGTACAAATTTTGAATGAAAAATATTGTTGTTCCAATGTCCTGACGCGCTTCCTTTACATCCGGTCTATGATGTCATTGTTTAAGTGATCAGGATTTCTATAACTGACAAAGTCATGTGCTAAAAATGCCATTTAATAAACATACAAAGGGGCATATTTACTAAACATCAGATTTTATACATGATAATTACAATGTTGTATTGCATCTATTCATGGCAGTAAAATCAATAATCTTACTCCTATAAGATGGGCTGGGGCCATTGCGCACATATGCAGTAGCTCATAGGTTGCTATAAGATAACACAATCTGAAGGCAGTGTTATCAGTCACGGCCAAACTCCTGAATGTCTGGCATTGCAGAACTTGGTAGATCTGACAGTTTTTCAGCTCCTATAGAAACCTTATGGTGGTTCCTGTTGAAAATGGAGAGACTGAGCTAATATTAGAGATATCTGCTGTGGTTCCTCCTTTTTACATGTAGGATCCTTAAAATTTGTGGGAGAATGGCTTTTTGGGGATATGTGACAAATATTCAATTATAAATATGGCCAAAGGGAGTACAGGTCATTTAGGAGTATGATAAGCTTTTCACATGACTGTACAGCAGTGATGGCTAACCTTGGCACTCCAGCTGTTGTTGAACTACACATCCCAGCATGCTCTGCTACAGTTTTGCTATTTGGCCATGCTAAAAATGATGTAGGGCATGCTGGGATGTGTAGTTCCCAGAACAGCTGGAGTGTCAAGGTCAGCCATCACTGCTGTACGTCATAAAACAAACGCCCATATAAAAACAGCTTTTTTTAAGAATAATGTATTAAATAAAAACTGTAAATATATGATTTGGAGTTTTGTAGTTAATGTAAAGTATTTTGGTGACTCACTAAATTGAAAACTCTGGTATGTAAAGAAGCTTTGTCATTTGGACCCATCATTCTATCTAATTCAATACATATGGTAAAACAACTATAATGGTAACATATCTCCCACAGATTGTGAAAGCTACCACTGACAATGCAAGCATAGTATTGCAGATTGACAATGCCAGGCTGGCTGCTGATGACTTCAAGATGAAGTAAGTGTGATATTTTGGCTGTTAAGTTTACAATATTGAATGTCAGTCTGTGGTATATGTGGGTATCACACTACAACCAAGGATGGACCTGAGGCAATGGCTACACCTTAGAAGTTAGAACACTACCATGGGTATGAAATGTTCTTGTCATTATTCAGGATGCAGAAATGTCATTGTGTGAAATGGTGCTTAAAGCCGTCCGGCCGCCCCTCTGAATACCTGTCCTCCACCGTTTCCTGTGAGGGGCTGTGTAACAAAGACACATCCCCTCATATGGCGCTGTTGCAGGAGAAATCATTTGATGGTCTCAACTGACTTTTATTTGAGGGCACCAGGACGAAGACAGGACTGGCAACTGATGTCATATGTACCCAGGGGAACGCCTAGCTTTTTCATGGGAGTGGCTAATAAATGCTGGGTGTTCCCATGGCCCAGTGCCACCACCGCCCCAGTCCACCCACATCCCTCTCTCCCTCCCTGCTGCAAATGGCCTGGCGAGTGATTAATCGTCTCAGCCATTCATAGGCGGGGTTTGCACATGTACGGAAATGCGCATGTGCAAACCCAACCATCGGGGCAGGAACCAATTTTGATCACTACGTGGGATTCAGAATCGGCCCCTTAATTAGACCAACATTATGAACAGGATGATCAGCTCTTAAAAGTAGAAACCCATCTTTTTTCTACCATTATCATGGTAAATAGACCCGGGATACTGTGAATGGAACTTAAATTTCTTGCCAGACACACAGTTACTGTATGGGAACCTGAATGATGTAAATAATCAATGTATGTACTCCATAAGAAGACCTAAAAGCCCTTCTCAGCAATATCATTTAAAATATCACCCAGTGTGTATGACCCTGTGACTTTGGATGCTAACTCTGAGGGACACTGGGAGACTCATGCACTGGGCAGTGTTTTAGCCAATTAGATGCAGGCACAGATGAAAGTCACGGACCAACTGCATGAATATTGGTCTAAGTTATGACTTAGAATCAGGCTCTCAATGAGCTTTGCAACTAGTGCTCAATTATAGCAACTTGTCTAAGAGAAACATTATCCATCAGTATTTTCTATTACAATATATTTACATTTCATATTAATTTGTGTACATCTGTTTATCCTGCTACTGTAGGTATGAGAGTGAGCTGGCACTCCGCCAGAGTGTAGAGGCTGATACCAATGGCCTGCGTAAGGTCTTGGAAGATCTGAAATATTCTAAGTCTGACCTGGAATCCCAGTTCCAAGGTCTAACTGAGGAAATTGCTTCCCTGAAAAAGAATCATGAGGATGTAAGCTTAAAGTACATCTCCTAACATTCCTTTGCCATTGGGTTATTTATTATATTAATAAGCAAAATCTGTTTTTAACTCTGTAGGAGATTAAAGGATCCCATGGAACAGGAGTGGCCCAAGTTAGTGTAGAAATGAATGCCACCCCTGGTAATGATCTGACGAAGGTTCTAAATGACATGCGGGCGCAGTACGAGGCCATGGCTGAGAAGAATCGCCAAGATGCTGAAGCCCAGTTCAACAAAATGGTAAGAGCATTGTTAGAACCTATCCTCATAGGGATGTCTTAATGTTCATAGATCATGCAGATTGTGTGCTACTTAGGACTTGCTTAATGTAGGTGCTTTGACATGACAGGATGCTAGCATAGATTGTGATTCTGTGACAAAGCAAAGGCAGCTGTGACTGACAGCATAAATATATGTACGTATAGAATGTAAGCTCTAGCGAGCAGGGCCCTCTCTCTTCGTGTGCTTTACTTAAGATATATCTCTGCCACTGTTCTAATGGCATCAGTGTCCGCTGCTACAACTGTCTTTTATTTACCATTTACTTGTCATAATTTGCATTTGTACTGTAAATCCCTATTTTCTTGTTTTGTTCTTTTTGATCATCTCTGTATTGTCAGGCGCTGCAGAACCCTTGTGGCGCCATATAAATAAACGATAATAATAATAATAATAATGATAATATGAGTGTCTGTGCTGTAATTACAAATACATACTGCCTACATCTTTAATGGGTACTGACTAAAACTGTATTTTTTCTCTCGAAGAGTGAAGGTTTGAAAAAAGAAATATCAACCGCCGCGGATCAAACCCAGAGCAGCAAGAGTGAATCCTCTCAGCTGAAGAAGTCACTTCAAGCCTTAGAGATTGAGCTTCAGTCCCAGCTTGCCATGGTAGAGAGCTAAAAGCAATTCTTCATTTAAGGAGCTTTTCATCCTCTGTGTAACTTTCCATTTATTGGACCGTACAAGTTATCCTACAACTTTTACTGTGACTTTCCAGTTTCTTGAGTATTATCTTTTATATTGCAGGCAAAATAGTTTTTTGCACTGGCATTAAAAAGTATTCTATTCTCAGGACACAGTTGTTTCCAATTTTTGGAGCACGCCATAAGCATTGTATCCTTGGGTAATGGAAGTACTTTGATTATATAAAGACATGTAGTAGCTAAAACCCAACAGACAGATGTAATAACTAGTGTGTTGTAAAAGTTATATCAAGTAGAAATAATCCCTGTTTTGGTGCTGTTGAGCATGGAATAAATCCACATGGTTAAGTATGATGCTCTCTTTTTGACAGAAAAAATCCCTAGAAAATACATTGGCAGAGACAGAAGGACGTATCTGTCATCAGCTTGCTCAGATCCAAGCTCAAATTTCTGGCCTTGAGGAACAATTGCAAGAGATTAAAATGGATATAGAGTGCCAGACCGAGGAATACGAAGAGCTGCTGGACATAAAGACTAGATTAGAGGCAGAGATTGAGACATATCGTAAACTTCTAGAGGGAGAAAGGTAATAATAATTATCAAATTACTTTTATGCTGCGTGTGTTTTTTAAACTGCTTATAATAACTGTCCTTCATTAATTTCAGTGGTACTGGACAAAGTGGCTCCGGGAAAGATTCAGGAGCAGGACAAAAAATTGAGCAACCAGACAAAAAAGGTAATAATTTTCTATAGCCCTTAAAGTGTTTACATTGTAACATGTATGATACCTCCCAACTTTTGAAGATCTGAAGGAGGGACACTCCATGCACCTGAGGCACGCCCCGGAAGTTTTGGGGTTGTTAGTTAGCGAAAAGGGGGCATGACATATAATCACAGCCCTTCCGTGAGGCCACACCCCCATTTTTGCCACTATGGGGACATGGCTAGCGGCTCTATGAGCTGCTGACCATGCCCCCAGCCCCTAAGGCTCCCAGCTGTTTTTGAACTACACATCCCAGCATGCCCTGCATCAGTTTTGCTATTTGGCCATGCTAAAAATGTTGCAGAGCATGCTTGGATGTGTAGTTCAACAACAGCTTGGAGCCAAAAGATTCCCCATCCCTGGATTAGGCTGTCCTCAGTTTTATTTTGGAATGTTAGTGGTATGCGCACTGCACATGATTGATATATTCTTGTCTTCTTTAAGCATCTGTAAGGACACAGAGAGTGACAAAATATATTGAGACACTTGTGGATGGAAAAGTTGTTGGAAAACGAGAAGTTGTGGAAGAAGTACCAATTCCAAACTAATCACTCACATCACCAGAAATACTGTCAACTCAACCAAAATGGAAACCGACTTAGTTCACTAAGAAATCTTTTATAGCTATTCTACTTCTTGTATGGCACTATATCAAACTGGAGGGTAAATACATTGTGCAGATCAAATGTTACCAGTGCATCCTTTAACATCTTGTTGGAAACGTTGTTATATTCTCTGTAATACTGGTTTGTAGCTGACTCTTTTACACGTCAGTGGCTGATAGTTCAGTAGCTCCCATGATCATGCACCCTGTGTCTCTCTCCATTACTATGGGCACCTTCAGCATACTTTCTATTGCTTTGCATGTTTGCAAAATAAAAAAAATTCTTATGCAAGTTACACCTGGTCATTGTCTTGGTCATTGTTCATTGGCACTGTATATACAGTAGGTGTACACAAGGATGATGTGTTGTTTACACTACTGTTGATAGAAGGCGGCCAACTTAATTGATACAGATTGCTCCCCTACACTCCAAAATTGACAAATATATACAGTATATGAATGACGAATATATTCTGTACAGTACAAAATGGTGACACTATTGAAATAAACTAAAATAATAGTAAAATCTGCGGGACAGATGTATCAAACTTAAAAAAGTGATCAAATGGAGAGTGATAAACAGCCAACAAATCAGCTCCTAACTGCCCTGTTACAGTCTGGGTTTGAAAAATGACAATAAAATAAATATATACAGTAAGGGAGAGCTGATAATCATAATAAATGCGTATTTATCAAGAACATGAAAAATACATAAATGAAATCCCCAATATGATTACTAATGATCATTAGCAGACTCTGTTTAGCATATAATTATTTAATAGAATTTATATAGTTTAAAGACCTGAAAGCAGAATTATTATTAATTAGATAAATAGCAGCTTTTCCAGGGGAAATTTTAACTCCCTTGGGTGCTATGCACCACCTCCAATATTAAGTATCCACAAGTACAGCAGATACTGATAAGATTATCAATAAATATAGATGTACTGTAACAAACTGCAGTAAAGAAACCGCTGTATGGAATACCCTCTCCGTAACTGAAAGAATAACACAGTATATTAGGCATTAAATGTCCATTGTTATGTACTCTGTGGTAAACGGACAGCAAGAACACCTTTAGATCTGCTGTATTGAGTCTTCCAGGGACTCGCGGCAATAGGCGGATTGTGATACGATGGTGAGAGTGCACAGGGGAGCCTAAACCTGATGCACCGCAAGCTGGTGGCTTAGGAGTGGCTAGCTAAAAGAAGAGAAAAGGAAAACAGTGCATGAGTTGTGAATGATGGACAAGATTTTAACCCCCCCCCCCCCCCCCCCCCAAAAAAATAGTGGTAATAATTGTAACCAATAAAAGATAAATGGTAATAAAATATCAATGCACTGTAAGAGACACATGTACAATAAGTACATAAAAAATCAATATAGAATATATATCTCCCTGTAGAATACAATAAAATTTAATAATACTGTATATTGGCCTGCAATATAAAGGTACAGAACACGGTATAATATATGGAGGAGGTAACCGAGCACCCCGAGTTAACACTTGTTTGGTACCTTAATTAAAAGCTGGATTGGATCCACTGAGTGTAATTAACTGTTATAAATTGCACTTGTCTGGCACCTAATAGGTACAAATGTGGGCTCCTAGTCTTTAGGTAATGAATGATGCTTTCATCTGTAAAGATGATGGATAGACAAACCGCATTCTCCCCATGATGGACACAGAGTGTGGCTGTCAGGAACCAGAGGCCAGACAGCAGCATTAGGCTGCCACAACACAGGTGGCCATCACAGCCGATGGTACCTGACTGTGCAGTCAGCAGGTAATAACTTTGAGGAGATGTCGGCTGGCAATGGCTGGCGGCCGAAAAGCTGGTAGGTGCCATTGGGAGCATTTGGCAATGGATGGATGGCAACAGCCAAGTGGGTGGCGTAGAATGCAGCCAGCGGACTCCAGGAGCTGATCAGTTTAACATTAGTGGAGCAGACACATGGGATTAGTGTCTGAGTGTTGGATAAACTTGCAAACCAATATCGGTCCTTAGCGCGTTTCGTCACGAAAAACATGACTTTTTCAAAAGGAGTGGCTAGCTGCCTTGGTTTATGCGGTCACCAAGGAAAGAGAACACCTGGCTGCAATAAAGAATAAAGACACGTTAGACATTTCTCCGCCATCTTATAGTGGCGGTTTCCTCAGAAGGTTTGTAGTAAGTCCATTTGTACTGATATTTAAGGCTCTAAGACAAGAGTTCTCAAACTCAGTCCTCAAGACCCCACACATTCACATTTTCCAGGTCATCCGGCAGGTGCACAGGTGCATTCATTACTCATTTACACATTTTACACAGATGGAGCTAATTATTTCACTTGTGGGGAGACCTGCAAAACATGCACTGCGTCCTGAGGACTGAGTTTGAAAAACTGTGATCTATAAGACCAATCACTCATCAGCCTTAATTAGTAATCATTTGTGGTGAGGGTAATCAGGATAATGGGTTTGAAAAATGACAGGTACTGTAGGAGCTGCTTTATCTTTTTCATCTGGACCTTTAATAGAGAAGATGCCTAATTGTGCAAAAATGGGTTTATATAATATCAAGTGAATGGAAATCAGGGGTTACACTTGTAATTTGCCGGTCTGTCAAGTGGGCTTGATGCCTATTATTTTATCCAAAATTTCACTGAAAGTTTTCTCTGCTACAATATAAACAAACGGTATGCTTGAAGGTAATTCAGGTACAATGGTGTACTTTAGACTTTAAGGAACTGCCGAATGCACAGAATGATGAAGATCATATGCAGGGCCAGGGATAGGGTGTTCAGCACCACCTTGCAAACTATACATTTGTAGGTGACAGGCAGTGGGTGATTCTGGGGCAATGTGTGGGGAGAAACAGTGGGCGACACTGGGGTGAGGCCTTGGGTAACAGGCAGAGGGTGACAATGAGAGGGTGATTAGGAGAGGCAGTAGGAGACAGGTAGTGGGTGATGCTGGAGAGAGACAGTGGGTGAAAAGGAACAATCAGATATTTAGAAGGAGTGGGTGATGATGGCAGGCAGTGGGTGACAAGAAGCAGGTGAATATGAAAGGCTGTAGGTGACAGGCAGTGGTTGACACTAGGGAGAGGCAGTGAGTGACTTGCATTGGATGATACTGGGGAGAGACAGTGGGTGATGCTAGGAAGATAAAATGGGTTACAGTCAATAAGTGACAGGCAGTGGGAGAAGCTGGGAAAAGACACTGGGCAGGATTCACTGAACACAAAATGCCGTAAAAACCCAGTTTTCTGGGTTTTTACCGCATTTTCATATGCAGCAAAGCCCCACTGCAGGGGCTTTACTGCGGGGGGTTACGCCAGTTCTAGATGGAAAAAAGTTTTTTGTTTTTTTTCTAGATACCTGCGTATCTGAAAAAGGGCGCCTGTGTGATTCTGCCTTGCCAAGCTGCAACAAGAGAAAGGGGTGTCACTGCCTTATAGGTAAACGACATGCAAAAGGGGAGTTGCGCTACACACTGAATAAAGGTTATGCACTGTTAAAAAGACATTTATTTTACATAAACACAATTAAAATTAGAAAGGTGTTTTGAATAGCTTAAAAATAGCTGTATATAAAAATTTGGACAAGTAAAAAATTGCTGCAGTTATTTGTGCACGTTTCAGTAAGATTTTCAAAGTCACCTTACATTCAGGTGTGTCCCGTTCCTTTTTGGGCCCAAAAGGTGTTGTAAGTCCTGAAATCAGGTTAGAGTCAGGAGTATGTGGTAACTCTCCACTATGCTTCCTCCAATCGGGGTGGTTTAGTTGGCTTTTCCTCCACAGGAATGGATTGGCAAGACGGAGGACTGTGGGATCATGTATCGGCAAATTAGAGAGGTGGCGTTCCTCCACAATAGATGGCTGTGCCTGTATAGCTATCCTGTAGTTCAAGGCTGCACAGTTTGGGAACAGTTGCAACTCCACTACTCACATGGCACCTGGAGACACACTCTTTTGTTCCACAGTTTTCTGAGTTTCTGACAGCCTTGTTTAGAAATCCAAGTTGCTATCTGTCCACAGAAAGGCGAGCACAGCCTCTAACAGCCGGGTGAGGGTTCCCGGAGGGAGGGGGACCCGCTGCACATCGCTGTCCATCCCCTTTATGTTAATAATCGCATATGTTACTGCATATGAGATTATTAACAATGCGAGTGCTGGCGATGTGCGGCCGGGATTATTAAAGAATCCCGCCCACTGGGTGATGGAAATAGGGTAGAGCGTGATAGGCAGTGGGTGATAGAAGAAGTTGACAGGCAGGGGATCATAGGGAAAAGCAGTGGGCAACACAAATAGGGTGACAGAAGAGAGAGGGTAAAAGACATTGGTTGATGGAGAGGCAATGGGTGACAGTCAGATGGTGACACAAGAGAGACAATGATTTGGAGAGTCAAAGTGATAGGTAGAAGTAGAAGGTGAAAGGGAGAGGTTGACAGGCAGTGGGTGAAAGGAAGATAGTGACAGGGAAAGACAGTAGGTGACAGGTAGAGAGTGACAGGACATGGAGGGTTATGAAGTGAGGATGACAGGGGAGACAGTGTGTGACAGGAGAGCGGAAGATGGGGTGATGCAATGGGAAGAGTGGTGGCACATAGGAAAGGAAAGAGGCTGCTGCAAACAGAGGATGTATAGAATGGTTGGTGCTGAGAAGGAGCAGAGAGATAAGTGCAGACATGATGGGCAGAAAGGCTGGTGCAGAGGAAGGGAAGATAGGCTGGTGCAGACAGAGAATGCACAGAGAATCTGACATTTTGTGGACATTGGGGCAGATGTATTAAGCTTTAACAAGAGATAAATCCGAGGGTGATAAGGAGAGATAAACGTCCAGCCAATCACCTATTAACTGCCATGTTACAGGCTGTGTTTGAAAAAAGTCAGTAAGGAGCTGATTGGCTGGACAGTTATCTCTCTATGGGCGAGATTTACTAAAGGGAAAATGCCGTAAAACCCCCGTTTTACGGCATTTTCCTATGTATCAATAAATGTCCGCAGCATTTTCGCTAGGCAGGGTATCGCCACCCTCTGGCTTCTTTCGCCGCCCGCCGTACGCCGTCCGCGCGCCCACCCCATCCCGTCCTCCTGTGATCATCTCCTCCCCCTGGTGTGACAGCCGGCAGGACATCCGGCTTCTGGGGGGAGGAGGAGACACAGGGGGACGCTGGCAGCCTCCGGGAGGTGACGGAGACCCCCGCAGCCAACATCACAGGTATCGCGGGGGTCTCCGTCACCGCAACCCGATGCTGGGCGCATATGTTAGTACATATGCGGCAGCATCGCGGCGGCTGCCGTGCGAAGGGCGGCGATGTATGTTAATACATCCCGCCCCTTATCACACTTGAATTTATCTCTTGTTAAGGCTTAATACATCTGCCCCAATATGTGGCCAGATCTTCCTCCTCAGAGGAAGATCTGCGAAGCGTACCCCGGCTGACCAAG
Source organism: Crinia signifera (assembly GCF_055691185.1). Lineage (NCBI taxonomy): Eukaryota > Metazoa > Chordata > Amphibia > Anura > Myobatrachidae > Crinia > Crinia signifera. The sequence continues at coordinate 133,486,163 of NC_139222.1, read as the reverse complement.
CCGTGCGGACGTCTTCTGAGCACTGTCATAATTGTTTTCTGTGTAATTGTTTAATAGGTCCTTTTCAGGACTCTAATGTACCCACTGTGCAGCACCGTATCCAGCCTCAGTTCAGCCGCTGTATTGGCTAGTGAACGCTGAGCTGCCTTGCAGTTTGCATCCCTAATACAGGGAGACGCTGCTAATGGCAACAGCGTGTCATTTCATGAGTAGTGGTTAATGTTATTCTATGGATTAGACCTGTTCTCATACAGACGCTTTACAATTAATCCGTTTTGGCAACTGAATGCAATAGCTGTTTATTAGCAATCTGTGCCCGCAGCTATACAGCACGTAGAAATTGGCCACATTGTAATTTTAACTTGGCACCAGACCATTCAGATAGCAGAAATCTCAACCAAAACTAAGTGTTCGATTGCCTGTGACATTCCTCTTATCTTTTATGCGGCATCTATGAATAGTATACTTATTGGTGCCTCTGCACTGTAAGGGATTATAATTGCCGGCATCTCTAACTAAAAGCTCATTTGAATCACTACACATTAGCGTCTGTCTGAACAGTACTACACTTACAACTGATACTCTCTTGTTATGCAAGCATACAAAGTGTCATTAACCATTGAACTACTCAGGAATCTGCAGGACCCATTAAACAATTGACACAGACCTCAATAAGACTTTGGAGACACCCTCTCCTATATATAGATATTTAAGAAACTATTTCTTGAAGGAAGTAATTGTAAGGTGTTGCCTATTATATTAGGTTATTATCACACATGACAGGCAGTTGCTCTTAGACCCCGCATGTGCATTTTTAAATTGCACTGTATCCACTTGTGTTTATGTTATATGTTGTTTGTCATATTTCGCAGTTTTTAACCTATAAATAATAAAAGGTATATTTTATGACTTTTTTCTTGTAACTGGTGCACCACCAATGACAAACCTTTCTCTCTCCAAGTATCCATGTATGAAAAGGGGCATGGAAACTAGGGACTCAAAAGTAATTATGCCTCTGTACAAATCATTGGTTAGTCCGCACCTCGAATACGGAGTACAATTCTAGGCCCCACACTATAAAAAGGACATCATAGAATTAGAAAAAATCCAAAGAAGAGCAACAAAGTTTATTAGGGGAATGGAGAATTTAAGCTACGAGGAAAGATTAAGCAATTTGGGACTAGTTACACTAGAGAAAAGACGTTTAAGGGGGGACATGCTCAATATGTATAAATATATTAGAGGCCAATATAAGGAACTGTCAAACACACTTTTTTCTGCTAGAAAGGAATTTAGGAAGCGAGGGCACAAGTTTAGATTAGAACAAAAAAGATTTTGTTCATCTAGAACAGTGTTTCCCAACCCTGGTCCTCAAGTACCCCCAACAGTGCATGTTTTGCAGGTCTCCACACAGAATCACAAGTGCTGTAATTAGCTCCACCTGTGGATCTTTTCAAATGTGTCTGAATAATGAGTGCACCTGCTGGGTGACCTGGAAAACGTGCACTGTTGGGGGTACTTGAGGACCAGGGTTGGGAACCACTGATCTAGAAGAAGAAATGTCTTTACAGTCAGAGCAGTCAAACTTTGGAACTCTCTTCCTGGAGAAGTGGTGTCGGCAGCATAGGCGAATCTAGAATTATGGTAACGCGTGGTCCCAGATCTAGATACAACAGCAGGGGGACCTTTGCGCGGTGACGCCGCGAGGCAAAAAGGGGGCGTGGTCTCATGGAAAGGAGGTGTGGCATCACAAAATGGGGTGTGGTATTACACTTTAGACCTTACACAGTAATGCCCATTACACATTTTAGCAAACTCCGTAATTCCCATTACACATAAAGCCACACACCGTAATGCCAATTACACATAAGGCCACACACCATAATGCCCATTACACATTGTGCCACACATCATGATGCCCATTACATACTATATAACAAACCGTAATGCCCATTACATATTTGCCACATAAGTACTGCTTACCTACATGCTCATTGCTAGGGGGTTCTTGCTTGATGGCATCATAGTACCCATTACACATGATGCCGCAAACCATAGTACCCATTACACATGATGCCGCACACCATAGTACCCATTACACATGATGCCGCACACCATAGTACACATTACACACGATGCCGCGCACCATAGTACCCATTACACACGATGCCGCGCACCATAGTACCCATTACACATGATGCCGCGCACCATAGTACCCATTACACATGATGCCGCACACCATAGTACCCATTACACATGATGCTGCATACATAATGTCCATCACACATGATGCTGCACACATAATGCCCATCACACATGATGCTGCACATATAATGCCCCTTACACATGATGCTGCACACCGTAATGCCCCTTACACATTAAGCCACACATTATGCGTAATGCCCCCACATACCGCCACTTGTAGTGTCCCTTAAGCAATGCCCCCAAAAGTGCCACTGTAAATTTTTATATTAGCCTTCTCTGCTGCTGCAGCGAGAGATGGAGAGCGGTGCAGCTGCTTCTATGGGGAGAGAAGCAGAGCGCAGCTCAGAGCACGCTACCACTCCCCTCCTGGTGTCCCCTCTAGCCAAGTGGACATTTGAAATATTGTGCGCGCTGTTGTTGTGCGTGACGTCGGGGGAGAACGCCGGGCGCCGGCACCACATGATTAAAGGGGGGGCGGCCTGAGGTGAAAGCGGGGAGAAGTATTGGAGCGGAAGCTGCAGGGGTGACAGTCATTGACAGCTGGGCAGAGAGCAGGGGGCTGCCCGGCTGTATTCAGAGCACTGCAGGTCACGGCTGTTTGAAATAATACCCCTTTCACAACAGAAAATGCAGGGATTTACCTGAGAATATGGATGCATTTTCTGGTGTGAGGGGGAGAGACAACCACTCCCTTCGGACCACCCCCTAGATCCGCACCCCCGGACCACCCCCTAGATCCGCCTATGCATACTATATACCCAGCCTCCCCCTCCCCACCCCTTATATAACATATACCCATTACCTCCCCCAATACCCATTAATATACATAAATGCCTACCACCCTCGCCCACACCACATATATACTAATGTATATACCTAACAACCCCATTACCCTTTCCTCCTCTCACCCACACACAGTCCTTATTTATTATTTACCTTAACCACCCCACATACACCCCTTATATATTTGTAGATTACGAGGCCATGCAGTTTTTACCTACAGTACGTTTGCAGGCTCTGGTGTGGCCGGGGGATGTTCCTCCTTAATTCAATGCTGATTTCTATGTCTGCAGGGCCCAGGGCTGGAGGAGGAGCCAGGCCATTGTGATGCACATCAGTAGCGCACGCAGGGGGGGTTTCTGAGTACCCAGAAACCCCCCCCCCCCCCCAGGGCCCTGAAAGCTGAGGGTCCCCTCTTTCCATGGGTACGAGAATTTTAAAAATCGGCCCTTGGAAACCGGAGATATCTGACTTCAAAGCAGTGGTCCCCATCCAAGCCTGATAATTGCTCTTCCCAGTCAGATATTTCAGGTTCTGTCTGACTTAGAGTTTTTCTGAGGATACATTCCAAAAGCTGGGACTCTCCCCCTTTGATGGACACTAGTAGCTTGTCTCTACTGTTACCAAAACCAGAGATATCAGCCTTCCAGCAGCTGGTTACTGCTCCAGCTCCACACACCTGGTATGTAGTTTTATATCCTCGTTGGCAGATTGCTCTGCCTCCTGAACTCTGATCCCCTAGTCCCAGTGGCGTAAGTTCGTCCCAGTTGCCCGGAGGCAAGATAAATATTGGTGTCCCCCCCCCCACACACACACACACACACTGCACCTTACATACAGTAAATAAATATATATATATATATATATATATATATGTATGTATGTATATTATTTATATTATGTTTAAAAATAAAGAAACTGTGACTTCTATGGTCCTGCTAGGAGGCAGAGTCAGCCACAGAAGTGATATCAATGGCTTTCAATTAACTGATTCAAAATTGCAGGAGAGGAGAGGTGCCCCCTTGGGAGCAGGAGCCCGGCGGCAGATGACTCCATTGCCTCCCAGAGTTCTGCCTCTGCCTAGTCCCCAATACCATTTGGTAGGTGGGATTCTCTAGTTTTTAGTTCCATTAAAATCTAATAAATCTATTTCTGGGAACTGGAGATATCTGCAGTCAAGCAAGCTGTCCTCCCACCAGAAAATTATGAATAATAAGCCCACTCCACTATACACCCCTCCTCTGCATATTAAACATCCTCTACCACCCTGGAAGTTATGTATCAGGGCCCCTTCATTCAGCCCAATGCCCCCTTCTCCCACACCATCTGTGCAGTAAAGGTGTAATTAGTGGAAATTACTGATCCAGGCCCTACATGCTGAGTGGGTGATATAATACCCCTACCACCCGGGCGGACATCAAAGCTTCTCCCACCCCTACCGCTGGAGGATCGGTAGGTGCCCCAATACATTGCTATGCCCAGGGGTCTACACTGCTGTTGACGCCCCTGTATGTATATATATGTGTGTGTGTGTGTGTGTGTGTGTGTGTGTGTGTATATATATATATATATGTGTGTATGTATATATATATATATATATATATATATATGTATATTTATTATTATTATTATTATTATTATTAATATACATTTGGTCTATCTATAATACTTTAACTGACCCGGCATATACTGGGTCACCTAAGTGTCCATCTCCGTGCTTTGCTCCGCCCCTCTGGAAACCCCCTTCTGAAAATCCTGCGTTTGCCACTGCACATGAGCCAGGGTCCCAGGGACAGCTTGGGCTGAGCGTGGCTCAGCTGATTTCTGGCAACCATCGGTGGCTGGCTGAGAAAGCATCCATGCCACCCGTCACACAGCTATGTGGAGTCACAGACCGCGGCAAACTATAAGTGCGGTGCGCCACTCCACTGTACTCGCCGCGGGTATCACACCTCTCCATTAGTGCTGCAGTCACAAGTCGTCGGCCTCCCAGGAAACTTCCCGGTGGTTATAATGCCCAATACACCCCTGGTAGGAACAGCAAGTAACCCCCATTAAATCCCCCCCCCCCCCCCATACTCTTGAGATTTTTTTTTATCAATATCCTAATCTTTTTTCAGTTTAATCAATGCAGGAAATATGTCATTAGCTTCCCAAAAACAAAGGATACAGACAAACCCAGCATTGATGTATTATTTTATAATTACAGGTTGAGTATCCCTTATCCAAATTATTCCAAAAACCATACATTGCAGAAAGTCAATATATATATATATATATATATATATATATATATATATATATATATATATATATATATAATTTATTTATTTATTTGCTAAAAGCACTAATGGGGACATCTGTAACATCACTACTGAGGACATGATATGTAACTGGCACTACTGGAGACATGATATGTAACTGGCACTCCTGGGGACATGATATGTAACTGGCACTCCTGGGGACATGATGTGTAACAGTACTACTGAGGACATGATATGTAACTGGCACTACTGGGGACATGATATATAACTGGCACTATTAGGGCCATGATATGTAACTGGCACTACTGGGGACATGATATGTAACAGCACTACTGAGGACATGATATTTAACTGGCACTACTGGGGACATGATGTAACTGCCACTAATGGGGACATGATATGTAACTGGCACTCCTGGGGACATGATATGTAACAGCACTACTGAGGACATGATATTTACCTGGCACTACTGGGGACATGATGTAACTGGCACTAATGGGGACATGATATGTAACTGGCACTAATGGGGACATGATATGTAACTGGCACTACTGAGGACATGATATGTAACTGGCACTACTAAAGACACAATATGTAATTGGCACTCCTGGGGACATCTGTAACAGCACTACTGAGGGTATGATATGTAACTGGCACTAAATATGTGCAAGAAAATTAAATTATTGCTTGGCATTTAAATTAAGTATTGGAGATAGTACACAAACTTTGTTTCATGTATTGAAATCTTGTTTTTTTGCACAAATAAAATGTATTTGTTTGTATTTCATATGTTTGATGTGTTTGTACAACATAAATGCAAGATACTTCAAGACACATCACTGAAATATAAAAATATTCTGGATTACGGAATAATCAGTTATCCAAAATTCTTCTGGTCCCGAGCATTTTGGATAAGGGATACTCAACCTGTATATATTTCTTTCTTTCAAATTATTCGCTAAAAATCTGCCTGGTAGTTACCAGGTTCGGACTCCCATGTATCACACCCCATGTCATTTTTAGCTGACCTTTACCCACTATTCCTCAACCCAGGATGCTCCAGCAGTAACCAAGGTCAAAAGTTTGGTGGAAAAGGGGTATTACAGAAATAGGATATACCAGTAAAATACACCCAATATAAAGTATCAAAACAAAACCATAACTGATATTAAAATTTCAAAACACAACATATAGGCCCTGATTCTGACCTGACCACTAATGTGAGAATTTGCAGTGTGTAAGCCACCCAGACAGAAGGAGTAACTTTCCCTTTTAAAATGGCGCGAGAATTATGAATGGATCGCTAATAGTTGTCCACTTACAAATCCATTTGCAATTCAAGAACCATGAAAAGGATTTACCTATGGTCTGTGCAAATGTGAGTAGGTTTGAGGCTTCCACTAATCTGCGACTGAGGCTGGAAGTGGTCTTTGCTGACATCACAGACATCTCAAAATTGCCTGGGCACATCTACGTTTTAGTCCGTAAGACCCTGAAAATGCCAGGGTACCACCCCTAAACACCGGCTTCCTTTCAAACTGCGAGAGGCTTACGTTTACGATTCATAAGCATTTTCGGTTGCTAATTAACCAAAACCCACCTACTTTTAAGACATCACAATGCATAGATAACCACTATTTTGAGCAAAATGCTTAGAAAACATCTATAACATCACAAAGCATTGAAAACTAATCACCTAGAAGGGCCCATTGTGACATCACAATGCATGAAAAACCACCATTATGACATCACAAAGTCCGGAATTCCCCAAACAGAGGTTATAAATAGAACCTCAAAAGGAAACATGAACATTCTTACACTTGACAGAGCAGACGACAAGTCATGGCAAACTTTTCTGGCTGGTTTAGCTGTCTTAAGTGTTTCAACTGTTTCAACAGTTGCAAAACGAATGATGAAAATGATGACATTTATACTCCTGAGCCACTGCAGGAGGACACCCATTCCCTGCTGGAGGACACGAATTCCATGGAGGACAAAAATTCCCTGAAGGAGGACAAAAATTCCCTGAAGGAAGACACAAATTCCCTGAAGGAAGACACAAATTCCCTGCAGGAAGACATCAATACCCTGAAGGAGGACACCAATTCCCTGAAGGAGGAAACAAATTCCCTGCAGAAGGACGCCACTTCCCTGCAGGAGGCTGAGAGCCTGGAAACACTGTATGAGACCAACAGTTTTCCAGATGAAACAGAGGACGAATTAAAGGTCCTGGTGGAGTCCAAAGATGACTCGGAGTCAGAAGTAATTTATAAGGATGATGAAGTTATGCCTTTTGTTATATGGCGCAAAGAAATTACAGTCCTTATTATTAACTATCCTGAAGTGAAGATCTGCTTCTATTTACGATAGGACTTCTGCTAAAAAAAAAAAAAAACCTTAAAAATAATAATAATAATAAAAAAAATCATAGGAGGGTAACTATGCTATTCTATGCTATGCTTAGCTATGCTGTGGATATGGTCTTAGTATAGCTATGTTTAGCATTGCTAAGCATAGCTATACTAAGACCATAGACATAGCATAGCTAAGCATAGCTTAGAATAACATAGTCACCCTCCACCAACCCACCTGATGAGGTCACCTTGACGTGGTAGGCGGGCTCACATTTTTGTGCTAAGAACCTCAATGTCACCCATGTTAATGTAATGATAAATCTCCTAAATGATGACTATACTGAGTAACAGAACAGAGATATCCATTGGTAACTACAAAAAGTCCTTGCACACTGGATAATGTAGAAGCTCTGGGAACACTCAGGGGCTGATGTATTAAACCTGTTAAAGTGATAAAGTGGTGATAAATTGGAAGGTGATAACGCACCAGCAAATCAACTCCTAACTGTCATTTTTTAAACACAGCTGATTGGCAGGTGCCTTATCACCTTCCACTTTATCACTTTACCAGGCTTAATACATCTACCCCTTAGATACAGATATAAATCAACAGGGTCCAAAATGATTATTTACAACAGATTCTATGTAGCAGTGCAAATAATGGTGTACATACGTTTGTTATTGCTGCTAGTGCTATCGGCATTTACCAATACTCTACTGTCCATTGGTAATTAGGGGACTTCCTGAGACGGCATTACATTATAAGATACAGATTATTATTACCTCCAGGTGAATTTCACTGTATTATGATATAATATGTTGTAAATCTAATATATATTGATTAATAAAACAGTCTATTGTGCCAATAAAAGAAAAGTAAATGTATTTTTTGTGATTCCTTGTATGGTGAGCGCTTTCCACTACCTCCGTGCATCGGCAGATTTTAAATGCATAAATTGGAAAGAAGCGCAACAATAAGAGGTGTTATATATAACATTCTGAGGAACCAATATGGCTTTGAATTTCTTATGGAGATCTTTCTCAATTCTTTTTTAACTTTACCAGAAATAGCCGTGTTCTCTGACACAGTCCAAACTATCCCAAAAAAGCCTGATCTCACACAATTGCTGCTCCATCAAGTGAATTCCGAATTCCACTGGTATGTTAAATGTACCATTTAAATTAGATACTGTTGGCGAACCAGGGGCGGATTGGGGACTAAAAGTGGCCGTGGAAAATATCTGGAAGTGGCCTCATGTGGGCGGCAGCAAATCATTGATGGGCGGAGCCAGCATAACAGTAGGCGGAGCCACATCCAGCAGCGCTGGGACTTATATTTACTGAATTGTATTGGGAGAAGGAGGTGGGGTGGGAGGAGATGGTAGCAGTGGCCAGGAACGGGCAGAGAGGAGGACAGTGGGCGGTAGAAGGTGGGACTGCATCCAGCAGCAGGGCCCTTTTGTGGCGTTGCCGCCACTGATACATTGCCCGGCTGGGATAGATCCAGAACTAAATGACAGAGGGGCACCATAACAGGGAAGGGAGGGGGTTTATTTATGCATATTACCAAAACAGTTGGCATTGCCTCAAAACAAGGGCATCCCAGAATACGGAAGACTGGAAACGCCTCCGGGAGGGTTGCCACCAAAGACGGGAGAATCCCGAAAATGGCCAGCACTGTGTAAGCAGGAGAGGTGGCAACCCTATATGCAAAATGAATTGTAAAGGGAGACCAAATACTTATAATAAGCAGAAACACTCACTGAGCTTCCCATATACTGTACAGTACACATGTACCATTGTGGGCAAGTTCATCATACAAAGCAATACTACAGTCTCTTTACTAAACCTTGCTGGACTTTAGCAGAAAATGAGATGTGGGGCAGCCCCATTGTACCATTGTACCACACATGGGCTGGCTGGCAACTTTTAGCCTGGGGCAAATTTATGCAAGTGGCCCTGGTGTTTCTATATGGGCACAGTAATAGGAAAATGGGTGTCAACTAAGTATACTCAACTATAAGACATGCAGAGTTGTATGCATTTGAAATGCACTTATGACTGAAGGGGTATAACTAGGCTGTAATGGGTAATCAACCATATGTACTGTAAGTGAGGGTGTGTTGTCTTTACTGTGGCCACATAGTTGGTCACAAGCATAAATATTCTTGTTTCCAGTTGTGTCTTCTGCTGCAAGTGCTAGCTCTTGGGTGGCTCATTACCCCCCTCCTCCCCTCAACACCCCTTATATACATAAATATCTGTCATACACACACAAGCACACACACACACACACACCTTATATGTCATATAACAATCACCCCTTATATACCCCTTATATACCATATACTAATAACCCCTTATATACTATATACCTATAACTCCAGACACACACAGCCCTTATATACTATGGGGCAAGTTTTCTAAAAAAAATGCGTGGAAAAAAATCGTATTTTCATAAGAAAATACGATTTTTTTTTTTGGCGTATACAGATTTTGGGCATTTACTATGCCAAAAATATGAATATTCGTATTGATGGGACATTCGTATTTGTATTTACAAATACGAATTAATACACCATCGATACAATACGACAGAAATCACCATTCAAAAGAATGGTGGTTCCTGATTTACTAAGCGGCCGCTAATTTGCGTAAAACGGCCGCGAATGGCCGGGCAAATACGCCAGGAAAATACACTTTATTTTCCTGTCGTATTTGGCAGAAAAGGCTGAAAGAGCCGGGGCTGGTAATAAAAAATCAGGGAACCCGGCAAATAGGGGATCCCCGATTTTTAAAAATCAGCACCAGGTCTGGCTCCCAAAATACGGGGGACAAAATGACTAGGGGTCCCCCGTATTTTGCGAACCAGCCCCAGGCCAAACCAGCCAGCAGTGTAATGTCACAGCTAGGGGACACTTATTAGATAAGGTCCCGCGGCCAAAACATTCACCCTACCGACCAGTCAGCCTGGCCAAGGGCCCAGGGGGAGTGGGGACCCCCCCTCCAGGACTTACCTGACCAGGCTGAAGCCTGGTACTGTCCTCGATGCCCCTGGGCGGTGGACATCGAGCTGATTCAGTGTAAAAGATTTAACTATTGTTTAATACTGTGGAACTATGAGTCCCAGCAAGCCTCCCCCGCAAGCTGGTACTTGGAGAACCACAAGTCCCAGCATGAGGAGCATTAAAGGGCCCGCTGGCACTTGTAGTTCCACAGTATGAAAATAGTAAAATAAACACACGGACACACAAGAAAAGTAAAAGTTTAATACATCCAAAGCCCACACATACTGAAACTTACCTATCTTGAGCCCGTCAGTAGGTCCCTGGGTCCGGTGCTCCTGGGTCCGGGCCTCCATGGTCCAGGTCCAGGGCTCCAGGGTCCGGGGTCCAGGTCTCCAGGGTCCGTTGCCTTGGTTCCTGGGTCCGGGGCTGCAGAGTCCGGGGCCTTGGTTAAGGGGCTTGTCCGGAGTCCTGGATCCGAAGGAATCCAAAGGGGGACCTGTGGAAGGAAATCCAACTTACCAAGGTCCTCCGGCGAAGATCATGTCCTCTTCTGTCCGTAGTAGTTCTGGTCTTCTGAAAATAAGAAACACCAGCGATTCCGGCGGTACCCGACACGGACTGAGGAGAGGCGCAGAGATGTTTAATCTTCCGCGCCTCCCCTCCGAATGATTCTATTGGCTGCCTAGCGGCCAATCAGGAGCTGGCTTTCTTGGCTCCTGATTGGCCGCTAAGCGGCCAATACAATTCTGCTCGAATTCGTATTAGCGACCGTAATACGGCCGCTAATACGAATCATTACACCATCGGAGGATTAAAAAGCAGTCGTATTTGACTGCTTTGTAAATTCCCCTCCGGAACACGACTTTGCATACGGCTGAAACAGCCATATGCAGTCGTAGTCATTCGTATTAAGAATACGAATATGTCAATCACCCGCACCCAACACCCCTTATATACATAAATATCTGTCATACACACACACACACACACACACACACTGTATATGTCATATACCAATCACCCCATACACCCCTTATATACCATATACTAATAACCCCTTATATACTATATACCTATCACCCAAGACACACACAGCCCTTATATACTATATGTCTATCACGCCCACCCAACACCCCTTATATACATAAATGCCCACCCTACACATACCTATTATGTACTATATGACTATCACCCCCCATACACCCCAAATATACAGTACCATATACCTATCCCTGCCACAAACCCCATATATATATATATATATATATATATACCCCCTCACACATCCTATACCCTTACATACTATCATAGGCAAATCTAGAATTATGGTAATGGATGGTCCCAGATCTAGACATAACAGAAGTGGGACCTTTGCGCGGTGACGCCGCGCGTTAAAAAGGGGGCGTGGTCTCATGGAAAGGAGGTGTGGCATCACAAAAAGGGGTGTGGTATTACACTTTAGACCATACACAGTAATGCCCATTACACATTTTTGCAAACTCCGTAATACCCATCACACATAAAGCCACACACCGTAATGCCAATTACACATAAGGCCACACACCATAATGCCCATTACACATTGTGCCACACATCATGATGCCCATTACATACTATATAACAAACCGTAATGCTCATTACATATTTGCCACATAAGTACTGCTTACCTACATGCTCATTGCTAGGGGGTTCCTGCTTGATGACATCATAGTACCCATTACACATGATGCCGCAAACCATAGTACCCATTACACATGATGCCGCACACTATAGTACCTATTACACATGATGCCGCACACCATAGTACCCATTACACACGATGCCGCGCACCATAGTACCCATTACACATGATGCTGCGCACCATAGTACCCATTACACATGATGCCACACACCATAGTACCCATTACACATGATGCTGCACACATAATGTCCATCACACATGATGCTGCACACATAATGCCCATCACACATGATGCTGCACACATAATGCCCCTTACACACGATGCTGCACACCTTAATGCCCCTTACACATTAAGCCACACACCATAGTACCCATTACACATCATGCTGCGCACCATAGTACCCATTACACATGATGCCACACACCATAGTACCCATTACACATGATGCTGCACACATAATGTCCATCACACATGATGCTGCACACATAATGCCCATCACACATGATGCTGCACACATAATGCCCCTTACACACGATGCTGCACACCGTAATGCCCCTTACACATTAAGCCACACATTATGCGTAATGCCCCCACATACCGCCACTTGTAGCGTCCCTTAAGCAATGCCCCCAAAAGTGCCACTTACTGTAAATTTGGTACTTCTGTAGTTTCACGGCGCCGGAAGTAACAGAAACTTGGCAGCCTGCCAGAGGCTCGCGTGCCGCTCTAGCTAAAGTGTTATAGTGTAATGTGATGTAGCGTAGCGCTGCGCGTGCCACTCTAGTTGAAATGTAATGAAGTGTAAAAAGGAGACAAACAGGGCTAAACGGGGCTTATAAATTGCACACCCCGGCACAACGCTACCACAGGGGGTGTCCCGAATGTAGACGCTAACTTATATTGCGGTTTGAGACGCTTTTAGCGTCTCAATTCACACTCCCGGCAAAATTTCGTCTTTACTGTCTCAGGTGTGTGAGTGTGCAGGTGTGAATGTGTTCCTGAATCAGCCTCACTATCCACGGCCACCCGAAGCGTGGCGAGCGCAGCGAGCCCCGCGAGGGGAGGCGGTACGCGTCCTACGACCTTTTCATACCCCCACTATCTATGTCGGCGTGGAGTTGAGAATAGAAAGTGTGGCCAGTGCAGCGAGCCACCGAGCCCGAAGCGTGGCCAGCGCAGCGCGCCCCGCGAGGGGACGCGGATACCTTCATAGCTATCCGCGTCCCCTCGCGGGCTTCACAGGTGTCAGCGTCCGCTCGCCACGCTTCGGGCTCGGTGCGTGGGGAGCGGACGCTGACACCTGTTAAGCCCGCGAGGGGACTCGGATAGCTGTGAAGGTATCCGCCTCCCCTCGCGGGGCTCGCTGCGCTCGCCACGCTTCGGGTGGGCGTGGATAGTGGGATTTACACGGTCCACAGCTGTGGCGTCCACTAGTGGTACTGAGGGTGGGTTTCAATAGTGTTCCCCTAGGGCCACCTGAATTTAGATGCTTTTGCGTCTGAATCCAGGCTTTCCGGCTTCTTAGCGGCTATCTATGTGACTCGAGATTCAGACGCAGTTGCGTCTGAATCTCGCGTACAGTTTACAAGCCCCGGCATCGCTGTGCCGGGGTGTCCACTTTAACATACCCCCGTTGTCAGCGGTGCCCAGGCGCTGCCTATTTCACTGTGGAACTACAAGTGCCACAGTGACATTGACCTGTCAGCGCCTGGGCAGCGCTGCTGCTGGCCGGCCGCTACGCTGTTTACGTACAGATAGAGCGGCACAAGCTCAGTCAGACAGAGCTAGAGCGGCACGCGCACAGTGAAACAGAGCCTCTGGCAGGCTGCCAAGTTTCTTGTGGTGCGGTGGCGCCGTGAAACTACAGAAGTACCGTAAATTTTTATATGAGCCTTCGCTGCTGCTGCAGGGAGAGATGGAGAGCGGTGCAGCTGCTTCTATTGGGAGAGAAGCAGAGCGCAGCTCAGAGCACGCTACCACTCCCACGCTGGTGTCCCCTCTAGCCAAGTGGACATTTGAAATATTGTGCGCGCTGTTGTTGTGCGTGACGTCGGGGGAGAACGCCGGGCACCGGCACAACATGATTAAAGGGGGGGGGGGGCGGGCTGAGGTGAAAGCGGGGAGAAGAATTGGACCGGAAGCTGCAGGGGTGACAGTCATTGACAGCTGGGCAGAGAGCAGGGGGCTGCCCGGCTGTATTCAGAGCACTACAGGTCACGGCTGTTTGAAATAATACCCCTTTCACAACAGAAAATGCAGGGATTTACCTGAGAATATGGATGCATTTTCTGGTGTGAGGGGGGGAGACAACCACTCCCCTCTCCCTACCCCCCTTTAACCAACCAGCTATATCTTCGGAACCAACTGACCCATTTACATGAGACCAGTATCATATTGAAGAACTTTTGAGTTGGCTTCGAATGATTTTGGTCCCGTGAAACTGGGCAGTTTGGTTCCAGAGAAATCTGCCCTCAAAGAACATAAACAGTCATGAAATTACATTTAAGAAAAAAAAAAAAAAAACGATTTAACCTCAATATCCCTGGAACCAATTAACCCATATGGATCCAGCCTGGTATCAGATTGAAGGCCCAGCGATTTGGGTTCGACTGAGATCAACCTCGAGCTTCAGTGATGCCGAAGGGGGAACTGGCATCCGTTGAACTGGGTGGAGGTCGGAATTAGCGGGTCCCATGTTATCCTATAGGGTAAACGTTCCAGCTTTGCCTAGCAGTATCTCCGGTTCCCAGGGGTCTAGAGACACGGGGCTGGGCTCATTGGAAATCCCCATCCCTCAGCTACAATATGGGCTAATGGGTGGTCCTGTGCACCCCCGGACCACCCCCTAGATTCGCCTATGGTCGGCAGATACTATAAATATGTTTAAAACAAGGTTGGATAAACATTTATTGGTTAAAAACATCCAGGGGTACAAATAAGTAACATAATCTATCTTCAAAATATCAGAACATACTATACAACAAGGGATAAACTATTATAAACATACAGTAGGTTGAACTACTGTAGATGGACGCAAGTCTGTATTCAGCCTCACCTAGTATGTAACTATATAACTATGGGCCTTATTCTAGTTCAGTCTTAGAGGCAAATTCCTACTCAGCTGGACAAAACCATGTGCACTGCAGGGTGGCAGATGTAACAGGCAGGGCCGGCGCCACCACTAGGCAGCCTTAGGCATTTGCCTAGGGCGCCGGCCACTGGAGGGCGGTAGTGAGCAGCGGCAAAGCTCCGGCTGAGAAGAGCAGCAGGAAGGAGCTGGGAACAGGTAAGTGAGCCGCCCCCCCTAGAGCATCCCCCCCATGCTGGTCATTGTCTGAGTCAGGGGTGGCGCCCGTACAGACCCTCCTGGAGCCCACCCAGTGCTGCGGCCTTTGCATCTCTAACAACTCCCCTCCCGTGCCACATTTCCCGCCGCCAACTCGACCCCCTCCGGAGCGAAGCGGTGGCGGTGGCTGCAACCCCCCCCCCCCCGGAGCGAATCGTCGGCGGCCGCATTCTCCCCATGGAGCGGGTGAGTGGGCCATAGCCCCCCCCCCCCACATGGGGCGCTCCGGTGCCATGCACTGGCACTGGTAACAGGTACAGATAGAATTAGATTTGGGTGACTTATTTTGTTTCTGTGCAGGGTAAATACTGACTGCTTTATTTTTACCCTGCAATATAGATCTCACTTTGAAGAAGAACCCCACCCAAATATAACTCTCTCTGCACATGTTATATCTTCCACGCCTGCAGTGCACATGGTTTTGTCCATTTGAAAACGAATTTGCCTCTAAGAGTGAACTAGAATAAGGCCCCATGTGTAATACCGTCCCACCATTTTTTGAGTCAAAGACGAGGCCAAACGCCATCTTCCTCCTGTCGGTTTCACTGGATACCCGGACTCTATAAAAGTCCAGGAGATCAGTGACATTTTCAGTCCGCATGTGAAATTCAGACAGCACGGATGTGTCCGTGCTGTCTGCAGACAGGGGAAATGCTTTGGGGCTGAAGGGGAAAAATATCTAATTAATGGGGGGACAAACTAATGGGGAACTAACAGAGGCTACCTAACTTAGGGCCTTATTCTGGTTGTAGCGGCCGGGCCGTACGCGTACGTCCCGGGATTTTTTATGATCTGCGCATGCGTACATTCGCTAATGCGCAGGCGCGAACACTCCACAACGCTTACGGACGGGCCTCTACGTGCGAAAAAACCTATACGCGAGTGTACGGGCATTGGGGGCGGCATAGGGGCGTGAAGAGGGGAGCGGCCGAAATAATGAGGGAAAATGGGCGTAAATATGGGCGTACACGGGGGTGTGCACCAAAAATGAGCGGTGCTACTACCGCACGATCGACTAAGGCACCGTTCATTTCGGACACAAAACAGGCGGCCGCCAACCGCCAACTCAAACCACCCCTACAGATACCGCATGCCAGCGTGCGCCTGGGTTTGCTAATTTACGCTGATTACTACTCAAACACATACACTTGAATGTAATAACCAATGCTGCAGTCTATTAAGTCCAAACCATGATTTCACTACCTGCAAGCCACACACAGCACTCAAACACATTGGAAGCTTATCTTTCTATACTTCTCTACATTTAAAGGTTTGTTTAATTTAAGGTAAGAATCTTTTTAAGACCTGCTTATATATGCTAAGGTAGCTATTTGCTAAACAGTTACACACATTCACTACGTGCTTTCATAGACTTTACACAGTAGCACACTCAATCTACACAAGTCGACATGTGTCAACGTGTTCACTCTAATACAAACATAGGTTTTGTATTTATGATACAATAACATAAACCACATCTAACACCTACAAAGGATGTTTCAGCAATGTTTTAAGCCCATGCCCACTATTTTGCACACAATCTTTGTATAGTACCCAAAATACAGAACTGTACCACTATCTGATCTGCTATGAATTGGATTTTACTACACTCTGGATGTAAGATGCCACCAATCACATTATTGCACTCACATCTCTCTAACAAAGGATTCCTACATCTGCTTATGACACTGTAAAATCATATATATTTAAAAACTTATACATGTTTCTTCACAAGCAATTTTATCATGTTTGGCCGATTCACACATCTTTTTTTAGGGAGGACACATATGCATTCCTACACAAATGTACCTTTTGACCCTTGTTTGTCTGCCTCACCCACTCCATGAGGAAAGCATTGTTCTGGACCTGCTTTTACCTACTACTGTAGGAGCTACCTCACCTGCACACAAACTGCTTTCTCACCTATTAAGTTGCTCTGCACATGTGCTGACACAAACTAATTAGCAGGGAAAAGTTGGATAGGAACATGGGAATGACCATGGAGAGGGTTACACATGGGAAACTTCGACCACACTTCAACAAATGTTCAAAAATACCCTGGTCAGTAAGTACACATAAATCTAGTATTTGTTTCACACAAGAAATTACACATACAACAATTTTGTTTTAATTGGTAAAATAAATTTATTTGCTGTTCAGCATCACAGCTTAGTAGACACTTTCATGTCATAAATCAAATAAACAAATAAAATAGACACAAAAATAAAAAAACAGCCAGAACAAGAGGTTGCATATCTCCAAACATGTGTTACCCTGCAAATGCAATGGTGAAAGAAATGGGGACACCAGAATACGTACTGCAACAACCAGGGTGAATACTAAGCAAGATACACACCACCAAAAATTTATCCTGCATTTGTAGAGGTCAAAATAAGAACTTTAATGCCCATGGCACGAAAATGGATAGATGGCCAACTCAGGAAGTGGATGTCCAGTGCAATTTAAACATTTGGGGTCCAACCACAGAGGAAGTGAACCAGGTCTCATTATTTGGGCCCTTTTCTCCCCCTTTTAGATGGGGCCTTGGGGACAGGGGCCTTTGGGTCAGATGGCTTACGGCGTCTTCCCCTAGTGGACACAGGAGGGTCAGCAGAGGTGGAAGGTTGGGGAGCAGCTTGGGGTGGGCCAGCAGATGGGGGATTGTCCCTTAGGGACCTGGCGGTGGGCAGCAGCTCCGCAAGAATGTCATTCAGGCGGCTGAGGTGTTGGCCAATGTTTTGCATGCCAGCCGCCAGAGTGTCATTAATGCGGTTGAAGGCCTCACACTGCTGCCTGTTTGTGGCCTTCCAATCCTCCAAAAATTCCCCAATCTGCTGCTGACGGAGCGCAGCATCCACCCCTTGCTGCTCGATCCTCTCCAGCGTCACCATCATGCTCTCATCCCATGTCTCCTGTGGCTGGGGGTGTCTTCTTGGTGGAGGCTGGACCACTTGCTCCACCTGTGGCTCTGCAGAGGAAGATGCTGCCGGTACATCCTGGGTTTCTGCTTCTGCTAGGATAATAATTGAAAACAATGTCACCATCACATACGCACTAAAAAATCTCTTTCAAAATACAATGCATTACTGTGACTTACCATCAAAAGCAGCATCAAAGACCTCCGCCGGGAGCTCACTGTCCATATTGGAGATCCCCCTGACCTCGGCCACATCAATGACGTCCAAGGCGTCCTGCTCCAGGGGGGTATACTCCAAAGTATCGGGCATAGGACCTCTCCCGGTGGACATGCTGTGGTTGTACCGGTCAGTCATCTTCCTCTTCAGTGTACTTTTGAAGTCGGTCCACCTACAAGTTTAAAAATACAAATATCACCATGAGATATGTGCACCACTGTGCTAGTGAACATCATGACTACGTTACATTTCCTAGTGTGGGTGATCTTATGTTTTTTAGCCATATGTGTCCCACATACACATTAATGTCTCCATTAGGAGGCATTTCAGTGTCTCATCTCATTCATTAGGCCACTAAATGCACATACATAGATCACTATGCAGAAATGACATCATCCCTGGCCAAATTAGGCACCTCCACCTGTTGTGAAACTACACATTCCACCATAGCTTGACAGTGTGGTTATTATGGAGTCATTTAACTATGGGATGGCATACTGGGATGTGTAGTTTCTCACCAGCTACATGTGCACAGTTTGCTCATTCTTGTTTCAGTTGCATCATATGGAACATGTAAAGGTGGCCATACACGTTACAATTATTGTATACAATATTGCATCTCATAGCATATCGGTTTTGCGATGAGATCAGATTAGATGAGATCTAGTACAAAAAGTATGTGCTGCACATACTTTTTGTACTCATCGCTAAACCGATATGCTATGAGATGCGATATTGTATACAATATTGTATACAATAATTGTAACGTGTATGGGCACCTTTACAACAACTCTTTCCAAAACACACTTTCTCTTGTCCCATCACATACTTCACATACTTCACATGAGCAGAACTGTGCCCATAACCTCACATCACACCAATGGTGCATGTTTCATATATCAATGTGGGTTATTAGACATGGTTGTGTTCACATGTGACATTGAAGTGTAGCACTATCTACAAACACACCTTTCTATTATTCTCAAAACATACATGTAACATATGTACACACATATGACATTATCAGGGGGACAAACACACTTGCCTTTTCTTCACCGATAGCCAATCTCTGACCACTGGTGACACCTGGTTCACTTCCTCTGTTATCTTGTCCCAAAGGTTTCTCCTTGCACTGGCACCCGGCTTCCTGATTGGCAATTCTATCCATTCACGTGCTCTGGGCACTAAAATTCTTAATTCTGCCTCTACAAATGCAGGGTTTCTCTTTTTGGAGGTGGTATCCTGCTCAGTCCTCACCCTAGATGTTGCAGCTCGTTTTCTGGTGGCCCCAGTTCTCTCACCATGCACCTGCTGGGTCACACCTGTTTGGAGAGATGCAACCTCTTGTTCTGGCTGGTTGCTTGGCCCTTGTGGAGCTGGTGGAGGTTGAACAGGGCCTGTTAGTGAGGGGCCCGCTTGGTCTGGCAGGCTACCTCTCTCTTGAGCCCTCCTTCTCCGCTCCTGTTCCCTCTTCTGTAACGCTTCAAGCAGGGATTCTGCTTGTGCTCTCTGCAGAGCGTCCTCAGCTGCGGAATCGTCTGAGTTAGACATGTTTGCAGCAATTCTGGCCTGCATCTGACTGAATATTTATATGTTAATCTCCCGCCATGAACAAGGGGGCGTATATTTTTCCCCGCAATGTACTTGCTAATTTACGCCGTTATTTCCCGCCGATAATTGCCGCTTAAATTACGCAGGTCTCCACGCACCTGATCAATCACCTGTATATGCACATACACAGGTTGTGGAGCATTGTGTGCTACATCGTGAAATGTGTGCACCTGTCATTCCAATGATGAGTGTTGTCAGCTGGTATCTGTTTGAGTTCGTGTATGCTTTGTGAGTCACATTTCAAAACATCACGTTATAATGCTTTCCTTACATATGTCATGAGTCTGAAATTGTCATACACCAACATGTTGCATTGGGCCCCTTTTAGCAGCGTATTTATTAGTAGACGCTTGCGTGTATTCTTTTTCGCACACTGTATATACAGTTCCTCTCTATACATTGAATGCATGCTGTTGGTTATGGTGTGTGTATATCGGAACGGTCCGCGTAAGTTTCTATTCGCATCCAGTTTGTTCATGTAAGAAGGATTAATAAAGTTAATACTAAACAAACAATTTTTTACACCAATCAGCAAGCACCAAAAGTTATATATGTACCTGCAATTAATAACTGCGCCATTGCCACTATGACTTCAACCAGGGCTAGGGCGTTTTCTACCCAGGAGCTATTGGCCTTGGTTGAGGTCATGGACCGCCGCCTGGGGCTCAGGGGCCCTTATGTGTCAAATCTTGACAAGCGGCGGGCATATAATGCTGCCCGGCAGCTAATTTTCGCCCGGACCGGCGTCAACAGAAACCTGGGCCAACTTGAGCGGCGCTGGTCTGACCTGCGCCGGCGGCAGCCAGTGTTGCTATGCTCACTTCGCCGCCATATTGCCCAATGTAAGTTTTTATTTACTAGTATGACTGCGTTTTTTTGCAATGTTTTCTGTACTTTTTATAAATATGTTCCTGAGTATGGGGGTGTATATGGGTGTATATGGGCTGTATAGGGGGTGTATAGGGGGTGTATATGGGGTGTATAGGGGGTGTATATGGGGTGTATATGGGGTGTATAGGGGTGTATAGGGGGTGTATATGGGTGTATAGGGGGTGTATAGGGGGTGTATATGGGGTTTATATGGGGTGTATATGGGGTGTATAGGGGGTGTATAGGGGGTGTATATGGGGTGTATAGGGGGTGTATATGGGGTGTATATGGGGTGTATATGGGGTGTATAGGGGGTGTATATGGGGTGTATAGGGGGTGTATATGGGGTGTATATGGTGTGTATATGGGTGTATAGGGGGTGTATATGGGGTGTATAGGGGGTGTATATGGGGTGTATAGGGGGTGTATATGGGGTGTATATGGGTGTATATGGGGTGTATATGGGGTGTATATGGGTGTATAGGGGGTGTATATGGGGTGTATAGGGGGTGTATATGGGGTGTATAGGGGGTGTATATGGGGTGTATATGGGTGTATAGGGGGTGTATAGGGGGTGTATAGGGGGTGTATAGGGGGTGTATATGGGGTGTATATGGGTGTATAGGGGGTGTATATGGGGTGTATAGGGGTGTATAGGGGGTGTATAGGGGGTGTATATGGGGTGTATATGGGTGTATAGGGGGTGTATAGGGGGGGTTAAGTAGTTGCTCAGTTTTTGGGTGTAGCATATCAATTAGTTTGCATGATAAATGTCTGAAATATAACAGCAATGATAATGTGGAAGGTTATGAGCATGACTAATGTGAATTTTTCTTTCCCCCTTTTTTCTGAAACCCAATCTTCGATTTCTATGCCATCAACATGAACATTTCAGCACGGGCAAGAGCCCGCATAGAAGCCCGGGAGCAGGCAGCCCGTGACCAGGCAGCCCAGGAGCAGCCGGAAGAGGAGGAGGAGGAAGAGGAGGAGGAAGAGGAGGAGGAAGAGAAGGAGGAAGAGGAGGAGGAAGAGGAGGAGGAAGAGGAGGAGGAGGAAGAGGAGACAATGGGTCAAGCTGGGGCCCACCAAATTTCCCCATCCCCTTCCCCAACCCCCACCCCCTCCCCAACCCCCACCCCCTCCCCAACCCCCACCCCCAACCCCTCCCCAACCCCCACCCCCTCCCCAACCCCCACCCCCTCCCCAACCCCCACCCCCACCCCCTCCCCAACCCCCACCCCCTCCCCAACCCCCACCCCCACCCCCTCCCCAACCCCCACCCCCTCCACAACCCCCACCCCCTCCTCAACCCCCACCCCCTCCCCACCCCATTTCCAACCCCCCTACACCTCTCCACCACCCACCCCCAAACCTCTCCAATCCCCACTCACACCCACTACCAGCATCCAAACTCCAATCCCATCCCCCTTGCTCCTGACCCCCCCAACCACCGCACACCCAACCAGCGGCGACCAGGATGGCTCAAGTAGCCGTAAGTAAATAATGTGTCTAATGTTTACCTACACATTTCTACACATAAACAATCACAACAACCACATATGTGTATCCAACATCAACATTAGTTGCAACATATCACTGCAGGGCGATCATGAGGTGTGGCCTGTCCTTCTCCAGGAACAAGGGTCCCCTTGGTGGTTTTTTGGAGTGTGGCCATGCCTCACCCCTTGAATAATTGACATAACAGTACATCCAATGAGATATCCGACATTAGTGGTGTTGTAGTTATGTGGCTCCAGGTGTTGGGTAACTCCAGTTCCCAGCATGATGTGCAACATAAATGTAGAGATTGTTTTGTTAATAGTGTGTGAGGCCATGCGGATGCATGCTTTACAAACATAGCTGTAGGCCTATAATTTGTACAGCAATGTCCTAAATTTAAAATAGTAAGGAGTGCTTAAGCCGCCACAATGTCATAACCCTTAAATAGCACAGCCTAATTGTGAGGTTAGAGGAGAGTCCCCCAAAACCAAACTAGCAATTGGGATACAGCATACATTCATCCAAGAAGGAGTAATTGAATTAATGTTATTTACTATGTACAGTATGTGTGTGTTAACATATTATTTTTTAGTACTGTGTTTACAGCAGACCCATCTTCAATGTAGTTTAAAAATATATGTGGCCTTCACACATAACTCACAACTTTTTATTATGTACAAATACAACAAACATTTGTGTATGTTATATATTAATTTTTTTTTTTATCCCTTCACTACAGACACTGAACAGCAGCAGGAGGAGGTGGCAGCCCTTATTCGGGAGATCTTCCTGACCCTTTTTTATTTGCAAATTCTTTTTGGCCTACTGGAGGCCCGCATTTAATTTATTTTTATCCCCCCCCCCCCCATTATTATGTTTGTTATAAATAAAAGTTTATATTGTGTTATAAATTGCCTGTGTTTTTAATAATAAATATGTTAGAGGGCTTGTAAGGGTAGGTACATACAGATGTGTAATGTAAGTTATATTAGTAATTTGAGGTGAGGGGTAATGATTGATGTGTGAATGTGTGTGTTTTTGAGTAAAATAACACATAGTGAAAATGCATGAATGTTTAATGTTGTTAGATTAAAACATCACACATAACATCAGGGTAGGTATACATGTTACACATTTTGGACAAAGTAATTATGGACATAATTTAGTGCATATACAGAAACACCAACATAACATGATTTAAAAGTAACAGCAATATGGGGACACATAGATAATGATTAAAATGCCACATTAGAACATAACAAATATACATGTAATGAGGGTTAAAATGTTGTTTTATTAGGGTCATTATTAAGGTAGACAATTGAGTTAATAGAAAACAATAATTGAATAACAAATAGAATAATTAATTAATTGTCAGAATTCTAGTTGAAAGGCAAGATTTGCAGGTCCATATATGTGAAGGGTATGCCAGCGTACACGGACGTACGCTCACTCTCACGAGCGGTGACATAAGCTGAGTTTTCCATTGAAAACAATAGGGACCCGTCCGTGCAAGCTGGCGTATGCTCAGATCTCCGCAAGAAGTCGGTGGGAAGACGGACGAGAGACGTCCGTAAACGGCAGCGTACGCTCAGTTGTACGCCAGGTGTCGGAGTGTAAGGGCTGGCCCGTCCGTGTACGTTGGCGTACGCTCAATTGTACGCCACTCACCTTTGACGTTGTTTCTGGCCGTACGTATGCGGCTGAGTTGTGGGTGGACTTAACCCCAACGGCCGCGTACGGATAGCGTACGTTGTTTTGGAACGTACGCACGTTTGGCCGCTACGATCAGAATAAGGCCCTATATCGGGGCTGCTTAAGGGGGACAACTACTGACTGGGAAACTAAAGGTTATAACTACTAAGGGGCATTACAAAGGTACTATAATGTGGGCAGTACTAAGGGGGGCTGCTATATGGGACTGCTGTGGTTTACCCTGTTGCCCTGTTTAATTTAATTTAAATAAAAAGAAGGATTTTTCTTTTTACTGCAAGTGTCCCATATAATTTCAGGGGAGCTGCCCTTTTTTTAATAAAAAAAGGTTGTTTTTTTTCTTTTTCTTACTGCCAGGGCTGTTAATTGTGCCATATCAGTCAAGCAGTGAGCCAAGCGTGTCATTTAATTTCTGGGGTGAGCCAAGTGTGTCATATAATTTCAGGGGTGCTGCTAAATATATACAATGTACACACATAGAACATACATAAAGGACATGCATGCATTCATACATACATACATACATACATACATACATACAGATCATGCTGTGGGGCATAATGTAGATTACGGGCACTACTCTGTGGCATAATGTGCATTATGCTCACTATAGTGTGGAATAATGTGAATTACTGACACAACTCTCTGGCATAAAGTGTATTGCCGGCATTACTGTGTGCTTAGTATGAATGTTGGGCACAACTAGTTGCATAATGTTGGGCACAATTAGTTGCATAATGTAGATTACAGGCACTTGTAATGTGAATTACAAGCACAACTCTGGCATAATGTGAATTACGGGCACTACTGTGTGGCATAATGTAAATTACAGACAAAACACTTTGACATAATGTCAATTACAGGCGCTACTGTGTGGCATTATGTGATTAACAGACTCAACTATGTGGCATAATGAAGATTATGGGCACTGGTATGTGATATAATGTAGATTACAGGCACTACTGTGCGACAATGTGAATTCTGGTCTATAACTGGCCCTAGTTCTAGACCAAAGTGGAGACATTCTGCGAGACCATGCCCGATGGCTTGCGACACCCTCCCTCCTTCAGCTATGGCAGCACCCCCCCCCCCCCCCCTGTCATACTACATATAAGGACATGCCAGTGCTACTTCACAGCCCCAGTACGTCCATGGCAGCTTCACAACCCCAGCACATCCATGGCCATAAACGTGTATTTATGATGGTTTGTTTAGGTTAGTATTTACCTTATTGGTATGAGGAGGTATTGTGCCAATTATTATACAGTGTATACAATTATTATTCAGCTGCCCGCCCTGTGCACCTGAGTGTCTTCATTTTGCGTCTCATCCCCTAAACTGCAAATAGATGTTTATACAAAACATCCATTTGCAGCCGTGCAAAGGTGGGCGGGTGGCAATGCGAACTGTGGACAGGCTTACATTAATTTGCAGCGCTGCATGTGAACCAGAATAAGGGTTTATATGGCTGGGAAGTTGTTGATAGATGTCATACCCACTCTGGTGCAGACCTGAGTTGGGGGGCCCCTTAAAAAGATTATTTGGGGCCAAAAAGTTCTACTGTAGTTCAGGTGTAGAAACAGGAACCTGATAATTAGACAAGTAGCTGGGCCCCCTGGCAGTGAGGCCCATTGTGGGGGTTTCCCTGTATTCCTGTGGGCCAGTCCATCCCTGCTGCTTTGCGTTAATAACCTGCCTACAAAGCTCCAGAGACAATTAAGATAAATTCAATTAATTAAGATAAATCTGTACATACATCACGGATACTTTTCATTTTATTCTTTAACAATTTAATCTAAATAAAATGCACACCCACCAAAACAGCTCCCTGAGGCATTGAGAGTTTTTCTGTTCCAGGGACTATGCATCTACTTGTAGTAAACTGACTATTCTGTGTTTCTGCCAGAAGCACTATATAAACATTAATTCCATATGCAGGAAAACTTATAATATACCCTAGCTTGTGGCGATATGGGGAGAGATGTCTCCAAACTTGGAGAGAGATTCATCAGAGAGAGATAACGTGAAAACCAATCAGCTCCTAACATGACAGTTAAGCCCCAAACACACTAGACAAGATAATGTAGACAATAATATGATTAATATGATATAGTGCACATAAGACACAGATGCAACATAAAACAGTGCAACTAGAATTACATCTAATGACATTCAACAAACAGTGACATACTGTAAAATGCACAGCTTTATACAAGCACTCCTGGGCTGACTAACTTAATAAATAAATTACATGCTAACACCAATTGACACAATAGTCAAATAAGGAACTGTCCTTTATATAAGGAATTCCACAATGGTTGCTTCAAAAAATTCCTTGATTCTTGGTCCGTGAATTCTGAAAAAGCAAGATCTGCCAGCTCATATAATATGGGACATCGGAAAGAGGCAGAATAGTGCAAATCAATGATGACAAAACAATTGAATTTAATAAAATGCACTTACAATATAAAAGATGTAAACAGCATGACATTTGAACCCCGTGGCGAGCAGCTGACAGGTTCCGACCATCCTGGGATGGAAAAGGCAGGCTGTAGTCTGGATACAGCAATAGTCCTCCAGGAATGGTAGCTCACAGTCAGTCAGTCCTCGGAATAAAGTCTAAAACAGAGCCATGCTTAACACCTTTCAGATCATATAGAGCTTTCCCCAGGCATGTTTAGGCTCTCCTCTCACCGGTATTTATACCCAAAAGTGTCCAAAAGCAGCTGTGTTATGGTGTGTAAACACGGGTACAATCAGCATGAGATTTTGACTATACAAAATCACATGCAGATCGCACAGGTTTTTTTACCTTGTGATCCTGATGCAATCCCGATGCCCGCTCCTGTGGCAGCACAAATCCAAACCCAGATAGACAGGGCTGCAATGACTATATATGCAGATGTGCACAATATACAGTAGTCCAAATTGCATGCATGTCGGGTGACTTGCCGTGTGATTCGATCCTAATGCGATCTGATCGCATCGGATTTGAATAGCAAGCCAATTCGAAGGTGTACACACCATTAGATGTGCCGCTGATTTTACTCAACTGCGCATGTCTACCAGACCGGAATACAGTATGGCGATGTGTTTGACCATACCAGAAGTCCCACATTATGCATTCCATTGCATAGTATCTATATTGGGATCGCAAAGAAGTATATCAGAACTATAAACAGACAAAATTTTATAAAACCAATGTGCTGGCAACTTATATGGAAATAGTAAGGATTAATAATATTTTAAATGTAGTAATATTTTATTTCTTGCAATTTAATACAGATGCATATCTATGTAGTAATGTATGAATGCATTATGCACTTCCATATATTACCTGCACTTTTACAATTAATAAATATACAGAAAATGTAAGAAATACACCAATCTAATGAATAGTCTAAGGGCTATTTCACACACTTCGGATCCTGCCGGACAGCGAAATCCAGCACGGCCGGGAAGCCGTGCCACACTAATAAGTTTAGAATGGAGGGGATGGCCACAGCCCAGCAGCCGTCCCTTCCATTGGTGGGATCCGGCTGCAACCGGACGGCCGGGCCATGGCCGTCCCGTGTGAATGGACACAATAGTCTCCATTGACAACTACTTTGCACGGCACTGCCTTTGGCCATGCGGGATTTTGCCGTCCGGCAGGAGCTGGAGTGTGTGAAATAGCTCTTAAGAACTCAAGAAAATGCTTGCCTTCAAACTCACCATTTAGTCCCTTGGGAACAAGGGTGCCCAAATGGTGAATCCACCTCATTTCAGTTTGGAAAAGGCGCTTTTCAAAATCCCTAGTCCGCCATCTTGGCAAGATGGCTTGGATACCCCAAACATGTACTAGGGAACACTCTTTAGAGTCATGGAGTCATGGTATGTTGAGAAATGGACTGTGATACCAGATACGTAATATACATAGTGGTATGTCCTTGCCACAAAATGTATGTTTTGAGGGTGTTTCCTTCCTTGATCTTTGTCTCTCTCTCCTTCTCTCTCTTTATAAATCAGCCTGAATTTGAAGTATCGAATCAAGTAAGAGTTAATACGGTCCCCTCCTCCCTGGTATAGGGATGGGCAATACTGGAATACAATGTGAAGTACAGCTTCCGGTAAGGGGAGTGAGGGGATCTGTTTTACCCAAATTAATTGATGGAGCTAAATGTCATAGGATTCAATCTGAAGAATGTGCAGAAAAACACCATTTGAGCATTATATATAATTTTGGAAATCAAGAATCCGTTTATTTATACACATCAAAGATGGCCACCATTTGGAATGCAGCTGGAAGTTGCAAATGAAATGTAAGTGTCACATCCAATTATATGGCAACTGAATAGAACATAACCGGAAGTGGCCTGTGGAACGCCACCTGTTTTCTCCAGGCAGTGATATCACAGAGGTCGGTCTGTCTTCTTCTGATGATGTCACTGGGCGACCGTGAGCAGGTGTTGCACGTGATTTCTGCGCTTGATGATTTTCAAAATTTTCATTCATTAATCCAGAGCACCTGCATTATTCTACATCCAATTTCTTATGTTTTTGTACACTTCGCTTGGCCTTGTTTCCACAACAAAGTATTGCTTTTTGGCTGCATTTCTTCAGTGATGTGTTTTCCATCTGATGCACTAATTTTTCTGTGCTTAACCACAGTGTCTACAGTCCTCAACATTGCCCATTTCTTTGTGCTTCTTCAAAATAGCTTGAACAGCACATCTTAAAATCTTTGCCTTGAGACCTTACTGATACAGTATAACACCTGTTAACAATTTAATAGGATGAAAGTTTCAGAAAGTGAGAGATTTGGTGAGAAATCTCCAGGTTTTTTAAAGCAGCAATCATTTACACTTCAAAATCAAACTGGTTTTGCAGTGTAAATGATTACTGCTTTAAAAAAACTGGAGATTTCTAACCAAATCTCTCACTTTCTGAATCTCTCATTCTATTAAATCTCACCCCTTGGGTCTTGCTGTGCTCAGTCTTGCCAATGTGTATGACCAATGACATGAAACTGTCTTCCACAACCTCACATTTGTAGCAGAATTTGGCTGTTTCTCACCCAGTTTTATCATATACCTAAATCTAACTCTACAATATCCCTGCTTGGTGACACAGTGCCGTACAGTACCTTCACCTTTCCAAAGCCCTTGTCCAAAGAAGCTGATGGGAAAGAAGAAATGTGCCCAGAGTGTCAGCTGTGTGTTCACACCAAATGTCAACACAGGGAGGAGCATAGGGCAGTCTGTGGCCCAATGAGCTGGGAAATGTACACAGTGTTATGCAGTACCTTCAGCTTCTGTGGCTGACTCCCCCAACTAGTAGGGCAACATACGTCAACCTCTCTTATTCTAAACATAATTTTTGCAAGTGTCACACCCTGTATCAGAACCTGTAACATGTCTAACTGGAGGCAGATACCTTACAGATTGAGCTATTTGCAACACTACATAGCTTCTCCTAATAGTATTGGTTTAAAATAGAGATGAGCGGGTTCGTATCCTAGAGATCCGAAACCCCCCGAACTTACTTTATCTGAGGCCGGATCCGAGGAGTTCGCCGGGTCCTGTCATCTTTCTGAGTCCAAAACGAGGCCAAGACGTCATCATCCTGCGTCAGATTCGGATCTCTATAAAAGAGCCGGCTCCGGCGCCATCTTCATTTGGCATGTAGAAGTCAGACAGCACGGATGTGTCCCTGCTGTCTGTGCACACAGAAAAAAAGCTATGGGGACAAAATACCACTGTGGGGGGACATTCTAAGGGGGGAACTAATTGAAGCTATACATTTTTGGGGGCTGCTTAAGGGTGACAAAAAAATATTGGGAAGGAATAAAAGGTACATTTACTAAGGGGAAACTAATGGTGCAGGAACTTTTGTACATCTACTCCTGTACAGCTACTAAGGGGGAACTACTGAGAGGAGAAAAACTATTTAGGTTACAGCTACTAATGGGGCATTACTAAGGCTACCACTAAAGGGGGCTGTTATATGGGACTACTGTGGGGGACATCTAAAGGGCTCTCTCCACACTTCTCTTGACTCTTCTCAAATATCCATCATGTGACGCACCTGCTGCAGGCTGCAGCTCATGTCACATGGTGGTATTTATTTTAATATGCCAGCAGCCCACCAAGCCACCATGTGACATAAGCTGCAGGCAGCAGCTCATGTCACATGGTGGCTTGGTGGGCTGCTGGCATATTAAAAAAGTATATTTAATATACTTATTTATTAAATAAGTATATTAAATATACTTATTTAATATGCCAGCAGCCCACCAAGCCACCATGTGACATGAGCTGCATCAGGTGCTGGGCCGGGGGGCAGGGTGCCATATGCCCCCAGGGCTCTGTTACCTGCATACCCTCCAACATGGCTTGGCTCCCCCCCCCCTCTTCTCCTGCATTTTAAATGCATATATCTGAAAAAATACCAAGTATACTTTTGGAAAGGGGACTTGACCACGCCCCCTTTATCCATGCCACACCCCTTTCAGTATGTGTACCGATTTCTGCCCTAAAAATGTTGGAGGGTATGGAGACCTGACAGCTGTTTCAACTGCTCTCAGACAGTTTTCATCAGAGGTCTGAGAACTGCCTGAGAGCAGTTGAAACAGCTGTCAGGTCTACAGCTGCTACTGTCTGCAACTTTGCTTGTACATTAAACCGTTTTTTCTTCTTTAACTGGTGTGTGCCGACTCCATTCCTTCTCCAAGTGGGGGGGTAAGTGCTTTCTATTCATTATCTTATGTGCCTGGCACAAGTAACAATCTTAAGGATCTGCTTGGAGTGCCAACCTGCAAACAAACGTTTATATATATATATCTCACAGGCCCCAACCCCAGCTTCCCCCCTATCCTCATCACGCAGACCCTGGTATTCCCTCTTTTGTCATACAGGCCCTTGTGTCTCCCCGCCTCTTACCTATGGTTGAGATGATGGTGGTGTTGAAGTCATTGTTGGAGAAGCCCACTCCTGAGTCCCCGTCGCTTGAAGAGCAGGTTGCACATCTTCTTCGCCATGGGCCCTGTCTCAATGTGGCTGCCTCTGCCTAGGACCCCCTTGTCACTAGCTGCCGCTGCTCAGCAGTCTCCTCATACACGGGGCCTACCCAGCGCCGCATATACCGTCTCTTGAGCTTCACTAATAGGCCTCGCCAATGGGAGACTCTGGACAAAAAAATGCCCGGCGCCTGGCCGCCCGCACTCCCACCACTACAGAGCTGACCATGGCACTCTCAGACCTGGCGTCCAGCGCACCCGCCACCCAAATGAATATTTTTTTTCAAAAGTGTGTTTATATTCCAAGTTGAGCAACCCAGCAGTTCAGTTATACGAAGGGTTAAACTCAGGTCACACTCTGGGTTTAATGTGAATGCACCGGACCCAGGTTGAAGCCAGATTGGACTCAGAATCGCAATGCTGTGTCTGACCTGTGTTTGCAAAGTGAAAACGGTAATATTTGGCTGAAGGTGGAATGCTAACCTCTGTGATTAGCATGTCTAGTTGTCTAGTAAATTTTCTAACCATTGTGATTAATATATTTACCACTAGGGATGACCAAAATGCTAACACAAACTTACACATTTTAATTTAGACCATGCAGTAAGTGAAAAACTGATATAAGTTTGGCAATATGGAATTTGTGGATTTGAGTTTAGTCTAAGGATAAAGTCAAGCACATGATGATAAATTAACTCTGCTTTGTAGTGTGGCTGTGGTAAGACTGAGACCATAGCCAGATTAAGAGGATGGGGAGGGCACATTGGATACTGTTTCCCTCTGTCAAGGCCAGTGCATTTTCTACATAGATTTTAAGGTTGTTTTTATTGTCTTTGTTCCACTACAAGATACATTTATAAAATAGTTTTCTCTCAATTAGGTGGAGCTATAAACAGTACCCAGACATTTTCAACTATTAGTTTAAATCGAATATACTATAGTGGTTTCAATTTAATATCCACAATCCATACTTCCCAAATGAGCCATTCCAGGAAGCAAAAGTGACTTGACTTTCCTTTCTATGATTGCATGTTGATATTCCTTTATTATAAATTAAATATGTGACAATGATCACATACTGTACATGGGGATTCAGATGAAGACTTTGTTCTTTATTTTATAATGCAGGTCACAGCATAGCATAGCCTAAAGGCAAGTGTAGTTACAGGTAGTAGCATAGAGGTAATCCCAGCATAAATAGACTCTTGCAAAGGCTCCAGTGTTCCCTGCCATAGCTTATACTCTGGCCTAGCGCTTGGGCAGCTAATCCATTATCAAGAGCAAGAGCACTCTGACCTGGAAACACTTATATCAAGAGATCACAGGTGCTGCTGATTACACACCTGGCTTCTGTTACTGCTCCAAAACCTGGTATGGAACCTCCACATTACTCTCATGATGAGAGATGCTGTCTCTTCCACAAATAGTTCAATACAGGTGACACCAATCATATATTAAGAAGGAAGTCCAGATAGCATTTTGTCGCTCCCGGAATGGGTCATGTTTGGAGGTATGCACAGTTCAAAATACACCAGTAGCGCACGCAGGGGGGGTTTCTGAGTACACAGAAACCCCCCAGGAGTCTAAGGGCCATAACCTGAAAGCTGAGGGTCCCCTCTTTCCATGGGTACAAGAATTTTAAAAATCGGCCATTGGGAACCGGAGATATCTGACTTCAAAGCAGTGGTCCCCATCCAAGCCTGTTAATTGCTCTTCCCAGTCAGATATTTCAGCTTCTGTCTGACTTAGTTTTTCTGAGGGTATATTCCAAAAGCTGGGACTCTCCCTCTTTGATGGACACTAGTAGCTTGTCTCTACTTTTCCCAGAACCAGAGATACCAGCCTTCCAGCACCTGGTTACTGCTCCAGCTCCACACACCTGGAATGCAGTTTTATATCCTCGTTGGCAGATTGCTCTGCCTCCTGAACTCTGATCCCCTAGTCCCCAATACCATTTGGTAGGTGGGATCCTCTAGTTTTTAATTCATTAAAATCTAAGAAATCTATTTCTGGGAACTGGAGATATCTGCAGTCAAGCAAGCTGTCCTCCCACCAGAAAATTATGAATAATAAGCCCACTCCACTATACACGCATCCTCTGCGTATTAAACATCCTCTACCACCCTGGAAGTTATATATCAGGGACCCTTCATTCCACCCAATGCCCCCTTCTCCCACCCCATCTCCCACCGTCTATGCAGTAAAGGGGTAATTAGTGGAAATTACTGATCCATGCCCTACATGCTGAGCGGTTGATATAATAGCCCCTACCACCCGGGGGACATCAAAGCTTCCCCCACCCCTACCGCTGGAGGATCGGTAGGTGCCCCAATACATTGTTATGCCCAGGGGTCTACACTGCTGTTGACACCCCTGTATGTATGTATGTTTGTATGTATATATATATATATGTATGTATGTATATATATATATGTGTGTGTGTGTGTGTGTGTGTGTGTGTATATATATATATATATATATATATATATATATATATATATATATATATATATATATATATTTATATACATTTGGTCTATCTATAATACTTTAACTGACCCGGCATATACTGGGTCACCTAAGTGTCCATCTCCGTGCTTTGCTCCGCCCCTCTGGAAACCCCCTTCTGAAAATCCTGCGTTTGCCACTGTACACCCCCTCCTGCCACTGGTCTCTCCTACATTATTTGTCCCGGGGTCCCTCAAGCTTTAATCTGGCCTTGATTGGTAATAATGGAAAAGGCTGATTTCCATCAATTAAATGTCCAAAGATTTTCAGCCAAATAGTGTGTAACATAGTGGTTTATAAGTTTGCTCATCTCTAACCTACATAAAGCTCTATTGGATGGACTTTCTTCCATAAAAACAGATTGGTGAGTTAATTAAATGATCCCTGCCATATTTGTGATAAGTTAGTGTCAGTATCATTATCAAAGAGTATTCAGACTAATGGAGAAACTATAATTTAACCATGACTAAGATATAACTAATTATAGTTTGAGCTTTTCATTTATATGTGTGCTTATTGTTTTAACACCTGGGCTAATTTTAGAGCACCATAACATTTTTCAAACATCATAAAGTCCTAAAATATTTTTTTTATGATATTATACAATCTTAAAAGGAGAAGCCAATATTATACTACTGACCATTTAATAACATGTCCCCTTGATTAACCGTTACAAAGGTAGGTCCTGATTCAGACCTGTTCCCTAGGTTGCACGGGAAAAAGTCACTAGGTCTACAACAACTAGGTCGACAAGCATTAGGTCGCACCACTAGCATGAAGGTTGACATGACAGAAGGTCTACATGGGGTTATGTTGACAGGGTCATTAGGTCGACTTCTTTTTTGAATAACAAAAAGATCACCCTAGGGGGAACAAGCAGTGGGCGCCACTAGGTGGTTTGCCTTGACCAGCAGCTCACACTCAGAGGGAGGTCACTCCTCCAAAAAATAGCATACAAGAAAAAAGAGGAATGGTATGTGGAGCGCTATATATAGTTTGTCGTGATATGAATAACTAGTTAGATCAATTGGGTATCACAAGATTAAAATTGATTTATTAGTAAAAATAATAATAATAATAATAATGACGATAGGTAAGTATCTGTATGCTTGGGCTATGTATGAATTAAAGCTTTATTTTTCTTATGTGTCAGTGTGATTTTATTTAACTACTGGTTTTGCTGTGGAACTAAGAGTTGGGCAAGCCCATTTAGTGGACCGCAAGCTGGGACTTGTGGTTCTCCAAGTCCTAGTATGCATTCCAGGATTGTTGGGACTCATAGTTCCACAGCAAAACCCAATGGTTTTTCTAATTTTTACACATTTAGTTATTATTATTATTATTATTATTATAATTTTATTTATAAGGCACCACAAGTGTTTCGCAGCGCCGTACAAAGGAACAATACAGGGAGACAAAGCTTGGCATAACATTGAATAAATAACAAAAATACAGTACAAATAAAGAGCGCCACAGATCAATACACATTACAGCTTAAATGTAAGTAGTGAGGACTCAATCAACATACAACTAGAGGCTTGAGGCCAATGATGGAGATGAGTATGCGGACAAAGATGGTCACTGAGTGTTGGAGTATAGGAGAGCTGTGAGTGAAATGTGAAGAGAAGTGGGCTTTGACAACAGGAGGGAAGAGGGCCCTACTCGGAGGAGCTTACAATCTAGTAGAAAGGGGAGACAGACAGATTACAAGAGGTGCAAGCGAGTGGGTGGTGGTTAGATAGCAGGATGTAAACAGGCAAGGGGTCGGAGAACCAGCTAGTTTATGCAGTGGACGGGTATGCTTTGATGAATAGGTGAGTTTTCAGTGCCCGTTTGAAGCTTTGCAAGGTCGGGGAGAGTCTAATGGAGCGAGGGAGTGCGTTCCACTGAAGGGGTGCAGCACGGGCAAAGTCCTGTACTCTAGCATGGGAAGCAGTGATCAGGGTGGAGGAGAGACGACAGTCGTCAGCCGACCGTAGAGGGCTGGAGGGTGTATGAATGGAGATGAGGTTAGAGATATATGGAGCAATGGAATTAGAGATGGCCCTGTATGTGAGTGTGAGGTGTTTGAAGAGGATTCTTTAGGGGAATGGAAGCCAGTGCAGATTTTGTTGAAGGGGAGTGGCAGAATTAGAGCGGCGGGAGAGGAAAAAAAGCCTGGCTGCAGCATTGAGGACAGATTGGAGAGGAGCCAGTTGGGATTGAGCGAGGCCGGTGAGGAGAACATTGCAGTAGTTGAGCCGTGAGATGACCAATGAGTGAATGATCAGCTTAGTTGCACTCTGTGAGAGAAAGGGCCTGATGCAAGCAATGTTGTAATGTAATTAGCTCGATGCCCACCGCCCAGGGGCATCGAGGACAGCCCCAGGCTTCAGCATGGGCAGGTAAGTTCTGGAGGGGGGGAGCCCTTCTTTGGGGGTCCCCATTTCCCCAGGACCCCTGCCCATGCTGACTGGTGAGCGGGTTAATGCTTTGGCCGGGGGACTTGTATAAAAAGTCTCCCCCTGGCTGTGGCATTACCCTGATGGCTGGGGGTTGGGATCATTTGGTCTACAGCATGATGGTCGACAGTCATTAGGTCGACACCATTAGGTCGACATGGGAAAATGTCAACATGGGTATAGGTCGACATGGGAAATGGTTGAAATGGTCCTAGGTCGAAAGGTCATTAGATCGACAGAGCATTAGTTTGACAGGTCAATAGTTCGACAGTGTCTAGGTCAACTGTCAAAAGGTCGACATGGGGCTTTTCACTGTTTTTTACCCAAATGTCAACACAGTCGACATGGACAACGTTTAAAGTGCACCGCATCCCCTTGCATCGCTAGTGGATGGTATGGCATGAAATACCGTCGGCACATGTTGGCTCAAAAAACAGTGAAAAACCCAAAATCGACCTTTTGAGTGTCGACCTAGACACTGTCGAACTAATGATCTGTTGAACTAATGACCTTTTGACCGAGAACTATTTTGACCTATTCCCATGTCGACCTAATGACTGTCGACCATCATGCTGTAGACCAAATGACAGCATCCCGCTGGTTGGTTGTGCCTGATGCTGGTTCTTAAAATACGGGGGACCCCTAGTCATTTTGTCCCCCATATTTTGGGAACCAGGACCGGCCCTTGGGCCTGGTGCTGGTTGTAAAAAATAAGGGGAACCCTATGTCAATTGTTCCCTGATTTTTTACAACCCGGACCGGCTCTTTGAGCCTGGGGTTGGTTACAGCCATGGGGGGAGCCCATGTATTTTTTTTTTATTATTTATATATTCTTTTTTTTTTTCACACTGATTCCGATACGAATTTGTATTTAAAAATACAAATTTGTATCAGCTAAAATGCGAATGGATACGCCATCGGGAATCAGTCAAATACAACTGATTAGTAAATTTTCCTCCGGAATACGAAAACAGCCGTATGCATTCGTATTAAGAATATGAATTTGATTTTTCGGATTTGTATTCTTAGTAAATTTCCCCCTATGTGTCTTGTAATGTGAATAAGGTTGCTCTATTGTGTGGCCTAATTTGAATCGGCAGTACTATTGTGTGACTAAGGCCCTTTCCAGGAAGAGCATGATCCTTTTTGGTATGCACTGTCCCTATCTATAACATGGGTGAGGGAACGCCAGTACTCTTGGCTCTGTGGATAAGGACTACTATGGGTGAGGGGTCTTGGGTGTTGCTGGCTGATGCTGTGATCTGCGCTGCTAGGCGATGGGTGCTATGCTGTAAGAGTGTTGATCACTCAGAATCAGAGCTGACAGCGGTGCTAGGGGGCACCAGCCAAAATCTTGCCTTGGGCATCAAATTGGCTAGGGCTGGCTCTAATGCATATATAAAACTTTCAAACAGCAGCTCATGTGTCTTTCTTACTGATAGGCCCCCACGGCGGAGTACTTAGGTTTGGGTTTAACCTTCGCCAAATCTAACCCTAGCCCTCCTGTCACAAAATATTGCCATATATGTAATACCCTCCACAATGTCAATGAGCTAATCTGAGTATTCATATAAAAAAGATTCAACTAAACTCTATTCTGAAATAGTTTGTACAGATACCATAAACATAAAAGTATTTGATGCTGAAATACAATGATGCTGCTGGGTAATTTTAGGTATCAAGAGTGCTATAACCTTTTTTACAATAAAATGCAGTGACGTGCGGTGAGGTTAGTGTCAGGTGAGGCAGTTGCTTTTGGAGACATTGGAGACAGGCACATCGACATGGGGACAGTGACAGTGGGGGGATGTGAGGACAGTGACAGTGGGGGGATGTGAGGACAGAGACAGTGGGGGGATGTGAGGACAGTGACAGTGGGGGGGATGTTGGGACAGTGACAACGGGGGACCTGGTTGTAGAGAAAGCAGACTGCTTCTCCTTGAAACTTCACACACTTAGTCAGAGCTGATGCTACAGCCGGTGCTGCAGGGGATCAGAGCAGCCGGGAGCTTGCACACAATGCCTTCCGACTTCAAGATATGTGCTAACAAAGCACACCTATGGCCCCAATCAGCAGCATTTTAACAGATCCTAACATGCCTCCCCTCCCCCGCCACACTGGACAAGTAAGAACAGGACAGCCTCCACGCTAATCCCCACTGACCTACGTGCTGCTAGCCTGCCACGTCCCAAAGCAAAGCACAAGGTGAGCAGGAGCCGGACAGCCAACACACAGTAATCGCCACTGGTCTCCTCCGTGCTGCCGGCAGCATTCTTGCTAATCCCCGATGGTCTCCAGTCCTTATCACTGTTACTTCCCAGAGCAGGGGCTCTGCTGACCTGCAGCAGCGGCAATGCTGCTCTCTCTTTCCCGGCAGCGGCTCCTGGAGCTCACTCTCCACTGCAAGCGCCCTCCCTACGCCCCTGGTCCTATCACATCTGTCTCAGTGATGTGGGCTGACATCCCTGGCACTGAGGCATATGTGCAGGTGCCGCTTCCCCATTATTTTTCTTTATCTTTTTGTGCCCGCATTTAGCACCGCCCTCGCTTCTGACAGTTTTCCATTGTCAGTGCGAGGCACCGCTCCCGCTGCCTCCCACACAGCATCTCACCCAATACACTGTAAAAAAAAAATACCAATAATTTGTTTATTTTGTGATTTATGACACTGCCTCCCCTGACTGCACGTCCCTGATAAAATGCTAACAAGTGAGGAAACTGCCATCTACACTGGTTATATAATTTTGCATCGTCAATAAATAAATATTTATTTAACACTGACTCCTCATCCAGCAATTAAAAACAGCTTGTGCCAGTTCCACCATGCATTTAAACTATCGCCTTGCCCAAAATTTGCTACCATTAATCTTGTATGGTTTTATAAGTGTATAATTTTTTTATGGTTCTAAGGTTATTCAGGGTTTTTATATACTACAAACATGCTATACACAAGGAAGGATTTGTTGAATCCAATTAAAGCATGTGAAAGGTTGATAATTTTCTCAGAAACAGAAAATGGTAATTATTTAGTTCACCAGCATAGTAATAAAAATACATGTAAAAACATTAAATACAGCATAGCAATAAAACTCTAAATTAGCTTCTCCTGTCTCTATTTTCTGAAATGTGATCCAACTTTACATTTATTACCCACTGTAACGAATGGCCTCAGACTTGGTTACTAACAATTATAATTATAACTATATGGATTCTGCTTTGGCATACATTTTAGTACCTACACTTTAATTGAATCCTATCATGTAACCACCTATTTTATTTAGTATAAAATGCTGAAAAATCACTTGTGCTTTATTCTTCGCCCATATCACCTAGCTTGGAACACTACCCTTCTTTCTCTGTGTAAAAAATGTCCTATAGAAGTACAAGCAGCCAAGAATCCTGTGGGAATGCAGGATCTACATGGACATCTAGACAACCTGAAGAAAGAGGTTCACGGCATATGACTGATGATGGGTCTAAGGATGACAACAGATCAGGGTCAAGATTACATGATGAAAGAAGATCAAGTGTTGGAGAAGGTTCTAGTGGACACCATGGGCAGGATACTGGATCAGCTTATGGAGGCTCAAGTCGTAATAATAGGGAAACTTCTGGTAGCATGCATAGAAGTGGTCATAGAGGAAGCCTAGGTGGAGGCACTGATAGTGTTTCAGGAAGTGGTTCATCTGGTAGGGAGAGAGGAAGCTCAGGAGGAAGCTTCAGTGGTCCCTCAGGAGGTGGCTATTCTGTGGAGCAAACAAATGAATCCAGTGGGGGGCAAAGGGGAAGCTCTGGTGGCAGCTATAGTGTCAATAATGAAGGTGGGCATGCTGAAAGGCATAGTGGCAGCTCAAGCAGATATTCTGGTGGCTCCAGTGGGAGGCAAAATGGAGGCTATAGTGGACATAACAACAGATATGCTGGTGGTACTAGTGAAGTTCATAGTGGAAGATATGATGGTAACTCCGGTGGTTATTCTAGTGGATCCAGTAGAGTTCATAGTGGAGGGTTTAGTGGCAGTTCCAGTGGAGTGTCAGGAAGTGGGTATACTGGTGGCCATAGTAGTGGGCCAAGAGGAGGCTTTAGTGGTAGCTCAAACGTTGTCACAAGAAGTTTATATTCTGGTGGAAACTCTGCTGCTGGAGGTTCAAATGGCGGTGTTGGTAGCATGTCAACAACTGGATATAGTAGCAGGAGCACAGTTGGACGGCAAGGCTTTGGTAGTAGTTTCAGGGGTGTTTCTGGTAGTGGGGGTTTTGGTGGGTTATCTGGAGGAGGTTCACTTGGGGGAGCATATGGAGGAGGCTTTAGCAGTGTCTCCCTTGGTGGTTTTACTCATGGAGGAGAAGATGGTCTTCTTCAAGCAGGAGAAAAGGAAACAATGCAGAATCTTAACTCTCGCTTGTCAGTATATATGGAAAAGGTGCACAAATTAGAAGATTCAAATTCAGAACTTGAAGGGAAAATCAGACATTGGTATGAAACTCATAAACCTCAGAAAATTGACAACAGCAACTATTACAAGACCATTGAAAATCTAAAAGATAAGGTAAGTTATCTGCATATTTGAATTTAAATTTGCTTTCTACAGCATAAATTATATTGCTAATTATTAAAAGCAATCAATACTTTTTGCACTAATGTATCATTGCTCATATCAAAATGCACGCTCAAGGTTCTAACTACAAATTAGAGAAATATGTTTTTATTTTCATATGGGATACTAAATTTGAATTTGATTTAAAAGGTGGAAAGAGCATATTTGTGAAATTATTCCCTAGAGCAGCTCTTCCATTACAAAGATTTGCATTTTATGGGTATTCAGGAGGGGCCAGATATTTAGCATGCAGCCATTGTTGATGCTAGTACGATCATTTACAGTGCATGTAAGCAATCATGTAATAAAAATATTGAAAGTTGCAAAAGTGACACATATCAAAGATAGTCCTGATGTGCCCTCATTCTCAAAATGAATTAAGAATAAAATAGTAGTGTACTTTAAGAGAAAATTTTCCATTGTGCTTTTCGATAGGGATAAAACAAACTAGGTAGTTACAGACTACTCTTACTTGGAGACAATCCTTACTTGGAAATGCATACTCGGAAAAATCACATAAAAACTATGGCCTAAACCCGCTGGCCTCCTCTCGCTATACAAATGTGGGAAGCAGGAAGAGGGGCAGCTATGCGCACAAAGCTGGAGCCGGGGAACCGCTTCCGGGCACGGCCACCGCTACCCATAACTCCGCGGCGCCCGGCCCCTTTATTCAGTGTCACCTGCAGTTTTCGGCCTCAGGGTCGACCGGCCTCCTGGGAATCTTCCCGGTGACTTTAATGGCCAATCCGCCCCAAACCTAACCCCTCACCTAACCTTCTCTTAGCCGCAGCATAACCTTTAGTCCCCCCCCTCCCCACCAATGCCTAAACCTAACCCCCAACCATTCTTCAGCCCACATAACTACTGATCTGGATGCTGGGTGCCTAAAATCTGATTTCGGCATCATGGCCCGTTCATTGTTCCAGCACTGATATTCTGAAGACAGTCCGATGTCAGTATACTGATCTGGCATCCTGACTGCGGACATGCTGAAAGCATACCATCTGGAGAAGATGGATATATTATATACATTAGTGCAGATACATATTTTTCTGGGGAACATATTTTGTACTTTAGTAAATGAACTTTAATAACGATGTAGCAGAGATTGTTTATGAAGGGTCGTTTACTTTAAGTCAAACATGTGTCCCTGGTTGGCTGACACAAGTAAATACAGTGTAATGGATCTTTCCATATGTCTTCATATCTCACCTTTTACCGAATATCTGCATATTTTTAAATATTATAATATTTTTAGCATACAAAAAGGTTGTTTTGCACTCCTTTTTATTTAAGTCAGTTGTATAATTCTATCTCTCAATGTAGATCAATGATGCCACTTTGGATAATAATCACATTAAATTAGAAGTTGACAATGCCAGACTGGCTGCTGAAGATTTCAAAGTAAAGTAAGTAAAGCAAGCATTTACTACTACCTTCCAATAACGTTCTAGATTGGTACTAATAAAAGAAAAGTACTCATTTTGATAATCATGAAGAGCTTTCTAGTTAGCTCATAGAGGGCTTTCTTGTTAATTTGCAAGGAGTGACATGTCTACAAATTCTGTAATAATGCAGCACAAATAACACTTAACTAAAGCTGGATATACACTAGTGCGATTTTGACCGATTCCACCCGATTCCGAAGCATCGGGCAAAGAAATCGGGTGGAAAGAGGCAAATTGCATGTGTTTTAGATCCGATCCGATGTGTGGTCTTGTGCACATCGGATCAGAGCATCTACATTTCATCTGCTGCGCTAATGATCTGTTGAATAATACACCCTTCGGCAGCACTTGCTAGGATCCCAAAAAGGCTACATGCGATATATATATAAATATACTGTATATTTGAGCAACATAAATTTTGTATTGACTGTAACATTTGGACGTGGAGGAGACACCTTAGAAGTTTTACAGCTGCCACCTGATTAGGTTCAAGGATTCATGTACTTAATCACACCAGATCCTGGCGCCCTAGGCAACTGCCTAAAGCTGCCTAATGGTAGAGCTGGTCCTGCCTGTATTAATGTAGAACCTTTAAACACATTCTGTTTTACTCAGTTTCTTAATGTAGAACATGCAGGTACAGCTCTACAACTAGGCAGGGAGTTAAATTGACTAAGCCTTGGAGAGATAAAAAGTTGAAAGAGCTCCTAATTTCCATGTTACAGGGTGGGTTCAAAATATGACTGTTGGGGGCTGGTTGGTTGGTCCTTTATTTCTCTCCACCTTATCTATCTTATCTCTCATCACATTTTCTGGTTGAATAAAAGGATTACAGTAACTGACTTCACATCATAAACATAACTGACACTCAGCCCTGTATTATGGTCTCCCTGAGTACACAGCTCCCTCTTCCTGCACCACTAGGTACAGTACGTAACTAAAGACACCACATAGACTGTGCAGAAAAAAAACATACTGTACTGTATAAATGAATATGTTGCAATAAGAAAAGCATTAGAAAAAAAAGAAATCTATTAAAACATTTTAATGCTGTAAAATAGCAATACATCTGTTGTGCTAATAATTCCCAGGGAACTGGGAGCTGGGCTTGGATCAGCATCGCTGGTAGCTACATAGGACCCGGCGGATGAGGAGCCTATTGCAGCAGAAACCCCTGCCGATCCAGCCCATCTGTCCACTATTAAGGCCACTTTTGTGAATTTGGGTAAATATTTAAATCTGTGGGGAATATATATACTGTCAATGGTTCTTTTATAGACTAGAATGTTTTGGTTGTTACTGGAATACTACTATAATAGAAAATGAATGGCTGTTGATTTTACTATTGAGTTTACTGAGTACCACACACAGGGGTTATATACTGCATACTATTGCTAACATTTTATTTTAAGTTATTATTCTTTAGTTATATAAATGTGCATCTGTATCCTCAAGGTATGAGACTGAGTTTAGCATGTGTCAAAGTGTGGAATCAGACATAAATGGATTACGAAAGGTTCTGGATGATTTGACCCTGGATAAGGCAAGCCTTGAGAGTCAGCTTGAGAATCTGGCAGAAGAACTTGTTTATCTCAAGAAAAACCATGAGGAGGTGAGCCATGCATTAGCAACATATGTATATTTCAGGAAACAAGGTTTACTCCAATAGTGATCCAACATATGCAGCACTGAAACCCCATGTTGACCTTTTGACTGTCGACTTGCACATGTCGACCTAATGCTTGTGTCAACCTAATGACCTGTCGACCTTGTCCGATGTCAACCTAGTGTCAGCATGTCAACCTAGTGGTTTCGACCTAGTGATTTGTTGACCAACATGCTGTAGACCTAATGATCCACACCGAGATATAGAGCATTCTTTTTAGATAAAAGAATATATATTTTTTGTGTAGGAGGGGCTAATA
The DNA here is from genome assembly GCF_055691185.1 of Crinia signifera. Taxonomy (NCBI): domain Eukaryota; kingdom Metazoa; phylum Chordata; class Amphibia; order Anura; family Myobatrachidae; genus Crinia; species Crinia signifera. The sequence goes on along the minus strand of NC_139222.1, from coordinate 133,441,779 downwards.
TAAATATTGTATACACTTTTCACATAAATTACTGGTGTTGAGCTTTGGGTAGAAGAGACCCAACTGCAGCAGTGAGCAAACAGCTGTATTACGTAATGCATGCTCATGTATAGATCTAATGACACTAACATGGAGCGATCAACTGACCTGCCATGTCTGCCATGTGTAGGAGATGAAGAGCTTGCAAGGAGTCACTTGTGATGTCAATGTGCAACTGGATGCTGCTCCTGGAAGCAACATCCTTAAAATCCTGAACGACATGAGGACTGAGTATGAAGAATTGGCAGAAAGGAATCGTAAGAAAGCAGAAGACGAATACAACCAAAAGGTGAGAGTTGGCAAATAAAAAACTATTAAAAACTCGCCTTGATTTCTGGGCACATTTCTAACAAAAATAGTATTTTGCTGGATTACTTTATTATAAATCACGGAAAAGTGTAATATTTTCTAATTGACATGTCGGGGGAAATTTACTAAAGGCAATTTGTAAAAAAATAGGTGTATTTGTATCCAGAAATACACTTATTTTTGACATTTACTATCCCGAAAATACGGCAATTCGTATTCGTATTGATAGCACATCAATACGACTACAAATTGCCGTATTTTTGGGATAGTAAATGTCAAAAATAAGTGTATTTCTGTATACAAATACACCTATTTTTACACCTATTTTTTTACAAATTTCCTTTAGTAAATTTCCCCCGTCATTTAAAAGCTGTCTTTAATTAAACAGGAGCTGATCCTAATTGACTATAAACATATGGATTACAACAGAGCTCAATAATGTAACAGGTTTGCAATTGCCAGAGAAAACCTTATTGGGGTAAATTTACTAAGGTGGAAGTTCTATTGAAGAGTGGATGCAGTGGCGTATTTATAATGGTTGCGGTGTGCCCGGTGCTCATGGGCCGTTAAATCCCATGGGAGCCCAAACTGCACACACTGCACCCATTTTTCTAATGCTTACTCTCCGGAGTCCAGCGGCTGCACGAGCACTGCTGAGATCCTAGAAAAATGGTTTGGCGGCCATTTTTCCAGGGTTCCTTACATGTGCAGTGGAGTCTGAGAGCTCTAGTGCTCAGACTCTGGAGCAGCGCTGCTGTTGGGCTGCAAAAATCACTGTAAAATTGGCCATCGTGCCAGTTTTCCAGAGGTTTGCACATGCGCAGAAGGGTCTGAGCACTCTAGTGCCTACTGCTCTGTGCAGAGGAGAATGGGCTGCACACGGACCTCCTCCTCTTTTAATACGCCCCTGATGGGATGTTGCCCATAGTAACCAATCCGATTCTATTATATTCTAGAAGGTGCTAAATAAATAAGTAGAATCTGATTGGTTGTTACAGGCAGCATCCCATCTTCAATAAAACTCCCATCTTAATCAATTTACCCCCTTGCCTCTTAAAGCTTAGGGCAAGGAGGAAGCCACCAAGAGAGACTGTGCCAGCTCTATGACAGATAGATGGACAGAAGATAGAAAAAAAAACATTAAAATAATTTCGTTCGTGAAGTTAAGTTTAATCATATTTGGTCCCGATGGCTTTCATCAAAATATTCATCTATTAAGACATAATTTTATTAATTTTAGATTACCTTCTAATCCATGTTAATTTGATAATGCCATTTGTTCGAAAATAAATATATTTCTGCTAATGTAACTTATTTATTATTAATATTTATATTATATTTATTATTTATTATATAATATTATTGTATTGATGTTTTTTTATTATTTATTTATTTATTTTATCTTATTTTACTTTTATTTTTATTTATTTATGTATGTATAGACAGCACTTACCTATCCTAGGAACCGGCGGCCCTTTCAAAGGGAGCTGTCAATCAGTACCATTTTCAAATAGCGCTTCTGCGCTGTGCAGAATGCTGGAGAAAGCCGGGGGGGGGGGGGGGGGGGGGGGGGGGGGCGTCAACAGGGAATCCCTGTGACGTAGGCTGGTCTCAAACTGTGCTGCCGAGAGCACTCGCAGTGAGCTGTCAGGCAGCTTCCGTATTACACAGTGAAGGAGTGAAAGTGTTGGAAGCGGCTACATTTAACTAATAAAGTAACAAGACTGTGACTGAGTTACGTGATTAAGCTGTATTCGCGGGGCTAGAGAATGTGCAGAACGTGAACAGGAATGTTAATGAACTGGAAGGCACCACTCAAAGTTATCTGGTCTCATGGCAACGCCACTTAAATAAACAAATCAATTAACATCAATGAGTGCACGTAGCTGTGCATCAAAGGCAGAACCTCATGTCTTGAGGCAGCGGTGTTATACAGAAAGCATCTCTGTAGGCATCAGCAGTCACATATATAATACTGTAGGCATTCAATATTAGAGCACTCGGTGGTAGAATGTACAAAGCATTACTGACACTCGGCAGTGTCTAAAACAATAAAGATATGAGGCAGGCTGTCACAGGACAGAGGATTGCTGACACTCGGCGGTGTCTAATACAGTAAAGTTATAAGGCAGGCTGTCCAAGGGCAAGATGTGCACACGGCGGTGCAGCAATAGGACAGTCACAAATCGCAATGTCTAATATAGCAACATGCTGTCAATAAAGATTGCACTGAACATGAGTCTCTTACAGTCTTCAGGTACAGTAGTGACATTAATTGCAATGATTGAGACAAGTATCTGAGCAAACGTCAGTGTGCTCCCATCATTATCAAAAGTCCATGGGTCTATAGAAAAATTAGTGTTCTTCGTGTTTGAGGTGTAATTAAAAGATGGGGTTATAGGCAAGTGTCCAAGGTAGTGGACAACTTGTCTGGTCCCATCTGTAATGTCGGGAAATAAACTAACATATGTGCGTGAACAACAGATAGTAGGGGTACCTATCTGTGTACCTATTTCTTAGGGATATGTTCCGCTGTTGGGATTAAATAAAGCAGCCCATCTTGAAGTCCTCGTTGAGGCCATTCGGTGCGAGTGTGTTCAAACGGAAGATCCACTGCAGTTCACGCTGCAAAAGCAGTTTGTCACGGTCTCCACCCCTTCTCAGAGGTGGGATATGGTCAATTATGTAGCATTTAAGTTGGTCCATTTTATGTTTCTTCTCCTGATAGTGCCTGGCTACCGGTAGGTACTTAAGATCCTGTACCTCAGATGCTGGGTTGAGGCTCTTTTTTATAGAAGATCTGTGTTGGCTTAATCTCTCCTTGATCATTCTGGAGGTTTTGCCAATATAGAGGAAGTTGCATGGACAGACAAGGGCATAAACCACAAACTTGCTATTACAATCAAGTCTGTAGCGGATTTTATGTTTGTGTCCCGTAGTTGGATCACTGAATGTGTCTTCTGTGTATAGGAACTTACAGTTTGCGCAGCCTGCGCATCTGTATACCCCATTCTTGCGTGCTAGCCATGTGTTAGAGCTTGATGGTTTACCTGAGAGATCGGTTACCACCAGTAAGTCTTTGAGGTTTGGTCCTCTTCGATAAGCGAATCTGGGTGGGGATTTAAGTATTGGTTCAAGTATGGGATCAGTGGCCACTAGGTGCCAATGCTCCAAAATTTTCTTCTTGATGAACTGGGAAGCGACAGTGTAGGTGCTGCAAAAGTTGAGTCGTTGCTCAACTTCTCCTCTTGACTTGCTGCTTATCAATAGCTCGTCTCTGTTGAGCGCAAGTACTCTAGAGATGGCTTCTTCAACATCATGCTGGTTATATCCTCTATCAAGGAACCTTGTCCCCATCTCCATTAGAGCCTCTGGAAGCGTGCTAGAGTCTGAGTTTATGCGGCTAACTCTCAGCATCTGAGAGTAGGGGAGGCCTTTCTTGAGTGCAATTGGGTGAAAACTGTCCGCATGGAGGAGTGTGTTCTTATCGGTTGCTTTAGAGAAGATTTTGGTTGATAGAGATTGGTCCTTAATGGTTATGGTGACATCAAGGTAGCTAATTGTATGTGCGCTGAAACTCATAGTGAATCTGATGGTGCCGGGTAGTGAGTTGAGATGATTAAGGAATTGTAGCAGTGTATCCTCTCCTCCTGTCCATGTTTATGTATGTATATATATGTGTATGTATATATACATATATATATATTTTTTTTTTCTAAATTTCAGTCGATAAATTTGTTTATGTTTGATATGTTAATCTGTGTATCAGAAAATGTAATAAAAATTACTAAATGTAAAAAAAAAAAAAATAAGTTCGACATTCTGCTGTTAAAACAATTAATGACGTGGCCAATCGCTAATACTTCTAAAATAATATCCTTTCAAATGTATCACATATACCTATATAAATGTACAACAGGAAAGCATCCGACAAGCAGTTGTAGAGATGCCCAATAGCTAGCAATAGTTTGGGACATCTGTCAGAAGTTATTTGTGGAGAACTATATTATAGATTCTTATGTGGAGAGATACAGTTACTGTGCATCCTCTCCCTGGGCATCAGATGACATATCTTTATATACCGAGTTATTGATGTGGTACTCGTACACCATGATGCCATACTGCCATTTCTCCAGCTCATCCAACTGTAATGTTGTCAAATTCCATTCACTTTTGGACACATAAATATCTTCTCCCATCACTGCATGTACCTGTTTGTCTTTATATTGTCTGTTTCATTTGTTTTTGTATTTATACTTATTGTTTTAGATCACAGAGCTGCACAGTGAGATATCAAGTAGTAGCAAGCAACTTGAATCGGGTAATTCTGAGATCACGGAACTGAGACGTACTATGCAAACCATGGAGATAGACTTGCAAACACAACATTCTATGGTATAGTATTAATCTCTACATCAGGCATGTCCAAACTATGGCCATCCAGCTGTTGTGAAACTACAAGTTCCATCATGCCTTGCCACAGTTTTGCTATTATAAAATGCTGAAACTATTGCAAGGCATGCTGGGATGTGTAGTCTCACAACAACTGGAGGGCCACAGTGTGGACATGCCTGCTCTACATGTATAACAGCAACTGCATGATAAGTTTGTAGTGAGTAAAGATTGCAAAGGTTGAGATAGCATAGGAACTACTGTATTTTTAAATATATTTAACAATGAACCCATCATAGAAAATCTATATGGAAAGAAAATATGTATAAGCAATGATTACAGATGTGTGCCACCACATAATCACTTCATCTCTGAGCACAACAGCTCAGAGATACTGGGCGAGATATAAAAGGGTGTGATTTTTTTAGACTTGTGCAATTTTTGGACAAAAACGTCCGAATTTGCACGTTTTCCGAATTGCGAAATGTAAAAATTGCACGTTTTTACCTGTCTAAAAAATCCCACATTACAAATCGAATCCAAATGTTTTTTCATAGAAATCATCAAAATTGCAAATGTAATAGGGTGCCAAATTTCAATTTGCACCCTTAAAATTACCAAAAATCGCACAAAAAAAAATAGACCAGGTTCAGCCTGATGAGTTTGACACCACAATGCAGAGACCAGTTTGATCTGTACAGGGTTCTGTGTAAAAGAATGTGCAAAAGTTAAAATTAGAAAAACAAAACATTGTGGGGTCCCCCCCCCCAGCATAACCAGCTCTGGGCTCATTGAGCCTGTCCTGGTTCCAAAAATACCGGGGGGATGCCATGAGATGATTTATGCATCCTATAGATCTCCATATAACTCAGAGTAACATCCAATAACAAGTGTCTAATAGGGGTCTAGCAGAGATACACACAACATTTAAGTATGATAAGCCAGTAGAGGCACTACATGAATGATACATACCCACAAGGGACTCAATCATACCACACTGTGTGTATCCCGGTGATATAAATCCCAAGCTCATAACAGGCGCCACACCATACAACCCGGTCTACCTATATTTTAAAAAACTATTGGGCACCTATTCTTATCTTTTTGTCACTAATTGTATATACATGTTGTATGTCAATTTTTAACTTCTTGTATTTCGCAAACTACAGTGGGTGTATCCTGAATCCCAATAATAATAAAGATTAAAAGGATTCCCCACTTAAGATATAAAACTAAAATAATTATTCATCAAGACAATAACTACCCCAAATGAATGTGGTGTGCATCCGCTACGACTACTTTTCTTTCTCTCCTTTTACTATAATTATCGTATTTAGTCGATAGGATAGCACCCCCCGCTAGTAGAATTCAATATAGCGGTCAATACCCTGACTCAATAGGGTCAAAAAAAATTTCCCTTCTTCTTTTGTGTGCAGATCTCTAACCAAACCCCTCTCCAGTCTCTAGAAGAGACAGCTAATACTAACCTATAAATGTCGGTACCTGATTCTCCTCACATAAACAGAAGTACCGAGGTCCAAATTGGATATTCACTTAAATATCAAGTTATGCCAAATTATTATTTTACTTTAATCAGCTTTCTGCAAGACTCGCTCATGCACAGTAATGCACTATGCGGTTCTAAGCAATGCACTGTTGCTACATTAGGGGAGAGCAGGGCATCCCCACAAGTCTGCCTCCAGGCCCAGCCTGCATAGAGAAATCTAGAAATATGCCAATGGGTTGTACCAGAATAAATATAATGGATTTGGAGCGGCATTTGAGGGCATGGCTTAACAGGGGCAAGTCACTCCCACATTTTTTCTCCCTGGATCTTTGTCACACAACCTCTCCACACACTACCTCAACCCATCCACCCATCCCCCCACCCCCACACCCCAATGCACCCAATGCAGGGGCAGGCAAGTCAATTTGCAGAAATCACAGTGAGTCACTCACTACACTTACCGGTGCCCAGAGGGAGAGGAGTCAGGAGCAGTCTCTCTCAGGACGGGACTGTCAATCCCCGCCACCGCCGCGTGACCCGAACCCTGCTGGCTGCTGCGCACACACATGCGCGCGCTAGCCGCCGCCGCAGCAGCAGCACATGGAGGAGGGTGGAGGACACGGAAGGAGCCGCCCAAGGTCAGATGCACGCTCCACAAAGGATCATGGAAGGAGCTGCGTGCAGTCGGGCATGCGCGCAGCCCTCCCGAGTCCGGTGGCCATGTTTACAGTGTAAAATCTGGGTAGAGGTGGTCAGAATAAATATTTAAAGGTACAGACGCCGGGCAGTCTAATGGGTGGTCCGGTGCACCCCCAGACCACCCCTTAGATTCGCTTATGCCAACCTGTAACTTCCATTCATACATCCGCAGGCACATCTTGTATAGCATTGCAGATAATGACTGGGGCAAAAAGCATAGAACACAGAAGGCAAACATCATACATTCAGGAAGCAGTATCTGCGGCTCATAGTGGGCACAGATACCTCTCCAGTACTTTGCACCTGATCATAAATCTCCCCCTTTGTCTTTCCTTCATGACACCAGTGCTTCCTGTCTTACCTGGTTTCCTCATGCCTCTTTCTAACCAGCTGTTGTCTCCTAGTCGCCTCTTTAAAACTGTCCATGCTCATGCCTCTGTCTACCACCTCACCACCACTCCTGTGACATCTTCCTGACTTCTTGAGCAGACAAAAATGCTACAGGGAATTCTAGTTTGCGGCACAACCGCGTAATGGAATGCACAGGCATTAAAGCATGATGGACATAATGGGGGAAATTTACCAATATGAAAAACCTAGTTTTTCGTATTGGTATTTCCCCTACGGTTGCATACGACTGTTTTAGTCGTATGCAAAGTCGTGTTCCGGAGGGGAAATTACAAAGCAGTCAGATACGACTGCTTTGTAACCCTCCGATGGTGTAACCATCCGTATTAGCGGCCGTATATACGGCTGCTAATACGAATTATTTCTAGCAGTCTGCACGGATCAGTCAGATCCGTGCAGGCTGCAAGGTGTAAAAAAAAATAGAAAAATTAAATAAATAAAAAAAAAAAAATGGTGTGGGGTCCCCCCCACAGCTGTAACCAGCACCAGGCTGAAGGAGCCGGGGCCGGTAATTAAAAATCAGGGAACCCGACAAATAGGGGTTCCCCGATTTTTAACAACCAGCCCCAGACTCCAGGTCCGGGGCTGGTTCCCAAAATACAGGGGACAAAATGACTAGGGGTCCCCCGTATTTCAAGAACCAGTCCCAGGCACAACCAGCCAGCAGGGTAATGCCACAGCCGGGGGGAGACTTTTTATACAAGTCCCCCCGGCCAAAACATTAACCCCCTGACCGGTCAGCCTGGCCAGGGGCCCTGGGGGAGTGGGGACCCCCCCAATGAAGGTGTCCCCCCCCTCCAGGACTTACCTGACCAGGCTGAAGCCTGGTACTGTCCCCGATGCCCCTGGGCGGTGGGCATCGGGCTGATTATGGTGTAAAAAATAGAATAATCTATTGTTTTGGAGAACCACAAGTCCCAGCCTGCTGGGCATTAAAGGGCCCGCTGGCACTTGTAGTTCCACAGTTAAAAAAATAGTGCACAAAACACACTGACACACTTTTAAAATAAAACTTTAATACACACAAAGCCCACACATACTAATACTTACCTATCTTCTTTCCGTAGGTAGCCCTGGTCCTGTGTCGTCTTCTGGATCCATGTCGACGTCCTTCTTCAAGTCGACGTCGCTGTCGGCGATGGCGTCCGGATCCGACGAAATCCATGTGGAGCTGTGGAAGGAAACCATACTCACCTGTCCCAGCGCGACGTAGTCCAGGTAAGTGTCTTGGCAAAAAAACAAACCGACAGCCCGAAACCAAGCAAACAGGGAGCCGTACGGTACTCTGTGTACATCGTGCGGCTCCGCCTCCCGAATGCCGCTATTGGCTGCCTTGCGGCCTAGCGGCCAATCAGGAGCCGCTAGGCCGCAAGGCGGCCAATAGCGGCATTCGGGAGGCGGAGCCGCACGATGTAAACAAACACCGTGCGTCTCCCTGTCCGCTTGGTTTCGGGCTATCGGTTTGTTTTTTGCCAAGACACTTACCTGGACTACGTCGCGCTGGGACAGGTGAGTATGGTTTCCTTCCACAGCTCCACATGGATTTCGTCGGATCCGGACGCCATCGCCGACAGCGACGTCGACTTGAAGAAGGACGTCGACATGGATCCAGAAGACGACACAGGACCAGGGCTACCTACAGAAAGAAGATAGGTAAGTATTAGTATGTGTGGGCTTTGTGTGTATTAAAGTTTTATTTCAAAAGTGTGTCAGTGTGTTTTGTGCACTATTTTTTTAACTGTGGAACTACAAGTGCCAGCGGGCCCTTTAATGCCCCGCAGGCTGGGACTTGTGGTTCTCCAAGTCCCAGCTTGCTGGGGAGGCTTGCTGGCACTTGTAGTGCCACAGTAAAAAACAATAGATTATTCTATTTTTTACACCATAATCAGCCCAGGGGCATCGGGGACAGTACCAGGCTTCAGCCTGGTCAGGTAAGTCCTGGAGGGGGGGGACCCCTTCATTGGGGGGGTTCCCACTCCCCCAGGGCCCCTGGCCAGGCTGACCGGTCAGGGGGTTAATGTTTTGGCCGGGGGGACTTGTATAAAAAGTCTCCCCCCGGCTGTGGCATTACCCTGCTGGCTGGTTGTGCCTGGGACTGGTTCTTGAAATACGGGGGACCCCTAGTCATTTTGTCCCCCGTATTTTGGGAACCTGGAGCCTGGGGCTGGTTGTTAAAAATCGGGGAACCCCTATTTGTCGGGTTCCCTGATTTTTAATTACCGGCCCCGGCTCCTTCAGCCTGGTGCTGGTTACGGCTGTGGGGGGGACCCCACGCCGTTTTTTTTTTTTATTTATTTAATTTTTCTATTTTTTTACACCGCAGCCTGCACGGATCTGACTGATCCGTGCAGGCTAAAACGCAAATAGAACAGGAAAATGGTGTTCTATTTTTCTGTAGTATTTGCGTGGGTGTTTTAAACCAAGTAGCAGCCGTATTGTCAGTACGGCTGCTTAGTACATCAGGAACCACCATTCTTTTGAATGGTAATTTCTGTCGTATCCTATCGATGGTGTAGGACATTCGTATTTGTAAATACAAATACGAATGTTTCATCCCTAGGACTACGAATTGTTGTATTTTTGGGATTGTAAATCCCGAAAATACAAATTCGTAAAAAAAAGGTGTATTTCTCCCTATGAATACACCTTTTTTCTACGAATCCATTTTGGTAAATGTCCCCCAATATATCACCTAGTTGGGAATTACATCTGTGGTATTACAAAGGAGGGCCAGTGGTTCAATGTTAAAAGCTACCTTTTGAATATTTAAAATTTCTTAATGACAATCCTTTATCTAGATAGAGATTTGTAACTAGTTTACTCTGAAATGAGTAATCGCAAATTTACCCTCACATAGATGAATTCTCTGGAGAACACGTTGGCTGAAACAGAAGGTCGGTACTGCTCCAAGCTGGCTCAAATTCAGGGTTTGGTGAGCAACCTGGAGGAGCAGCTGTCTCATTTGCGGTCCGATATGGAGATGCAGTCCCGGGAGTACAAGCTACTTCTAGACATTAAGACCAGGCTTGAAAATGAAATAGAGATGTACCGCCGCTTGCTAGAAGAAGGGTAAGAAAGCATTCTAGTATATTACATGGATTCGCGTATTTTTCATAGAGGTAAACGGTGATAAGGCATGATCTAAGGTCAATACTAAAAATCAGGTATTCATTGAGGACTTTAGGCCTGATTTTGGGATGGGAGTAAACCAAGAAATTGCAAGAATCTGTACACCTTGGCAGAATCGTGTTGCACTGCAGGTAGGACAGATTTAAAATAAGCAGAGAGATTTAGATTTGTGAGGGGTGTGTTCAAACTAAACTCTAATTTGCAGTGTAAAAATAAGGATGTACATCATGTATGGGCTACTGTACATGCAAAAGCAGCCAGTATTTACCGTGCTTGCAAAAACTATGTTTTTTCACTCCTTGCTGTGCAACATGGTTTTTCCAGGTACAAAGATACTCACTCTTTCACTTCTTACAGTACATGTGAAGCTGTTGATGCTCCTCAATGTTATTGATGGGTTGGGAGAGTGGCAATGGGCCAAAAGTGTTATTCAGACCTGATTTCAGCAGGGCGATTTAGCCGAGCCCTGCAATCAGATCTGAATAAGTCACTGCTTAGGCCTCAGGTTCCCAAACTCAGTCCTCAAGACCCCACACAGTGCATGCTTTGCAAGTCTCCTCACAGAATCACAGCAGTGCTCGAAGTGGGCACTGATTTTTTTTTTGTAATTATTATTTACTGCGGTGCAGAACCTGGCTCCCCCTCTCATCCACAAGGGAGAGCCAGGTCTGCTTCATACAGAGATGTTTCTGTAAGCCTGTCCTTCATCCCAAGTTCAACCCCCTTCCCCGCTCAAACATCATACTGCAGTCGGTGTGTTAGCCACACCATTGCTCCTTCCCTCCCCCGGCGGACAGCATCTCACAGAGCTGCCTCCATGACCCCCCCCCCAATCCCCACTTAAACACAGATGGCAGCCGCTCCCCCCCCCCCCCCCCTCACCCACCCGGCGGTGCCATCTCCAGGAAATCCCCAGCTGTCCTAGAAGAGAGGGGGACACTGAAGAGGAGCCATGCCATCCACGAAGTCGGAGCAGCAAGCATGGTGAGTGTGGGCTGGGGAGATGGGTTTGGAAGACACCAGTAAAGTTGTAGGGACAGAAGGGTGCTGTGCAGTGGCTGGCTGGGGGCAGGGTGCCATGTGCCCCGGCTAATGCAGTAATGTAGCACTGCTGTGCTGTGTGAGTATTCTTGCTGGGAAGGATGCTCTGGCTGTCAGGGTCAGGCTGCAGCTACGTGATTAGGGCTGGTTGCCTCACCTGGAGAAGGGACTCTGAGGGGCTGGGATTAGCGGGCTGTAAGGCGCGGGGCGTATACGGTGAGGAAGGGGCATTTGAGCTGCCCACTATGTGTATAGCACTGCCTGGCCGCAATCTCCCCCATTACTATGGTATGTGGCATTATGTGTAATGGCCATTATGGTGTGTGTGAAATGTGTAATGGGCATCATGTTGTGTGGCATATGTATAATGGGCATCATGATGTGTGGCATATGTATAATGGGCATCATGGTGGGCGGCATAGTGTAATGAGCATCACGGTGTGTGACATATGTATATTGGGTATCACGGTGTGTGGCATATGTATAATGGGCATCACAGTGTGTGGCATATGTAAAATGGGCATCACGTGTGTACCATATGTATAATGGTTATTACGGTGTGTGGCATATGTATAATGGGCATCACGGTTTGTGGCATATGTATAATGGACATCACGGTGTGCGGCATATGTATATTGGGCATCACGGTGTGTGGCATATGTATAATGGGCATCACGGTGTGTGGCATATGTATAATGGGCACCACCTGTCGATCTTTTAAAATGTGTCAATGAGTAATGAATGCACCTGCACCTGCCGGGCGACCTGGAAAACGTGAACTGTGTGGGGTCCTGAGAACCCCTGGCTTAGGGTAATGGGAAGGAACATCACCCCCGCAACTTCACATCTGCTAAAGTAAAAGCATCGGGGTTGGACCGGGAGACACAGTGCATTCTGAAATGTTAAAAAAAGTCCATGTGACAGTACCATTAGGCATTGAAGATTACTATATGAAAAGGTACAACACAGTGATTATATGGCATGCTCACCAAAATGCATCTGTTACCTAGGGGAAATGTATCAAGCATTAAAGAGAGATAAAGTGAATTTCCAGCTAATCTGGTTCTAACTACCTTTTTACAGGCCGTATTTCAAAAATGTGAGAAGCAGACTGTACATTATCTTTCTCCACTGTATACATCCAAATGTGTCCTCATACAACCCCTTTTATGCCATATGCCAGCAGTTCTCAACCTGTGGGTCCTTACTTCAAAGTGGGTCCCAGCAACCTCAGCATGGGGTCGCGACTCCATGTTGCTGACCATCAGGCTGATGGCTTTTCTATTTTTAAAGAAAAAGGACGAGTGTCACTGCGTGGTGCACATAAAGTAAAAAATAACTTTTCTTAGATTCTTGATAAAACGTTGTGAAATATTGACATAAAAACTACACAAAATGACAAGGACAGTGTGGTTAAAAAGGATACTTGATCCTAGCACTGTGGTTCCCCTCCACACTGCTTCCCCACTGTATATGGAAAAAATGTGATATCCAAGAGAGGATATCAAAAAAGTCTCCCGGGTGGGGCACAGCCTTCTAAGAAAATAAGTATCAGTTAAGATTAAACTTTATTAATACTAAAATTGATCCTGTCAGTGGATCAAGTGACGGACATAAGACAAAGACATACAGATAACATATACAAGTACATAAGAGGAGAAAGTAGTGAAATATAATGTTATACATGTCTGAAAGTAGGAGGAAGGATACCTCAATGTTAGAAAATATTTAGATAAATGTCAAAATTTCAGACAAAACGCCTTCGCTGACCCTAAATGGTCTCAGAATAGTAAATAGATATCAATTAATAATATATTTCAAACTTGGCCCCCTGTAAACAACATAACAGTCACTGTAGCAACTATGTCCAAGTGTCTAGTCAGACATGGAGCAGTGCAGCTGCTAATGAGTTCCACTTAGATTTTTGCTAAGATGTTAAAGCAACAGAGTGAGGTTAAATGGTGATGAAATACCTGAGTTTTTGGTACTCAAATGGTGGCTGCTGCCTGTGCATATGATAAATATCAGTAAATGCACAGTTGAGCGGACCCTGAGAGCGTCACAGGTACAAGAATACAGAAAGGAGGTTTCTGCTGTTTCCAGGGGTGACCAGCCTGGCTCCAAGGACAGCGCAGAGTCGGGTATTGGGTCCCCAGGGAATGAGAGAACCTTGACTGGATAAGTGGATAGTAAAGAGTACACCTTCACTCTAGTCCCTGGTGTATGCTGCTGTCCACTGTGTACAAGGATTGTTGTAGTGAACAGTGGTTTAGCGATAACACCCTGGCCGTGAAGTGCAGAAAGAAGTGTAGAGTGCACTATGGTACTTTGGATCCACTTATCTATTGCAACAATACCGTGCAAAGGTAGTAATATCAGGAGAGGGTGGAGAACAAACAATATAATCTCTGTATATCCAACAATATAAATTGTAAAGGTCCTGTGATCCCTATTGGTGGACACATAGCCGATGGTCTCCCTTTGAGCGGCTGAGAGTGATTCAGCAGGGAGTCTTAGCGGTCTGTGCGGGTACGCATCACTTGCCCCTACTAAGGGCTGTGGTGCAGTACACATTGCCCGACATTGTATACCTAATTGCTTATTAACAGCCGCCCGCTACATTGTAGCCACGCAATTTATTGCTAACCTACCGTGATATACACACTGACAGACTCCACAAGGAAGCCAATCCAACTATATCTTGTGAAAGGGTAGGAATAATAAAATAAGGCTGCAGTATATATCTATTTTGTGACGTCTGCTGCAAAAAACACTGACATATACAGTGGGGAAGCAGTGTGGAGGGGAACCACAGTGCTAGGATCAAGTATCCTTTTTAACCACACTGTCCATTTTGTGTATAGTTTTTATGTCAATATTTCGCAACGTTTTATCAAGAATCTAATAAAAGTTATTTTTTACTTTATTTCTCTTTCATGTGCACCACGCAGTGACACTCTTCCTTTTTCTTTAAAAATTGTCTTGCCCTGTGTCTGATGGTAGCACCCCCTACAGAAACTTATTAATAAAGAATCTAAATAAAATCGATACATTCCTTGAAAGGGGTCCCCGAAAAAAACACATATTAAATGTAGTATCTCCAGTGCGACTGGCACCATCTTTGTTTTTTGTGTGTCCTGATGGCTTTTCTAATCTCAGTCAGGGATTCAAGGAGCAGTGGCATAACTATAGCGCTGCAGCCCCTGCGAGAGCGGGGATGTGCTGGGGGGGGGGTCTGTGGGCACTATTGTTACTCCCCCCAGCTCCCCCCTTCTTGTAGGTGCAGCGGGCATTGGGCAGGGGGGTCCATAGTAAGTCAATACTTACTTTTCAGATGCTCACTGTACTCTGAATTCAGGCGCTGGCATAACCATGCCTGCATTAGCAAAGGAACGCCGAGCATTTCTGGGAACACACATAAAGGCTGGGCATTCCATGGCTGCTGCTCCATGTCCGCCCCTTACTAAGAAAATGGCTATGCAAGTGTGAAATTTGCCAAAGCTGTTTGCTCTTGGGGTTTGAGCATGCACATGTGCGACCATTTGCATTCCCCAAACATCGAGGAAGGGACCAAGTTCAGCCAATAACGAATGGGTCTGAATTGGCCCCATGAGAAAAAAAAGTTGATAGTTTCCCAAAAAATTTGTGTAGTATGCATGAATTGAGATCTGGGTGTGAGTGAAACGAATGTGACCTAAGTATAGCATATCATGATTTTAATAAAAAGTTACAAGCAGCGGCCATTTTGAAGTCTGAACCACTGTTTAAGACTAAAACCTTTTTCGGTACTTATGTAATATCTGGACTCCCGTTTTTCTTATGAGACCGCGTCCCCTCGCGGGGCTCGCTGCGCTCACCATGCTTCGGGCACGGTGGCTCGCTGCGCTCGCCACACTATATAAAATCAGCTCCATGCGTAGTTGGGTAGTAGGGGTATGAAAAAATGGGGTGCATTTAACATGGGAGTCCAGATAATACATATGTACCCCTTTTTCTTATCTTTTTCTTATCTTTTGAATTAATCTTTTCTAGAGTTTAAGTAAAGAGTTAGCAAAGTAAATGTTAATGAAAGTTTTTACTTTTTCTTGCAGTGGTTCAAACATTAGTGAGTGGTCTTCTAGACATGACAGAAGGGCAGAATCTACTGCTGCTGCAATAGCAGGTAACATTTCAGAGAATAAAATTAAATTCCAATTGATAATACTTTTGTTTAGTACTAGACTTTTTTCGGGCCTTGATTATTGTCAATTTGTGTTATGGGCAGAGTAATATTCATCATGTATAGGATCATATATAGAGTTTGTATACTCTTCCCGTACTTGTTTGGTTTTTCTCTAGGTACTCAAGTTTCTTCCCACTATCCAAAAATATAATGATAAGTGAAGCAAATTAGGCAGCACATAAAGATACCAATACGCGGAGGAATTCTGCTTTGTGAGGCGATGCGCGCTTCGAACAACGCAAAACCCAAAAAGTATGTGCTGCATGCATTGCTTCTAGTTCAAAAGGCACACTGCTTTAGCACATTGCATGCATTCCTAACTAGATGTGATGTGATCTAGTTCAAAGTGCACGGTGGGCATCGCACTGTGTGTGGCCACCTTAACCTGTCATACCTGCCAGATTTTCAACTATACAAATGATAAGAAAAATACAAAGAAGTTAAATATTTTCTAGTATTATAAATATCTTCTTATGTATTATTCGATCCATTTTTATAGTCAAAACTCTGGAGTAAAATGTCTCTGGTCATAACTCACTAAATATCCAGCAGTATATACTGTGGCACCTTTTTATAATGCCCACATGAACCCTTGGACTCCTATTTTGGGCAGGATGCAGCAATTATTGCAATTTGTTTGTGATACATCCCACCAGTCTCTGCATGCATTTTGGCATCTATTTTAGCAAAAGACAGCTCTTGCGGTAAGAACCATTCTTTGTGATGTAGAACTTCCGGGTTATGGTCCCACAGTCCTATCTGCACAGCCGTCAAGTGACACACATGCTGGGAGGGATCCAGAGGGATCTCTCACAGCAGGGAGCCGCAATAACAGGCCATAGGCTTCTATAGGGCAACGCTGATCTGAAGATGGCATTGTCCATCACATCCAAGCCCTGGAATCTGTTGGATTCTAGGCTTGGTGCATATGCAATATGGCCTCTAGATGTGTGTAAATCTGACTCTGATACCTGCCAATGCCTCCCCAGCCATTTACCTCACTGCATGTCACTTTTTAATTGGCTCCAGACAAAAATGAACTCTAGCGTTTCAGTGAGTGCATTTTTACATGGGCAGACTAGAGGGGCCAAGTGGTTCTTTTCTGTCATCAAATCCTACAATATGTTTCTATGTAACATTTGTTTTCTTTACTTGACACATTCTCAGATAAAAAAAAAAGCCGGCTTGTGACCACAATCATAGAGGACAGAGTGGACGGGAGAGTGGTCTCGACCAAAGTGGACAAGATCGAACAAAAAATCTGAGCGATAAAGAGCCAATTACTATCTGTGTTTTAGAACATAGTTGTTTTAAACATCTCCAACCTTTATCATTTTGCAGCAATTAGAGAACTTGGCAGCACTGGTAGAAGCTGTGTTGGGAATAACACGTGCTCAGACAGATATCACTATAATACGGTTTTTAGTCATGGCTTTGCTTGACTTTGAATGGCATTGAGAGCTTTAGCACATAAAAATTCTGGTTCAGCACCAATAATAATGATGAGTCTAAGCTTTTATTATAGTGCAATTTACAGCAGTATCCTGATCTTTTCAGTCCTACTTGGCTGCGCAATCTGCAAAACATCTAATTTCTCTTTCAATCACATTGGTGGTGGGATTAATTCTACTTGTTTTCCTTGTGTAACACCAAACATGTCACTGAAAACAGATTGCCCCATAATAATTTAAGAAAAAAATTCAACAATTACATTTTAGCGTTGACCGTAACAACACTCAGATTCTAGGTGGGGAGGGGGATTAATTAAGATGGTCGTTCTATTTCAGTATGGGATGTTGCTATGGGCAACCATTCAGAATCTACTCCTTATTTATTTAGCGCCCTCTAGAAGATATTAGATAGTATCTGATTGGTTGCGTATAGCAACATCTCATGTGCAATAGAACTCCCATCTTAGTAAATTTCCCCCTCACTGTCTATTTTTCTAATGCGTTTATAGAATTAAATCTAACATCTTATTGATCGCTATGGGCAACGTTACAGCTTTCTGTGCACAAGTTTTATAGAAATCCCTCTATTGTATTTATTGTTTTCCTTTTCTTGTTCAATAAACACTATTCTGTGCAATTACAATGGTGCTGCCTCTATTTATTGTGTGCTTATAGTAATTATGAGGATTTAAAAAGAAACATGTATGTATTGCACTCAGATATAGGGGTCAATCTTATTAGATGAGCGTTATTTCATGAAAATCACAGACTCCTCACAGATGTGCACTACCAGTAATTCTCCAGTCCAGTTAGAACTTCTTATTTATGAAGCATGCAGCAAGGATGCGCAAGCTATGAAATGTGGGAGAAGTAAATGAAAAAGTGGGGAGACCTTCATGTCCCCCACTTTCATTCATCTCATTATCAGATTAATATAGAGTTGTGTTAGTTTGCAAAAGGAAAATACGTGATGAAGTTTAAAAGATTCAAAATGGCTGATTTGTGCTTTTTTTTTTAAACAAAATTAAATGAAAGATGCAAAAAAGGTAGAAAAAAGTGATTGTGGGTGTCATTTGTGGCCATTGTAAAGTATAAATGACCCAAAGCAATGATTATTAGCTGAAATAAATGCTTTAATTAAATCTGCATTGCATAATCTACTGTAACAAAAAAAAATGATTTGGGGTTAATTTGATGTTATTAATGTTTCAACCCAAAATTGACATTTAATTATTGGTACAAGTAAACTAATCCAAAACAGTGGCGTAACAATATCCACGCAGCCCCCGCGGTCGCGGGGAAGCGCTGAGTTAAGGGTTGGCGACGGGGCTATTGTCTATATCTGCTATTGGCTATATCTGGATATTGGATATATTGTCTATATCTGGATATTGGCTATATCTGTGGGGCTATTGTAACTCTGCAATGCTCGGGAGCAGCAGCCTGCCTTAACCCTCAAATGTGATGCCGCCGCCGGGACCCGCAAATCTCCTTTTCTGCGCTCCTCTTGGCTGCTGCTTGAAAATTACCATAACAAAATGTCTGCCCCCTTACAACAGACACTTTTTGAGGGTGCTAGAGGATGCGGAGGGGTCCTTTTCAAGCAGCAGCCAGGAGGAGCACCGGGACCCGGACTGCAGACAAGGGGTGATTTGTGGGTCCCGGCGGCCACATTACATTTGAGGACATTTGAGGGGTAAGGCGGGGTTGGGGGGATATTTATTTTACGGGGGGGGGGGCACTTCTGTAATTTCCGGGGGGGGGGGGCGCTTATTACAGTTACGCCCTGATCCAAAAACTTACAAATGCCTAATTAGTCATTAATCCAAGGGGCTCTGAGACAAGTATAGAAATATTTACCTTACAATAAAGTTTTTTCCCTACTTTTTCACACTCTCAGTGGGTAGTGAACAAACAACTGATAATGCTGCTGACTTTACCACAGGCAGGGAAATGCGTCAGTACAGAACCCCATTCTATGCTGGCCATAACTACCTTGATCCCTTGAGTTTATTCCAGTATTTATTCATGCCTGGAAGTTTGGACAACTACGCTTCGGTCACTGACTACAATAATTGTGAGAACTGTGAGCAGTGCCTGATTAACCAATAGGCTGACTAGGCTGCAGCCTAGGGTGCCAACACTTGTTAGCTATCACCAGTCCCGATGTACTATGGGGGGGTAAAGTTATAAAGGTGACTGCCAGATGGTAAGTTATTGATGGAACCATTACTTTATTTACATTGTGCTACCGTGGCAGCTGGACAGCCTAAAGCCAAAGGGCGGGATGTACTAAAGGGAAAATGCGGTAAAACGGGGGTTTTACCGCATTTTCCTATGTACCAATACCCATCCGCCCCGTCTTCGCCTGACAGGGTATCGCCACCCTATAGAAGCCTATGGGCTTCTATTGCCGCCCGCTGTCTGCGCGCCCCCCCTCCCGTCCTCCTTTGATCACCTCTGCCCCCAGCAGGTGTCACAGCCGGGAGGACATCCGGCTGCAGGGGGAGGAGGAGACGCAGGGGGACACTGGCAGCCGCCGGGATGTGACAGAGACCCCCGCAGACCACATCACAGGTATCGCGGGGGTCTTCGTCACCGCAACCCAATGCTAGCCGCATATGTTAGTACATATGCGGCAGCATCGTGGCGGCTGTCAGGTGAAGGGCGGCAATGTATATTAATACATCCCGCCCAAAGTCTCCACACATCACAAGCATTAGATCCTACATGCCAGTTGTATAACCTTTGTCACATGCACACGGGCAGTATGAATGGCGAGTCCCTGAGAGCCCATAGTCATACACATGTGTTTAACAGCAAGGGGGGCTACATGTGTATTAGCCTAGGGCACCTGACTGTAAGTAGGCCATGACTGTAAGTAAAAGCTGTGCTAAGCTTGGATATTGAATACCACTTGCCTCATAAGCGTGAGTATTGACTAATCCTGCTTTTGCATATGCCTAATACTAACTGCACAATCTATGTGCTTATTACTAACTCCAGTTGTGAGAGAACTGTAAGTTAAGTAGTATCAAGCATGGATTTGGAACATAATTGCTTATTGTTCTTACTAACATCAGTTAGGTGCCCAGCAACAATTAATACACAGCTATAAGAGGGTCATGATTTAGAGCAACACCAAGCATGGACACTGAATAACATCGAAATTGCTCTTACTGATGTAAGGCTGTGTAAGGACTTTCTAACTGTAGAAGCAATATTTATATACTGACATTCAGTAAGATTATGACAAACCTGGAATATTAGCCATAAAGATATTAACATTATGTATTTGTCGAATGCTTAGAAAAGTATCTGTTTTTATAGGTGTTTAAACCCCAGCCAGTGATTGTAATAGTGTTACATTTTGGTTCATTCTTTCTGACAAAATCCTTCTTAGATGGACAAAACCATGTGCACTGCAGGGGGGGGCAGATGTAACATGTGCAGAGAGAATTAGATTTAGGTGAGTAATTTTGTTTCTGTGCAGGGAAAATACTGACTGCTTTATTTTTACACTGCAATATAGATCTCACTTTGAAGTAAAACCCCACCCAAATCTAATTCTCTCTGCACATGTTACATCTGCCCCACCTGCAGTGCACATGGTTTTGCCCATCTAAGAAGGATTTTGTCAGAAAGAATGAACCAAAATAAGGCCCATTGTCTGATAAATTGAATATTACCATATATACTCAAGTATAATGCCCCTTTCCCACTGCAGCCTTAAAACGGTATTTTGCCGATTTTTGAGGGCAAAATACCGTTTAAGGCTGCAGTGGGAAAGCGCCAGAGTTGAAATACCGTTTAAAGTTAAACGGTATTTCAACCCGTTTTCAGAGCAGGGTTTTACACGGTAATCTACCGTTTAAGAGGCAATGGGAATGCATCTTAAACGGTAGAGATGATGGCTGATTTTTTCAGCCATCATCTCCGTGTGTGTACGCTGCCGGGCTGAAAGATTAACCACTTTCAGCCCGGCGGTACGCCCTGCTGCCACCCCCCGCCCCCCCACCCCTCCTGTCATACTCACTTGTCCACGCTGCCCCACTGTGTCCGGCTGGCTGCTGCTGCAGCTGGATGCCGTTAGCGACGCTGGCCGGGTCCGGCCACATGCCCCGCCTCCCTCCGTCCTGCTCCACAGGGAGCAGCACTGGCCACCAATGTTTTATTTTGTAAGCCAGTAATATATAGATTGCTGGCACATGCCAGCAATCTATATATTTCTGGAACCACTGGGCACCAATAAGAATCCTAAGCCAGTAATATATAGATTGCTGGCACATGCCAGCAATCTATATATTTCTGGAACCACTGGGCACCAATGACAATCCTAAGCCAGTAATATATAGATTGCTGGCACATGCCAGCAATCTATATATTTCTGGAACCACTGGGCACCAATGAGAATCCTAAGCCAGTAATAAATAGATTGCTGGCACATGCCAGCAATCTATTTATTACAGGCACCACTGGGCACCAATGATTTAGTTATTAGGCAGTAATATATACATAGCTGGCACTGGCCAGCAATGTATATTTTACTGTCAACCATGGGTTAAATTGAGCCGACACATAGCACAAATGTTGACGGCTGCGGGATTTGTATGCACCACTGGCCCCTCCCCCTCCTTTTATTATGTGAAAACAACTGTGGGTGTGCACCTTTTTAACCCTGAAAAGCCCATTAAAGTCACAGGCACTCATTTGTGCTGTAAAAATGTTTTGAAGAGCTAAAAATTTTTACCTGCAATGGGAATGGTACTTAAATGGCATTATAAACTGTAATCTGCTGCAGTGGGAATGCTAAATACCGTTTAAGATTACCTGTAACTTAAAACGGGTCTGCAGTGGGAAAGCAGCATGAGCCTACTTTTTCAGAACTTTTTTTATGCTGAAAAAGCCCCCCTCGGCTTATACTCGAGTGAGGGTCCCACTGGAGTCAATAAGTTTTCCCAGTTTTTTGTTGTAAACTTAGGTGCCTCTGCTTATATTCGGGTCGACTTATACTCGAGTATATACGGTAATTAAATATATTTTTTTAAATCATTCCAAGAGAACTGTTTTAATTTTATAGATATAATATATGCAGCTAGACAGAGATTTGGGTAGAGTGTGTTCAAACTGAAATTTAAATTGCAGTTTAAAAATAAATCTGTAGGATACATGCAGAAGCAGGCATTATTTATTCCCCACAGACAAATATGAATGCATTTTCTCGCCCTTGCACGATGACATGTTTTTTTGTAGAAGTCTTGCTACAACGTACAAGACTTCTACTATTTAAAATTCTCCTTTACAGAGACATTTCACATGGACACTTTATTCATTAGATCACTTTTCACCTAAAGTGATGGGTCACTTTGGAATGTAGTCAAACTGGATATACTATAGCAGGTAAACAGATTTAATCCTACCTTGAAACGAGGTAATAAATTAAAAATAGCCATGAAGATTATTAAAAACTTCTTGTATGTTATATGCATAGGCAAATCTAAGGGGTGGTCCGGGGGTGCACTGGCCATTTTGTTAATGGAATGTCTGTACCTATGGGATACGGTCATTAGGTCTACAGTAACTAGGTCGACAAGCATTGGGTCGACACCACTAGGTCGACATGCAGCAAGGTCGACATGGGTCAAGGTCAACATGGGTCAATGTCGACATGGATCTAGGGTCAACATGGGTCTAGGTCGACGTGACATTGGGTCGATACTAGCGTTAGGTCAACATGGGCTAGGTTCACAGGCAAAAGGTTGACATGGGGTTTTTCACTGGTTATTGAGGCGACATGTGCCAACAGACGGCCCTTCATGTCCTACCATCCACGAGGGCGTGGTGGGAGAATAAAATAGTGCGGCGAGCGTAGCGAGGCACCATGCCTGAAGCATCGCGAGCAAAGCGAGCAAAGCGAACAGATGCGTTGCACTTCAAACTGTGACATTGTTGACTGTGTCTACATTTGGGTAAAAAAACTGTGAAAACCCATGTCAACCTTTTGACTGTCGACCCATGTCGCCCTAACGCTAGTGTCGACCTAATGTAATGTCGACCTAGACCCATGTCGACCTAGATCCATGTCGACCTTATCCCATGTCAACCTTAACCCATGTCGACTTTGCTGCATGTCGACCTAGTGGTGTGGACCCAATGCTTGTCGACCTAGTTATAGTAGACTAAATGATCCCAACCCGTACTTTAATTAAATTTGACCGCCCGCAGCTGCCCGTTTTGTCCCTGATTGTCACCATAAAGCTGGCCACGGGAGGGCTTCGAACATGTGCAACTGCACGCAGCTCCTCCCATGGTCCTTTGCAGAGTGTGAGCGATGGGCGGCTGATTGGTGACTCGTCCTTCCTCCTTCAGCGGCATATATATATATATATATATATATACACGTGGGTCAGTCCAGGATGAAGGCTGGATAAGCCGAAACGGCTCCGTTGACTGCTACCTGACCGTTTATGATGCTGTACTTGGGTGACTATGCCAATTAATGTCTCCTTGCCTCTCTACCTTTTGCCATCACTTGCATCTCAGTCCATGTTTGGCTAGAACCTTGGCCACATGATTTGAAATAAATTCCTTTTTGCATTTTAATAAGGAGTGCTGCCTCATATGTCTCTGTGACATGAAGTTTTTATATATATATATACACACATATATATATATATCAGGGTTGCCGACTCTCCCAGAATGTCGTGAGACTCCCGGAATCTTGGGACATCTCACGGACTCCCGGAAGAGGGTCTCTTTCTCACGGAGATGCCTCTTCTCTTCCTCGATTTGTACTGCGCATGTGCAATGACACGGTGCCATCATTGCGCATGCGCAGTGCACATCGCGCGGAAGCGCAGCGGTAGCTGCACTGGAAAGGTGTCCATTTCAGGGAGTGAACGGATGCTGCCAGCATGACAGCAGAGAGAATGCAGACCATCCGGTGTTTCCTGGGGACCCATCAGCATCAAAGGTAGTTGCCAAACTAGAATGGGTTCCTTTTCTCTTGGAGTGATTTCCATGAATGATATCGTTGTGTAAGACTGTGTGGCTATTATTTCTTTGCTGCACTACTGACAGTACAACACTTTCAACAAAATGCTTGAGTCCAGCACTTCAAAAGAAATCCTTACACTGCCCATGTGTTAGATGTATTTGGTAATATTTTAATCTGCAGTTCTAAAACATAAGATCCCCTAACCACATGGATTAAATATGAATTTAATTTTCATCCTCCTCTACCTCCTTGTAGTAGTCTATCCTCCTCCCTACTCCCCCCCCCCCCCCCCATCTGAGTATTACTCCATGTTTTGTAAAGTTTGTGGCAAAAATGTTACATTTTACATAAATAAATAGCATAAATAACATATACAATAAGGAATAGCATAGTTGCTATATGCTTCATAAAACTAATCCAAGGTTACAGCAAGGCCCACCCCTGGCGTCGCAAGGCCCACCCCCCATTGCCGCAAGCCCCACCCCCTGGCTTTTACCTTTCTCCCTGAAATGAGTTCTCAAAAGTAGGCAACCCTGATAGATATATATATATATATATATATATATATATATATATATATATATATATATATATCGCTCAGGGGGAGTGACTTGCTCTGTTAAGCCATGCCCCCTCAAACGAGGTTACACCCATTCTGAAGTCCATTCTGTGTTATTATTTTCATCTGGGAATACCCATTACTGTATTTCTAGATTCACCTATGGTTATATGGGAAGATGAAAGAGAGGCACATTAGTGGTAAATACAGAGTAAGTGCAGCTATATGCTGCATTTATGTTAGCGCCGGCATGGCAATGTTTGTTTGCAGTCCCATGGGGTGTGTGTGTGTGTGTGTGTGTGTGTGTGTGTGTGTGTGTGTGTGAGGTGTGAGGGGGGTTAAGGTGCCATTCCTGATGTTGCAACAGCAACTCCCACCTCTCACAACTAACTGATTTGAGCCATATACTGTATGTATAAGAGTTATGAGAAGATGAGAAGAGACAGTTCTACTGTATACTAGTATTCAATTGAGTGTCCTCTATTAACCCCAACAACATAAGTGAAAGCCTGATTAACACTGCATGGCATACTTGCCTACTTTTGAAAATTAGTTTCAGGGAGATTATGGTTGGTAGCAAAATTTTCCACAGCGCCCCATTGAGGGGGCGTTTCATGCTCCACCCAAAGGGCGTAGCTACTTCCATATATGGAGAAATTGTGGAAAAAGATTGTGAATGTGGCACCTAGAAGCGTGGGTGTGTGGTTTAAAATGACTTATATCCAAATATAGATGAGCCCCAAAGCAGTTTATAAGAGCTACTATACTTGGTAAAGTGCTGGGTAATTGTGCTGATGATTCAATGTTAATGTATCTGTCTGTCCTTCCTTTTTTCCCCAAAAATGTAATAGTGTAATGTGGGCTAGGTGAAATGAGGGCGATTGCTAGACTAATGAGGGAGTGAGGGAGATTGCTGCTAATTCAGGGAGTCTCCTGCAGAAGGCAGGAGGGAAGGCAACTATGCTGCATGGCATATACTTTTCACATTCAGGTGTCACCTGATAGCATTTGGTAGCCAGCTATAAAGAGTTAGAGTATCACTGCAGTGGCATATCTATAAATTTTGCTCCCTCAAGCTAAAATAGTTTCAGGCCCCCCATAATATATACATTATGCCACACAACATAATGCCACTTGCAATATACTGTACATCACACACCATAATGCCACTTACACTATGCGCAGGGCCGTCTTTTCGTATGGGCTTAATGGGCACTTGCCCATGGGCCCCAGGTGTATAAGGGCCCTATACTGATAGATGAGGATCCCCTTTTTCCAGGGATATCAGAATTTTGAAAATAGGCCCTGGGGAAATGGAGATATCCAACTTTAAAGCAGCAGTTCACATCCAACCTGTTAATTGCACTTCCCAGTCAGATTGTCAGGTTGTGTCTGACTTAGAGTTTTTCTGAGAGTATATGCCAAAAGCTGGGATTCTTCCCTTTCTGTGGACACTAGGGAAGAGTCCCAGAACCAGAGATATCAACCTTCCAGCAGCCGATCTCTGCTCCAGCTTCAAACGTCTGGTGTACAGTTTTATATTTTTCTCAATGGATTGCTCTGGCTCAGTCCTGATCTCTGATCCCCAAGTCCCCAGCACCTCCTGAAAGATGGGACTCTGGGTTTTTATACTATTGAAGGCTAAGAAATCTATTTCCAGATAATGGAGATATCTGCAGTCAAACAAGCTGCACTTCCACCGGAAAATGACGAATATTAAGCGCACTCAATTGTCCAACCCTCCACTGCGTATAAAACACCCCCTACCTCCCTGGAAGTCATTTACAAAGGACCCTTCATTCAGCTCAGTGCCCCCTTCCACATGTTAGTGTTCTCCCTCCCACCACCTGTGCAGTAAAGGAGTAATTAGCAGAAGTTACTGCTCCAGGTCCTACATGTTGAGTGGAAGATAGAGCACCCCCTGCCTCCCGTGGGACATCAAAGCTGCTGCTGATAGCATCCCCCACCCCTAGGAGGGGAGAACGGGTAAGGGCCCCAGTGCATTGCTTTGCCCGGGGGCCTACACTGCTGTTAAGACGGCCCTGACTATGCGCCACACACCAAAATGCCCCTTACACTATATATCACGCTGTAATGCCCCTCACACTATGGGCCTTATTCAGATCTGAGCTCAGTGAAAATTTGTTTGGAAAATGGGCCAAACCATGTGCACTGCAGGTGGGCCAGATGTAACATGTGCAGAGAGAGTTAGATTTGTGGGGTGCCGTACGGCTCCCCCGACAGTCGGGATTCCGACAGTCATTCCTCTGACTTCGGAATCCCGACTGCTCCCTCGTGGGGGTCCACAATCCCCATAGACGGAGAATAAAATAGGTGGCGAGCGCAGCGAGCCCGCAAGGGGCTTCATTGCGCTTCCCACGCTGTGAAGTCGGGATTCCGACATCTAAGTAATGACTGACGGAATCCCGACTGTCGGGGAAATATACCACACCCGATTTGTGTGAGTTATTTTGTTTCTGTGCAGGGTAAATACTGGCTGAATTTTTTTTACACTACAATTTAGATTTCAGTTTCAGCAAACCCCACCCAAATTTAACCCTCTCTATACATGTTACATCTGCCCCACCTGCAGTGCACATGGTTTTGCCCCTTTTCCAAACAAATTTGTACTGAGCTCAGATCTGAATATGGCCCTATACGCTGCACACCATAATGCTCAAAAAAGCATTATCCTGGTTATGGAGCATACACAGTGTGAAGAATAGCACGATATTTCCGCAAAACAATGTTCCAATGGTCCCTGCCCAGTGGAGCTTTTAATGTGTTTTCCCTATATGCCCTAAAATCAGGGCACACACATTACATTGTCTGCAACTTTGAATCAGCCCAACTATGTTTTCTGTTTCAAAGATTAAGGTCATAAGAAAAATAACTTGTACGTAAACACACTCATAAAATGTTTGGCCGATGACAAAATGATGCTCTTACCGTTTGTATAGGACCCACCCAGTCTGCAGGATGACTTTGGGCGTTCGCCATTTCATGTAACAACATGGCATATGAATGTCAAATATAAACAAAACATTCCTACAGAAAAAAATAATTAGGTCTAAGAGGCTGTTAATCAAGGCATGCCAGAGTCATAATTATGATAATAGTTTTCTGTCTGATTTGGGATGTGTGGCAAACCTCACAGTTTATGGATCTGTGCCAAGCTAAGCAAAGACAGGTTTTATTTAAAAATATGGAGATAATATACCAAAAAAAAAAAGTTGCACATGTCACATGATTGGCATTAGCTGTTATAGGATATATGCAGAAACTGTACATATCATGTTTATGTCAGATGTATTGCGTAGTTCAGTGGTTCTGAAACCTTTTGAGTCACAGCACCCTGGAGTATCAGAATTTTTTTCATGGCATCCCTACGCTAAAAGTTTCTTGGTGAGAAATTTAGAGTAAAATATAAAATTAATTAAATTGCGTTTATATGTAATTCTTAGGTTCACTTATGCTGTGATGGACCAGATTTGCCTCTGTTTGTCCAAATATTTTATTGGAATCCACAAGTACTGGTATTGCCTATTGCATTGACCATAAGTAATAAGATTTGGTCCTGAACCACCAAACTAAGGCACCCTTGCAAGTGTCCTGAGGGACCCCAGGGTGCCACGGCACACAGTTTGGGAACCACTGGCTTAGCTGCTAATGCTGTGGACACAGTGCGATTCTGGCTCATGGCCAATTTTGACTATAAAATTTTGATTATTTGCTTTTGACTATATGATTTTTGCTAACTGCACTTTAGATGTGTGCAATACCTCATAGGACATCCCTCAATACCTGGTCAGAGTCCCTATAATGTTGCCTGGAAGAGCAGGGCTTGGGGAGGTCTTTTGATTGATAGTCCCTAAAGAGGCAGGCGGGACATAATGATAGACAGGCAACGAAAAGAAGAGCAACTGGCTAAAGAGGTGGTGGTGCGAATAGCTGGAGTGGAAGTGACGGGGGGTCAGAGAGAGCAGAGAGACATGTTCTTGTGCTGCAGAGGACACCCGGCAGCCATGCGAGTGAGAGACGAGGGAAGTCTCATTGGCGACTGGAGGAATAGGAGCCCCACTGCAGTGACTGGAGTCTCATTTGGCGATGCAAGGCACGCGGGCCCATACCATGCGGGTGCATACCTCCCAACATGACCCATGCCAGGAGGGACACAATGCCCTGCTTCTGGACTTTCCTCTTAATGTATGATTATCATCACCTGTGTTGAACAGGTTTACTAATAAGAAAGGTGTTTCACCACAGGTGCTGGCAATCATACATTAAGAGGAAAGTCCAGGAGCAGAGCATTGTGTCCCTCCTGGAGAGGGTCATGTTGGGAGGTACAGTATGCGGGTGGTCAGCTTCCCCCAGCCAGTAACTCTGCTGTGAATTAAGAGAAGGGACTGCGTACCTCACTTAACGATTTTCGGCCAGTGATTCCCGTGTACCACCCTGAGACATATTAGTGCTGGAATGGCTATTTCATTGCCAAACCCCATCGCCTGTCCACTCAGCCAGTTTCACAACAAAGGACCTGATATTGCCCTTTCCTTCATAGGGGTGTACAAATCAGCCCCTGGATTTAAAATGGCCGCTGTCTAGGGAAAGACAAATTCTGACGAATACATTGTAACGAAGTACTGTTGGTAATATTGTGTTGGGGTTTTTTTACAGTATAATTTCTGAGCTCTACCTACCCTCCTTTGGGACAAAATAAATCAATTGAACTAAACCTTGTTGTTGGCCTCTCATCCAAGAAGAGTTCCTCTTAACCACCAAAACAAAGAACCCTAGTGACCCTAAGTGTCATACCAAGGAGAGTAAGGGGTAACCCCATCCAGAGCACTACATGCGCTTTAGATTATCTTGCAATTTGGCCCTATGCCAAATAAATTCTGAAGGCGATATAATCAAGGCAGACTTGCCTGCACAGTCTATTTGTCTATGTGATATTTACTAAACGGGGAACCACATCGCCATCGAATCGGCATCACATGCTGTTGAACACTGTGCGATTCAGACATAGAGTGAAATTTAATAGGATGAGAGATTCAGAAAGGGAGAGATTTGGTAAGAAATCTCCAGTTTTTTAAAGCGGCAATCATTTACACTGCAAAACCAGTTTGATTTTGTAGTGTAAATGATTGCCCCTTTAAAAATAAAAACTAGAGATTTCTTACTAAATCTCTCACTTTCTGATTCTCTCATCCTATTGCATTTCACCCTAACTTCTATTCAATTGCTAGGAATGTCCAGGGCTGATTCTAAAGGGGGTGCACAGCTCCAAATTCGCAGGCCTGGCGACAATCGATACGTAACAATCCTGATATAAAATCCTGATACTTTTTTATTGCTGGCCATACTCAAGTTAATTTATAGGAAGCCAGCATTTGTGGGTGGTAACCGGCAGTTACGGCAGTGTCAGCATACTGTACCTCCCTCAACATTGGCATGGGTGGCAGCGGGACATGTTTTACCCACTGTGGGGGTCATGGTCTGCGCTCTGTGAGCTGTGGGGCATGCCCCCAGTTCTTCTCTGTCTTCTGTGTCTCTGAATCACTTCTGCTCTGCTCATTAGAGGGTGGAACGCAGTACAGTGTCAAAAATCTTGACTGTTCTGTGAAAATCTGGACAGTTGAGAGGTATGGGGTCAGGGAAAACGTAGGTGTGCCTAGGGATTTGAAGGGAAGTCATGTGACTTCAGTACCGGCCCCTACTGCAGCCACCAAGTAAGTCAGGGGCTATGCACAGACTGCACACACTGTAAAATTAATTTGATGGTGAGCAGCTTGCGTATAGATTTGTTGCTAATTGCCGATCGGTATAATTTTCAAGCCATTCGCAAGCCTTGCACAACAATTCACAGGTTTGCACAGGGCAGGATTTACCTATGGCAGGTGGCTCTGCAAATTAGCAGCACATCAATCAGGTCTGAATAACCCCCTAAGTTATATATATGTAACTTTATGCAAATTAGGTTAAAAAGGACTTTTCTGCTGTAAAAATATATATATATCCAAATATGCAAGGACGGAGATGCCCATTGACAATGAAATACCAATGAGTGCCTCATTTATATGAATGATATGCACCATCAAAACTTGAATTATCCTATGGCAGCGGTTTCAGTGGCCTCCTTTGTTAGCAGTTCAGCATCATTGTATGCATCTGATTTCAGCTACATCTCTGCAACATGCCCATAGTATACCTATAAGGCAGATCATCTTTTGCATCTACTAAGCCACCTCCGTGTTCAGGAAAGGCCATTAAATTTCTGGGCCCGATTCAGACCCGATCGCTGCTATCCGAGCTCTCACAGGAGCTGATTATCGATATATTGTGCATCCTGGACACCTCCTAGTGAAGAAATCTTGCTACTTTTTCCTTCACTAGCCATTAACAAAGTGATTGACAGGAAGTAGGCATCTGGGGGCGGCATTCGGTTGTTTAGTGAGAGAGCTAAGAAAAATGCTGGCGTGCCCAAGCATTTTAGGAGAGGGTGTCTGATGTCAGCTAAGGGCCAGATATGCCGATATTCAATGCAGCTGCCAGGTAAGCCTATGATGAGTGGTGACCAGTGGAAAAAGCATTCGATGGTGACCGTCTTACAAATGGATTTTTACATATTTGCTCGGCTGCAAAGTCCTCACTAGCCATACATATGCATTCTCACAGCAAGGACTTTACTGTAGAGGACAACTTGTGTCTCCCAAGCACCTCAATTACAACTCCTACTCTGTGTGCACACATGACACATTCACGGTGTGACAGGGGTTTATTTACTAAGCCTTGGATAAATAAAGTGGAGTGGTATAAAGGGGATGATTCAGATTCGCTCACAGCGGGCCAAATTTGAAAAAAATGATAGCAATATTTACATTAAGATACATCACCCACATAATTTACATGGACTACTATATCTGAAAAGCAGTAAGAAAGCTATAATAGATCGGTCATTCCACACAAAGGATTTTGTTTGTTTGTTTTTTTCATGGGGGAATGATCATGCCCCCTCCCAGAGGCCACATCCCTTTATTTTCCTAGAGCCCGGCCAACGTAATATACACCATTTTAGTTCTGCCCCCTCCCCCGAAGAGCCACAAATACTGGTGTTGGACAAGCAGAGAAGGGTGGCTGTGGAGGGAATGTGGGTGCCAGGGGTACAAGAGAATGCAGGCTGGGAGGGGGACTTGATTTTCAGGAGACTCCCGGCCAAAAACACTATAACTATAGTCACTACTCTCCTAGAATGTATGGGAGACTTGTCTTGCTTGCTAACAATTAATAGTCTATGGCCACACCTACTCTAACCAAAGCCTGGATCCGCCGACATTTTTCCTGGTCATTCCAAGGAAACAGCCAGTTACCACCCCCAAAATGCTGGCCAGCTGACATTGCTTTTTTTTTTCATCTGACCAAGGCCTCCATTATTGTACTCCTAACAATATACTCTATCTGTTTTCTCTAACACAGCTGTGACACTCCCATGATGTGACAACTGAAAGAACCATTGTTGCACACACTAATAGACACTTATCAGCCCCACCCAGGAATGGCTCTCACTTTTCATTTCCAACACATTTCTGATACCATCTTAATCAATTGCAACCTTTGTGTATTTACACTGTAATGCATGTTTTCCACGAGTTCTCAGAAATGTTGTTGCTGTTGCAAATAATCAGTCAGATACGTGAACATTGGCATTGTGTATTTATTGCATGCTGAAATAGGCTCTGGGTTTTATTTAGTAAGATGGGAGTTCTATTGAAGATGTGATGTTGTTATAAGCAACCAAACAGATTCAATTATCTTCTAGAAAGGTGCTAAATAAATAACAAGTAGATTCTGATTGGTTGCTATGGGCAGCATTCCATCAATGTGTTTTAAACTTATTTCACACGGATGTGTATTTTTGTCTGATGTGTTTTTATGCCATTTACTTTCATTGCTGTATTTAAAAAAAAAATCGCACATGTCCAAAAGCTTTTTCTCCTGTCCAATACTATTCACTTTATATAAGCAAACGTTATAATGCATTTAAATAGTATGTCAAAGAGATTAATGAACTGTTGCTCAATAAAACAATACTATAAACATGTAAATTTCAGTTGTAAAAAGGAATCTGTGAGAAGGGAGGAGGAAATTATTTTAGAACAGAAATTAAATGTCTAGCTTTATAGGGATAAAGGAGACAGAATAAAATAATGCTTATCTATGCTCCACCTACATGTAATTTTTTTTGTAACAAGCACCTGAAGGGATTACCCAAATTAGTCCAAGTGGACACATTATGTTCACTTTAATTAACATTTCATCAAGAAATAAAGAGCCAAAAAGGGGTTTGGAGATTTATATGAAATGGAAACACCCTACTTATTATTGTATATAAAAGCTAATCTTTTATTCGTGAAGAAAGCTTCTTATATCTTCGTAGCTAAAACAGAAGGGCTTCCTCCACAGCTATCACCAATATGTCTCACCAAAAAAGCTCTGCATCTTCAAGAATGTCTGTTGGAGGGGGAGGTTATGGGACCGCTACTTGCTCATTTCTTGGAACCTCTGGAGGGTCATGTGGTGCAGGAGCTTTTGGTGGTAGCCAACATGGAGGTGCTGCCCATGGCTTTGGTGGGGCAGCGCCATTTGGTGGTAGCCAACATGGAGGTGCTGCTCATGGCTTTGGTGGGGCAGCGCCATTTGGTGGTAGCCAACATGGAGGTGCTTCCCATGGCTTTGGTGGCGCAGGGGCATTTGGTGGTAGCCAACATGGAGGTGCTGCCCATGGCTTTGGTGGGGCAGGGGGATTTGGTGGTAGCCAACATGGTGGAGATGGCCTTCTATCTGCAGGTGAAAAGGAAACCATGCAGAATCTTAATAATCGTCTTGCTTCATATCTGAGCAAAGTAAGAGCATTAGAAGAAGCCAATGCTGATCTTGAAAGCAAAATTAAGGCTTGGTATGAAAAACACAGCAAGGACAACAAACCAGACCATGACTACAGTAAATATTACAAAATCATTGATGATCTCAAGAAACAGGTATTACTTCAATACTTCTACTATTCTATGACACTAATGATTGGATAGTTTAAATACAAAGAAAATATGTTTGTGTTTTCTTAATATTTAATATTGAATAAAATATCTAGGTTAAAAAGAATATTTGTTGCTATGTTATATATCACTTTTTAATTTTTATTTTCTTTACAATTATGTTACAGAGAAAAGCAAAACCTATTAGCATGATATAAGTTTCTTAATTTCAACTGCATTTTAACCTTACAGATTCAATGTGCTTCTGTGGACAATTCAAGGGTCATCCTGCAAATTGACAATGCCCGTCTGGCAGCTGATGACTTCAAACTAAAGTAAGCTTCTAATCATGAAGATCCTTATTGTTGTGTGTGTTTATGGCACATAATTCTTAAATAATGATTTCACTTCCAATGCAGGTATGAGAATGAGCTGTACCTTCGTCAAAATGTGGACGCTGATATCAATGGTCTACGCAAAGTTATGAATGAACTCAACATGACCAAGTGTGATCTTGATTCTCAAATTGGAAGTTTGACCGAGGAACTTATGAGTCTCAAGAAGAACCATGAGGAGGTAACACAACAGAACCTAAATCCTGCCACTTATAAACCATTTCTGTCTTAAATTAACTTTTTTGCATATAAACCTTAATTTTATTTAAGTTGCATTTTTAGACTAGTATTTTTCTTTTGAAATCACCCACCTCCCCAGATTACTATGTCATAAAGATTTAATGAGTGCCTTCCATTGTTTTAAGGAAATGAAGAGTTATCAAGGAGCAACAGGACACTTAACTGTGGAGATGAATGCTGCTCCAGGGACGGACCTGACCAAAATTCTAAATGACATGAGAGCTGACTATGAAGAATTAGCAGAGAAAAATCGTAGAGAAGCTGAAGCCCAGTTTAATGAAGCGGTAAAAAGAAAAAGCTTACTGTTGTAACCGTTATACAGTACCACAAATATCTTCTTCATAGTTTCATTTTTTGATTGCTGTGTTTCAGAGTAAAGCCCTCAAGCAAGAAATCTCACATGGGGTTGAACAGGTTCAGTCCAGCAAAACTGAAATGACTGATTTGAAACGTTCTTTACAAACCTTGGAAATTGAACTACAAGCTGCTCTGGCAACGGTATGGAGGCATTATCAATATATTAAATGGATAATAGATTCTTATGTATTGCAATTACTAGTATCAATTCTTACTATATTTGAATATTTGCTACAACTATTAATTATCAATTAATTATTGCTAAAACAAATTTATTATTTATTCTTTTATTTATATTTTTTTCTTTTCACTTGTTTTTTTTAATTTAATTTTATTTAAGAAAACGAAAGGATCACTAGTTGATATATGCTGTCACATTGTATTTATAGCACCTATGTATTTTATTGCATCTGGAAATGACAACTGATTAAATTAAGAAAAAAAAAACTGGCAACAATACCTAAGGAGCAGCATTTCATGTGTGACAGGAATTTGTGTTGGACACAGAGATACATACTTAGAAAAGTAATTCACAATTGTTTCCTTCTTTAGAAAAATTCCCTAGAAAGCTCATTAGCCGAGACCGAGGGCAACTACTGTGCACAGCTTGGCCAAATCCAAGCAAAGATCGGCCAGCTGGAGCAGCAGATGTGTGAGGTTAGGACAGACATAGAACAGCAAAGCTTGGAGTACGATCAGCTTCTTGATGTCAAGACCAGACTGGAGAAGGAAATTGAGACCTACCGCCGTCTGCTAGATGGTGAAAACAGGTACGTGCATTTATAATGTAAAAAACCTATGACCGTGACCTTATAGACATAGTTCAATGACCACCTTAGCCTATACATAAGACTTCGAATAGTAACAAGAATATCTTTTTCTTTAGTACACACCAATCATCTCCTCCTGCCACAAAAGGTAAGTAAACACTATTAACATTCTAGATATGTATTGTAAAAGCTAAGAAACATCTTTAGCATTCAGGAAGCCGCCCATTTCTGTTACGTGACTCATGATCTAATTATTCAAATCCAATCTAAAGCTCAGACATAATAAAATTACCAAAAGCCAAACACTGCTATTACAGATTGCAAATAATAAATTACTTTTCTAAATCTAAAAACATAACTGTTTGAAATCTATGGTCTCCAGGTTTCCATTTTGAATCCTTATCTTTAAAAAAATATTATTTTGAAGTATTATTAGTATTAAAGAGAATCACTTACTTTCAATGGTGCACATATAAAAAGCAAGCATCTGTTATGTACAGATAAATGTTATTGTCTGATATGGAGAAGAATGTGCTGACAGTCTACACTGATGTATAATGTCTGCAGGAACCTTATATCTGCAGCATATTCATAAAATCTGAAATCTAATCTTCTTTTGCACAATATGTAATATAGTAACATAGTAACATAGAAATCAAGGTTGAAAAAAGACATCAGTCCATTGAGTTCAACCTATCTGACTTATAGCTATTGACTTGAGTAAGTCATATCTATAGGAATACCTTATAAATTGATCCAGTTTTGATTTAAATTCATTAACAGTAGTTGCAACAACCACCTCCTCTGGCAATGAGTTCCAGAATTTCACTGCTCTAATGGTGAAGAATTCAGATGGTAATTGTTATTACTTGCTTTCTATTTTCAGAGCACTCTAAGAGCCGGATTATTAAAACCATTGTTGAGGAGTTGGTGGATGGACGAGTGGTATCACATAATGTCAGTGAGAAAGAGGAGAAGATGTGATGAGCACCACTAAGCCCCCTGTATTACAGTTTATGTACAAGCTGCTACTACCACGACAACTACATTCTGAAAATATATATTTGCTGTCCCCATGACATCCTTTCTCTACATAATAGGGTTCTCCTGCTCTGTCATTTTTTTTATTTTCTTCAATACATCGAGAGGTGTATTTCTCTTATCTATGGTGATGCTGTAATAGTGACATATTCAATAAAACTTTCTGATGCAAGATTTATGTGTATTTGTTTATTCTGATGGTAAAAAAAAAACAAATGGGTGGTTCTGTCAATAAAAAAACAGAATAATTCTGTAACCCAAAGATCTCACAATATGATGTGCTATTTGGTAAAATATAGAACATAAGTAGGTAAAAATGCTAAATATGTAATTCTGGTGGAGACACCACACGTGTTGGTAGGACTGGATAGCATCACTCTGGAATGTAGGTTAACAGTCTAGCTAAACTACTTGTTATATTCCATGTCCATACTTTACATTAAACAGCATACCGAAGGAGTTCTTGGTGCACTACATCCACCAGAATATTTGTTGCCTGTAATGTCACAGATTGTCTTCAACAGCAGATTTCATGTAATTATCATTCACAGAATCACAGAGGTATATTGATATTCTCTGATTGCACTACAGTGTATTTAAATCTGCTAATGATTCTCTGTTAGTTGCAATTTGTAAGCCACAAATTCTCCTCAGTAATTTCCTGGCCCAAAGGTTGATTGTATGACTCATTAAATTCATAGCAAAACCACGACAAGATGCGAGAGCCTGATTAAAGCATCTAGAATTCAAAAAATACACCTTTACACTTTGGAGCTGACTAATATCTTCCTGTACTAAATGAATTCATAATTAAAATTGTAACACCAAAATTCTCAATGAAGAATGTCTAATAAATCTGCAGTAAAAACAATTATGTACTTTTTAAGCATCTTGACATAACTCCACCCTATCATTTACTATGATGAGTTTCTGATGCAAGGTTACCCCAGGACCTAAAGCAAAGCAGTGTGGCAATCTTTCTCAGGGACAGCAACAGAAGCAGCAAGGGATTTACAGATAATAGTGACGACAGTCACACTACTAAGCAAAGGGGCATAACTTCATACTAAGTGTTCAGAGTTGAATAGGTGTTGGTGCCAGAGGCGGAACTACCATTGGTGCAGCTAGTGCAATGGACTAAGGGTCCCTGAGGACTAAGGGGCCCACTTCTGCCCCTCTCCCTGTCACCCACTGATGTGTGTCATATTGTAAATTAGGGTTGTTGTGGAGGAGGGGCACCTGAGCCAACCACTCACAAATTCAATCGCTAGTTGATGCACTTCCCCAGAGGCAGAACTACCACTGGTGCAGCAGGTGCAGTGCACCTGTGCCCAGAGCTGGATTAAGGCTCAGGGTCTGCATCCCTCCCGCAGGGATCACCAGTTCCCAGTGTAACTGTCACTCTGCCTTCTCTCCCTTGCTGCAACCTCCCACTTTGTGCACAGATACAAGGACAAGGGACAGTAGATGGAGGCTCAATGGGGCGCATAGATGACAGGTAGAAGGATGTGGGAGAGCACCAGATGCAGTAAAGGACAAAGGAGCAGCACACAGCAGCAATGACACAGTGTTTGTACGCTCCCCACCATGTTCCCTCACCTCTGCCTGTCGGAGACAATCCGCTGCTGGTACCATTGTAACAGGTCACTGATTGGCTGAGAGGCAGCAATTGTCAGCCAACCAGTGTCTGGTTGCCATGGTTGCGGGAGCTGATTTTTTTCTGTCAGAGAACTCGTTTTGTACTCTGTGAGCCTCTCTGCCTATCCTTTGCCACTCCACATGCTGCCCAGGATCCCACCTCCTGTAAGTCTGTGTGCCCAGCCAGTGACTGAGCCACAGGCTGCCTTACACGATTGGACAGCTGAGCCGTCACTCGGGTGCCCTGTACTGCTAAAGGCCACTGGTGGCTCAGCTGTCAATCAGCACAGTGGGGGCAGGGAGGAAGCAGAGAATGCAGTACTGCAAATCGGATCCTAAGACAGATCTGATCTGTGATAAGGGAGGCTTTCAAAAAGTGGGTACTGACCCCCCAGGGTCCCCCCATTAATCTGGCCCTGCCTGTACCCCTGAGGACTAAGGGACCCACTGCTGCCCCTTCACCATTTTCACTGCCTCTCCCTGTAACCCTGTGCCTCTACCTGTCTCCCACTGCTGTGTTGCACTTATTATGAACTTGGGTTGAGGTTGAGGAGGGGGGCCCAAATGATATTTTTGCCCCTGGACTCACAACCCACATGAGTGGGGCTAAGATACAATGTTGTTTACGGTGTAGGTCAGATAAAGTGTGGGTTACAGTGAGCATTACTTAAAGTGTACATTAGGTATGGTGCAGGATACAGACAAAGTTGGATATAGTGTGGTTTGGATACAGTGTGGGTTGCATACAGTAAGGGATACAGTGCAGATTTGATATAGTGTGGGATACAGAGCAGTTTGGATACAGTGTGGGTTGTATAAAGTATGGGTTAGATACAGTATGGGTTGGAAACAGTGTGGGCTGGATACAATGCAGGATACATTGTTATTTGGATAGAGTGCGGGTTGGATACAATGCTGGATATGTACATTATAGCTGGATACAGTCAGGGCCGCCGAGAGGGGGGGACGGGTAGAGTTTACCTGGGCCCGGGAATCTGCAGCAGGGTCTGTTTAAAGAGTGCTCCTTTGCAGCGGACATCAGCTCATGGGAGCCGTTATGCAGTGCTGGCCGGGAGTCAGACCGGGAAGCAGGGGGAGGGATCCGAATCGACCTAGCATCAGTGTGCAGGGAAGGGACGAAGGTGCCTCTGCTGGAAGCCACATCCAGCAATAATATGTAGAGGGCAGGTAGGAAAGGCAGAGCCAAGACCCTCTGCTGGGGAACTGATCCCTGCATTGCGCTGGAGTATCATGCAGCGGGGGATATGATGAAAGGTTAGTGCTCCAACTGCCCCTTCCCTAGCTCAGTGCCCATATCACTTCCCCCATACCTTGAACCCAGTCTGCCAGTTACACAGTGATCTACCCCCTCCTAATTCAGTCAAGTGTTCCCTCCTCTCACTACTTGCTGTCCCCTTCTATTCCTGCCCAGTTGTTCCCCATCCAGCACAGTGTTCCCCACCATCTCACTATTTCTCCCAGCTGTGTCTCCCTTCTTCCCTCTCCCAACTAACAAACGTCCCTCTTATAAATAACCCTCAGTACCCCCTCAGCTACTCCAGTCATAATGTTCCCCCCTCATTCAGCCCAGTGTACCCCCTCATTCAGCCCAGTGCACCCCCACCATCAACTCTCTATCCCCTTCCCATCCATCCCAGGGCCACTGAAATATATCACCCACTACCCCTCTGTCTCACTCTCTCCTGTCACCCTATTTCCAACTGCATCTACCTGTCACCCACTGCCTGCCCATCACCCATTCCCTGGTATCACCTACTGCTTCTCCTTTGCCCGCTATTACAAGGCAACACGCAATTTTTCAATAGTGTGCAGGCACATGGGGGGGTTCAAAATTTTCTTGCTTAGGGTGGAGCTGGCCCCCGTCCTTCCTGCTGCCTCCACAGCCCCTCCAGGTGGCTCGGCTTCTGCACTCCTGCCTCCTCCTGTCACCGGTGCATATGAAGTCCTGGGAGTAGGTGTTTAGCCCAACAAATGGCCACTGCACTGCTCTGTCCCACCGCTGTCACTCTCCTCATGGGACCGCTGTTAATCTCCCTGTCTCTGTGTTCCCGCTGTCACTGTCCTTTCATTCCTGCTGTCACTGCCACTGCGTCCCCGCATCCTTGCTGTCACACTCCCTGTGTCCCTGTTGTCACTGTCCCAGCTATTACGTCACTCTCCTTGTCCCTGTGTCTCCGCTGTCACTGTCTCTTCATTCCTGCTGTCACTGCCCCTGCATCACTACAGCCAGTGTCTCCTCATCCTCGCTGTAACTCTCCCCATGTCTAGGTTGTCACTGTCTCAGCTGTCATTCTCCCTGCTGTCATTCTCCATGTCTCTGTGTTCCCGCTGTCACTTTCCCCTCATTCCACCTGTCAGTGTCCCCACATCCTCTCTGTCACTCTCCCCGCCTCCCCGCTGTCACTCTTTTTCCCTGTATCACCGATATCACTGTCGCTTCATCCCAACTGTCACTGCACCTGCGTTCTAACTGTCAGTGTCCCTGTGTCCTCACTGTCACTATTCTCGTGTCTCCTTTGTCACTCTCCATGAATTTTAGCTCATAGTGGGGCAGATGTATTAAGCCTGGCGAAGAGATAAACTTGAGATAAAGTGGAGATAAATTGAAAGGAGATAACGCACCAGCCAATCAGCTGTGTTTGAAACATGACAGTTGGAAGTTGATTGGCTGGTGCGTTATCTCTTTCCAATTTATCTCCACTTTATCTCAAGTTTATCTCTTCGCAAAGCTTAATACATCTGCCCCACTGTGTGATATAACGTGAATTTTGGCTCATGCTGTGTGGCATAACATGAAGTTCATCTCATGCTATGTGGCATAATGTGAATTTTGGCTCATGCTATGTGGCATTACATGAAGTTTAGCTCATACTGAGTGGCATAACGTGAATTTTGACTCATGCTGTGTGGATTAACTTTCATTTTTGCTCATGCTGTGTGGCATAACGTGAATTCTGGCTCATTCTATGTGTCATATTGTACATTTTGTCTCAATCCATGTGGCATATCGTGAATTTTGCTTCATACTGTGTGGCAAAATGCAACTTTTTTTACTAATTCCAGGGTCTACTATTGTGTTGTGTAATGAGTATAAAGGGTATATAGTGTGGAACACTACAGCTAAGGACATGTCCACTTTGAGTGGCCACATCATCTTTTCCGGAGCTACAAACTTCACTTTACCATACCATCACAGTGGCAAACGCAGGATTTTCAGAAGGGGGTTTCCAGAGGGGCGGAGCAAAGCATGGAGATGGACACTTAGGTGACCCAGTATATGCCGGGTCAGTTAAAGTATTATAGATAGACCAAATGTATATAAATAATAATAATATTAATAATATATATATATATATATATATATATACACACACACACACACACACACACAGGGGCGTCAACAGCAGTGTAGACCCCTGGGCATAGCAATGTATTGGGGCACCTACCGATCCTCCAGCGGTAGGGGTGGGGGAAGCTTTGATGTCCCACGGGTGGTAGGGGGTATTATATCAACCGCTCAGCATGTAGGGCCTGGATCAGTAATTTCCACTAATTATCCCTTTACTGCACAGATTGTGGGAGATGGGGTGGGAGAAGGGGGCATTGGGCTGAATGAAGGGGCCCTGATACATAACTTCCAGGGTGGTAGAGGATGTTTAATACGCAGAGGGGGGTGTATACCGGAGTGGGCTTATTATTCACAATTTTCTGGTGGGAGGACAGCTTGCTTGACTGCAGATATCTCCAGTTCCCAGAAATAGATTTCTTAGATTTTAATGGCATTAAAAAGTAGAGAATCCCACCTACCAAATGGTATTGGGGACTAGGGGATCAGAGTTCAGGAGGTAGAGCAATCTACCAACGAGAATATAAAACTACATACCAGGTGTGTGGAGCTGGAGCAGTAACCAGCTGCTGGAAGGCTGATATCTCTGGTTCTAGGAACAAGAGAGACAAGTTACTAGTGTCCATCAAAGGGGAAGAGTCCCATCTTTTGGAATCTACCCTCAGAAAAACTCTAAGTCAGACAGAACCTGAAATATCTGACTGGGAAGAGCAATCAACAGGCTTGGATGGGGACCAGTGCTTTGAAGTCAGATATCTCCGGTTCCCAAGGGCCGATTTTCAAAATTCTTATACCCATGGAAAGAGGGGACCCTCAGCTATCAGCCTAGGACCCTTAGACTCCTGGGGGGGTTTCTGGGTACTCAGAAACCCTCCCTGCGTGCGCTACTGCATCATTTCAAATTTTCCCCTTCAGCCACTGTTTGTATGTATGTATGTAAAACGTATAAAATTATATATAGTCTCATGTGCTAAACATGCTCCTAATGTGCTGTGGGAAGTTGTTGGCCTGGGATTTCACTTGGCAGCCTGCATACAGTACGGGATATAGAGTTAGTTGGATTTAGTGCAGGTTATACGCTGGATGGATATAGTGTGGGATGGATACAGTGTAGGTCAGATACAGGCCCTGATTCAGGTTGGCTCAGTAGGCTGCAAACATCACAGCCTACACCTCTGACCTGGGGATTGATAAAAAGCACTAAAAAAATATAGTGAATGATTATATACTTAGAGTGGTACCTGTGAATAAATTATAGTTAGTAACAATGTTTACACCCTTTTGGGGA
This sequence comes from Crinia signifera, assembly GCF_055691185.1. Lineage (NCBI taxonomy): Eukaryota > Metazoa > Chordata > Amphibia > Anura > Myobatrachidae > Crinia > Crinia signifera. The sequence continues at coordinate 133,398,898 of NC_139222.1, read as the reverse complement.
AGACATATAAGAAGTTGGATTAACTGATGCTGTCCCTATACCTGACCCTTACGTGCTTCCGGTGCGGTGGATCCAACGCATTTCGTGCGTCCTGCGCACTTTTTCAAGCATCCTTGAAAAAGTGCGCAGGACGCACGAAACGCGTTGGTCCCACGAGGAGGACACTGACACTTGCTCCCAATCCTGCCCTGAAACTCTGCCCGGCAGCCGCAGCAAACTTCCGGTAACAACTTCCGACTTCCGGCAGTCATGGACGCGCAGAGACCTAGCCGCAATAACATCAAGCGGTGGTCCTGACACTGCACCCTGCTACACAGAGAGGCGGACGCACAGCACACAGCCGCAACAACATCAGGAGGCAGCCCTGTTACTGCACTTTGACACACGGAGTCACCACCGCACCGGAAGCACGTAAGGGTCAGGTATAGGGACAGCATCAGTTAATCCAACTTCTTATATGTCTTCCCCAAAAAGGTGTTAACATTGTTACTAACTATAATTTATTCACAGGTACCACTCTAAGTATATAATCATTCACTATATTTTTTAGCGCTTTTCATCAATCCCCAAATCAATTTATTACAAAAAAGCTGCTCAAACAACATAGCGCAGAAGCCACCAAACAAAACGACACCGCTGACCGTCAAGTAATTTCCCCTGCGACCATCGAATGATTAATGACTTTTACACCGGCTCAGAAGAGCTGTAAGCATTTAAAACTAACCCGTTTTATTTTCAGGTGTTTTTCTTACTTATTTTTCTTTACTTATTTTTCTTTCCTTTTCTAATAACCTTTTTCTCTTTAATTAGCGCTCATCACCCCTCTTTTCATACGTACTTAAAAAACGCATTGAGCTGCTTTTTTCCTTTCAATCCAGCGCAGTGAACAAACCCTATTTTTTAACTTGCACTCGCAAATATAAGTCAGTGGAGACTGACTTATATTTGCGGGCAGCGAAATGAAGACCGGGCGGGTGGCTGACATGTTATGTCCCTGATACACTGTCAAGCCCGCATTTGCAATGGAACACCCATGAAACACTGGGTGTTCAGATATTTCAGTGCCGCCACCCCCTCTGTCCCACCTGCCGCCCTGTGCGAGCACCACACTGACTGTGCAGGTTGGCGAGGGCTGCTGCACAGACACTCAGCACATGCACATACAGATGGAGCCCTCCTCATCTAGCCCTTTAATAGGATTAAATGGTAATAGGATTAATCCCCTACTGTATTGTTCTATATATTGTATTGCTGCTGAGAACAATAGGATAGCCATGGTGAGCCATGATGAGCCAAGACCTAAGGAAGATAGTTGAGAGGGGCTCCATCTGTATGAGCAGATGCATATGCAGAGAACATAAACACGCATGGGACCAAGCCAACCAGAATAAGGGCATATATATATAGCAGGACGGGCCAACCTGTGGCTCTCCAGATGTTGTGAAACTACAAATCCCAGCATGCCTTGCCACAGTTTTAACACTCCCTTATAGCAAAACTGTGGCAAGGCATGATGGGATTTGTAGTTTCACAACATCTGGAGAGCCACAGGTTGGCCAGGCTTGATATATAGGGTTGGGATTACTCAACAAAGTTTCAATCTTGCTCCGTACCAAAATGCAGAATTCTTTAAAGAAACACAATTGAAAATACATACAATTACAAAGCCAGGTTAAAATCATGCACAGTAAAATAATTGAATAAAATTCAATAGTAAATCTGCATACAATTATAAGGAAACCATATCTTCCTACTCTGCTTTGGATTTGGGGGCCAATTCAGACCCCGTTCGGACAGGCTGCAAATTTGCAGCCCATCCGATTATTGAACAACTGCGCATATGCACAGTACGCTGTGCACATGCATGATCCATCCACCTGAAGGCAGCGATACCCTACAGGCATTTGGGGGGATGACATCATCAGTGGCCTCATCCCCATGGCCTTCACAGAGCCAAGTGAGTGCTGGCTCATTCTGCATTGCGGGCAATGAGAAAATCATTAGATGGTGAATGATTTTCCCCTTGTGTGCACAGATGCTTACGTGTTCACAGCCATGCACAGGGGCAGCTACCTGCTCTCTGGGCTCCGAATACTCACAGCCCAGCATGCAGGTCTGAATCAGGCCACTGGTCTCCTCTTGTGCTGTTTATTCTTCAGCATATAATTGATACATTTTAGACACAACAAGGCAGAGTAGTGTAAAATCCTTTTTTTTTGTGCTACTCATTTTTCATATTTAGCAAGAAGCTAAGAAAAGTAGGCTAGTATTGCTTTTTTCTTATGGTGCTTATTAGCAACCGGTTAGTGAATATGTGACACTCAAGCTATGGGGTTAAGTATGGGGTACTTGTGTATTATCACGGCGCCCATCGCATTGCATATCATAAGGCTTAATATGGTATGCAATGAGATGAGATGCGATGTGATGGGTCCCGATCTTATACAATTTTAAATTGTATACCATTGTATATGGCATACAATGAGATGAGATGATATGAGATGAGATACGATTTTAAATTGTAAAAGCACACTAATGGGTGCTTTCAATGTTAATTGGCCCCCCTATAAGATTTTTTATTGTATAAGCACCCTAATGGGTGCTTACAATGTTAAATGCACCCCTCGCGGGGCTCGCTGCGCTCCCCACGCTTCGGGCTCGGTGGCTCACTGCGCTCGCCACACTTTCTATTCTCAACTCCACGCCGACGTGGCTAGTGGGGGTATGAAAAGGTCGTAGGACGCGTACCGCTGCCCCTCGCGGGCTCGCTGCGCTCGCCACGCTTCAGGTTCGCGTTGATAGTGGGGGTGGTACAGCCTCAAAAATGACATTTGGGGGCCATTGAACATGTTTGATACTAATTTCAATGCATTTGGATGCATTTCTGTTAAAAATTGCATGCAATCGCATGCGATGCATGCGATGCGATGAGATTTTTTACTATGCGATGGACATCGTGGGAGCCGTGATTGTACACAAGTACCCAATAAAACACCCAAATCTAACTCTTTGCATTGCATATGGTTTTGTCACAGTGAGTGATTGTGCCTTTGCGAGCGAACCAGAATAATCCCCTATGTATCATGTGAAAGGTTACAATTTACAGATAAATATTAGGTAGTCTAATAGTATCGCTGGCAGTATTAATCTTTTTCTTCAGTTGATGTTTCAGTTAATGTACTGAATACTACACACAAATATAAAAATAATATTTAATTTATTAAGTAAGGCATGGAATCTGCATCCCTGGCAATAGAAGATGCTTCTGCTTCAAGTTGTTGCTATCAGTCTCCCTAAGATGGCTGCTACCCATCTGCCAACTGTCAAAGAAAACATCTGTACTGTAAATTGCACAGCGCAGGCAGTATCGCTATCTCCCTGGGATCCATATGCCTCTTACTGATTGGACAGTGTCCACATGTCAGATACGGCACTCAGAGCACAGTTAACCCTATCCCCCTATCCTGCTGCCTTTTAAATAGTGTCCAGCCAAGGATGTATTCAGCATGGGAAGGAGCATAAAGTTACATTACTGTGTTGCAGTGGCGTCACCAGGTGGGTGCGGTGGGTGTAGCCAGCACCGGGTGTCACCAAACAGAGCCGCACTCAAACTTGCACCCACCGTTTCTGCTGCCCTGCACCCGGTGCTGACTGTAAGCTGACTTAAAAGTCACTCACAGTCCCGCTGCTGGATCCCAGCATTGCGCCGCGGCCGGTCTCTGTATTGCAGCAGCCAGTTCCCGGCACCACTGAGGTGAATCTGGCTCTTGTGTTTGCCACTGCCAGGCACCCATATGGGATATGCCTGGTTCCAGTACCTGCCACCACTGGAGCCAGGCAGGGAGCCCATCCAGATATGGTATGCTTCTTATCCCACCCTGCATCCTCACTTGCTACCTGTATTCTCTACCTCCCTGCACCCCCTTCCCCATGTGTTCTCTCCCTCCCTGCACCCAATGCTCACCCTGCATTTTGTACCACCTGCACAACCCTCTTACCCCTGTCCCCTATTACCATCCATGCTCTCCCACCCTGTATCCCATATTTTAATTCTACATTCTAGCCCAACCTGCACCCTCTGACTCTCCCCCTCTCACACTGCAGTCTCTTTCAACTAGTGACATCTGGCGGATTCCAATCTATCCAGAGAAGAATGGGCAGCCTTGAATATTTGAGCACATACGATGACATAATGTTCCTACCTGCGGACAAAGGTGGTGGTATAGTTATCTGGGATATGGAAGATTACCAAAGTGAAGTATACTCTCAACTATCCAAGACAGATAACTATGAATTACTGTCAAATGACCCTACCTTCCAATTTAAAAAAGAACTTGACAACATCCTCTCTGAAGCTGTAAATCTGAATCAATTACCATCCTCGGTGAAAGAATACCTGACCACAGAGTACCCCTGATGTACTGCTTGCCCAAAATTCACAAGGACAAACAACACCCACCAGGTCGGCCGATTATCTCAGCCAGGGATGCGCTCTACAGTCCAATATCATCATTTCTTGACCACTTTCTCCAACCAGTTATCCAAAAGACACCAGCATATCTACAAGATACCACCCATCTTCTTAATAAACTTGACTCCATCGGTACAGTGCTCAGGGGCGGGCTGGGCCGGGGGGCAGGGTGCCAAATGCCCCCCGGGCCGGTATCTACCTGCTGGGGCTGGGCCGACTGCCGCTGTGCCCAATGCATCTTGTCGCCGCCTTCGCCTCCGGGTCCACCCGCATTCAGCCTTCTGTAAGGCGACCCTCCAAAAATGGTCGCCGACTTGGAGGAGACAGACACTAGAGGACTTCCATACCTCTAGTGTCTGTCAGTGCAGCCAGCGCTACCCGGAAGTGCGGATTCGGGTAGCGCTGGCACGCTGATTAAGGAACCCCTACCCACAGAGGCGGCTATCATTTCTGTGTGTTTTTTTGTTTTACTACTAAAGTTCAGTGGCGCGGCGTGGCGCCACCCCCCCTAAAACCGACGGCTGCCCCCAACCCCTCCCGCCTGCCTGCTCTCCCAGCCCAGTTACAGCCTTCACAACCGCCGTCGCAGTGCGAGCTGTGACGGCTGACTTCTGACCTGCCTGTAATTGTACAGCCTGCGCAGGGCCTGCACAGGCTGCAGGATGGTGAACAAATCCAGTTGACAGCCGCCCGTCGCAGCTAACCTCCTCCTGCCCAGCTCCCACAATGTGGCTACCAGAAGGGACCACGACCAGCAAATATAAAGAAGGTAATGTGTTATATGAAGAAAGGGGGCAAGGAGGGTGTTATGGGATGTGTATAGGAATGTTAGGGACTGTCAGTGGCTATCAGATGGTCATATGGGATGGGGGGGTGATTATGGCATGTGTATGTTGGGGACAGTCAGTGGAATGTGTCTGTGGCCAGGGTAGAGTGTTATTATGGGGTGTATATTGGGGGACAGGAACTGAAGTGCAGGATGTGTTGGTATATAGAGGGGTATGGGTGAAAACCGGACCAGGACAAGAACCCCGGACCGGACATCAAAATCTTCAGTCCAGAGCTTGTAGCGTCCGGTCCGGGGGGTGTCCTGTCTGGGGGTGTCCTGTCTGGGGGGCTGCCTGTGACACCTGTGACCAGGGAGAGGAGGAGGGAGAGAATAAAGCCTCCCTGCATGTAGCAAAAACCGTACGGGCCCCTTCCCTGTGTCCCTGATGATAGCTATCACAGGGACAACCCCGGACAAGACACCCCCCGGACGGTACACCCCCCGGACAGGACACCACAAGTTCCGGACTGCATATTTTGATGTCCGGTCCGGCAGTCCGGGGTTTAGTCCGGGTCCGGTTTTTACATAGTCCCTATATAGAGTGTTTATAGGAGATAGGGGGAGTAGGGTATGTTGGGGCTAGAGGGGTATGGGGTGCATGTGGGAAGACATGGGCAGTAGTAGTGTGTGGGTGGTCAGGGGGAGTAATGTAAGGTTATAGGAGTGTGGTGATAGCTGTTAAGGGGTGTATGTGGGCTGTGCAGCGATGACAAATGGGGCGAAGTGCAGGGGTAACGGGCATAGAGGTGCAGTGGGATGGAGATGGAGAGGTTCAGTGGTGACAGAGGCAGTGCCGGCGCAAGGGTTATAGACACCATAGGCAAAGCTGCAGAATACCGCCCCTGCTCCCCCAAATACCCTTTTCCCAGCACCCCACATATTAATTTCTTTAAAGAAACTGCTAATAAATAAATAAAAAATATACAGAGAGGGTCTTTTACGCTGTTGGAAGATGAAATATACTATGCAACAGGCCTGCTCCCGTTTTGTATGTGCCCCAGCCTGACCCACTTCATTGTACGTCCCCCAGTCTGACACCCCCCTTTTACTGTATGTCCCCACATCCATTCACTGCCTCTCATACAGTATATACACATTCATACATCCATCCACTGCCTCCATACATATATATACATTCATACACTACCTTTCTCATATATACATATACTGCATCTGTCATATGTACATAAACTGCCTGGCAATTAGCATGTAACCCATGACAACGAGCAATATACCTATAAATTATGTTTAATGGGTGTTGGCTTTATGTGTGATGGGCATTACGGTGTGCAGCATTATGTGTAATGGGCATTACGGTATTGGCATTATGTGTAATTATGTGTAATGGGCACTACGCTGTTGGCATTATGTGCAATGGACATTACGGTGTGCGGCAATATGTGTAATGGGCATTACGGTGTTGGCATCATGTGTAATGAGCATTACGGTGTGACATTATGTTTGATGGGCATTATGGTGTGTGGCATTATGTTTAATGGGTATTATGGTGTTGGCTTTATGTGTATTGGGCATTACGGTGTGTGGCATTATGTGTAATCGGCATTACAGTGTAAATTTTTGCAACGTGCCTTCGGCACGCACTGTCCCCGTTTCTGGTGTACTGTACAGATGGGTCTTGTCCCATCTTGGCAGGGGATGGCGCTGGCGTCGCCAGCCGCCATCCCCCGCCAGCGCCATGGCGATGGTGAGAAGGGGACGCGCGCGCACGAGAGGCGCGTGCGTCCCCTTCCGACGGCGCTTCCATCCGTTCCCCCGGGGTCCCCGCCGCCTGCCCGCATCCCCCCCTAACCCCCCCTAACCCTGTCCGTCTCCCTGAGGTGGAGACGGACAGGGTTTCTGTTGCGCTGGCGGCGGAGACTGAGACGCGCGTGCGCGTGAGACGCACGCGCGTCTCAGTGCATTCGCTGGCGTGGCTGCTGGCGGGTCGCCAGTGCAGACGTTCTGGCGACCCGCCAGCAAGGATGGGACCTGACCCATCTGTATGTGTGTATGTGTGGGGGAATGATTGTTTAATCTTTGCTGCATACTAGAGGGGAGAAGGGAGAGGTTAGGGTGGTGAAACGATGGCGATGGTGGTGGGCCACTTGCTTGTGTTGCCGCCCAGGCTGAACGTTGCCAGCCAGCCCCTGACAGTGCTACAGATGGCTGATCACCCTCAACATATGCAGCCTATATACTAGAGTCCCCCATGAGGGCGGTATCCTGACAACAAGCAATCTACTTGAAAATGACCCTGAATACCAAGGCCCACTGACTGATCTCTTCATCATGCTCCTCTCCCTTATTCTACAATGCAATTACTTTCTGTTCAACAAAAGGTTTTATTTGCAACATGCTGGATGCACGATGGGTTCTCCAGTCTCTCCATCTTAAGCAAATGCCTACATGGCGGTAATAGAACAGGACCTGTTCCTCAGTGGTGACGAAGTGCCAAAATCAACTTTTACACACGTTGTGCTGCTCCTGTGGACAGAGAGTGAGGCAGAATTTGTGTCAGCTATTGAGAACACATGTCCCATCAAGTATACCTACACCATGAGTTTGGTATCAGTCATCTACTTGGATGCATGAATTACCAATGTGGAAGGAAGATTGTGCACGTCTATTTTCTCAAAACCCACTGACCGCAATACGCTGTTATTGGCACAAATCCATCATCCGCCAGCCCTTAAGCATGGACTCCCATTTTCACAATTACTGAGGGTCAAATGAATAACCAACACAGAGGAGTTGAATTCCAATCTGGACATGATGCAAAATAAATTCCTATCTCGAGGCTATTCACACACAATAGTGGATAAAGCAAGAGATAAAGTGAATAGTGTCTCTTGTGAAACCACTCTGCAAAGAGGAGTGCATAATAAAGACACCAAAGAAGTAATCAGATGGGTCCGCTCCTTCAATGATGCTAATGATACCATCACTACCACTGCAAAAGAACTGTGGCCTACCATGCAATATGACAAAGACTTGAAAAAACTGAAATCATCGCGATTGACATCCTGCTTTACCAGAGTCTGGAAAATATGGGATTGGATTGTTAGAACAGACATCTCTTCCAGAGTCCCGATTGGAACTTAAAAAAAAAAACGGGCGGCTGCTCTGTGTAATGCCACGATCCATTGCAAAACTTTTAACCATCCTCATTATGGGTTTAAATACAAGAATAAATACTCATGTGTTCCAGCACTCATGTCATTTATCTCATTCTCTGCCCATGCGGCCTCAGAACCTTCAAAGAGCATATTGCACTCTATCGTTCAGCCATCAGAGCTGCACTTAACAATAAACAAATGGATCAACCTGTCACCAAGCACTTTGCGGCAGAAAAACATTCACTTTCCAGTTTAAGGTCCATTATCATAGATCATATCCCTGACGATTTCCGTGGAGGTGACAGAGGCAAGAAACTGCTCAAACTAGAAGTTAAATGGATCCATAAATTGGATACTGTGAGACCCAAGGGTCTTAATAAACAATTAAGCTTCAATATGTTTTTTGATACACTGTTGCTTCCATATTGCAGCCACCTATGCCTCTCTTCTTTGGTCTCTTGGTTTTTCACTTCGGCTAATACTCTGCACATGTCACTGTAATATCACTACACACTTGGTTATTGTTTGTTTCTGTTTTATCTCTCTCCATTTCTGTTTACACAGCTTGTTGTTCCTGAGCGTTGCCAGGCTAAAACCGATGCTTGGCTCTGGAACCTGAGTCCTGCTGCCGATGATGTCATCAGTGTGGGCAGGTTGCACGAGCAGGCAGGGAATGGACGCCGGCTCCCAGGAGTAAGCATGTGATACAGAACAGAGGAGATTTAGGTAAGTGTTGTACAGTTTGTCATTTGTTCTTAGGCTTGATAACGGAATAAACCCCCAAACATTGGCAATGCGCTCTGTGTGTTGAGCCTGCTTTTTGTTACTAAGTCCGAGAGTTTGCCACGATACCCAGTTCTAAATACCCCCTGCGTGCAGCACCCCGGCAATTATACACATTCATTTTTGGATAGCCTTCATTCATGCTGTCAATATATATATATATATATATATATATATATATATATATATACATATGCAGGTGGGTGAGGATTACTCCTAGGAGATAAGTCACCAACGCGGCACTCCAGGGCTTGTGAGAAATCAGGCAAATTTATTGTGCAACAGTTTCGGTGACAACGTTCCCCTTCCTCAGGCAGACAGCAATACAAAATTACAAACATAGGGTCCTACCTTATAACAGTGTGTGCAGCAAGAAGGCACCTCCTTCCGTTGTACGTGGCCGGTGGACTGGTTCAGAGCGGGAAACGCCGCCAGCGGGATGCAGTTACTTCCTGTATCTGACGTCACCAAGCTACGTCTGGCACGCTGACGCCCGTTGCCAAGCACACAGGGTAGCGTGAGTTGTTTACAGACGGTAGCTAGGTTACCCGACGCCACGTAGCAGCGGTAGTAAGGAATGGTGCTGGTAGTGAAATAAATTGTGCTGTGTGGGATTAAGAGATGCATACAAGCACTTATTATAAAAACATGATGCTGGTATAAATATCAATATTAAATGGAGTGTATAACGTGCAGCATATAAGTGATGCACGTAGGTGCTTAACAATGAAGATTGGGTCAATAAAGCATGCAAGACATTTTTACATCCAAAAAGGGTTATCTGGGGTCATCTTGGATCAAGTAAATATAAATGTATAAACGAGGGGATAAATAGGGTATCCAAAAATGGATAAGTTAATCGCCCTATACGATAAGGGGTCAGTCCATCAGGTCCCGCTATAGGCAAAAATCATAGAAAAATATCGTCCAAAAACATCGACCAAACGGGAAACGTGTTTGGACCACAGGGGACTAAGTTAGTGTGTTCCACATGATACGCTCATTGAGCCCGTTGGGTGAGACAGTATTGAGCCTGTAGATCCACCTGGCTTCCAGTCTTAGGAGGGCTTTCTGGTGATCACCCCCCCCTGGGCATTGGTGGAATGTGGTCTATCATAAAGTAGCGTAATGATGCCAGTGGGTGGCCCTTGGCTTTAAAGTGAGCCGCTACTGGCTGGTCCATTGGTTTGTTCTTTAGAGCAGCATTTATAGCCGAGTGGTGTGCGGCCATCCGCTCCTTGAATTGTCGAGTGGACATACCAACATAGTATAGTCCACACGGGCATACTATGATATATACAATATATCTAGTGCTACAGGTCAGTATGTGTCGGATCTGTAGCCTTTTGTCTTCATGGGGGTGTTTGAAGGATGAACCTTGGATCAGGTAGTTGCATGTGATACACTTGATGCACTTATAGCATCCCGGGGTTTTTCTTTGTCTGGTGGATGCTCGGTTATCATCAAACCCGGTTATGTCCGTGTGTACCAATAGGTCTTTCAAGTTACGTCCCCTCTTATAGCATGTCATCGGTCTTATTTTGGAGAAGCACGGTAGTTTGGGATCAGTGGCTAGAATGGGCCACAGGGCTTTACTCGCAATAGGTATAAGGCTGCTGTTGGTGTCGAATGTGGTGGACCACGGGAATACCTTAGCATTTTCCCCTTTAATATTTTTGGGTTTAAGTAGATCTTCACGTTTAAGTTTGAGTACTTTTGCTTTAGCCTGATGCAGGGCTGACAGGTGATAACCCCTTTCATGAAACTTGAGGATGATGTTATCAAGCTGTAACGGAAGTGTTTCTGTATTACTACAGATACGGGCCGCCCGGAGCATTTGGGAGTATGCCAATCCCTTTTTCAATGGTGGAGGGTGATGGCTGCTGGAAAGCAAGAGGGTGTTCCTATCTGTTTCTTTGTAGAAGATAGAGGTGCTGATGTTACCTTCATTCAACGTCACAGTCACGTCTAAAAAGTTGATAGTGTGACTGCTATGCGCATATGTGAGTTTAATGGGTCCTGGCATTGCATTGATGGTGGTCATTAGATCGACGAATTCCTCTGCCATGCCCTGCCACAGCATGAACAGATCGTCGATGTATCGACACAGGAGAATTATGTTATCTTTAGCAATTTGTTCTTGAAAAAATATGCGTTCCTGGGCGACCATGAAGACATTGGCGTATGCCGGTGCCACAGCCGATCCCATGGCACAGCCTGCCTGTTGAAGGTAGATTTGACCATCGAATCGGAAATAGTTACGGCATAAGACCAGTTCAAGCAATTGAAGGTAGAGTTTTTTATTGAAGGTAAACCTTTCGCCAAGGGAGTCCAGAAATTCTTTCATGGCCAGGAGCCCCTGGTCATGAGGGATCGAGGTGTATAACGATGATACATCCATAGTGCATAACATAGCAGTCAGGGGTAGTCTGGGCAGTTGTTTTAAGCGATTGAGGAAGCTTGTGGTATCCATGAGGTGCGTATCTTGAATGATGACATGCGGCTGGATCAAGACGTCCAGTAGTTGGGACACCGGTTGAAAAAGGCTACCTTGAGCAGAGATTATTGGGCGACCAGGTGGAGATGTAGCATGTTTATGAATTTTCGGTACACTGTACAGTATTGGTAGAATAGGGTGGGTAGTATGCAGTGCTTCTTTGAGCTTGATGTCTATGATCTGTTGGTCGACTGCCTCCTTGAGTAGTGCCGTTAGTTCTTTTTGGTACTTCTCAGTGGGGTCGCTGTGCAATTTCCTGTACGTGTTCCCATCTGCTAATTGGCGCATAATTTCTGCTCGGTAAGTACTCAAGTTCTGGATTACGATGCCCCCGCCTTTATCAGCGGGGCGTATGACGATGCTGTGGTCATCTTGCAGAGATTTTAGAGCTTGAGTTTCACCTCTGGATAGATTAGCATGGAATGGAGTGGGAGCTGCTTTGAATCGCTCCATGGACGCGTCCAGAAGACGTGTGTACGTTTTTATAGATGGATTGTGGGACATGGGGTCAAAAGCGGATTTGCTATGAGACCTGATGAATTGCGTGATAGGGGTGGGCTGAGGGGGAGCCTCATGATGCTGGAAAAACTCACGTAATCTGAGTTTACGGTTCATCTTATGGATGTCAAGTTGCCAGTCGAAAGGGTCATGTCGATTGGTCGGTATAAAGGAGAACAAACCAATGGACCAGCCAGTAGCGGCTCACTTTAAAGCCAAGGGCCACCCACTGGCATCATTACGCTACTTTATGATAGACCACATTCCACCAATGCCCAGGGGGGGTGATCGCCAGAAAGCCCTCCTAAGACTGGAAGCCAGGTGGATCTACAGGCTCAATACTGTCTCACCCAACGGGCTCAATGAGCGTATCATGTGGAACACACTAACTTAGTCCCCTGTGGTCCAAACACGTTTCCCGTTTGGTCGATGTTTTTGGACGATATTTTTCTATGATTTTTGCCTATAGCGGGACCTGATGGACTGACCCCTTATCGTATAGGGCGATTAACTTATCCATTTTAGGATACCCTATTTATCCCCTCGTTTATACATTTATATTTACTTGATCCAAGATGACCCCAGATAACCCTTTTTGGATGTAAAAATGTCTTGCATGCTTTATTGACCCAATCTTCATTGTTAAGCACCTACGTGCATCACTTATATGCTGCACGTTATACACTCCATTTAATATTGATATTTATACCAGCATCATGTTTTTATAATAAGTGTTTGTATGCATCTCTTAATCCCACACAGCACAATTTATTTCACTACCAGCACCATTCCTTACTACCGCTGCTACGTGGCATCGGGTAACCTAGCTACCGTCTGTAAACAACTCACGCTACCCTGTGTGCTTGGCAACGGGCGTCAGCGTGCCAGACGTAGCTTGGTGACGTCAGATACAGGAAGTAACGTCTGCTCTGCATCCCGCTGGCGGCGTCTCCCGCTCTGAGCCAGTCCACCGGCCACGTACAACGGAAGGAGGTGCCTTCTTGCTGCACACACTGTTATAAGGTAGGACCCTATGTTTGTAATTTTGTATTGCTGTCTGCCTGAGGAAGGGGAACGTTGTCCCCGAAACTGTTGCACAATAAATTTGCCTGATTTCTCACAAGCCCTGGAGTGCCGCGTTGGTGACTTATCTCCTAGGAGTAATCCTCACCCACCTGCATGTACGATTATCTACGAAGGCACCCAGGCCATTGACCAAGGTACCAGGAGTGCCAGATCGCAAGTATCCTGTAGTCGCTAGCCTGCCCGGTTAGCATAGGATCGTGGCACCCACTCTCCTAAATTTTCCTAGGACGTCCAGCCTACATCTTGCTAAATCTACTCCAGCTCTTTTTATCAACCAACATGGAGGCATCGCAACATCCACTTGGTTCTAAGGGGATTGCTGTAACTCCCCCCGGAGAAATACTGAATTTTTCAGAGGATGAAATTTCTCACATTCTATTTGCGGAGGAACCTAATCCTGATATTGAAGCTGAGGACATATACAACCTACTATTTAAGCTGAGACGCCGTGAAATCGATTACTTACTTCACGGCCAATCTTTATCGGACTATTACCGTAAAAAGTTTATACCTCGAGGGTTCAGAGTCCGGAACATCCCCACCATCGGCCGGTCAAGTCCAGAGTTCTGCAGGCGTTGGGTAGCCATACTCAACAAATGCAGCCTGGACCTGATGGTGCTGGTGGTGGAGGAGGCCGGTAAAGAACTCAGAAATACCCGGAGCAAGATTGATGATCTTAAAACAGCTAATGCAAATTTGATTGCCTCCCCTGACTTTGACGCCTGGGCATCCAAGCTTAAAAATCAATGCGACAACTACCGTCGTGATCTATTAAGATTCAAGAGGACAAAATTAGCCACAGTAGAGGCAGACTATGAGTCTAACCAGGTCTACAGGTGGCTTACAGGCAGTGAGCCCCAGCCCCGCAGCTTCCAAGCAACTGCTAGACGAGGCTGGAGATCACGGAGAACTCCCGCTGCCCCACAACCAGGATCCTCCCAATCTGACAGTGATTTTGCTCCGGCAGAATCCGATGATGGCACCATCACCAGACGTCCCCCTTTAGGGGTTACCACCCGGAGGGGCCCTACAACAAAAGAACCCGTCGTGGCGGCCAAAGGGAGATGAACTTCAAAGCGAGCAGGACCAAAATAAAAGCAATATTTAATCTATCGGATCGGCTGCACACTCCCGATGAAGAAAATGTCCTCAACAAAGGCCTCTCCTTTATACCGACCAATCGACATGACCCTTTCGACTGGCAACTTGACATCCATAAAATGAACCGTAAACTCAGATTACGTGAGTTTTTCCAGCATCATGAGGCTCCCCCTCAGCCCACCCCTATCACGCAATTCATCAGGTCTCATAGCAAATCCGCTTTTGACCCCATGTCCCACAATCCATCTATAAAAACGTACACACGTCTTCTGGACGCGTCCATGGAGCGATTCAAAGCAGCTCCCACTCCATTCCATGCTAATCTATCCAGAGGTGAAACTCAAGCTCTAAAATCTCTGCAAGATGACCACAGCATCGTCATACGCCCCGCTGATAAAGGCGGGGGCATCGTAATCCAGAACTTGAGTACTTACCGAGCAGAAATTATGCGCCAATTAGCAGATGGGAACACGTACAGGAAATTGCACAGCGACCCCACTGAGAAGTACCAAAAAGAACTAACGGCACTACTCAAGAAGGCAGTCGACCAACAGATCATAGACATCAAGCTCAAAGAAGCACTGCATACTACCCACCCTATTCTACCAATACTGTACAGTGTACCGAAAATTCATAAACATGCTACATCTCCACCTGGTCGCCCAATAATCTCTGCTCAAGGTAGCCTTTTTCAACCGGTGTCCCAACTACTGGACGTCTTGATCCAGCCGCATGTCATCATTCAAGATACGCACCTCATGGATACCACAAGCTTCCTCAATCGCTTAAAACAACTGCCCAGACTACCCCTGACTGCTATGTTATGCACTATGGATGTATCATCGTTATACACCTCGATCCCTCATGACCAGGGGCTCCTGGCCATGAAAGAATTTCTGGACTCCCTTGGCGAAAGGTTTACCTTCAATAAAAAACTCTACCTTCAATTGCTTGAACTGGTCCTATGCCGTAACTATTTCCGATTCGATGGTCAAATCTACCTTCAACAGGCAGGCTGTGCCATGGGATCGGCCGTGGCACCAGCATACGCCAATGTCTTCATGGTCGCCCAGGAACGCATATTTTTTCAAGAACAAATTGCTAAAGATAACATCATTCTCCTGTGTCGATACATTGACGATCTGTTCATGCTGTGGCAGGGCATGGCAGAGGAATTCGTCGATCTAATGACCACCATCAATGCAATGCCAGGACCCATTAAACTCACATATGCGCATAGCAGTCACACTATCAACTTTTTAGACGTGACTGTGACGTTGAATGAAGGTAACATCAGCACCTCTATCTTCTACAAAGAAACAGATAGGAAAACCCTCTTGCTTTCCAGCAGCCATCACCCTCCACCATTGAAAAAGGGATTGGCATACTCCCAAATGCTCCGGGCGGCCCGTATCTGTAGTAATACAGAAACACTTCCGTTACAGCTTGATAACATCATCCTCAAGTTTCATGAAAGGGGTTATCACCTGTCAGCCCTGCATCAGGCTAAAGCAAAAGTACTCAAACTTAAACGTGAAGATCTACTTAAACCCAAAAATATTAAAGGGGAAAATGCTAAGGTATTCCCGTGGTCCACCACATTCGACACCAACAGCAGCCTTATACCTATTGCGAGTAAAGCCCTGTGGCCCATTCTAGCCACTGATCCCAAACTACCGTGCTTCTCCAAAATAAGACCGATGACATGCTATAAGAGGGGACGTAACTTGAAAGACCTATTGGTACACACGGACATAACCGGGTTTGATGATAACCGAGCATCCACCAGACAAAGAAAAACCCCGGGATGCTATAAGTGCATCAAGTGTATCACATGCAACTACCTGATCCAAGGTTCATCCTTCAAACACCCCCATGAAGACAAAAGGCTACAGATCCGACACATACTGACCTGTAGCACTAGATATATTGTATATATCATAGTATGTCCGTGTGGACTATACTATGTTGGTATGTCCACTCGACAATTCAAGGAGCGGATGGCCGCACACCACTCGGCTATAAATGCTGCTCTAAAGAACAAACCAATGGACCAGCCAGTAGCGGCTCACTTTAAAGCCAAGGGCCACCCACTGGCATCATTACGCTACTTTATGATAGACCACATTCCACCAATGCCCAGGGGGGGTGATCGCCAGAAAGCCCTCCTAAGACTGGAAGCCAGGTGGATCTACAGGCTCAATACTGTCTCACCCAACGGGCTCAATGAGCGTATCATGTGGAACACACTAACTTAGTCCCCTGTGGTCCAAACACGTTTCCCGTTTGGTCGATGTTTTTGGACGATATTTTTCTATGATTTTTGCCTATAGCGGGACCTGATGGACTGACCCCTTATCGTATAGGGCGATTAACTTATCCATTTTAGGATACCCTATTTATCCCCTCGTTTATACATTTATATTTACTTGATCCAAGATGACCCCAGATAACCCTTTTTGGATGTAAAAATGTCTTGCATGCTTTATTGACCCAATCTTCATTGTTAAGCACCTACGTGCATCACTTATATGCTGCACGTTATACACTCCATTTAATATTGATATTTATACCAGCATCATGTTTTTATAATAAGTGTTTGTATGCATCTCTTAATCCCACACAGCACAATTTATTTCACTACCAGCACCATTCCTTACTGTAAACAACTCACGCTACCCTGTGTGCTTGGCAACGGGCGTCAGCGTGCCAGACGTAGCTTGGTGACGTCAGATACAGGAAGTAACGTCTGCTCTGCATCCCGCTGGCGGCGTCTCCCGCTCTGAACCAGTCCACCGGCCACGTACAACGGAAGGAGGTGCCTTCTTGCTGCACACATTGTTATAAGGTAGGACCCTATGTTTGTAATTTTGTATTGCTGTCTGCCTGAGGAAGGGGAACGTTGTCCCCGAAACTGTTGCACAATAAATTTGCCTGATTTCTCACAAGCCCTGGAGTGCCGCGTTGGTGACTTATCTCCTAGGAGTAATCCTCACCCACCTGCATGTACGATTATCTACGAAGGCACCCAGGCCATTGACCAAGGTACCAGGAGTGCCAGATCGCAAGTATCCTATATATATATATATATATATATATATATATATATATATATATATATATATACGTCGATGGTTACTAGTTATTCCAGAGGCAGTAATTTGCGTGACCTATTGGTACATAGTGATATTACCAATTTCGAAAGATCCCTTAACACCACGTTCCTTGGTGCTCCTAAAGTGGGCTGTGTTAAGTGTACTGGCTGTGTCACATGCAGTTATATGTGGACGGGTGACAGCATCAAACATCCTGTAAAGAACATCACATTTCCCATAAAATTTAGGGTCACCTGTTCCACCACCCACGTTGTGTATGTACTTGTCTGCCCTTGCGGCAAGTACTACATTGGCAAGACAGATTGTCAATTCAAAGTGCGCATGGCCCAGCACAGGATGGCCATACGCACTGCGGTACTTAAAGGGTCAAGTGAGCAGCCTGTTGCCAGGCATTATGCAGCAATGGGACATCAATAAAATGGCATTAAAAGGAGAGGTGATAATCATGGGAGACTTTAATCTACCTGATGTAAACTGGGAGCTGCCTGTTGCAAGTTCCACCAGAAGTAGGGACATGCTGAATTCCTTGCAAGGAGCATCCCTCCAGCAATTGGTGAGGGAGCCCACTCGTAAGGACGCAATATTAGACTTAATACTTACAAATGGTGACAGAATATCTGACATAAATGTGGGTGAAAATCTGGGATCCAGTGACCATCAAGCAGTATGGTTCAAAATAAAGACAGAGACTGACTCATCGCACACAAAAACAAAGGTGTTAGATTTTAGGAAGGCTGATTTTGTAGAGATGGGAAACTCTGTAAGGGATTCTTTGGCAGAGTGGAAGAACTTGGAAGGAGTGCAGGATAAGTGGGAAAAATTAAAAAGTGCAATTCTAAAAACAACAGAACTTTGTGTCAAAAGAGTTAGGAAAAACACAAGAAAAAGAAAGCCATTGTGGTTTGCAAAAGAAGTAGCAAGTATTGTGAAAGCAAAAAAGTTGGCCTTTAAGAAATTTAAGCAGACGCAGAAGAATGAGGACAAAGAGGTGTATCTTGTTAGACAGAAGGAGGCTAAGAAGGTAATCAGATGTGCAAAAGCACAGGCTGAAGAGAAAATGGCCCAGTCAGTGGGTGAAGGGGGGAAAACTTTTTTTAGGTATATAAGTGAAAGGAGAAAAACAAAAAGTGGAATAATTAGACTGAAGACAGAGAGTGGAAGTTTTCTTGAGGGGGACAATGTAATAGCAGATAATATTAATAATTATTTCTGCTCAGTATTCACTGCTGAAAGAGAGGGGAAGGGGCCACAGTTAAGTTGCAAGTATAGTCAGAAAACTGAGGGAGAGACAAGTACATTTACAGAGGAGAAAGTCCTCACAGAACTCTCAAAACTGAAAGTGGATAAATCAATGGGGCCAGATGGGATACATCCAAGGATACTAAAAGAGCTTAAAGAGGAGCTGGTAAAACCAATAACAGAATTATTCAACCAGTCACTAGCTACTGGAGTAATCCCAGAGGACTGGAAAACAGCGAATGTAGTCCCACTGCACAAAAGTGGAAGCAAGGAAGAGGTAAGCAACTATCGACCAGTGAGCCTTACATCAGTAGTAGGGAAATTGATGGAAACACTCTTAAAACAAAGAGTTGTAGAATATCTCAAAACCAGCAATTTACAGGATCCAAAACAGCATGGGTTTACTGGGGGAAGATCATGTCAAACAAATCTTATTGACTTTTTTGACTGGGTGACTAAAGTAATAGATCAAGGTGGGGCTGTAGATGTAGCTTATCTAGACTTTAGTAAAGCTTTTGACACTGTCCCACATCGCAGACTGTTAAATAAACTTGAAAGCTTGAGATTGGATTCTAAGATAGTTGAATGGATAAGAGCATGGTTGCAGGACAGAAAACAGAGAGTTGTAGTAAACGGAGTACAGTCAAAGGAGGGAAAGGTTACAAGTGGAGTACCCCAGGGATCTGTACTTGGACCGGTGCTTTTTAATATCTTTATTGGTGATATTGCAAATGGAATTGAGGGTAAAATGTGCCTTTTTGCAGATGACACAAAGGTATGCAACAGGGTAGACACACCAGGAGGGGTAAAACAAATGATTGAGGATATAGGCAGATTAGAGAAATGGTCAAGAGAATGGCAACTACAGTTTAATGCCAAAAAATGCAAAATCATGCACTTGGGTCTCAGAAATCCAAAGACTCAATATAGTATAAATGGCACAATAATGGAAACTACTGAGGAAGAGAGGGATCTAGGTGTCACTATTTCAGGGGACTTAAAAGCAGGTAGGCAATGTAACAAAGCAATGAAGAAGGCAAGTCAGATGCTTGGTTTCATAGGGAGAGGTATCAGCAGTAGAAAGAAAGAAGTAATAATGCCACTGTATAGGTCATTGGTACGACCTCACCTAGAGTATTGTGTTCAGTTCTGGAGGCCATATCTCCAGAAGGATATAAATACATTAGAGACTGTACAAAGAAGAGCAACTAAAATGGTCCATGGCCTACATCACAAAACGTACCAGGAAAGACTAAAATATCTTAATATGTATACTTTAGAGCAGAGAAGGGAAAGGGGGGACATGATAGAAACTTTCAAATATATCAAGGGCTTTAACAAGGTACAGGTGGGAGACATTCTTCACAGGAAGAGGAGCAACAGAACACGAGGACATGCACTGAAACTAGAGGGAGGAAGATTCAGGGGAAATGCGAGGAAGAATTTTTTCACAGAAAGAGTAGTAGATAAGTGGAATAGCCTCCCAACAGAGGTGGTAGACGCAAATACAGTAGTACAATTTAAACATGCTTGGGATAAGCATATTGATATCCTTACAAAAAAATAAGGATCAAATATGGTTTGAGGTAACATGTTTAAAAAAAGGGGCAGACTAGATGGGCCAAGTGGTTCTTATCTGCCGTCAAATTCTATGTTTCAAATTCTAACGGGGCATTCACCAACGGCATTCAAGCATAAAATCATTGATCATGTCCCCCCAACTGTAAGGGGGGCAATAGATCCAAGCTTCTCTTTTGCATTGTGAGGCGGAGTGGATTTTCAGACTGGGCACTCTTAGTCCCCAGGGTCTGAATGAATCACTTGGGTTACACTGCTTTTTATAGTGTACTCATAATTTTTTCTTCTTGTTGTGATTTTAAGTGTTCCTCTCCTATGTGCAATACTCACCGTAGTTTTTCAGCATAATTGGTATTTCTAACAAGATCCACATTTGGATGTAGCAATATTATTGCTAAGTATGCATGCTGTTCGTTTTGATACAGTGACAGTTGCGCTATATTTATACTTTTATATGATGCCTTTCCATTGTGTTTTGTTACAGTTTTAATAAAGTTGGTTGTAATGGTGTGGGAGCACTGTGATGACGTCATGACGTGACGTGCGTGCAGGCGGCGTGGTGCCTGCCGCGCGGCGCTGACAGACTCACTTGGTGATGGACAAGCACATAAATGGTGAGTAGTTATTGTATCTTGTATGCCCTGATGAAAATTAGTAAACCTAATTGAAACGTTGGCAGAATATTGCCTTTGGCTGTCATTTTGTCTTTTCACTCCGAGTGCCGCCGGACTTTGGACTATATATATATATATATATATATATATATATATATATATAGGGTGTAGGGGGGGGCGGCGGCACTCACACAGTGTGCGAGTGCCGCCCACTCGCACAGTGTGCGAGTGCCACCGCCCCCCCTACACCCTGTGTTTACTGGACCCCCCAGGCGGTCATACAGTTGGAGGGCACCGCCAAAGGGAATTCAACCCCTTCCCCCTGTTGGGATTTTCAGCATTAAGGAGTGCCGCACCCCCGTTTCTATATATATATATATATATATATATATATATATATATATATATATACAACATCAATGTGTTCTGGCACTCGCTATGCTGGTATCCTGTAATTGCCTGTTGCCATCCGCAAAATTAGGAGACCACTTTGTCCCCACACAACAACGTTTGTACGGTGACATTCAGGTCTGGAATAAAGTCACAACACCTGCCGGTATTCAGCCAACATTTCAATAAGCTTTACTTATCGCCTTGATGAAAATAAGTAAAGCTTATTGAAACATTGGCTGAATACCAGCGGGTGTTGTGGCGATCTTTGTGAAAAAATGCACTTCAAGTTCTTATTTTTGTACAGCATTTTTGGCCTCCACCCTTCTTCTGGACACACAGACGGGTGGAGGCCTGAAACGCTGTAGACAATAAACACTTGAATTGCACTTTTTCACAAAGACCCAGAGTGACGCTAGTTATTAGCAGCTTTATATTGGAGGATGAGATCTTTTATGGGATGGCACCCGGGCAAGTACTATATGCGTTTTGAGACTGCTGGACGTGGGATGGGGGGTGTAGGGGTAGGGGTGACACCATGGGCTACTACACTGGGTGACACCAATCCTAGTGACGCCTCTGCTGTGTTGTGGTGCCACAAATATATAGCACAGTTGAAACAGATTTCTTATTATACTGTATAGCTAGGTTAGTTTAAAATGTTAGAAAAAGCCTCTCTTTACAAATTAGTAATATTATTGGTCAGGGGCATAACTAGATATTTGTAGGCTCCATAGCAAAAGTTTGTAAGGACCTCTATGTACCAACTAATGATGATAAATATATAGCACATATCATTTATAAAGAGAAGATAGGCCTCTTTTCAGCTCAGGGCACCATAGCAGCTGCACCCTTTGCACCTATGGTAGTTATGCCCTTGTTATTGGTAATACCTTGCATTGGTTAGCTGCCTTAATAGTTTTAAGATACCTGGCCAGGCTCTTGTGAAGTATATCTTTTAGGCTGCAGACATTACCATCTCCCAGGATCTGCAGATGCTGCTCCCAACTGATGATGTCTCTCTGTTTTTTGATTATCTGGAGTCTCTGTAATAAGGACTCTTTATCCTTTCAGATGTATCAATGGTGAGTCTCTGGGATGTCAGCGCATTTTCATCCTGGAGCCATGGAAGGACACCACCTATTTCGCCTCTGGGTGCCAAATATAATCTTATGCCACTGGCCTGATCGGTGTATATATAACTTGTCCAGAAAGCTGTGTTATCCTCCAGAAGCCTGGTCTTTTAAGACTCGCTTCTTCACCAAAACCACACAACTCGTCCTAGCCCTCTGCCCCATGCTCATTGCCTACCCCATATGTGTAACCCTTGTCCATCTGCATCTCCCCTTTAGAACATAAGCTCTTGCGAGTAGGACACTCTTTCTTTATGTGCTTTGCAAACTCTTACTTTAACTATTTTCTACTCCATACTCCCCTCAGTGGCATCTAATCCCTCAATTTTCTCCCACCATGATACTTATTTCAGTGTCAATTGCTGATGTACAATAGCTACATTTATATATCCTTTTACTTGTCTTATATTGCCATGAACTGTAATTCATTGTGTTCTTGTTTAGACTATTTGTTTATGTCATCTGTTAATGGATGCTGCCGATCCCTTGTAGCACCATATGAATAATGAAAATATTAATAATATAATAATAATTTACTTTCATTCCAGTTTTCTTTACACATTGCAAATGTTCTAAAGCTTTTTCTCATGTCCAATACTTTTCACAAAGCTTTATATAAGTAACAGTTATTATTAATTTAAATAGTATGACAAAGAGATTACTGCGCTATTGCACAATAATTAAATACTATAAACATGTAAATTTCAGTTGTAAAATGCAATCTGGGAGAAGGGCGTAGGAAATTATTTCAGAACATAAATTACATGTCTAGCTTTATATGGTTAAAGGAAATAAAATAAAATAATACTTATCTATGCTCCACCCACATATTTTATTGTAACAATCACATGAAGGGATTACCCAAATTAATCAAGTGGTCACGCTACATACACTTTAATTAACATTTCATCAAGAAATAAACAGCCCAAATTGGGTTTGGAAATGTATATGAAACGGAAACACCCTACGTATTACTGTATATAAAAGCTAATCTGTTTATTCGTGAAGAAAGCATCTTATATCTTCATAGCTTACTCTCCAGCTATCACCAATATGTCTCACCACAAAAGCTCTGCATCTTCAAGAATGTCTGTTGGAGGTGGAGGCTATGGGACCGCTACTTGCTCATTTCTTGGAACCTCTGGAGGGTCATGTGGCACAGGAGCTTTTGGTGGTAGCCATCATGGAGCTGCTGCACATGGCTTTGGTGGGGCAGCAGCATTTGGTGGTAGCCAACATGGAGGTGCTACCCATGGCTTTGGTGGGGCAGCAGCATTTGGTGGTAGCCATCATGGAGGTGCTGCCCATGGCTTTGGTAGGGCAGGGGCATTTGGTGGTAGCCAACATGGAGGTGCTGCCCATGGCTTTGGTGGGGCAGGGGCATTTGGTGGTAGTCTAAGTGGTGCTGGTGGCTTTGGTGGTAGCCAACATGGAGGCAACTTTGGTGGAGATGGCCTTCTATCTGCAGGTGAAAAGGAAACTATGCAGAATCTTAATGATCGTCTTGCTTCATATCTGAGCAAAGTACGAGCATTAGAAGAAGCCAATGCTGATCTTGAATGCAAAATTAAGAGTTGGTATGAGAAACATAGCAAGGACAACAAGCCAGACCATGACTACAGTAAATATTACAAAATCATTGACGACCTCAAGAAACAGGTATTACTTCTTTACTTCTATTCTATGACCCTAATGATTGGATAGTTTGAATACAAAGAATATCTATTTGTGCTTTGTTAGATACTATTGAATGACATATCTGGGTAAAAAATAATATTTTTTGCTATGTTATATGTCACTTTTTTATTTTCTTTAAACAACAATGTAACAGATAAAAGCAAAACCTATTAGCATTATAAAAAGTTTCTCAATTTGAAAGGCATTTTATCCTTACAGATTCAATGTGCTTCTGTGGACAACGCAAGTGTCATCCTACAAATTGACAATGCCCGTCTGGCAGCTGATGACTTTAAACTAAAGTAAGCATCTTATCAACAAGATCATTATTGTTGTGTGTATAAGGCACACAGTATTTAGACAATTATGTCACTTCCATACAGGTATGAGAATGAGCTGTACCTTCGTCAAAATGTGGACGCTGATATCAATGGTCTTCACAAAGTTATGAATGAACTCAACATGACCAAGTGTGATCTTGAGTCACAGATTGGAAGTTTGACTGAGGAACTTATGAGTCTCAAAAAGAACCACGAAGAGGTAACACACCAAAACCTAAATCCTGCCAATTGATAATCATTTCTGTCTTAAATCAACATTTTGTATAGAAATCTTCATTTTGTTTTAGTTTCATATTTAGACTATTATATTTCTTGGGAAACCACCCACCTCCCCAAATAACTTTGTCATAAAGATTTAATGAGTGCCTTCCATTGTTTTAAGGAAATGAAAAGTTATCAAGGGCAAACAGGACACTTAACTGTGGAGATGAATGCTGCTCCAGGGACAGACCTGACCAAAATTCTAAATGACATGAGAGCTGACTATGAACAATTAGCAGAGAAAAATCGGAGAGATGCTGAAGCCCAGTTTAATGAAGCGGTAAAAAGAAAAAGCTTACTGTTGTAACCGTTATACAGTACCGTAAATATCTTCTACATAGTTTCATATTTTTTGATGGCTGTGTTGCAGAGTAAAGCCCTCAAGCAGGAAATCTCACATGGGGTTGAACAGGTTCAATCCAGCAAAACGGAAATCACTGATTTGAAACGTTCTGTGCAAACACTGGAGATTGAACTACAAGCTGCTCTGGCAACGGTATGGAGGCAACAATACTATAATAAAATACATTTGGGGCTCTAAATTATTGTAGTTAGTAGTATCTAAAGTTCTTACTTTATTCATTTCATCGTTACTTATATTTATTCTATATTTATTGATTAACCCCTTCATGACAGAGCCAGTTTGTGCCTTCATGACAGAGCCCTTTTTTTCAAATCTGACATGTCTCACTTAAGTGGGGATAACTTTTTTTTGCTTTTACTTATCCCAGTGATTTTGAGATTGTTTTCTCGTGACACATTGTACTTCAAGTTAGTGGTAAATTTGGGTCGATACAGTCTGTGTTTTTTTGTGAAAAATACCAAAATATCGTGAAAAAATGGAAAATTTAGCAATATGCAAAATGTCACATTTTCTGCTTGTGAGACAAATAATCATACCACTCAAAATAGTTAATAACTAACAAAGACCATATGTCTACTTTATGTTGCAATCATTATTTCAACTTCCTTTTAATTTTTTTGGACACTAGGAGGCTTCAAATATGACTAGCAAATTCTCAAATTTTCAAGAAAATTTCAAACACTGATTTTTTTAGGGACCAGTTCAGTTCTGATGTGACTTTGAGGGACTTGTATGTGAGACACCCCCATAAATGATGCCATTTCAAAAACTGCACCCCTCACAGTATTCAAAACAGCATTTTGGAAGTTTGTTAACCCTTTAGGTGTTTCACAGGAATTAAAACAAAGTGTAGGTGAAATTTCAAAATTTCATTTTTTTTTCGGATTTTCAATTTTAATACATTTTTCTAAGGAACACAGTACATTTTACTAGAGAAATGTGACTAAAAATTGATTCCCCCAATTCTTTGGTTTTCATAAATATCCTATATGTGGCCCTAGTGTGCACGGTGACCAAACCACAGGCTTCATAATAGAAGGAGCACCTACTTGATTTTGGAGACTCCTTTTTATGAGATTATTTTTTAGGCACCATGTAGGTTTCTAGGCACCATAAGATGCTAAAAGTTAGGAACCCCCCCACAAGTGACCCCATTTTGCAAACTACACCCCTCAGGGAATTCATCTAGGGGTATAGTGTACATTTCAAACCCCCAGGGGTTTCACCAATTGTGGTACAACTGGGCAGTGAAAATGAAAAAAAATAATTTTTCATTTTCACAGCTCAGTTGTATCAAAATTGGTGAAACCCCGGGGGGTTTGAAATGTACTCTATACCCCTAGATGAATTCCCTGAGGGGTGTAGTTTGCAAAATGGGGTCACTTGTGGGGGGGTTCCACTGTATGGGTGTTTCGGGGGTCATTCAACCAGAATCTGTGCTGCAAAATCCAAAAATCACTCCTTCCCTTCTGAGTCCTGCCATGCACCCAACTGGTATTTTTTGGTCACATGTGAGGCATTGCCGTACCCGGGAGAAATTGGGGCACAGATTTTGGGGTGCTTTGTCTCCTTCATTCCTTGTGAAAATGAAAAATTTTGAGCCAGATCTGCATTTTTGTGTAAAAAAATTTAATTTTTTACACAAAAATGCAGTTCTGGCTCAAAATTTTTAATTTTCACAAGGAATGAAGGAGACAAAGCACCCCAAAATCTGTGCCCCAATTTCTCCCGGGTACGGCAATGCCTCACATGTGACCAAAAAATACCAGTTGGGTGCATGGCAGGACTCAGAAGGGAAGGAGTGATTTTTGGTGGTGGAATGAATGGCGGGTGCTATGTCGCATTAGCAAGACCCCCGAAGCACCAATACAGTGGAACCCCCCCACAAGTGACCCCATTTTGGTCACCAGCTTTGGGAGGGGGGCTGGCGCTGCGGCTGGCGGGGGGGTGGGAGGGGTGCTGGCGCTGCGGCAGCCGGGTGGGTGGGAGGGAGGGGGGCTGCCGGGTGGGAGGGGGGGGGGGCTGGCGATCGGTGCGGTATACGCACACACACACACACACACACACACATATATATATATATATATATATATGTGTGTATATATATATATATATATACATATATATACATATATATACACACACATATATATATATATATATATATGTGTGTGTATATATATATATATATACACACATTTGCACATTATTTTTTATTTTATTTTATTTTTAACTTTTCCAGCAGCAGCATGATGCTGCTGCTGCTGCTGCTGCTGCGGGGGGGAGGAGGGGAGCGCAGCGTGCGCTCCGGACGTAGCGGTGGAGCCGGGGGAGCTGCTGCTGCTGCCGGGTGAGTGCCCGGCGGGTGGGAGGGGGGTGCTGCCGCTCGGTGGTGATCGGTGCTGCACCGATCACCACCGTTTTCTGTGTTACCGAGCGGCTTAGCCGCCGGTAACACAGGAAACGCTGTGATTGACTGTTCAGATTTGAACAGCCAATCACAGCGATCGCCGACCGGGGGGGGCACCCCTGCCCCCCCTGGGCGACGAGGGGGGATGTCTGCTGTCAGGGACAGCAGACATCTCCTAACTGTCACCGCGTCTATAGACGCAGTGACAGTTAGAATCCATGACGTACATGTACGTCAAATGTCGGGAAGTACTTCCCGACCATGACGTACATGTACGTCAAATGTCGTGAAGGGGTTAAAAAACATTTTTGTCACTTTTAATTAGTTTTTTTTTTAAAAAACAGATGATCACTAGTTAATATATGCTGTCACAATGTATTTATATACTGTATGTATTTTATTGTGTCTGAAAATGACAACTGATTAAATTAAGAAAATAAAGCTCGAAACCATACCTAAACAGCAGCATTTCATAAATGACAGGAATGAATGTTGGACACAGATATATATATATAACTTATAAAAGTAAAACACAATTGTCTCCTTCTATAGAAAAATTCCCTAGAAAGCTCATTAGCCGAGACCGAGGGCAACTACTGTGTACAACTTGGGCAAATCCAAGCAAAGATCGGCCATTTGGAGCAACAGATGTGTGAGGTTAGGACTGACATGGAACAGCAAAGCTTGGAGTACGATCAGCTTCTCGATGTCAAGGCCAGACTGGAGATGGAAATTGAGACCTACCGCTGTCTGCTAGATGGTGAAAACAGGTACGTGCATTTTGTAAAAGATTGTCTCTTGGTAATTATAATGTAAATAGCCTATGACGATGATTTCACAGATATTGTTCAATGACTACCATAGCCAATATATGTCTTCTTCAAAATTAACAGTAACAAGAATGTCTTTTTTTTCTAGTGCAATAAAATCATCTCCACCAGTCGCACGACGTAAGTATTATTATTATTACAGTATTACATTTTATTTATAAGATGTCACAAGTGCGCCGTACATAGGGCACACATTAGAACATTACAGTGTACACGAAACTTAACATAACAGTAAACTGAAAAATGAAACACAAAGCACAGGTAACAATTAGCAGCCCAATTATTATTACACAATACCGCTGAGATGTAAGAAAACAGGATTTGTCTGCGTGGTACAAGGGGCAAGTTGTTATTGTTGGAGATGAATGAACAGAGTGAGAAGAGATGCAGGTATAGATAGTCGGTGAGTGAGAGAGCTGTAATAGAAATGCAAGTAGAGGGTTGTGAGAACAGGAGGGAAGAGGGCCCTGCACCAAGGAGCTTACAGTCAGTCTTTGTAAAAACACTATATAAAAACTATTAACATATTCTAGAAGTGTTTTGATAAAGACAAGAAATATCTTAAGCAATCATTAAAAACGCCCATTTCTGTTATGCAACTCATGATTGAATTATCCATGAGCCACTGTGGACAAAACTCTAAAGCTCACCACAAAAAGATCACAATTCCAGAATGAAGACAGCTTAAAAATACCAAAGACCAAACACTGATATTACAGATTGCAAATAATAAGGAGAAGTAAAAGCATATTATGATTGAGTTTTGAAAAACATGACAAAGATTACATATTTTATTTAACCTTAATTATAACATATCTGTTTGATACAGTATTGTCTCCAGGTTATAGTGTGCACCTTTTATGTACAAATATATGTTACTGTCTGATGTGGAGAAGAATGTGCTGACAGTCTACACACATATACTGTGTACTTTCTGCAGGCACCTTATATCTGCAGAATCTTCATAAAATCTGAAATCTAATCTTATTTTGCACATAATGTACCATACAGATGGTAATTGTTATTACTTGGGTTTCTTTCTATTTTCAGAGCACTCTAAGACCCGGATTATTAAAACCATTGTTGAGGAGTTGGTGGATGGACGAGTGGTATCACATAAAGTCAATGAGAAAGAGGAGAAGGTGTGATCAGCACCACTAAGCCCCCTGTAGTACTGTTTATGTACAAGCTGCTACTACCACGACTACTACTTTCTAAAAATATATACATTATTTGCTGTCCCCATGACATCCTTATAGTGTGTACACACGGTCCGATTTCCTTTCCGATGTTGACGATATAGTCAACATCGGATCGGCATCGGATCGGAATCAGATGCAGATCGCAAGGGTTTTGACCCTTGCGATCCCGATCCGATCCCGAAGCGCGTTCACGTATCGGAAGCCAGAAAGTCTTGGCTGCCTTGTCTATATAGTGCAGATCTGCACTATATAGTCAAGATTGGATGCAAATCGGATGTGCCTTAAGATCCTATCATCGATCCTATCTGATCGGATTGTGGATAGGATCTTAAGGCACATCTGACCGTGTGTACACACCATTACTCTGCATAATAGTTTTCTCCTGCTCTGTCATTTTTTATTTTCTTCAATACATTGGGGTTTATTCTAGTTCATTCTTTCTGACAAAATCCTTCTTAGATGGACAAAACCATGTGCACTGCAGGGGGGCAGATGTAGCATGTGCAGAGAGAATTAGATTTGGGTGAGTTATTTTGTTTCTGTGCAGGGTAAATACTGACTGCATGATTTTACACAGCAATATAGATCTCACTTTGAAGAAAAACCCCACCCAAATCTAATTCTCTCTGCACAAGTTACATCTGCCCCACCCGCAGTGCACATGGTTTTGTCCATCTAAGAAGGATTTTGTCAGAAAGAATGAACTAGAATAACCCCCATTGAGAGGTGTATTTCTCTTATCTATGGTAAAGCTGTAACAGTAACTTATATTCAATAAAACTTTCTTGCGATGCAACATTTATGTTTATTTGTGTAATCTGATTGTAAAAAAGCCACTGGTTCTTACAATAAAAATAGATAAATTATGTAACAATATTATTTGCTATTTGGGAAAATATTCAACATAATGAAGATAAAAGTGATGAATATTTAATTCTGGTAGAGGTACAGTAGGACAGCATCACATGGCTAGTACTTTAGAATGTAGGTTAACAGTCTAGCTAAACTATGTAATATTCCATGTCTGAACTTTACATTACACAAAATACAGATGGAGCTCCTGGTGCACTACATTCACCAGCATATTTGTCCCCTGTAATGTCAGAGATAAATTCTGTAATCCAGAGATCCAGATATAATTTGGTATTTGGAAAAATATTCAACATAAGTAGGTAAAAGTGCTAAATATGTAATTCTGATGGAGACACCACACGTGTTGGTAGGACTGGACAGCACCACATGGCTAGTACTCTGGAATGTAGGTTAAAGGCCCCCATACATTAGTCCGAATTGTCCTAAGGACAAGTCGGACCTGATTTCACCCAGCAGCTCCCCGGGAGGGGGACACACGATTAGGCACTTGATGTGCCAAGGTTTGCATATGATAAATCACATGGATTTATCATATGCGGTCCCCGGGGAGCTGCAGGAGGAGGGAACCGTGCGGGGGGGGTCATCAGCGGGTGGGGGATGCCGGCTAATAGAGAGCCGAGCAGGGGGAGGCTGCATAGGGAGCCGGGCAGGAGGAGGGAGACAGCGGGAGCAGCGCGCCGGGCAGGGAGGATGACGCTGGCTGCCGGGCAGTGGCGGGAGCCGGGAGGAACACAGATAACTTGAAAAAAAAAAGCCCATACA
Source organism: Crinia signifera (assembly GCF_055691185.1). Classification (NCBI taxonomy): domain Eukaryota; kingdom Metazoa; phylum Chordata; class Amphibia; order Anura; family Myobatrachidae; genus Crinia; species Crinia signifera. Next base: position 133,367,727 of record NC_139222.1, on the reverse strand, counting down.
GAATGACTAGCAAGCCATTGATTGGCTGAGACCTCTCTCAGCCAATCGCTGATTGGCTGAGAGAGGTCTCAGCCAATCAATGGCTTGCTAGTCATCTGTATGGGCTTTTTTTTTTTTAAAGTTAGTGTGTTCCTCCCGGCTCCCGCCGCTGCCCGGCAGCCAGCGTCATCCTCCCTGCCCGGCGCGCTGCTCCCGCTGTCACCCTCCTCCTGCCCGGCTCCCTATGCAGCCTCCCCCTGCTCGGCTCTCTATAGCCGGCATCCCCCGCCCGCTGTCATCCCCCACACGGCTCCGGGGCTGGGCTGCACATAAGATTTAGCAAATCTTATGTGCAGACAGTCGGACCTCCCGACCCCGATCCGATGCGCATGGGACCGCGCATCGGATCGGACGGGGTGTCTGCAAGTGCGATTTGGGCCGATTTCACGGCCCGATACATCCGAATCGGGTGAAATCGTGCCCAAATCGCATAGTGTATGGGGGCCTTAACAGTCTAGCTAAACTACTTGTAATATTTCCTGTCTAAACTTTACATTAAACAGCATAAAGACGGAGCTCTTGGTGCACTACATTCACCAGTATATTTGTCCCCTCTAATGGTCACAGATTGCCTTTAACAGAAGATTACATAAAATTTGGAGGTGACTAATAAAGTAAAAGTTATTTATATAGCCTTTTTCCTCTAATACAGGGCTGGGCAACACCGGCCCTCCAGATGTTAATGAACTACACATCCCAGAATGCTTTGCATTAGTTTTGCTATGTGGCCATGCTGAAACTGATGCAAGGCATGCTGGGATGTGTAGTTCATCAACATCTGGAGGGCCGGTGTTGCCCAGCCCTGCTCTTATAGGACTCAAAGTGATTTTATTTTGCCTTAACAACACAAAATATAAAACAGTAGATATTAGTAATATCCATAAATCAATTTTTTAAAAGGATTCCAGCTTGGAGAAATTTCACATTGAGCAGGGAAGAGCATTCCATAGAGTCAGAACCACAAAGCTGGAAGACTGACTCCCAGATAAGTTCAGGTAGATTGTTAATAGTCCATCTTCTGCAGATCACAGTAATTAAGTGGGACATTATGAAATCAGAAGCTGCTTCAAGTACCTTTGGCACTGGTCATGAAGGGATTAGAAAGTCAGTAAGCCAATCTTGTAAATGACACCATCATACAGGTAGCCAGTGAAGTGAGTAGAGCATGGCTGTTATGTGGCTTGAATGGGGCTGGTTGGATAATAGCCTAGCAGCTGCATTTTTTTCCAGCTACAAATGTTGTAATTCTTTTGCTGGGAGACCAAGGTAGAGCAATAGTCTAGGCAGGATGAAACTCTAACCTTTTGGGATATAAGTCTACTTAAGCCTTTGAGTGCCAAGTGAATTTGTCAAAATAGGTGTGAAAATTGGCAATAAAACATTTTTATTCATCATAATGACCTGTAAAGTTTACCATATATAGGAAAGAGTATCTTTTGTACACAACATTTCTTTTTTGAATTTATATAACATATTTGAGCAACGGACATTTTTGGCAGATGTTTTGCACATCTCTCACAGAGATGTTAGCACTCAAAGAGTTAAGCCAGGGTTCGGGTCTTCCTATCAGAAGAGATATCAGATGAGGCAAAACATCATACTCCCCATGTCGGATTTGCCGGCTATGATTTAGCAACATTTCACTCTGTTTTCAGACACTTTGCTGTGTGCTGTGCTGTATTTTGCTCCTTCAAGTGGCTTAGCTGTGTTTAGAGATGCCAGACTAAATACAAGCAGCTGTTCTGTGTCAATACAAGTGGTTGTGGTGTGTACATACAAGTGGCTGTGCTTTGTCCATCTAAAGTGGGTATACTGTGTCCATTAAGTGGCTGTACTGTGTCCATCCAGAAGTGGCTGTACAGTTTTTATCCGCTGCAGTGCTGCCAACACACCAGTAAGGCGAGTGGGTGCCCACCCCCTGCTCCATTCCTGGCACATTGCAAATGAATGTTTTGCATTAATTTCCATTTTCCTGGGTGCAACCACCGTTTTTGGGAATGCCCAGGAAATGCATGGCATCCCCATGTGAACACCCCCTGACTGCCTCCATCCTGCCCCCTCTGTGTAAATACCTCGGTGACTGGGCAAATCGCCAAAAGCTATATATGCTAATATACGCATGCGCAGTGGCTAAACATCAGTCCCTGGTGCGAATACACCAGGAACCGAATTAACCAGAATCAGGCCCCTAGCAACTAGGAGACACGCTGCAGCCTTTGGCCTAAAGTGAATGAAAACAATATTGTGGAGTCGTAAGAATTGACTGGAAATATGTGGAAATACAGTAATTGTTATAGAGGTTAATAATCCTCAAGGAACAAAAAATGTTTTTTGTAAAAAAAATTAAAACAGAAAACCAAAATTAATCACTGCTGGAATCCAAAATTGTATCCCAAACCAGACAATGAATTAGAATCAGAAAAAATGGCACACATCTCAAGTTATAATTTTAATAATGTACAATCTCAGCCACTACAGTTTGTTTCTGCATGTCATTTTTATTTTCTAATTGTGATCATTTCACTGGAACTGGTACATACAGTATATAGGAAACAAAAAAATATTCTAAAAATGAACACACAATATTGCACAGATCACATAAGATTGTGCTAAAACCCCTCCACCCTCTAGCCCCATCACCACCTAATTCTCAGAACCCCCTCCTTGGTACAATTACTTGCTGATTAGACTGGTTTATCCAGGGCCGGTGCAAGGTTTCTTGACACCCTAGGCAAAACTTGTGTCCCCCCCCCCCCCCCCTCTTTCATATATACATTAATACACTGCCTCTCTCGTATATACATAGACACCCATAATCTGTCTTCATACATACAGTACAGTACATACATACATATATGCATTCAAATACTGCCTCTCTCTCATACATACATACATACACACACACATATACACACATACATACACAAGATACATACATACAGTACATACATACTTATATCAATCCCCAAAATGTACATCCCTCCCCAACCCTCCAGCTGCTTTTCTAACCTCCATGAAGGTAAGCAGCAGTTGGGCAGCCAAGTTAGGGAAAGTAGGATTCCCCTCCAGTCCACCCCTTCTGGGTCCCCGCCTCCTTCTTCCCTCTGCGGCGCAGGCTGAAGCTACACATTACTGAAGAATTCCACCATCGCAGCCCAGCACAGCTGTCATTAGAGATCCGGCCGGGCGGCTGATGCTGGTGATGGCTGTGAGGTCGGGCGGGCGGCTTCTGCTACTGATAGGCGTGAGGGCGGATGCGAGTGAGGACGGCGGCTGTTGCTACTAACGGGTGTGAGGGCTGGTGGCTGCTGACACTGAAGGGCACTGGGCGGCTTCTGCTACTGACGGGAGTGAGAGTGCACGGCTGCTGCTAGCAACGGGTTATGGGCCGGTGGTGGCTGCTGCGGGTGGAGACAGCAATAGTCGAACCCGCTGTGGCTGAACAAAAGGCGCCCTCCAGCGGCCGGCACCCTAGGCAGCTGCCTAAAGCTGCCTAGTGGTAGCGCCGGCCCTGGGTTTATCAAATTGATGCTAGCTGACCTAAAAAGCCTCCATGCAGAACAGTGTATAATTCTGGCATTCACAGATGGAATATAGCACATAAGCTCTAATGAGTAGGGCCCTCTTTCTTTATGTGCTTTGCCATCTCTTACTTTAACTATCTTCTTCTCTGTACTCTCATCAATGGCATCTAATCAGAATCAGCTTTATTGGCCAGGTATACTCGCATATACTAGGAATTTGAGTTCTATTGCTGTGCAACAGCCGGTGAGAGTACAGATATGCAAAACACATACAGGTATACACTAATCCTGGGGATTATAGAGGCAGGGAACATATATTTTCTGGGCAGTACAATGCCTAGGCAGCCATCAGCGGCGCTACTGGTCGTTGCTACAGCCAGGCGGCAAAAATACAAGCAGAGACAGTACAGTTATCACACAGGGAACATATACCTGCCAAGCAGCCCAGCGCCTAGGCAGCCATCAGTGGCGCCACTGGTCGTTGCTACAGCCAGGTGGTAACAATACAAGCAGAGAGAGTACAGTTATCACACAGGGAACATATACCTGCCAAGCAGCCCAGCGCCTGGCAGCCATCAGCGGCGCCACTGGTTGCTGCAGCAGCCAGGTAGGTAATACAATACAAGCAGAGACGAGACAGGGGAGACATGGGGTTACATGTGGCTGAATGCACAGTTCCTAGGCAGCCATTTGCAGCACCATCTTGATCATGCTACTCACAGCAGCAGAAGGGCTCAACAGCACACAGCAGGATGGATCCTAAGGCTGTAGGGGGGGCAGTGTGTCAGGGATCTGGCTGGAGCTGCAGCTGGGGGAGGAGAGCCAGCGTGCAGAGAGAGGGGGTAGTCAGAAAGTGTCAGGCTGGAGCTTGGCTGGAGTACACCATTACTGGCCCGATGCAGAGTCATACCTCTTCTCCCATGGGCTTCCTCAGCAGGGCACTGGGTGTTCATGGCCGGGGGGGTTCCTGCTGTATAAGGGGTCGGCGCTACACCATGCCACTGCCATGCCACTGGGGGCCACGGCCTGCGCTGGGAGGCCATCCGCCTCCCTCCTCCACCTCACCCCTCCTCTGGCTGCGGTCATCTGGGCTGATACAGTGGGGGTAGCATCCTCGCCACTGGGGGGGTTTCTCCCTTGTCCTTCATCGGGGGCCGCAGCCGCGTTCACGTCGGGGGGCTGCAGCCGCATCCTTGCCAGAAGCCTCCTCCAGATCTTGTGCTGTGTCTGGGGGCCTCCTCTGACCTCCCCTCCTGCCGCTCTCCGCTCTCTCTGTGTCCCTTCTCAGGATTTTGCGCTGTGGCCAGGGGCCTCCTCTGATCTCCCCTCCTGCCGCTCTCCACTCTCTGCGTCCCTCCTCCGTTTCTCTGGGGGGCCGGGGATGGGGCTCCGGGGGATGGAAGCTGGGAGAACCGAAAGCTTGCGACTATCCCTGGCCTCCACCGGAAGTCACCATTGGTTTTCTACCACCATGATGTAATTTGCTGATGTACAGCAGGTAAATGTATATACCCTGAATTTGTCCTACAGTATTTGGTATCTTGGCTGTGTGCTTAGGGTCGTTGTCCTGCCAAAAGACCAGTCTAAGGTCAAGAGCGCTATGAAGCAGGTTTTCATCCAGGATGTCTCTGTACATTGCTGCATTAATCTTTCCCTCTATCCTGACTAGTATCACAGTTCCTGCTGCTGAAAAACATCCCCAAAGCTTGATGCTGCCACAACCATGCTTCACTGTAAGGATGGTTTTGGACTGGTGATGAGCAGTGCCTGTTTTTCTGCAAACATGACACCTCACATTCACACCAAAGAATTTTGTTTCTCATGGTCTGAAAGTCCTTCAGGTGCATTTAGGCAAACTCCAGATGGGCTGCCATGAGTGTTTTTTACTAAAGAGTGGCTTCCGTTTGGCTACTCTACCATACATGCCTGATTGGCGGATTGCTGCAAAGATGTTTGTTCTTCTGGAAGGGTCTCCTCTCTCCACAAAGGATGCTGTAGCTCTGACAGAGTGATGAACGGGTTCTTGGTCACCTCCCTGATTATAGCCCTTCTCCCCCTCTCATTGAATTTAGACTGTCTGCCAGCTCTAGGAAGAGTCCTGGTGGTTCCAAACGTCTTCCATTAATGGATGATGGAGGCCACTGTGCTCATTGGGACCTTCAAAGCAGCAGATATATTTTTCCCTTCCCCAGATTTATGCCTCAAGACAAGGAGGTCTACAGAGCATTCCTTTGACTTCATGCTTGGTTTGTGCTCTGACATGCACTGTCAAGTGTGGTACCTTATATCGACAGGTGTGTGCCTTTCCAAATCATGTCCAATCAACTGAATTTACCACAGGTACTGTACACTAAAAATGAAGCTGTAAGAACATCTCAAGGCTGATCATTGGAAACAGGATGCACCTGAGCTCAGTTGTGTGCTTCAAGGGAAAGACTGTGAATACTTACAGTATGTACATGTGATTTCTTAGTTATTTATTTAATAAAAAACATTTCACAAAAACGTTTTCATTATGGGGTATTGTGTATAGAATTTTAAGGGAAAGAATGAATATATTCCATTTTGGAATAAGGCTGTAACATAACAAATAAAAATAATATGCTGTGAACACAACACGGATACACTGTAAATAAGTTATGCAGATTCCTTGTTGCACCATATGAAAAAAGTAAAATACTGTAATAATAATAATAATAATTTAATTTTATTCCTGTTTTCTTCATATATTGCAAATGTATCACAGCTTTTTCTCCTGTCCTATAATTTTCACAAAGATTTATGTAAGTTTTAGTTATTATTAATTTAAATAGTACAGCAAAGTGATTACTGAGCTAATGCTCAATAATAGAATGCTATAAACTTGTAAATTTCAGTTGTAAAATGCAATCTGGGAGAAAGGAGGAGGAATGTATTTCAAAACATAAATTACATGTCTAGCTTTATACGGTTAAAGGAAGTAAAATAATACTTATCTATGCTCCACCCACATATGATTTTATTGTGAACAAGCACCCGAAGGGATTACCGAAATTAGTCCAAGTGGACACGCTGCATACACTTTAATTAACATTTAATCAAGAAATAAAAAAAAGCCAAAAATGGGGTTGGAAATTTATATGAAACGGAAACACCCTACTTATTGTATATAAAAGCTAATATGTTTATTCATGAAGAAAGCTTCTTATCGCTTGCACAGCTAAAACAGTAGGTCTTACTTCACAGCTATCACCAATATGTCGCACCACAAAAGCTCTGCATCTTCAAGAATGTCTGTTGGAGGTGGAGGCTATGGGACCACTATTTGCTCATTTCTTGGATCCTCTGGAGGGTCATGTGGTGCAGGAGCTATTGGTGGTAGCCATCATGGAGGTGCTGTGCATGGCTTTGGTGGTGCAGGAGCTATTGGTGGTAGTCTACATGGAGGTGCTGCACATGGCTTTGGTGGGCAAGTGGCATTTGGTGGTAGCCAACATGGAGGTGCTGCCCATGGCTTTGGTGGGGCAGGGGCATTTGGGGGTAGTCTAAGTGGTGCTGGTGGCTTTGGTGGTGCAGGCTTTGGTGGAAGTCAACATGGAGGCAATTTTAGTGGAGATGGCCTTCTATCTGGAGGGGAAAAGGAAACTATGCAGAATCTTAATGATCGCCTTGCTTCATATCTGAGCAAAGTACGAGCATTAGAGGAAGCCAATGCTGATCTTGAATGCAAAATTAAGAGTTGGTATGAAAAACACAGCAAGGACAACAAGCCTGACCACGACTACAGTAAATATTATAAAATCATTGATGATCTCAAGAAACAGGTATTACTTCAATACTTCTACTATTTTATCCCCTTAATGATTTTATGGTGTGAAAACAAAGAAAATATATTTGGGTTTTCTAAGTTTCTATTGCATAAAGTGTCAGAGTAGAAAAGCATTTGTAGCTGTTATATACTGTATATAACTTTTATTTTCATTTTTTTTTAAACAATAATGTAACAAAGAAAAACTGATCCTTATCGTCAGGAATAGTTACTTTATTTGAACGCCTTTTTATCTGTACAGATTCAATGTGCTTCTGTGGACAATTCAAGAGTCATCCTACAAATTGACAATGCCCGTTTGGCAGCTGATGACTTCAAACTAAAGTAAGAATATAATCACCAAGATCCTTATTGTTGTTGTGTATAAGGCACAGGGTATTTGGAAAATAATGTAACTTCCATGCAGGTATGAGAATGAGCTGTACCTTCATCAAAACGTGGAGGCTGATATCAATGGTCTACGCAAAGTTATGAATGAACTTAACATGACCAAGTGTGATCTTGAGTCACAGATTGGAAGTTTGACTGATGAACTTATGTGTCTCAAGAAGAACCATGAGGAGGTAACACAACAGAACCTAAATCTTTCACCCTTTTAACCATTCCTGTCTTATATCAACTACTTTGTACAGAAACCTCAATTTGATTACACATTTGTATTTCTTGGAAAATCACTCTCCTCCCCAGATGACTTTATCATAAAGATTAAATGAGTATCTCCCATTGTTTTAAGGAAATGAAGAGTTATCAAGGGGTAACAGGACACTTAACTGTGGAGATGAATGCTGCTCCAGGGACAGACCTGACCAAAATTCTAAATGACATGAGAGCTGACTATGAACATTTAGCAGAGAAAAATCGGAGAGATGCTGAAGCCCAGTTTAATGAAGCGGTAAAAAGAAAAAGCTTACTGTTGTAACCGTTATACAGTACCGTAAATATCTTCTACATAGTTAGATTTTTTTGATGGCTGTGTTTCAGAGTAAAGCCCTCAAGCAGGAAATCTCACATGGGGTTGAGCAGGTTCAGTCCAGCAAAACGGAAATCACTGATTTGAAACGTTCTGTGCAAACACTGGAGATTGAACTACAAGCTGCTCTGGCAACGGTATGGAGGCAACAATACTATAATAAAATACATTTTGTCCTCTCATTTCATGTAATTAGTAGTACCTTCAGTTCTTAGTTTATTCTATATTGGTTATTGCTAAATCGTTTATCTTTTCACTTGTTTTTGTTCCAGTTTAAAAAAAAAAAACAGATGTTCAGTAGTCAATATATGCTGTCATAATGTATTTAAAATATCTAAAGTATGTATTTTATTGCATCTGAAAATGATAACTGATTAAATTAAGAAAATAGAACTGGCAACCATACCTAAACAGCAGCATTTCATGAGTGACAGAAACTACTGATAGACACAGAGATATACACTTAGAAAAGTAAAACACAATTTTTTTCTTCTATAGAAAAATTCCCTAGAAAGCTCATTAGCCGAGACCGAGGGCAACTACTGTGCACAACTTGGGCAAATCCAAGCAAAGATCGGCCATTTGGAGCAACAGATGTGTGAGGTTAGGACTGACATGGAACAGCAAAGCTTGGAGTATGATCAGCTTCTCGATGTCAAGGCCAGACTGGAGAAGGAAATTGAGACCTACCGCTGTCTGCTAGATGGTGAAAACAGGTACGTGCATTTTGTAAAAGATTGTCTCTTGGAAATTATAATGTAAATAGCCTATGACTATGATCTCACGGATATTGTTCACTGACTTGCCAATATACAGTATGTCTTCTTCAAAATTAACAGTAACAAGCATGTCTTTTTTCTAGTGCAATAAAATCATCTCCACCAGTCTCACGACGTATTATTATTATTATTATTATTATTATTAGATTTAATTTATAAGGGCCAATAAGTGGTTTGCAGCACCGTACATAGGTCACACATTACAACATTACAGTGTACACAGAACTTAACATAACATTTAGTAACTAAAACAGAGAACAGGTAAGCAGCACAATCCCCAATACACAATACAACTGAGATGTAAGGAAACAGAGGATTTGTCTGCATGGTACAAGGGGCAAGTTGTCATTGGTGGAGATGAAGAGTGAGAAGAGATGCAGGTATAGATAGTCGGTGAGTAAGAGAGCTGTAATAGAAATTCAAGAAGAGGGCTGTGAGAACAGCAGGGAAGAGGGCCCTGCTCCAATGAGCTTACAGTCAGTCTTTTTCAAAACACTATCTAAAAATTATTAACATGTTCTAGATGTGTTCTTGAAAATACAATATATAACTTAAGCTTTCATGAAACCACCCAATTATGTGACTCATGATTAAATTATCCATGACCACTGTGGAAAAAGCTCTAAATCTCAGCACAAAAAGATCACAATTCCAGAATGAAGACCGCATAAATATACCAAAGGCAAAACACTGGTATTACAGATTGCAAATAATAAGAAGTAAAAGCATATTATAAAGAATGAGATTTACAAAACATGACAAAGATTACATTTCTGATGTTAAATTGTAACACAACTGATGACTATGGTCTCCGGATTTCTCCTAGTGACCACCTGTTACATACACATATATGTTATTGTCTGATATGGAGTAGAATGTGCTGACAGTCTACACATATGTATATTGTCTGCAGATAACCTTATATCTGCAGAATCTTCATAAAACCATACTTATTTTGCACATAATGTACCATACAGATGGTAATTGTTATTACTTGTGTTGCTTTCTATTTTCAGAGCACTCTAAGACCCGGATTATTAAAACTATTGTTGAGGAATTGGTGGATGGACGAGTGGTATCACATAAAGTCAATGAGAAAGAGAAGGTGTGATCAGCACCACTAAGCCCCCTGTATTACTGTTTATGTACAAGCTGCTACTACCACAACTACTACTTTCTAAAAATATATATTTGATGTCCCAATGGCATCCTTACTCTATATAATATGTTTCTCCTGCTCTGTAATTTTTCTTTTCTTCAATACATCGAGAGGTGTATTTCTCTTATCTATGGTGATGCTGTAATAGTAACTTATATTCAATAAAACTTTCCTGTGATGCAACAATTATGTGTATTTGTGTATTCCAATGGTAACAAAAAATTGGGAGATGTTGGTTCTATCACTAAAAATTAGAGATGTGCATCGGCCACTTTTCGGGTTTTGGGTTTTGGGTTTTGGGTTCGGATTACCTTGAGGTTTTGGGTTCTAATGGGTTTTGCCAAAACACCTTCTAAGTGTTTTGTGTTTGGATTTCTTGGGTTTTGGGTTCTGATTTTTTTGTTAAAAAAGCATAAAAACTGCTAAAATCGCATAATTTTTTTTTTTTTTTGCTCCTACGCTATATTAACCTCAATAACATTAATTTCCACTCATTTACAGTCTATTCTGAACAGCTCACACCTTACAATATTGTTTTTAGGGCAAAAGGTTGCATCGAGGTAGCTGGATAACTATGATAAGCCACACAAGTGTGCAACACAAACACTAGACTGATATGGCACACTTAGCATCCCCTCTAGGCTGATACTGCACACCTAGAATTACCCCTGGACTGATATGGCACAGGTAGCATCACCCCTGGACTGATACGGCACATTTAGCATCACCCCTGGACTGATATGGCACGCTTAGCATCACCCCTGGACTAATACAGAACACCTAGCATCACCCCTGGACTGATATGGCATGCTTAGCATCACCCCTGGACTAATACAGCACACTTGGCAGCACCCCATGAATTATACGGCAGACTTGGCTTACCCCAGGAATTATACGGTACAGATGGTGGCACCCCTGACCTGATACAGCACACATGGAATTATACGGCACAGATGGCGGCTGGCATGGAATTATACGGCAGACAAATTCCTGCAGTAAAAATAAAAATGTGTATTCTTTTAATTATAAAAAAGAGCAGCACACCTTACTAGGCAACACCCCATGAATTATACAGCACTCTTGGCTCACCCCTGGACTACAGCGCATTTAACAGCCCTTGCAGTAAAAAAAAAAAACACCTTAATTTTATTTTCATTAAAAAAAAGGGCATCTCCCCTGGTCTGATATGGGACACATGGGGCACCCCTGGAATTATACGGCACACATGCGGGCACCCCAGGACTGATACAGGACACATGGGGGCACCCCTGGACAAATACAGCACACATGTGGGCACCCCTGGATGGATACAGCACACATGTGGGCACCCCTGGACTGATAGTACTGATAGCCAGTGGAAACAGCAGATTGGAATTATATACTGCAATAAATACTGGTAGCCAGTGGCAACAGACTGGAATTATATACTGCGATAAATACTGGTAGCCAGTGGAAACAGCAGACTGGATTTATATACTGTGATAAATAATACTGGTAGCCAGCGGCAACAGCAGACTGGAATTATATACTGCGATAAATACTGGTAGCCAGTGGCAACAGCAGACTAGAATTATATACTGCAATAAATAAAATACTGGTAGCCACTGCCAGTGGCAACAGCAAACTGGAATTATATACTGTGATAGGTACTGGTAGCCAGGGGCAACAGCACACTGGAATTATATACTTCAATAGGTACTGGTAGGCACTAGCCAGTGGCAACAGCAGAGAGCAGACTGCAGCAGACACTAGGCAGTGCAGGGCAGGCAGTGGCACTAGCAGCACCAGTGGACTATCACACTGTGACTGACTATACAGGAGCAGACTCAGCAGAGGCAGGCCCCAGCACAAAGGAGAGACAGAACACAGCACCAGTCATCCTTGCAATGGTGATGTCTTGATCACTGAGCAGAGACACAGTACACAGCAGCACGGGCCCCAGCAGAGACCACACACAGCAGCAGCACACCCTTCCCAACCCTTCTCCGAGATTGGAGTGAAGATGGCGGCGCGAGGTTGCGGAATTTAAGGGTTCCGTGATCTCGCGAGAATCCGACGCCGGGCGATGACGATTTGCCCATGCGCCCGGATTCGAGTCAGGCGGGAAGCGCCGAGCACTGCTCGTATCCGGGCCCGGATTGATGACGTCCGTGCTGGCTCGGATCTGAGGAATCCGAGCCCGCACATCTCTACTAAAAATAGATAAATTCTGTAACAATATGTAGGTACTGAGCATGCGCAATCATGGATTTTGCTCGGCAGCCTGCAGAAAGGCATCCTGGAGGGAGGGAACACCTCCCAATGGGACTGTCTTGGTGACTGACAGGTCAGACTTCCAATAGGAAGTCATTGCCAGTCACAGTAAAGCCAGTGTAGTCTCACAGACTGCATCTAGCTTCACTACAGTGGCAGATTTTACCTGGGGGGCTGCAGCCCTGCAGCCCATTGGTAAAAACCGCCTCTGAAGAAGAGTCTACTTAAGCCAGGGTTCTGGTCTTCCCACCAGAAGAGATTTCAGAAGAGGCAAAAAGTCATACTCCCAATCAGCAATATTTCACTCCGGCACTTTGCTGTTCTGCTGCTCAAATGGCTGTGCTGTTTTCAGAGATTGCAGGCTAAACACAAGCAGCTGTTCTGTGTCAATACAAGTGGCTGTTGTGTGTCCATACAAGTGGCTGTGCGATGTCCATTTAAGATGGCTAAACTGTGTCCATTAAGTGGCTGTACTGTGTCAATCCAGAAGTGGCTGTACAGTTTCCATCTGTTCCAGTGATCCCAATTCACCTGTCCAGTGTCCATCCATTCCAGTGCTGTCAATACACCTGTCCAGTGTCAAACCGCTCCAGTGCTGCCAATGAACCTGTCAAGTGGGCATCTATCCAGTGCAGTGAACATACCTGTTCAATGCACATCTGTTCAAGTATTAAAAAAAGGTTTTTAAAAAGTTTAACAAAATGTCATATGTATTCAGAAAAGTCCAGAAAATTTAAAAAAAAAAGTTGAATAAAGTTTTTGTGCTGTACACCACTGTGTAACCATAATATACATGAGCTGTGACTCTGCAGGCCATACCTGACTGTGTATGATAACATACAAGAACTGTGACTCCGCAGGCCATACACCACTGCATTGTGGTGTGAGTCCACAGTATCATTTGCGCATAAACTTTAAAAACAAGTTTTCAAATCTGTAATTTTTTGTTTGCTGTTCCCCACTGTGTATCCATTACATACAAGTACTTTGACTCCGCTGGCTATATCACGCTGGTTATCCATGACATACAAGTACTGTGACTCTGCAGGCCATACCCCATTGTGTATCCATAACTTGCAAGTACTGTGAAAGTGAAAGCCATAACCCACTGAATTCACATAAGTGGTGTGACTCCGCAGTGTCATTTGCTATGTGGCAATATATCATAGATGTGCTATAAATTGTCATGTGTTTGTGCCGCTGTTCTATCACTTAGGGCCTGATTCTGGTTGACTAGCTAAGCAGCGTTAATTCAACAGCAAAACAACTAACACCGCCCGCCAGGGTGCCATAAATTGCTGTGTATTTGTGCCGCTGCTGTTACTTAATAACTAGGTAGCTTAAAGTGGATGAAAACAATATTCTGGGGGGTTAAATTTGACTTGAAATATGGGAAAATAATTGGTATAAAGGTTAATAATACTCAATGAATAAAAAATGCCCAAATTCTGTGATTTTAGTTTCTTTTGTAAATCTTTGGAAAAATACAAAACCAAACCAGTCACGATTGGAATCCAAAATTTAATCCAAAACCGGAAAATGAATTAGAGCCAAAACCAATGCCTGCAAATATGGCACACATCTCAAGTTAGAATTTTAACAAATTAAAACCTCAGCCACTACAGTTTATTTCTGCATGTACTTTTTAATTTCTAATTGTGATTATCTCACTTGTTTCACTGGACCTGTGTCACAAACCACGGTGCGCAACTGTTTGCGACCGTGCCCCTTACCATCACGCCAGTGTGTGCTGCATCGCAGGCCCATTGCTTGTGTCATCATTGGCTGGGGTTCATGGCATGATGTCCCCTGTGCTCCCTGGATCCCCTGGTCCTTGCATGGCATCCCTTGCGGTATCCACGCCGGGCCCATGTTGCATGGGCACCGCCATGACACCTGGGATCAGCTGACAGTATGGGCCGATCTTGCGGTCTGCTGATCTGAACTCTGACCTGGATACCTGTGTCAGAACCAAGGTAATTCCAGGCACTTCCTGGTTCTGATTGATGCTGCAGCATGCAGCCAATCAGAGACAGGCAAGGGGGAAATAAGCCAGGGTTCTGGCCAAGCCTCCTTGTTTATTCTGTCCCTTGAGTTCCTGCTCCTGAGTCAGAGAGTTTCCAGGCTCCTAGCTACCCACCAGCACTTCCAGTGATTCCATCTCCAGTGTCCTGCTGCTATCTGCCTATCTCTCCACCTGCCAGTCACTTCTGCATATTTCATCCCTGCGGTAGAGTGTGCCCAGCCATCCCCAGCAGAGATCGCCACTGGTTCTGGTTAGCTACCTCTACTAGCTCCCAGGCTAGTCACCCATATTGGCTCTCAGGCCAATCTCTTGTTATTGTGTCAGTGTTCTGACTGTCAACACCCTGGGTCGACCGTCAACTGCAGTGTTGCACAAGAGACTATTACCATCAGTGTCCTGACTGCTGACACCCCAGGTCACCCACCAGCTGCTGTACTTCTCCAGGGATCATTATCATCTGTTTCCTGACTTTCAACACCCTGACTAGACCCCCAGCTGTCATGTTCACCAGAGACTGTTACCATCCCTGTCCTGGTTGTCGAAATCTCCAGTCCATTGACACTCCTACCGGCTCCCAGGCGATCCACAGTTACGTTTGGCTCCCAGGCTGTCATCAACTCCTAATGGTTCCCAGGCCACCAATACTTATCTACAGGCTCCCAGGCCTTCAACAGTTGTCTCTGGCTTCCAAGCCATCGACAATCACTAACAGCTTCAAGGCTGCCAAATGTCACCCCTGGCTACCTGAGTATCTATACTTACCTTCGGCTCCCAGGCCGATAGCTCAAGTTATCTCAAGACTCCAGTACGGTACATCCACTCCTGCTTTCTATCCTGTATCCTCTGTACCAGCCAGCTTGTACCAGAGGACCAGGGCAGGGGGTCACGACCTGCTTGTCGGGCACAGCTAAGCCCAAAGCCCCTTGTAGCGTTCCCTGGTGAAAACCAGTTGCGAGTTAGACTCAGTGCCCCAGTTCCTGGTCTCCGCCAACACTCTGGTCCAGCTGTTCCCTGGTATCCCAGTGTATGGCCTCACCATACATTAAACCTCCATCCATACGGTTCCAAGCACCCTCCACTGGTCCACAACCTGATCAGGCCCACCTTTACACATGCGCTTATTGGGTAGCACCATAGGGCCCCACAATTCTAAGGTCCTTTCAAGCAAGGGTTTGCTGGTGCCTCTGGAATTTCTTGTGAGGCTAGTAGAGATGATAAGCTGCTTTGGTTGTGAATTACAAAAACTTAGAGCTGCTGGGAAATATTCTCTACCGGCCTGCAGCCAAATAGTTAATGACTTTAAGCTGCTAATTGCTGGATGGCTGATAACAGGAGGAGAGACATGTGATGGTTTTATTTTACTTAATTAGGGCCCCCAGTGCATTGCATTGTCTAGGCCCTAGAATGAGGTTAAGATGGCCCTGGACCTGATGCATAGCAAACAAAGATATATTTCTAAACATGAACACACAATATTACACAAGATTGTGCTAAAATCCCTCCACCCTCTCGCCCCATCCCCACCCACCTCGCAGACTACCACCCCATCCTTGGTAAAATATCTTGCTGATTCAACTGGTTTATCAAACTGATGCTTACTGACCTAAAAAGCCTCCATGCAGAACAGTGTTTGATTCTGACATTCAAAGATGGAAAGCAAGCAAACATTCTTGTAGACAGATGATATTGTCAGAGACTAGCATAAGTGATATGTCTCAACTTAGTTTATTATGAGGCACACCCATAACTCATTCCGCACAGTATATTATCTTTAAATGAGAGGATTTTTAAAGGATTACAACATGAGTATCAACCCATTTCCCATCTCATAAGGAAAGATAAATGATGACAGGGATGATCACAATTGCCATAATTCTCAATAATTATGCATTTGAGTTTCTATCTTTGGAACACTGCACTGCTGGGTGGAACATTTTGATAATTTTACCATCTTACAATAAAAGTCTTCTCAATATGACTGTTAGACTAATCTGACATTTGAGGCCATACATGGTACATAAGCTAATTTAGAGATATCAGTTGCTACACCCTGGCATACTATATGACCAAGGAGATGTCATCTTTGGTGGTGAGGCAAGTGCCAGTTATTTATACAATAAAATATCTAAAACATAAAACATTATAACATCTGACCTTATCTTGCCCAGCTAGTCTTCCTGATGATGTACAGTACAACATATTTAATGGCATTTAGGCCCTTATTCTCATTTGATCGGTCCCCTGGGTGTTCGCCCAGGGGACCGATGACCACACAGGGCTTCTGTGCGGGCACCTTCGCTGACCAGCTCCACTGGTTCTGAGGAAGCCGCCGAGGGCAATCAAAGGCAGGGAATCACGTCAACCACAAGATTTTTTTTGGACTGCACCATCCGGTACAAGATTTTTTTTGGACTGCACCATCCGGTATACCTTACTTACCTCCTTGCCGCCAAGAGGCTCCAGAAATAGCTACACTGGATCGAAATAATACCAGCAGCTGGGAGAAGACAAGGGACACCTAAACAAGTGCAGGTATTTGCTATAAACAAAGTCTGGCCAGACATGAACTTTATGTGAATCCCTACCCAGAAGGATGTTACTAATATTGACTCTTTGACAAACTAACATCAAGTTACAATAACAAAAAGGACTATTGACTTAATAGATCCTAACACCACTAATCCACCTATACTAATAATCAAGGATAATTCTGTGTTAAATGTATGTCTATGTCTAGTTCTTTTTGCATCGTCTAATTAGATTTTATAATCGTTTTATGATATCACTGGCCAGTGTATAATATTTATTAAATTAACATGATTATTGTTTATATATGTCTAGCGCAGTTTTCTACTTTTTTCTTTTTTTCTACATAACACAAAGGGGTTAAGCAGACCCTTCTAAACTGCAGCCGAAATGTATTTATATTCTCTGAACCGAGCGCCTTTGTCAGTTTTTTTTCTGTTTTGGTTTTAGACACATAAGCAGATGTACACATTAAATTGCACACAAAAACAATTAAATAAAATAAAAATAAAGTAAATTAAATAAAAATATGAAAAAATAATTTAAAAAAAACTTTACAAATAAATATAAAATGTGTATAATATATAAAGTCCCTTCAGATGGGATGGCAGGACCCTAAATCCCATTGCAATGGGCATATCTCCCAATTTCTGTTTATCTAAATTTGGGCTGTACTGAAAAGGGGCAGGGCTACATGGCATTGGGAAGAAGAGACGTGGCCTACCACCATGATCAACATTTTTTTTAAACTCTTTATTTTCTAAGAGAATCAATACAAAGTATAATCACATCAGATATAAGGAAAAAATCATTATCTTTTTTTACACATTAAAACAAGAAAAAATAAGAAGGAAACCATGAGGGAGGGCACAGACAGGGAATGGGAAGAGTAAGAGGAGGGGAGGGGGAGAAGGGAAAGACAGGGGTGAGTGAAAAAGGTGGGAGAAGAGGGTCAGGTACAGATATACCACAGTTCCTTGTATATATGACGAGATTCAGGTAAATACGAATTGCAGTTGTTTGAAGATACAAAAACAAAGGGAAAAACTTACTGTATAAAAAGAGGTATAGTCCCGCGGGAGCGCAGGGGCAGCTCAATACAGCAGAGACATCTACTCCAGCCATGGAAACACACTAGGAGCGGACAGAGGTTACAGGTGGAAGAGGTCCAGGAGCTTATTCAAGGATGAGTCTAAGTCTGGGAAAGGACAAGCGAGTAGGAACGACCATGGGTCTAGGGGGAGTGGGATACCTGAGATAGACTTCGGGAGCAGAGCTATCCTAGTCCAAAAAGGGGAAATAGAAGGACACGTCCACCAAATATGGAATAGCGTCCCCCTATGGCCACAATTTCGCCAGCACACAGGGCTAGAAGAGGGAAACATTTTGGAGAGCCTCACAGGGGTATAGTACCATCTTTAGTATAGTTTGTAAGATGTTTATTTGAGTCAGGTGGAGATAGAGCTTTTAGCTATGCCCTCTCCTACCTCATCCCAGCAAGAGCCATCAGGTGGTGGCCCCAGGTCCAGTTCCCAATCTCTTTCATGGCGGCTAAGAGAAACAGCAGTGGCTGTGAGTAACATTGAGTAGACAGAAGAAATCAAGCCCCTGCGTAGAGGGCAGTTCAGACATAAAGACTCAAATGGGGTGGGGGTCCGGAGCGCATCAGCCTGGGGGATGATCAACATTTTTATACTTTTCAGGGGCATGCCCAGCACTCCCCTGGAAGCTGAGCAGCCCCTCGCTCCATTCCTGAACTGAAGAGATGCCATGTGTATACACACGACATCCCTTTTCTGATCACCAGCTGCTTCACAGAGCAGCGGTGATCTCTAGCAACCTCCAATCCCACCCCCCCCCACACGCGCATGCGGGACACTGCCACCTGTGGGAGGGACAGTGGGACAGTCTACAGTTTGCAGGACTGTCCCACTGTAATCAGGAAAGTTGGCAGGTATAAATGGGGAATCAGGTAGGTTCCCTACTGGCTTTACAGGGAATAGAGCAATGCACTATTTATATGTAAGGACCTTGATTTGGTGGCTTTGAAAAAGATCCACATTAATCCCCTGCTTCATTGATGGGGTACAAATACGCCACTTACAATGCCAAGAAGCCATAGTGCGAGTTACAAGGCGTGTTACATGGCGTATGTATGAAAGATGTAATACACTATGGCCCTTATTCTGATCTGTGCGGAAATTCCCGCATTCTTACGGAGCGGTCCGCACGCCACAGCGTTTTGCCGCATGCGGCCATCGTCCGTCGAAACGCCCACGTGTCCTCCGCATTCGGACGGACTCACTCTTTAAGAACAGGGCGTGTTTACGGACGACATACAAAGCATGCGTGTGCGGGAGAAACACTCCGATTCGGCACGGTATTACAGAGTATTACAGAGTATGCTCGGGAATACCGCATCCGAACGGGAGCCAAGCGGTGCTACCGCACGTAAGCGGAGTATTTACGCCAAACAACCCACTATGAAGTATCTTCTGCAATACATCACATGACCCACTTATTCAATTACCTATCCTCATAAAAAACTGCTTATTTGGAATTGGAATCAATGTGTGTGGTTTCATGAGTACATGTCAAATACACATGTGTATTGCTAGTATTAATATTCTGTCATGTCCATTGTTAGCAGTTTGAAAGTGTCTGACAAGTACAGCATATGTGGGTGTTTAGTACGGGTTCCTTGAAGCAGCAATGGTTTCAATTAAAGCACTGACAAGCGTCCTATTAGTGAGTAATGAGTAAAGGAGTAGATTCTATTGGGTTCAGGTGTTAATGGTTGTAGTCATTAGGCGTACGTTCGCCTACCGCATGAACGAGTGGTGTCCGCAAAGCAATAGTACACTTGTGGACACCGCACATTTCTGCCCTTTTTGATCGCGTGCATTCGGAGTGGTTTCCGAATGTACGCCCCCCAACATAAGTGTACTCCCCCGTGTCCGCCCATGTTTCTGCCCCGTTTTGCCCACTTTGAAACTACGCCCATGTGTCATTCCGCATGACGCCCATAATACGCCCCTATTTCCCGAATGATAGCGGTGAACAGTTTTGGACGGGATTTGGCCGAACTGGTACCGAGTCAAGGCGTGGCACATGCGCGTAGCGTTCTCCACGCATGCGCAGACGCCATAAAGACGCGATCCGTAAGTACGCGGTAAAGTCCGCGTCAATCAGAATAAGGGCCTATGTGATTTGGGCACGATTTCACCCGATTCAAGTGAATCAGGCCATGAAACTGTCCCAAATCGCACATGTAGACATCCCGTCTACATGTGATTTGCTAAATCTTATGTGCAGCCCGGAGCCGGATGGGGGACGGCAGTGGGCGTGGGGGGGATTTATCACATACAAAACTTGGCATATGAAGTGCCTAATCGCATATGACCTCTCCTGGGGAGCTGCAGGGATATTCAGGTCCTACCTTTCCTTAGGACAAGTCGGACTAATGTATGTTGACCTTAAGAGGACATCCATGTCAATTTGTACTGATGTGTCAGATTTCACTGTTACTATGTATATTCCTTGTACTCCACTGTTTGTGGTGCCTCAAAAATATTACATTTTAACAATGAGAATAAATATATATATATTGCTTAATACATATTCCATTAGTGATGACATACATTATAATGCTACAGATCTCATAATTATCAAGCATTTAAAATTATGCAACACATCCCTGTATAATTTACTCACTTCATTATCATGCTTCACAATCTGGTGACAAGAAAATAAAGTAGAAAGCAAACATCAGATGCTTTGTGCAGTGAGTCTGCATTATGATTGCCAAGCCATTGTGATAGAGACACTCATGTCTCATGCTTTTCTACAGTACATCCAGGAAATTCTGTCTATGTACGTAACACAGGGAGTTCACACACATACATTACACAATGATTAGCTGTTTCTAGTTAATATTCTATAATAATGTGAAGGACCATTTATGTCACAGTTCTAATGATATTATAGCACAACAACAACATAGTTAATATTTGCGGGCCTTGACTTGTGGGCTTCATGTGACACACAAAAATAATGAACTTCTTCTGCGGCTCTTTAAGAGTTGGATAAATTTGGGCCAAAAGAAAATATATAAAATTCATTACACAAAGTAAGTGCATATGTGACACCTCATTGTAGGGAAATATCACATTTTGTGGGTGATTCTAGATGAATCGCTCCCCTGCGCATTCGCACAGGGAAGCCATTTATAGAGACTGCGCATGTTCATAAGTATTTATCGCATGTGCAACCTATGTCAGTGTGTGGGCATGGAGAATTGATTATTCGCCAGCCACTCACACACAGCAGGGTAGACAGGAGCATGGGGCAGCAGGCTGTCATAGGGGCCAAGGGAATGCCCAGCTAATACATAAAGGATCATATGGCCACTATCCACTTTCTACCCCCAGTGTCCACGTGGGCGCGGAGTTAATTTTAGAAAGTGTGGCGAGTGCAGCGAGCCACCGAGCCCGAAGCGTGGCTAGCGCAGCCGAGCCCGAAGCATGGCTCGCTACACTTCGGGCTTGGTGGCTAGCTGCGCTCGCCACACTTTCTATAATTAACTCCAAGCCCACGTGGACACCGGGGGTATGACGTGGATAGTGGCCATATGATTGTGTTAGTGGGTGTTGTGTGTGTGTGTGTAGTGTGGATATGATTGTGTTAGTGGGTGTTGTGTGTGTGTGTAGTGTGGATATGATTGTGTTAGTGGGTGTTGTGTGTGTGCGTGTGTGTAGTGTGTGTGTGTAGTGTGCATTATATTTACCATCCACAATGTCCCCGGCGCCTCAGGCACTCGTCGCCCCGCATCGTGGCCGCCATGACAGTTCTCCCCGGGTACGCTATTAGCGTAGTCACCGCTGGGGGAGCAGGGAAACCATGTGATGCTCCCCCAGCGGTGACAACGCTAATAGCGTACCCGGGGAGAACTGTCATGGCGGCCGCGATGCGGGGAGTCGAGTGCCGGAGGGGATATCGTGGATGGTAAGTATAATGCCCCCCCCCCCTCCGCCCACTGCCCGCTGCTCGCTGCCCGCCTGCTGCCCAGCCGCTGAATCCCACATATGTTAGTCGTGCACCCGGCAATGGCTACGCTGAGAACGTTCTCAGCGTACCGTAGCCGGGTGCCCGACTAACATATAAGTACCCTGTTTACAATTGTAAAACAAAACGTAATCTGCTGCGCTATATAAGAAACGGTAAATAAATAAATAAATAAATAAATAATATAAGACAACAGAGAGGTGTCTTACATCTGCGATGGTCGGCGCCCATTGAATGATTTTGCCCCCGCACACAAGGCTGTCACATTATAAAATGCAGACATATAATAAGTGGCCTATATGAAATGAAGAAACAAATGAAAAAAAAAAACGAAATACAGTTTTTGAACATACAGCAGGACGAAACTGGGAACTTCAAAAAGGCAGGTAATACCGAAGATATTGGCTAGACAGACCTTTAGAAATGCTGTATATAAAACTGCACCTAATAATTATTTTCCTTACTGTCTGTTTGTTATCATTGTTACAGACAAAGAAATTGTAGAAAACATGACACACTTCAAAGTTAATAAAAAAAGCAGTAGATTTAAATTTTTAACACCAAGAAGCTGAGCGTTAACAATAAAAAAGGCAGACAGCCTAAGGGGTTTCAGAGAAACAAAAAAACAAATCTGAGGATATACTTCTCAGGTACAATTTACATTAATCCAGCTAAGATTTATAGGCTGTTTTATAGTAAAAAATTAGAAAAGAGAATACTACACCCACCCCACTGACAGGTATAAATATTCCTTTTCTACAGCAACTAAGTTGTGCTCTGCGATTTGATCCTTGAAGCCTGCAGAAGTTGGATCTACCATTATACACAATGTCTTGTACCTGGAAAAGTGGATCGATAAGATCTTCAGTGAGTGGAAGTGGCAGTAGTCACAGAGTTAGCAGTATGGCTGCTGACCTGGCAAAAGGATCGGATCAGTGGGGAGTTGGGAGTTTCAATGCAAATGATGGCCTTCTTCATGGTGGCGAAAAGGAGACCATGCAAAACCTGAATACCCGACTGGCTTCTTACCTGGACAAAGTGAGGGCCCTGGAAGATGCCAATGCTGACCTTGAAGCAAAAATTAAGGAGTGGTACATTAAGCACCAGCAGAAAACAATTCCAGACTACACCAGATACTTCAGCATCATTGAAGACCTCAAAAACAGGGTAAACGAAGGGAGAAATTTCATGAATTCTAAAGAAATATATGAAAATAAGTGTTTGCATATTCTAAGTTCTGACCATAGAGAGATGAATGACTTAATGTTGGTCAGTCTCGAAACTTTCAGGTCATCCAGCTAATATTGTTTTGGCACAGTTATTATTGTATAACATAAGCATTACACTGTGTACTAGAAAATATAATTATAACAACTACAGTAGACAGCTAATTGCTACAAGTAAAAAATAAAACACATTTTATTTTCTAAGTCCAAAATACATTGAACAATAACTTGAGAGTGAGAAGTCCAAGTTGTAGGAAACAAGTGTTATCCAAGTTTCAAAGAGGCAACTGTTAAAATATATATACTGTACACTAACATTTTCTTTGTATCTTCTTATTTTGCGGATGTTCGTGTCCTTCCCAGATCCTAGCTGAAAGTACAGACAACGCCAGACTTGTCCTGCAAATTGACAATGCCAAATTGGCAGCAGAAGACTTCAGACTTAAGTAAGTTAAGCCACTATGCACTCAAAGATTACATGTAGGGACTTTAGTTCAATACAATGATTATTTATTTGATTTATTTATAGTTTCTTATATAGTGCAGCATATTCCGATGCACTTTACAATTGGAAACAACAGTGATAAAAAAACTTGGTAGAAACAAACCCACATCGAGGTAGGGGGTCCCTGCTTACAAGGCTACAAGATTAGTCAATTCAATTCCAAATTCAACTTAACGTGAACATATTTTATCATACAATAATAATAAGTGAACAAATATAATTTTTTCAGCATTATTAAAGCAATGTTCCAGTATTCTTTGCTCCTGACCATAAAATTGTCTATAGAATATAATGCTGAAGGACTATCCTTTCTCTACGTAGGGAAGTGGGAGCCAGAGAATGTGTCACATAGATCTATTATGCATACACAAAAAATGTCACATAGAGGGGGATGGGGGAGAAGATAAAGACAGATGGGGTAAGTAAAACAAACTCTCCACACAGGGAGAGACAGACCCAAAAGTCTACCTTAAAATAATATGCTTCCAGGTGGGGTATCATATCAAAAATAACTGCAGATTCAATTGACTGAAACGTTGTTTAGTATTCATCATTGACTTTGCACAAACGTCAACTGCACACATGTTTGAAAGTAGCACCATTATTCAAATAAAAACTTCACCTCATAAAAAATAATACAATGGAAAAAGCTTTTCATTTTAAATTGAAATTGATTGTTCTGAACACTACAATATAATGTCATCATTTTGAAAAGTTAAAATAATCTGCTCAAAATCAATAGTTAAATATAAAAATGGCTGCATTTCACAGTCATGTGAATAATTGATGGGGAGACATTGTATATTAAACCATCTAGGGAGGACAAATTGAAAAGTTCCCCATAGCAACCAGCTTTTAGCTATCATTGAACAATGATTGAAACTTGAAAAATGTTGCTTAAAACCTTATTGGTTGCTATTTCTCCACTTGTCCTCTTTAGAATGTTTGATATATCTCCACTCTGATAGCAATATTTGTAACAAAATAAATAGCTGCAGTGTATAGTTTGTTCCATGGATTACATATGCTGATAAGGCAGGTAAGTTTTATTACACAAGATTCGTAGTAAAGACTAAAGACAGCCATGTATTTTTTATTCATTGCTTATTATGAGTATAAGTCATAAAAAAATCAGAAGTCATCCCAGAAATTAGTGTATCCTGCATAAGGGTTTTAATTGGGCAAAATTGTTTTATTCATTAAGTGGAGTTACCTTTAATTTTTGTAAATGCGATGTATGTACATATTTGCAAAATGTGTTTCACACAAAGCTTTATTTTAGGTATGAGAATGAGGCCTGTCTTCATCAGACCGTTGAATCAGACATCTGTGGCCTACGTAGGTTGCTCGATGAATTGACTTTCACAAAGTCCAACCTTGCATCTCAGTTGGAAAGCCTTAAGGAGGAAATTGACTGCCTGAAGAGGAACCATGAGGAGGTAATTTTACCATGTTGACATAGCTAAAATGTTGACATTCTAATTGTCAGTACCTGCACCATGTGGACATATAAAAGTGAATCCCTTACAGTAACATGTTTCTTACAGTTTTGGAATAGATTACTCAGGCATACAACTCTTCAGTCAGTGTACTGTATATATATGGCCATTTAAATAAATTACAATGTAAAGGGCATGTGTTTTGATTTTAAGCATTAGGGCCTAAATACAAACAGTATCTTTGTTCCTGATATCCTGAAAAACAAGAGACCAATTGTTTTAAAAAATGGAGACTATTATTCCAAAGGAGTTGATTTAAAACCTTAGTACTAAAATATATTTGATCTATATTAAAAAATAATAATAAAACCAAAACTGATAATAGTTTTAATTCGAACCTTTATCCTTACCTAGCCTTAACCCATGTGTCAGAGTCTGATACTCCTTTCAGACTTATGGGGAAATCCCAGATGTTTTCACATAAACGCGCATCAACCTGGGACTAGCGTATGCCTAAAAGGATCTACCCAGGATTTCACCTAAGCACCTGCAATTAACCCGGGTCACTAAAATCCTGGGCACCTAAGCACCTCCAATTAACCCCGAAAGGTGTGAGTTGCCGCTTGGGTAACATTTTCACGGTGAATACGGCACCCAAATTAAGCGAATTCGGCCCACCGTAAAGTGCACCTGGTGTTGTGAAGATTCGCACTCAGCGAATCATCGCACACATCGGTGTAAATAGGATCAACCCCTTACTCTTACTTGATTTGTAAAATTACTCAGTCAATAAAGTGATCTGATTTTTATTCAGAACACTTGGCTTTACTTAAATTGAATATTTTTGGAATTCATTTGCAAATTACTACACAAGACCAGGAGTAATATGATAATGGCCCTGTACCCATTCATAGGCAAACGCAGGGGGGATTTCCAGTTGCCCAGAAACCCCCCTCCTTTTGGCAAGTGGATAAAATTATGACAACAATTACAATATTATGCAGTATAAGGGACAGAGGAGAGCTGCTGCACATGCCCAGTGGTAGCATCTTCTAACTTTATTGTTATCAATCCTCCATCAGTGCAGTAGACCATAGAGCAGCTACCAGAAAGATTAGACAGGAGTCTTACCATAAGGTGGTAGAATGTGAGCTTAAAAAGTGCAGAACTAGTTCCATTATGTTTGTGTGTTTATTATAATGGTTTATTTAACTTTTATTATATTATTTAAATGTTTGATATAGCCAATACTATAGACCATCTACCGCATTGCTCCAATGTTGTACAGAGTGCGAGATTGTGCACTGAATTTGGAACTGATAATAGTTTTAATTCGAACCTTTATCCTTACCTAGCCTTAACCCATGTGTCAGAGTCTGATACTCCTTTCAGACTTATGGGGAAATCCCAGATGTTTTCACATAAACGCGCATCAACCTGGGACTAGCGTATGCCTAAAAGGATCTACCCAGGATTTCACCTAAGCACCTGCAATTAACCCGGGTCACTAAAATCCTGGGCACCTAAGCACCTCCAATTAACCCCGAAAGGTGTGAGTTGCCGCTTGGGTAACATTTTCACGGTGAATACGGCACCCAAATTAAGCGAATTCGGCCCACCGTAAAGTGCACCTGGTGTTGTGAAGATTCGCACTCAGCGAATCATCGCACACATCGGTGTAAATAGGATCAACCCCTTACTCTTACTTGATTTGTAAAATTACTCAGTCAATAAAGTGATCTGATTTTTATTCAGAACACTTGGCTTTACTTAAATTGAATATTTTTGGAATTCATTTGCAAATTACTACACAAGACCAGGAGTAATATGATAATGGCCCTGTACCCATTCATAGGCAAACGCAGGGGGGATTTCCAGTTGCCCAGAAACCCCCCTCCTTTTGGCAAGTGGATAAAATTATGACAACAATTACAATATTATGCAGTATAAGGGACAGAGGAGAGCTGCTGCACATGCCCAGTGGTAGCATCTTCTAACTTTATTGTTATCAATCCTCCATCAGTGCAGTAGACCATAGAGCAGCTACCAGAAAGATTAGACAGGAGTCTTACCATAAGGTGGTAGAATGTGAGCTTAAAAAGTGCAGAACTAGTTCCATTATGTTTGTGTGTTTATTATAATGGTTTATTTAACTTTTATTATATTATTTAAATGTTTGATATAGCCAATACTATAGACCATCTACCGCATTGCTCCAATGTTGTACAGAGTGCGAGATTGTGCACTGAATTTGGAAACCCCCCCCTCTAGAAATCCTGCCATGGAAGTGTTAAAGTAACTCTGAATTCATGTAAACTTTAAGAAAGTATGCTGTACTTTAACTTAAAAAGGACATGTATAGATCTAGATAAGGGTGTTTCTAACATAGGTGCAGAGAGTTCAGCTGCTATGTTGTCCCGAGCTAAGAGGGGCCACCTTTCCTGTCACAGTTGCATGTTTTATATATAGGATATATAGGCTTACCATACTATCCATTTAAACTGGGACTCTCATGGATTACACAGGTTCTGTGACTGATTAAAATCAGGTGAAATGCAGACATGAAGTCAGTCAGCCACATGACTTGTGACATTCATAAGTGTCCCAGTTTAAAGGGATAGTTGCCTTTTTATATAATTTTTTACCATTGGGTGATATATATGGGTCCTTAGAACCTGCAATATATCTAAGTATGCCCCTGGACCTGCTCATTGTAATGTTGCATAAAATGAACTGAAGACATTATAATGTTACATAAAGGCATTATAATGTTAATAAAGTATATTTAAAGTTACATTTCCCAGATTATTCCAAGAAAGTAGTTTAGTTTTATAGTAAATATGATACCATATTTTAAATTTGTGTTTTTAGCTATTTTTTTCTTGTAAATGAAACATGGATTATTTCTTGTTTCTCAGGAAATGAAGGCTTTTAGAGGACAGAAAGGTGATATTAATGTGGAAATGGACGCAGCCCCCGGTATTGATCTTACCAAACTTCTGAGTGACATGCGATCACAATATGAAGAAATTGCTGAACAGAACAGACAGAAGGCTGAAGAATGGTTTAAACAAAAGGTAATGTGCTCAAAATGTTAGGGTTACTGTATGTTTCAGCGGATCTTACACTATGGCTTTGTTTGTCATCATTTCCTTATGTTTGTAGAGCGCCGAACTGCACCATCAGATTTCCCACAGCAGCGAAATGGTCGAGTCTCACAAAACTCAGTTGACAGAACTTAGGCGCACATTGCAAGAACTAGAAATTGAGCTTCAAGCACAACTTGCCATGGTAATCATTTTATTCTTCTGTGGTTATTTTAATACAAATTATATGGACAAAGCATTGCAAACGTGGAGTAGACTCTATTGCACTGCTCAGCATGCAACAAGAGATTAATTGGAACATTTGGAAAGGCATAAAGCTTCATATAAAGTGGAAAACGGTCTGTGTCATCTTTATGTATATTTAGATAAAGTGAATAATAGAAAAAGAATAATCAATTATTATTTGTTATCAGAAATCCTCTTTGGAGCACTCATTGTCTGAGACAGAGAATTGTTACAGCACTCAGTTGGCACAACTACAGGGCTATGTAGGGAACGTGGAAGAACAGTTGAGTCAGGTCCGCAGTGATCTGGAACGTCAGAATGCAGAGTATAAACTTCTTCTGGACATCAAGACTCGTCTGGAAATGGAGATCGAGACTTACCGCAGATTACTTGATGGAGAGGCGTAAGTGTCACAATGCACATTATATATACAGTTCAGTACTAAAGCGGCTTGACCTTTAAGACAACCATTTATCTAGAGAGAACCATGTACATTACGGGTTTATTTGTGTCAGGTGCCAGATAGCCTACTGGTATATTTTTGGATTGTTGGAAGAAATCCAGAGAAAACCCCAAGCAAGCACACAGAGAATATACACATGCCATAAAGTTAGGGCAGTAATGCTAACCATTGCCATCCATACTGTCCATATGTGGTTCTGGTGCAGGAAATAGGCAAATTGTTAGTCAGTAATGTACAGTACTTCTGGAACAATACACTACAATTATTTTCTATTGCTTAGAAGAACATGAACATAATAGCATTTATAATACAGGTTGAGTATCCCTCATTCAAATATCCCTTATCCAAATTATTCTTAAAACCATACATTTCAGAAAGTGGAAAAAAAACTATTATTTTTGCAAAAAAAAAAGATCTGGAGACATCTGTAACAGCACTACTGGGGACATGATATGTTACTGGAACTAAATATGTGCAAGAAAAGGATTGCTTGGCATTTAAATTCAGTATCTAAGATAGTACACAAACTTTGGTTCATGTTTTGAAACCTTGCTTTATGCACAAATAAATTATATTTGTGTGTATTTCATGTGTTTGATGTGCTTGTACAACATAAAGGCAAGATACCCTAAGATACATCAATATACAGAAATATAAAAATATTCTGGAACACGGAATCATCTGTTATCCAAAATTCTTCCGGTCCCTAGCATTTTGTATAAGGAATACTCAACCTGTAATAAAAAACTATCCCTACAATTGATAGTTTCAGACAGGCCCAGATGGGACGTGTATACATGATAAAAATGAGCTTGTGATCAGTTATGCCCCGTACACATGGTGCAACAGAAGCAGTGTGCTGAGTGATCTATGTAAGCACAGATTGCTCATCACAGATCGCTCAGCACAAAGTGCTGCACGAGCGATGTGCGCTGAGACATCTGTCGCAGACAGTGTGCTCAATTGAGAGACCACTGGCGATGACTAGATTTATACTGCATGCAGTATACATCTACTCAGGTGATAGCAATGCACAGGAATGCACATTGCCGTAGCTGGGGCCATACACATGGAGCGATATCTGTTTCATTTCTAAGTGATCTAGTCAAATCACTAAGAAATGGGGATGTAATTGTCCTGTGTGTATAGCCCTTTAGTCTAGGGTGTGTCTGGGCCTTATTGGGAGTGTTGCCTATTTTACTGTAAGTCATTTTTTATTTTTGGAATATTAGAGGGTATGAGAGAGGGCTAGCAGTGGAATCAATTAATTCCAACTGAATTGCCATTTTTGGGCTTTTCATCATTACTGGAAATCTATGTATTTGAGATGCAACATGAAGTGTGATTGGATTTCAGAAATAAAAAATAAAAAATACCAAACTTTATTTAAATAGACCCTTGGCCAGAGATAATGTAGAGTCCATTTCAGCGCACCCTGAAATCCAGCACTAGGCGCACTTTACCCTTACCAAGAGATAAAGTTGACCAAGATAAAGTAACCACTCCTAACTGCCCTGTTACAGTCTGTGTTTCTAAAATGACAGTTACAAGAGATTATTGTCAAACACATTAAAAACAAAATTAAATAAAAAACTATATATACTGTATATATCATATCAGTAGCTTCACATTTTGTTATTTTTAATATCTATACATAGAAAACAAATGTAATAGTTAAAAAAATAAAATGTCACTTTTTGGCAGAGAAATAAATTAATCTCTATTTTAAAAAAATACATTTGCTTTTTTAAAGATGAGACATTGAGACATTGATATTAGGCTAATTTTATGACTGTTAGCAAATGTCACACTACAATTTTATGTTGCAAATTGATTTGCAAAATCAGTGCATCCTTCCACTGGCAATAGAACATAATGTAACAAATTTCCAATTCCTATATATGTATTTATTTTGGTTGTTTACTAAATGCTGGTACTCAGTATCCTGATCACTTTATACTACATGACATTATTATATTAGTACTTTATACTCCATCTGGATATTATTATTATTTTTTAAATTATTTTTGTCATTGACATCACTTAGTGTTGCTCTACCGCTAAACATTTTCTGTCCCAATAGTAGAACCAGTCAGCACTTGGGCAGTTCTTTATAGACAGAAGTGCCAGTAGATGCCCTCTACCTCTGTTTTGTATTTTTATTATTATTGTAAATATCCACAATAATTCCATGGATGCACGGCAGTCCACAGTTCTGCATGTCTTAGAAAGGGATATTGTATCATAAAAATTGTTGTATCATAAAGACCTTATTGACAGTCCTGCATGTCTTAGAAAGGAAAACTGTATTATAAAGAATATTACAATCAAATAATTGAAAATTATTGTGTGTTTTCTAGATGGCACTACAAAGAGCCAGCTCCAGTGAAAGGTATGTGTGCATTATTGGATGTAGTCAGTCTGCCATACATGACAACTTTACACTTTAATGACATTGAGATGGTGATTCTAATTGGTTTGCAAAAGAAAACTCCTTCTTTAATATACAAAACCATGTGCACTGCAGGTGGGGCAGATGTAACATGTGAGTTACATTTGGGTGAGTTATTTTGTATCTGTGCAGAATAAATACTCGCTGCTTTATTATTACACTGCAATTTAGGTTACTTTTGTTGAGCACACACCAAATGTAACTCTCTCCACACATGTTACATCAGCCCCACCTGCAGTGCACATAGTTTTGTCCATTAAAGAAGGAGTTTGCTTTTTCAAACCAACCAGAATGACCCCATTAATGTATTAGTGTAGCATTCAGTAATATTATTTAATTTTAACTAGACTTCTGTAAAAATATGAATTAGAACCTCTTCTGGTATTTACAAAGCACACTGCCAGATGCCAATATAAATGAATAATATGCTAGGACAATATAGTTTACAAAGCATTACAGAGCAGAATGTTGTGTCCTAGTGCAGAAGTGTGGGGATTTACTTGATGTAGATTCACAACACTTATTTTTGGGGTACCTAGTTGGCAGAAAAGCAATGCACAATTACATTTGATGTTTATTGCCTGAGAACAACAGAGTACCAGGGCAATGACACACTGCCAAGTGAATTCACAAAGGAATGACGTAAATATACTCGTGATAATTGTACTTCTCGGATCAATGACCCAATGACACCCAGAACAATGGCGCACTGACTCTTGTCCTAGAACAACTGATCACAGCATTAGGTTCCTAGCATTGTCCTAGCATACTGATTCTTTGGTTTTCAGATGAATGACTCTCTGACATTTGGGGTCCTAATGTTCTATAGTACAGTTTAATAGAATGCACATAAGAGTGTGCCACAACTAGCACTCAGTGTTGTCCTGTATGTAACAACATACAGTATGACAATGCAGCTCAGTGGTGTCACAAGAGGAGTGTGGAAGGTTCGGACCTCTCTTGGGTATCACCCATCAAGACTATGGGGCACCAAAATGCCAACTCCTCCACACTGACAGGAGCCAAGTGCTCAAGTGTTATATTAACTTGCAGCACTCAGCTCCTGTCACTGAGGTGTCTTTTGACTGCACCAGGTGTCTTTGACCACCACTAATGCAGCTCACAGAACATAACATATGTATTCATTATTTCCCTTTGAAGGCATATTTATACATGATATAATAATATAATACATGTTAATAGATGTTTTATTACAAATATTAGTAACTACAAGTACAAAATATAAATCTAATGTAAATGAAATCACATTCAAGTTCATTAGCTAAAGCACATTACATTAAATCAGTTCCTTATAAAAAAAACAAAACAAAAAAACAATACAATAGTAACCAGTGGCAGCTCCAGAGGTGGGGCTGCAGTGCAGTTCAGAATCCAAATAGGGGAACAATACCAACTGCCAGTGAGTCCCAACCTTTGATGTTTGGCAGTGTTTAGGGTGGCAGTTAGTTTGGCTACCCATTTGAATTTTGAACTGCGATGTAATCCACCTCTGGAGCCAGTGGCGTAACTAGAAATTTTTCTCCCCCCTGCCAAAAAAATTCTGGCGCCCCCCAAAAAGGGGAGAGGCGATTGACTATGGGCACTGCTGGCTGAGTTGACAGGCGACCCAGGCTGCAGTGAGCGCTGAGCATATGCATGGGGCGGGGACACACTCATTAAATATACACTGCGCTGGGTCCCGCTCATTAAATATGCACGGAGCGGGACCAGCTTAGCACTCACTGCTGCCTGGGTCGTCTGTCAGTTCAGCCCAGGCGCCCACCACATGTGGGTCTGCCACATAACCCAGTCTTGGTATCCTGACCCCCAGAATATATTGTATGCAAATCACCCCGTCTATATATACATATATGCGTAGCAACCCCCCCACACACCCACATCCATTATACGTATATGCCTATCACCCCCCTACATCATCCATTATACACACACACACATATATGACTATCACCCCTATCTATATATATATATATATATATATATATATATATATATACATACATATAAATATATAATCGATGGGGGTGATAGTCATATATGTGTGTACCTATCTATCCCTATCACTAACCCACTGTAAAAATACTTTTTGTACACTAGTTTCCTCCCACACACACACGCACCTATTATGCTTGTTAGTTACCTACATTGTTTTGCTGCCTTAGGCTGGGCTGCCGTGAGGGCAGGGAGTGAAGTGGGGCTGCTGGCCACACAGACAGCAAGCAGGGGATGGTGGGGGCTGAGCGTCCTCCTCTTCCCTGTGCAGCCATGGACTCACGGAGCTGCCGGGCGTGCCTGTATACTACAGACTCAGAGGTTCCCCAGCTGCTTGTGAAGGGAAAGCAGCATGATGCCTAGCAATTGGCTGTCCGCTCTAGGCAGAAAGCAGATTGGTCCAGGGGGCAGCTGTCACCCTGCCCTGTCATACACTGGCCGGGCGGCAGCAGCAGCAGGAGGCTGTGACGTATGATAGAGCTTTTGCTCTCTGTCATAATATCAGCCCCGGCCGCCGCTAGGGCCGTCCCGACATCAAGCGTCCGACAATTTAGTGAGAGGCTTCCGGCACCCACGCAGCCCCCACTCCTCCAAGCAGTGGCCTTACACAAGCTACGCCACTGTCTGGAGCTGACACTGATAGTAACTACCATAGGTTGTTTTTACCCCCCAAGTAACATCCATCACTGTATTGAAGCCAGATGCAGTTAGTAAAACTGCACTGGCTTTATTGTGACTGGTAGTAACTATTGGAAGTCAGACCTGCCAGTCACCCAAGGCAGTCCCATTGCGAGGTGTGTCCTCCCTCTGGGCTGCCTCTTCAGCTTCTATGGGCTGCAGTCAAAACAGCCCATAGGACCAGGGGTATATGCATGGGCAGGACCGAGGCCGATACTGTGCCTGTCACCTGCATTGTACAGGCATCAGGATCGTGATTGCCTTCTGTGGGCTGCAGCCGAAGCAGCCCATAGAAGCTGAGGGTATGCGCATGCGCAGTACCGAGGACGATATTGTGAATGCGCCGGTCCCAGTGCCTGTCATCTGTATTATACAGGTGCTGTGACCACAGCAGTGAAAACCAGGTGAGCAGCGGCAGTGGGGGGGGGGGGGGGGGTAGCCCACTCTTTGGGCCAGAGCCAACCCCCCTCTTACAATCAGGAAGGAGCTGCCACTGGTAACTAATGTAGATAGTGCTGCTGGTTTTAATTTTCAACACTGTGTATAGTTGCACCATTTCTTCCGAATGTCTTTCTAGAGTGCTGAACCTATGCTTGTGTATTACTCTCAAACCTCCTTTTCATGCCTAGGGAGACATAAGGCAAATATACATAAAAAAGAATATACATGCATATGAGTAGATAATTTGGTGCACACAAGCAATATGGAAAAAACAGGGGTAAGTGTTTGTAAATTAGCAGAATAATAAGTAACTAACAAAATACAAATACCTATGCATTTTTCAGAATCAAATAAAACCAGGAAAGTCACAACCATCGTTGAAGAAGTTATCAACGGCAAAGTTGTATCACAGAAAGTGAATGAAACAGAAGAGAAGCTGAAAATGTGATAAAAAAAAATAATATTTATAATATCTTTAAAAGGATATTATCTGCATTTGCTTATATAATAAAGTTAATCAATGCTAACAAGCAACTGGCTGAATATATATTTCCGTTATATCCAATAAACTGTATCATGCAATTAATTGTTGTCATTTCTCATAAAGTACAGACTAGGGTTCATTCTAACTTTCTTAACTTAACCAAATAAGTACAATTTAACTGGTTACAAATTCTCAAAATTGCATCTGAGGATACAGAGCAGTGGGTAGGTAGTTACACTGGTGCGCCTGTATGTTCAGATTTAATAAAAACAAATGGACATGTGGGGCGAGACGTGATAGGCGATTTTTGTCAAATGTGAGATTTTGCATTTTTTTTAACCCCCTGGTGCCCTACTGGAGAAGAGGACAGACTTGCGGGGGAGCGTGTGGGGAGTTAAGTATGTATGTTTGCGTGTGAATGGGTGTGTGCAATCGCACCATATTACATGTTTATTGTGGAAGCGAGTATGAGAGCACACTACAACTACAGTTGACAAATGATTCAGCACCAGACCATCTCTCTGATTATTTACCTCACTGCAAAGTAGATCTTGCTCTAAAGGTGCCCATACACGGTGCGACAGAGTAGTGCGATGAGATGCGTGCTCCTGTTCACATCCCATCGCACAGCACATAAAGTATGTGCTACCCGTGCTTTTAGTACTAGATTGCATCGTATCTAGTACAAAAAGCACGGTGCTGTAGCACATTGTATGCTTTTTGTACTAGATACAATGCAATCTAGTACTAAAAGCACAGAGTTCATCGCACCGTGTATGGGCACCTTAACTATTCTGCCTTCTGACCTAATCAGCATCACAGATGGATAGTTTTCCTCATGCATTCCTTACATGATAGAGAAGACATCCATATTCCTCCACTTTCCACTCGCTGATAAATTCGGTACCTCTTTACTTTCACGGCGCCAGCATGGCGCCGCGCGTACTTCCGGGTTACGCTCGCCACTAATTAAGTAAAATAAACTAAGTTAACGCCATGCCAACATGGATAGTTCATACCTCCACTATCCATGTTGGCATGGAGTTGATTTTAATTAGCGTGGCGAGCGTAGCGAGCCACCGAGCCCGCAGCGTGGGCGAGTGAAGCGAGCCCCGCAAGGGGACTCTGATGCGCGGCGCCATGCTGGCGCCGTGAAAGTAAAGAAGTACCATAAATTCTATATTTGGTGTGACTTTGAAAGCTTAATGCTGTTATAAATTGTCATTAAATGCTGTCTCTATCTGTTGTATGCTGTATATCATTTACCTGATTTTAACATTGAAGGCACTACAACACAAAATGGAGACTTTAAACCAAGGGTCAGTTTTTAGGTCTTAGGTTGAGGTAAGGATATAGGTAGATAAAGAATGGAGCCCTAAATTTGATAATTTGAGTCCAATCCCTTATATATGGCAATTAAGAATGCTGTTATTCATAATGGTTCTCGTGGTGAGTCAGACAAAAATCTTAGCATTAATGCAAATGGCATAGCAGCTCCAAATGCACCTGAAAGAGCCTCTCAGTGTTGCCCATTAATATTATGCCACATGTCAGTGCCTCTACTTCATATTATGCCACATTACAGTGCCTCCACTTCATATTATGCCACAGTACAGTGCCTCTACTTCATATTATGCCACATTAGAGTGCCCCAATTAATATGTATCTACACTATAGTGCCTCCACTTCATAGTGTGACACATTTTAGTGCCCCAGCTCATGTTTTGTAACCTTATAAGGTCCAAGGGTATAATTAGGTATATTATAGGCCACAGGTTAATAGTTTGTAAGGGCTCCTATGTACCACCCAATGGTAGTGTATAACTAATCTCTGGGCCCCATATCAGTTGCATTACCTGCACCTATGGTAGCTACTGTATGCCCTTGTTGTTCTTGGAAGTTCCAAATTTCTTTGAGGTTTTAAATAATACTTATCCGCCAGGATGGGCAATTAAGATTATCTGCAGTGAAGTGAGCTGCTCCCACCACACATTGTATATTTCAGGTATGTTTAGTATCACAGCAGTGGCAGATCCAGGTCAATGGGGCAATCAAGAAATTGATTCCCTGTAACACACACACATACACCTTCTCCCTTCTTCAATCAAATGCCACATTGTTCTCTTCCCAGGTCCAAGCTCTCAGCCGACTTCTTCTCCTCCCTCAGAGAAACTATTGGAATAGCTTTGTGAAAAGGTGGAACCAGCTGTGCCCTGATTACTGTCCCACCCCCATCCCTCCCCCTCCCCATGTGTTGGATACTTTCTGATGCCATGTTTTGCTGCTGGACATTTATTGCTCCTCCCCTCAGCTGACAGATTTCCCGGCTCTGGTAAATTACTTGAAATTGTCATTAGAATATGATTTATAAAGGATATCAGATATTTTATGTAAAGATAGTATATATTTGAAAGCTTCTATAATTATTAAATCCTGATTAGTCCATATAGAAGCATATTGCTGAGGATCTCAAAATAGGCTACATTAGAACATCCAAAACTCCACTAGGGACTGATTTATTATTATTTGAGCCAAAAGATTATAGATATCATCCATTCATATATTATAGTGAGCAGGGTTGCTCCCGGGTTGAACCCGGGGTCCTGGCCAGTGTGAAAGGGGCAGGGGTACTCATCCGGGTTGCCGGTCCTCAGTGTATGCAGTCAGGCTGAGGATTCACACAGGTGACAGGCGCAGATGACAGGACAGACGGCGGATGAAGATGACACAGCTCTCCGGCGCCCTCACTGCAGCCGGTGAGCTGTGTCATCTGCCCCTGCCGTCTGACCTGTCATCTGCGCCCGCCGCTTGTGTGGATCCCAACCTGCACCAAGGACCAGCAACCCGGGGTGAGTACTCTCCACTGCCAAACCACCTCCTGCCCACCTCTGCCGCCATTCTCCAGCCATCCGGTCTCCTTCCCATATCAGAAAATGCAGGGACTTTTCTGGTGTGTAAGGGGCCAACCCGGGAATACCCCGGCATGATCCCTGGGTTGTATTCCCATGTGGATCCCTGAATTTTCTGGTGTGAAAGGGGTATAAGCCTGGTGTAGAGCTGCAGACAATGTTAGCAGGCTTCAGAGGTTTGTTTTTCTACTTTCTGCACATATATGCGTATAAATCCCTAAAAACTCCTTCACGGAATACATATAGATGACTTGTGGACAGGATGGCAGCAGTCGTGATATCAATGGCAGCATACTGTATC
This sequence comes from Crinia signifera, assembly GCF_055691185.1. NCBI lineage: Eukaryota > Metazoa > Chordata > Amphibia > Anura > Myobatrachidae > Crinia > Crinia signifera. The sequence goes on along the minus strand of NC_139222.1, from coordinate 133,329,336 downwards.
AGTGGAGGTAGTCCTGATAGGAGTCCAATAAGTGTACTTACCCTTCCTCTCATCCCTGTAGCCTAACACTAACCCTCCTCCACATTGGTGCCTAACCCACCCTGCCCTGCAGTCTAACTCTAACCCATCCTTGCCAGAATTTCAGTCATTTTTACATGCAGACACACAAATGTACACAAGTGAAGGAGTTTGTAGTGCCATTTGCACAAAGTTGCAGAGAGGCAGCCACCAAAAGACCCAGCCTCGGCAGTATCTACGTTCACCTCTGAATCTTATGCCCACAATTTGTTTGCTGACAGCCATATCCATGGTCTGTTTAGCAGTATCTGGTTTACAGTATTCTTTTATGTTTTCCAGAACCTATACTGTTAAAGTTCAGGTGCATTATTAAAAGTACAGGATTCTTTCTGTATACAACAGGAATACAAATTATTGTTACTGTAAGTGCAGAAAGCAAAACTATAAGTATTGAGGTGGATGGGTGTTGCCTGGGCAACCAACCGGGCACTGACAAGGGGTTTGCCATAAAGCGGCTACTTAAGGGGAAGAGCAATCCCTCAGAAAATATACAAGAAAAAGAAAAAGAGCGCTACTACACCAATGAGTTACTTAAATAAATAGGGTAGTTTAATAATTATTAAATTTCCCCATTTATTTTAAGTAACTCATTGGTGTTATAGCGCAATTTTTTTTTCCTTTTTCATATAAGTATTGAGGTGACTGGTACCTTTATATAAATAACATATGGATCTTGCGTGAGACTTTATACAAATTCCTGACTAAAGTTCTGAAATTTCCGGTTTTCATGACAAAGAAATGGGCTGTACAGTATTAGAGGAGGAATGAGTGTGTATTGTTTCTGGACTATGGGAAATCTTCTGAAATACGGTACAATGTCTTAGGTAATAACACCGCATAAAGTATTTAATTGGCTGCTAATTCACATTGCCAAAGAAAATGCATAGGGTTTAAGATTTGCACTCAAAACACACAGCAATAAAAGCCCCAGAAGGGGAGGATTCCAAATGCTTATTCAGCAAGGTTTTCTTTTAAAGTCTGCTATAAAAATCCATTATTGTGGGATAGCAACAGTATAGTTTACTAATGCAATGGGCAGTAATACCCAAACTGATTTCATCATTCTTCTGCCCCACGATACTGGTACAACAACTGTTAATATGATTCCCTGAAGCTTTGTTACCAATTGCATTTGAGTCAATGGGGTAAATTTGCTAAGATGGGAATTCTATTGAAGATGGGATGTTGCGTATAGCAACCAATCAGATTCTACTTACCGTATATACTCGAGTATAAGTCGAACCGAATATAAGCCGAGGCACCTAATTTTACAACAAAAAACTGAGAAAACGTATTGACCCAAGTGGGACCCTCACTGGAGTATAAGCCGAGGGGGCTTTTTCAGCATAAAAAATGTTCTGAAAATGTAGGCTTATACTCGAGTATATATGGTATTTATTTAGCACCTTCTAGAATGTAATAGGTTATATCTGATTGGCTGCCATGCAGTGGCGTAACAATAGCACCGCGGCCCCCGCTGTCGCAAGGAGGCACTGTGTAAGTGCGGGCGCCGGGGGGCTGCGGGGCTATTGTAATGCCCCCCACCCCCCCTCCATGCCCCGCAGCTTTACCTGTAATTGTGGTCCCGGCTCCCCTCCTGGCTTCATTTTGATGCTATGGAGACAGACCATCATAAAATGTCCGCCCCCATATAGCAGACAGTTCTCTGAAACTGTCTGGGTCCATTTTTCATAGCATCAGAATGAAGCCAGGAGGGGAGCCGGGACCACCGCAGCAAATACAGGTATATCTGTGGGGGATGGGGGGGGCATGGGGGGCGCTGCTTTATTATCGGCGGGGGGGTGCTCAAATCATAGTTACGCCACTGCTGCTATGGGCACATCCCATCTTCAATAGAACTCCCATCTTAGTAAATTTACCTCTATGAGAGTAGCTGAAAATGTACCAGTCTGGGTCCTGGCAGTTAGGATCCTGGCGATAACAATTCCAACAATTCCAGAATACTGACACTCACATCGCTGACAGATCTCAATGGTTATAATTAGGGATAAGGGTAATTTTAGGGTTAGGGTTAGGCATTAGTGGGAGGGTTAGGCTGCGGGATGAAATGGTGGGGGTTGGCTGTGGGATGGATCTTTTAGGATTAGAGCTAGCTTTAGGGTTAGAATAATAGGATCTGTCGGCATTCTGAACATCAGGCTCCTGACCACCGGCATTGGGAGTTGCATATGTGACACCCACCCAAGGTCAGTATAACACAGCCTTGCAGCATAAAAATCAATGTGATTTCACAACACAATGCAATACAATTTTGATTACATGAAGACAATCATTTTATGATGTAATTGTAGGAATGTACTTATCTGGAATGCTTCAATGAAGCTACCTGACATTCGACAACTTAGCAAACTAATAAAGGTAATTTGGAATGATCACATATAACTACTACTAATGGGGCCCCATGTACTAGTTTGTGTCCATGAAATAGTTCTCGTTGGAGCACACAGTTGTAATCCTTATCAGAGGCATCACCAGGTGTGTTGGAACCAAGTTTGGTGGAATTACATCCCCTGCCGACCAGTAGTGCAGCCTTCCAAAAAAAAGGGTGTGTGGTGTAAATGGAAGGGGCGTGGCCTCACAGGACCCTATTTTCATTACTCTGGAGAGGTGTCCAGCATCCACAGAGATGCTGGCTGTCCCCGGAGATCAGGCTGTCTACATTGCTGGCACTTTATGTGTGACAGGAGCCATGTGCTCAAGAGAGTATCATACCTATCAAAGCAGAAATGCCGGCACTTTGGTGTCACTCCCGCACCAGGCTAGTGATGTCGCTCTTCCCTATAGCTCCTTATCTGGTTTTCCCAGCTCAGAAACTGATGCTAAGTATGTTCATTATGCAGCAGTGGGCTGTTATGGTCCAAAGGGGAAAGTTTCCTATTCTTTGTATTAAAATACAATACTGTTCAGCTGACAGGTAAGGCCCATACATACTGGGTGAATTTTGCCATTTAAGCTGCTTTCAGCTAAAAAACCACCCAGTATGTATGCCCCTCATCATCGCCGGCCGCCGGCGGGTGTTGGTCCTGATATGCAAAGCTACCCAACCCCATAAAAATCACTGAAAAGGATGAAAATTGCCCAGTGTGTATGCACTGAGCATTTTTCCAGCCACCCAGTGTATTGACCTTTAGTTGTAACTTTGTAACATTCTTTAGTTAACTTTCGCAACAAAAGTATCTACATTTAGCTTATATTTTTCCCTATTCATCTGTGCAATAATACCCAGTGTAAACTTTAGGTCTCTCGAAAGCTGAATATATCATAATATTCACTTTGCTGATGAAGTATTTCTCACTTTTTTAATGCTATGGTGCAGTAACAGCCATTCCATAACTGCACTTAATTAGCTACAGTATGCACACCAGGGCTTACCTGTGTAACTTTTCTAAAGGCTGTATTAGGAATCTATAACTCAGTTCAGCCTGGTTGGGGAAAGAGACTGAAGAAAGCCTGCTGCTCTGGTACATATAATTCACTGTGACGGGTAGAGCATAATATACAGTACTCTGTGTTGCCTTGGACTTGGAATAAGCAGCATCTAATAAGAATCATTATTACTATCCTGAAGGAATTACATTTTCTGTGCAATTTTCACAATGGCAATGTCTCTACTCCTCCTCACTAACAGTGTAGGGCTTTGCACTGTGAGATTAAGGCCTACTTTACAGCCTGTATTCACCTGAATCGGTATTACCACCCGCTGAGCAGGGCCCCTACAAAAGCTTTGTAACTCCCGATCAGCTGCTGCATTCGTGATCTGTGGGCAAATCAGAATCTGGGGTTAGGGCTTTGTGGGTTTTGGGGGTGGAGTTATGCTCAGTGCCCTGACACCTTGGGAAAAAATTGGTTATGCTGTGCCATCAATGAGAGAATCCATTCCCCATGGACTGCAAAAGTATTCCACATCTGCCAAAAACCGTTGATGGTCAACAGCCATCCCTACAAGATGGCTGAACTTAACCACTCAAAGTGCTACTTTACCCTAATGGTTTTCTTGCAGCACAAGTTGTCTATTACCTGACAGAACTGCATGTTACTCTCAGTAGCTTGTGTATGGGTTCATGCTCCACTCTACTTTTCTATGGGATGGTGAAAAGTATTTGCAGGCCATCCTCCACATTTTGCTATGGGACCCTACTGAGTGATAACTTTAACTATGTTGCCTGGTGTGTACACTGAATTTCATTAAGGATCCGCACTCCTGCACATCATTAAAGAACCCCATCACTCGTCCTAAATGTTCTCAGGCCCGCCATCAGGAATTTTGGGGCCCAGGATTAATTTCCAGTCTGGGCCCAGGGCCCCCTTCCCCCTCCTCAATTGACTTACCGTAACCCGGCTCCTGCTTCCCCATCTCCTCCTCCGCGGAGCTGCAGCCCGGAGGTCCAGTAATTCAAACCATGTTAAAAGAAGGTACAAAGGCGATTACTTTTTCAGTGTGAAAGCCTCAGACCCGGTATTTTGAACACATTTCTCTGCAAAAGAAGGTGATAGGCTGTCTCCCTGCCAAATAACACTATTCTCAAACAGGAAACAAGAGAAATAGCATTTGAAGTAGTGGGGAAGCATTGTTGGCATATTTCTACACTACAGAATATATAGTTATGGCAACATGGACTGATGAGGAGGGGAGGGAGTTGCTTAGAATAAGAGGGGAGGCAGACATTGCCAGGCAAATCACTGGCACTGTAAAGGATTATCTAATAAATAAAAACATTTGTAATTGGCACAGTACATAAACATCAACGAACAGGTTTATTTTTAGCTATAATACAAATTTGTGAGCCATAAAAGTCCGTTACAAATGACATTACACTGTTTTGTATGGGTGAACCGGGTTCAGTGTGAAAGGCACCAACCCAGTAATAACCCAGTAATAAACCAGGTCCACCATGCTATGTGAAAGGGGTTTAGCTTGCTCAGGCCCATTTCAGAAACATTTTTAAATACCGTATTAGAGCAGGGTTTGCGATGTGAAAGCAGTTAGGGACACATTAAAGTTGGCAAGTGGAGGCACTTTTTACACATACTTTAATATGTGGGAAGTATTGCTGCATTGTGACCATATGAGGAAGCAGTCTGGTGTTAACATATGAAATGCAGAAATAAAAATGTTATTTTAATGCAGGATAAGTCTAGTGTATTATCAATGACGACAATGATGACAATAATCCTTAAAATATCAGTTGCACATCTCACTAAAAAGCTGCCATATAAAAATATATTAATGCAAATAATAATTATTATTTACGTGAGTGATTGTTGGTTGTTTTTCAACACCACAAATCTCACCTGCAGCAATAAAAATGATAGACACAGTCACAGCTATGAAAAAGTGGATATATGGTTTTTTTTTAAGTGTGCAATTTGTAATAATCCATCCAGGATTTACTTGTTGTTTTATAGTAAAAACTCTACTACTACACCCATCTCAGTAACTTGTGTGTATATATATATAGGGAATATATGTACAGTATGTTGTAGTTGTGCAGTTTTGTGTGAGCCACTAAAACATTTCCACTTGAAGTTTAAAGGGGCCGCTCCTGTGATTTTATACCATGTCTTGTCACTGGAAAAGTGGATCAGTAAGATCAGTAAGCGGCAGTGTCAGCAGCCACCGAATCAGCAGTCTAGCTGGGGACCTGGCCATTGGATCTGAGCACTTTTCAGCTGGGAGCTATAGTGCAAATGATGGGCTCCTGCATGGAGGAGAAAAGGAGACCATGCAAAACCTCAACATCAGACTGGCTTCCTATCTGGACAAAGTGAAGGCCCTTGAAGATGCCAATGCAGACCTTGAATCAAAGATCAAGGAGTGGTATATAAAACATCAGCCAAAAATAGAGGACTACAGTCCTTACTTCCACATCATTGAGGACCTCAAACACAAGGTGGGTGAAAAAATGATAATAATAATAATGCCACATAATAAACAGCGGAACCGGCAGTTTGTATTAAGCGCTGCCATTAGCTTTTCCACCACTGGGAGCTGCTCACTGAGGGGTCAATTTAATTAAATAAATAATTAGTACTCTTCAATAGATCTCCCATCTTAGTAAATTTACCCCTGAAAATTCAGTCTGTTCATTCGGCATTTTATAGAAGGAAAGTACACTGCTAAAAGAATATAACAATTTCATAGTATAATACATAGAAATGTCATCTTTATCTTCTAATTGGCTGTTATCCATATTCCAGGTGACAGAATAGATCTAAAGGCATTCACCAGTTAGCAGTGACAGATGTCAGGGCTCATTCATTCAGTCACAGTGCTTGCAGATAAACAATGATTCACTCATACCTCTTAGGCCTTAGGTTAGAAGTTCAATATCTTGCCAATGTTAATAGACTGTATGTTCCATTATTTGTCTCTCTTAAGTGGAAGCATCAATTACTTATTTAAATACGGTACATGGTAATAGAAATTCACATGAATGCACTCTGCTCCTGGATATCATTTTCACATAATGTATACTGTAGCCCCTGAAGAGATAGGGCTGAATTTACTATGCAGTGTATTTTAAAGATGTCAAATCTTCATCTGTTTAAGCCACTTCATTTAACCCCTTCCTGACAGAGCTAGTTTTTGCGTTCCTGACAGAGCCATTTTTTTCAAATCTGACATGTCTCACTTAAGTGGGGATAACTTTTTTTTGCTTTTACTTATCCCAGTGATTTTGAGATTGTTTTTTCGTGACACATTGTACTTCAAATTAGTGGTAAATTTGGGTCGATACAGTCTGTGTTTTTTTGTGAAAAATACCAAAATGTCGTGAAAAAATGGAAAATTTAGCGATTTGCAAAATGTTAAATTTTCTGCTTGTGAGACAAATAATCATACCACTCAAAATAGTTAATAACTAACATAGACCATATGTCTACTTTATGTTTCCATCATTATTTCAACTTCCTTTTAATTTTTTTGGACACTAGGAGGCTTACAATATGAATAGCAAATTCTCAAATTTTCAAGAAAATTTCAAACACTGATTTTTTTAGGGACCAGTTCAGTTCTGATATGACTTTGAGGGACTTGTATGTGAGACACCCCCATAAATGATGCCATTTCAAAAACTGCACCCCTCACAGTATTCAAAACAGCATTTTGGAAGTTTGTTAACCCTTTAGGTGTTTCACAGGAATTAAAACAAAGTGTAGGTGAAATTTCAAAATTTCATTTTTTTTGCAGATTTGCAATTTTAATACATTTTTCTAAGGAACACAGTACATTTTACTAGAGAAATGTGACTAAAAATTGATTCCCCCAATTCTTTTGTTTTCAAAAATATCCTATATGTGGCCCTAGTGTGCACGTTGACCAAAACACAGGCTTCATAATAGAAGGAGCACCTACTTGATTTTGGAGCCTCCTTTTTATGAGATTATTTTTTAGGCACCATGTAGGTTTCTAGGCACCATAAGATGCTAAAATTTAGGAACCCCCCCACAAGTTACCCCATTTTGCAAACTACACCCCTCAGGGAATTCATCTAGGGGTATAGTGTACATTTCAAACCCCCAGGGGTTTCACCAATTTTGATACAACTGGGCAGTGAAAATGAAAAATTACATTTTTTACACAAAAATGCAGTTCTGGCTCAAAATTTTTCATTTTCACAAGGAATGAAGGAGACAAAGCACCCCAAAATCTGTGCCCCAATTTCTCCCGAGTACCGCAATGCCTCACATGTGACCAAAAAATACCAGTTGGGTGCATGGCAGGACTCAGAAGGGAAGGAGTGATTTTTGGATTTTGCAGCTCAGATTCTGGTGGAATTTTGGTGGGTGCTATGTCGCATTAGCAAGACCCCCCAAGCACCAATACAGTGGAACCCCCCCACAAGTGACCCCATTTTGCAAACTACACCCCTCAGGGAATTCATCTAGGGGTATAGTGTACATTTCAAACCCCCAGGGGTTTCACCAATTTTGATACAAGTGGGCAGTGAAAATGAAAAATTACATTTTTTTACACAAAAATGCAGTTCTGGCTCAAAATTTTTCATTTTCAGAAGGTATGAAGGAGAAAAAGCACCCCAAAATCTGTGCCCCAATTTCTCCCGAGTACGGCAATGCCTCACATGTGAACAAAAAATACCAGTTGGGTGCATGGCAGGACTCAGAAGGGAAGGAGTGATTTTTGGATTTTGCAGCACAGATTTTGGTGGAATGAATGGTGGGTGCTATGTTGCACCAATACAGTGGAACCCCCCCACAAGTCACCCCATTTTGCAAAGTACACCCCTCAGGGAATTCATCTAGGGGTATAGTGTACATTTCAAACCCCCAGGGGTTTCACCAATTTTGATACAAGTGGGCAGTGAAAATGAAAAATTACATTTTTTTACACAAAAATGCAGTTCTGGCTCAAAATTTTTCATTTTCAGAAGGTATGAAGGAGAAAAAGCACCCCAAAATCTGTGCCCCAATTTCTCCCGAGTACGGCAATGCCTCATATGTGACCAAAAAATACCAGTTGGGTGCATGGCAGGACTCAGAAGGGAAGGAGTGATTTTTGGATTTTGCAGCTCAGATTCTGGTGGAATTTTGGTGGGTGCTATGTCGCATTAGCAAGACCCCCAAAGCACCAATACAGTGGAACCCCCCCACAAGTGACCCCATTTTGCAAACTACACCCCTCAGGGAATTCATCTAGGGGTATAGTGTACATTTCAAACCCCCAGGGGTTTCACCAATTTTGATACAAGTGGGCAGTGAACATGAAAAATTACATTTTTTTACACAAAAATGCAGTTCTGGCTCAAAATTTTTCATTTTCAGAAGGTATGAAGGAGAAAAAGCACCCCAAAATCTGTGCCCCAATTTCTCCCGAGTACGGCAATGCCTCACATGTGAACAAAAAATACCAGTTGGGTGCATGGCAGGACTCAGAAGGGAAGGAGTGATTTTTGGATTTTGCAGCTCAGATTCTGGTGGAATTTTGGTGGGTGCTATGTCGCATTAGCAAGACCCCCAAAGCACCAATACAGTGGAAACCCCCCACAAGTGACCCCATTTTGCAAACTACACCCCTCAGGGAATTCATCTAGGGGTATAGTGTACATTTCAAACCCCCAGGGGTTTCACCAATTTTGATACAAGTGGGCAGTGAACATGAAAAATTAAATTTTTTTACACAAAAATGCAGTTCTGGCTCAAAATTTTTCATTTTCAGAAGGTATGAAGGAGAAAAAGCACCCCAAAATCTGTGCCCCAATTTCTCCCGAGTACGGCAATGCCTCACATGTGACCAAAAAATACCAGTTGGGTGCATGGCAGGACTCAGAAGGGAAGGAGTGATTTTTGGATTTTGCAGCTCAGATTCTGGTGGAATTTTGGTGGGTGCTATGTCGCATTAGCAAGACCCCCAAAGCACCAATACAGTGGAACCCCCCCACAAGTGACCCCATTTTGCAAACTACACCCCTCAGGGAATTCATCTAGGGGTATAGTGTACATTTCAAACCCCCAGGGGTTTCACCAATTTTGATACAAGTGGGCAGTGAACATGAAAAATTACATTTTTTTACACAAAAATGCAGTTCTGGCTCAAAATTTTTCATTTTCAGAAGGTATGAAGGAGAAAAAGCACCCCAAAATCTGTGCCCCAATTTCTCCCGAGTACGGCAATGCCTCACATGTGAACAAAAAATACCAGTTGGGTGCATGGCAGGACTCAGAAGGGAAGGAGTGATTTTTGGATTTTGCAGCTCAGATTCTGGTGGAATTTTGGTGGGTGCTATGTCGCATTAGCAAGACCCCCCAAGCACCAAGACAGTGGAACCCCCCCACAAGTGACCCCATTTTGCAAACTACACCCCTCAGGGAATTCATCTAGGGGTATAGTGTACATTTCAAACCCCCAGGGGTTTCACCAATTTTGATACAAGTGGGCAGTGAACATGAAAAATTACATTTTTTTACACAAAAATGCAGTTCTGGCTCAAAATTTTTCATTTTCAGAAGGTATGAAGGAGAAAAAGCACCCCAAAATCTGTGCCCCAATTTCTCCCGAGTACGGCAATGCCTCACATGTGACCAAAAAATACCAGTTGGGTGCATGGCAGGACTCAGAAGGGAAGGAGTGATTTTTGGATTTTGCAGCACAGATTTTGGTGGAATGAATGGTGGGTGCTATGTTGCACCAATACAGTGGAACCCCCCCACAAGTCACCCCATTTTGCGAAGTACACCCCTCAGGGAATTCATCTAGGGGTATAGTGTACATTTCAAACCCCCAGGGGTTTCACCAATTTTGATACAAGTGGGCAGTGAAAATGAAAAATTACATTTTTTTACACAAAAATGCAGTTCTGGCTCAAAATTTTTCATTTTCAGAAGGAATGAAGGAGACAAAGCACCCCAAAATCTGTGCCCCAATTTCTCCCGAGTACGGCAATGCCTCATGTGTGACCAAAAAGTGGCAGGACTCAGAAGGGAAGGAGTGATATTTGGAGTTTGCAGCACAAATTCTGGTGGAATGATGGTGGGTGCTATGTCGCATTAGCAAGACCCCCAAAGCACCAATACAGTGGAACCCCCCCACAAGTGACCCCATTTTGCAAACTACACCCCTCAGGGAATTCATCTAGGGGTATAGTGTACATTTCAAACCCCCAGGGGTTTCACCAATTTTGATAAAACTGGGCAGTGAACATGAAAAATTACATTTTTTTACACAAAAATGCAGTTCTGGCTCAAAATTTTTCATTTTCACAAGGAATGAAGGAGAAAAAGCACCCCAAAATCTGTGCCCCAATATCTCCCAAGTACGGCAATGCCTCACATGTGACCAAAAAATACCAGTTGGGTGCATGGCAGGACTCAGAAGGGAAGGAGTGATTTTTGGATTTTGCGGCTCAGATTCTGGTGGAATGAATGGTGGGTGCTATGTGGCATTAGCAAGACCCCCGAAGCACGGTGAAATTATGAACCTAATATTCCATAGATGTGTGGTATATTTTAAAACACTCCTTTATACATAGGCCGGGTTTGTCGGGGCAAGTGTCACACTGGAAAATAGTTTGCTTTCTTATTCCCTTTTTATAGCAAACTTTGCACCTTTTTTGTGTCCTGCCCTTTTTTCCAGTGGAGGGGATTTCATCAGGAAAATGCTGCCCTGGTACAATACGGGGGCCAGTACTAGAAGTACTGGGGCCCTCTGCCTGCTGGTTCCCAAATATTAGGCCCTTTATGACTTCCTCTTGAAAGTGCATAAATGTCCCCCTCTGGCCGGTAGAACGGAATAGCACGTAAGCGTTATACAGTGCCATCTGGATGATATACACGGCCACCTTCTTGTACCAGATTTTTGTTTTCCGCAGGGCACTGTACGGCTTCAGTACCTGATCTGAAAGATCCACTCCGCCCATGTACCTATTGTAATCCAGGATACAATTAGGTTTTGAGGTGTGGGTACTGGTACCTCGTACAGGGACGGAGGTGGTACTGTCTCCGTGAATTGTTGTCAGTATAAGGACATCCCTCTTGTCCTTATATTTGACCAACAACATATTTTCGTTGCATATTCCCCTGCTTTCACCCCTTCTCATTACTTGGGCAATGTGCGTTTTTGGGAGGCCTCTTTGGTTCTTGCGCACAGTACCGCAAGCTGCTGTACCTCTTGAACCAAGGGCCTTAAACAGGGGGATGCTAGTGTAAAAGTTATCCACATAGAGGTGATAACCTTTATCCAGGAAGGGGTGCACTAAATCCCAGACAATTTTCCCACTAACACCTACGAGGGAGGGGGGCATTCTGGCGGTTCAATTCTTGAATCCTTCCCTTCATAAACCCTAAACCTGTGGGTGTACCCTGAGGTGCTTTCACACAGTTTATACATTTTTATGCCATACCTTGCCCTCTTACTGGGAAGGTACTGGCGGAATTTAACCCTTCCTTTAAAATGTATAAGGGACTCGTCGATACAAATAAATTTTTCAGGGATGTACACCTCTTCAAATTTGGCACTGAAATGATCAATGACCGGCCTGACTTTGAATAGCCGGTCAAAGGTGGGATCATCTCTGGGTGGGCACTGTGCATTATCGGTGTAATGTATAAATTTAAGAATTGTCTCAAATCGAGTCCGGGTCATGGCCATACGGTAAAATGGAGTACTGTACAGAACATCTGTACTCCAATATTGCCTAATTTCTGGCTTTTTTACTATGCCCATATGAAACACCAGACCCCAAAACGTCATCATCTCTACTGCATCTACAGGGGTCCACCTAGCAAATGATGACGTGGGGTTTTGAGCAATAAACTGCTGGGCATATAAATTAGTTTGGTCCACCATTAAATTTATAAAATCATCAGAGAAAAATAATTTGAAAAAGTCAATTTCTCTGAGACCTGTGGAATCAAATTGGATTCCTGGCATGGCCAAAAACTCAGGAACCTGGGGCTCAAAATTGTCTGGTGGTGGGGTCCATACGAGATCAATTGTTGGGGGGGGTCTCAGCTGCTCTACGGGGGCGTCTTTGAGGGGGTCCCTCATCACCAGAGGAGGAAGAGGAGCTTAAGACGAATCCTTCAAATTCCCCGCTTGCATCACTGGCTGTGTCAGAGTCAGAGGCAAGCATGGCATATGCCTCCTCCACTGAATACATTCTCCTGGATGACTGGGAGGACATTTGGGAGGACATTTGGGAGGACATTTGGGATGCCATTTTTATTTTTGTGTTACTGGTAGTGAAATGTTTCAACACGTGTATAGTGTAGGGGGGGGGGTACAAACTTTATTTCAACCCGGGGGGTATGTAGTGTGTAGTGTGTATGTAGTGCAGAAAAAAAAAATACTTTATACCAATAAAAAAAAAAAAAAATGAAGGGGTTAAAAATAAAAAATTGAAGGGGTTAAAAAAAAAAAAAAAAAAAGGTCCTGCGCCAAAAATTTAGCACAGATGTTGGTCAGTAACGTCTGTCACTGAACAGCGCTCAAAGGCAACAGGAATTTGATCAAAAAAAAAAAAAAAATAGATCAACCCTGTGCCGAAAAAGCTGATCAGTGATGTACGTCACTGATCAGCGCACAGTGGCCACAGGACACCCACAAAATCACAGTGTGTGTAAAAAAAAAATTAAAAAAAGACCCCACAGCACTCACAAAAAAAAAAAAAGGTGATCAGTGATGCGACACTGATTACCAGTGAGGTGCAGCAGGTGCACAACCTTTGGTGCAACTGACAGTGCAACTGACAGGTATATATAAAAAAAAAAAAACCTCTGTACCCCCAAAAAAGTTGCTGATCACCTCAGATATAGTGATCAGCACAAAAGGCGGGGGCAGCAGACACAAAATTTAGCACTCTCTATCACTCTCTGTCACTATCTCTCTCTATCTCTCTATCTCTCACTATCTATCACTCTATGACACTGCAGCAGCAGCACTGACAGGTATATCTATATATAAAAAAAAACCTGCGCCCCCAAAAAGTTGCTGATCAGTTAATTTATACTGATCAGCACAAAAGGAGGGGGCAGCAGTCAGTTATATAAAAAATATATAGCACAATCTGTCACTATCTCTCTCTATCTCTCTCTCTCTCTCTATCTCTCTCTATCTCTCTATAACTATCACACTGCAGCAGCACAAAATATAGCACTCTGTCACTAGGCCTCTCTATCTATCTCTCTCTCTCTATCTCTCTCTATCTCTCTATCTCTCTCTCTCTATCTATAACTATATCACACTGCAGCAGCACAAAATATAGCACTCTCTGACACTATCTCTCTCTCTCTATCTCTCTCTATCTCTCTCTATCTCTCTATCTCTCTCTATCTATCTCTCTATCTAGCTATTACACTGCAGCAGCACAATTTCACAGCACAGGAAGGCACAAGTAGCAACAGGATCCAGGAAGCATCCAGCACACTACAAGCACAGATCAAGCAGTGATCAAGCAGTGATGAAGCAGTGATCAGGTAAGTATGGAGCAAGGTTCTGGTCAGTATATGGCGGCAGGTGGGCACGGTGACCGCACTGCACGCTATTCCAGACCGGAATGGCGTCTGCAGTGCAGTCACCGTTAGTTTAAACCCCCCTCCATGGCTGTGATTGGTCCGTCGGTCCGACGGACCAATCACGGCCTTTGGGGGCGGGCGGGGTGAGGTGGGGTGACACCAGTGTCACCCTTACACCCCGCGGTGATTGGTGCTGTACTTTACAGCACCAATCACCTCCGATCCCGTGTCACCGGCGAACGTTATTCGCCGGTGACACAGGAAAACGCTGTGAATGGCTGTTCATACTGAACAGCCAATCACAGCGATCGCCGACGGGGGGGCGGCATCGCAGCCCCCCCTGGGCATGCACGGACATGTCTGCTGTCAGGGACAGCAGACATGTTGAAACTGTCACCGCGTCTATAGACGCGGTGACAGTTTAAATCCATGACGTACATTTACGCCATGTGTCGGGAAGTGCTTCCCGACCATGACGTAAATGTACGTCAAATGTCGGGAAGGGGTTAAAGGGACAATTATATTTAGCACAAATGTATATGTATTATTAATCAATTGTTATTGACCCAAGGAAATATTTGACTCCTTCAGAACATACAGTATGAGATCACTCTAAACACGTTTAAGCAATATTTGCTTACCTTTCTTAAAATTATAGGAATATGCTAGTAGTACTGTACATCATAGTGTGTTGATATTACACTATACTGTTCTTATAGATTGTTTCACTAATACTTCTCATGGTTCATAATAATTACAATTTACTGGCTGTCATTTAAAACATTAGTGGACGGGGAACGCCAAAAACACACATTGATTATTGAAGCATATTATCTAGTGCTCTACAACTGAAAGTAGATTCAGGACTATTATAAAACATTAATGGATCCTAGATAAAGATTGATGCAGCCTAATCATAATGTTTAGCTTTCAACAGTGCCCCATTATAACTATTTACTCCCAAGTTTTATTACCAAAATAGTACTGTACAATACAAATATAGCATTTAGAGTAATTATACTGTATTACAGACTTGATAACTTATTAGGTCATGGGATTTGAGAACAAGGCTTTTTTAAAGCCATAGTTAAATTTAGAGTATGAATCTATGTTTATTACTGAGCTTGGACTAAAGACTGGGGTTACAGTTAAGTCCGGTCTGCAACTTACTATACATACTGATCTATGCTCTTGATTAAACATCTTTAATATTATGGTGTGATTCAAAAAGGAGGGTTAGAAATTGGATTATTGAGTTAAGGATACATTTATGTGTTTTTCATTTGACATAGGAGATCCTAGCAAGGGCGTAGCTACCAATAGGAGCAGGGAGTGCACCTGCTCTGGGGCCCAGCTTCCCTGTTAAAGATACATGTGTTATATATAGCTTTACCATTGGGTAGAGCATAGGCCTTGGGGCCTACAATATATAGGTATGCCCCTGGACCTAATCTGTGTAATGTGTGATACAATGAACTGGAGTGCAATATAATGTTGCATAATGTGAAGTAGGACACTGTACTGTGGCACAATATAAAATGGAGGCACTATAGTGTGGCATAATATGAACTGGAGGAACTGTAATGGGAAATAATATTAACTGAGGACCATGTATGCCATAATGTTACCTGGGGGTTCTGTATTGCATAATGTGTACTGGCAGCCCTACAATGTGACATAAATTGAACTAGGGCATTACTGTGGTTCAGAAAATGAAGTAGAGAATGAATGAATTATGGGGCATAACATCAGCTGCGGAGAGGGGTCTTTCTACAAGCACTGGGGCAGGTGACCCTTCAAAATGTAGCTATGTGACCCACAAAATATTGGCCACCCCACTGGATCCTAGGATGCCATTCATAACATACATACATGCATACATACATACAGTACATTACTTATAAAACAAATGTTATGACTTTGTAGCATAAAGAATGATATATTTTATACCAAGATGATCATGTCTTGTCTTTTTATCTTACATAATGTCTATTATTATTTTGAAGATTTCCATCTCAAGTGCCATGTGATATATATATATATATATATATATATATATATATGTATCCCCAATATTCCAATTCGCGCTAGAGCCTATTTGACAAAATATTTTTACAAAGTGATAGATATTTGTATGTATGGCAGCCTCACCACTAAGTTCCCTGAGGAATAGGGAACGTACAATACCCAATGTTTTTACCCAATAGTGGTATGGCGCCTATAGTAAAGTCCAAATGCAAAGTTTGCAAATTCCGTGTCCAGTGAAGTAATACAGATGGTCTTTTCCAATATTTTTGTTGCGTTTCGTCTCACAGAGACTTCATCAGGGGAATTATACAATAATCTACAAGTAATATTTTATACTTGTAGATTATTGTATAATTCCCCTGATGAAGTCTCTGTGAGACGAAACGCGTTGGGATTGGCTACAAGCGTTTTTATCCAACTATCCTGTGAAGAATAATAAACAAAAATATTGGAAAAGACCATCTGTATTACTTCACTGGACACGGAATTTGCAAACTTTGCATTTGGACTTTACTATAGGCGCCATACCACTATTGGGTAAAAAAATATATATATATATATATATATATATAACTATATATTTTTTTTAGACAGCTTAAAATATGGATATTGTCAAGAGATGAGATATATTTATTTATTTAATTTATTTATTTAAAAATATCCTAAAATAATGTATTGGGTGACAGTCTTCAAATTCAGGTATATCTTCTATTATACAAAATGTTTAGAACTTTGTGTTGTATGGATTAGGGCGTTCTCCATCATTCTGAATACAACGGAAAAATATACCAAACCCCCCCCCCCCACCCCCCCCCCCACCAAGGTTTTTAAAATGTTCTGTCTTTTCCTTGAATTGTTCTTGGCATTCCCTCTTCGTTAAATCTTTCATCAGAGCTCCTTAGTAAGCTCGTAAGGAAACACTGTACTATGTATAACAACATTGCCTAACAGCAGGTATTATTTACTTTTACTTTGATCTTTCTGTATAATGAGTTTACATACCATTTCTCACCACAGATTTTAGTTGAAAGCTGTGAAAATGCGAAGATCGTGCTTCAGATTGACAATGCCAAGCTGGCAGCAGAGGACTTCAGGATTAAGTGAGTAGAGACAATCTAATTCCGTGTACGCATCTGCCATGTTCTGTGACAGTAACTTGGCTGAACATGCAATCACAGTACACAGAATAAACATTTACACTAGAAGAGATGTATCAAAGCTTGGAGAGTGGTAAAATATTGAACAAACATGTTCCTGTCATTTTTCAAACACAGTTGTCATTTTTCAAACACAGTCTTTGTGATAGGAGCTGATTGGCTGGTAGTTTAGTAGGGGTAGAGAGATAGAATAAGAATACTTACACAGCCCTTGTTGGGATTCTGACTATTGGGATGCTGTTGTCGTTCTTCTGACCACTGCCAGCCATCCATAGTATAGTGCATGAATATATGTATATATTTTTAATGTACTGTTAATATAGTAATATAATTGAATAGCACTACAAAATAGTGCTATTCAATTATATTACTATATTAACAGAACATTAAAAATATATGCATCTTTTCATTGTGGTTTTAAATTGAGGCCATTGACAAACTGAAGACAGCATATGAAAAAAAATGTTTTGTATAATATAAACTGTGTGTGATCAAACAAGCAGAAGAGAAATAAGTTTCCTAAAACTATTTTGGTAAAAAAAACTTATTTTAACTATGGTACTGTTTATCACAACAATGAAAGCATGAGCAATATTATCTTATTATAAATAAGCCCCACTCAGATTGTGTTAGCTTGTGGAGATATGATAAACACTATACACTTAACATGAATTGTCTTGTTTCAGATATGAGAATGAAGTGTGCTTGTACCAAAGCGTTGAGTCAGACATTTGTGGCCTGCGCAGACTGTTGGATGAACTGAATTTTGCTAAGTCTGCTCTGGGACCACAGCTCGAGAGTCTTAAAGAAGAGATTGAATGTCTGAAGAGGAACCATGAAGCGGTAATTTGTTTTGGTGACCTGTCAGAAATGCCCACTGTGTGGCTGCGGCTGCTGGTAGAGGTACTTCCAGTCCTTTTGCTTCCTGGTACCCTTTCCCAGTGCCAGGAAGCAATCACTGCTGATCAGAAGCCCAGTGACCCCCCCCCCCCCCCCCCACCACCACCACCACCACCATGTAGCTGCAGAGATTAGCAGCCACTGGCTCTGCAATGAGGCAGCTTTAAATAGCTGCCTAAAGGCGCCAGAATTTGGGGGCACCCCTGAGATTGACTATTACAAAATTAAGGATGACTCTTAGAGAGGCATATTTGTTGTTATTGCAAATGGCAGGTACTGCACTTCTAAGATGCTACCTCCACATTTTATACGAGTTTCTGGTCGGTCTTGGTGCATGTGTGGTGGAGTGGAAGCTGAAGCTTTGCTTTTGGTGCCTAAAAACCTGGCACCTGCTGTGGTTGCAGAGATCAGGATAACGGAGAATTACAATGATCATGGTGGATTGATCATCAATGACCCAATATATCTGCCAATGTTCGAATGTTTACTTGTTTATTGTGTTGGACATGTTCTAAATAATTGTCTTAACCTATTTCAATCATAAGAAAATCCCAATTACTGAGCATTACTGACATATTAAGTAGTTAACACCAAATTCTTCTGGAAGACAGGCCATTACCAAAGTGTGTAGCCCAGTGAAGAAACTACATAGATCAGATTTAAATATTTAGCTCATCTCTATCCTCACATGTATATTTTCCATTCATTTATTGTACTATGTGTAATTCATCCAGAAGAACATTGTCCAAACTTGATCCAAAATGTCTCCATGTATAATATTAGGAAATGAATGCTCTGAGGGGAGAAAGGTCCGATGTAAATGTGGAAATGAACGCTGCCCCAGGAGTAGAACTCAGCAAACTTCTGAATAATATGCGATCTCAGTATGAAGAAATTGCAGAGCAGAACAGACAGAAGGCTGCAGAATGGTTCAATGAAAAGGTAACAACATCAATGTGCCATAAGTCACCTCATGTTATAGACTCTTTGTTGGCCTAATAGCATGGATTAATATAGAAATATTGATTTCATTTCATTGTTATATTTTTTAGAGCACAGAACTTAACAGGGAGATTTCCCACAGCAATGAGATGGTCGAGTGCCACAAGACTCAACTGAATGAGCTACGACGTTCCCTTCAAGAACTGGAAATTGAATTGCAGGCCCAACTTGCCATGGTAACGTTAATATGACATGAAGAAATAGCTACTAGCTTTTTACTTAAAACTTAGATTCAATTGGATGTTAATCCTCATTTTTCACAGAGGTAAGGTTTAGAGCAGAGCTTGATCATCTGTTAAGGGTTTGTGATACCTCTTTTACACCACACAAATAACCTGGGTCTGACCCAGTTCACTGTGTGGTATGAAAGAGCATTTTGAAAAATCCTGGGTCCAGCAACCTGGCAGTCTGACCTGGATTAAAAGGTTTTACCCTGGTCGTACCCAGGTTGCTTGGCAGTGTGAATGGATAACTCAGGGCGAGCGACCTGGGTCCCATTCACACTATAGGGAGGAGGCAGGGTTAGTTTCAAGCGCTACCTCCTCTCCCGCCTCCCGATGATAAACTGCCACTCCACCTCCTGATGATGTCAGCAACCCGGTTTATTCCGGGGTCTCTGTGGTGAGCTTCATCTCGCAAATTCTAGGTCGCTCCCAGGATGGATGCATGTCCAAATCCCGGGTGCAACCAGACATTTGCGTTGTGAAAGGGGTATAAGTAACTGGCAAGGAGTGAAGGTGTAGTATGAGGGTGTGTAGAGTGTTAATGTTATCTGAGTGTTGGTATAGTATTTATGTTATATGTGGGTGTATTAATGTTATTTGTGGGTGGTAGCATATTGAAGTCATCTTGGGTTACAATAGCTTTTTGCCTAGGGGAGGGTGATTACCAATAAAAAAATATCTTTATTTTTGTATTTAAATATTATCATTAGATAGCATCAACATAATATTAAGAGCTTTACAGGGAGTATTTCATTTTTGAATGAATCCTTGTGCACTCATATATGTGAATGCTTATATTGCCTTAAAACATGAATAAAAGTTAAATAATGAATAATATAAAGACAATCATTAAAAGCAGATTAAAGTGTCTTCACTTCACTATGATTTAGAATAATCTAGATGTTTTTTCTGTGTTTTCCATTTCGCATTATATAAACAAAATGTGTTCCATTTTCTCCTTCTTATAACAGAAAAAATCCCTAGAGTGCTCCCTGGCTGAGACAGAGCATTGTTACAGCACTCAGTTGGCACAACTACAGGGCTATGTAGGGAACGTGGAAGAACAGTTGAGTCAGGTCCGCAGTGATCTAGAGCGTCAGAATGCAGAGTATAAACTTCTTCTGGACATCAAGACCCGTCTGGAAAGGGAGATTGAGACTTACCGCAGACTACTTGATGGAGAGGCGTAAGTTTCATAATGCACATTATGGGTGAAATGTAATAGGATGAGAGAATCAAAAAGTGAGAGATTTGGTAAGAAATCTGCAGTTTTTTTTTTTTTAAGGTGGCAATCATTTACACTGTAAAACCGGTTTGATTTTGCAGTGTAAATGATTGCCGATTTAAAAAAAACCCTGGGGATTTCTTTCACTTTCTGATTGTCTCATCCTATTACATTTCATTCATTATATGCAAACATTTAGCTCAATTGTATTTTACAAAAAAATAGTACATATAATGTAATGCTTTATTATGCTTATCTCTTGCAGATGGCAACATAAAGAGATATCAGTCCCTGTGAAAGGTATGCGTTTTATTGTGTATATTAATGTAAAGCTAAAGACTAGGGGCTAGATGTTAGAAAGGTCATTGGGGGGAGAAGCGGTTTCTGCACTGTTATGCCTGATACAACTTCTCCCTTAATGCAGGGAAGTGTGCTATGTTATGCACCCCTGTCTTTATCTGGATCCGATACGAATTCCCGGCGGTCGGGATCCCGGCGGTCGGAATCCCGACACTGGAATCCCGACCGCCGAAATCCCGACAAGGGGGGGACATGGATCGACCCCCCTTGCGGGCTCGCTGCGCTCGCCACGCAGCGGGCCCGGTGCCTCGCTACGCTCGGCACGCTATTTTATTCTCCCTCTATGGGTGTCGTGGACACCCACGGAGGGAGAAAGTTTCGGGATTTCGGCGGTCGGGATTCCAGTGTCGGGATTCCGACCGCCGGGATCCCGACCGCCGGCAAATCAACTGCATCCCCTTTATCTGGCTGCTATAGATGGCTGCTATATCTGGCTGCTATAGTTAGCATGCCGATATGAAAAGCAGGTGTTGTTGCCCATTCATGGAGGCTGATGACTAGGCTGCACAGTAGATCTTGCGACAATAGCGAGACCTCGCACATGCCCAATGAGCCGGCTGGGGTGAGACACACTGCACTAGGCTTAAAAATTGTGGTGGGGTCCTACCACCGATCACTGGTAGGTAGGGGTTTTTCACTTGACCCACTTCGGCATTAGAGATGTTTATACAGCGCGATGCTGCTGCTTCCTACTTCACCTCAATAAAGATACATGTGGTTATAATACATCTGCCCCTGAATGTCCTCTTCCTGTTGACCAGAGTGGCAGCTTTAGTAGTTCTTTTATTATTCTACAGGCGGTTGTACATGTCCTCCATATGTTATATCTCCATAGAACAGATAACATGAGTGCAGGATAGGTGAGCACAGCTGTAGTCTACAAACATTGTGATGTGTATTTGTTAAAATTAACATAGTTCAATTGAGACTACAGCCAAGCACAGTCAGTGCCAGAGGAGTGTGCTTTGGTAGGGGCACATGGTTATGGGTGTGCTCAGCAATATAGGGGGTGTGGCTAGCTATCACAGAGACTTTGTTATCTATAAGATATGACTGGGCCCCTTCATACATTTTTATATAATAAATACCTATAGTGTAATTATAATAATGTACCAGATTAATAACCGCAACGCACTATACAAAAAAGACCATAGTCATTTGCAGTATAATGTAACATATGTATACAGTATACAGTGCACAGTCTGGAACCTGATCCCTAGAACCATGTACCCCTGATGCCAGACCAACCCTGGGCACAGTACAATTAGTGTGAATGAATATGCAGCTTTTACAATCCCTCTGTTTTCCTTTCTAGAGCCAAATAAAACCAGGAAAGTGACAACAATCGTGGAGGAAGTGGTTAATGGCAAGATTGTGTCAAAGAAAGTAAACGAGACCGAAGAGAAGCTAAAACTGTAATGTGTATGTCACATAGAGCCACGGTCTATGCTGCATGACATGCCATCTGCTTGGGAAGAGGTGTAAAGTATTTACTGTATGTCTTCACTATCCAATAAACCTTTATTCTGCAATTCATGTTTATTTACTTACCATAAAAAAATACCATGTTGATATAAAAAAAATAGCATAAGAAAAAATTGAAATTAAAAAAAGTATCACGAATGTAGATTGGCGATGACTGTGCCGACTTAAAAAATACAGTAACCAGGTTCCATGTTATCCAAGCACTCATCTCTAAGGCCAAGTGACTTGATTTGTCTGTGTAAAGGCAAAATATTAATCTGTGTCACATGAACACAGCAGATGCAAATCCCTAAGAGGTCTACGCAGTAAGATGATGGGTAATACATAAAATAGTGCAGATGCTATAGGACTACAAGTTGCTGCATGGGCTACCAGCTACAGCATTCCTACCTCAGGTAACACCCAATGCTGGAGGACCTGTTCTTTGCACTCCAGGCCCTGGGAGGAGCATCCTAAGGGTTAGTCTGCCGGATTGATTGGTTAGGGATGGGGTTAAAATACCACCAGGAACCACCCGGACTGTAAACATCAGGATGCCTCTGTCAGTATCCCGACTGTTAGGATTCCTTCTGCCGTGATAAAGATCCCAAACTGAATTCATGCATGTGCACTTGCAGAGGGGATGAAGTGCCAGAGAAGGGCAAGGGATCCTTCTTTGCAACCCTTGACCTCCTTCCGATAGGAAGGATTAAGGCTCCAGGTCCAATGCCATCTGAAGATCGTTTAGGCTCCTGCGTAATGTCTCTGTAAACTTCCAGCTTTTGGAGTTTGTAGAATACTGGGCAACCACATTGAGCCCCTAATAATGAATTACTTAAAACACGCAACAATGAAAATGTCTGTATGTATAATGTGCCTATAAATAATCTATAATACACCTCATTGCCTTTAATCTACATATACATTATTTTAATAGATGTTTTTCATTATAATTGACACAGGAGCACCTAGATTTTCTGTGTGGTTTATGGATCAAAATAAAAGCATTTTCAGAAAAGCAGAAGATTTCACCTGTCACCAGCTAATTGAAATAGTTGGACAGTGTTCCATTATAATTATAAAGTAGATACATTTGTGCTCATAGTTTTGCAGTTCCGTGCAAGGATAACATCCCATTATGTGCAACAAGATTATTAAATTGAGATTAAGAGATGGAGCACAGATGTTAATTTCTGTACAGAATGCCACCAATCCCATTCCACAAAAGCACTCTTTGCAGCAGCTTTGAGCCAGCAGGTTTTGTGCTGTAGTTTTTAAAAGGAACATATCTACTAAATGCAGCCCCTTAGGTCATCTAAGTTGCAGAGGTGTACAGTGCATAGGCAAATATAAGGGGTGGTCCAGGAATGCACCGGACCATCCAATAGTCTGCCTGCTGTCCCGACCATTAAGCACTTTAAAGCAATGCCAGCCAGGCAGAGAGCTGTGCACTAGAAAGAGAACTGATAACAAGATATCAGGTAGGGGCGCAATTCCTAGACCTGGTAAGCAAAAGAAAAGCTGCAGTACAAAAAAAAGGGGGTTGTCACTCCCCTGCTAGAAGATACAAAAAAGAGATACAGTAGACTGCGCTAATTAAGATTGAAAAGTAAAAAGAAATGCCAGTAACCTAAAAGTTTAACATGATTTAATGTGGAAATAGACATTTATAGCAGCTCAAGTTAAAATAACTTATACATATATTGTGCACATAAAAAAACTTTCAATGGGTATATAGCATTGAAAAAAAATATGGGGAAGATTTGATACTTCCTTAAGTGACTGAAAAAATGTGTCCATACGGTACCGTATATTTTTGCAATGAGTCCAGCTGGGTGATGGGCAAAGAGTGAAGCGCCCGTTTGGATCCGTTCCTATTTTGCCTCGAATGTAAAGACCTGGAAGGCTGAGGGGAGGGGAAAGCAGCTTGGTGTTAAGGAGTAAATTGAACTCCTGCTGTTCCTCGGGTGCCAGTGAATTGGTCTGTGAATTGGCCTGGTTTCTCCCCAATCGGTGCCAAAACAAGGTCTGGAGGCTGGTTCGGTCTCTCAGGTATTGCCAGCTGTTAGGGTCTTGTAGTGGAGGTCAGTCACTTAGGTAGGTTCACCAACGCGTTTCGCTCTGTGGTAGAGCTTTTTCAAGGTGTGTGTATGGCTGCATCCGGGGGGTTTAAATACCCCTCTCTGTTATTCAGGGGGCGGTTACTAGGCACAACAATTAATCAATTAAAATCACATAAAGTTAAAAGTACATATCTAATGTTACCTATCATGAGCAGGAGACAGGACTGTTCATACAAAATGTGTACCAATCAAAAACGAGTGTTGTAAACATAGTTTTATCTTAACAACAGATATTGCTTATTATTATCTCAGTAATGCCGCTTCCGGATATCCGGAAGTGACGTGTTTCCGGTATTTGGAACGCACGACACTTCCGGTAGAGCTGTGCACTGCCTGGCTGTACAGTCAATTTCACCCCCTCCATTGGCAAGGAGCATTTAACTCCCCTTTGCCAATGAGCATTTAATTCCCCCTTGGCACCGAGCATGTATTCCCACTTGGCAATGAGCATAAAGCCCCCTTGGCATCGAGTATGAAGCCCCTGGCATCAAGCAAGAACCTTCTAGCAATGACCATGTAGGTAAGCGGCACTTATGTATCAAATATGTAATGGGCATCATGGTGTGTGGTATAATGTGTGATTGGCATCACGGTGTGTGGTATAATATGTAATGGGCATCAGGGTGTGTGTTATAATGTGTGATGGAGATATAATGTGTGATGGGGATATAAGGTAAAGGGAGCACTGGGGATTGATCTGGAGAAGTAGAAAAGAGGTCAGCCCTAACCTGATAAGCACAGCCCAAAAAACAAACTTATGTTAAAGCCAACCAGCAATAGCCCAGATAAGCATCTTGTAAAATAAAAATGCACCAGCCTACAGCGAAAACTCCAAGTTTGGCTGTTTGACAATTACAAACACACCTGAATACTTTTCTCCAAAGTATTAACTTGATACTTTGCAAAGCAGAGTTTGATTAAGAAATTGCTGACTTTTATTTTACATTAATAGCCTGTTACTAGCAATACGTCATGTTGTAGACTGTATTTTTCTCTTTTAACTTTTTACCTACCATGCATTAAAATTATAATTTTGTACATATAGATGCCTCACTCAAGACATTTTAACATTTAAAATATATTTATTTTTAAATTTATGTTTAGCATTAGTTTAATGTATAAAAATAGCTGCAACACCTATTCAAAAAAATGCAGTCCTTATGTTCAAATTGACTTTGTTCTACAATGATATACAGTAGTTCTTGATATTTTAATCATCAGAACAGAGATTCAAAAACTGGTTAAAAACCTGACGAACGACATTCTTAGCAAAGGGAACATTTCTGACAAGCTGCAGTCTCAGGAAGGTAAACTTTCCATAGGGTCCAGCGTGGCAGATCTCTAAAGAAACATGTGTCTAGCATTTGAGGACATTATTTTATTTCATGGGATAAGACTGTAAAGGACACGTGAAAGCAATAATCTAATCGTGCTGCCATTTCTCCGGAAGTCTAGTTCCGTAAGTATGAAAGAGTTTTCTTGTTTATAGGGATCAGTAAGTAAAAAAAAAATAAACACAGTAGGGATGGGCATTAAATAAATATAGTTACTGTACATCCTGCCGGATTCCAGATAACAGCTGAGCTAAATACACAATAGCACGGAACTGTTTTTATATCATACTGTAGAAGAGTGAAAATGTGTTGAAATGTTTTTACTATACATGTTGGTGTTTTAGTGTCAGCAGTGAAAATCCATTATACTCAAGTGTAAGTTGATGTTTTGTTAATGTTATAATTTAATTCATAGTATATGAATTGTTACTAGTCATTTTACTGTTTAAACAAATAACTTCTTAATACTTTTAAAGCGTGTGTACAAACAGGGCTGTAAGGTTTATTTTTTTAAATATGCAAGTAGGCATGCATTAACAAGTGCACAAACAACTCCAGGCATTTAGATACAATTAATTATACAGCATAGTTACAAACACTGCAAAGCACACATCTACCAACATAAGCTCCCGCTATGTCTTGGGTAAATGTAACAACGTTTATACCCCTTTTACAGTGCCGCAAAAACCCAGGTTTTTCTGTCGTGGACCCAGGTCAGCGGCAGTGTAAAAGGGGTTAACCCGTGTTCCTTTACACAGGACTTCTACCCAGATCCTGACCAGGGTAGAACACAGGCAAGACCTGGGTAGAGGGCAGTGTAAATGGGTACGTCGGGTCATCCAACACAGCTCCCGTTTACAGCAATGGGGGAAGCCCAACCTAAAGATTGCAGCATCCTGCGAACAGACATGGAGGTTGGGTGGGGGTGCACACAGCCTCCGCTGCTGTGTGCTGTACTCTGAAGACAGCAGCGGAGGCAGGGAGGAGGTAAATGGATGCCTGTGTGCGGCAGCCATTCACCTCGCGGAGTAGGGGAGTGCATGAGGGCTGGGGGTGTAAAAGGCATATCAGTTTACCATCCTACTATTACTTTTCAATGTAATATTAAATAATATTGTATTTGGTACTCTTTACCTAGCACGGCGCCCACGATCTTGATCGTGGGCATCGTGAGGTAAAAAATCACGTCGGTCGCGTCGTATGCGGGCTAAAGATTCCCGGACGCGACGCGACCGACGCGATGTCCACGATTTCCCATTGAAAACCATGTTAAACATGGACATTGCGTCGGTCGCGTCGCGGCCGGCCATAAATGTGCACGCGATGGCCGCGACGCGATGCCCACGATTTGCCATAGGAATCAATGTTAAAAGGCCCGATGGACACGATTTTCATGTTAAATGGCTGAATGGACCCGATTTTACCATAGGAAACAATGTTAAATGGGCCTTACAGCCCAAATACTTACCCTGAACTCTGAAATGGCCCCCCCAATTGTTACCGCCACCCCACGATCAACGTGAACCCGAAGCGTGGCGAGCGCAGCGAGCCCGCGAGGGGCGGCAGTACGCGTCCTCCGACCTTTTCATACCCCCACTATCCACGTCGGCGTGGAGTTGAGAATAGAATAGTGTGGCGAGCGCAGCGAGCCACCGAGCCCGAAGCGTGGCGAGCGCAGCGAGCCCCGCGAGGGGACGCGGATACCTTCACAGGTAAACGCGTCCCTTCGCGGGCTTCACAGGTGTCCGCGTCGCCATGGACACCTGTGAAGCCCGCGAGGGGACGCGTATAGCTGTGAAGGTATCCGCGTCCCCTCGCGGGGCTCGCTGCGCTCGCCACGCTTCGGGCTCGGTGGCTCGCTGCGCTCGCCACACTATTCTATTCTCAACTCCACGCCGACGTGGATAGTGGGGGTATGAAAAGGTCGGAGGACGCGTACCGCCGCCCCTCGCGGGCTCGCTGCGCTCGCCACGCTTCGGGTTCACGTTGATCATGGGGTGGCGGTAACAATTGGGGGGGCCATTTCCCAGTCAAGGTTGCCTATTTGGCCTCTGTGGCCCATTTAACATTGTTTCCTATGGCCACATCGGGTCCATTGAGGCATTTAACAGTAAAATCGCGTCGGTCGGGCCATTTAACATTGATTGCTATGGGAAATCGGGTGCATCGCGTCGCGGGCATCGCGGGTACATTTATGGCCGGCCGCGACGCGACCGACGCGATTTCCATGTTTAACATGGGTTTCAATGGGAAATCGCGGGCATCGCATCGGTCGCGTCGCGGTCAGACATAAATGTACCCGCGATGCCCGCGATGGGCGCCGTGATAGGTAAAGAGTACCTTGTATTTTTATGTGACCTTCAGCTAACTGTAATCACTCTATTTACATTAGCAAATCCCCTTTACTAGTACTTGTTAAAGCATAACTTTAACCAAGTTAATAACATGCACATATTGGGGGAAATTTACTAATACAAATACGATTTTTCGTATTCGTATGCTTAATATGAATGAATACAAATGCATACGGCTGTTTTAGCCATATGCAAATTTGTATTCCGGAGAGGAATTTACAAAGCAGTCAAATACAACTGCTTTGTAATCCCGATGTCGTATTAATTTGTATTAGCGGCCATATATACGGCCGCTAATACGAATTCGTATAAGCAGTCTGCACGGATCAGTCAGATTCGTGCAGGCTGCAGTGTGCAAAAGATAAAGAATGAAATAAATTAAAAACGACGTGGGGTCCCGGTAGACTACTTCAGGACACAAGAGGACCAGATCTACTCTGGAGGAGCCCAGTGAGTATAATTTCCTTCCACAGGTCCCTCTATGGATTTCTTCGGACACCGGACCCCAGGACACTGGACCCAAGGACCAATGGACGGGGACCTACTTATGGGCTCAATATAGGTAAGTATCAGTATGGGCTATGTATGAAATAAAGTTTTATTTTACTAGTGTCAGTGTGTTTTTATTGAACTAGTTTTGCTGTGGAACTAAGAGTCCCGGTTAATGGGCTGCATGCTGGGACTTGTGGTTCTCCAAGTTCCAGTATGCATTCCAGGCTTGCTGGGACTCATAGTTCCACAGCAAAACCCAATGTTTTTTTACACTTGAATCAGCCCAGTACCCACATCCCAGGGGTACCAGGGACAGCACCAGGCTTCAGCCTGGACAGGTAAGTTTTGGAGGGGGGGGGCCTTCATTGGGGGGGTCCCCACTCCCTCAGGACCCCTGCCCAGGCTGACTTGTCAGTAGGGTTAATGTTTTGGCCACGGACCTTATATAATAAGTGTCCCCCGGCTGCAGGGCCGGCTCTACCATTAGGCAGCTTTTAGCAGCTGCCTAGGGTGCCAGGATCTGTGGGGAGGGGGGGGGGGCACCAAGTCTGCCTATCAAAAAATCATCGATGTCTATGAGGATCCTTGTTGTACTTAATGCGGGTGGCTGCTGTGGTACTTCTAAAACCTTACCTCCATAGTTTTACTTGAGGCTTACAGCCCTACTTTGCTGCCCCCTTCCTCCTTGTACTCTATTGTGGATGGCAAAGGGAGGCCTACTGGGAAAGCAGGGGACTTGCCCACTTTCCTGGGGGGGCTGGGAGGACCACCACCTCTTTGGGAGCCTCCCTGCCATTCCAGATTGTTAGGCAAGTATGCCTTAAGGGATTGCAAAGTGGATAGTGGTGGCAGTATGGGAGGGGTGTGGCAGTAGGTTGAAGTTTTGCCTAGGGTGTTGAGAAGCCTTACACCATCCCTGCCCGGCAGTGAAATTACACTGCTGGCTGGTTGGGCCTGGGGCTGGTTCTTAAAATACGGGGGACCCCTATTCATTTTGTCCCCCATATTTTGGGAACCAGGCCTGGCCCTGAGGCTAGTTTTAAAAATCAGCAAAGTCCTACACAAATTGTTTCCTGATTTTTTAAAACCAGGCCTGGCTATTTGAGCCTGGTGCTGGTTACGGCCGTGGGGGGGCCCCGCGCCGTTTTTATAAATTTTTGGCCGCTTAGTAAATTAGGAATCACCATTCTTTTGAATGGTGGTTCCTATTCATATTCTATCGTATCCATTCGTATTTGTAAATACAAATACGAATGTGCCATCAATACTAATACAAATTGCGTATTTTAAGGATAGTAAATCCCAAAAATATGAATGTGTAAAAAATAGGTGTATTTTTGTATACTTATTTTTTACTAATTTGCTTTAGTAAATTTCCCCCATTGTGTATAAGTTTATTTTATTAATCATTTTAAAATGTTATTAACCTTGTATTCACATAATTTCTATCCTTTATACTAAACCTAATTTCGCCATGCAATTTTTTAAAGGTTATATTAAATAAATAATTGATCTAAAGGCAGACCTACCAACTGTACCGATTTTCACTGGACAAACCCATTTTTTTACAATGTCCCACGTCCCATGCAGGGCCAGCAGTGTCCCGCTGTGGGAGGGGATAGTTGGGAGTCCCCCAATTCATGCACATACACAGCGTCTATTCCCGTAGTCAGAAGGACTGAGGGCATACAGTTCACAGAGCACTGGGCATGTGGTCACAGTGGCAAAAAATGGGGGCATGGGCTTTTTTCTTATTTTTCTTATCCTGTATTAACCCATATGCAGACTTGTGTCTCTTCGTGAATGGACACCTTCCCTGGCATTCTTGGCTTGAGCACTTTTCACATACCATATACTTTGTGTAAAGATATATCTGCAATCGGACACATTAGCACTTTGCAACAACTCTGTATATCCAAAAGTCTGTTGACACTCTCTCACTTAACATTGCCTATATGAGAACACCCTGTTACAGCAGAGTTATAACACTTTAGTAGAGACTACTACTACAGGCAACTGTCCATTGCCTATAGTTTTGCATGCCTGGTTTTTAACAATGACAAGGCAAAAACATGCAAGATATGTGCAGAAAACTGGCAAGCATTTAACTTTCTGATGGCAGGGAACCCTGCTGAAGCATGGCAAGCGCACGTGGTACACTTAGACGGTGTCCATATTGACAAAACACAGAAACTTTTGTCGACATTTTGACATATTGGCATTTTAAAATTCGGCATTTTCACTAAGTTGGTACTTAGTTAGTATTTTGGAACATGTTAGTATTTTGACTGTATAGGTATTTTGACTGTCGGTCAATGGGTGTCGAGTTTGTAACCGCCGGTTATTAAAATAAATGTTATAACACAAAAACTTTCTTATTACCCTTTATTTATCTTGCACAACATATTAGTAAAGGTGATTGTCTCACTGTTACAATAGGTTATTACTACACACTGTATTATTTGCACCATTTTATTTAATAAGCTTTATGGTCAACAAATTCTGCTTTATTCAAAGGAGATCAGGTTCAGATTTATTAAAAGGGAAGAACTTGTAGCTATTATGCCAGGCAATTGCCAATGTCAATGAAAACATAACAGCTCATGTATTTGTAAGATTAAAAATGGATGCTGGTTCCTCCCAAGATAAACAAAACGTACGAAGGAATCAAAGTTCATGTGTTGGTTTATGAAGTATAGTAATAATGAGTTAAAGTTTAAATTGGTTAGTATGTCTGACTCTGTGTAAAGAGTAATGCATGATCTTACTCAGGCGGAACACATCACCCAGCAGCCGCATCCAAGGTATTTTCACACTGTGTATTTACAGTAATTCTTTGTTTTGGAAAAACATTTTCATGTCTCTCTCATTCAGCTGTCCATATTACGTACTACAACATTATTATTGTTGTCAAACAGTTACTGTACAGTACCGGGTACAGTAATTATCAGTAGCTGGTCTTATCCGATGTATTGTATTATTCTCTGTACAGTAATTATCAGTAGCTGGTCTCACCCTATATATTGTATTATTCTCTGTTCAGTCATTATCAGTAGCTGGTCTTATCCGATGTATTGTATTATTCTCTGTACAGTAATTATCAGTAGCTGGTCTCACCCTATATATTGTATTATTCTCTGATCAGTAATTATCAGTAGCCGGTCTCATACTATGTACTGTACTGTTCCCTGTAGAGCAAGTATACGTAGCTGGTCTCACCCTACTGTATACAGTATTTTCATTTCTTAAACGCCACCTGCCCAGTCTTCATATTTGCGAAGGCAGGAGAAATCATTTAATGGCCGGTGACCATTGAATGATTTCACCTGCTAGTGGCTGTATGCAAGGGGTGTGTTCTCATACACATCCCCTCACATGTTACCAGGGCAGCCGAGAAGGGGGGTAGCAGGTACTAATTACCCGAGCCCTGGCTTGCTGGAGGGGCCCCCCTCCACCCCCCACACCCACACCTTCCCCCTCTGTCCCTCCCGGGCAGCAGCAGCGCACACAGCCTGTGCTGTGCTGACAGCATGAGAGCTCATGCTGAGCCTGCTCGACTTTAGAGTATTTTGTTCACCCCCCTAAACATTTTGGGGGCATGGCCTAATCGCGGGAGGCATGGCCACCTCCCGTGATTAGGCCAAGCCTTCAAAATTTTACCGGAGCCCGACATACCTGCATGTTACCGGGGGGTTACGGCGGTGGGGGGTGTTCATATGGGCGGCAGGTGGCATTAAGCAACTCGCAAAGCAGCGAACGGCCGCTGGTTAGCGAGCAGTGTACAATCACCCCATAATTTGAACAACTGGTAACACAGCTATGATAAAATACATA
Source organism: Crinia signifera (assembly GCF_055691185.1). Classification (NCBI taxonomy): domain Eukaryota; kingdom Metazoa; phylum Chordata; class Amphibia; order Anura; family Myobatrachidae; genus Crinia; species Crinia signifera. The sequence continues at coordinate 133,296,772 of NC_139222.1, read as the reverse complement.
AAGTGCTATTAATATCCATGTTATTAAAATAGCTAATTTTAGAAATAAAGCAGAGAAAACAATGTGACGGGCACTCTTGGGGTTCCAATGAGTGGCTTAAGGCAGAGCATTCGGCCCAATTGCATAATAAGAATCCAGCAGCTTATGCCAAATATTTTCCAGTTTCCGCAGATAAAAGTACAAACATTTATATGAGTGGTAAGCTGCAAGGCTAATCTTCCTTGCAAGATGTTCATTGTCTGCTGATTGGCTAAATCATTCCCTCCAGCTGAATTCTACCATATTCAATATTAAATACTCTTACTTATGCACAGGGTAATTAACCAAACTGCACCAACATACATCTCTTCCCTTATCTTAAAATATTTGCCAACCTGAGCTCTTTATAAAATCTTCATCTCTCATCCACACTCATTATTCGCTCCCATTAAAGATTGCAGGACTTTCTTTAGGCTGCGCCCACTCAGTGGAATGCCCTCCGCACAGTTAGGGAATCAAACCCATGACCTCAGTGCTGTGAGGCAGTAATGCTAACCATTACATCATCCGTACTGCCAATTCATCTTTACATAATCCATCAGGACAGAAGAGATACCAAATACCAAAATATTTTAAATGAGAAGTCCCATCCAAGATACACCCTTTATCAAAAACACAAACCTAGGGCATGAGACTTATTCTAATTTGTTGTTAAATCAGTAGAAACAACCAATTAAAGTAGAGATGAGACATTCATTTTTTTGTATTTAGGGGTATCAAATTTAGTCTAGTCCTGGCTTATATTCCTTTAGGGGAGCTGACCTACAGTAGATTTGGAATTTGGAATTAAAATTGGAATTTGGGGTTTTGGACATTTAAGTCTATCCCTCGTGATTTCAGGTGCCATTTCACACAGGAGTTTGTAGTCAAGAGTTACTGAAAATGTCTGAAAATGTTATTAATGGTAATAATACTTTAGGAACAAAGATTGGTCCAAAGAACATTATTTTATCTGTTTTTATTAATTTTGAAGAAATCCAAAAACAAAAACAAAAGGTTCATGGGGATTTTGGCAAAACTAAAACCCATTCCAAATTCAAATATATACTGGTAGGTAAATTGGCTTGTGTGCATGTATATGTGGTATAGAATAGATTGTAAGCTCCACAGTGTAATTTAGAGTTCACATGTATCACTTTCTCTCTGCACATGTTGCATTGGCCCCACCTGCAGTGCAGCATAGTTTTGTCCAGTTGTGTGATTTTTGATTTGCTAAAAAACCTTAATCAAGCCCTAAATACATTGTATTCATCAGCGCCAATACAATTTACTCACCTGCATTTGAACATGGCAGCTACAACTAAATAAACAGACAAGCCACTGCTTAGTAACTACGGTACTTCTGTAGTTTCGCGGCGCCAGCATGGCGCCGTGCTACTTCCGGGTTCTACGCTCGCCACGAAATATGTCAAAAAAAGTAACTTAACTCCATGCCAACATGGATAGTTCATACCCCCCACTATCCATGTTGGCATGGAGTTGATTTTAAATAGTTGATTTTAATAGCCATACTGGCGCCGTGAAACTACAGAAGTACCGTAACTACTGTATGTTCAGGATATAGATGATGTTTCCCTGTTTATAGAGCACAAAGACTAAGACAAAGAACATTGAAGCATGCCTTGACCCACAGAAATCATTAAATGTCTCCAATAATTGTATATTTTTGGGGGGAGTTCATCCACCTAAGAACACTTTCCATTTGGGAACCAATAAAATATTCCACATCCAATATAAGGGGAAGTCCAAATATACTCATTAACATTGCCTCTGGGAGTTACATTCCTGCTTCCAAGAGCGCAGACCAAACACTTCTACAGTATATAGACAAGCAGGTTAGCAGCAGCATATTATACATCTGAAGTGTACAGCATTTCATAGTAATGATACACAAAACTAGATTCCCAAAACATCTGTATTTGCCATGGTCAATGTCCAAGCATTCTGTTGATGTCAAATAGATCCAACAGTTCTCCACTAGAATCTGGCTTCTCATATAGAGCATGATTTTGAAATAATAGTCCAGTATATGCCATAAACTGTCTAGCAAATGATCTGGGTGCAGTGAGCCTGAAATGTCTAACTCTAAATAACAGTTGTTTTGCTCAAGCTCACAATTGGAAGATTGCTGCTGACCTTTCATTTGAGGCAAAACCTGTCCCGTAACTCAGGCCTGAAGCTGGATCGTGTCACCCAAGGCAAGGCAGTAATTTGGCTCAACTCTGTCTCTCCCCACTCCTACATACACATATGGCTATCAAATCCAGCACACACACCCCTCCAGCTCCCCTTAGATGAGGCCCTGCATAAATAATACTGTAGTTTGGTCCGCTCTCTTATCAGAGTTAGACAAAGAGGATTAAATGTATTAAATTAAATTGGGGCAGCACGGATGGTGTAATGGTTAGCATTACTGCCTCACAGCACTGAGGTAATGTGTTAGATTCCCACCATGGCCCTAACTGTGCAGAGTTTTTATATTCTCCCTGTGCTTGCGTGGGTTTCCTCCGGGTACTCCAGTTTCCACCCACAATCCAAAAATATACTGGTAGGCCAATTGGCTTCCAACAAAATGAACCCTAGAATGTCTGTGCGTGTACATGTGGTAGGGAATATAGATTGTAAGCTCCACTGGGGCGGGGACTGATGTGAATGTTCAACGATACTCTGTAAAGCGCTGCGGAATATGTGTGCGCATATAGCACACCTTGGGCAAGAGACTGTTAATAAATAAATAAAATGTCCATAAGCACTGTACATTGCATACCTCCCAGCTGTCCCAATGTTCAAGGGACATTACCACCTACAGGAAGCAGTGTCCCCAGTGAGGGGGGGGGGCAGTTTGGATTCCCAGTTTCACTCACTGTACACCATTTATTTATGGGAGACAGAGAAACTGGGGGCATGCCACAGCACACAGAGCCGCGGGCATGTCTTCATAGTGATGAAAATGGTTCATGGCTCATGAACACGCCTTCCAGCAAGGCCACACCTCATTTTGTAGACTCCCTTTTTTGGATTTGTGACCCAGGTGTCTCTTTGTTATAAAGGTTGGGAAGTATGATATAGTCATATTAAAATCAATGGTGGATTCCATTCAGAAGGGAATTTGATTCCACTCTTCCATGTAATGATAGTTACTAATAAATGTAATGTGATTAGGTTGACCAACATATGTTATTGTAGCCAGATCATTGGCTAGTAGCTATGGTTAGTGGTGCACCTATGAGTCAAAAATGGTATCTATCAAAAAAGGGAGAAAACTTATTTTAACATCAGCTGTTGCCAATGGTTTCTATTCTTTATTTTTTACGAATGTACTGTAAAATGGCACCAGATTAGGATGTTAACTGTATCTCCCGTAATATTAATTCTAATAATTTATACATCAATAATATTTTTTAAAGTTTTGATTCATAAACCATGGAGGGGATGGGAAACAGAAAGGAAAAAAAGTAGGGAAGGAAGGGATCAAGTACAATAACAATAATTCCATCAATGTGCAGAAAAGAGCAGGAATTTAGACAATTTGATTGTATAGCACAAATACAAAAATATTGGGCCAGTAGTATCAAAGGTAAAAAAAAATTGTTAGAAAATTAAGAGGCATCGAGAAGAAGAGGTGCACATCCCCCATCTGTAGCGAATTCATGCCAATTCATGCCAATTGACCATTTGGTCTAAAAGGGAGGAGGCTGTAATAGTGTAAGGTACACATAACCTTTCTATTTAGAAAGCATTGTGGATTTTACATATTTTGTGAAGGGACAGAGAAGGAGAGAGAAACGAAATTGTTATAATGTATTAAAAATATATACACACTTGTGTCAAGCAATTACACACTCTTTGTGTTGGTATTAATGCAATATTTATATCTGCAGCTGGAGTTGCTGAGTAGTGTTGCAGTGCCATCAATGAGTCAGAGGGTCAAATGAACAGAAACATAAATAGAAACACAATTGCAAAAATAACCCTCATATTTCCTATTATACAGCACTGAAATGTTGTGCGTATTTTGCGTAGGATTTAATCCTTGGTCAGATACATTGTTTGAATGATAGACCGTACAAGTGTGATATCATTAATCAATTATAAAAAAAGTTTATAATACTTGTGTGTGCGTCCGAACATTAGCACTGATTGTATCATTGGTCTGCCTGCCAATAATTGGACTATGCGCCTCTCTGACTGTTAATCTGTATCATAAAGTAGAAAAGGAAAGTAGAAAGGTGTCACTTCTATTGCTCACTCATCTTGCCCTTGGGCATTGGACAAGAAGTGAGAGGGTGAGATCCCCCATGTATAGCCCAGAGATAAGAGCAGAGAGGTGATCTCACTGCAGTAGGCAAGCTAGATATGACCTGTTGTAGAATTGTAGTGCAGGGTTGGTATCGCAGTGTCACTGCGTGATCCACACCTATAGAAAGATTAATCACATATAACCCAGATTGTGGTAATATAGCAGAGTGGTTCTTAAATGAGTATGAGTGCAATTATACTGATATTAGACAGAGTTAATCTCAATATTTTGGGATATAATCAAGGATTAATCACATAATTATGCAGAGAAATCATGTGTCAGATGCACACATAATATAATAGTATAATATTGTAATAATAATAAACACAGTTGGCCTTTATGTCACAAGAGTTATGGGTAGTATTACTCTGCTTGGGCGTATTACTATAGGGAAATATACATATAATTTGAAAATTTATACCAGTTACTTTAGGTAGTGAAGAAGTCGCCGTTTGTGGAAATATAGGTGATACCTGGGTGGCAAGAGCCACGGCAAATCTCGCAGTGTGGCGTGGTGTAGGCAGTCCTGTCGATGGCTAAGCAGGGTAGCGTAGCACCAGGGATGCCGGAGGGTCGATCCGATAGTGCAGACCATGGACAGAGGTGATGCTCAAAGCGCTATTGAACCCTCCAGCATCCATACTATGCCACCAAGCCCCCTTATTTTGGAACCAGATTTGGGCTCCAGCAGCCGGCGTTGTCATGCCACAGCCGGGAACACTGTTTATACATGGTCCCCCAGCAAAACATGAACATCCTGGCTGGTCAGCCCTGGATGGAGTACCTGGGGGAGTGAGGATTCCTTCCCCCCAATAAAGGGATCTCCCCCCCCCCCCCCCCCCAGGTTTAACCCTTCCCTGGGCATTGGACACTGGGCTGATTATTTTGTGTTTAAAAATAGAAATAAAATTCAACATTGGGCAGTGCTGTAGAACAGCAAGTCCCAGCATATGGGGCTTTAAAGGGCCCACTGGAAATTGTAGTGCCACCACATAACCAATGTTACAATAAATACACACTGACACAGAGAAAAATAGAGCTTTATTAACATTCATGCGCACACTTATTCAAGCACACAAACGTACAGTAAATACTCACCTTGCCACACGCTCCCCCCGCAGGTCTGTCCTCTTCTCCAATAGCCATCAGGCACTCACCTCAGAATCAGGAGCAAAGTAATAAAAAAAATCAAATCTAGTAATTAATCAAAAAATAATCATTGTAAGATGCATGTTCCCTAGAGATACAGTATATAAAAAGAAGGAAATGTAAATCATCAGTACGTGTCCTGAGGTATGTTCTGTATCGAATTAAATTCAGAGGCAGCTTATTGCCGTTTTGAATGTACAGTATCCAAATAAGAATACTATCCAAAAATGACTTACTGAATTAAGATTTAATTTGTCCTCATTTATGTAATCATCAAAGGATTAAAGCGTGAATAATTATGTTAATGTTGATCCGTACTTGTACAGCTAATTTAAACTACAGTGTAACAGGAACATACTGTATACACTAGAATGTGTAATAGTACTAGTACAAAAAGACAATTGGGATTATTCAGACCTGATCACATTTCTGCTAATTTGCAGAAATTTGCGATTAGATAGCTGTCGCTCTGCCAGGGTGAAATCCCGCCCTGTGCAAGGCTCCCAAAGGCTTGTGAAAATATTACAGATCGGCGAATAGCAAATCCATTGAATACGTTTTCTTCTGTGTACAGTCTGTACGTAACCCAGGGCGATAGAAACAGTCCAATAGAAACAGGCTGATTGAGGCCAGAGCTGATGTCACACACCCTCCCTGAAAACACCTGGGCACACCTGCATTTTACCTGAGACTCCCAGAAAATGGTCAGTTACCACCCACAAATGGCAGCTTCCTGTCAATCAACTTGTGATCGGCTTATGATTAGAAAATAAACTAGATTTAATAGCAGGGTGGCCTCGTGTGATCCGTGTGCATACGCAATTGTTTGATAATTGGCCGGCCTGTGAATTTGCAGCACAGGATCAGGTCTGAATAACTGCCAATGTAATAATAATTTCTTGTTACTGTTCTGTTTGTGTATGTATCCATGTGACCTGTTTTCCAACAAGTCTAACAGCCAAACAAAGAAAATGGATCACCTATACATTACTTACTGCTTTCACTAGGAATATTTATTAATGTATCCATACCTCCCAACTTTGGAGGAGTCCGAGGAGGGACGCAGGAAAATTCGGGGACGTGGCCTAATTTTGGGGGCGTGGCCTATACTCGCGGCTCTCCCGCAAGGCCATGCCCCCAGCCCCCTTGCTATGGGAATAGATGCTGTGCGCATGTGCACAGCGTTTATTCCCCGCTGCTTAGCAGCCGACAGGGGGGACTCCCAACAGCCCCCCCTCACCGCGGGACACTGTCGACCGCGGGAGGGACAGCGGGACAGGCCCTGATAATCAGGACTGTCCCGCTGTAATCGGGACTGTTGGGAGGTATGATGTATCCATAAATTTGTTCTCCTGCACTGTAACCCTCCTTTTACAATACATTAAAAGACTGGAAGCAATTGATGGCATTTGTGAAGCACTTCAGGTTAGGCAATAATAACAACAGTATTAGGTTGGGTTTCACAATGCTCTATAACATTCCACTTTAAATTTTAAGGTAAATGACTAGAATGCTAATGAATGCATGGTACTAACAATATTCTTAATTTCAGCATGGAACAGTATATCGCCATGTCAGTGGATACTGGCTTCATGGTAGATGATCCTAAGGGGACAATGAGACAGCTTAATGAAAGACTGTCTGACTTTGTGGGGCATTGTCGTCTCCTGGAGCAGTCAAACATTGCAATGGAAAAGAAAATTGAAGAATATGTGAAAAATAACTGTCTGCAATTTCCTGCTTGGAAAGAGATGCAAGAAGACAGCAAACATCTCCAACAGTCTGTGGGTATAACAAGTGTGTTATATGAAATGTACTACAGTATGTCCATATCAGCTGTCCATATTAGCTCTGTCACCCATCAACAGATTTCAATATCACCCACGGTATCCATGTGAATGTGCCAATATCAAATATATCACAAATATGAAGTCCATTAATTTATGTCACCCCGTGCAGAAATTTGTTTCACGTAGACCACCCATGAATAGGTATCCATATTATCTAAGTCACCCATGCATAGGTGTTAATAGAGTATCAAATACGACAAATAGAGATTCTGACTGGTGCCTTTAGAGTAAATGCCATATGCAGGGTAGGGGCAGTTGGTGTACTGCTGCTCGCAGATTGAGGAACTTCCCAAAGTAGGTACAAGGTGCAATAGTGGATATTTGTTGTGTTATGTTCTAGCACTGGAGAGGGTAACGTTAGTAACCCCAAGGAGGTTTAGTCTTTCATAAATATCCCAGGGTTTGCACATTTGGCCAAATAAGGGGTAAATTTAATAAGAAGATGGGATGTTTCCCATAGCAAGCAATCAGGTTCCCTCTATTATCTTCTAGAAGAGGCTAAATAAATAAGAAGAATCTGATTGGTTGTTATGGGCAACTTCCCATCTTCTCATCAACTCTATCGGCAATTGGGTTTGCACATTCGCGGCCCAGCTTGCCATGCCAATGCATACGCATCACAGCATCTATGAGTGTTGCTACATCTGTACTGCTTGTAATCCATGTAAATGTATCTGCATGCTCAGTGTATCTGCGTGCAGCCATTAATTCCAACAGGATACTAGCCTGTATAAAAAAAGGGGCATGGAAACTAGGGCCGAAAATGGACTTATGGCACTCTATAAGGCACTAGTGAGACCTCATCTAGGATTTGGAGTGCAATTCTGGGCCACACATTCCAAAAGGACATTATAGAACTGGAGAAAGTCCAGAGAAGGGCAACCAAGCTAATAAAAGGGATTGAGGGGCAGATTTATTAAGCTTGGTGAAGTGATAAAGTGTCTGGTTTTTATCACCGGCCAATCAGCTCCTAACTGTAAAGTTACAGGCTTGGGGCCAGATTCTCTAAGCTTCAAAAGTGATAAAATAGAGAGTGATAAATAGCCAGCCAATCAGCTCCTACCTGCCATGTTACAGACTGTGTTTGAAAAATGTCAGGCAGGAGCTGATTGGCTGGCTGTTTATCACTCTCTATTTTATCACTTTTGAAGCTTAGAGAATCTGGCCCTTGGTTTGAAAAATGACAGGTAGGAGCTGATTGGGCGATGATAAAAACCAGACACTTTATCACTTCACCGAGCTTGATAAATCTACTCCTGAGTAAATAATGGACAGGTGGACAGATTAGCCAAATTAGGCATGTTTACACTGGAAAGAGACATTTAAGAGGAGACATGCTTAACATTATCCTGAATATAAATATGTTAGATGGGGGGATTAGGGTTAGGGTGCCAGGGAAGAGGGGACTTTAGAATTAAGCACTACAGGGTGGGTTATGGTTAGACTGGGGGTGGGGAGGGTTATGGTTAGGCACTAAGAAGGGAAAGTTATGGGAGAATGGTTAGGGTTAGGCACTAAGGGGGAACAGTAACAGTTAGGTGCTACAGAGAGGGAGGGAAGGGTTATATTGCAGGTAAAGGGGGTTATGGGGATAAGGGGAGAGGGTTAATATACTTACCTACAAGGTGTCAGGATCCTTTTGCTTTGGGAAGTCTTTGTCGATCTTCTGACCAAGGGCATCTTATCCCGGTATCCCCTAATGTCTACTACAGTTTGACTATATTTTAGCTTTTATTCTCAAAAATTACACTTTGGGTGAAATGTAATAGGATGACAGAATCAGAAAGTGAGAGATTTTGAAATAAACCTACCTTTTTTTAGAGGGGCAATCATTAACACTGCAAAACCAGTTTGATTTTGCAATGTAAATGATTGCCGCTTTTAAAAAAAACTGGAGATCTCTTACCAAATCTCTCACTTTCTGATTCTCTCATCCTATTATATTTCACCCATAAATGTATATACATACTTAGCAAGGTATTAGATGTGAATTGATACAGTGCTGAAATTCCACACCCTCCAGACTGAATCATTAAACACTGATGCTTGCCAATTGATCTCATAATTAGTAATCATCTATTTAATGATTTTACAATATTGTAATCTGCATGTCAAACAAAGCAAGGGAAATAATATTGCTCCCAGAGTCACAGTCACATGGAAATGAGCTGTGGACTATTATAAAACATTGGCATTGCTCATACATAAATTATAATTAAAGAGGCATCTTAATCCATAATTACTGCACTAAATGGCTATGATGCATTTTATAAAGAAAGCCTGAAATGTAATTATATTACACGGCTATTTGTATATTGTGAACTATGGTTTATCATATTAATATTTTTGATTGACATACAAGTTATAATGAATTATCTATGGACAACGCATGGTAAAAGTTATCCCTTTCATACCCAGGTTTTTGCCTGTGCACATGCCTCAATCTGGGAACTGGCTATGTGTGAACAGACCCTGACCTGTTTCCCTGATAGGGACCAGGGTTTTTCCTGTGATCAAACCAGGTCATTTTTAATGTGAATGGATGCAACCCAGCTTTTTAGACCTGGAGTGATCAGTCTACGTGATTTCCTCACTAAGGGCCTTATTTTGGTTCACTCTTTCTGACAAAATCCTTCTGAGATGGACAAAACTATGTGCACTGCAGGGGGGCATATGTAAAATGTGCAGAGATAATTAGATTTGGGTGAGTTATTTTGTTTCTGTGCAGGGTAAATACTGGCTGCTTTATTTTTACACTGCAATATAGATCTCACTTTGAAGTAAAACCCCACCCGAATCTAATTCTCTCTGCACAAGTTACATCTGCCCCACCTGCAGTGCACATGGTTTTGTCCATCTAAGAAGGATTTTGTCAGAAAGAGTGAACCAAAATAAGGCCCTAAGATGGGAGTTCTATTTCAGATGGGATTTTGCTTCTGGGCAACTAATTGGATCTCATCTATTATCTTCTAGAAGGTGCTACTAAATAAGGATATTCTGATTGGTTGCCAATAGCAACATTCCATCTGAAATAGAACTCTTATCTTTGTAAATGAACCGCTATGGTTGGCTGTTTTGTGCGCTTACAAATGACATCAACTACATGGCAGGGAGAACTTGCAGAAAAGTCCTCATTGGGGCAGATGGAGCAGGACACAAACCTTTAGCAGTACTGCATTTGCTAAAGGAGACACAGTGGGGCCATACATCAGCACCAGTGGATAAATGATGCAGCAGGTGGTACAGTGGGCCAGTAGAAGCACCAGTGGGTCAGCCACAGCACATATGGGCAAACACAGCATGGGAACCCTAAAAAAAAGCTCCGTTCTTGGTGTGACACACCAGGGCAAACATGTCCAACCTGGGAATTTTCCAGGTCCACCGTATAGTGTGTTGAGAGGGGCTCAAGTTGAAACCGATTTTGAAGCTCAGTTGATAGACTGAGGTCGGAACAAGGCTGGTGCTGGGGTGTATATGTGAAAGTGGTATCAGAGATTTGTAAATTTCTGTAGGAGGGGGCCCATGTGCAGTCTCCATATGGGCCCTCTCCTCTCTAGCTGGTTGCGCAGTAGACTCAGCACAAGAGGTATTAGTAGACTCAAGTGCAGTGCCAGAGTCCATTGCTCATGCTCAGGTCTCTGGGATAATAGTGGAGCAGCCATCAACCTGATGCTTTTCCCACTGTGAATGCTAAAATTGCCAGAAAAATGGACACCACTCAATTTCTGCCATGGGCCGATGGGCCCGTGCACACCACACATACACGCACACTGCACCCAGTATACAGTGCAGACATAACAACCATTTTCTGTTATTTTATTTATACCATTCACTCCTACCTACGTGTGAGTGTGGAACACCACATACTCTAGTAGCCCCAAGCTCAGCACACAGGCCAAATTATAGCATTTTTAACCTTCTGCGTTGTTAAATAATTTATTGGGTGGCAGTAACTAATGCCATCTTAATACATAATTGTATCCAGTCTTCAATGACAATAAATTTAATTTCATAAGAAAGCATGGCTTTTTTTCTATATTATTCTATGTATTTAATGATTATAATTAATTGATGATTGTTTGCAGATTTATACAATGGTGATAGAAAATGCCAGAATGTCTCTGAAAATTGACAATTACAACATGGATCTCGCACTGCTCAAACAAAGGTTTGAATTCATATTGATCAAATATATTGCAATTGTTTAGACCAGGCATTAAAAATGACAAAGAACACATTGCCCATAGTTATTTGCGTGCCAACATCTCAGTGAGAGATGTGCAAAATATCCACTTACATCGTTCACATTGGTTATATAAATTCAAATTAAAAAAATGTGTAAAACAAGATTATATTTTCTATATAAAGTAAACATTGCAGGTCATTATGATGAATACAAATGTTTGCTTGGCAATGTTCACACCTATTTTGACAAATTAATTTGGCCCTCAAAGGGTTAATATATCACAACCCCTATGCAACTGAGAATAAAGATGTGATTGGTATTTTTTTGGCCACACAATTCAAATGTACCCGACTCTACTTCTAACTGCAGGACTGAGTTGAATGGTTCTGGTTGACAGGCCGACAGTAATTAGGTCTACAGTCAATAAGTCAACCATAGTTGGACAGGCAAACTGTCGACATTGACAAAAGGTCGTCACAAGCAAAAGGTTGACAAAAAAACAACACCATGATATTCAGGAGAAGATAAACACAGATGTATTGCTTTAAGACTAGACCCATGTTAAGTACAAAATATGGAAACTGTATTAATTATTATTTAAGATCAAATAAATATTTTATTTTAATTGCACACTTGTTAACTTGTACAAGTGTGTTGATCTATATAAGTTGCAATTATAGGAACAGAACTGTGACAACCAGTTGTTCAAATGTAGCTATGGTGATTTATTTAGCATTGTTACCAGCAAGAAGGGGTATATGTACTAAATGTCAATTTGGGCAACTTTAAAAATTGGCTAGAACATCCCCACAAAATCAACTGCTGTGTTTCTATTAGAAATAGCTCATTTACTAAGATTTTCATATTTAAGTTCCATTCTTCTGTCGATGGTGCATTGGTTTCTATTTCTATTTGAAGTTCTATTTGAAGTTCAAAATGTGTTTTTCATCCTGAATAACATAAAAATTGACTTACAATCAACTCAAATGGGACTGAAAAAGGACTCAAAATCGACAAAAGAATTACTAATTGTCCAAACAAGTCACATGTACTGGTATTACACACAGACACAGCATTGCTGTACCTTGATAAGCCATGATTTATGCAGCCAGAATGCCCCACATGCTTCTCTACCATGTTTTCCATCATATTGGAGTTTCGGACAATTTCACATGAAAAAAGAACTGTTTCTGATGGTTCTATTAAAAATTGATTTTAGATTGATTTACAAATTGACTTTTAGTAAATATGAGTTAGGACTAGAACTAAAAAGTGTTGTGGGCATGGATCTATTTTAATTCTATTGAAGTGCAAAGTTCTATTTCAGCAGATTTTTAGTCCGTTTTGACTGCAGTAAATACCTGAAACACAAAATCAACCAAAAGACAGAGCATCAACTGAGAACAAAAACAAAAATGGTCTTTAGTAAATATACCCCTAGGTGTCTAATGCAGGCTGTAGATGACTTTCTAGATTGTTGCTTTATTTTTCATTGTTACACAATACTGCTTAAATATCTGAAGAAGTTTTATAGATATCTAAAATGTAAGTCTTTCAACAGAACTAACAGAGTGCTTTCTGAAGAGAAACGGCTTACAAAGCAAAACAACGTACTGAGGATAATGGCAAATGAGTTCAGACAGAACACCTTGGATTTAGAATTAGATATTACAGAAACACAAGAAGAAATTAAAGACTTAACATCAAGTCATCAAGAGGTATGAGAAGGTGCCCCCTCTCCCCACTTGTGTACAGGTAGACTTAGGACAACATTAAGACAACATTAGTGGATAACTATATCCATTCTTCTAACCTAACTATTGTGGATATCCTAATTTCTCATAAAACCAATACTGTCCTAACGAGTTTATTTATAACTATGCATATAAAATATAGGCTGATTGTGCCACTTTCATATTTATCCTCACATTCGGGTTTCTAAATAACAGTACGTTCAAAGGTACTTGTTTCCCAGCACGGCGCCAGCGATAAAAATTGTGTCCATCGGGACCCCCCGAAATCGCGTCGATCGCATCGCATGCAACCAAATCGCATGCGATGCGAACGACGCGATTTTTGCATTGGAATCAATGTAAAATGGTCCCTGAGACCCGATTTTACATTGGCCCCAATGTTAAATGGCCCTCAGACCCCAATTTTTATTGTTTCCCAACCCTGATGGGTCAAATGCCCCCCCATTGTTAACGCCAACCCACGATAAACGCCAACCCAAAGCGTGGCGAGTGTAGCAAGCCCGGGAGGGGCGGCGGTACACGTCCTCCGACCTTTTCATACCCCCACTATCCACGTCGGCGTGGAGTTGACTTTATATAGTGTGGCGAGCGCAGCGAGCCACCGAGCCCGAAGCGTGGCGAGCACACGCGCATTACTTCACAGGTATTACGCGTCCGCTCGCCACGCTTCGGGCTCGGTGGCTCGCTGTGCTTGCCACACTATAAAATATCAACTCCATGCTGACGTGGATAGTGGGGGTATGAAAAGGTCAGAGGATGCGTACCGCCGCCCCTCGCGGGCTCGCTGCTCTCGCCATGCTTCGGGTTGCCGTTCATCGTGGGGTGGCGTTAACAATGGGGGGCATTTGTTGTCCACAGAGTTTTGTGTCTAGTTTTTTTGTATTTTGTAGATACAGTATTTTTGTTTATTGTAGATTGCTCATGAATCTTGGCTTTTGTAGATGTTACTTAAATTGCATTGTTGTAATGCTTTGAACAATCCCTTGGAGGGTATAATGAAGATAATTTACAATTTCCTTTTAACACATTTACGTCTGCTTTGCTTTTTACTTGGTAAAAAAAAGCTTTGGAACTTGTCAAGTGGTGTGTATTATATTGTGATGCATGCGATGTACTTGCCACTGGCAGACTAGTTGTTGTTTGTATAAGGATGTGAGTGTCTGTTGAGTGAGTGCTGTAAACACTGTGGTGCATGTGCGTGAAGTTAATGAAAAGAAAAGATAGAAATAGGAAAGGGACCCAAGTAAAATTAGTAGTAAATGCAGTTTTGCTTACATTAGCACTAGGTGGGGGAAAGTATTAAGCATTTTATTATTTACATTATCAAAATAGGTAATTGTTGTCTTTTACTCCTTAGGAGGTGTTAGAAGGCTTCAATTAAGTATATATTGGGTGATTTCCTTACTAGTTCTAGCTGTCTTAAATGAATTCAATGTGTGCATTGATCTGATGAGTGAGACTACTGTACATTTGTAAAAATAAAATTAGAGAATCTATATCAGTGATTTTCAACCTTTTTACCTTGCGGCACACTAAATAAGATTTTAAAATTGCCAAGGCACACCATGTGATCCCCACAGGGCAAAACACATTGGCCTCCACAGAAAAAACCCAAACCTATTGCCCCCATATAAAAAACAATCACACTGGTCCCCACAGGTAACACAAATAAAATACATTGGCCCTTTAAATGAAAAGAAGAGACCAGTAAATAACATTTGAACTGGTGGTGGCTGTAAACTGGTTTGGGCATCTCTAGATCTGGGGGCACACTTGACAACAGCTCAAGGCACACTAGTGTGCCACGGCACAGTGGTTGAAAAACACTGATCTATATAAATAAAAATACAAATGTTCGTTGGTTCAAAATCCTAAATCTCTGAAAGTTCTTCACCGATTGCTTTGAAATTTGGACACGTTGCATTGGTATACGTGCATGTTTTTATATACATACTATTATATAAATATATATAATATATATAATATATAAATTGCACAGTATCAGGCTAGAAGATACATAAGCAGCAATGAAGCTTTATGGCAAATTCTTTCATTTCCCGTTCATGAACGAAGTCCACCTGTTGTTCAGTTAGCAATAGATCTAGAAAATGGACAACACATTTATTTCACAGCTGCAAATGTGCAACAAGCACATCACCGGCTACCGCACACATAATTATTACATATGCACGTACATATGCGATAATTATCATGAAGGACAGCTCTTGCGCTAAGAGCTGTCCTTTGCGTTGTGGCCAGCAATGTGCGGCGGGTCCCCAGCGCCCCCCCCCCTCCCTTACCCAGCTACTGGCTTTTACCCGCCTGCTGGCTGTCGGGCATGGCTCCGCCTCCTCCTCCCTGCACCTGGAAGGGGATGTAGGAGCTATGGTGGAGGAGGCCAATGGTCTGGCCAGCAAAGCATTGTGCTGCCCGGACAAAAATGAGGGGGGGTCGGTGCAGGGCAGCAGGGGTTCATGCGGGGCGGCGCAGGACTGTGCGGGATGTCGAGGGTGGCGGTAAGAAGCCCATAGGCTTCTATAGCGTATCACCAGCTTTGGTTATTTCACAGCTGCAAATGAGCAACAAGCACATCGCCGGATACCGCACACATAATTAGCGCATGGGGCTGTAGGGGCTAGGGAGGAAGAGGTCACTGGTCTGGCCAGCACAGCATTGTGCTGCCTGGTAAAAAAGTGAGGGGGGGTCGACAGTGGGTCATCGCGGTGTGCCGGGGGTCAGTGGGGGGCAGCAGGGGTCGCGCTAAGAAGCCCATAGGCGCATCCCGCCAAGGGACAATTATATGTTGCGTGTTCTAGAGTCTACAAAACAGACAATCTCTATATCTGCAGATAATGGAACAATAAAAAATATTGTATACCCACAAGCATTGTAAAATTAAACATATTACAAATGTGCGCTTTCTCTTTTCTTTCATCTCCATTTAACCTGACTGAGCCACAGCAACAGAATTTAACTTACTTTTTCCAAATTATTCTAGAATTGGTTCATTAATCCCCTGATGAAGTATCGCCTTTAATAAAAGTTAAAATAAGAGTGTCCCAAAGAAACAATACTTCATTTATAATGGCGGTGTCACTTGAGATATTTTTCTGCTATTATTTTCCCTTCAGCACTTTTGTTTTTCCCAAGCTGAAGATCTTGAAGATCTTCTTTCTGTAGCTATTTTCTAGATGCAGGAAGAACTGGTGTGCTTACATTGTAACAGTGGCGGAACTACCGTGGGTGCAGGGGGTGCAGCTGCTATGGGGCCCGGCGGCTGGGGGGGCCTGTGAACAGCAAGCAGTCCCCTGCACCCTCGGTAGTTTCATTAATTTATTAAAAAGCCGCCGGTGGGGTTTGTGCTGTGGGGAAGGAGCCTGGTGTGGTTAGCGGCGCTCCATGCAGCGCCGTGAAGTAGGAGCCAGGCAAAGGGAGGCAGCATGTGGTAGGTTCCTGTCCGGCAACTGCACTGCAGGTTTCAGCTGTCGTCCTGATGCTCCCATCCCGTCTGCACCGCCGCGCTGGGGGGAAATAGGAAGTAAGCAGGACGGTTTTCATGAGCCCAGCAAGGACCTGAGTCCCACCCACCCTTCTGAACAGTGAGCAGAGCCGCAAGTGGATGATGAAGCAGTGCGCAGAGCACGCCAGGATAAAGCAGTCCCCACCGAGCCCAGGAAGCACAAGGTATTAAGAGAAGGGAAGGGAGAGAGGCTGCTGCACTTTTACTCCACCCTTGTAACCTGGATAAACAGCCATCGGCATCCCCATGTGTGACTATGACCCCAACCACCCGTCTTGTCTTGGAGCCCGTCAGAGCTCTGTAATAGCCCTGCCAACATCTCCTCATGTTAAATGTTTGCTGATATGTCCACCCACCTGTTTCAGGGACAGTCAAAACTGTAGTGTAGGGGGTTGCTAAATTAGGGGTAATTTCACTACACCCTGCCTAGACCCCCTCAAGCTAGTTCAGCCACAGTGATCACCCACTCCCACCCCTATCTCCCTACTCCCTAACATGCTGCACAGTGGCAAATTCACAAAGTATTCCCCTCCATCTCACTCACCCTCCCATCCCAGTGTATCCCCCTTCCCTCCCACAACCAACCAACTGCCACGCCACTAGAAAACCCCCTCCCCCATGCAGTCCAATACGTGTTTCCCCCATTTAGCACAGTTTTTCCCCCTTTTCCAGCCCCCTCCATTACACTGCACCTTCCCATCCAGCCTAGTGCCCCCTATATATCATCCATTCCATCTCCCCTTCACCCTCTCCCTACCGTCTTCCACTACCTCTCCTCATGACCCTCTGCCTTTCACATCTCTTTCTCCCTGTCATCCTCTGTCTCTCCTTGTTGTCACCCACTGCCTCTTCTGTCACCCTCAGTACCTCCCCCTCTGCCTCCCCCCTGTCTCACTATCTCCCCAACACCCTAACTCCTATCACAATCTGCATCTCCACATCTCTCACTGCATCTCCATGTTACCTTTTCCATCCTCAGGAGAATGCACACATTAACATAAACATTAGATGACGCTTTGTATACGCGCGACTTTTAGGATAACAGATGGTCTCTGAATCATGAACATATGCTGATAATAGTGGCGCTGTAGTATATTGCATTATAGATTGAGTGCTGACAGACATGTATATAAGTAGTAATATTGTGTAATGGCCATTGCGGTGTGTTGCATAATGTGTAAGATTATTATGTAGTGTCGCATATTGTGTAAGGGTATTGCGGTGTGTCACATAATGTGTAAGGGTAATATGGTGTGTAGCATATTCTGAAAGGGGCATTTCAGTGTGTCACATAATGTGTAATGGGCATTGCCAGGGGGGCCCCATTATAAATTTTGCTATGGGGCCCACAAAGTTCTAGTTACGCCTCTGCATTGTAAACAAGCTCATGGCTGGCCGCAGGACAGGTAGCACAGTTTTCTCATCACAGCCTAACCAGGTAACCTATACCTGGATAGAAACAGGCAACTGTGTGAAATTAGGGGAGCTAATACTTATTAACAGTAATGTGCTACAAAAGGGCATAATCGATGGCTTCATGCTCATCAACGGGGCAGCTGATTCCAATGTTGCCTTGTTGTTTATCATGTGTAACATCAGTTAAAAATCAATCCTTAATACAATATACTTATATATATATATATATATATATATATATATATATATATATATATATATATATATATATATATATATATAACATAGTAAGTCTGTGTTGTGCTAAATCAGGGGTGACCAACCAATTAGAGGCAATGAGCCCAAATTTTTTTTAAGGTGAGACAAAGAGCCGATAATATGCAAAAATTGTGGTGGCATTTTAAAATGACCGGCGCTCCCTCCATTCGAGCTGCCCTGCCAGATATGCTATCTATCTATGCAACCCAATATATATATATATATATATATATATATATATATATATACACAACCGGTGGGGGATGGCGGCACTCGAAAATCAATCTCCGGCACTCAGGCAATTGAAGCCAACGTTTCATAGCCTCAGCGGCTTTTTTATCAAGGCATCATGCAGAGACTCCCCACTTTGTGTGCCGTAGCCCGACATCACTGTGGGTACAAGCCAGCAATTATATCATCCATATGAGGAGCAGTTAACTGTGTGGCATATTCCAGTTATTAGATCCAACACCTTGGGCTGAGACTAGAAGTAACCTTGCTGTTTTATAAAAAGTTCATTGTATTTTAGATACTTGTGAGCTGCATATGAATGTGATATATTTTAATTAATTGATATAGGTGGCCGCCTATTTGTTTTTTTTCATTTTTTATAGTAATAAAATGTACAATATTTAATATATATAAAAACAGTCTCCATTTTTTGACTATATGAATTAATTGGTGTAACATGGTGTAACAAGAAAATTAATATTCATTAGCGCAGTCTTTCCATGTCTTCGGACAATTAGTATCTTTCCATGTGAATTCGGGGCCAGGGATTAAACCCGGCTCCTGATCAGACACATTTTTTGTACAGGCATCAGTACAAATTAGAAAACTTTTTCTTTTTATATATCTATATAAATATCAGTACAAATTAGAAAACTTTTTCTTTTTATATATCTATATAAATATAAAAAAAAAAAAAATTAATATTCATTAGCGCAGTCTTTCCATGTCTTCGGACAATTAGTATCTTTCCATGTGAATTCGGGGCCAGGGATTAAACCCGGCTCCTGATCAGACACATTTTTTGTACAGGCATCAGTACAAATTAGAAAACTTTTTCTTTTTATATATCTATATAAATATCAGTACAAATTAGAAAACTTTTTCTTTTTATATATCTATATAAATATATTTATTATTGAAAAAATATCTGATTGGTTTATTAGCGCCCAATCTACCTCTGGTATTCCAGTGGTTGAATATTTGATTTTATTTACAGACTGTGCTAGGACACTCTTTCCTATGGCCGTGTGTATACAAATGTGGATTTATGAGTGTTTAATCTTTTGTACATGTTCCCACAGTTAAATGAAGATTAAAAAAAACTTGGCATTCATAATTATATGTTAAAGGAATACAGAATAGCATTTGCCTTAGGGAAAGACTCTTACAAGCGAGTTTTAGCAAGTACTTACAAATATTATTATCCTCTTTACATAAGCCCGTGGCTGGTGATTGGAGAGAGAATGACTAACACAACTGAAATGGTACTGCACTAAGACAAATTGGCCAGTCATTCAGTAGAACTTCCATTATAATGACAAATTAGACATTATGAAAACATGTCTTGTATGATGGTGTGGTATATTAGGTTGATAATGTCTAAGTTAACCCCAAAAAGGTCAACTACCCAAGGTCTGCAATAAACAAGAGGTCAACACAAGCAAGTTGGTGTCACGGCTAAAGGGCTGGATGGAGTCGTGTGGTGCACAGGAACCGGAGACGGACCAGGAGGAGTAGGATTGAAACGTGCAGGTTTAATAACGGATTTCATAAATGATAAACTTCACTCAAATACTTCTTTAAGTGACAGTTGGAATAAATTAAATAGAGTCCAGCACAATACTAATAACGGGCAGGGAAATCTGGAAACGTATACTTGGTGAGCCAGAGTACATAGATGAGGATCCGGAAGGAGGTTGATTTGATGACAGAAGAAATGGATCCGGATGACTGAAAGATGATGGAATGAATGAGTTGTATGAAGGAGGACAGCGGGAAGCTGTGCAGGGTAATTCTGGGACACAAGCAGGAACAAGCACTAGGTAGGACTTGCAGCATTGGTGTCAGGAGAAAACTTCCTTGTAGCAAGATGCAGGGAGCAAGGCACCAGAGTCAGGAGAGAAAGAGCCAGGATCCGGGAATCAGCTAGGAGTTGTGAATGACTCCAAAGACTCATTGCACTGACACTGAACAGCCTAGGCAGATCCCCTATATCCCCAGGGGATGGCTGCCATTGGCTGTCAGCACAGGATGAGGAGGGAACCTCCACTCTGGGCCAATCTGTCTCCTGCCCTCAACCAAGATGGCGACGCCGGCCTCCCGGCACCACTACTGCTGCCATCCCTACCCAGAGCTGCCGCTACCCGCACACCGCAGACCGGAGCCTGCACACGCTAGCCGGCGGCGGGCGCGGACAGGTGAGTACTGTACCCGCCGCGCTCCGTCGCGGCTACGTGTGACAGTACCCCCCCTTTTCAGGGTGACCCCAGGGCGCCTATGGGCCTTGTGCGGATTTCTCTGGAGAAATTGCTTTACCAGTTTTGGAGCGTGCAAATCAATGGAATCCACCCAAGAGTTCTCTTCGGGACCAAACCCAACCCATTCCACCAGATACTGGGTACGAGAATTGCGGCAACGAGAGTCTATAATGCGTCTTACCTCGAATTCAGCCCCACTTTCGGAGTTAATCTTGGGCGGTTTGGGAATCTTCTTTTGATAAGAGTTCAACCTTAAAGGCTTGAGGAGGGACACATGGAAGGAATTCGAAATCCTTAGGGAAGGAGGAAGTTGAAGTCTATAAGCGACAGGATTAATGACTTGGATGATAGGGTATGGCCCAATGAACCGGGGAGCCAGCTTCATAGAGGGCAGACGGAGGCGTATATGGCGGGTAGACAGCCATACCCGGTCTCCGACTTTCAATCTGGGCGCTGCCCTTCTTTTCCTGTCTGCCATCCTCTTGTATCGGGCGGAAGATTTAAGAAGAGCGGTGTGGACATCCGACCAGATTTTAGCAAAGCGTTGTAATGAAGTGGTTGCTGCAGGAACTTCGGAAGAGGATAATTCTGAGAAATCCGGAGATCGTGGATGTTTGCCGAATACTGTAAAGAAGGGGGTGGTTCCGGAGGAAGAGTGATAGGAGTTGTTATGCATATATTCTGCCCACGGGAGAAGATCCACCCAGTCATCTTGGGAAGACGAGACAAACAGTCGGATAAAGGCCTCCAAGTCTTGATTCACCCGTTCTGTCTGGCCGTTGGTCTGGGGATGAAAGGCAGTGGAAAACTTGAGTTTGACCTGTACCGCGGCACAGAGAGCTCTCCAGAACTTTGCAACGAACTGTACTCCGCGGTCGGATACAATCTCTTTGGGCAGTCCGTGAAGTTTAAAAATGGTTGAGATGAATAGCTGAGCCAGTACTGGAGCAGAGGGGAGACCTTTTAGTGGGAAAAAATGGACCATTTTCGAGAATCGGTCGACCACTACCCAGATTGCGGTATGACCTTTTGAGGGAGGTAGTTCGCAAATGAAGTCCATTGACAGATGGGTCCATGGTTCTGTGGGAATGGTTAGAGGGCGGAGAGGACCAGCGGGAGTTGTTCTGGGCACTTTATGCTGAGCACATCTTACACAAGAGGCAACGAAGTTGGTTACGTCGTGGCGGATGGTTGGCCACCAATAAGAACGTGACAGGAACATCAAGGTCTTTTGTGCTCCTGCGTGCCCTGCGAAGCGGGAAGAATGTGCCCATGACAATATTTTCTTGCGAAGTTCGGGGGGAACGAACGTTTTACCTGGAGGAGGAGATGGCTGTACGGTTACTTGGGCGAAGACCAGCGGATCGAGGATTGGACGAGGAGGTGTCTCTAGGTCAGAGGTCGTCTCAAAGGAGCGGGATAGAGCGTCTGCCTTAGTATTCGTGGTTCCAGGTCGGAATTTAATTTGGAAATCAAAGCGTTCAAAAAACATGGCCCAACGGGCTTGGCGGGCAGTAAGGCACTGAGCCTGTTTAAGAAAGGACAGATTTTTGTGGTCTGAATACACGGTGATCTTATGTCGAGCCCCCTCCAGAAGGTATCGCCACTCCTCTAACGCAGTTTTGACTGCAAGCAACTCCTGTTCCCCGATGGGGTAATTCTTCTCTGCTGGGAGGAATTTTTTGGAGAGGAAGGCACAAGGGTGTAATTCTTGATCCTCACCTTTTTGTGACAAGATGGCCCCGATCCCTTCCGAGGATGCGTCCACCTCGAGAATGAAGGGCCTGTCGAGGTCTGGTTGGAGGAGGATTGGTGCCGTCATGAATGCTCTCTTTAACTGCTGGAAGGCAGAGGATGCTTCTGGCGACCATCGGCTTGGATCAGCTCCCTTGCAAGTGAGAGCAGTGAGGGGAGCAGCGATAGTAGAGAAGTTCCGGATAAATCGCCGGTAATAGTTTGAGAACCCTAGGAATCTCTGAATTCCTTTGAGTGTTGTGGGGGCTGCCCAGTCTTGGATGGCTCTCACCTTCTCTGGGTCCATTTCTATCCCAGTGGCGGAGAGAATGTGACCCAAGAATGGAATGGACGTGACCTCAAAAACGCACTTTTCCAACTTGCAGAACAGTTGATTTTGGCGAAGACGTCGTAGGACTTCGGACACTGTCTGTCTGTGAAGTTGGAGATTTGGAGAGAAGATGAGTATATCGTCTAGATAGACTACGATGGAGTGGTACAGCAAGTCCCGAAAGATATCATTTACAAACTGTTGGAAGACAGCGGGGGCGTTACAAAGGCCGAAGGGCATCACCAGGTATTCATAGTGGCCGTCGCGCGTGTTAAAAGCCGTCTTCCACTCGTCACCTGGACGGATCCGGATCAAATTGTAGGCCCCTCGCAGGTCCAATTTAGTAAAGATTGCTGCCCCTCTGATCTTGTCGAATAGTTCTGCGATAAGGGGTAAGGGATAGCGGTTTTTAATGGTGATGTCGTTCAGGCCCCTATAGTCGATACATGGCCGAAGACCGCCATCTTTCTTTTTCACAAAGAAAAACCCGGCCCCGGCCGGAGAAGTAGATGGTCGAATGAAACCTTTGTTTAAGTTCTCTTGAATGTACGAGGACATGGCCTCAGTCTCAGGTAGCGACAGGGGATAGATGCGGCCACGAGGAGGGAATTTCCCGGCCACCAGCTCTATCGGGCAGTCCCAAGGACGGTGAGGAGGCAGGGTGTCGGCACCACCTTTACTGAATACATCTGTAAATGAACGATATGGTGCGGGTATCGACAAGGGTGGAGCTGAAGAGGATGAAGGACAGTTACCCTCACGTTGTGGATGGATCTGGTAGACCGGAAGGATCTGAGGAATGCAAGTAGACTGGCAATCTGTTCCCCAGGCCTTGACCTCCATATTGGTCCAATCGATGTGTGGGTTATGTTTGGAGAGCCAGGGAAGGCCCAGGACCATTTGGTGTGAGGACTGTGGAAGAATGAAGAATTCGAGGGTCTCTTGATGTAGAGCTCCTATGAGCAGTGTCACCGGGGTGGTCTGATGGGTGATTTGTCCACTACGAATTCGACTCCCATCCACTGCAGTGAGGACCAGCGAGTGATCCAGGGGTTGCACAGGCAGGGCATGTTGGGTAACAAAAGAAGAAGAAAGGAAGTTTCCCGCTGCTCCAGAGTCCAATAGGGCCTGAACTCTTTTTCTCCCTTGGGGACACACAAGGGTAACCGGAATGGTGGAATCAGAAGAAGAGGGAGATGGAAGCAAGACTCCTAATCGGACCTCCCTCGGGGAGATTAGGAGCGGTCGTTTCCCGGCCGCAGCGGGCAGGAAGCCAATAAGTGAGCTGAGGAGCCACAGTACATGCATAGATTCTCTCGCCGTCTTCGGGACTTTTCTTCGAGAGAGAGACGGGAGCGGTTGATTTGCATGGGCTCATCTGTTGACACCGCAGGAGGCGGGGTTGGTTTGGAGGCTGGTGCGACATTGGAAGGAAATCGAGGGCGAAGGCGATCAGAGCGATTCCTCTCAAGTTGGCGTTCTTGGAGTCGCAGATCGACTTTGTTACATAATGAAATGAGTTCAGCCAGGGTGGGAGGAGAATCGCGAGTTGCTAACTCGTCCTTGATGCGCCCGGCTAGGCCGTTCCAGAAGGCAGAAACGAGAGCCTCTTCGTTCCATCTGAGTTCGGAAGCCAGGGTTTGAAATTGTACGACATATTGTCCCACTGGGCGACTGCCCTGACGAATCCTTAGGATCTCCGTGGCTGCGGAGGACACTCTGCCAGGCTCGTCGAAGATGCGACGGAAGGAGGCCACAAATTCTTCATAGTTATTGAGGATGGGATCCGCACGCTCCCAAAGGGGGGACACCCACTCCAGGGCTGGACCCGCCAGTAGGGACACGATGTAAGCCACCCGAGTCTTGGGAGAGGGGAAATTGGAAGGCTGGAGGGTAAAATGGACGTCACATTGATTCAGGAATCCTCGACACCCCCTCGGGGACCCGTCATATTTACTGGGGGTTGACAGGTGTAGCTGGTGAGGAGCAGCTGGCCCAGGGGGAGCAGCAGGGGCCGAAGCTCCGGAGGTTGGTGCTGCTGAAACTGAGGGAGCCGCCTGAGGTGATGACAAGGTCTGGAGAAATTGAGCCACTTGACGCTGGGTAGTCTCTACTTGTTCCAATCGAGCCATGATGCCTTGAAGAACATCCGTCATGGAGGCCTGTGCTTCACCCGATTCCATCGGGTCAGTGCAAACTGTCACGGCTAAAGGGCTGGATGGAGTCGTGTGGTGCACAGGAACCGGAGACGGACCAGGAGGAGTAGGATTGAAACGTGCAGGTTTAATAACGGATTTCATAAATGATAAACTTCACTCAAATACTTCTTTAAGTGACAGTTGGAATAAATTAAATAGAGTCCAGCACAATACTAATAACGGGCAGGGAAATCTGGAAACGTATACTTGGTGAGCCAGAGTACATAGATGAGGATCCGGAAGGAGGTTGATTTGATGACAGAAGAAATGGATCCGGATGACTGAAAGATGATGGAATGAATGAGTTGTATGAAGGAGGACAGCGGGAAGCTGTGCAGGGTAATTCTGGGACACAAGCAGGAACAAGCACTAGGTAGGACTTGCAGCATTGGTGTCAGGAGAAAACTTCCTTGTAGCAAGATGCAGGGAGCAAGGCACCAGAGTCAGGAGAGAAAGAGCCAGGATCCGGGAATCAGCTAGGAGTTGTGAATGACTCCAAAGACTCATTGCACTGACACTGAACAGCCTAGGCAGATCCCCTATATCCCCAGGGGATGGCTGCCATTGGCTGTCAGCACAGGATGAGGAGGGAACCTCCACTCTGGGCCAATCTGTCTCCTGCCCTCAACCAAGATGGCGACGCCGGCCTCCCGGCACCACTACTGCTGCCATCCCTACCCAGAGCTGCCGCTACCCGCACACCGCAGACCGGAGCCTGCACACGCTAGCCGGCGGCGGGCGCGGACAGGTGAGTACTGTACCCGCCGCGGTCCGTCGCGGCTACGTGTGACAGTTGGGCTCAAAAATGGTTGAACACCTGGCCAACCAATTAGTATACCTCTTTAGTCGCCATGCTTTGTGTTAGGTGCCATGCTCTGTTCCCACTGCACTTAATGCGCTTAGCACACCGCGCCATTCCTAATCGGAGTCCATGTGGATGGCAAAGTATGAAAAAGTTAAATAAATGAAAAACGTTCCTGAAAACTCATGTCAACATTTTTCGATATGCTTAACTTTGCCATGTCAACCATTTGATGATGTCAACATTTTGTCAATGTTGAGTATATGCATGTCGACTATATGGTGTTGACCTATTGAGCGTTGAAATAGACATTGCCAACCTACCATCCAGTTCCCATTGTATGCAACCTTTACTAAATTGCACTTTAGATATTTGGTAATGCAAGCAAGTGTTGTTTCGGCACACCTCACTGGGTTGTGCTATCCCATATTTAGGAACAAAAGAAGAATATGGAACAGTGCTGTGCTGAATAACATAACCACATTTATTAAAATTGAAAACAATATTGTGGCCAGCAATAGACAAACAAGACTTACAAACATGTAATAAAAATTAATCAATCCCCATCTCATAGATCCGGTTAGTATTCAAGCATGCCTGCTTGAATACTAACCAGATCTATGAGATGGGGATTGATTAATTTTTATTAAATGTTTGTAAGTCTTGTTTGTCTATTGCTGGCTACAATATTGTTTTAAATTTGATTATGTTATTCGGCACAGCGCTGTTCCATATTCTTCTTTTGTTCCTTGGTCTACATTTAAGGGGTTTAGGTAATACCCCTTTTTTGGTACAGCTGCAGTATCATTATCAAATTGTTTTCTTTGTTCGCTATCCCATATTTGATAACAGTGATGTATTGTTATGTCCAGACCAGAATTTCCCTGGATAGTCCTAAGATTCTATGTAATACAGTATGCTGAGCTTTGTTATGATTTTTTTTTAATAATCTTACTCCACTCCCACCTGCAGCCTGTTAAATAATTTTGACATGCAGATGAAGGAGAGTGAGGCACGATAGCAGGGTGATGTGTGAATCTTTATCAGTCACATGACAGTATAGTGATGGGGGGCCTGAAGATGGTGGAGGCCATCATGGCAAATTATAAGGAGTGCATTTAATAGGCTGTCATTAATAGTATTGCTACTGGACATTTATTTATTAGCAGTTATTTATATACAGATGGAGCAGCACTCATCTATCGCCAACTCATCTATCGCCAGTGACCATCGTCCAACAGAAGGGGGCACACATGCACGAGACACCATTCTGTCAGAGGCTGTAGCAGCCCTCAGCCCAGCCCTGCCCCTCCGCTCGCTCTGCCCCAGCTGCCCCAGCCTGCCTTCGCACCCTGCCATCTCCCTGAAGCGGAGACAGGCAGGGAAGCCACTCCCTGCCGCCTTGCTGACAGGGCCGCGCATCGCTGTCAGTTGGAGCCGCCAGCCGGCAACATAGACGGCTACACCATCTGTAGCACACAGATATAGCACAGCACTTTACAGAGAATATTTGGTCATTCACATCATTCCCTGCCCCAGTGAAGTTTACAATGTATGATGTACAATATGAAGCAGTGATGATTGACATGGCAACCAACTAGCTGCTATTTACGAGGGTGAGTCAAAAATTAACTGCACTCTGGCTGTAGAATTAATTTTAATCAACTTTCAGAAAATACTAATACATAATATTTCATAATGTCATTGCTTTTTCAATACACTTTGTCCATCTGTCAACAGACTTTTATATTTCCTCATTAAATAATGTTTTAAGCTGATCTGCGAGCTACGAGTGTGCTACTGTCTTCACCTCTTCATCAGATGTGATTCTTTATCCTCTAAGGGCTTCTTTCAGAGGGACAAACAGATGAGGCAAGATCAGAACATTTTTGGAGAGTGTCTACAGTATAAGCAGCGGTGTACAGATGTGCATTGTCAGTCTTTGTGAGAAAACACGTTCACCATACTGTATACAAAGTCTTCGATAAATATCAGCACCAGGCAAACCCTCAGATCATAAAAAAATGCAAATCCCAGGTGGAGCAGCGATTTTCTTGCACTGCAGTCACAAATGAACTGACAAAAGAAGTTTGAGTGGTGCGCTATCAATAGCAGCCGGCACTGGGATGTCAGGCCCAAAAAGATATATAGAAATATGGAGAAGGTGTGCCAGCGCTAGCTGCTTCAATAAGGTATACACAACGGTTCTAATAAAAAATATTTATTAACACATTGTATCTATCATAGACAATTTAAAAAACACATATAATACACATATAAAATAAAAATGAATTGATTAGGTGCTGCAGGATTTTTCGAGCAAATTTCAAGTGAGTGTACAATGGTCTAGGACTTCATCAGGATAGTGACGAAAGAATTTTTAATATTACCATCCTTTTTGTCACCTGGAATTGATGATTGGCCCAGGGAAGGTGACCCCAAGTGTCCTTTGCCCTATCGTTTCAAGGGCTCAAGCCTCCCTATTTGACGAGTGTTCTCCTCTGTGCTGGGTTAGGAATAAAGCAGGTATCCCAAATTTGAAAGTCCAGATATTAGGAGTCGTCGGGAGAATGGACTGGTCACATATAGGTCGGGGGGGGGGGGTGACAATATGTCACACAGGAGCGCTGATATTTTTTATTTTAATGGGGGATCCTTTTATAACCTGGGTTCAAGTTGCTCTCCCCTATATTCAGAGGTTTTTGTGATCCTCTGGTGGAAACTTTGTAGGGGTAGAAATCAGTGAATATCACCAACTTCTGTTTATAGGAGGCGCAGCTACACCCAGGGCAATAATCACAATTTTTGTATATTCAAAACATAATATTATTTATTTTCCATAAATGTCATAAAAAACTGTTTATCGAAGTGCACTTCTAACAAAATAAAATAGACATACAAGACAGACAACATATAACATAAAATCAATATAGAAACCTTATGAGGCTATATTTAGTATAATGAGGCTTTGGTAATTAAGGCTTTTAAATTCATATGAGGCAATGGATAATAGTTACCAGTCCCGCATTAGAGAATAAATATCTCCTGTGGCCATGTAGATGTACTTCCTCAGAACTGAGGAAGCCGCTGATGTACCAGAGGCGGATAAACACGTGTGTAAGCCTCAAAAAGGTTGCCAAACACTGCTGATAATCGCAATCCATCTTGCATTGGGCTGACAGAGACTATCTTTGTACTGTGGACCTGATCAACATCTGAGCCTGGGAGTGTGGAGTCCAGCTGAAAGCAAGTAAAGGGGGCATTTATACCCTATACAAAAAGACTGCCTAAAGCACACCAGGAAGGAATATCCTCAAAAGTACATCTACATGGCCACAGGAGATATTTATTCTCTAATGCGGGACTGGTAACTATTATCCATTGCCTCATATGAATTGAAAAGCCTTAATTACCAAAGCCTCATTATACTAAATATAGCCTCATAAGGTTTCTATATTGATTTTATGTTATATGTTGTCTGTCTTGTATGTCTATTTTATTGTGTTCGATAAACTGTTTTTTATGACATTTCTGGAAAATAAATAATATTATGTTTTGAATATACAAAAACTGTGATTATTGCCCTGGGTGTAGCTGTGCCTCCTATAAACAGAAGTTGGTGATATTCACTGATTTCTACCCCTACAAAATGGTCACATATAGAGATGGATGCGAGTCCAGACAAAAGGATATCAAGCTCAACGCGTTTCCCTGGCTTATCTGTGGCCGGCTTCCTCAGGAGCAAGTGTGGACTACTGGTCACAGCTCAGTTTATATAGCAGTGGGTTCATTGCTCAACTGGTGCTTGATTAGTGTCAAATTGCACCTGTTACATACAAACAGCTATTTAAAAATCAAGAACGCGTCTCCCTGTGGGGCTGGGCGCCGCACCGATGCCCCCTCTGTCTGCAGGACGGCGCGGCTACATGTGACCTTGCGTCACTGTGCGCCTGTCTCCTAGCAACGCGGCGGACGCGGCGCAGGGAACTCGTGGGGATCCCCTTGTTCCTACCGCCTATACCGGCAATCGGCTGCGGGCGGGGGCTCCCTCGGGTGCCCCGAACTGCACTGAGGCAACTGTTTTATCTTCATGTAAAAGATCTTTGACTTAAGCTCTGTCATGCATTTATTTCTGGGTCATGTGACCTAACTAATCGATACAATGTATATACTCTGTTTCCTATTATTATTTTTTTCATTGTGTAAATAATATTCTGCCAGTCCAAACTGCCTCCTGGTCTGACAGAATTTAGATTCTAATAATAATCGACGGTTCTTGATTTTTAAATAGCTGTTTGTATGTAATAGGTGCAATTTGACACATTTGCACTAATCAAGCACCAATTGAGCAATGAACCCACTGCTATATAAACTGAGCTGTGACCAGTAGTCCACACTTGCTCCTGAGGAAGCCGGCCACAGATAAGCCGAGGAAACACGTTGAGCTTGATATCCTTTTGTCTGGACTCCCATCCATCTCTATATGTGACCAGTCCATTCTCCCGACGACAAACCATCACATCTGGACTTTGGGAATTTGGGATACCTGCTTTATTCCTAACCCAGCACAGAGGAGAACACTTGCCAAATAGGGAGGCTTGAGCCCTTGAAACGATAGGGCAAAGGACACTTGGGGTCACCTTCCCTGGACCAATCATCATTCCAGGTGACAAAAAGGATGGTAATATTCAAAATTCTTTCATCACTATCCTGATGGAGTCCTAGACCATTGTACACTCACTTGAAATTTGCTTGAAAAATCCTGCAGCACCTAATCAATTCATTTTTATTTTATATGTGTATTATATGTGTTTTTTAAATTGTCTATGATAGATACAATGTGTTAATAAATATTTTTTATTAGAACCGTCATGTATACCTTATTGAAGCAGCTAGTGCGGGCACACCTTCTCCATACAAATGAACTGACGTTACACATCCAAACCGGCACAACAGTGACTGGGTTAGACAGCAACCTATTACAGAAAGATCTGATAAGACAATGCGACAAACAGAAGCTTTAATATACTGTAACTGGAGTGCAGATCATTTTTGATTCACCCTCATATAATTTTATAGAATGTACTTGATAAATGTTACTTCAAAGCTAATTGGTTGCTTTGGCTAATTGGTTACTTTGGCACACTTCTTATCACTCTTTCATACATCTCTCCCTATCTTCCCTACCACACGTGCACACTACGGATAATATTTATTTGTTGGGAGCCAATTAATTTATTAAATTTTTTTGGGAATTTGGAATGAAACTGGAGTACTTGGAAGAAATCCAAACAAGAATATATATACTAGGGCTGGAGTAGCCAACCCTAGTCCTCGAGAGCTACCAACAATGCAGTGCAGTGTTTTGCAGGTCTCCTCACAGAATCACAAGTGAGCTAATTAGCTCCATCTGTGTATCTTTTAAAATGTGTCAGTGATTAATGAGTGCAGCTATGCAGCAGCAAGGTTGTCTGGAAAATGGGAACTGTTGGTAGCTCTCAAGGGCTAGGGTTGGCTACCACTGTAATAGGGATTAGCGCCGGGGCCAAAGATTTGGATTTGGATTTGTCGCCGAGATTTGGATTTGGCTTTGTCGAGCGGTGGTGAAAAGCTTTGCATTTGGATTCTTTGAAAAATGGTCAAAAACCGCCCAAATCACCTAATTTTTTAATTTTTTTGTCCCTAGAGTTGTATTAACCTCAATAACATTAATGTGCAGCCCTTTCCAGACAATTTTGACCACTTTACACCTCACAATATTGTTTTTAGGGCAAAAGGTTGCACCGAGGTAGCTGATTAACTATGCTAAGCCACACAGGTGTGCAGCACAAACACGTGGCTCATCTAGGAGTGGCATTGCAGTGGCAGACAGGATGGCAGTTTGAAAAACTAGGCCCCAAAAAGACCCTATCTGGCTTGATCGCGTTTACAATGTGCAGCCGATTAGCAGTGGGCATTTCGTGCAGCACTGAATTGTTCTGCAAGTGTGTACTGTATCTATAAAAAAAATGGTACTTGTTTCCAGAACGGCGCCCCCAAAGCTATTTACTTAGTGGGGTATTCTGCGTATGGAAACCGCATCGCATGGGCCATTGTAGTGCCGTGCAATGCGATGCGATTTTTTCAAGTAATATTAGCTATACAATAATATTATTGTATGTCATAAAATTCTGTTTTACGCCCCCCCACACACACACACACACACACTATCCACGCCACCCCGAAGCATGGCGAGCGGCGGCAGTACACGTCCTACGACTTTTTCATACCCCCACTATCCACGTCGGCGTGCAGTTGATTCTACATAGTGTGGCAAGTGCAGCAAGCCACCGAGCCCAAAGCGATTGCTGTAGCGTCTGAGACGCTCCTACGTATCACACAGATGGAGTGCCTCTCCAGGCGCCCGCATGATCCCCTCTCCACAGAAGAGAGGATATCATGCGGGTGCCAGCGCTGTGTGAGAGGCGCTTACTAGGCTTGACAGGAGCTTAGCAGAAGCAGCGCTGGGCTGCCGTGGAGTCAGCGTAGGATGCTGATAATGTAGATTACAGAAGTAAGGCAGCTGGCAAGCTGCCAGGATTCAAACAGTCACTACGCTGATAACGTAGCTTAGAGAAGTAAAGGTGCCCACAGACGCTACAATTGTACTGTGCTATGCGTTTTTGACTGTACAATGGTTCTATACAATTTTTCTTCCAGCTTGCTATGAGATGTGCACTTGGATGCATGTGATGAACCCATGTTTGTAATGTTAAATTTCAGATGTAGTCTAAAAAGTACGTGCAGCACTTATCGCATCGCACAAGCCCATAAACACCATCCAATAATTGTACATAAGATGCAATTTGTGCTTAAAAAGTACAAAACGCATTCGATAATTGATGCGTCTGTGGGCACCTTAAGGCAGTTTGGCCAGCTGCCAAGATTCATAAATGAGCGGCACTCGCTGCCGTCGTGAAACTAAACAAGTACCCAATATTATATACAATATTGCATCTCATCGCATTCCATAGGTTTTGCAATGCAATCCAATGAGATGAGATCTAGTACAAAAAGTATGTGCTGCACATGAGCTGTGTGATGAGATGTGTGATTGGAGCGCGCATCTCATCGCACTCAACAATTGTATGGGAGCCTATACACTAAACAGAGCTTATAACAAGCTGTGCTACAGTGCAATTTTGCATTTAAACATTGCAACGTAATAATTTTTAGTCAATGAGCCATTATGTCATTGGAAGATCTAAGTGAAGCTATAACACAACAAAAAATCTATATCCTATTGTGCCAAGTAAATATTACGACTTGTATTAACTATAATATAATTGTAGCGATTCCAAATGGAACTGCATTAACCATAGTGTTGTTTATATGCCTTTGTCCCTTTCCATTTGTATCCATCTGTTTCATCCGCTGTTTCCCTCCTCTTTCTCTCTCTCTCTCTCTCTCTCTCTCTGCAGAAAGTACAGGCTATGCAGCAGTTAAAACATCCTATCGATGATGTTCAGTTTGTCAAGGTGGAGGATGGGAGCAGGATGGAACTGTCCCAGCTTCTCAATGAGATCAGAACACACTATGAGGCGCTCATCAGCAGGAGTCAGATCCCCAACGACCTTTCAGCCAGGAGCCAGGTAACTGTTTCACACAGACGGGCACCTTCCAGGAAAGGGACTGCAGAGTCATGGCTGGCCTGACTCAGCCTCTCTTTTTCTCTGTCATGGTCCTGTGATTGCTTCAGTGCAGGATAAGCTGGGGAGGGAGTGCCTTGTGCACTGCAGATAAATTGTAGCTTAATATTGTACATATATATATATATATATATATATATATATATATATATATATATATATATTTGTGTGATTACTCCACAGGATTCTCCCAGCATGCTGTGCAATATTTTATGATGAAACCATATTACAGAAGGACCTTGATATTATTTTTTTTTAAATGTAAATACAGGAGAGGCCTTTGTAATCTGATACTCTTTTAAACCACAAAATGTAAACTACTAACATCTGAGGTGCAGAGCTGGTTCATGCTTAACATATCCGTACAGGCAGCTTTAATAGATACATCTATTCCCAAAAATGTTAATATACTTCATAGTGGTTAATTCATGTCTCTGATACAGTTAATGCTAGGACATGATATGCTGGTCACAGAATTTTCTAGTGTTAAACATGTATTTTCCTTTTCCACTGTTCTTCATGAACCTTTCAGTGAAGTGTGATTGGTAGCAAGATAGTCCCACACTTTTCTCTCCTCTAAATCATTTACTCTGATTCGTTTCTTCTCTTTAACCCTTCAGCTACCAAACAAACTGGAAAAAGCAATAATCTGAAAAAGTTGGGTTAGTATCAGTAACTAGAGCTGTGCTCTGTAATATGCGCTGACTTTAATATAGCATGTAAACATACATTGTATCTTTATGACCTTGTCATTACAGTGTAACAATACCAGGAATATTTAAATACAGCACAAGAGAACAGATCTTAGTGCAGAGTTTCCGATACTCCACCATTACATTTACTATTGTAAGCGCTACGGAATCTGCTGCGCTGTATAAGAAACTGTTAATAAATAATAAATAAATAAATTATAGTCCATATGGTTAAATCAAATGGACCGAGGTACTACTTAAACCAGTGGAGTTTGGTAAACTCTGAATGAATACGATGGATGTACTACTTTATACTATAGATGTATGTTATATTAGGGGCCAGATTCAAATTATAGTCAAATAGTCATAGCCAAGGCCTAATTAAGGGCCTAATGGGCCTGAAGCTGAAAAGGTTCAAGGGCCTGTTATGAAACGTGGAGGAAGTGAGGCCAATGCCATGGAGGCAGGGCAGGATTAAGGGGGTGATCAGGGGGTCAGTACCCCTGGGCCACCTCAATCGAAAGCACCCTGTGGTCAGCATGTATTTTTAAAAAAAATTGATGGAGCTCATCACATGCTCCTCAGGCCCTTGGAAAACTGCAGCAGCAGTGGCGTCATCATGGGAGTGTTTTTAATCAGAGGCAGCACTGAGCCTGTAAGGTCTGTAAGAGTAATGTACAGAGGGACAAACACAGGCTTTTCATGTGGTATATATATATATATATATATATATATATATATATATATATATTTATATATAAATAACAAAAAGTAGGTGATGGCACACCCAAGATTTATCACTGCTGCACATCGGCAGCATAAATAAACAAAATGAAACAGACACAAAGCTTGTGTATCGACGTTTTGGGCGTGAGCCCTTTATATATATATATATTTATCCCCCACCCTGCCGTTACCCATTGCCCAAGTGTATACTTTTTTTACTCTGTGTTTTGACAGTGTAATATTCTCCCATGCAGTTTGCAGTCAGTAAAGACAAATGGGAGGGGGACCCCCTGTCTAAAGTGACCCGGGCCCTCTGAAGGGTTAATCAACCCCTGCATGGAGGCATGTGGGACGCATACACTATACACTACAATGTCTCCCTAAAAATATTATTGGATAAATGTGTAAAATAGGAATGCAATTTTAATACTAATGATTTATGACCAACCATATGGCCAGCCCATGTGTGTAGTAGAGAAAAAGATGCCCTTCACCTAGTACAAAGCGCTTCAAATTACTTCCCTGGTTACAGTGGTGTCTGGTGTATTTCTTCTGTAATTCTCTTGTTGGAATATATGAAATATAAGAGAGAGAAGAAGGCCTCCAACCTTGTGTAACACTGTTATCTCTATGGGCGGTATTCAATGAGAATACCTGCGAGGTGCAGCGAATCCTTTTTAGGATTCGCTGCACATTTGCCACGTTCCGGAGCCGGCGGGCTCCGGTATTCAACGTGTCAGGGGCTCGCTGCCCCTGACTGGCGAATATGAGCTCCTGCAGCGATTGCCGCAGGGAGCCTGAGGACGGTGGCAGGCAAAGAGATGGAAGTCTCTCTGCCTGCCCCAGAACTTTGTGGGGGGTAGGTGGGCTCCCCGGGTGCCAGGCAGCACAGGCTGCCCCCCGGGGGTGCCAGCAGGGGACCGTATATTCACTATACCCGATCGTAACGATCGGGTGCAGTGAATATATGAATATGTAATGAGCGGCTCGGCTCCGGCGCCCCCTGCTGGCTGCTGTGTAAAAAAAATATATATATATTTTTTAAATTAAATA
Source organism: Crinia signifera (assembly GCF_055691185.1). Classification (NCBI taxonomy): domain Eukaryota; kingdom Metazoa; phylum Chordata; class Amphibia; order Anura; family Myobatrachidae; genus Crinia; species Crinia signifera. The sequence continues at coordinate 133,260,587 of NC_139222.1, read as the reverse complement.
TATATTCATGTGCTTACAGCACATTAAAAAAAATAGCATGCCCCTCTTCAGAATAAAATTCCTGATTTTTTTACACCAAATGTAAAAAACAAAACACTTTATTTTAAAAGTTCACATTCCACTTCACCATAAAAAGATAGCGATTGCTACTCGTTGAATCATGGTGAAAAAAACCATGAAATGTATTCGCCATGTGGTCATTGAATAGGGTGATTTACCGTTTTAGTCAGAAATTCGCCAAACAGCACAAATTCGCCATAAAAACATGGCGAATCAGGCTCATTGAATACCGCCCTATATATGGTGTTTCACCATTTCAATGGTATAAATATATATAGATGTATAAAATATATATTCGGGGGGTTTCCCCTTTCAGGGTACTCACACTAGTGGTGTGGCAATGCGCATAACAAAGATTCTTTGATGGTAGGGCATGAAATACCGCCTGTTGGCACATGTCGGCTCAAAAAACATTGAAAAAACCCATGTCGACCTTTCGACCTCAACACTGTCAACCTAATGCTTGTGTCAACCTAATGACCTGTCGACCTAAACCCATGTTGACCTAGACCCATGTCGACCTAATGGTATCGACCCAATGCTTGTCGACCAATATGCTGTAGACCCAATGACCGTATCCTGTGAGAAAGTGGGGGGGCCACGATGATGCAAATCAGCATGGATCGTGTCAACAAAGAACCAAAACTGCCCACATTGTACAAGCCACACTTCGGGCTCGGTGGCTTGCTGCGCACGCCACAATATATAAAATCAACTCCACGCCGACGTGGATAGTAGGGGTATGAAAAGGTCGGAGGACGCGTTCCGCCACCCCTCGAGGGGCTCGGTGCACTCGCTACGTTTCGGGGTGGCGTGGATAGTGGGGGGGGGGGTGCATAAAACCTCATTGTATGTCATTATTGTATACCTAATGGCATTGTACTGTATTTTATACAATATAAATAAAACAGCACTGAATAAATTACATAGGAAAATCGGAACGCATCGGCACTTACAATGGCCCATGCCATGCCATGCGATTTTCCTACACAGAATAGCCCACTAAGCCAATAGCTTAGTGGGCGCCGTGATAATACACAAGTACCATAATAATAATAATAATAATAATAAACTACTGTACTCACAAGCAATATAGATTAAGAAACTGTTACTTCCTTTGCATCCAGCTGAAAGAGGAAGAAGCAAGACAGAAGATGCAGAAAGATGAAGAGGAACTAAGTGCTGCTAGAGCCAATCTTTATGAGGCTAGGAAGCAATGGAAAACCCTTCAAGTTGAAATTCAATCTCTACAGGCAATGGTAAATATTACACAAAATATTATAATTAAAACAAGCATTTTTTTAAGCTGTGTACACATGCTGCGATTTTAGCTTACAATTTTGACTAGTCTACATATATCATATAGTAAGTTAGCCAAAATTGCCTGCCTGTGATTGTGATCACATCAAAATAGACTTTGCAGGCAAGACAATTTTGACTATGTCTATGTGTACAGTGTATTTGGTCATAGGCCAAATAGCACATAGTCAAAATCACAAGTGAAGATCAAAATCGCATAGTCAAAATTTGCAATGAGCAAGAATTGCACCGTTTGTACACACCTGTACTTTTAATGTAATCTAAAAGTAGTCAGTGACGCATAACTCATTATTTTATTTAATCTATAAATGTGAGTGTTATTTCCCCATATTAATTGTTTTACAATAAAATGTGTTTGTGGGTTCCCAAATAACAGTGCCCCCTATGGGCCAGATGCACTAAGCTTCAAAGGTGATAAAATAGAGAGTGATAAACAGCCAGCCAATCAGCTCCTACATGACATGTCACAGACTGTGTTTGAAAACTGTCAGGCAGGAGCTGATTGGTTGGTTGTTTATCACTCTCCATTGCAATCTATGTGATTAGACTGATTGATTAAACAGTGATGTTTAATTGAAAAATCAATTATCAGTAAATATGAGGGTATTTCACACAGATGCGAGGATACAACAAATTGGGACAGATGTATTAAGCAGGGTTGCCAACCCTCCCGACATGGCCGGGAGGATCCCGAAAATCGAGTCCCCCTCCCGGCCCCCAGGAAAGGTTGGCAACCATCCCGGATTCCGGCAGTCCCCTTCCCCCCTTGATTACCTGGGGGCAGAAGCTTCAAAACTGCAGCGATTCGCAGCATTTCGGGTGAAGGGGCAGGGCTAAATATGCAAATCTGGCATATTTAGCTCCGCCCCTCATCGGAGACCCGCATATTGCGGGATTTGCATCACTGGGGGCAGGGACTGATGATGTCTCCATCAGGCCCCGCTCCCAGAAGTGATGCGGACAGTCTCCTCTCCGGGGTTCTCCCGGAGAGGAGACTGTAAAAGTCGGCAACCCTGGTAGTAAGCCTGGAGAAGAGATAAACTGGAGATAAAGTGAAAGGAGATACCGCACCAGCCAATCAGCTGTGTTTGAAAATGACAGTTGGGATTTGATTGGCTGGTGCATCTCCTTTCACTTTATCTCCACTTTATCTCTTCTCCAGGCGTAATACACCTGCCCCAATGATTGTTTAACCAGTTTCACACAACTATCATTATCACAGAATGTTCTTGACACTTCATAGTGGTGCACATGGAAATCTGCAATGCTGGGTTCTGTAATAAGTGACAGCACATTGAAGCTAATTAATTAGCTGTGTTTCCAGAACAATCCAGTTTCTAGTGTACTGTGTACCTTGTATGCTTGACAAGATATGTTGCAACACTGATGAGAATTAGTTTTCTTATCCTACGGGGATAGGGTGTGCTTGCTAAAAATGTGTTTTTTATATTTAGTTTACTTAAGGCAACACATCCTGTAACAGAAAAAAAACATGTCAATTAACAAGCTAATATATCAAGGATTACCTGATTAAGCTTCCTGAAATGGTCACACCAGCCTTTCAGGACATATTTCTCAGTAGAACATCATGATATACATGGATTTATTTCATGTCCTACACCGTTGCTTTATCAATGATAGTGCAGTGAGGATATGACTTGCTTGCTGCTATTTACGTGCAATAACCACATGTGCCACTGCAATTCTGCCCGATGAGTATTTAAGGGCACAGTGATTAACAAGAGGTGACAGTTTGGCAGGGCGTTAAAGGGTAGTGGTCACAAAAAACCCAGGTGTGTCATTGCCACTATTTAGACATGTATCTGCCATCAGCTGCAAGCTCGTAAGTACAAACACATGGTGACTGCATCGCTACTGCCTAGTCCAGTCTGCCTAGACAAAGGCCAACCCCTTGATGTTCTAAATGTTGGCGGATAGGCTGGGAATGTGTACGCAGTTGGGAATTAGTTTGCGATAGCTTCTGTGGGTATCTGTTTTATTTCCTGGGCAGCAGCTTCACTTGCTAACATTAGCAGTTCCATAGCCCACAAAACTGCAATTGCAATTACGTACATGAATTAGGCCCAATGTGCGCTTGGTAGCAGAACACCAGCAAAGCATTTTAGCAGAAAGAGAATATGGGGATAGGGATTGCATCCAAGCATTTCAGTTGAAGCTTTTTGTCGGAAGTGCTGCCAAGGATGGTGCCGAGCTTGGCACATGTATTTAACCTATTAAAAAAATCCACAGACAATTCTGCTCCATAACAGATGGAGAATGACGGTGACAGCCTGCCTTACTACAAGGTGCTCTAGCCTTTCTGTCACAAGGAACAAATATAGTTAATGAACAATAATATGAAAGCCGAAAGATTTTCACTGGCAGCAGCACCTGATACTTTATCTGATAGTACCAGGCATTTGGAGGTTTCAAAGTGTGCCAAGTAAAATATTGTCTTGGAGATGCCATTTAGAAACAGAAATATTTCACTTTTTAACAGCTGCCAAAAAGTAAAAACAAAATGCCGACTTAAAAGCATAATAGGAATTTCAGTATGTTCAAGTATGTGAGCATAAATATAAAATCTTTCTTCAAAATAATTTTTTAATAATAAGTATTTTAAAATATTAGGAGGTTTGTGTGCAGAATAAATCATTGACTTCAAGATTATTTGCAAGTAGCAAGGACAACCCTCCCAGCTGTACACATCGGGGGGAATGCAATAGGGTGTGAGAATCAGGAAGTTATAGATTTTGTGAGAGTTCTCCGGGTTTTTTAAAGCGCATTCGTTTACACTAAAAATAGATTGCAGCTTTAAAAATAAAGAAGACAAAGAGGTGGAAGCACTGCGCTGAGTTAACCAATCACACCATGTATGAACTCACACTGCTTTTTAATTAATAAAATAATTATATTTATTTAGTAATAATAAAAGGTAATTTAATATGGTGGCCACCACAATTAAAAATGAAACCTCTAACTTCCTGATTCTCACGATACCCCCATCGTCTGTTGGTAAAGCTATTTATGCTATAGTTCTGATACCTCAGTGAATCATGTTTGGAACAAAAATACAATAACTAATGACTAGATACAGTGGATTGAGTGATAGTAAATGTTGTGAGGCTATTAAAGTGAAATATCCTATAGTGCCAACATTGTACACATTACCTAAAATCCACAAAAGCTTGATTAACCCCCCTGGCCAACCAATTATTTCGGCCAGGGGGAGTTTATACCAACCGGTCTCGCAATTGTTGGATATGCTGGTACAACCCCATATACTGTAGTTGGTCAATCAACATATCTTAAGGATACCACTAGCTTTTTAAATAAGTTGGAGGCGATAGGCGTTGTGGATCCTGACACACCTCGATTCCGCATGAAGAAGGCATGCTGGCAATGAGGGAGTTTTTGTGTCACAAAGTCACCAATTTTGGGTTATATGTAGACCTTTATATGTCATTAATTAAACTAATTTTGACACATAACTACTTTGTTTTTGATGGCAAAATGTACCTGCAGACATCCAGGTGTGCAATGGGGGCGGCGGTTTCACCATCTGATGCGAATATATACCTGTTCGGTTTTGAGCAAAGTATATTTTTCACACACCGCTACAGCCCACACATCCGGATTTCTGCAGGTATATAGATGACCTGTTCATGTTATGGGGGAGGTTGAGTGAATACCTTTGAAACAATGATGCAAGAAATTAATGATGTAGATTTACCCATCAAATTAATGTATAAGTGGAGTTCGGCAGAAATTGCATTTTTGGATGTAAGTGTACATTTGGCCGAGGGCCGTATTTCTACATCTGGGTTTTCCAAAAGCACAGACAGAAACACCTTGCTAGTGGCAAATAGCCACCACCCCCCTCCTCTGAAAAAGGGACTCCCCTTTTCCCAGATGGTAAGGGTGGCCAGGATCTGTAGTGACTGGTCCACCCTTCCCAGTGAACTAGATAAAATTATCAATAAATTTCATGAACGTGGATATGCCCTTAAATCTCTCGAGCAATCTAAAATCAAAGTGCTGGGATTACAGAGGAATAGTTTATTGAAACCGGTCATAAAGAAAAAAGAAGATGTTTTCCCATTGGTGACCACCTTTGATACATCCAGCCCAGTATTGATAATAGCCACTAGACCCCTTTGGCTAATTGTAGCTTCTGACAAGGATCTACCTTGTTTTCAGAACACCCGTCCATTGTCTTGTTATAGACGTAGGAGAAATCTCTGTGATCTTCTGGTACACTCTGATATCAATGATCACAAAGCATTCTCCAGGGGGTCGGTGAAAAAAACGGGCTGTTATAGGTGCCCGAATTGTGTGACTTGTGGCTATCTAATTACAAGTAACACCTTCAAGCACCCCCACAATGCATTTAAATACAAAATCAGACATGTTTTGACATGTGAGTCTCGGTTTGTAGTCTATATAATCATATGCCCATGTGGATACTATTATGTGGGTAAAACATCCCGAAAATTTAAGGAGAGAATGGCCATGCATCGTTCTGCCATTAAGGCATTGTTGCTGGGAAAACCCTGCGACCAGCCTGTGGCAGTTCAGTTCAAAATGCATGGTCATCAATTATGTTCGTTAAAATACCAAAAGATTGACCATGTGCCTGAGAGTATTAGAGAAGGTGATCGCAATAAGAAACTGTCGCGTTTAGAGGCCTCTTGGATTCACAGACTAGATACTGTGTCTCCTAAGGGCTTAAATGAGTGCAAAGCCTGGAATACTTTAATGTAGATGTGTATTACTGATCATAGATGTGTACTGCTTGAAGCTTGTAATGTGACATGTGATATCTTCTGACTGTTGATATTCTGTTGTTTTTATTATATATGTATGTAATTCTTAATCCTTGTGTTAAAGTTTTTAAGTTTGTTTTTCTGTGCACCTATGCAGAGTGCCCTGTGGATTGCCAACGTGTGCTCTCAGCACTAATCACGTCAGGGACGCTGGAGTTGCTTAGCAACAGGACCTGGTCTGAGCTCACTGATGTCATCATTGTGAGCCGCGGACAGGTGCCGGCGATTCTCGTGATTGGAGGCGGGTGAGCGGCGAATGCACCACGGGCGTCTTCTACATAAGGTGAGCAGTGTGTTGTATGTATGTCTTGTCTGTATCTCCTGACGACGGGGTTCAAGTCCCCGAAACGTTGAGATAATAAACTTTATTGGTACTTATGTAATATCTGGGCTCCCGGTTTTCTTATGAGACCACTTTATTTTTATGGAAAGTCCTGTCAGTGCCGTGATTGGAACCCATTGCTTTGGTGGATCCTATCTGCTGCTTGTTTGACTATTGCAAAGGCACAAAGGCTATTGCTGACGTTGGTTAAAGGGCCCGGTACGTCCCATGGATACATATCTATATACATATATATATATATACTGCATATATACACACGTTTTAGTTTGCCCAATTTCATATATTGCTTAACATTACATGTACTGTACTTTGCGTAACTAATTTAATATGTGTAGTTGATTGTGTCCTAATTTCCTTGGTCGATGTCCTTCTTATCACCCTCATCCTTTTTTCACCTAATGTGCCTTATATACTTAAGCTCCCCTCACTCTTCCCTACCAATCTTAAATACGTTATCCTTTCTAATCAAGGGCCCTACACACGGGGAGATTTGCTGAGCGTTCTGAGCGATGTTAGATTGCTCAGAACGCTCAGCACACAGCAATGTGTCAGTGTTGTGTGCTGAGTGATCTCCGGTGAGAACACTGGCCCTGACCGGCGATTATCTCGATTTATCCAGCATGTTGGATATTAACCACCAGGCAATACCAATACGCAGGGCCGCGCACTATTATCGCTATGGCAATGACCTGAAATTGCCCTGTATGTAGGCCCCATTACCCTTCACTATGTTGCCTCATTACATTTTATATCTATTCTCTCTCACTAATACTGGGAGACTTTGTGCTACAGGATTCCCAGTTATAGTGGATTGATCCAGCCTGTCCTAGACTGGTGCTAGTTAACACTGTGGGACAGATTCTCTAAGCTTCAAAAGTGATAAAATAGAGAGTGATAAACAGCCAGCCAATCAGCTCCTGTCTGACATTTTTCAAACACATCCTGTAATATAGCAGGTAGGAGCTGATTGGCTGGCTGTTTATCACTCTCCATTTTATCACTTTTGAAGCCTAGAGAATCTGGCCCTTTATCAGTAGTGTGCTTATGTGTTTCTCTGCTTTAGTGACAACACCTTATGAGATATAATGCTGGCATTGATTATTTATTTAGTTTACATTGTACAGATAGGCCAGTAACCACTATAAAGTTGATAATGATGACTGCCGTATATTTCCTGTGGCAGCAGATTTTATACGCTGGACCCATCTGTATACTGGAGTTTACAAAGCAAATAATCATGGTAACCACAATTGTTTTTACACACTTCTGCATCAAGGACATCCTTGTCTCCTACTAAACTGATAAGATACTGTATATTTTTTTATTAGATGTTGAGCACTAAAGAATCCTCATCTTTATGTTTACATATAACTGGATGTTAAAGCTATATTATGTCTCAACCAATATTCAGTAAATTGCAGCTTGTCAGTTTGGTAGCAGTTAGTGAGGTCACAGATACATGAGTCCCCTTGTAGGTCTCAGGTACTGTAAATATACTTCATGTATCAGTGATGTCACTGGATCACGTGATGATAGGTATGCTTATGTCAGGTGTACATTGTGATATTAAAACCCTAGATACAAATGCTAAACTGAATATATTGTTGCTGTTGTTCCAAAGGAAAGAAGTCTAAAATATACCCTACATGCCACAGAACAGCAGCACCAGCAGCAGCTTGAGACCCTGTCTGCTGTCATTGCAGACTTAGAGCAAGAGCTGCAGGAGGTGAGAGATGGAGTCAGAATACAACTACAGAAGCACCAGGTGCTTCTCAATACCAACATGAAGCTTGAACAAGAAATTTCAACCTACCGCAGCTTGCTGGATAATGAAGAGACCAGGTACGTTTTCCAACCAGGACCTTATAGCAGTAAATGGCAACACTGAAGACTAGACACCACAAATGGTTATATTTAATAGTGCAGGAACATGAAAGGACACATCCACCCAGTCCACCTTCCTATTTACAGCCTTCAACCATCCCAGAAGGTTATTGTGATGAATAACAGTTCTTAACCAGCGTCAGTTACCTCTTTATACTTGGCAATACCAACTCCGCCGGAGTCTTCTGCATTGTGTGAACATGCTTTGATGATTCTTCCACTGAAAGTGACTCGGGAGATCTTTTATGCAACACTAACCAGCTCAATGAGCACATTAGGGTCAGACTGCTTTCAGAGCCTCTGTCCCTGCTTTCAGAGTGTCTGAGGAGCATTTTTGAGGATGCTAGAGGAGAGCACCACCTCCTCTAGCATCCTCAAAAAGTGTCTGTTGTATGGGGGCAGCCATTTTGTGATGATCATTTTTATTAGCAGGAGCCAGGAGGAGCGCCGGGTCCGCAGACAAGTAGATCTGCGGGTCCCAGCGGCAGCAAAAAGAGGGGTAAGGCAGGCTGATCCCTAGCAGTGCAGCGTATCGATAGCCCCGCAGACCCCCACAGTTAACTGAGCACCTCCCGGCGACTGCGAGGTCTGCGTGGCTATTGTTATGCTACTGATAAGGCTGCATATTACAATACAATCCTAGGTGTTAATATCACACACAGATCAGATTAAATATGTGATCATGGATAAGTGGGCCCTATATGTCTGTATAAGACTATAAGGGGAAAAAATGCAATTTTTTACATTTTCTCGTTTCGTTTTTGATAACAGATGTTCAGATCTTTGAGACAAACCTGTAACTGATTTAGAATTTCATACAATTATTTCATAATATGCCCGTGCTGCACCTCTTCAGTGGAACGCACTCCCTCGCTCCATTAGACTCTCCTCAACCTTGCAAAGCTTCAAACGGGCACTGAAAACTCACCTATTCATCAAAGCGTACCCTTCCACTGCATAAACCAGGTGGTTCTCTGACCCCTTGCCTGTTTACATCCTGCTATCTAACCACCACCCACTTGCTTGCACCTCTTGTAATCTATCTGTCTCCCCTTCCTACTAGATTTTTAGCTCCTCCGAGCAGGGCCCTCTTCCCTCCTGTTGTCAAAGCCCACTTCTCTTCACATTTCACTCACAGCTCTCCGATACTCCAACACTCAGTGGCCATCTTCGTCTGCATACTCATCTCCATCATTGGCCTCAAGCCTCTAGTTGTATGTTGATTGAGTCCTCACTACTTATATTTAAGCTGTAATGTGTATTGATCTGTGGCGCTCTTTATTTGTACTGTATTTTTGTTATTTATTCAATGTTACGGCAAGCTTTTTCTCCCTGTATTGTTCCTTTGTACGGCGCTGCGAAACACTTGTGGCGCCTTATAAATAAAATTATAATAATAATAATAATAACAACATGAAATACTACATTTCTTGATATATAGCACAAATGAAATCATATTGAATTTTCTTCTATTTTCTTTTTTTTTTCAATTCATAGGTTATATGGTACTGAACAAATTCAGGAACAAAAATCATCTACCAGCAAAACAGACTTTATAGTAAATTCAGGTGAGTTTGAACTTTTGACAGAAGTTCTATCATGATATAAAATAATCATATTAAGGAAACAAGTAGCATTAAACAAATTACAACAAAAGTGAAAAACATCATTAAAAGACTGTGTCATATAATGTAATTAACATCATTTTATTTTATTTTTGTACAGTGAACAGACCTGGTAATATGTGATAGCAGCAATATAAGGGACACTATAGTATATCACATACAGCTCAAAGACAAACTCTGAAAATGCAAATCTGCTATTCACACCTATTGAGGCACAGAGAACAATAAATCCTGAGAATTACCAGTTTTTTTTTTATGTAGAACAAGATGGCTATTGATATTATAATTAATATTGTTAATAGGTAACGACAGTGTTACATGTGTGTAAATCTCAGTCTATTCTAACACAGTCATATTATATGAGACACAATGAATTATGAATACAGAAAGCAGTCGTTGTCCAATCGCATTTTCAACAAGTCTGAATTATCATCTGATAGAAACAGATTATGGGGTAAATTTACTACGAAAGCTTCTAAAAATGAAAAGAGGTGAAGTTGTCATAGCAACCAATCAGATTATGTCTATCATTTTCTAGGACACAATAGAGAATTGATAGACATAATCTGATTGGTTGATTTGGGTACCATCACCTCTTTTAATTTTTAGAAGCTTTAGTAAATTTACCCTTGATTGCCAGACTTTTGGAGTGCTCACTTACTATCAGTTAGGTCTGAAATAAGCACAAGCCCATCTGTCCAGTGTGAAAGAGGACAAACACTCCAGAAACATGCATTAGTAGAGAAGATAGTCTAGAACAGAGGTGGCCAAAACCTGTCCCCAAGAGTAAGTATGAAACAAGAACATTTCCATCAGGGACATTGATATATGTACATGCTTTGAGGCCTCCTCCCTGTTTGTCTTTGGTTGGCTGATGGTACCTCCTTTAATCTTTATACCACCTGGGCGCTGGCTATTCACGTATATTGTCCAAGATTTTTATGTATATTATGTTATGTTTGTCCATTGTATTGTGCCTCTTTAGACTTCACATGTTTGCTGCCTTTATATTTTCTTTGTGACATACTGTACACGTGAAGCTGTACATGTTTATATTGAGATTAAGCTTTGGTTTTTATTTTATTATTTCATGCTTTAATTCAAAAGCAATAAAATAGAACAGATTGTTAAATATGTAATGTTTATAACAACAGGTTCCGTTAAAGATTATAATGAGGTTTATGAAAAAGCAACAAAATCGCAAGCAATATTCAATGGAAATATTGCAGAAGAAGGTGCAGAGGCCACTGGCACAGTACAGTAAGTATTGCAGATCAGTAGAACACCTATTATAAAATGTTGTGTCAACAAACATTCCCATTGATCAAAATACATAACAGGCCTGCCAAACCAAAAGTAAAGGTGCATACACACGGGGGCGATATTGTGTAATATCACGAGAAATATGGTCGCTGAACGATATATATCGCCGGGTGCGCACTCACGTTTTTACCCCTGTAGTGATCGCTGGTCGCAGGAACATGCTCCTGCGACCAGCTGATTTCCACTGCCGGGCTCCTCCGGCAGTTTCCTTTTCATCAGCGACCATCTCTGGTCGCTGATGAACAGGAGACACAGAGCAATATATTGCTCAGCAATATATTGCTAGCAATATATTGCTGAGCAATATATCTCCCCCGTGTGTACGGGGCTTGAGTCCAATACTTGTAGCCATGTTGTATAAAGTCTACACTCAGAAAACAATTGTAATGTGTCTATTTATAGTGACATAATGCTGCAGCTATTACTCCAACATTAAGCCTTTGAGTGCCAAAATCTCTGTGAGAGATGCGCAAAATATCCGTTAAAAATGCCAGCGTCGCTCACATATGTTATATTTATTTATAAATTATTTATTTACAGTTTCTTATTTAACGCGGCATATTCTGTTGCGCTTTACAATTGGAGACAACAGTGATTAAACAAAGTGGGTAGAAACAAACCGACATAGAGGAAGGAGGGCCCTGCTCGCAAGCTTACAATCTATAATAGGAGGGATACATAAGGATAGAATTCCATAGCATGGCAGTCCCACCAGATTACAAGACAGTCCTGGAGGGATGCAATTAGATATGAATGCTACTGGAGGTTGTGTGGGGGTTCCTGAAAATGATAAGCTTGCCTGAAGAGGTGAGTTTTCAGGGAACACTAGAGTAGAGTCTTAATGTGTGTGGAAGGGCTGTCCATAGGGTGGGCACTGCCCGACAAAAATACTGCGAGTGGAAGCGAGTAATGAGTGTGGAGATAGCATATATAGTTATATCAATTCAAATAAAAAATGTTATGTAAAAAAAGATTATATTTCCTATATAAGGTAAACATTAGGGGGGAAATTTACTAAGATGTGTATTCTACTTCACATATTATGTTGCTATGGGCAACCAATCAGATCCTTTCTACTATATTCTAGAAGGTGCTAAATAAATAAGAAGCAGATTCTGATTGGTTGCCCATAGCAACATCACATGTCAAGTAGAATACACATCTTAGTAAATTTCCCCCTACAGGTCATTATGATGAACAGGAAACTTTGCTTGGCAATTTTCACACTTTCACGCAATTTTGACAAATTCACTTGGCACTCAAAGGGTTAAAGAGATACCATAATTCTTTGTTATATTATTTAACATTCTATTCCATTTTGAAGATCACATTGTTGTAATTTTGTGCTGTTAGCGTTTCCATTACACTATTTTGAGCCTACTTCTGCTAAATTTCAGTCTAAAAACAAAGCTGCAAAGTATTTGTGAACTACATATAATAACAGCAAGTATTTACAATGCATGCAAAAAATAATAATAATTTGGACCCTTTACATTACAACATAGTTGTCCAGGAGAACATTTACTAGGATTGTTTTTATTTTACTTTGCTACTGGTAAGCAAAGTGCACAGTATGAGCCCCCATGTGAGGAACTCTATAAATGTAGGGGGGTTATTCAGACCTGATCGCACAGCTGCGAAATAGAGTGATTATTGATAGACTGTACAGATCATAGCGCACATGTGCAGGGCCTTCCTTTTTCTATCCCTGGCCGTACACAATTTTATCTACAGGAAGTGGCATTTGTGGGTGGCAACTGGATGTTTTCTGGAAGTGTCAGGGAAACACAGGCGTGGCCAAGCATTTGAGGGGAAGTCATGTGACGTCAGCTATGGCCCCGATCCGACTGCTATCGCAGCCATTCAGTAAATCCTACTCACAGACTGCACACAGTGGAAAAATCATTCAATGGAGAGCGGCTTGCATATGGATTTGCAGCTAATCACAGATCCAGCTAATTTTTGCAAGCCTTGCCAAGCAGTTCGCAGGCTTGCATGGGGCGGGATTTTACTCAGACTGGGCAGGGGCTATCTAATCGTAAGGTGATCACAGGGCACTGCTAGATCGCGCTGCAGCACTCATGTCTGAATGATCAACATAGTTTTATTATTAGCAACTATGGTAAGTTATTGTATAAAATACTTATAGCAGTAATCTATTTTGCAGAACAGAGAAAGTGGGTGAAATAATCAAACAGTGGGAAGGATCATTCTTTAAGGACAATCCACGACTAAGAAAAAAATCTGTGTCCTTAAGATTTGACCTCCACCTGGCAGCTGCGGATGAGACATGTTCTCCCACCAAAAAGGACAATCTACCTGACATAGAGGTTCGGTTAATAATGAGACGTTCGTGTAGCATTCCCACCATGAGTCCATGACCTGGCAGTCATCAATTCAAAGACAAAAGGGACAGTTCAAACATTATATGAAAATGTTATAACACCACAAATAATATAAAAATTGCAGATCATGCCGGATCTACTTATAAGTTACTTTGTAAAACAAATGAAACCGTATCCATCTCTCAAGTTTTTCTTTCCAATATAATTTGTTTGTATATTTATTTTGTTAGTATGGACGTGGGTGCTCTTTAACCATTACTTCCATTCTTTTCTCATTCTCAATCATGTTTCATTTTACAACTTTTAAAATATTGTATTTATGTGTCTGAGGATATTGGGCAGTGAACTCTCAGTAATTATACAAGTCTCGTATGACATAGAAATGACAATTTATTGATACAACTGATCACAGCTATTGGTCCTTATTCTGGTTGACTCGCAAGTCAGACGCCCCCCGCATGGCCGGCCGCAAACCATCACCTAATATTCTTGGTTATAAAATGAAATATTTCGAAGGTCTTACAAAACCCTTTATAGGCAGCTTGATCTGAACTATTGGTTCAAGCCCAAAAGTCAACATCACCCTAGACTAAATGATGCCACTTATGTGTCACGTGATCAGAGCTTAAATGATAGAACTTTCAATTCATATTTAAGAACACAACTGCTCTGAAATTAGTTTATTTTGCCACTATGCATTATACGTCTCTAGTATGCTACTCTGTGGGTTTTTATAAAGTACAGCGCATACCGTATTTGCTGGGTGCTCCTGGTTATTAAATGTAAAGTGCATCCCAGCAGACACTTTGTGGGCACATCAATATTCATGAAAAAAACATAATTTCCTGAGCATGTCACATCACAAAGAGCCAATGACATCACTAAGGATGAGGCACTGTCCTTTTTTAACTCTGTTATGACATTAGCCTCACAAGTAAGGCAACTTTATCAATTCAGGCCATACTCCCGCTGTTCAGGTACAGTACTTAGCAATGGTAACTGATTAGTTTTTTTTTTTTTATATATATTCCATGATTTGATATTAATATATACATGTCATTCATGTTAGATGTATTGAGCATTGGGAACATATCTAAAAAGATTAAAACTGTTACAATAATTCACAGATAGATTTATTTTTCCTAAAAACTGCAATGTATGTGTGCTATGCAATATCACATCAAAGGAATTATATGTGGATTGTATTTTTACGTAAGCAATAGAACAATTAACTGTTATTTTCCTGCCTCATTGCTCCTTTCAGAATATAAATATATTTTTTCCTATGCAACCTTGTAGATATTGGATATACTTTTGAAGAATTAAAATAGTCTATGAATGTAAAGAAAAATAATAATAATTGAAGTTCATAAAGCACATTGACCATAAGATATTAGTAACAATTTACAGTAAGTGGGAGGTTATACAAATCATCTGTATTATGAAACCAGTAAAGTGAACTTTCCAATTCAGAGCTGTTGTGAGGCAACAAAATTAAAGTCTAACCTTAAGCCCCGTACACACGGTGCAATTCTAGCAAGAATAGCCGGAGATATAGTCGTCGAGCAACCATATCACCGCGCGTACGGGGCGACTGTCACCAGGAGCACGCTCCAGCGACCAGCCCTGCATTGGTCGCTGGTCACAGGACTCCACTAAAAACTGTATTTCTAATTTAGGTAGCATTATCCTTTCAATGATTTTACGGTGGGCTGCACAGCGTACATATGCTCATTTCATGTGCAAGTCCAGAAACAGATTGCAACCTTATGCCTGCAAAAAAGTATATCAGTTGCATTATGTGGGCAGGACCAAATCTACTATAAGGGGTCAACCCAAGTAGCCATGATTACCACAATTTTATCCATAGTCACTTTAGGGAACATATTTCTTTTCTTGTATGCTTAGGACTAATCCCATTCATAACCAATATAGAAAAACAGTCAAAATGGTGAATGTCAACGAGTTGCCATGTAGCAGCGAGACAGATACCACTTGCCCCAGTACCAGAAACATCCGTTTAAAAAAGTTGAGAGGAATAGTTATTGTTTATGCCCAGGGCCGGCTCTACCATTAGGCAGCTGCCTAGGGCGCCGGGATCTGGGGGGCGCCACCAAGTCTGCCTATCAAAAATATCAAGGCTGTCTATGAGGATCCTTGTTAATGCAGGTGGCTGCAGTGGAACTTCTAAGACCTCACCTCAATAATTTCCCTTGAGCCATACTTCCCTACCATTGCTGCCCCCTCCTCCTTGTACTCTGTTGTGGGTGACAAAGGGAGGTCTCCAGGGAAAGCAGGGGACTTTCCCACCTTTCCGGGGTGGGGCTGGGAGGACCACCCGATTTTTGGGAGCCTCCCTGCCATTCTTAAGGGGTTGGAAATGGGTATTGGTGGCACATGAGGGGGGGGGCAGTAGGTTGAAGTTTTGCCTAGGGTGCTGAGAAGCCTTACACCGGCCCTGTTTATGCCCAATTATCTTTAGGACACTTTCCATTTTGCTGTCATTTCTGGAATGTAGTTCTAAATAAAACAGCATACATGTTGTTCTTCATGGCGCATTCTGCTGCCTACACACTTGATTGATGATCACCTACAAGACACAGCTAAGCCTTTCCACACACTTACATAACTGCCGAATACAAAATGAAAACAAACAAGTGATCCTAACAGCTACTAATTTTATACCAGCTACACCATAAACACTGTGGGTATCAGGCACTACCTTAGCTAAGGCACAAATTACAATACAGGTGACAACAGAACAAACGGGTACAAACTCCCTGGCTTACCTTAAATGGAAACCAGGCTATAGGATCACTAACTACAGGTAGATAAGGGCTTGAGAGGGAACTACACTTTTAAATCTCTGAGAATTTATTTAAATGACCTGTTCTTTTTCTTGGGATCATTGAAAATTAATGTGTCAGTGGAAACCAGACTTCAAGACCCAATAAGCACCTCGTCGTGCTAGGGACATTTGAGCCCTAATTTAAGCCCTAATGCAGACATGTCCAACGTTAGCCCTCTAGATGTTGTGAAACTACACATCCCAGCATGCTTTGTAACAGTTTTGCTATTAGAGAATGCTAAAACTATTGCAAAGCATGCTGGGATGTGTAGTTTCAAAACATCTGGAGGGCCAACGTTGGACATGCCTGCCCTAATGCCTTTAGCAAATATACCATCACGTGTCCATCTTAAGACAGCCGTGCTTAGTCTATAAAAGCTTTTTAGCCCTGTACACATACTATGGGGTATATTCAATGCCCCTGATGGCAAGAAGCGCCAGTAGCTCACCATCAGTATTTAACTCTCTCCCCTTCACCCACTGTTTCTACCTTGCCTGTTCCCTGAGACGAGGTGGAAACGGTGAGTGTGGCCATTAAAACAGTGGGGCTTGCCACAAAATGCAGTGGATTCGCTGCATTTTTGGTGAACGCAGCTGATTAAGGGCATCCTCACCGTCCTCTCACAGCAAGGATTCTGGCCAAACATTGAATGCGGCGAGGGGATGGCGAGGGGGTTTGACTGTGAGGATGGCTTGTTTTCGGTGAGGAAAAGTCATCTTTGCCGTACAAACCTCCTCGTCGGCCGCATTGAATACCGCCCATGGAGAGGTCTTATAGTTTATGCTCTATCAGATAGATTCAATTATTTAAAAAGTTACACATACAAGGTCAAATTTACCTGATCTCTCTATAGTTCAGCGCAGTTCTATGCCCATCTACTGGCCTGCTTTGTTACCATGCAAATACCTAATCCAAATTAGATGCTGTGCTCTCTTTTAACCCGGTACACACTAGTAGATAGGTTCTACTTACGATATCTTAATGATTCAGGCAGTAAACCCAGGAAAATGTCACTCGGCTTCTGCTGGCATCATGTCTTGTTGACTAAATAGTTAACATTAAGAGGGTGGGTGTCGTGGGGGGTGCCAGTTTGACAATTAGTAGAAGAGCAAGTTGTTGGTGTTTTAAGCTGAGACAACTTTCAGTTAATACTGAAGGTAAAAATAAAATATCTAACATTCTACTGTAAGTACCTTAGGTTTCTCTAATTAAAAAATAAATCCCATTGGTGCTTTAAATTCCCATGCTTACATAAAGAAAATGTAAAAGACATACAGTACTCATTGCAAAAAAAACTTAAAATTCCTGGCAAATACTTAAGTTCTGATATGTTACTGGGGATGATTACTTCCTTTAATGTACTGTTTATAAAAGCAATCATAATTAAATGTAATTTTAAAATACAGTTTAATTAGCAAGTGATATAATGGCTCCAACTTAATTGAACATATTTTGTTAATAACAGCTTAGTTAAAGGAGAACAGATGTTAATATAGAAACTTCTGGTGGGAAAAGCTCAATATTTATGCTGTATCTGTGAAAATATATATATATATTTTTCATCAGTACATAGAAAAGAGAAACAAAGTACAACAGACTGTTGCCAAAAAATGTATTTAGTTTCTCATCCAATATATATGTTTACAGAGTGGAACATTTTTGTGGGAAAATATTTTTGGATACATATGTAAATGTTACAAATGGAGTGAAACGGGAGAAGTGCAGTTTGTGTCTACAGCATACGCTATCACTTCCTTCTGATTGATAGGTCAACAGTGTCCAAGTCCCCAGTCAATAGGTGGTTGCCAGTGGCAGTTTCCAAATATCATTCAAAATCTCCCACTCTGCATTGGAGTAAGAACGGGAATTTGGGGAATGGTAAAAGCCCTAAAAAATTGTATTTTTATACACTGAATACTGTATGAAAAAGAGTATTAATATTTAACAGAACAAATGGTCTATAGTATAGGCTGTTTCAAACATTTAAATAAAATAAGTTGTCAGGAAAAGGTTAAACGGTACTTGTTTCCTAGAACGGCCACAATCGTGAGTGATCGTGGCTCTTAATTAAGGGACACGATCCTCACGATGTGGCCGATTTTTTACAAATTTTTCACTTTGATTGACAGAAATCGGGTCAATCGGTCGGTCGCGACCAATTAAAATCGGCCGCGATGCGACCGACCGATTGACCCGATTTTTCCATAGACTTCAATGTTAAAAAATCTTTTAACATTGAAATCGGTCGGTCTTGTGCCATTATAATGGCACAAGATGAGATGGACTTGATTAAGTCCATCTCACATAGGGAAAAATGATAAAAAAGGTGAAATGGGCCAATATGACCCATTTCACATTTTTTATGTGCCCGCCATGACCCCACGATAGACGTGAACCCGAAGCGTGGCGAGCGCAGCGAGCCCGCGAGGGGCGGCGGTGCGCGTCCTCCGACCTTTTCATTCCCCTACTATCCACTAGGGCGTGGAGTGAGAATATAATAGTGTGGCGAGCGCAGCGAGCCACCGAGCCCGAAGCGTGGCGAGCGCAGCGAGCCCCGCGAGGGGACGCGTATACCTGTGAAGTTAGACGCGTCCCCTCGCGGGGCTCGCTGCGCTCGCCACGCTTCGGGCTCGGTGGCTCGCTGCGCTCGCCACACTATTATATTCTCACTCCACGCCCTAGTGGATAGTAGGGGAATGAAAAGGTCGGAGGACGCGCACCGCCGCCCCTCGCGGGCTCGCTGCGCTCGCCACGCTTCGGGTTCACGTCTATCGTGGGGTCTAGCACACTTATTAACATTTGGGGGGGCAATTTAAACAAATCTGGTGAAAAAAAAAAAAAATCGGGTGAAAAATCGGTCGATCGGATCGGTCGCATCGTATGCGACCAAATCGCATGCGATGCGATCGATCCGATTTTTTATCTTACGACCACAACGATCTAAATCGTTGTGGCCGTTCTAGGAAACAAGTACCGGTTAAACATATCATAATAAATAAATACACAAACATAATAGAACCATTACTGCACTTTCTATGCTCACAATCTCCCACTTTATGGTAAGGCTCCAGTCTCTTCCACCTGGCAGCTGCTCTCCATTGCGATGTTTGAGGGCTCAGATCCACACATAGGCCCTTATTCAGATCTGACCGCAGTACAAATTTGTTCGCAAAATGGGCAAAACCATGTGCACTGCAGGTGGGGCAGATGTAACATGTGCAGAGAGAGTTACATTTGGGTGGGCTGTGTTGAAACTGAAATCTAAATTGCTGTGTAAAAATAATGCAGCCAGTATTTACCCTGCACAGAAACAAAATGACTCACACAAATCTAACTTTCTCTATACATGTTACATCTGCCCCACCTGCAGTGCACATGGTTTTGCCCATTTTGAGAACAAATTTGTACTGCGATCAGATCTGAATAATGGCTATACAGTGAATGTGGTAGGAGAAGCTGGTACACTGGGCATGTGCAGCAACCCTGCTCTGTCCCTTACACTGCTTGATGTGGTGATAGCTCTACTGATCATATTATATACCAGTGCGATTGTTGTCATATTTTAAGGCACTTTCCAAGAGGAGGGGTTCCCCCCACACACACACATACACACACACACACACACACACACGGTTGTCTATGGGTGCACTCTATTGCAACAATACACCTAGAAAATCATGTCTTTAAATACATTTTTTGTTATATGCACACACTTTAAGGCTACATTTTTACCTTTTGTATAAAATTTTCCTCACCTTCTCATTACTGAGACCTTGTTGTCACCAGTATTGCCAACATTATAGGCATTTATTTTTGTGCTCAACCCACGCAAGCCATACCACATTGTTTTTTCAGAACATTTACCATATATACTCGAGTATAAGCCTACTTTTTCAGCACATTTTTTATGCTGAAAAAGCCCCCCTCGGCTTATACTCGAGTGAGGGTCCCACTTGAGTCAATAGGTTTTCCCAGTTTTTTGTTGTAAAATTAGGTGCCTCGGCTTATATTTAGGTCGACTTATACTCAAGTATATACAGTAATTATATTTCCTTTTTATATCATTGCTCTGGGAGACTTGACATTTGCCTTCTTGCAACACAGCCCTGTATGTGCAATACCAAAATTGATACCATCATTTTGTAGGTGGCAATGCTCTAATGATGGGTGTTATGAGCAGTCCACTGTTCCAAGAGTCTGGGAGTACTTCTCAAAATCTGTCCAGGAGAGCAGTTGTTACCACAATTTATATATCTTGCTAAAATATCTTAATAAATAAATGGTACTACAAATTATCTGCAGAAAAAATCGACTAAGTTGCAACACTGTTTAAATGAGGGGACGTTAAATTTCAAACAAGGGTTCCTGTGTTATACTATCACCTGTAAAATTAGCAACTAAGGTTGGGATCATCAGGGATCTACTGTAGAGCATAACCACCTCTGTGAATTTTGTTGTCTACATGACAACAAATAATACCAAAGAAAATGTTTGGTAATGGTAAAATATCAAATAAAAAGAATTGATCACACAAATAACATAGATTCAAATTATTTTTCTTTCTATACGTGTCACCTTTTAAAGAAGGTGGTATTGAATTGCAGAAAAACGAATACATAATAAAAAAAAGAGTGTTTAAGTAATGCAGGGCATACATCTGTAACATGACTTCCGCTAATTGACAGTTTATTGGGGAATCTGCAAAAATAGCATGTTAAAAATCTTGAATTTGCCAATCTTGATAATGTTTTGCTCAGAAATGGTGAATTCGGGATTTCCAACATGCTGGATTTCCTGATCCTGTCATCAGGAGATATTTTTAAATGACATTTCTGAATGTGAACGGGTCCTTTAAGTAAAATTATATATTTCAGGGAGAGAATAATGCCCTCAAATGATTTGACTAGTAGAAGTCACCAGGGAGTTCTGTGACATCTCAAGGTTAATGCAGGTTACTACAAATGTCCATAGTATTTTACAATGGAGTTTAATTATTACTTGTATTATACAAGCCAGCCTAATGAACACTGAAGTGATGACATCAGTACTCAGCATTTATAACTGCATAGTTTAGACTGATAAAAATGTTATATGAAAATAAGCATCACTGTGTATAATTAGTGTATATTATTTTTGGAATCAGTAGTAGCCTATTCATTATGCATTATCTAACCACTGTCTAGAACTGTAATAATGAATTATGTATGCAGGTTATTAAACTCCTTGCTGGAGATGCTTCCCAGTGTCCTCATCTACTCCAGGGCTGCTTGGCTTTGCCTATTAGCAATATTCAGCTTATGAATGTAAATGCCTTGATTGATGTCCATTATACTATGTGAATGCTTTTAAGGATGTACTTGCTAAAATATAACTAGTTCTCATTACAGTACTTGGTATTGAGAATTATTAGGAGAATAATTTGTTTTTAACATAAATCTACTTTTATTTATCATAAATAAACTATTGGTTTCATACTATAATACTGAATATCTGGAATTGTGTCCGTCGTTTTTCTTTAATACCATTGTTTGGTCGTATTGTCAATTTCTTTAGTATATTGTGCTGTTGAAACCTTTACCAGACACTATACATATGTCACCTCAGACCTCGTTTGACCATGAAGCAAAATAAGCAAGTGGTTTGGGGTCCACCTAAAAGGGAAAGTATTTTGTGTTCTGAAAAGCTAATTAATGCTGCTTACCCAGGACATATGGACATGTATATCTCTGCTAATTTACAGCCTTTTCACTTATATGTGCAGCCAGTGGCGTAACTACTGTAAGGCAGCCCCAGCTGTCGCTTGGGGGAGCAAGAGGCAGCGGGGTCTGTGTGGGCACCGGCACCTGCTTGACGCATTGACATGCTGCTGTCTGCCGCTGCCCACTGGCTGAGCACCAGAGGCGAGTCAGCCACAGCGCGGGTGCGGCCATAGCAGAGACGACAAATCCCCCCACTGATTCAATTGACTGTTCACAGAGGTAGCTATTGGCTACTGTGTACTGTGGGCTTGCTAGTGCGGCCTGGGATGCATCGGAGCCAAGGGAAGCAGCAATGTCTGCTGGTCTCTCTTCCTTCATCCTGCTTCAGCTTCTCTGTTATGCGTGTGACGTCAACACGTCACATGCTGGGGAAACACACTGGAGAGGAGCGGGGGGGGGGCGCCACAAACTTTTTGGGAGGGGGAGAGCAAAATTTGAATTTGCATTTTTAAACTAGACTTGGTACTTCTGTAGTTTCACGGCGCAGGAAGTGCAGAGGCTCGCGTGCTGCTCTAGCTATGAAACTTGGCAGCCTGCCAGAGGCTCTGTTTCACTGTGCGCGTGCCGCTTTAGCTCTATCTGACTGAGCTTGTGCCGCTCTAGCTGGACGTAAACAGCGTAGCGGCCGGCCAGCAGCAGCGGCGCTGCCCAGGCGCTGACAGGTCAATGTCACTGTGGCACTTGTAGTTCCACAGTGAAATAGGCAGCGCCTGGGCACCGCTGACAACGGGGGTATGTTAAAGTGGACACCCCGGCACAGCGATGCCGGGGCTTCTAAACTGTATGCGAGATTCAGACGCAACTGCATCTGAATCTCGCGTCACATAGATAGCCGCTAAGAAGCCGGAAAGCCTGGATTCAGACGTGGCCCTAGGGGAACACTATTGAAACCCACCCTCAGTGTCACTAGTGGACGCCACAGCTGTGGACCGTGTAAATCCCACTATCCACGCCCACCCGAAGCGTGGCGAGCGGCGGCGGTACGCGTCCTATGACCTTTTCATACCCCCACTATCCACGTCGGCGCCGAAGCGAGGCGAGCGCAGCGAGCCCCGCGAGGGGACGCGGATACCTTCACAGCTATCCGCTTCCCCTCGCGGGCTTCACAGGTGTCAGCGTCCGCTCGCCACGCTTCGGGCTCGGTGCGTGGCAAGCGGACACTGACACCAGTGAAGCCACGCTTCGGGCTAGGTGGCTCGCTGCGCTCGCCACACTAATCTATTCTCAACTCCACGCCGACGTGGATAGTGGGGGTATGAAAAGGTCGTAGGACGCGTACCGCCGCCCCTCGCGGGGCTCGCTGCGCTCGCCACGCTTCGGGTGGGCGTGGATAGTGGGATTTACACGGTCCACAGCTGTGGCGTCCACTAGTAGCACTGAGGGTGGGTTTCAATAGTGTTCCCCTAGGGCCACCTAAACTTCTTAGCGGCTATCTATGTGACTCGAGATTCAGACGCAGTTGCGTCTGAATCTCGCGTACAGTTTAGAAGCCCCGGCATCGCTGTGCCGGGGTGTCCACTTTAACATACCCCCGTTGTCAGCGGTGCCCAGGCGCTGCCTATTTCACTGTGGAACTACAAGTGCCACAGTGACATTGACCTGTCAGCGCCTGGGCAGCGCCGCTGCTGCTGCTGGCCGGCCGCTACGCTGTTTACGTCCACGTACAGCTAGAGCGGCACAAGCTCAGTCAGACAGAGCTAGAGCGGCACGCGCACAGTAAAACAGAGCCTCTGGCAGGCTGCCAAGTTTCATAGCTAGAGCGGCACGCGAGCCTCTGCACTTCCGGCTCTGTGAAACTACAGAAGTACCCTAGACTTTGTTTAGGTGTGTTTACTCAGTCACAAATTGCTCAGTTGAGTTAAAGAAGGCAAATCCCAAGATCATTTGGAACCCGGGATTTAGGCCCAAAATTGCTATGACTTCAGTCCAGGGATTGAAGCCTCCAATCCCAGGATTTTGGGATCAGTTTGCACATGAGTAATTTACTTATTTATGCTGGGCAGTGCTGAGCACCAGCAGTGCTTGGTTCAGACGCTGCTTGGCAACCAGGTTGTGTGGTTGTGCGGTATAGCGATGCAGCATTAATACCAGGGGCGGATTAAGGTCTGTGGGGGCCCTGGACAACAATATTGGGGGGGTCCCCACAGACACATTACCCCACCCCCCCACAGACACATCCCCCCATACACCACCCAGGGGAGGTTGGTACCTGGGCAGCGCAGGCGGGCAGGGGAGGTTGGTACCTGGACAGCGCAGGTAGGCAGGGGGTCCCTGCAGCGGTCTGAGCAGTCAGCGCCGTGGTCCCTGTAGCGTATGGGAAGTCAGCAGCGGGGTCCCTGCAGCAGATGGGAACTAGTAGTGGTATTGGCTACTAGTTCCCATCCACCGCAGGGACCCCGCCGCTGACTTCCCATCCGTGGCAGGGACCCTGGCGCTGACCACTGCAGGGACCCCCTGCCCGACCCCACTGCCCAAACACGGGGCGACAGGAGCACCATGTGTGGGGGCCCCGGAGAGACCGCCCCTGTTGCCCCGTGCTTAATCCGCAACTAGGTCACATTACCCACCAACGCACCTGCCGCACCCTTTAGTCACATCCACCTGCCTGCTTAAGGACTGCCAAACAGCAGTTCCCAGCATGGATTGGCATCTGAAGGCCAATCTCAGGTATCTCAGGAATTCCTGGATTGGGAGATTTTCAATCTCAAATCCAGGGATTGCAAAATAGGACACTAGCTGAGTGGTCATTATCCTAGTGAAGCATATAAAAATTCCTAAACATAACAGTTATGTGACACATCTTTCTTGCCTTGCCCTACATGCATAAATCCCTGGTGGGGAGTCCTGAGGGTCAATGCGGTCACTTTTTCTTTTAGTGATGGAAGGGAGGGACTTTAAGTCCCTCTTTCTCCCCAACCCTTCACTTAAAGTGTGTACACATGCTTCAATTTGCTTTAGATTCGATGTCCGATTCGATTTTCCATTAGATTTGGCATTAGATCTTTGCATTCAAGCATTAGATCTGTACTTTTGCATTCGATATCGAGTCCGATATCGAATTCGATTTACATTCAAGGTACAGTCTACACATTTAATTTGCTGGATCGAATTTGGTATTTCCTTGCCTGCACAGTCTATTTTTCTTTTTGATGTAGAGAAAATGAGAGCGTGCATCGAATCGAATGCAGATCGAAAGCATCTTAAAAACCATTCAATTTCAATTTGATTTTGCTTATATAAGCAAAATCGAATCGAAAACCTGTCAAAATCGAAGCGTGTGTACAATCCTTTAGAGGGATCACCCTTATAATGTCCACAGGAGTAGTGACCCTTACACAATGTCAGCAGTAGTATCGTGACTTACACACATAATGCCCACAGTAATGTCCCATATACACAAAGCCCACAGTAGTAGTACCCCTTACCATAATAATGCCCACAGAAGTAGTGACCTTTAGCCTCATAGTGTCCATAGGAGTAGTGACCCTTACCAACATAATGCCCACGGGAGTAGTGACCCTCACCCACATAATGCCCACAGCATTAGTGGCCCTTACACATAGTGCCCACAGTAGTAGTGCTGTTGGTATGCTGGAAGTCAGAATACTGATGATGCAAATCTGACATTGATGGAGATGCAGACACTGGAATCTCAACTACTGGCATCCCAATTGTAAGTATGTAGGGCGGGTTAGCATTAGGGTGGGGGTTAAGCTGGCCATACATCAGAAAGATATTGTACCCAATCATACAATCTCAATTGATTGTAAGATGGATTGTATGCAGATTGTGCGCACATCTTGTGTACACAATCATACAATCAATCATAAGATGGATTGTATGACTGATTGTATGATGGATTGTATGCAGATTGTGTGCACATCTTGTGTACAAAATCATGCAGCAGATGGATTGTATGACTGATTGTATGATGGATTGTGTGTAGATTGTGTGTCCAAAAACCACCAAGGACTGCTGGGGATTTCAAGGGAAATTGTACACAATCATGAGTGCAATCGATCTTAAGATCGATCTCTCTGATGTATGGCCAGCTTTAGGTTTAGGCTCTAGGGTGGGATTTAGAGTTGGGGGGGTAGGTTTGGGGAGGAGGTTTAGGCACTAATGGGGCAGGGGGTTTGGCTTCGGGGAGGTTAGGATTAGGATGTAGGAAGGGAGGGTTGGGGATTGAACGGGGAAAAGGTATGTATACTTACCGAACCCCTGTTGGGATTTGCCCCATTGGAATGCTGGCGTTGGTATTCTGAATGCTGGCATTCCTATTTGACAGCCATTTGTATGTACTCCCCACAGTAGTAGTGCCGCCTAGACAATACCCACAGTAGTAGTGTTGCTTCCACACGCAATGCTGACTGTAGTAGTTTTGCTTTCATACACACAGCCAACAGACAATAGCAATACCCCTTAAACACATAATTAATAGTGCCCCTTACACATAATGCCCACAGTAGGAGAAACCACGCTACAGGCACAGAGAGGGGAACGCAGTGGAATAGGAAGCTGTGCACAGAGGGAATGGGTGGTAGAGAGTTACAAGGAACAGTGGATGAAGAGGTTAGGCTGGAGAGTACAGAAAAGTAGGAGGGATGGTGCCTTTAGGGGGTGGCGGAGCCTTGGCTAATAGATGGCTGTTGTAGCAGGAGAACGTCCTGTGTACAGCAACGGGGGGGGAGCGGTGGCCAGGTAAGAGACTCCTTGATGCTGCTACTGCCTGTCAGTGTGAAAAGTGCTGCAGCAGCGGATACTATAGCAGCAGTGCAGGAGAGCACCTCTCTAGTCCAATGCCTCCCTGCTCTGCTGACCTGGCTGAGTGCAGGCCTGTTGTTATTGCACAAGCATACCAAGTAGGGTGGCCAATCCCGAGATCATTGGGATCCTGGGATTTTGCACCCAAAACGACGGGATTTCAATAGGAAACTCCAATCCCGGGATTTCGGAATTAGAATGCGCATGTGCATTCTAATGCCAGGCAACATCTCAGTCCCCGCTCAGATGCTGCTCGGCTTCTCCTGTCCCCAGCAGTGTGGCTCTGCGCAGTGTGAGGAGGTCAGAGGTAACGCTGCGCAGGCCACACAGCTGGCCTGATCCTGGGCACACTGCCCTCCTGCCGCGTCTATTGCATCCTGCCCCGCTCCAGGACAACAGCCCCACCCGGCTTCCGGCAGCATAGTGGTTCCCGGCTCCTGCCCAAACTTCAGGCAGCCGACAGGCATGCGGGAGGCCAGCAGGTAGCAGGTGAGTGGGGGCCCGCAGGTAGCAGGCGAGCAGCGGTGGTGGCCAGCAGGTGGGCGGGCAGATGAGGGAGGTAAAGTAGGATACTCCTCCTGCCCTCTTTCCCGCATGAGTTGCCACAGCTGGGTCTGTCCCCTCCTCCCTCCATGCAGCCTGCCACCGCCTGCACGACAGTCGCAGGCTGCCGCTGCACAGCTCCACATACTGTAGTGCTGAAGTGAGCCGTCACAGCCCGTGCTGGCTCTGCAGCACTGCCGAGTCCCTTCTCCTGGGTCCATGCCCGGGCTGACCAGCCACGGGGACGAATGCTTTGGCCGGGGGAACTTGCATAAAAAGTTTCTTTTTAAGGCTGTGGCATTACCCTGTTGGCTGTTTGAGCTCGGTGCTGGTTGCCAAACTACGGGGAACCCCTATTCATTTTGTACCCCATATTTTGGGAACCAGCCCTTGAGCCTGGTGCTGTTTTTAGAAATCCTAGGGATTGAATTTCTAAAACTAGGACTGGTTCTTTGAGGTTCTCTGTGGTTGGTTATGCTCAGGAAGGAGGACCCCAAGCTGTGTTTTTTCTTTTACACAAATCGCACATGTGCATTAATTCGCACATTTTCATAACTTAAATTCGCACATTTTCATGTCTAAGAATTGCACCACATCGCACCATATCGCATTGTTCAGCCGCTAATTCGCATTCCCATTAAGTAGTAAATTTATTAAAAAATATTTAAATTTGAAAAAATGCGATAAGGTGCGATTTCATAACCTTACTAAATGTCACCCTATTGCCCTTATTCAGATCAGAGAGAGAGTTAGATTTGGGTGGGGTGTATTGAAACTGAAATCTAAATGCAGCCAGTATTTACCCTGCACAGAAACAAAATAACTCACACAAATCTAACTCTCTCTGCACATGTTACATCTGCCCTACCTGCAGTGCACATGGTTTTGCCCATTTTCCAAACAAATTTGTACTGCGATCAGATCTGAATAAAGGCCTATATGTCTTTAGATGTTTTCACAAAATTACTACATTTTAATAATCATTTGTTATTCCAAAGTTTACTGTGTGGAGCTTATGTAGTAGTGGACTGGGAACAATAAGCACATCCATGTTCTCTGCTGCTCATGTCCTCCTGCTCATTGTAATTAGATTCATACTGATGTTGTGCTGCCTGAGGTGGCAGCAGCAGTGATAACAGCATGGCACCTGGGACCTTGAAGAGACCGTGCCCTTTAGGAATTATACTAATCTTCCTGCAAAAGCATGTATTCTATTTCTGAGAGATGTAATATAGGGCCTTATTCAGACCTGTTAGCAAGGCTGCAATTTTTGCACATGGACAAAATAATGCTGCACCGCAGGTGGGGCAGTTGCAACATGTGCAGAGAGAGTTAGATTTGAGTGGGGTGTGTTCAAACTGAAATCTACTTTGCAGTGTAAAAATAAAGCAGCCAGTATTTACCCTGCACGGAAACAAAATAACTCAAAATCTCTTTGCACGTCACATATGCCCCACCTGCAGTGCAGACTGATTTTGTCCATCTGCAAAAATTGCAGCCTTGCTAACAGGTCCGAATCATGCCCATAGTGTACAGTAGCTCCACTATTTATGTAAATCATGAAGCTGATATAAAATAAAAACTGAAAATGTTAAAGCTTGAGGTAGAGACAATGGGCAATCTCTTCAAGATTTTTTTTTTAAAACCTACTTGTTCATACTTTTTGTGTTTCGTGAAATGCGTTTTGGGTCTGTATCTTGGGCAGTGTTTTGGATCTGGATCTGGTCCCAAACATCCCCATTATCGCGTTTTGTGTTTTGGATCTGCATTTTTTTTTTTTGCCAAAAAACATGAAAATAGCTAAAATCTCAGAATTTGGGGGATTTTTTTTGCTCCTACGCTATTATTAACCTCAATTTCATTCATTTCCACTCATTTCCAGTCTATCCTGAACACCTTACAATATTGTTTTAGGGTAAAAGGTTGCACCGAGGTAGCTGGATGGCTATGCAAAGCCACACAAGTGGATGGCACAAAAACTGGACTGATATGGCACACTTAGTAGCACACTTGGACTGATATGGCACACTTAGCATCACCCCTGGACTGACACAACAGACTTAGCAACACCACTAGTCCGATACAGCACACCTAGCATTACCCCTGGACTGATATGGCACAGGTATCATCACCCCTAGACTGATATGGCACATTTAGCATCACCCCTGGACTGATACAGCACATTTGGTATCACTCCTGGACTGATATGACACACTTAGCATCACCAATAGACTGATATGACACACCTAGCATCACCCCTGGACTGATATGGCACAGGTAGCATTACCTCTGGACTAATACGGCACAGGTAGCATCACCCCTGGACTGATACGACACAGGTAGCATCACCTCTGGACTGATATAGCACAGATAGCATCACTCCCTGGACTGATATGCACATTTAGTATCACCCCTGGACTGACACGACACATTTAGCATCACTCCTAGACTGATATGGCATACCTAGCATTACCCCTGTACTGATACGGCACAGGTAGCATCTCCTCTGGACTGATATGGCACATTTAGCATCACCCCTGGACTGGTACGGCTCACAGTAGCCCCACAATAGCCCCGCAGACCCCGCGGCGGCGGGGAGGCACTGAGTAAAGTGTGGGCGCCAGGGGTCTGCGGGGGCTATTGTTCCGCTGCTGCCTGCCTTACCCCAGTTGCCACTTGCCGCCGCCTCTAACCTGGACACGCAGATCTACTTCTCTGCGGGGACCGGTCCCGGAGCTCCTCCTGGCTCAGCTCCTGCTATAATGAAAAAAAGTGACAAAATGTCTGCACCCTTATACTAGGGGAGGCAGCATGCTCATGTGTAGTTTGTCCCTCTCCCCTCTCTGCAGACAGCACTTTCACATGCCGAATGAAGATGGCGCTGGAAGCCGAGACTTATATAGAGATCCGGTCTTGTGAGAATCAGACGCATGATGATGACGTTTTGACCTCGTTTTTGGTTTGTTTTATTGGTTGGAAGGACGCGGACAGCTTGTGAAAGCTTCGGAACAGGTAAATTCGGGGGTGTTCGGATCTCTAGGATCCGAACGTGCTCATCTCTAGTTGACATAGGAAATAGCAGCGCTAACTTTTCAATGATAAAACAAGTGAATGATTTAAAAAGTTGTTTTCTACTGAAAAAATATACACAATATACACAATAACAATAAAATAATATACATACCAAAATAATAATAAAAAAAACTTTAATTATGTGAAAAAAACGAAATGCATCCAAACGTCATCCTCTTATACTGTTTGGTTGCTTTAGTACCCCAGTCCTGTAGGTGTGGCATTACACCAGTGGCGTAACTCCCAGACCCAACAGAGACATTTAACCACTAGGGGGGCACAGAAGAGTCGGCACCTGCAGTTGTCACAGAAGAGAAGGAGCCAGTGTCACAACTATGGGGGCAGGATCTGACGTAGAAGCTGGATCAAAGTGAGCACCACTACACTACTGCAGGACTCAGCAGCAGCCGGGTCATTGTGCACTGTTGGGATGAAACTGAAAGTAATCTACATGTCCTAGCAGCCCTTTCTGCCGGAAGCTCAGTGCTGCTTGGAGCTTTGATTTACTTTTAGTTTCTTCACTGTAGGGATGGCCATTGGTGCCTTTGATGGTTGCCATCGATGGCAAAAATGCAACTGTCCATCGATAGTGTAAAACTATTCAATGGGTGACATCAATCGTTTTACATATCGATGGTCATCTATTATGTTTGAGTGATTGGCCTATGGGCCACTCAAAACACGTGGGCGGGGCTTCAAGGGTGTTGTGGAGGAGCTATGCTGTTTTGATGTGCCATTGATGTAGGGAAACCAGCTGGTTCTCCTCCATCGATTGCGAAAGTATTCGGCCATAAACCATCGATGATTTTGAATCCTCAATGGTCGATGGTCATCTCTATAATGCTGTCAGTGTGCCCTGCAGCCAGATGAAGAGGGGGCTAGTAATTTCAGCTCCTCACACCCCTCACCAACTTTCCAAGAGTTTCTATGAAACAGCCAGCAGCAGGCTCCAGAGGAAGGTGCACTGTATGTATTTATCTGTGTGTATGTGTAACTATTATACTGTATGTGTGACTGTATATGTATGCATACAGGTGTTTGACTATGTATGTATAGGTGTGTGTATGAATGCATGTGTGTGACTGTATATATGTGTGATTTTATGGATGTATATTGTGCACAGTTACACACATGCTACTGCCTAGTGCATACCTCCTAGCTGTCCCAATTTCAGCAGTGAATAGATGCTGTGCGCATAGCATCTATTCCTGGAGAAAGAGGGTCTGGGGGCATGGCCAGCAGCTCACAGAGTGCTGGCCTTGCCCCTTAGCTGCAAAAGCAATTTGTAGGTCACGCCCCCTGGTCGCTAGACCAAACCCCCAAATTTCAGGCTCAAGCCATCAGCGCGTGCATGGGTAACATGGGTATGCTACTAATGTTGGGAGGTATGGTAGTGTCAGGGCCGCCAAGAGAAATCCTGGGCCCCGGTACAACAACTTCCTGGGGCCCCCATGGACGGAGATCCCCGCACACTCTGCGGACCCGGTGTTACGCCACTGCTTCCAAGGTGGATACACGTACAAAAATTGACACTGTAATGTCTATTACACATGTCACACACCCATTACATATTATACCACATGCCATAATGCTCATTACACGTTATGCCACACACCATAATGCTCATTGCATATTAAGAAGTTAACATGCTCTAAAAGGGGTTAACATTCTGTGCCAGGGTTTAACCTGTCTGCCCTGATTTACATACTCTGCCAGGGGTTAACATGCTCTGCCAGGGGTTAACATGCTCTGCCAGGGGTTACATGCTCTTTGCAAAGGATTTACACATACCCTCCAACATGGCCCATTTCATTAGGTACAAAATGCTCTGTTCCTGGACTTCCTTGCCAGTGGCAATTACAGATGTGAGCCTGCAGCGCAGTCCAATATTCAAAAGGGGGGGGTCACATATACTGCCACCCCAAGCATCACTGTCCTGGACTCACTGTGACTGCCCCTCTTTGAATTTTGGACTGTGCTGGAGTCCAACCTCTGTAACTACCACGGGCAGGGAAGTCCAGGAACAGAACATTTTGTACCTAATGGAATGGGTCATGCTGGGGGTACTTGCCACCAAATTAAAAAAAAAACCTGTGTGTCCAGACCAGGGCCCCCCTGACAGGCCCGGGCCCGGGTAAATTGTACCTGCTCCCCCCCTCTCTCGGCACCCCTGGGTAGTGTATGGGGGTAACTGACGCTATCGTGTTATCTGGGGGTTGCAGGTGCTGTCTGTAGATCTGGGGGTCACTTATGCATGTAGTTGGGGGGCACTATCATCTTTGTCACCTCCGTACACTAGTATTCATTTTTTAATAATTACATTTTTTTTTCATGTTTGGTATGTGTTATGTGATTTCATGTTGTTATTGTGTATATTTTTTTAGTAAAAATTTTTCTTTTTTGCAATCATTCAGCGCCCACCCTCTTTTTCACCCATCTCCGTCCAGGATAAAAGTAAGTGTAGACTTACTTTTATCCACAAATGGAGAAAATTAATTTAATAGTGAGCGACCATAGAATGATTTTTCCTCTGTGCGGCCGTATGCAAGTGGATGTGTAAGCGTACACAAAGGTTTTTTTTTTTAAATAGCAATGTGTTCTATATGACAGAAAATTTATTTTTGTAAACACAGTTTTCAGAAGTTGATGTGATATTCTATTGAATCTTCTGTCACATGGGGTTTCTTTTATTTATTAACAGTTTCTTATATAGCGCATACATATTCCGCAGCGCTTTACAGAGAATATTTGAACATTCACATAAGTCCCTGCCCCAGTGGAGCTTACAATCTATATTCCCTACATTTACACACGCACACAGACATTCTAGGGTTAATTTGTTGTGAAACACGGCTAGCCCATCGGAATGCCCAGAGTTTTATGGGCATCCTCATGAAAACCTGGGCATTCCCATGGGAACACAGACGGGCCGATGCCTGCCAGGGGCGGGCAAATAAAGGGGGTTATTTTGGTTCACTCTTTCTGACAAAATCCTTCTTAGATGGAGAAAACCATGTGCACTGCAGGTGGGGCAGATGTTACTTGTGCAGAGAGAATTAGATTTGGGTGGGGTTTTACTTCAAAGTGAGATCTATAGTGCAGTGTAAAAATAAAGCAGCCAGTATTTTCCCTGCACAGAAACAAAATAACTCACCCATATCTAATTCTCTCTGCACATTTTACATCTGCCCCCCCCCCCCTGCAGTGCACATGGTTTTGTCCATCTAAGAAGGATTTTGCCAAAAAGAGTGAACCAAAATAATCCCCAAAGTCACAGGACGTAAGTGCCCACCCTGTCTTCAGTGGACACCAAAGGAAATAAAAGTCAGTTGAGACTGACTTTTATTTCGGAAATCATTCCTTTATTGGTGACCATCGAATGATTTCTCCTGCTAGCGGATGGATGCACATCCCCTCGCATGGTACAGAGTGGATTCGGCTGCGGGGGAGCCCTGTAAATTCACTGCAGGCTCTGGGTGCTATATACCAGCATACCATCCAACATCTCATACATAAAAATTGGTACAAATTGGGGGAGGGACCTGGCCACTGGAAAAGGGGGCGTGGTCACAGTATTTAATTTCTAATTTACCAAAGATAAGTCAATTAACTAGCAGCAGCCATGTTCTGAACTTAAGCTATGACAATACATCTCACCCTTACTGCTGATGCATACCTCCCAACTGTCCCAATTACAGTGGGACAGTGCAGCGATTTGTAGACTGTCCCTTTCACAGGTTGCAGTGTCCCATGAGCAGGGGACATATGCCGTGCATATCTCTTCATTGCAGGGAGAGAGACAGGGGCTGTTCAGTCACCCCAGTGTAAAAAAACAGGGGTCACAGCGTTAGGTCCCACCCCCTCTGACTAAGGCCCTGCTCATTCACCTGGTAGCCCCTCACAATAGGCGGGCAGCCCTTTCACACCGGCCAGGTCACCAGGTTGAACCCAGGAACAACCCTGCTCCATAGCAGGGTTGAATTTGGAGTTTGGCGCGGGAACCTTTCACACCAGCGCTTGTCGCGGGTTGTTCCCAGGCCCAACCCGGGAAATTTGGCTGGTGTGAAAGGGGTATCAGATAACCACAGGGAGGAACCATAGAGATCCCGATCCTGCTTAGACCTTCCCAATAGCACCTGGTGTGGGAGGCAATGACATGTATAGATAGTAGTGTGATATATATGCAGGCAGGTTCCCTGAAAATATCTCTGCTGGAGTGGAGCATAGGCCAGCTACACAGTGGCCTCCCCACACCGGTCACCCAGATTCATCTCCTAGGAAACTGGAGACTTCCTCAAGATGGTGAAAAAATTGTACAATCGGTACAGGGGTTTTTAGCTGGTACAGATCGTCAAAAAAAACAGTACTGTAATAGCTAAATTGATACAGTTGGAGGCTATGTACCAGCTGAGAGTACTATCTATATAACTCTGGAAATCATTGTTTTTTTGATTTGCTCATTTACTTGGTACTCAGTTAGTACATATCTGCGGGTGATGGCGACGCGTGAGAACGCACATTGCCATTGCTATGGGAAATTTGTGCTTCAGATCTTTAGCCATACCCCCCAACATTTTGCGGTTTAGAATTGGGACTCCAGTGTGGCCATGCACTTTCCCAAAAAAGGGGCGTGGTCTTGGTAAAGGGGACGCAGGTTTGTGGCAATCTGGTCAAATACTCCCCACTGTGGGTCCAGATCATTTACATATCCACTCCGGGCTATGTGCGCCTAAACCTGTTGACCTATCTCCCTATTCCCAATTGTATATCCAAGAGTTGGTGTCACTCTTAATTGGCAACAGAGGGCTGCACATATCTCCGCAGGAAAAATAGTGCGCACGGATACCCCCCTCACCTCCATATATTCTGCAATCCACGATCGGGAAGCCACAGTGGACAGTGAAAAGGTCAAGTTTTTCACGGTTTTATTTTGAGACTACTAGGTGTGGAAGGAGAATAGAAAAGTGTGCCCGAATCATGGCGAGCGCAGGGAACCATGCAAGGGGATGCAGTACACTTTGATGGTGTCCATGATGACTATGTCGACATTTGGGTAAAAAAAAAGGTAAAAACTCATGATGACCCATACCCGTTGAAGGTATGTTTTAGCACATGCAGGTAAAATCTAGTTGGATCTCCTAGCAAGCGCATACAAAACATTGGTTACCACAGATCACATAGCACACATCACTATGCCCCTATGCCTTATGGGAGATCTAGACCCCGGGAACTAGTTTCCTAGGCTAAATTGCTTAACACACATCTCATCGTGTGTATGCCTACTACTACACCTGACCTCAGGCATGAAGCAGTGCGGCAGAGAGGGGAATTGCTCACCCACAGAGATACAGACGCAGATTCGGCACACAGCACAACCGCTCTACAAAAGAAATAAAAATACTTTCATCGCTGTAATAATTATGAGAAATGCAACGAAGCATAACGTGTACCAACGAATCTACCAAGCGATATCTTTCTCGCTAATTTTAAGGCGAGCATCGGGGATTACAGACACTTTTGCCGAGGGAGCTGAAGCAAGCGCTGCGGCATTATTAGTTATATCGCTATGTATGTGTTCCGCTGAACGTGCCGCTGCCGCAGGAGCCCTGCGTGTGGAAAGTGCTGCGGCGGAAGTGCAGACAGGCGCTTCCGGTGCTTGGGACAAAGAAGCAGCGGCATAGAGAGCCGGGGTGTGCGGGAGCTGCTAGGTGAGTGCGGGCAGGGGCACACGGGGCGACGGGTTGCGGGACCGGCTGGGTGGGCAACGGCGAGCGCTCGATGCTATTGTTGCCCAAGACTGGCTACCGCTGCAGTGATGCCAGAGAAGGGGCGGGTGAGGCCTATCTGGATAACGAGGTGCTGGAGGCATCGCCCGGTCACACTAGGGGCTTTCTATGGAAGGAGGGTAACATGTCATTAATAACCGAGTATTGCTCACTGTGTGTGACCAAGATACCTGTCTCCTAGAGCACAGAGCTCTGTATTACAGGATTTGCTCTGAGCTTGCGGGTCTGTCTGCAGAATATTAGTCACAGACCCTAGCCATGCCAATCATACCATATGCTGTAATGGCAAATTTAAGGGAAGGTCACTTATGTTTTATTCACTAGTTATAAAGAGATTTAGCTACTAGTTTTAAATGTAATATGTTGTACATTGCTTTGTCTGTTATTACTGTATGTATGTAGACGCCTTGTACAGAATTACCCTTGTAACGATTTATTTTTGTTTTTGAAGGTTCAATGTGAACTGGGAAAAAGTAATCTGCAGAAATGTCAAGTAAGTTCAGTTTCCAGTTAATAAAATTTTTCCTCTGCTCTGCACCATGTATATTGAAATTAAAGGTTGCACTTCCTAGTTAGCATTTGTTGATGACTACTGTGATTGGTGGGTACAGAATATCAGGTCTTGTAGGGGACAAAATGACAATTACTATTTGCTCCCAAATGCTTTAAAATTGACAAATTATTGTTTGGATTTGTTACATCAAATGTATTTTGTCTGAATGACAATTATGTTTTCAAACATTTGGGAGCAAATGGTTGATTGCGTTTTTCTCCCATACATTACCAGGTTTTTGTTCTTGCCAGCCAGATAAATCTTTAGGTGTGTACCCAGCATTTGGTTTTCCATATTTACATTCAGATTACTACTGTGTGTGGCCAAAGGAGCTAAGATAGAACAATGGAGAGGACTTGTGGAATTGATTGGCAGTTCCACTGCTTCTCCACTCTTATTTATTAACAGTTTCTTATATAGCGCATACATATTCTGCAGCGCTTTACAGAGTATAGTTGAACATTCACCCCAGTCCCTACCCCAATCTATATTCCGTACCACATGCACACACAGACATTCTAGTGTTAATTTTGTTAGGAGCCGATTAACCTACCAGTATATTTTTGGATTGTGGGAGGAAACCCGAGTACCCGGAGAAAACCCACGCAAGTACGGGGAGAATATAGAAACTCCACACAGTTAGAGCCATGGTGGGAATCGAACCCATGACTTCAGTGCTGTGAGGCAGTAATGCTAACCATTACACCATCCGGTTCCACTTTGGAACAGAGCTGCTTTATATCACACTACTCTGAACACTGCTAAATTGGAAAATGCCGGTACTTTCAGGTTCTTAGTCCTGAGTACCAGCAGTTTCCAACTTAAAGTGCCCTGCTGCAATGCTGTTTGCGCTAGGGCTTAAAACATCACCACCACCCTAGGTTTGTCACTAGTCGGACTTTCGATGTGTGAATAAATCACCATCGCTCCTGTGTGTACCCAGCTTAATAAATGTGGTCCCTGAGTCAACAGTGTCTAGGTCGACACCTAATTATGGTCAACAAAAGCTTAGGTTCGAGTCCCCCCCCCCCCCCCCCTTTTTTTTTTTGGGGGGGGGGGGGGGGGTTTCATACTATCCAAGTGGTTATAGAGTGAGAATATAGTAGTGTGCTGAGGGGCCTCATGCCTGAAGCATGGCTGGAACGGTGTTGATGTCAACATAGACATAAATAAACTGTGAACCACATGTTGACTTTCTGTCATTATCGACTTAAGGTATGTTGACCATTCTTAGGCGTCACCCTAGTCACTGTTGACCATTAGTGGTCGACCTAGACCAGGCATGTCCAACGTTGGCCCTCCAGATGTTGTGAAACTACACATCCCAGCATGCTTTGCCACAGATTTGCTATTAGAGAATGCTAAAACTTTTGCAACGCATGCTGGGATGTGTAGTTTCAAAACATCTGTAGGGATCATAGACCTTTTCTATCATCCTATACAGTAACCCCAGCTTAGTGCTGCAGATTTTATGGTCTGCTGCAAAATAGAATCTATAATGCTCGTGGCTATGAGTTGCTGGGGAAAAGGTCCAGGCGGTGGCAAATGATAGTTTACATGACCCCCTCATATGTAGGAAACACTGCTGCATTTGTGACTGCCAACATACATGATCATAATAAATTGTAAGAATACAAAAAGGTACTTCCTCATCTTTGCGGCCACCGATACACCAGTTACATTAGCCACTACATAACCAGTACATAAGGATTTTCAGCGCCACCACCCTGGGCTCACGCCGCCACCATCTTACCTTTAGTAAAAATGTGACAAGCGGAGCAAGCCACCGATCCCGAAGCGTGGTACGCAACGGTGATGCAATGTAAGTTCCCTAGCGTAAGCGGTGCCTGCAAAGATGAAGAAGTACCAAAAGAAAAATCAACTCATTAATTGCCCATGTACTTTGTTTTCTAACAATCAACATGAAGTCGCTGATTTTAAACAATAAGTTATGAATGATTGAGATACATTTGGGTGAAATGCTCTGCTTTTATTATTGTCTATTCTAAATTTTCAAT
This sequence comes from Crinia signifera, assembly GCF_055691185.1. Lineage (NCBI taxonomy): Eukaryota > Metazoa > Chordata > Amphibia > Anura > Myobatrachidae > Crinia > Crinia signifera. The sequence goes on along the minus strand of NC_139222.1, from coordinate 133,221,517 downwards.
TTGTTTTGTTTTAACAGAGCGGCCATCTTATGCTCCGCCCCCTGCCCCGGCACCCACAACGGTAAGTAAAGCCAATGACTATTTTTAAAGCATTGACCGAATGAAACTTTTTTTTTATTTTTTTTTAAATATATATTCAGACATACAGAGTAGGCTGTGGCTTATGACATTTCTTTTAGCATATAATCCTTATTAGGTTTTCAATTATCTGTTACTGAACAAACTCGAAGGTTTTTGCATTATTGGCCTTATTATAGGTAAACAAATCTCTGGCCTGATTTCTCATACGTATGAAGCTACAATCATTCCTGAGAGGCACCCGAGACAACTGAAGTGTGAAATTCATATAAGATCCTTAACACAAGTTATGGGTGTGCACTAATTTTAAACACATTTTGTATGTGAGTTAAAATTAGTTATAATTATGGGCAACTTCCTTACCCATGAACAGCAGCTTTGTAAATGAACCAATCTCCATGCTTGCTTTTCATAAATTCTGTGTTTGTCAGCCACGTGCTGTCATCTTGCATTTGTGTGTGCTTGTTCCCCTTCACTGTGCTTTAAAGTGCATATGCAATGTCTCCTGCTTTCTGGATAGTGTTGATCTTTATTTAAAATTTACTTTATTCTTATTGCATTATTTTCTACCCCCACAGTTAGTCCTAAGAAACAAACTACTGTTCCATACATGGTTTATTCCCTAGAGCAGTGACCAAGGCCTTATTGTTTGTTTGGGAAATGCAGTTGATTATTATCACCACTTGATAGGTAGTAGTTGGTGGCTTGTGCGACTCTTGTTTTGATTACGAGTAGCTGATTGGAAATTGACATATAGGCCCTTATTCAGATCTGATTGCAGTACAAATTTGTTCTCAAAATGGGCAAAACCATGTGCACTGCAGGTGGGGCAGATGTAACATGTGCAGAGAGAGTTAGATTTGGGGGAGTTATTTTGTTTCTGTGCAGGGTAAATACTGGCTGCATTATTTTTACACTGCAATTTAGATTTCAGTTTTAATACACCCCACTCAAATCTGACTCTCTCTGCACATGTTACATCTGCCCCACCTGCAGTGCACATGGGTTTGCCCTGCCCCACCTGCAGTGCACATGGGTTTGCCCATTTTGAGAACAAATTTGTACTGCGATCAGATCTGAATAAGGGATATAATTAGGATCTGATCTTTAGAATAGTAAGTCATTACATCAATGACTTTTATTAGTAAGGGGCTGATTCTGGTTGACTCTGTAAGCTGTGAAAATCACAGCTTACCGAGTGCCAGCCGCCCGCCCGCCCCAGCACACATCGGCCTGCCTGTATTCCCATGGGAACGCCCAGTGTTTATGGGGGTGCCCATGAAACGCTGGGCATTCCCATGGCCGACGTCTGGCCCACCCTGCTCCCTGCAAACGGCTCAGCGACTATATAAATCTCCAAAGCCATTCGCAAAGACGACCTGCACATGCGCATAAAAGACCATGCATAGTCCCCCAACCATCAGAATGGTGCCGATTTTGCCCCGTTTCGAGAGGATTAGAATCAACACCTAAGTCTAATGTATTTTTTATATATGCGGGAACTGACTTAATTTTATCTATACTGAATACAGTCCATATGTGCAATTGCAATGACCGCTTTGGAAAGTTCCAGAATATATGCAGTTATTGGGGAAACCCTTTAAATATTGTATTTGTACACTGTGGTATGCTCACAGATATGTGATGCATCTGTGTTCTCATACAACCACTGCAATGTTCCCTAAACATTTCTCCTCTGCTTATTTATTAAAGTGGTTAATTAGCCAGTACCTCGAAGATTGTAAAAGTAACTTAACTTTGTTTTTGTGAAGTGAGTACTCTGACGTTTCCCCATTCTTGCTTCTTCATGTCATATGCAATTCATTTTCATTTTGTGAAATTTTTTATTTATTTTAAAATCTAATTTCCTTTTGACCTCATTTCTCATTCGTGTTTTTGTCTCATTTGTTTCCATCAGCAATTGCCCAGCACACCGGGGTTTGTGGGATACAATCCATACAGCCATCTTGCCTACAACAACTACAGGCTGGGAGGGAACCCAGGCAGCAACAGCAGGGTAACGGTAGGAGATTGAAATAATGTGTGACCTGAGGCGTTGCAGAACAGACGGATCTGGGGATTGTGCCTGGCCTGTATTCACAAGTGGAGTTATCTGTGTAGTCTTAATATATCTGTGCGCATAAGTGGTCCTTTATAGATCCCATAAATATCTCTGCTGGTGCTCAGCAATGTGACTCCTGGCAGAGTTTATACATGGTGCCGTGTGTTAAGACTTGGTTAAAAGATCTTATTGAACTAATATTTCCAATATACGCGATAATCTGTGCTGTTGTGGAGACTTGAGTGTGTCTCGAGGTTGTAACAGTGAAAGGATTAATGTGGACTGTTCTGCATTAATCTGTTTATTGCTGCAGATTTGGTTTCCCTGTAAGATTGTTTATATGGCTGCTCGGTTTTTTTTAACCGCAAGGTTTTTCTGAATATGAACTGCATTATATTTTATTTTGGTATAGCTAAATTCTTGCCAGCCCTAGTCTCTTTATTTCTTGTCAATTTTCCCTAATGCAGTCTTGAAAACTTAATACATGTCTGTTCTGCATCCTATTGATTTATTGAAAGTACAAAGATCCATCAAATGAGAAATGCAGCATAAGACTGAAAATATTCAGTACAGTTGTAATATAGGTGAAGTGTGAAAAGCATAGTGAAGGTGGTAGCAGGTTACAAAAAGGACCCTTAAAATAATTATTATGGAGAGACATTTGAGTGGGGATGAGCCCACTCGAATGTCTCTCCATACTGGGTGAATGGGACAATAAGAGCAAGATCCTCACATGGGCTTGATGGGTTGCAGGTGTGAAGTAAAATTATTAATTCAAAAAGTCTTGTGTCTCTTCAGTACAAGAAAGAGAGGGACTTTTCCCTCTCTTTCTTGTACTGAAGGGACACATAGGACTTTGAGGTAGCAATAATCTAGGTAAAAATTTCCTTTGAATGGAGCTGGGGAGTAGCAAGAGAACACAGATAATATACAGTTAGGCCAGGAAGCGTTGCATTATAAATCCTATACCAGGATGACCAAACTGTGTTAACTGTAGCAGTAATTGCGAAAAACTCCAAATAGTGGCTCCCTGGGAACCCCTTATTTACAAATATTTGGGGTCGTACTTAACCTTTTCTGGGTCCCAACAGAATACAGCCTCCTCTACCCTTCCCAGCACATGCTCCTCTCCCCCACATGGCATATACCCTGAGCCTATTTATTTTTATGCCCCAGTACTTCTGCTTATACCTACTGTATGATGCCTCCAGTAGTGTCCCTCACACAATGCCCAAAGTAGTGCCATTTACAATAATGCTCCCAAAAGTGCCACTTTAAACTTGGCTTCAGTGCTGCTGAAGAAGCCTCCAGACGGGGAGAGGAGGAGAGCAAAGCACATAGCATGCTTCTGCTCCCCTCTTGGTGGATATTTCACATGTGGTCACTGCCGGACACTGGACTGTTGCTGCAGCAGTACTTGTTGTATTGGAGAGCCAGGGGGACTGTGCGGCCAGTCACAGCCTGCGGGAACTGTATCCTAGATGTCCGAGAATAAACAGCTTTGTTCCAGCTGCCTGAGCACGGACGATGCTGGGAGACATCGGTCCCTGTTCGGTGGTGGGCAGTGACTCCACAGAGCTACTGGAAAACATCTCTTCTGTACCTCTCTGCTCACCAGGCTGGCGGTCAAATATTCTGGGGCAGGGGGTACAGGTGGCACTGCAGTGCAAAGTACTCACCATCCCCGGTGGCGGCAGCCGGCTGATGTGACACCACTCTCTCTCCTCTGCGGCTGTATCACAACTGAGGGGGAAACGCAGATCCCTCCGCTCCTTAACACGGCGTGCATGCCAATCCGGACTGAGCCTGTGGTATAGCGAGTGTCTGCGAACCCTGTTAGTCTCTTAACAACAAAATTAACCAAATACTGTGTTTTAATGTTTTACATGTCTGGTTATGAATGCCTGCTTACCGTTCGGTCCTGACTCCCAACCTGAACTCAAAACAGTAGGATCTTTTTTTCAAGTGCTACTAAAGGTCAGGTTAACCCTAGTGGTTGCCAAACTGTAGCACCCTGGGTTGCCTCGGGACACTTGCAGAAGTGCTCCTGGTTGGTGGTCCAAGACCAATTTAAATGATTTTTGGTCAAAGTGGTAAACCAAACCAGTGCTTCTGCCTTTCATTCATAAAATGTGGACAAACTAAAGTGTGTTCTGTCCATCGCCCCATAACCTAATCTAAGAATGACATAAAAACACAATTAACTTTTTGAGAAATGTAAAATATTTCATTAAGAAATTTCTGGCCTTGTGGTGCCATGGAAAAAAAGTGATTCTCTTTAGAGCACTGAGGGGCAGATTTATTAAGCTTGGAGAAGAGATAAACTGGAGATAAAGCAGAGAAAAGGTAAAAGGAGATCAAGCACCAGCCAATCAACTCCCAACTGTCTTTTTCAAACACAGCTGATTGGCTGGTGCTTTATCTCCTTTTACCTTTTCTCCGCTTTATCTCCAGTTTATCTCTTCTCCAAGCTTAATAAATCTGCCCCTGAGATTCAAAAAAGTCTTGGAACCACTGGGTTAACCTGTAACTGCAGTCATACGGTGTTTTGCCAGATCCACCCCACCATCCATCAGTCTGGTTCCTATTGAATAGATTTGTTACGATCTCCAATTTTGTGCTCCTACCTTTCGCTATTTAGATATGACATGGTCATTGCTCTTAGATATGTCCATTATTATCTATTGAGCGTTTAAAAAAACGTGAAGTTTGCATATGTTGCACACCTGGCATAGGTGATGAATTAGCAGGTTGCTCTTAAGAATGCTAATGCAGAATCGAATGCATTTCCATTTAGTATTTGGTCATTGCCCTGACATGTCTGGTCATTTTATACTCCATTGTAAATATACTTACCTCCCAACTTTGAGGAGGGAAGCTCAAATTTGGGGCCCCCCGTTTTCGCCACTGTGGGGGCATGAATAGACACTGTGACTGGGGGACCAACTGTGCCCCTCCCCCGCTTCGGGACATTGCTGGTTACTAATCGGTCATGGCCAGTATCTCACTAGAGTATTGTGTGCTGAGAGCGTTCTGAGCTGTCTAGCATTGCTCAGAACGCTCTCTGCCCCAAGCATTGGTGGGATAAAAAAAAAACATTAAGCATTGGTGGCACAGTGGGAACCAAACAAACACTTGCCGAAAGTCTGGAGTCTTCAGCGGCACTTCCTTCTCCACTTCAGCAGCTACACAGAATTAAGAGGCTCGGACGGGATCATGGGGGCTCCAGGCGGCTGGACTGATCACTCAGGTTAACAAGCGGGGCTGTTCTATGGGCCGCGCATCCCTGTTGCTGTGTGGGCTACACGCACAGAAATAGTCAGCCACTTTCTGAGCGAGTATGTAAAATCGCTCAGAAAGTGACTGAATATCACGCCGTGTTTAGGACCCATTAGCGTTCAAATCCTAAAATCTTCTAAAACAAATAAAGATTGCATTCCCTGCAGTGCCTTTAGAACGAGGGGCCTGGCAGTGACCTCACCAGGTGCAGGGGAGTCCCTCAAATTAGAAGTGCTTGAGACCAGATTACTGTAGTTTTGATTTTTCAGAATTTTAGAGTATTTGTATTCTCTAAGGAATATCTCCTTTATAGAATGCATCTAAATCTAATCACATAATGCATTTGTTTCATATACACAGAGCCTGAAGAACACACAGTGTGTGTACACTGAACTGTAAGCAAAGTGTCACTATCTCAGCCTCGCTCAAATCCTTTTGGATGTATTTTTTTTTTTTTTTTTTTTTTTAATGTAGGGATCTATAGAAAAGATTTAATGTTTATTTTTTGTAAAGTATTTTCGGTACTCTTTACCTAGAAGGGCGGGTATCGCATGCACTAAAAAATCGCATGCGATGCGACCGACGCGATGACTGCGATTTCCCATAGGGAACAATGTTAAATGTCCCAATTGACCCAATTTTCCTGTTCAATGTCCCAATTGACCCGATTTTGCATAGGGAACAATGTTAAATGGCCCACAGAGGCCAAATAGCCACCCTGAAGTGTGAAATGGCTCCCACAATTGTTAACGCCACCCCACGATCAATGTCAACCCGAAGCGTGGCGAGCGCAGCGATACGCGTCCTACGACCTTTTCATACCCCCACTATCCACGTCGGCGTGGAGTTGAGAATAGAAAGTGTGGCGAGCGCAGCGAGCCACCGAGCCCGAAGCGTGGCGAGTGCAGCGGACACCTTCACAGGTATATGCATCCCCTCGCGGGCTTCACAGCTGTCCGCGTCCCCTCGCGGGGCTCGCCACACTTTCTATTCTCAACTCCACGCCGACGTGGATAGTGGGGGTATGAAAAGGTTGTAGGACCCGTACCGCCGCCCCTCGTGTGGACTAGAATGCATCTTGCAGGTATTCCTCCCTCACACGCCAGGCTGCCCGCATGGCTGCGCAAACATCCATTTACAGTCTATGGAGTGCCACCCACATCATTCAATGGTTGCCGACCATCGAATGATGTCGAAGGTACACGCATGCGTGCACCTAGGCGATTTGCATGGGAATACATGGCATTTTCTTGGAAAAGCCCATGAAACGCTGGGTGTTCCCATGGATGAATACCCCCCCCCCCCACCTTTTTGGGTCCGTTCACTGTGGCCGCACACTCCTGCCGCATACACGTGCAGAAATGCACATTTTATGTGGACCAGAATAACCCCCTTAGTGTATGGCCCCCAGTATAAATAATTAGTGCCTATGTGCACTACCACTTCAGCAGCACACCTGCCACACTCCCATAACATGTGCATGGGATGTCCTGTCTGTCTTTACTGGCCAGAATGCCAGCTGGCACTGCCTCAAGCACTGCCTCCTCCATTGGTGTGAACAGGAAACTGGTCGCTCAACCCAATTAACCTGTTCACACCGCAAAACAACACAGCAACAAACCGGTAAGAACCCTTCTTTTTAACCGGTTCATATTGCCATGTTGCTACCCGTTTGCGGGACCCGGTAACCCCTTTCACATTGCACCAATTACCAGGTCAAACCGACATGAACCCAGTAATTTAGGTACCATGTAAAAGGGGTATTTGAGTCATATGGGAGAAAAGCAGTATATAAATAAAATTAGTATTAGACTTATATGCATTTTGTTTGTATTTTGAATGAAGAGGCAGAAATGGGTCGCTATGGAGCATTCTTCTGTAGACAAACTCTCACTGAGGACCTGTTGGCAAAAATGCATCATATCTTTCGTACCTAGTATAAGACTGGTGCAAGTAGATGATGGCTAGTAGCAAACCTGGTATCTCGTCTTGAGATGTATTCATATGGGTGAATATATTCTTTATTTCTGTGGCCCATTGTGTTCTCAAACCCCCCCTACCACCACCCCAGCCTTCCCTCTCATTCTAATCTAATATTAAGTGTTGGTAGAATAATGTCAGAGGTGGTGGTGGTAGTACTTTTGAGTAAAACAAGGGGCTTGTGGTTGTTTTTAATGTGAGGAACAATAAGGAAGTAAAGAAGCTATCCTCTGCACATTGGATAGCCAGTATGCAAATAACACAGTAGGTCAGCTAAAAATGTAAGGTGACCAGACGATGCTAAACTTTCATTTTATATTCTTCTCTTCTGTTCTAGGCTTCATCTGGGATTACAATCCCCAAACCCCCGAAGCCTCCGGATAAGCCCTTGATGCCGTACATGAGATACAGCAGGAAGGTGAGTAATGGGCCTGGGTACTGGGAGGTGCAGCTTTCTGTCTCCCCACGAAAAGCTTTCTAAAAGCCCCATTATTCCCATAGTAAAAAAAAAAAAAAATCTAGAATAAGCATTGTACATAGAAGAAACCTGTAGACCTTTTAGTAATAAAAACAAAAAATACTCTCCGCCACCCTTAATGTCTCTGAATAGGTCTGGGACCAAGTGAAGGCTTCCAACCCTGACCTTAAGTTGTGGGAGATTGGCAAGATCATTGGTGGGATGTGGCGAGACCTAACCGATGAGGAGAAGCAAGAGTACTTGAACGAATATGAAGCTGAAAAGGTACGAGGAATTAGTATTTAGAAAACAGACAAAATCCCTATTTTAAAAAAAAACTAATAATCCCAATAGAGCCTCAGTTGCCACTCTGCAGGCTTATGCCACTGTTTCCTCTGAAGTGTGAGGGTTGACACTGCTGTTCACTAGGTCCCAGGCTGGATAATGTCCAGTTTAGGTGAGGTGGAAGTACATTAATAGATCAGTCATAGTTGCCCACAGAAAGTAATGCTTAATCCCAGCTACAAATGACAGTAATTCTAAAATATATGTAGATAATTGAGGCATGATTAGGTCCAATGGTTTTTTTTTTAACCTCTTGCAGAAATAGTGCAGAGGTGAATTGTGAGCCTAGTATTGCCTTTTCCAAAATGGCATTTGGCTATACTGCCTTCTCCCAGGCGAAATTGCTAGGGACTGTTTTGGTTGTTAACTTAATGTGCAACAATTGGCATTTCCTTTGGATTGTATATGTTGTTTTGTTGTCTGTACAATGAATCCTGTCAGACTGACTAACATAGCAAGAGGCAATATCGGGACCATTCAGGAGGAACCAGTATCAGGTCTCTCCTGCCTGACAACACTATCCTATTAATGTATGAATGCTTTAGTACGGCAAAAGGGACGTCCCATCAAGCAAACCAGGCTTTTCTTCTTCTAAAATATCCAAATCCTTAAAATAAACAAAATGTTTGGTAGTCGAGAGAGCTAGCCATTTTTATGGGCTTATATTAAACCGTATTTTTTAATATTTTTTTGCTGACATTTGAGAAAGTGGATACTATCCAATTTTTTTTCTTTTTCTGGATTATTCTTGTTTGCGGCCTACTAAGAACCAATGGTTCAGTTTCATTTGAAAAGAACCACATGATGTCGAAGTCATCTGTGCCCTAAATTAGCATATTAGTATAATATGTTATTGCGTGAACTAAAGATAGAAATGTATTGCTTTAGAGGGAGATCAGAGTTGAAATTTGACATTTTCTTACCCCGTTTTAAATATATATTGTTATGCATATTTTCTAGTATTATACTTATAGTAAGTAGTTCTATTTCTAGCAAGTTCAACTATTTTTGAATTGGCTGCCAAACACATGGAGGCAGCCATCTTTTGATTTGAATCTATATTGAACAGTGAAACTTCAGTCAGTACTGTAGTAATAATTACATGATCAGGTATAATAACGCTAACACTGTTTTAAGAAGTGTCGCACTAGACTTTGAAAGGCTGAGGGGGCTGCCCCAGCCTTGCATTAGTGCTGGACCTTGAGGGGAGATGTGTATAGAATCTACTCCTTGGTGGGCTTCTCAGTCTGCAAACTCACTAAATGGCAAAGGGTCTGATTCAGACCTGATCACGCAGCTGCTCATTTTTGGAGCCAGCGATTGGGTATACACCTCCCCACCAGAGTGAAATTCAGCCCTGTGCAATACTGAAAGTTGCTTAGCATGGCTTGCAAAAATATAGCCGTATTTTGTGATTAGCTGCAAATCCATTCGCAAGCCGTTAACCATATAATGATTTTTCCAGTGTGTGCAATCTGTACGTAGCCCAGATCATGGTGGCTGCGACAAGTGGGTTGAGTTGTAGGAAAGTTGTGGTGAGCTATATGTCTATTCTAAATCTGCAACTTCTTCTATGATTGTCAGTTTCTGCTGTCTTTCCCTTCGTACTTTATATGGAGGAAAAATAGTGACAGATGTCCCACAGTAGTTGTTCCCTGTTTCATAAGACACTTTGTTTCCATGTGTCCGGTCCCGGTTTGATGTCTTCTGCAAACGCCGTTGATCCTCTGCCACTCACCTGGAGATGCGGGATTAGAGGGATTTAATCTTTGGCCCAGGCTATTGCAAAGCTCAGTCAGCAGGCTGTTGGTGTGTCGCTCTTCAGTTCAAGTTATGTGTTATCTCAGATCTTAAGGAGTGAAAGCTTTCCCACAAATAGTTGTTTTCATGGCTCTATACAGCGAATTACCATTCTTGTGCAGATCCAATAAGATCTTGCCACAGTGGTAACTTAGCAATTGTACATAACCAGGAGGCCCGGTGTACCCAGGTCTGCAAGATCATGTGATATGCAGAACAAAATCTTCTATCCCTGAGACTCAACTTTCATATCTGTTGAAAACTGGGAAGCAGTCTCCAAAGTCTTCTAGCAGATCATGGGCAGGTGGTAGCAGTCAAATTTTTACCATGGTGGCATCTCTGCTAAACCGCAGTGGCACTTTTTGGGTTTAGGACATGGGATACCAAGGCAATTTTTGGTTGAAGCCATGTCAGTAATTTTCCGCTGTCATCTCCTCTTTTATCTTCAGTAATGATGATACTTTGAATGTGCAAAAAGAGGATATTGTGCCGATTCTGGTAGTACTGGATTGGCAAGGAAGGTCTTATGGTCTGTATGCACTTGTACAATGTGCATGAGATTTTGACTTTATAGTCAAAATCTCATCTGGATCGCATGCAGATCGCAGGTTTTTACCCTTGCGATCCCGATGCGCACTCCCGTATCGCAGCCAGAAAGTCTTGGCTGCACAGAATTTATAGTGCAGATCTGCACTATATAGTCTAAGTTGTATGAGATCCAGATGAGATTTTGACTATATAGTCAAAATCTCATGCACATTGTACAAGTGTGTACACACCATTAGTACAGAGATATTCAACATGGAGGAAGGCCCAGACTGCCTCCAAAACTAAATCTATCAGGGGCTCTTTCTTCACCAGACTTAATCTTGGACTCGCTGTTTGAAAAAAGATCAAAGAATATGGAAAAGCGCCATCTCCCAGTGTGAAGCGAAGGGGTTTCTTGCCTCTAATTTTATTTAAGCTTGTTGCTGCTGTCATTACTTAATTTAAACTCCATTTTAAGTGGTCCAGTCTTGCATCATTTTTTTTATTTTGTAACCTGATGTACAGACTATTCTTTCAGTAAATGATGCCCCCATCCCCAATAGGTCCTTGGAATCTCAACTTGGAGTAGACAGCCTAGCAGCAACCGTCTTCTGAAGCCTTAGGTTTGGTTGGGTTTCCTTTCCTTAAGTCCTGACTTCATGTTTGCTATTTCCACAGCTAGAAAAGTACTGGAGCTGAAGGCTCAATTTCTCATCTTTTCTAAAGGTTGGACTGAAGACCAAAAATGTGGTTTGGTCCCAAGAACAGCCCACAGTGGTCTTCAAGTTTCATCTAATCATGAGATTGTTATTCTAGTATTAGGCAGCGGTACATCTCCAGAGGTAGATTGTTCTTGGAATGTTTTAAGGCTACTGAACTCCATTTTGGACCTGAGTATTCAGCATTCTGGTTGGCTTGATGGACTGCACAGATGCTGTGCATCCCTACTGCGGAGTATTAACCTTCAATAAGACATGGCAGGCTTAGATGTAACTGTCAAATAGAGCCTGTATTATCGCAGTTGACACTTCTTTGTACTGCTCTCTAGAGAAACTAGTAATTTTTAAGTGTTCCAATACCTGCCATCACACTCTGTACCCCAGTATTCAGGTATTCCCCACTGGATTATTATTATTATTATTTTTTTAATGCTTGGCACAGTGAATTTTGCGAGAGATCTGTGCTCGTATAGGGCCTGAATCAGACCCGCACTCTGCTGCCAGTTTGCAGCCCAGTTTATCAAATGACCATGCTTGTGCATAGTCTGCAGCGCACATGCGTGGTCCATCCATGCGGACAAAGCTGAAAATGGATAGCCATTGCTGGCTTTTCGCAAGGTGGTCACAGCTGGGGGGCACCCCAGCATTTTCTGGGAGTTTCTCCTAATAACCCGCAGACTGGACCGGCCGCGCAGAAGGAGGGCAACGGACATCAGCAGCGGCCTCCATCTCTCTCGCAGCGCCGAGTTAGTCTAGACTTGGCACCTGCGAACAGGTGGAAAACTATTCAGTGGTGAGTGGTTGCGAATGGTTTTCCCCTGTGTGCACAGCTGTGAACATAGTCGTGCACAGGGGCTGGAGGAGTATGGCGGGCCGGCGTTTACTTGATCCCTAGGCTCTGATCATTTGCAGTCCAGCGATCAGATCTGAATCTTGCCCATAGTCATTCAATTTTGGCCTGTTTTGAACTTGGTAGTTCAATCAGTTTTGAGCCATTTGTGTTTCCTTGGTTTTTCTTTGTTAATGATCTTTAAACAAAAAATTATACAATGTAAATCTTCAATACGCCAAAGAGCGGGAGATGCCCATTGTGAGTGTGCTGACATGTCCAGTGCAACTCTGCTAGTATTGGGCGTCTTTTCTTGCCAAGAAATGCACCTTGGTAGCAATGCGACAAGGTTGCACAGGGAGACTGATGGGTTTATTCAGACCTGATCCCTGTTGTGCGAATTCACAAGCCAATTGATTATCAAATGACTGTGCAGCGTGCATGTGTGACCACAATCAACGATTATTTATTTCACATTACCTGCGCAACCTGACTGCAGGACGCCCTTAGTTTCAGGGTGATAACCTGATGTTTTTGGGGGAGTGTACACAAAAATACAGCCGTTCCAAAGTGTTTTTCAGGGTTGGTGTGTGACGATGGCTTCGGCCACAATAAGCCTATCGCAGAGTTGTGAAAGGTTCAGTGTTGCGCACACTTGCACAGACTGGCGATCAGTGATATTTTGCTGATTGCCAGACATTCCCAGACGTGCACGTGGCAGGTATTAACTCTGTCTAGGCTGCAACTATCTGATCCGCAGGGCTCGGCAAATCCGCACTGCAGTGATCAGGTCTGCATACCCCCTGTGTTGCGAGGGAATCTTTATATAAAGCACAGCAGAATTTACCATGGGAAAAAAGCTGCTGCTTTTGAGTGCGGATTCAGAGTTTGTTGTGCACAGGAGTCTCATATCCACTTAAATCAGTACAGTCTCTTGGTATATCCTAGTCCAGGGGTTCTCAAACTCTGTCCTCCGGACCTTACGCCGTTCACGTTTTCCAGGTCACTGGGCAGTTGCACTTATTACTCATTGACACATTTTAAATGATCCACGGGTGGAGCTAAATTATTTCACTTGTGATTCTTTAAGGATACCTTATAAAAATGCAGTGTCTGGGTTCCCGAGGGCCAAGTTTGAGAACCTGTGGCTTAGGCAAAAAAAATGCCCAATGCTAGCAAAACTCATGGGACGGGACCTGCCATGCCAATAGGGGCTGCTTGGCACAACTGAACCAAAGATGTACAATATTAGGACACATCTGCAAATGGAAATCCAAAAACTTTATACCAATCAGATATGTTCAGTTTCCAAGTCTTGTTAGCTAGTGTCTACAAACTTTGTGCAATGTTATCCCTACTTACTCATGCAGGCAATCTCCAGCTATCAAACTGCATCCAATGCGGTTGATACACCGAATGCAGTACATGTTGAGTATCCCTTATCCAAAATGCTCGGGACCAAAAGAATTTTGGATAACGGATTATTCCGTATTTCAAAATATTTTTTATTTCTATTAGGTATTTTGAGGTATCATGCATTTATGTTGCCTATACACATCAAACCCATGAAATGCACACAAATATATTACATTTGCGAGTGAAATAGGACACAAACTTTGTTTCAAATTTTTAAACCTTCTCAGGCAGTGAATTTGAATGCCAAACCATCCTTTTACATACTGTACATATTTAGTGGCAGTTATATATCCTGTCCCCAGTAGTGCTGTTATCAAAACAACAACAAAATTAGCATTCTTTCTGTGGTATTTATTCAGAAAGCAACTAGAGCACTCACCACATTGCAGATAAAATCTTATTTATTTGTATCCATCAAATCACCGATGGATATCCTATTTATTTCAATCCAGAATAGGACCTTAATCATGGTGTTGTATACATCTTCTGCACCAGACAGCATCTGGAGTCTGGTGCAGGAGATGTATACAACACCATGATTAAGGTCCTGTTCTGGATCAAAATAAATAAGATTTTAACTGCAATGTGGTGAGTGCTCTAGTCGCATGAGAGAGAGAGAGTGTGTGTATATAATTATTATTTTTTATTTTTTTTGCAATGTTTGTACATGACGAAACATGGTATTTTATGGTCATGTCTGCAATCTAATGGGGGAGGGGGTTTGTTTTTAATGCCTGATTGTAGCCCATTGGTGCTTTTACATATAAACCTGAAATCATGTCCATTTTTAAATTTGCCAGCATAATATCTCAATGCGTAAACACCTTTTTGAGTACAGTTCTTGCATAATTATGATTTTCACTACCGATATTCCATGTATTAGTTCTACATATGCTATAAAATCATAGCGCCTGTTCATATATTGTCAATGCTCAGGAGGGCTGTAACATGGCATTGGCTTTTAACCTCTGTGTAGGAGTCTAATTTTCTCATGACATGAGCATAAAGTACTGTACCAATAGTGTGCCTTTTTAAAATAGCGGTTCTATAAGAATAATGGATGTAGAAATTTGATTTAAGATATCCTAGTAATGATAATGGGTTATTTGTATAAAATTATAATTGCAGATTTATTTTTTGTGTTTCCTTTGCAGATAGAGTACAATGAATCCATGAAGACTTACCACAACTCCCCTGCTTATCTTGCTTACATCAATGCCAAAAGTAGAGCTGAGGCTGCCCTGGAAGAAGAAAGTCGCCAGCGCCAGTCGCGCATTGATAAGGGAGAACCATATATGAGTATTCAGCCGGCTGAGGATCCTGATGGTTAGTACAGCAACCTGGGGTTCCAACATGTTTGGTATGGGTTAGAAGATTGACGGTAATAAGGGAGACAGTCAGTACATTGACCACTATTGATCGACAGGCCAAAGGTCCACACATGAATAAGATTGACGTGCCTAATGTCGACACATTATTTCGACATGGAAAAGGTTGACATCAGTTTTTCACCTTTGTTTTGTGTTTGTCAACAGACGTCGACTTGGACTATATAGTACATATCTGCACTATATAGTCTTTCTTGCACAGTCAAATTTTTTTCTATTCGGTTTTGATGCCGTGCATCAGGATGGAAAAAATGACGAATGCTGTTGAAAACTGTTCGATGTCCATTCTATTTGATTTTGCTTACATAACAAAAATTGAATAGAAAAATCGACCAACTTGATTCGTGTGTACAGGGCATTAAATGAAGATCTACTCAGTGTTTGTTTTTTTTTCTTTTTTATCCCCTTAATTTCTTGTATCCACTATTGATTGTAAATTATGAAAAAGGTATCAAAACAGACTAGTTGTAGAAAAGTCAGCTATTCAGACACTGATGGAATTGCTAGGTCTATTTTAAATTAAGTTAGCTTTTATAATTTTTTTTCATGTAGCCAAGATTCAGAAGATACTAATGTAGAATACAAGCAAATGTTTTTGTGATTTTCACAGCGATTTACCAGATTATTGATTCAACTCTTCTGTTATTTATCATTGTAATTCAAGGATTTATTTTTTGTTTGTTGGGAGGGTATTACAGATTTGGAAATGTTGTTATTAGAACACTTTACTGTAAAGTGTTATACTTTATATTTACTAACAAATTAGAAAATTGTTAATCCAGAGCCCCATTCAAACCCTTTTATTTTTATCTATCTCTATACGCACGGAGCAATATGATCGCTGGCAATATATTGCTCAGCAATCATATTGCTCAGTGTCCTGCTTTCATCGCTAAAAAAAAGGGGAAGCAAGCTCCTCCGACCAGCGACAATTAGGGGGCTGAAAACTGGAGCGCGCACTCAGCGATTTATCCCCTTGTGGTTCATATAGAGCATACACATGGTGAGATATGCACTATTTTTCTATTCAATTTTGCTTATAGAAGCATAATTGAATAGAAAATCAAATGGGCATCAAATTGTTTGTCTACAATCAATGCAGATTCTATACCAATGTGTGCTTCCGTGTAGTGTAAATCGAACAGAAAAATGGTCTTGGCAGCCAAGACTATATAGTGGAAATCTAATAGTAGATGCAATAAGTCTAATGTGTTCACTGCAGCGTTCGATTCGATGTCCATCTCCTGCCTGAAGCCAGTGTTGATCTAATAGCAAATCGAATGCACATCAAATAGAAAACGGTGGAAATAGAGAAGGAGTAGAAAAACTTCAGAGCAGGTCCATAGTCCATATTTAATAGAAATCGAAAACGGAATTGAACCGTATGTATGCACCTATAGTTCTAGCAGTATACCGTAGTGTTCCAGTAGGGACATTTGTAAATGTTTGGTGTTTCCATATGTTGGTCCCCAAGATAAACACAATTCTATTTACACATTTTCTGGATCATATGGTAGGGGCTATTATTCTTTCCTAACATAGTTTCTCTTTCACAATGTTTGCCTGTTGGTTACACTTTTTTTTTTAATGCACAGCCTTGTCCTTTTTATTGTATTCAGCACTTTGAGAGTCTTGGGAAAACTTGACAAGCACAAAGGAAATTCCCTGCTGCTACAGGCTGTGTTTTTTAAATAGGATATAAAAGAACCAAATGTGTTTATAGAACAGATTAGAAGCAAACGTACAACTATTGCTGTAGCTTGGATATTTTGCATGTGTAATTGTTCATAACCCTGCACCATTTCCTTTCCTTTTTTATCTATTTTTGTTCTCGAGTGTAAACCCATGGCTCCTTAATATATGCTCTAGCTCCCCCTAGTGTTCTGAAAGTGAAAAAGGTTGCTGAGAATAGAATAGTATTGCTTTAACTGCTCATTTCTGAAGTACTAATGCCTATTACATTCATTTATTATATATATATTTTTTTTTATTGTCATTTTTTTTTACATAGCTATATCTGTGTGTGTGTGGATATATAGATATGTATGTGTAGATATAGAGAGATAGATATTCAGTGATTCTCATAAGATTTTAATCCAACACGACTTAAATCAGCAGAAATTACCCTACCGTTTCGTCCGATGAGGACATCTTCAGGGGTGATCAGAATCAAATTTGGATAATGTAAAAAGGACTAGTTCTACTCGGTGGTTAAAGACGAGGTATGGAATATACCAACATCAAACTATGGAGTATAGTATTTTGTCATACAGAATGATGCAGCTCCATTAGCAACCAGATATCAAGACAGGCTTTAGCTACTGATTAAACAGCTGGCTGACTGATATTTCTTCACAGCACAAGTACTTAATGGTACATTCAGCTACTTAGAAGCAAATCATGTCATCAGTCAGAGAGCAGGGGACAAAATACTATACTCCATAGTTTGAAGTCAGTATTTCCCAAACCTTGTCTTTAACCACCGAGTAGAACTAGTCCTTTTTACATTATCCAAATTTGATCCTGGCCACTCCTGAAGATGACGAAACGTTTAGGGTCATTTCTGCTGATTTTAGGTGTTAGAGTGCACTTTTTCTCTCACTCCTTTTTCCATTTCTATCCCCTGTGCCTCTATTAACAGCGAGGTTCTATAGAAGTGCTGCTACCCTAACAGCACGGAAAAAGGCCACAACGCCCCCCTCCCCCCTTGTGCAATCATGTTCTCCACAAAGGCACTTTAAATTAGGACCGACACTAAAAATGTTCTTCTTATGCAAGCTACTATACAGAGATGTACTGTCGACTTAGTGAAATGGGATTTCTTCATGTAGAGCTTACACTTTAATACCATGCGATATTCTCCTTTTCTGCTCATGCCAACACTGCATTGTATGATACTGCATTCAAGGATGATCTTTTTTCCGATGTCCCAAATCATGCAGAATTACATAACGTACATAATAATGCTGATTGCAGTGGGATAACTATAAATATAAAGAAAGACGACCCTTAGCAACCAATAAAAAAATGGTACTTGTTTCCTAGCACGTCCACAACGATTTGGATCTCGCATGCAACCGACGCGATGCCCGCGATTTTACATAGGGAACAATGTAAAATGCCTCAATTGACCCAATTAAACATAGGGAACAATGTTAAATGGCCCACAGACCCCAAAAATCCCCCCTGAAGTGTGAAATGGCCCCCCAAAAAATTAACGCCACCCCACGATCAACGTCAACCCGAAGCGTGGCGAGCGGCGGCGGTACGCGTCCTCCGACCTTTTCATACCCCCACTATCCACGTCAGCGTGGAGTTGAGAATAGAAAGTGTGGCGAGCGAGGCGAGGGGACGCAGATACCGCTGTCGGAGGACGCGTACCGCCGCCCCTCGCGGGCGCGCTGCGCTCGCCACGCTTCGGGTTGATCGTGGGGTGGCGTTAACAATTTTTTTGGGGGCCATTTCACACTTCAGGGGGGATTTTTGGGGTCTGTGGGCCATTTAACATTGTTCCCTATGTTTAATTGGGTCAATTGAGGCATTTTACATTGTTCCCTATGTAAAATCGCGGGCATCGCGTCGGTAGCATCGCATGCTTTTTTTGGCCGCATGCGATGCGACCGACGCAATTTTGACCTTTTTAATGCATTTCAATGGCAAATCGCGGGCATCGCGTCGGTCGCATCGCATACCATTAGAAATGACCCGCGATGCCCGCGATTGTGGCCGTGCTAGGAAACAAGTACCAAAAAAATAAATGTAAATTTGTTTCTGTAAACTGCGCCATAATTTTGCCTGGTGGCTATGTGTTGTAGCATGTTTTCACATGGATCTCTTTTCATTAGTGAACTTCACTTTTTAAAAGCCTTTAAGCAAGATAAAATAATTTACTAATATATTTTTTGGCTGTAATATGGAGTGTTGAAATATTATGTAAAAATACAGACGAGCTATGTTTAAGGTGCTTCCATATCTGATTTGCATTGATAAAAGCCACTGTAACGCTGCTTTCAATGATCTGCCACTTCTGGCTGAATGGACATGACCATGCTGATGCATTATATAATAGACTCTTGTCCTAATTTACATGTTCATAAACACATGATTTTGTGAGAACTGTCTGATTTGTAGGTTCCCTGTGAAAGGCATGTATGTGAATTTGTCCTCACTTAACTCCATTGTAAACCCCTTTTCTTTCATTCGCAATCTTATTTTGCTAACTTTGTCTGTAAGTACTTTCAGCAGCCCTTAATGCTTGTTCACATGGATCATTTCCCAAACTAGTTCTAGGTTCTAAAATTATTTTTATAGGGTTTTTTGAATCCATAGTCCTCAATTTTGTTATATATTCTGCTGTACAAGAATGCCTTAGATATGTATAAGAATTTGCATATAGCCACTCCAAGTTCACTATCCTTCATTGCTAATGTTAGGGGAACCAATGATCTGGGCATGGTAGAGCATCTTCAAGTAGTGCACAGAGTTAATGGGGCATACTGGCGAGATTGTGGCATATTGTATTTGTCAAGAAAACAGCCTTCAAACAAACACTTTGTAAAATAGGTATTAAGTATATTATCCTAACTTGGTGATTTTTTTTTTCTTCTAGACTACGATGATGGATTCTCCATGAAACACAGCGCAGCAGCACGTTTTCAGCGGAACCACCGTTTAATAAGTGAGATCTTGAGTGAAAGCGTGGTGCCTGACGTGAGATCGGTGGTCACCACAGCCAGAATGCAGGTTCTTAAAAGACAAGTTCAGTCTCTCATGGTCCATCAGGTTAGTATGAGGACAAATTCTAACAGATGTACATTGTTCTCTTCCATTCTACTGGTGTCACATAAAGTGCTGTTGTATTGCAAAGCTCTGTGAATATAATGGGCACTTATACCCCTTTAACATCGCCAAAATAACCCGGGTTGATGCTGGGTTAACCAGGGTCGACATGCGGTGTGAAAGCAGCACATCTTATAACCCGGGTTGAGCAACCCGACAATTTGACCTGGGTTATAATGGACAACCCGGGTTCAATTTGAATGCGTCAGACTCGGGATATTGATCCAGGATCCGACACATGTTTGCAATCTGAAAGGGGGTGCAAGTGTCACTGCACTTGCCATATACTGTTTATTAAGATCACTGCAAACTTTAATATATATAAAAGCATTGAATTTCGAAATATTGCAAGATCTGATAAGCTGACCAACTGCACTAAAGTCTGGTCATTCCGTGTCTAATGCTGTGTACACACGGTGAGATTTGACATTAGATTTTGACTATATGGTCAAAATCTCATACAGATCGCACAGGTTTTTTTTACCTTGCGCTCCCGTGACAGCACAAATCGAAACCCAGATAGACAGGGCAGCAATGACTATATAGTGCAAATCGAATGCAGATTGTATGTAAAAAGTACAGAGATAGCAAAGATGGCACAGCACTCGAATCTTAAGTCAAATAGTAAAGGAATCGCACCGTGTGTACACACCATAAGACTCAAAATGTTACACCTGGCAGTTGCAGTCCATTACAATTTACACATAAGATATGCTAATTAGTATGTAATGAAAATAAATGACAATAATACAACCTTAAATGATGTTTTCCCTATATTTAACTATACACCTGGAACTAGCTAGGAAAGTGATCACAATATTTCTAACCTATTTTCCCTCAGTTGTTTACACTGTTGTCTCCCTTTTTCTTCAAAAATACCCAGTCATGGGCAGGATACATGTTTAATCTAATTGCACAGATAATAGTGGGATCCAGCTCTTGTCTGCTCCATGGGCACGTTATAATTCCCCTGCTGTGTTTGCAATATGCAGCTTTTGCTTTAGATGCTATTTCATTGTTTTAGGACCCCCACTACAAGAGTCCAGGTTTCAGTATTGCAGCCAATCTCTGGCCATAATCGGGGTCCAGCAATTGCAGAAGAAGGAAATATGTTCTTTGAATTTGCTGAGATGTTAAACGCCTCTGTTGACTAAGTAGCCAAATATGTCAACCCAGCCACTTCCTTCTTATTATATAAAGCTGATAACATAATGTTGTCTGTGCTTTTAGGGAGCAAGCATAAATATAACACTAAGTGGTTAAGGTTCATTAGTTATCCACACCCTTCTTGGCATCAGTCTATTTTGCTGGTAGGGGATGCTGTGTCTTTTGTTGAGAAGGGGAACATAGGAGGGGTAGAATGATGCTACTAGACTCCTAGTTGTCGTGATTGTTTTAGGTATGGGATCCAGACAGAACAGGATGAGCTTAACTAGAAACCAACCTCGCCCAAATCCACAGGTGTGGCGAATGGGTGTGCATCTGAAAGTCTCTAATGCTAAATTAATTAGGACGGAACTCTTTTTTTTCGCAGCAGTGGAAGTTATACGTAGCGATCTCTTCTCTCCCTTTTTCAACTGCTGTCGCTGTAAAATGGCAGTTTTTTCCTGGCATAATCGTAACTGAAAATGTATTCATGTAAATTGTTTTTTTTTTTTGTTTTTTTTTCCCTTAATTAAAATTAAGTTTTCATTAAACCTCCAGCCCTTGGAGTTAAATGTGAAAAAAAAATTCTTGGTTTTATATAAACAAATCTCCTAAAGTGTCTCCACCACTCTCCAGGCCCCAGGCCTTCTTTTACTTTGAGTGCCAAGTGAATTTGTCAAAATAGCTTTGAAAATTACCAAGCAAACCTTTTTATTCACCATAATGATCTGTAATATTTACCTTTTATATAGGACATCTTTTTTTATTATATTTCTATTTAAACGATAGAACATGCTGTTATTTTTTAGCAGATATGTTGCACTCAACGGGTTAACTATATTCCATTAAAACAAGGTCCGACAATGGCCATCTACAGATTTATCCTACTACATCTCGGCCCTTATTCTGGTTGACTCGCAAGGCTGCAAATTTCGCAGGCTTGCGAATTCCCCAGATGCTTCCGCCACCTCGCACCCGCAATCCCTCTTATGATTTCTCCAGCGCTCACAGAGGTGTCTCGAATCTCCCAACATCCTGTGCGGGAACCGGACGGGCAGCTGACATCAGCTGTCCGTCCCCCACACCTGCGTCATTGGGGAACTTCCATGGGAATGCCCAGCATTATCATGGGAATGCTTATGAAATACTGGGCATTCCCGTGGGTGACTCCCCCGACCCATGCCCCTGCCCGGACTTGTGTGCAAGTGCTGTGGCCGCTTGCACACAGCGGCTGCACATGCACATAAATAAATATGCGCAGTCACTGAAAATCAGTCCCTGTTCAAATGTGTGGGGGAACCAATTCAATCAGAATCACCCCTTCTAGTCTCTATCTGCCACACAGTGGGAGGTCCTGTGCAGCTGCAATAGCATTGGGCGTCTCCCAGCAATAAAATGTATTTTGCAATGTAATGGAAATCGGATGCAGCAGGAAACTTGGTTGATTATTGTTATATGTAACACTTGTGCGTCTGAGTCTGTATATGAAGCACAAAAAGGAACTTGGCATGGAAGAAGCCACTGCATCCTAACACACTGTATACAGATTCAAACACTCTGTTGCACACACACATGAAATAGTGTAGTATATTAAATTAATCGGTACTTATGTAATATCTGGGCTCCCATTTTTCTTATGAGACCGCGTCCCCTCACGGGGCTCGCTGCGCTCGCCACGCTTCGGGCACGGTGGCTCGCTGCGCTCGCCACACTATATAAAATCAACTCCATGCGTAGTTGGATAGTAGGGGTATGAAAAAATGGGGTGCATTTAACATGGGAGCCCAGATAATACATAAGTACCCATTAATCAGCACAGTTTCCTTGTATGAAGTTGTCACATTGCATTGTAACCAAGATGCATTTTAGCCCAAAAAATTCCTCGGTGCTAGTCTCATGGGACCTGGCGTGCCAAGAGGGGTGGTTTGGTACAGCTGCAGCATTGATATATGGGGACACCTCCATATATTTAAATGTGCATGTTTTTATATAAGAATACAAACTGATCTAATATTGAATAGTTGTGAATAGGTTGTTTATTACTACTGTGTTTGCAACTGTTTCTTTATATAGAGAAAACCATTTCATATACCACCTGTATAACTACCCTTACATTCTGTTAGGTCCTATTATCAGCTGTTGCTTTCTCTTTGCATGCGGTGTTGTTGAATGTATAGTGCTTATGGTTGCGGTTTCTTCCATGACAAAGTGTTACTAGGAATAACCAAGTTAGCGTCTTCTGATCCATGTTCATCTTCCATTAGCGCAAGTTGGAGGCTGAGCTGCTACAGATTGAAGATCGTCACCAGGAAAAGAAGAGAAAGTTCTTGGAGAGTACGGAGTCCTTCAACAACGAACTAAAAAGGGTAATTGTTGTTCATGAGAGGAGAAAGTATATGTACACTTACATTTATTGGTAGTTCTTAGACATGCCTCACTAAAATGGGGGGTATTCAGTTCTTGTGTGGGGAGTTTCCCTTTTTCATGACTATTCTCCCTATCTTTTTTGTGCCAATTTATGTTTCATTATATTCAATTCTCACATCTTGTCGAAGTTGTCAGGTTCTTTATTTATTTATTTTTTTTAAACGTCTTTTATATCCCAGTGATTTTTAATGGTGCTTTCAATTGATGCATAGGTGTCAGATATTGGTTTAGATGTCTTTTTTGTCTATAACACGTCTTATATTCAGTCTGTCAGATATTTTAGCGCAGATGTGACAGAGCAGCAGGATTCTACAGTGCTGCTGGTGCTGCTGTATGTAGGCCCGGCACAGCACAGACGGCACCCGTCAAAAATAGTGTCAGTACAGGGAGAACTCTTCAGCCTGACTCCTCCCGGCACTGGGAGCTGCTAAATGGCTAGCGCTGATCCTGCTGGGTGGCTCAAGGTAGGGGGTTAAAAATAACAGGGATAGAAAGGCTTGGATAATAAAGCCATCCTCCATGTGATAAGATGACCCCCCCAAAAAACCCATATGAATAGCGTGCAAGAACATTAGTTGAAGTGAAGGCCACCCATCTGTAAGGGAAGCAATAACAATCGCCCAAACAATAACATTTGAATTCCCCCAGTTTGTGTTTTAGCTTTATTCTGTGATCTCTTAACAATATATTAAGATACAGTTGTATGTATGTGTATGTATAGATAGATAGATAGATATGTTTTTTACTCTTGCAAACTTGTGTCATTGTAAATTTTTGCTTGTATTTTCTTATTAAAGTTGTGCAGTCTCAAAGTGGAAGTTGACATGGATAAAATAGCAGCAGAAATAGCTCAAGCAGAGGAACAGGCTCGCAAACGGCAGGAGGAGCGAGAGAAGGAAGCAGCAGAGCAAGCTGAACGTAACCAGACAGCAGCCGCAGCGGCGGCTGCTGCTGCTGCGGCTGTGGCTGATGAAGAGCCGGAATCTGCAAAGTCTGAGGAGAAAAATGAAGAGGAAGAGATTGCGATGGAGACAGGTGTGTGCACACCAATAGGTATGTTGTAGAATCCAGTACAGATTACCAAATGTATACTGCTATACTTCTGAAATGTCAGAATTTAGTACCAGTAGTACAGTTGTGTCCTCATACACCCATCCTTTTTTCACCCAATATGATCGGCATAGCAGGACTTAAATGCTCCATTAGCTATTCAAAGACATTCATATATTTTTTTCCAAAAAATTCATACAAAGTGTTATTATTTTGTTTAGGATTAGTATTTTCAGCACCAAGAAATTGGTATAAAGTTTTAGATTAATCGTACTGATGCTCGGCATTAGCACGATGCAGCCAGTGTATATTTAGTGGTCTTATGCCTTTATACACAGGTATATACCTCTCACTTGTACACAGCTGCTGTGTGCAATGCCATTGTCCAACCCATGCATTTTGAGTCATTTTGTCACAATTATTGTGCAACAAATAGGCATTTTTGTAAAAGAAAAAAAAGGCTGTGACAAGACTCATGGTGTGACTTGGCATAGTAGTTGTAAATAATCTTTAACATAGTATGGAATCTTGAAATTTTAAATATTGTGCAGTCTGTTTCCTTGTTTGTATGTATTTTCTTAATTCAAGAACTATTTTCTCTATTAACCCCTTCAGTGGTGTTTTTTTTTTTTTTTTGGGAGCGCTCCCCACTGGGCGAGTTTTTTTATGGGGAGCACTCCTTTAAAAAAAAAAAAAAACACCACGATCTCCCTGGGTCCGGGCAGCGCCGCTGTCCCCGGCATCCGGCTTGTCATAGTTTGTCAGTGATTGAACTCAGCAGCGCTGCCCGACTCTAAACAGTGGCAATCCCGAGAATTTTCCGGGCTTGCCAGACTGTGCACAGCCCGGGAAATTCTTGGGATTGTCACTGAAGGGGATAATGAGCAGTCAAATTCTAGAGTCTATTATTTTAAGACTTCATTTGGGTGCTTCGGTCTGTGTGCAAGGTATGGGTTTAACCCTTTGAGGGCTAATGTTGCCGTGCCAGCCTCGCTCAGTGAGGCTTTTTTGGAGGGCGCAATATTTTAACTAAACTTCAATTAATTGACTTCAGATCATTTGCCGGCAATAATTGAAGTGATTCATATTCCTTGACTACGGCCCTGGTATTTTTAGAAGGTATTTAGCACATTTTTCAGCAGCATTGGCACTCAAAGGGTTAATATCTTGCCTTGGGGCAGTTATTTTGCTAGTTTGTTCCATTATGGAATGTACTGCCAACAAATAGCAGTGAATGTTGCATTTTTTTACCAAAGCGGCACTTCATTTTATAAATGTGAGCTACAACTTCCGCTGCATCACCCAGTGCTAACCTTTCATTAAGTTTAAGGTTTGCACTAACCCACTGTAACCAACTTTTTATCTGCATACTGAAAATGTGATTCTAAAACACAATTGTCTGGTTTAGTGTAAATTGTGCACCCAGATGCATTCTTGGTAAGGAAATGTAACATACCTATACGAGCCATAGACTTAATGCTACTGCTGATTTTCTGCTTGTTAGGTTTGTATGTTGTTGCTACATATTTCTTCTGCGGCAGATGTCGGGGGCCACAGGGATAACAGTGGGTATAGAGTGAGGTCACTAGAGTTATCCCTGTGGCCCCTGACGTCTTCAAAGAAAAAGAAGCCGCTCACTAAGCAGTGAATTCTGCTTAGCGAGTGGTACTGAATCAGGCTCTAATTTGATATAATAATTACATTTTTAAACTCCTTTTATTTCTGACTCCAACACACAATATAACATATGTTTTCTTATTCAAGCGGACACTCCATCTATACCCCCTCCAGAGGAGACCAGTGAGAGCCAGCAGAATGGAGAGGAGGGTACATCCACACCTGATGACAAGGAAAGTGGGCAGGAGGCAGTGGATAGTACACTTGATGAAGGAACAAGTGACAGTAACACTGGCTCTGAGAGCAACAGTGGAACAGTGGAAGAACCCCCTACAGACCAAGTGGCAGAGGAAGGAGACCGGAAGGACTGAGCTCCCTTTTACTGAAAACAATCAGTTTGTTGTATTTTTGTCACCCATGGATTGATCAGAGAGACAGTCTAGAATCATTCCTAACATATGGAGATTGTGTGTTTCCATACAGTCCAGTGTACTACTGATTACTTTTTTTTCCCATGTTCCTTGATATTTCTCCATGGTGCAGTTATCAACAATGTTCCGCTTACTATGTCATGAATAGCTGATACAGCTAATTGCAATGCAGAGAAGAAGTGGATAGTGACTGCACCTTGGAGACGATTGTCAAAGGACATCGTAGCCATGAATCTGCAGTCCAGTGAACATCCCATCTTAACCTTATACTCTTGGCAAGACTAACATGAATAGTGTGTCGTCATAGACAGGATTATAGAATAGTAATTCTTCTCCAACAGAGTCATTCTCTCCGATATTTGTGGTTGTTTTAACTCTTCCGGCACAACCTAATTTACATTTTAATACCCCAGTGCTACAGTTTTGTAGCTGAATATGATCTACACATGATCTTTATGCAGTTGTTATTAACTAACCCAGTGTATCAAGTTGTATTTTTAATACTTTTTTTTATGAACTTTAAACTTAATAAAATAATTGACAACTTTTATTTAGTGGGGTTTTTTGTGTGTGTGGTTAATAAATACAGTAAAAACGAATTTTGATGACAAAGCTACACGTACTTGCTGTGTGTGTGTGTGTGTGTGTGTGTGTGTGTGTGTGTGTGTGTGTGTGTGTGTATATATAAAATTAACAAAAGGAAGTAAATACCAAAATAACTAAAATGTATTATACACATTACTATTCAAATATTACAGTTATGACTTGAAAATGCAATATCTGTTTTGATTGAGGTTGCTTCAGCTTATTACTGCAGTAGAGGTTTCCGCCCGATCGGAACAACAAATCATTTAAAAACTTACCGTGTGTGGGCATGCGGACGATCCAATGCATGTGCCTGTGGGTTGTTCATCGAGCGTCGTACACACCTCAGCTGTCACACTACTCTACTGCACTAGTATCATAAAATAAATGAGATATTAAGGTGCCCAACTAGAAAGATTAGCGATCTTAAGATGTGCACATAAATGTGCCCTGAAATCTCTTTTGTCCGTTCAGGCAAACGCACGTTTTCACCAAAGATTTATCTTAAGATCTTTTTGCTAAATCTTATGATCTTTCATGCAGCATGTAAGACCAGAAGGTTTAGCAAAAGATCCACAGGAGCGTGCTACTGATTTAGATCAGTCGATTTCTTGCCGATTTGAGGTGAAAATTGGTAAAATGAAGTCAGATCACTTAGAAATAGGGCTACGATCGCCCTGTGTGTATGCTGCATTACATTGGACGATTTTGAATATGTAATTTCCCTTGAACTCCCCAGAGTCCAGAACCAGGGATGGGAGCTCCGACATTGGACGGAGCTCTCGTGGATGCCACTATCCCTGGCCCCCACTATGAATATCAACCTGGTAGTCTGGGTGGCAACCAAGAGATTAGTTTTTCAACCCTAATAGATTTTAACTCCCTAGAATGCAAAATACTTAAGTTTTATTTTTCTTCAATATAGAATGCAGGTCTAGTGCAAGATGAGTGGACAAATAGTTAAGTGCACTTTATATTTAGAGATGAATAGAACCGTATCTAAAAATCTGAGTTGGTAATATTGTTTGTATTATCTCTACATTTGTTTACTCCTATTTCAACACTGATATTAAAAAGACACCAGCTCAGATTATTTCTAGTGGTCAGTAGCTGCCAAATTAATTTATACAGGTTATTTGTTAATCTTGCAGAAATGTGTGTATTTGGGATTGCATGGAATCGCATTTTATGATGGTGTTGTCCGATTGAGCAGAAGATGTGGACCTTTAATATAAAGTGTGTTCTTCTGGAGTATATAATCGTGCAAAAGCAGCTTTGACCTGTGTTGTGTAAGGCAGGGTGTCCAAACTTTTTGCGATGAGGGCCAGATTTGGTGAAGTGTAAATGTGGGGGGGCCGACCATTCAGCCTGACATTCTTTGAATCATTAACCACATCAGAATGGTCCCCCAGCCTGCCCCCATTCACTGTATGTCCCCCATTTACTGTATGTCCCCCACTCTGCACCCATTCGCTCTGTCCCCCAGCTTGCCCCCTTCTCTTAATGTCCATCAGTGCCCCCATTCACTGTATGTCCCCCATTTACTGTATGTTCCCCACTCTGCATCCATTCACTCTGTCCCCAGCTTGCCCCCTTCTCTTAATGTCCATCAGTGCCTCCATTCATTGTATGTCCCCAAGCCTGACCCTCCTTCACTGTATGACTCCCATTCACTATATGACCCCCATTCACTATGTACCCCACTCTGCCCCCATTCACTGTATGTCCCCCAGCCTGCCCCTGCTCCCCCTTCTCTGAATGGCCATCAGTGCCTCCATTCACTGTATGTCCCCCACTCTGCCCCCTCCCTTCTCTGTATGTTTCCCAGCCCCTTGTGTGAGCCAGAGGAAGGAGAGGCAAAGCAGGCCCTGCAAGGACAGGAGATGCTTGGGCTCCCGCTGCTGCCATCCTCTGCTCTGCATGTTATGGGAGCAAGCTTCCCCCTTGCTGCCCCCCCTCCCCAAACACTGCTGTCACTGTGATTGTGGAGTAGGGTGATATGCGATTGCAGCAGCCAGGGTAGGATGCCAAACACATCTCACTGTGGCAGCCGGCACCTCCTCACTGCAGCAGCAAGGTAAAGGCGCGCTCACCGGGGCCCCACCTTTAGTGTCCTGTGCTGTGCTTCCCACATCTGATGCTCTGCCCGCTTCCAGCTGGAGGCTGCAGGCCGCTTGATATGACAGCACGGGCCGCAATTGGCCCCCGGTCCTGACTTTGGACATGCCTGGTGTACGGGATACAATCATTAGGTCGATATGCAGGAAGGTCAACCGGGTCATACAGTCGACATGTTGTTTTTGACTCTTATGTGCCGACAGGCAGTTTTCCATGCCCTACCATCCACTATAGCGTTCATTTTACCAACATCCCCGAAGCATGGCAAGCGGACGCAGTGCTATGTTTCAGTGTCCATGTCGACATTCTGGTAAAATAAAGTGAAAATCCCAATGTCGTCCTTTTGACTGTCGACCTTCCCCATATTAACCTAATGCTTGTGTTGACCTAATGACCCATTTCGACCTTACCCATGTCGACCTTCATGCATGTCAACCTAGTGGTGTCTATCCGATGATCCATACCCTTGTGTAATGCTCCGGAATGTTGATCTCCCTACCACTATGCAGTGCCAGTGGTGGGTAGCATACACCATCTTAACCCTTTGAGTGCCAACGTTGCTGAGGGTTGTGCAAAATATCCCCTAAAAATGCCAGGGGTTGTAGTCAAGGGACATGAATCCATTTAGTTATTGCCGGCAAATGATCTGTCAATTCAAGTTAAGTTAAATTGAATATTGCGCCCAAAAAAAGCCGCTGTGAGTGTGGCTGCCATTTTTGGCAGATATTTTGCATGGGTCTCAGCAATGTTGGCACTCAAAAAGTAAAGTCTCATTGCCACACTTCTGTGGAAGAAAGTTTGTAATGATTATGACCTAAAAGTGCAAACAAGTGTCTTTACAAGTTGTCTTATTGAGTTCAAATAAAATCAGCCTTTTGAAATGTACTTCAGACCCTCCCACAGTGGTGACCGTGATTCCCTGGGGGGAGCACATGGGAGATGCTGCACTTTTATACCGCTATGTATGCTTGAGCACTGAATAAAACTTTTTGAAAAATATTTTACAAAATAGACAAATCAACAATTTACAATGCTGACTTGTCGTGTCTTTTAATTTTTATTTTAAATCATTGAGGGAAGGTTGGATTGCAGTTTCAGTCCTAAAATCCATAGGGAAAAGCAGTGCTGACCCAGGTTCAGTGTAAACGGCGCAGACCTGGTTCCGACCTTGGTCACAGTGCTGTGTAAATGGGGTATGAAGCTGGGTCCAACCCTGGAAACTCCTGTGTTCAAAGACCAGGGTCCGACCAGGGATTTTGGTGTAAAAGAGGTATTATTTAACTAGTGATACCACTTAGTTATTTTGTGAGTATCTGGTAATACTGGTACATACATTAAGTGTAACGGTATAGCCTGCTATTGTATAAATGTTAATCTGTAAATCTGTGTTGGGACAAAATATCACGTTGAACGATCTGGTTTTGCTCCTATATTGAAGTAGTGTTTCCTATACCATAATGGGTGGCCTTCAATTCTGCCGGCGTTGCTTTTTCTCACCGTATTCAATGTAAGGGACAAATCCTCGCCATGAGAGGATGGGGAGGATCGCCTTAAACGGTGCGGTTTGCAGCAAATGCGAGTCCGCTGCATATTGTGGTAAGCCCCGCCGTTTTAATGGTCACTCTCGCTGTTTCCACCTTGCCTCGGTGCACGGGCGAGGTGGAATAGCGAGTGAAGCGGAGTGCGTTGAATACACTGACAGCAAGCTATTGGCACTTCTTGCCATCATAGCTCACTATCAGGGCATCGAATATACCCCAATATATCCAATTCATGCAAGCTTCTGTTATAAAGTGCCTAATGAAAGCAGCATATATATACAGTAGGGAAGCCAATCCCGGTGTATTTTATTGGCTTTCCTAAATAAAAAAACCTGCCCCACCGCCCCCGCATATTTAGTTATTACTGGGTGGGTGCCTTGGCGGTTTGTCCGGGAGCCAGACCTCTGATCTCGTCCCACTGGGCAGAGCCGCACTTCCGTGGAAAGGAGAAGCCGGGCAGCGTCTAAACGTGTGCTCAGACCGGGTATTAGATTACGCATTCACAGTCAAATCCCGAGATTGGAAACCCCGGCATTTTGGGTGCCAAATCATAGGATCCCACCAATCCCGGGATTAGCCACCTAAAGTACAGGTGGGGCAAATACTGGCAGTAAGAAATAAGAAAAATACACCTTCTGTTACCACAACTAAAAAGCTATGAATTAAGGTATAATTGGTTCTTGTCTATAAAATTACAGCTATTAAATACACAATGTACTAGATTCCTGTCAGGTTGCCAGATTCTAATTGTACTGTGAACCTGCATTTTACAAGGAGTTTATCTTCATAGTGTTGATGTTTTATTTGGCTGAAGATAAAGGCTAATTTTATGAGTGTCCGATTTAATAACTTTATATGTCACTTTTTTTAACGATAAATCCTTAACAGCTGGATTTTATGGATTATTTTTTTTCTTTAAATGCTTTTGGAATGTTAGGGCAGATGTATTAAGCATGATAAAGCAGTAATAAAGTGGAAGGTGATAACGCAACGCACCAGCCAATCAGCTGTGTTTTAAAAATGACTGCAAGTTGATTGGCTGGTGCATTATCACCTTTTCTTGATAATCGCTTAATACATCTGCCCCAATGTCTGATACTGTTTATTTTTGTGTTATTAGTACTTATTGTTTAGTGTTCCTCATGTACCCTCATAAAACGATTTAGCTGCACTGCTTTGCCCAGGGGCCCCTTTTGCTCTTAGCATGGCCCTGCCCCTTGGCAATGAGCAATTTCACCCCTCTTGGCAACGAGCAACCCCCCTGGCGACAAGCAATTTCACCCCCCCTTGGCACCGAGCAATTTCACCCCCCTTGGCAACGAGCAAGCATTTTTAATGACATCCACAAGAAAAAGCAGGCCTACCCAGGTTCGCTGTAAATGGTGCAGACCCAGGTTGAAGAGCTGTGTAAATGGGGTATAAAGCAGTGTCAGATCCTGGAAACTCCAGTGTTCAAAGACCAGGGTCCGACCGGGGTTTTTGGTGTAAAAGGGGTATAAATCACCCTCACACATGGCTCCCTCGGGAACCATTTTATCTTTCTCAGCAAGGACTTGGAATGCACAATGTAATTGCAAATATAGTAAGAGGTGCTACCATGTTGAGACTTGTGCTGCCATAAGTTGTGTTTTTAAAGCATACAGGGTCTCTGATTTAAGCTAATGCTATACCTCCTGCCGTCTTCGCTGATTCGCTGCTGCAGTGACAATCAGGTTGCTCAGGATGACTGGTGTTTTTTTGCATGCAGCCACTGATTTCAGTACTTCCAGAAAAGGGGCCAACATGCCCTCATTTCTGAAATGCCTCTCCCAGCAGCATATAAATCATACTGCAGTTTAGGAAGCCCTGTAAATGTCATTGTCATGTGCAGATGTCTAAATGGCCAAATTTGCCAATGTTGCACAGTTTGGGAGCAAATGGTCATACATTGACAGATTTTGCAGCCAACAATTTTTTATTTATTTAACAGTATAACGTTTTTATGTTGACCAGTGGTAAAGTATATTCCAAACAAAATAATTTAAAATAAAATAGTACTTATATGTTAGTTGGGCACCCACTATAGTTAGTACGCTCATACCCCCACTATCCATGTCGGCATGGAGTTGATTTTATATAGTGTGGCGAGCGCACGCGTAAAACTAAGCAAATAGCTTAGTGGGCGCCCAACTAACATTTAAGTACCAATAAAACAATACAAGTAAAATGACAAAGCGATAAATACTATTTAGGTGCTGTATCTTTATTTTTGTTATTTATGTGTGATGTATTTTCCATGTAATGTACAATAATTAAACGTGCAGTTCTGCAGTTTGGTATAATAAATAAATGGGCCAGAGGTAGACCTAGTAATCCATGGTAGTATGACTGGAATATGCAAGCCTTACTCTCCGTGTGGAAGGTTTTATGAGTGTTACTGTAGCTTTCCATTCTCCTGATTCATTTCTGCTGACTACATATTGTAGGTTAATCACTAGAATATATTAATACATGTATAAGATATGAATGTGTGTTTGTAACCACAAATTAATGACTGTCATTAAACCACAACAAATAGTAATTACTGCAGTCATGTCCCATAATCCTCCTCACAACACGGGGCCCATACCAGTCTAATCTATATTGTCTGCACATTTCACAACATTATAAACTGTCACCCAGGGAGATTACATCTCTCTCATGGGACCGGAGCCAGTAGGGCAGATAGGAGTTTTTCACATTTTAACATATCACAAAAGTGCTGTGTTCCTACTTATTATGCAGACTGGTTTCTTATAGTTCTGATTCTGAGCACTGTACAAGATAAATGTTTGACAGGACTCTGTAATGCATGTTTGCCCTTTCCTCTGTTCTCTAATGTTGTATATATGGATTTATATTATACAAAGGTTCTATTCACCCTTTTATAGATCTTTAGTAAGTGGCCACTTATCTGCACTTTCATGTATATAGACCACAGTGGATATGAACAGCAGCACAGGAATGCTGGCTATGCACTGTACCACCAGCCACCACTAATAGACTCATTGGTCAATGACATCTGGCAGGTGTTTTATTGGAAGGAGTCAGGATAAATGACTGGTTCATGGCCAGAGAACTAGTACACAGAGTGAGCACTATCAGTATTAAACTGAATGCTCTATTAGGCCAATATTATACATAGTGGGACCACTGTACATTGATGTCTTCAAGTAATTATTTTTCAATATTTTATCATTTAAAAGGAAAAACCTACAGCATGTCCCAAAGTTCTTTAGCATTTGTTGAGCTTTAGGAGCCATAAGGAGGCATGATTGGAGATTCAGGCCACAAAGGTACACACAGAATAGATACCCATGTATTTTGTAAAACATCTCATACTAGAATGCCAAAAATAACTAGATAACCAATTTGCACATTTTCAGATGTCCATTATGGCTGCTTATCACTAAGGACTGCATTTATCATTATCCCAATACTAATGAAACACTTCTTTGTTTACACAGATTTATACATATTTCCTTCAAAGCCCATGAGAGAGGTTTTTCTCTAGATGGCAAAGTGAAGTGATTATTTTATTTTTAACTACAGTTGTCTCCACAATTTATACCCAGACTACAGTATGTACAGAACCTTTGGACGCCATGGTAAAACCTTGTAATACTGGCACTAATGCATGGTCCAAGACTACGCACTAAAATTAACTGATTTACCTAATTCACTGTAGACCAGTGGTTCTCAAACTTGGTCCTCAAGACCCCACACAGGTCATGTTTTCCAGGTCACCTGGAGGAGCACTGTGTGTCACCAACTGTCACATTTTAAAAATCAACAGGAGATCTGGAAACCCGGAACTGTGTGGAGTCCTGCGGACTGACCTTTTAAGAACATATGCTGTACACAAAGCAGATAATCTTACTGCATAAAAGTGTTTTGTGCTTTCTCCATATTAATCTGTGGAAGTGTGCAATGCTGACAATGGTGTTAGCTACGGCAGGCATGTTCCTATGGGGATAGCTTTGATGTGGGCTTAAAAAGTAGAGGTTGAGCACACTTGGCAAGTAAAGGTTCTTACAGTATATGGCGTTCAAGGTGGGTTAAAATAAAAAATATTGACCTGCTTTTCCAAGGCAAATAAAATATAGGATGATGTAATACTTAACAATATCAAGAGGAAGATTATATATAAATATATATACTGTATCTGTAGATTTGCATTTTGTTAAATATAAAAAATGCACTCAGTTACAGACGCTATTACAGCATAAAGTTACGTTTTATAGAGCCTTTCAGAGTCCTTTTTCTGCAGGCATTTTGGGAGTCACTGAGTGATTTTGGGTGTTTAACCCCTTCGGTGGCAATCCCGAGAATTTTCCGGGCTGTGCCTCAGTGCCCAGTCTGGCAAGCCCGGAAAATTCTCGGGATTGCCACTGTTTAGAGCCCTCTGCGGCGCCTCCTCCCCCCTCCCCTCCGGCTTTTGTGTTTTCCTGTCCGGCGCCGGCTTATGACAAGCCGGCTCCCGGGAGCAGGGACGGGCAGCGGCTGATTCACAGTTCAGCGGCGCTGCCCGGACCCAGGGAGAGTGTGGTGGGGTTTTTTAGGGAGCGCTCCCCATAAAAAACTCGCCCAGTGGGGAGCGCTCTTTAAAAAAAACACCACCACTGAAGGGGTTAATGACACATTTCTGATTTTTTGTTACTACTGTATGGCATGACACTTTGGTGTTTATTAATTAGCTAGCCATGTTTGGACTCAAAAATAACTGCTATTCTGTAAGTTAATTGACACTACAATTAAGTTTCAGTTGCCATGAAAATAATATTATTACTGCTGCCTTTGAGCAGCATGATCAAGATGGCGCCGCTGATGGCTGCCTAGGAGCTGTGCAGCTCAGCCAAATATGTTCCATGTGTGATAACTGTACTGTCTCTGCTTGTATTTTTCAGCAGGAACTAAGGGGTAGATTTATTAAGTTCGGTGAAGTGATCAACTGTCTGGTTTTTATGCCCCTCAGTTCCTGAACCTCTAATTAATTATGACATCATCAGGAACTGGGTTCCTGAACCTGTTCTGGGCAAAAATGTACTTTCCATAAGATAAGTTTTATTTTTAAGTCACCTATGAGTGCCTTTGTTTTTAAATACAATATATACATCTTTCTCTCTCTCCTTTCTCACTCTATTTTAATTTAATCGATCCACCCCCAGACCTGGAGTTCCTGGACCTATTTTTCCAGAAAAATAATACTGAATATACAGCATTGGTTTAAATTTAATTTAATTTAATATACACAATCCATGCACATCAACATGACCAATTCCAATTCTCTCTACCTGGACTTTCTTCTTTAGTTATGATTGCATTCTTATTGAAACACCTTTCTTATCAAATAAATAGTTCAACACAGGTGACACTAATCACAATAATATGTCCAGTGAGGCTGTGTACACACGGGTGCGATTTTGTATAATATCGCGGGCAATATGGTCGCTGATTATAATGATCATATATATATATATATATATATATATATATATATATAATCAGTGGCGTAACTAATAATTGTGCGCCCCCCTGCCGAAAATGCAGGGGGGCGCCCCCCCCCCCAAAAAACAACAAAAAAAAAAACAAGCAGCGTGGAGCCGTGGCGCGCGGGGGGGGGGGAGAGGGAGGGAAGGGGATTGAGGGGAGAGAGCGTGTGTGTGTGTATGTGTGTGTTTGTGTGCGTGTGTGTTTTACCTTGGCCCGCATCCGTCCGCGCCGGGTCCCGGCTCTCCCGGCTACTGCTGCTAACGAAAGTGACACTTGGAAAATGGCTGCCCCCATACAGCAGACGAAAAACTGTCTGCGGTATGGGGGCAGCCATTTTCCAAGTGTCACTTTTTGTATCAGTGAGAGAGCAGCGCTGCGGCAATAGCCGGGAGAGCTGGGACCCGGACGGTGCACACACACAGACAGGCAGGCAGGCAGACAGTGACTGTCGTCCCGCAGCCCCCCGGCGCCCACATACCCTCAGCGCCTCCCCGCCACGGCGGGGGCTGCGGGACGGTAGTTACGCCAGTGTATATAATTGTAGCAAAGGATTTTCTTCACCGTTACTGAGTGCTGATCCTTTTTTGCTCTGTCTGCCGTTACCCTGGATGGGGTGAGTGTGAAAGTGTGTGTATATATATATATATATATATATATATATATATATATATATATATATATATATATATATATATATAAAATGCCTCCAAATGGGGGGGTCGTCTTATACACCGGACTCGCCTTATACGCCGTGTCTGCACGGGGTTAATGGAGGCGAGGTGCAGCGGGGATGGAATCAGCGGCGAATGGAGCGGTGCTTTGAATCTGGGGCCACTGCGGCCGCCAATCCAAAGCGCCGCTCGCGGCGGTTTGAATGTCACGCTATTCGGGAGCCAATGGCAGACGGCTGTGGCGAGCCAATCAGCACTCGCCGCGCCGTACTCAGCCTCGCACCCGGCATCTGACGCCAGACGCCACCGGGAGGGTGAGGAAGGAAGTCCCCCGGCTGAGAAACAAGAGGACGCTGGAGGACGGCGCAGAAGACTGCGGCGGGGAGAAGAGCTCCTGCGGCCGCTGAAGAAGCCAGAAGACGCCGGGGCGGCGAAGAGGAGATGCAGCGCTGGCCAGGACAGGCCAGCGGCAGAAGAAAGATGGCGGCCGGATCCGGAGAGGCCAGCAGGGGTGGAAAGCAGAAGAGCTGACGAAGCTCCCCTCTGCGGCCTCTCCCAACAGCAGGTAGGCTGCCCCAGGCCACCTACCCCTCCCTTGACCACCGGGTGATCGGGTACTTGGCCCGTGGGTATAGATCAGGCCCCTCCGGCCTGTGGGCATGATAGTCGGGCCCTCTCGGCCCGAGGGCATTTCATTCCCTCCTGGCCCTTATAGCATTTAGCTGGGCCCTCCTATTGTTGGGGGGTCATCTTATACGGCCGGTCATCTAATATGCCGGCAAATACGGTGTGTGTGTGTGTGTGTGTGTGTGTGTATATATATATATATATGTGTGTGTGTGTATATATATATATATATATATATATATAATGTCTAGTGTCTGAGTCTCTCTAATACTGTAAATGTGTAACAGAACAAATTACTGTTACTGATTTTATTTGCAGGGCCGGAGCGCCCCAGGCGAGTCGGGGTGGGGGCGCCCCGGTGCCAGTGGGGGGTGGTGGTGGTGGTACCTGTGTAAAAAACTTGCGGCACCGGTGGCCCTGCAGTGCTGGAGTGGGCAAAGCGCTAGTTATTTTCTATTCACTGCAGGGACCCCGTCGGCCGCCGCCAGCTTTATACACAATGACAGCGCCGCAGGTTCCCCCTCGGCACGGACACCCCTGCCCGCTCCAGCACTGCAGGGACGCCGGCGCCGCAAGTTTTTTACACAGTTCGCTAACCCTCCATGCTGGGGGTGAGGGGCGAACTGCTGTCCTCCAGGTGCCGGCGCCCTAGGCAAATGCCTAGAGCTGCCTAGTGGTGGCGCAGGCCCTGATTATTTGTATTAACCATAATGGATAGGTCAATTGAACACATTAGGTGATGAAGAAAAGCATAACATTCTAGATAAGCATAAAATAAAGACAGTAAAAATGGGGACTTCATTAGACTATGCCTGGGACAGAAGGAAAACCACAGCTATTTTTCCATTTCTGTTTCATTATTGATAGAACATTATTACCATCTAGTGGACAAAAATATGTCAACACAGCACCTGAAACCAATAAAACTAATGTAGGGATTGAGGCTGTTCTTCCTGCTCTGAAATGTTTATTTGTAAAATTATATGCACAGTAATGTACAATCAGCAAAGGCCTGCAGAACTGCCTATTTCTCTTATTAAACCTTTCTCTGAACTCAGGTGAAGGCAGTGGGATGTCCACAGGCAGATGACATTTACAGATCATATACATAAGACATGTTTACAGAATATCAGTGTCCATCCCCACCTGGAAAAAAACAGACTATTGACCAACCGACCTAGGTGGGAAGGTACTTGAGGTGCTCAACAAAAGTGGTTTTTAAATCCAGCAGCTGCTACAGACAGGAGAGTTGGTCCTGTATTAACCAGAATTACCAAGAAAGAAGAAAAGACTAGATGTGCTATTTGATATAAAAACACAATTAAACGATTGGATTGTCTTTACATGAAACAATGCTATGATATTTAATGAATGACTTTAAAAATTAGACAATAAAAACATGTCAAAATAACAGGTAGAATAATAAAACTTTTATGATAGAACACCTACTGGGTTTACTGGCCCAGAGAGTCCGTTTCTATGTATGCCACAATGAATAGTACATACTTGCCTACTTTTGAAAACTAGTTTCAGGGAGATTATAGTTGGTAGTATAATTTTTCAATGCTCCCCATTGAGGGGGCATGTCATGCTCCATCCAAACTATATGTCTAGTTCCATATATGGAGAGATTGTGAAAATAAATTGTGAACATGGCACCTAGAAGCGTGGGTGTGTACTGCTACATCTGAGAGGTATCTTATATAATAACTTATATCCAAATGTAGATGAGCCCCAGAGCAGTTAGTAAGAGCTACTATACTTGGTAAAGTGCTGGGAAATGGTGCTGATGATTCAATGTAAATGTATCTGTCTCTCATTCCTTTTTTCCCCAAAAAATAAAAAAATGTAATGTGGGCTAGGTGAAATGAGGGAGATTGCTAGACTGATGAGGGAGAGAGGGAGATTGCAGCTATTTCAGGGAGTCTCCTGCAGAATGCAGGAGGGTAGGCAACTATGGAATAGTAAGTAGTAATAGTTACCACCCCATTTGTGCTGGCAGGCATCCTGCTACTTTAGAACTCCTTGTGGTCGGCCCAAGATAGGTAGAGTTACCGAATGTCCACAGGGGCCACGGTAGGATTGCTGCAATGCCTGAGTCTTTTGTAGTCCTTAGAAAGGAGTTAGCCAGGGGGGTGGATACCTTGATTAAAAGTCACTTGGGGCAAGTTGTTGTAGTACCCCAGGGGGCTGGTTTGGGCTTCTATCCAGGTCCAGGTGAAGTGGGTGTTAATCCAGCAGGTGACTGACGCGTTTTGCTGTACCTGGTGGCTTTATCAAAGGTGTACTACTGTGTGTAACAAGACAAATGACTGTTTCTGATTATTTGTATTAACCATAATGGATAGGTCAATGGAACACATCAGGTAATGAAGAAAAGCATATCAATCTAGATAAGCATAAAATAAGAGACCGTGAAATGGGGACTTCATTTAACTGTATGCCTGGGACAGAAGGAAAACCAAAGCTATGTTTCCATGTCTGTTTCATTATTGATGGAACATTATTACCATCTAGTGGACAAAAATATATCAACACAGCACCTGAAACCAATACAACTAATGTAGGGATTGAGGCTGTTCTTCCTGCTCTGAAATGTTTACTTGGAAAATTATATGGACAGTAATGTACAATCAGCAGAGGCCCCACAATCCCGGGCCCCACAATTTTCTGATAGCTGCCCTGCCTTCTCAGAGCTCAGGTGAAGGCAGTGTGATGTCCACTGACTGCACATATATGCAACAGGCAGATGACATTTACAGATCATGTACAGAAGACATGTTTACAGAATATCAGTGTCCATCCCCACCTGACACCATTTAAGAATCTCAGTCATTCTTTTATTGACAGGAGCAGGGGGCATAACTAACGCTTCGTGGGCATCCCCCATTGCATATACTCCTTTTACACCACAAATGCAGAGACAAATACGGGAATTAAATTCCAGGGACAAGCAGGGACTTTCCCCGGGTTGGGACCCATTCACACATGCTTTTGAAGCAGGGACAAGGCGGGTCGGTACCTTTCATACCGAACCCGGGATGACCCTGCATTTCTATGAGACTATCATTGAATTAGATTATTGATTATTAATAATTAAGACACAAAACATTTGTAGTGTTTCAGCCTTTGTTTACTTGTATAAAACAAATTAAAAGGCATATAAAAGCATAAAACTTTGCACAAAAGTACAACATTAAACACATATCAAACATCCCCCGCCCCCTAAACACAAAAATGTTGACCTTATAACAGGCCAAAATTATAATAAACCTTAGTGAAAGTGCAAGCCAAACATTGGCGATTGTAAAAAACGAACCTGCTAAATGCACAGGCATTTAAAGGGTGACATTTAATGATATGCGAAAATGTGATTTTTGCGATTTTTTTCGTCAAAAAGTCTGATATCGCACTTTTTCCCGAATTCGCATATTTAATGAGATGCAAAAAATTTAAAAAATGCAGATTTTGCCACGAAATTGCACTTTCTGAAACTGCGATTTTTAGTCATGCCGGAACTCACATCCAGATGTTTTCCCATTGAAAAGTATACAAATCGCATATTTAATGAGATGCGAATTCTGGAAATTGTGTCTAAAAATCACCACACATGCAGACCAGGTTCTGACAGGCGAATTGGCCAGAACCCTGCACAGATCATTGAGATCTGTGCATGGTCCTGTCTTAAAAAATGTGTAAAAGATTTTTTTTTTGTTTTTTCTGTTTTTATTTCCTCAAATTCGCAAATTTTCATGCCATAAAATCGCAATTTTCATGACTAAAAATCACACATTATCGCACTTTTTTGCCCGGAATACGCACCTCATTAAATATGCAAATTTGCAGCAAAAAATGCGATTTTAAAAAGTGTGATAAGGTGCGATTTCAAAATGTTACTAATAATCGCATTCTATTAAATGTCACCCAAAGTGTCCAACTTTTTTTACGTTGGTAACACATATTAGCATTTAAATACAAAAATAACACCCTAAAAACCCAACCTCCCCCACTGAAAAACGTGAACTTTAAAACAGCAATAAAATTTAAAACTGCCTATTCCAATTGCCTGTATACAGGGTATTCAGGTGAGGGTGGTGGAGGGTTAGGGGATTCATAGTAGGGATCTCTGTAATACGGGGGAGGATGTTCATGTTGTTACCCACAAAGCGAGGTACAATGCATTCCAGAAACTGGAAGGATTATGAAGGATTGCTGCAGCTCTCTTTCCGCCTCTATGAAACAGTGTTGCCGGGCATCCTTCTGTCGCTGCATGTTGTTGTCCATGTCGCGCAGTTCTTCACAGAGCACCCTGGTCATTTCCCATGCTGTAAGGTCTACTTTCGTGCCTTTGCAGTTTCTCTGAGGAACTGTATATACTGCAAGGGGAGTAAAAGAAGGAGAAAAAGGCATAAGAAAAAGCAGTGGTGAGATCGTATGTGTTTGCGGCCTCCTCCCACCTACACTTGATACACTCTGCGACACCAAACTTTGCGGCCTCCGGTTAAGGTGGCATATAGTGCAACATTACTGTGTATTGGTATGCCGATGCTTTGGACCTTAATTATGGGAAGCAAGGATAAATACTATTGGTGCGCATCACAGGGCAATCTACCTGGGGTTTAGCCGTGGGTGTTGCGGGCACATTGCTCTCCTGGACAGTCACAGCATCTGCACTGGTGCCGGATATGCTGTCATCAACAGGGTTGGCGAATGAGTCCAAATCTAAGCTGATAGGGTCATCTGCTAATAGTATCGAAGATGTTGGGCCACATTGGGTACTGTCTGTGGACTGACTCTCAACATCAACCGCAGGTGAGAGAGTGGCAGAGCTGGAGGATGACAGGCTGATGGGGTCACTCAACGAACTGTTGCCAAAACATGCTGTGCACAGCTCAGAGAATATCTTGTTGCACTGGGTCTCCTCCCCTACTGCCTGGTGCTGGGTCTCCTCTCTCTCCCCCAGGGTCAGGTCTCTTCCACCTGCTCCAGGGTCCTGGGTCTATTCCTTTCTCTCCCCCCAGGTGTTGGGTTTCCTGCTCCTGGGCACAAGGTCTTCTCTGTCTTACCCTGGGGGCTGGGTCTCCTCCGCCTGCTCCAGGGTGCAGGGTCTCCTTCTCTCTCTCCCTGGTGACAGGTCTCGTCTTCCAGTTCCTGGGTCTGTTGCACTTTCTACCCGGCACCGGGTCTAATCATGTCTCTCTCCGCGGTGCTGGGAGCCACTGACCAGCAGCACAATTTTAAAACTGAAAAAGAGGGTGCAGGAGATTGCAATGGGGCCCCATAGTAGTTGCATCCCCTGCACCCTCTGTAGTTATGCCACTGGACAAGAGCACCCGGCCCATGCAGCTGTTAATTCTGAAAGATAGAATGAATGGGAAAAAATTCCATTAACTGCAGTATTTTGACTTCAGAATAGATTTAGCAAAGCTTGGAAAGAGGTAAAGTGAAGAGTAAACAAATACCAATCAATCAGCACACCACTTTCGATTTTTAAACACAGCATGTAAAATGACAGTTATGAGTTGATTGGTTGGGGCTTTATCTTTCCCCACTTTAGCTCAGTCCAAACTTTGATAAATCTGACACATATATAGTTACATTAACATGTTTGTTAAATAAAATACCATAACACTACACTTTCAGAGAATTGTCCACAATACATCCTCCTCTCATGGTCCCCCATCTACACGACACATGCTTTCTCTCGGGCAACAACCTCTTTTTAGGAGATACTGTAGGTCAGGGCGGGGCTGCCACCAGAAATAGTGGGGCCTGGGACTGACACAATAGGCAGGACCCCCCCCCCCCCCCCCCCCACACACACACACACTCTCGGATATATATATATATAGTTGCTGTTGGAACGGCACACGGTTTTCAATGGTAGTTGATGCCCGGATGGATACTTAGGAAAATCCAGGGGCTTGCTTAGTGATGTTTAATGAAGAAAATCAATCAATTCATGTGTGGCATAAGCCGACGTTTCAATGCCGCTCTGGGCATTTTCATCAAGGCGCCATGTTCATGTTTCTTCATTTCTGGGAGGCCCCTGACGGTAGACAAGCCTGATATATATACACTGCTAAAAAAAAGGGAACACTTAAACAACACAAAGTAACTCCAAGACTTCTGTGAAGTCAAACTGTCCACTTAGGAAACAACACTGATTGACAATCAATTTTGCATGCTGTTGTCATGAAAGCAGGTTCACACTGAGCACGTGACAGTCTGGAGATGCCAAGGAGAACGTTCTGCTGCCTACAACATCCTCCAGCATGACCGGTTTGGCAGTGGGTCAGTAATGGTGTGGGGTGGCATTTCTTTGGGGGGCCGCACAGCCCTCCATGTGCTCGCCAGAGGTAGCCTCACTGCCATTAGGTACTGAGATGAGATCATATGCTGGTGCGGTTGGCTCCTAATGCATGACAATGCTAGACCTCATATGGCTGTAGTGTGTCAGCAAAGGCATTGATGCTATGGACTGACCCGCACATTCCACAGACCTCAATCCAATTGAGTACATCTTGAACATCATGTCTCACTCCATCCACCAAAGCCACGTTGCACCACAGACTGTCCAGGAGTTGGCAGATGCTTTAGTCCGGGTCTGGGAAGAGATACCTCAGGAGACCATCTACCACCTCATCAGGAGCATGCCCAGTCATTGTAGGGAGGTCATACAGGCATTTGGAGGCTACACACTACTGAGCCTCATTTTGACTTGTTTTAAGGACATTACATCAAAGTTGGATCATCCTGTAGTGTGTTTTTCCACTTTAATTTTGAGTGTGACTCCAAATCCAGACCTCCCTGGGTTAATACATTTGATTTCAATTGATCATTTTTGTGTGATTTTGTATTTAATAAGAATATTTCAGTCATTCAGATTTAGGATGTGATAAGTTAGTGTTCCCTTTATTTTTTTGAGCAGTATATATATATATATATATATATATATATATATATAT
Organism: Crinia signifera; assembly: GCF_055691185.1. Lineage (NCBI taxonomy): Eukaryota > Metazoa > Chordata > Amphibia > Anura > Myobatrachidae > Crinia > Crinia signifera. The sequence continues at coordinate 133,177,105 of NC_139222.1, read as the reverse complement.
AATCCAAAGGTATCCACACCCGGAGGTATGGAAGCGGAACACTCTCCGTAATCACAGATCAGCCTTGTGATTTTTAAAAAAAAGATAAGTTTTAATTCCAGCTGGGTCAACACAGCATAAAGAAATCAAAGGTATACAAGCCCTGACGTTTCGGTCCCAACATGGACCTTTATCAAGGAGCCTACAATATACAAAAGATACATACAATGGGTACATGTTATGCTGAATAAAAGGACATGTACAAGTATGAAACCCAAAGCATAGTTACGTTTTTCAAATGAACATCACATGGGGGTTTATTCTAGTTCATTCTTTCTGACAAAATCCTTCTTAGATGGACAAAACCATGTGCACTGCAGGGGGGCAGATGTAACATGTGCAGAGAGAATTAGATTTGGTAGATTTTGTTTCTGTGCAGGGAAAATACTGACTGCATGATTTTACACTTCAATATAGATCTCACTTTGAAGAAAAACCCCACCCAAATCTAATTCTCTCTGCACAAGTTACATCTGCCCCACCCGCAGTGCACATGGTTTTGTCCATCTAAGAAGGATTTTGTCAGAAAGAATGGACTAGAATAACCCCCATAGTCAGCGGTGCAGGAACAGCCTGGGTATGGACAGGGTCAGCCAGCTGATCTGACTGCCCTCCTGTCCGGCTATTTATACCAAATGAAAGGGGCTATGAGCTGGGAGGCGCCACAGACTCAGGTCTGAGTAGCGCTATGGTACTTCCGGTGAAACCGGAAGTGCGTCGGCCGGAAGCCGGCGCTGGAGCGCACAGCTTCCGGGATTTCGCCGGGGCTGTGCGTAACTATGGTTACATGGGGTTAGAAGCACGGTGAAGTCATGGTAACAAGGGATTGCTAGGTTGGAGCCAGTTTGCATTATCAAATCAATAGTTGTATAACCGTGCATGCGTTTGAAAAAACGAGGTATAAAGCCGGATCAGGTTAACTGTATAAACCAGGGTAAGGGAGATAAATGGGGAGAGTGCATTGAGGGCAGTGGTTGAGGTGGATTAATAGAGCCCCAAACGTGGTTAATCTCTACGCACTGTGAGGTGTGTTAAAGAGGCAGTGGACTCCGGGAATCCTATGTGTCCACCGTGGGGTGTGGGGTGGTAACGTATAGGGTGTGTTGAAAAATACATTATAAATAGGGGTATAGCTGGTAGAACTAAAATCAGCATCAGTTCAGAAGTAGGTGTCAAAATTGTCGAGGAGACTGAGGATGAAGTAGAGGATGGGAAGAACAGGACAGGAGCCCAGGTGAGGTAAAGAGATAGGGTGAGTACGTGAGGAAGAAGGACCCTACTCATAAGAGTTAACATACTAAAAGAAGGTGGGTGGACGAACGAAAAACAATAGGAAAGTAGGAACGGATGGGAACGGAGGCAGGATAGGAGGATCAAAAGAGGTTAGGAGGAGGGATAGGCTAGTCGAAAAAAAGTGGGTTTTGAGGGAGCGCTTGAAGGAGGCAAGGGAATCAGAAAGCCTGATGGGTGGTGGGAGGTTGTTCCAGTGCAGGGGGGCAGCGCCAGAGAAGTCTTGGACACGGAGTGGGAGGAGGTGATTAGGTGAGAGGTCAGTCGGCGGTCAGCGATGGAGCTAAGAGGACGGGAGGGAGTGTGGATAGAGATCAGTGAAGAGAGGTAAGGAGCGGTGGAGGAGGAGAGAGTCTTGTAGGTGGTGGTGAGGAGTTTAAAGAGAACTCGGAAGGGAATGGGGAGCCAGTGAAGAGATAGACAGAGGACGGAGGCGGAGGTAGAGCGGCAGGAGAGAAAGATGAGCCTAGCAGCAGCGTTAAGAATGGATTGGAGAGGTGCGAGGCGAGTGAGAGGTAGCCCAGAGAGAAGGATGTTGCAGTAGTCAAGGCGGGAGATGACAAGAGAGTGAATGAGAATTTTGGTCGCGTCAGTGGAGAGGAATGGTCTGATGCATGAGATGTTGCGTAGGTGAAAGCGGCAAGACTGTGAGAGAGCACGAATGTGGGGGGTGAAAGAGAGGGAGGAGTCAATGATGACACCGAGGCAGCGCGTTTGGTCGGTGGAGGTGATCTCTGCTTCACCAATGCTGATGGAGATAGTGGGAGAAGAGGGCAGGGCCGTAACTAGGGGGGGGCTGGGGGGTCACGCGCACCGGGCGCTGGAGGGGGGGGGGGGGGCGCTGTCACGTCCGGGAGCAGTGGCGTAACTATAATGAGCCAGAGAGCCGTTGGAAGTGGCCGCATCCATGCCTCCTCCCCCTGCCATAGGTGTGCGCATTGGGATGCTGGTCATTAGGAGGTGCACCCCCGGCAGCACCTCCTTTTGACAGCAGCAGTAGCAGTGATGATGCGGCTTGGTCGGGCTGGCTGCTGACGTGTGCTTCCGCCGCACGCTGCAGCCGTGTATTGTGTTCTTCACTGCAGCCCGCCCACCAGCCTCCTTCTCCCGCCCCAGCAGCTTCTAAACTGAAACCCATTTCTGTGGTTATCGGGTGGTAGGTAGGGGGGTTCTTGAGAAATAGCCTGCATCAATCAGCACTAGCTGCCGCCCGCCTACCTGGTCCCCCAGCTCCTGTCCTTACTAGCACCAGCATGCCAGCGCCGCTGAGGAGCATTCATATACAAGTCAAGAGGGAGCAGTCGCATCCTGATCCAGTGGCGGTGGTAGAAGCAGGGAGGAGCAGTGAACCCCCACGCCAATGGTAAGATGCTACTCGCAGTGGCTACCTGGGGATGGGGGAATATGTGTATATTTGTTTGACAAGGCTGAGTACACTAGACGGTGGTGGGGCATATGTATAATGGGCATCATGTGTGTGGCATAAGTTTAATGGAGCATCATGGTGTGTGTCATATGTATAATGGGCATCACAGTGTCCGTCATATGTATAATGGGCATCACATTGTGGGGCATATGTAATGGACATCATGTGTGTGGCATATGTATAATGGGCATTATGTGTGTGACATATGTTTAATGGAGCATCACGCTGTGGGGCATATGTATAATGGGCATCATGTGTGTGGCATATGTATAATGAGCATCCAGGTGTGGGGCATATGTATAATGGGCATCACGTTGTGGGGCATATGTATAATGGACATCATGTGTGTGGCATATGTATAATGAGCATCCAGGTGTGGGGCATATGTATAATGGAGCATCACGGTGCGGATAGGTATAATGGACATCATGGACTGCACTTTTGGGGTCATGTGTATCTGGCACTGCACTATTGGGGGCATATGTGTATCACACCTCCATTTTCCATGGCCGCACACCATGTGGCTACAGCTCTTAAGAGAGCTGACCATGCCCTCATAGCGGAAAAAATGGGGGATGTAGCCTCGCAGGAGTTCCTCTGCCTCCAGTGTTGGGAGGTATGTTTGTGACGTATTGGACATTGCAGTGTGTGGCATATTGTGTATCATTCAGGGACAGTGTTCTATCCAGTGGCAGCAGCAATTAACCATTGCTTATAATGTGTACTGGGGGGCATAACGGTGTGTGCTATAATGTGTACTGGGCATTACGGTTTGTGGTGTAATGTGCTCTGGGCATTACGGTGTGTGCTGGAATGTGTACTGGGCATAACGGTGTGTGCTGTAATGTGTACTGGGCATTACGGTGTGTGCTATAATGTGAACTGATACTACTATGTGACCACACCACTTCTCCCACCCCCCCCCCAAAAAAAAAAGCCCTAAATTTTTAGGGGCGGGGGGCACTAAATGAATGTCTTGCCCCGGGCACCAGAAACCCTAGTTTCGGCCCTGAAGAGGGGATGTTCAGGGGGATGGAAGATTAGAAGTTCAGTTTTAGCCATGTTTATTTTCAGGAAGCGTCGGGTCATCCAGGCTGAGATGGCCGTGAGGCATTCGGAGACCTTGGACAGGAGTGATGGGGATAGGTCAGGGGAGGAGAGATAGATTAGGGTATCATCAGCATAAAGGTGGTAATGAAAACCATAGGAGCTGATGAGGGTGCCCAGAGAGGTGGTGTAGAGGGAGAAGAGGAGAGGGCCAAGGACTGACCCTTTGGGAACACCGACTGGCTGCGGGGTAGTAGGAGAGGAGGAGCTCGGAGTGGAGACGGAGAAGGAGCGATAGGAGAGGTATGGTACAGCACCATATCCACGTCCGCACCCCCGCGCACGCCTGCTAGCATCCCGCCTTCCCCTACCCCCTCTCCATTACCATAACTTACCATCACTCTCGTTGCGGCATTGCCCTGCGGCTCCCTCAGCCTCCACGGTCAGGTCCGGAGAGCACACTGCACAGTGCAGCCTGCAGAGCGCCGAGCCCCTCTGTGTCCTAGGCTCAGCGCTCTGCAGGCTGCTCTGTGTATTGGCACCGCTGTGGGCAGCTGCCCGGGCCCCTCCAGAAGCCAGGGCCCGGGACAGCTGTACACAGGGCACCCCCCTGTCGGCGACCCTGTCCCTCCTTAACATAAATCAGCCTTATCACAACTCATTGCAGTGCAAACATACCAGCAAGGGCTGCATGTGGGAGAGGAGATGTCCTGTGACATGTCAGTGCTATCTCCCTCACTGCTAGCCTGTTGGGCTGAATTGCATAATGGGATTTGTAGTTTATATTTAACTGCTCATTGTCTGAGCAGTAAAATATGAACTACAAATCCAATAATCCATTGTTCCTGCTTCTCTGCCTGCCCGGCCAGGTTCCTCCTTTGTCGTCTGACAGAGTGACAGCTGAATCTCCGGCGGCTGCGCACGTGGCGTAATGGTCGTCCAGCCCAGCCCTTCATGTGTGCTGCCACTCGGTCCTGTGCCCCATTTCTGTCTGTGTCCCGGGACTCAAGTACCCACAGACCCCCCCTCTCGGCGGCCCTGGTAGGTGAATGCAGTGTGGCAAGATGCTATAGTAGCTTTTCTTAAATCCTTAATGGAGGGGTAATTTTAAAAGATATCCTAACCTGTTTGTCACATATGTTAGTACTTATAGTTATTGCAATGCAACATTAATAAAGTGGTTCCAAACACGTGACTTGCTCTTTCGCCTAGAGCAAGTAGCATTTGGAGAGTCCCTTTTCCAAAAGGGACTCATGAGGAGTTATTCATATCTTGACATTTTATTTAGTTGTGAAACTAGGACACAGTCTTTTTGCATTTCCTGTAGATTCTGTAATATTTTCTCAGCCTGATGTCTCTTACTTAAAAATGACTATTGTTTGTTAGGCATTGTTATGTGGTGAGGAGAAACCCTAATGATTTACAACTTTCACCAGGAAATGTAAAGACTCTGCAGTTAGCTATCACGCTAAGCTGGAACATGTGGTTTATTTGAAGTATTTAATTTCATACTGTTTTAAAGTCATTTACATCATTGACTTATACAATGGACTTAAAACTTAAATTGCAAAAAGAAGACTCAGACAAATAATATCAGCACAAGATCTCAACCTTGCATTTCTTTACTGCTGCCCTACCTACTAAAGACTATCAAATTCCTTATATGCCCAGATGGATACTGATAAGCAAGCTCATTTACAAGTGGGTCCTACATTACACTAATCAATTAAAATACAATATACAAGAATGAGTATATTGGAGCTGGCAAATGCCAGGTCGAGTGGTCTCTCATTTTCCCCTACATTTATATCAGCCACAAGTGTTTACTACTCCCCCCCCCCCCCCCGCAATGGGAGCTCTTTGAGAGTGTGCGGCCCACTCAGAATGCACATGTCAGCCTCAGGATATGCTACTATTATATAGATAATATCAACTGTGAACTGCATCACGGGTTAGCAATCCATTTCTCCCAATACCTCCTGTCTACCCTCTTCTCATTGGCATCCGGCTGTGGTATTATCTTGCTAGAAAAGAAATTGGTCAGCACCCAAATTATGACAGTCAATAGTTCGGCAAAAGGTCGGAAGTCAATTGTTCAAAACTGAAGGTTGATACATGTACTATGTCGACATTGAAAAGGTCAACACATGACATAAGTTCTTCATGTTTTTTTGTGTCAACATCAACTCCTGAGCATGTTGATGCCAGTAAGTGTAGCGCGTACACTAACATGGCTCGCTTCAAATGCCATAAGTGCCAGTCAATCCGCTCCCAACTGTCATGTTACAGGCTGTGGGGTAAATGTATTATAGGAGCACTTATCATGCCACTATAACACTTCCTGCTTCTACTCATTAACGAGGTGAAGCTGGAAGGGACACAGACAAGCATTAACATCTTGCCCACTGAAGCATGGGTGCGCAAACTTCCCCCTCCGTTGATGTCCCCTCCTGGAGACAATGCATCAGCTCAGACTGACGTGCTGTGTCTGTCTGCCCAGCCGGATCACTGGGCATGCACGAGATCTCGCTACTCATGCTGATACCCCTTCTCCCCCATAACACCACATCATACATATAACCCTGAGTTAGAAAAATTACAGGAGATGATTGCCAGGTACTTTTATCTCATATTGTGCTGCCTTAAGACTTCCTGCTTCAGCTATTTACCAAGTGGAAGCAGGAAGTAATACTGACAAGTGGGAGAGTGAACCGCACCTCTGGCATTCACTGATATAATGCACAGTGCTTCTGCTTAGTGCTAATGCTCTTGGCACAGAATCATAATTCCTATTAGATATCAGTCTGCATTATATAGTGCAACAATAGACAGGAAGATGTTTCAGAAATCATCGCCATTCATTAACCTTATAGAGAGGAGGAATTTGGCCCAACCAGGGCAATTTCCAGCAGGGTGATGATGACACAACTCTCTCAAAAAAGTTAATCAGGACAATCAAAAGAGTGACTTCGATAATAGTGTGTTTTTGCCTATTTTAGATATAAGATCTAGGGGCATATCAAATCAGCCAAGGGGTTTGTCACCAGTGACTTGTTCAATCAACTGCTGTAACCAGGCATGATAATTATTAGCTTCCGGAGCTGCAAGGAAGAGTCAAAATGCAGCAATGTAGGGGTATCCTACTGTATTTCATGCTAAGTTGACTCTAAGGGTTACTGTGCTGGAAAAAGCTAAATAATTAAATAGCACTGGAGGTGAAGGCCCTGTAACTAATCATTGAGCACTCATACTGGTACCCAGGAACTGCTATTACACACCAATTTTAAACTGTAACAGGCACAGAGCTGGCTCTAACCAATTTGATGCTCTACGCAGGATTTTGGCTGGTGCCCCCTAATACTGCTTCTAGTTTTACTTCTAACAAAGCATCCCTCTCCAAGCACAGCAGTCAGCAATACCCCATACCCTATCCATTCTCATCGTGGCTCCTTGTGCCAGCAAAAGCATTGGCACCATCCCCCCTATATTTGAAACAGGAACGGTGTCCACCGCAGATCAAAAAAAGGGATGTGTTCTTGCTGGGTAAGTTCATACCAGGTGCCTGGAGGTGAAAGAGATGATAGCCCCCCCCCCCCCCCCCCCTACACACACACAGCATTGGTGACCCCCAGATACTACATACAGCATGTGTATAATAAATATATACATATACGTATAGAAAACTATCCTATAATCCAAATGTTGAGTGTACGGATAAACTACAAAAAGTGTTAACATCTGGAGTTGAAGATAAAATTATTTCTAAAAAGATAACAGAGATCCTTGTGCCACAATTCCCGGTGGTACCGGCCCTTTATACCATCCCCAAGATCCATAAGCGATTGGACTCGCCCCCGGGACGACCGATAGTATCTGCAAATGGATCAATTTTTCAACCGTCAGCAACTTATTTGGACTCGCTCTTCCAACCTCTCATTCAAAAGGAACCTACATTTTTTACCTGACACGTCTACATTATTAAAGGACTTTTCAAACATTTCAACACTTCCACCCAATTGATGTGGTAAATTTATATACCACCATAACGAATGATTTGGGTTTATCATCAGTTTGCAGCTTCTTAGAAACCAGGAGTGACTTCGATATATCTAATATTCAATTAATTTTGGTGTTATTAGAACTCATCCTTACTAACAATTTTTTTTGTGTATAATAATGATTTTTTTTTTTACAGGTTAAGGGCTGTGCGATGGGGTCATCGGTCGCACCGGCCTACGCTAAAATTGTAATCTTTTCCATTGAACAATGCTTATTTTTTTCTAAGCTTGAGTTATCCGATAATATTTTTTTCTATAAACAATATATCGACGACCTCCTGGTTTTCTGGATAGGTGAAGCTAAAGTGTTGACGGATGCCATCTCCGTATTTATTGATAGTCCCTGTCCTATCAAATTCACGTTTGAATTGAGCAGTACCAGAGTGCATTTCCTTGATGTAGACATTCAGTTAATCGATAATCAAATTGTAACATCTGTGCATACTAAAATGACTGATCGCAATACTCTTTTGCAACCACAGAGCTGTCACCCTAATAGCCTCATCAATGGGCTACCTTATTTGGAAATGCTGCAGATTTTCCGCATTGCCAGTGATCCCAATACCTGTAAATCACAGTTGGATGCCCTAATGCAAAATTTAGAGTTAGAGGTTACGATTCGGTACGGCTCATTGAATGTAAAAATAAAGTTCTCCAACTTGACCGCCAAGTGCTTTTGAAGGGACAAACTAGTCCTATAATAACCCTTACTAAAGAACAAACCCGCATCTCATGGGTTAATAAATACAATGGAGCATCAGTATCCATTAATAAGACCATAAAAAAAACACTGGTCCATTGTACAATCTGATTTTACACTGCCATTTGGTAATAAAAATATCATGTCTAGTTATTCACATGGTCAGAATTTGCGTGATCTCCTAGCAAAAACTGAAATTTCTTTACCTAAATAATCACGCTCATTCTTTAGTGGTCCCAAAAAAGGTTGCTTCAAGTGTCCATGTGTCACACTATTTAGTTACAGGTGACAAATTCTTCCATCCACATAGCTGCAAAAAAATATCAAATTAATCATCATTTTACATGTGAATCTACATTCATCATTTACCAAATTATTGGTCCATGTAGTCTTTACTACATTGGCAAAACAGAGAGAAAATTTAAGGAGAGGATGGGGGTCCACCGCAGCAGCATTAAACAAGCATTACTCTGTGAACATAGCGACCAACCTGCCGCACGACATTTCGCTGAATTGCGACACCCACTTAGCAGTCTGAGGTATCGGATGATAGACTGTGTCCCTCTCTCTATTAGAGGTGGAGACAGAGGAAAGAAATTGCTCCTTCTTGAATCACAATGGATTCATAGATTGGATGTTGTTTCCCCATAAGGGGTTAAACTAAAGCTTTTCCCTGTTGGTGTTTAGATAAAACATAACTTTGCTATTTTGTATCTTTCATCATTGTTTGCTATTAAGTTACTATTGAGTATGTACTGTATCTGAGTATTATGAGTAACTGTTCTTGTCTTACAAAAGTTTTTTACTTTCTAGCACCTTTTGTTTATATCACTATGGTGATTTCCCTGCGTCCAGGTCTCGACATGTAGCCGCCCCTGATGACGTCACCCAGCCCCCCCCCCCCTCCCGGCGGATGGGCGGATGTGTAGTTCCGTCCCAGCACGCTGACTCCCCTGTCTGTGTACATGTAAAAAGGTATGTAACGCTTTGTATCTTTGTATCCTGATTGTCAGTACACCTGGGAATTCTGTGAACCCGGGTGACGACCAGGAACCGGTGTAGCTTGCAGGGTAGCAGGGCGAATATAAGTCCTTCTCATACGGGACCTAGGAGGAGCCCGGAGCTTGTGGACACTGACATGTAGGATTAATCTCAGAGGTTAGCCACGGGGTAGGTAATGAAGGAACAGGTGACAGACGGGAATCGGGAACCAGTTGTAGCCAAGCGGGGAGTACACAGGTGACTGCAGTGGGTAGCACCCAGGCAGGAGGCGCACAGGAGACTGTGACAGGCTGCAGCCAAACAGAAGGCACACTGGAATCTGGTGTAGGTTGTACCCAACCGGAAGGTGCACAGGAGGTTGCTTGCAGATTGCACCCAGACTAGAGGTACACAGGTGATAGCAGAGGTTGTACCCAAACGGAAGGTGCACAGGAGGTTGCTTGCAGATTGCACCCAGACTGAAGGTACACAGGTGATAGCAGGGGTTGTACCCAAATGGAAGATGCACAGGAGGTTGCTTGCAGATTGCATTCAGACTGTAGGTACACAGGTGATAGCAGGGGTTGTACCCAAATGGAAGGTGCACAGGAGGTGGCTTGTGGATTGCACCCAGACTGAAGGTACACAGGTGATAGCAGGGGTTGTACCCAAACGGAAGGTGCACAGGAGGTTGCTTGTAGATTGCACCCAGACTGAAGGTACACAGATGAGCAGGGAAGATCAAGGCTGAAACGCTGAAAGTGCACAGATAGTCAGGAGAGCTCAGGACGCTGGTGTTCCCTAAGGATTGACAAGAAAATTGGCGCCAGCTTGTTTCAAACATGAGTCCTTTATCCCCCTTGAGAGACTCTGATAGACCAAAAGGGAAGAAGAAAGTATGTCACGGCATGGTGCACCTAATTGATATACACGAGTAAAAATTAACTTTTATTGACATTGTTTAAGATAGCGAAATATAAAAACACACAAACAGGACAACATAAATGGTGTTTAAAAAGCGGTGGCTCACTGAATTCGCACAATATAGGACTGTTTCAATATAACTGTATACAGGATTTAATTGCCAACATTTGTATCATATATAATGTTTGAGTATTTTGGCTTAATTCCTCAGCATAGGGGTACATAGAGTGGTGTATTCAACAATGCAAAAAAATGTCCGTCCAGTGTGGTGCAATGGGGCGTTGCCCTCTAGTTGTTTGTGTGTTGAAATATAGCACTCTAGGGTTAAAGACTTATGTATTGTTGCATCGTACACAGCTAATATCTTGCTGAAGAAATGAGTCAACACTGGTGTCGACCAATTTGTCACATGTAGTATGGGACTGAGTTATCCCTTTAAATCATTTGGAGAAATCCCAAAATAGCAAAAATAACTAGTAGGCTGCCTACTGAGTCACTGAATAGAGATGTGACATATGAAGGTGTAATTTCACTAAGGTATTATACAGTTTGTCTTGTTGAGCGCATAAAACAGGAGTTTCTCAGAACAGTCAACACAGATGTCGACCAATGTCAACTAAATCCTCTATAGTCCCAAAATCATCCCAAAATGATTTATGGGCTGCTTAATGAGTCACCGACTAGGGATGTGAAATATGGAGGTGTATATTTGCTAGGGTATTATGCAGTTTGTTTTATTAAGTGCATAAAGCAGAAGTTTTTCAGAGCAGTCAACACAGATGTCGACCAATGTTAGCTTGATCACATATAATTTGGGGCAAAGCTGTCTCTTGATTTTTTACACAGTAACAAAAAGTGGTGAGGCTGCCAAATCGATTTCAGAAAGGTCAGGGTGTACTCCATAAGAAGTCTCTGATAGGCTGCTGACTACAGCCGGATTGTCATTGGAGGGCTTCAACAAGATGGCGCCTGTTGCGTAGATGCTGCGGCAGAGGTAGTATGCCTTGTGTCAGTGAAGTCCCCACAGGCGGCCAGAAGCACTGCCGCTCCGCCGGTACCCGCATCCAGAGCGAGGGGACAGAGCCGGGAACCATGCCAGGATACTCTGCGCCAGCACAAGGCAACCAGTCAGAGCGGGCAGTGTCACCCACACATAATGATGACTGCCCACGTCCTCCTGGCACCCTGCTCAGACGCCCGAGACCACGAACCTGAACCAGATCCCGCCTCACTTCCCAGGACTGGTAAGCGACACACGCGGACTGTGACACTGATGACAAATGTTCACCATCCTTGATGTCGACGACGTCCTTGATGTCATAGCCCCTGGCTGCGAATTAGGCTATCACAACATCGAGTTCGGTGGAATGCATTACCAGCGACCCGGCACAAGTTTCCACCGAACTCTATGTTATGGTAGCCAAATTCGCAGCCAGGGGCTATGACATCAAGGACCTGAATAAGCAGAAGCAGGAAGTTCTGATGATTCCTAGGGCACAGTTACTACAACCTCAGATCAAGGAAACCAAGTCAGTAATACCATGGGTCTCCAAATACAACACCGTAAGCCCGGTGGTACCTCGTACCACTAGGGCCCTTTGGCCCCTTATATCTACTGACAAAAAGTTGCCATGCTATAAGGAATCCTAGCCGATGGTCTGTTACAGTAGAGGCAAAAATCTGAAAGATTATTTGGTGCATACAGACATTTCCAATTTCGGAAAGGAAATACAGACACCGTACTTTCTGACCAAACAACCAGGGTGCTATAGGTGCCCCAAATGCACCACATGTAGCCATATGATCACCGGTAACACTTTCCCAGACTCATCAGGCACAAAGACATTCAGAATTAGACACGCGCTGAATTGCTTATCAACATACATCGTTTATATTATTAAGTGCCCATGCCAACTCATCTATGTTGGGAAAACAGTGCGCACAATGCGTGAAATGATGGCCCTTCATGATCAGCTATCAACACAGCTTTAAAAGGAAAACCATCTGACCAACCGGTAGCTCGACATTTTGCAGAGAAGAGCCATGCAATTGGTGAATTAAAGCACATGGCAATTGGCCACATACTGTGCCAGCTGCATTACGAGGTGGGGACAGAGAAGGCAAGCTCCTGGAATGAGAGGCCAGCTGGATCTTCAAGTTGAAATCCAGCAAACCCAACGGACTCAACGAACGTCTCTCATTTGCCACATTCAAATTTTGATTTTGTTACTGTCAGGGATTACCAGATGGACTGAACTACGATCTAGATAGGTATACATTGAGTAAAATTACTATTAATGGTTACCCAGTATGAGATGATTTAGGCAACCACATTAACAGTATTCACTAGGTTTTTCTCCGCCAAGCTTTTATTACCTTATTATTTTATATAGTCACTTAGCCACTTTTCTACTTATTAGCTGCTTTTATTCTACCAGCTTCTTATATGCAGTAGCCGCTTCTGCTCTTATATTATATGCACCTATATATTGTTGTATCACTAGGAACTCCCGGCCTGGAGTGTGGTCTGCCGGCGAAAACATCACAGTGGTCTCCTAGCAACCCCAATGCTACATCTCCGCTCTAAGAGCGCTCATCACAGCGGACATCTAGCCAGCCTAATGCCGCACCCCCCATCCAGGAAGCACTAGCTGTTGACATTGGTGCTTAGCAACAGGGACAGTCTGAGGTAGTGCACAGGCAGCACCCGAACCCGGAAGTGATGGCAGATACTAGCCGCACAGTCCGGATGTGATGATAGATGCCAGCCATCTACCACAGCCCCCGGGACCTTCCTACTTCACCGAGCACCGTTATTTAACCCCTTCCCGTCATTTGACGTACATTTACGTCATGGTCGGGATGTGCTTCCCGACACATGGCATAAATGTACGTCATGCCATTTAACTGTCACCGCGTCTAGAGACGCGGTGACAGAGGGACGATGTCTGCTGTCCCTGACAGCAGACATCTTCCCTCATTGCCCAGGGGGGGCAGCGATGCCCCCGCCCTTTGGCGTTCGCTGTGATTGGCTGTTCAAATGTGAACAGCCAATTACAGCGTTTTCTGTGTACCGGCGAATAACGTTCGCCGGTGACACAGGTATCGGTGGTGATTGGTGCTGTAAAGTACAGCACCAATCACCACCGGGTGTAAGGGTGACACTGGTGTCACCCCACCTGCCCCCAAAAGGCTGTGATTGGTCTGTCGGACCGACGGACCAATCACAGCCATTTCACCTCAGATGAAATAATGGAGACAGCCCTGCAGCCGCCATTCCGGTCAGGAACAGCGTGCAGAGCGGTCTCCGTGCCCATCTGTGCCCTATACTGACCTGATCATCGTTGGTGGCATCCGTGCTGCCAGCTCCTGGTGTGACTTCCTTGTGCTGCTGCTGCTGCTGCTGCTGCAGCAGCGTCATTGTGTCAGAGATTTAAATTGTGTGCTATAATTTTGTATCTGCTGCCCCCTGCTGCCCCCCTTTTGTGCTGATCACTATAAACTAAGTGATCAGCACCTTTTTTGGGGTGCAGGGTTTTTTTTTTTATATATATACCCTGTCAGGTTGCACCCACAGTTGTGTGCCTGCTGCCCCTCACTGCTAATCAGTGTTACATCACTGAACAGCATTTTTGGCACAGGGTTGATATAATTTTTTTCAGCAGTTTTTTTTTATTTATTTTTTTGGGAGAGTGCTGTGGGCTTTTTTTTTAAATTGTTTTTACACCCACGGTGCTTTTGTGGGTGTCCTGTGGCCGCTGAGCGCTGATCAGTGACGTACATCACTGAACAGCATTTTTGGCACAGGGTTGATATAATTTTTTTTCAGCAGTTTTTTTTTATTTTATTTTTTTGGAGAGTGCTGTGGGCTTTTATTTTTTTAATTGTTTTTACACCCACGGTGCTTTTGTGGGTGTCCTGTGCCCGCTGAGCGCTGATCAGTGACGGACGTTACTGACCAACATCTGTGCTCAATTTTTGGCGCAGGACCTTTTTTTTTTTTCTTTTAACTTACACGTGTTAAAGCACTACATACACACTACATACCCCCCGTGTTGAAATAAAGTTTGTACCCCCCCCTACACTATACACGTGCTGAAACACTACACTTAAAAATAATAAAAATGTCCCAATCATCGCAAAGACTGTTTTCAGCGGAGGAGGCATATGCCCTTCTTGCCTCTGACACTGACACAGCCAGTGAAGTAAGCGATGAATTGGCATTTGTCTTAAGCTCCTCTTCCTCCTCTAGTGATGAGGGACCCCCTCAAAGACGCCCCCGTAGAGCAGCTGAGACCCCCCCCCAATGATTGATCTCGTATGGACCCCACCACCAGACAATTTTGAGCCCCAGGTTCCTGAGTTTTTGGCCAACCCAGGAATCCAATTTGATAGTACAGGCCTCAAAGAAATTGACTTTTTCAAAGTCTTTTTCTCTGATGATTTTATAAATTTAATGGTGGACCAAAGTAATTTATATGCCCAGCAGTTTATTGCCCAAAACCCCACATCATCATTTGCTAGGTGGACCCCTGTAGAGATGATGACGTTTTGGGGTCTGGTGTTACATATGGGCATAGTTAAAAAGCCAGAAATTAGGCAATATTGGAGTACAGATGTTCTGTACAGCACCCCACTTCATCGTATGGCCATGACCCGGACTCGTTTTGAGATGATCCTTAAATTTTTGCATTACAACGATAATGCACAGTGCCCACCCAGAGATGATCCCACCTTTGACCGGCTATTCAAAGTCAGGCCGGTCATTGATCATTTCAGCGCCAAATTTGCTGAGATGTACATCCCCCAAAAATTCATTTGTGTAGACGAGTCACTTATACATTTTAAAGGAAGGGTTAAATTCCGCCAGTACCTTCCCAATAAGAGGGCAAGGTATGGCATAAAAATGTGTAAGCTGTGCGAAAGTACCTCAGGGTACACCCACAGGTTTAGGGTATATGAAGGGAAGGACACAAGAATTGAACCGCCAGAATGCCCCCCCTCCCTCGTAGGTGTTAGTGGAAAGATTGTCTGGGATTTAGTGCACCCCTTCCTGGATAAGGGTTATCACCTCTATGTGGATAACTTTTACACCAGCATCCCCCTGTTTAAGGCCCTTGGTTCAAGAGGTACAGCAGCTTGCGGTACTGTGCGCAAGAACCAAAGAGGCCTCCCAAAAACGCACGTTGCCCAATTACTGAGAAAGGGTGAAAGCAGGGGAATATGCACCGAAAATATGTTGTTGGTCAAATATAAGGACAAGAGGGATGTCATTATACTGACAACAATTCACGGAGACAGTACCACCTCCGTCCCTGTACGAGGTACCAGTACCCACACCTCAAAACCTATTTGTATCCTTGATTACAATAAGTACATGGGCGGAGTGGATCTTTCAGATCAGGTACTGAAGCCGTACAGTGCCCTGCGGAAAACAAAAATCTGGTATAAGAAGCTAGCCAGGTATATCATCCAGATGGCACTGTATAACGCTTACGTACTAT
The DNA here is from genome assembly GCF_055691185.1 of Crinia signifera. NCBI lineage: Eukaryota > Metazoa > Chordata > Amphibia > Anura > Myobatrachidae > Crinia > Crinia signifera. The sequence goes on along the minus strand of NC_139222.1, from coordinate 133,161,136 downwards.
TCCGTTCTACCAGCCAGACGGGGACATTTATGCACTTTCAAGAGGAAGTCATAAAGGGCCTAATATTTGGGAACCAGCAGGCAGAGGGCCCCAGTACTTCTAGTACTGGCCCCGGTACTTCTAGTACTGGCCCCCGTATTGTATCAGGGCAGCATTTTCCTAACGAAATCCCCTCCACTGGAAAAAAGGGCAGGACACAAAAAAGGTGCAAAGTTTGCTATAAAAAGGGAATACGAAAGCAAACTATTTTCCACTGTGAAACTTGCCCCGACAAACCCGGCCTATGTATGAAGGAGTGCTTTAAAATATACCACACATCTATGGATTATTAGGTTCATCATTTCACCGTGCTTCGGGGGTCTTGCTAATGCGACATAGCACCCACCATTCATTCCACCAGAATCTGTGCGGCAAAATCCAAATATCACTCCTTCCCTTCTGAGTCCTGCCATGCACCCAAATGGTATTTTTTGGTCACATATGAGGAATTGCCGTACTCGGGAGAAATTGGGGCACAGATTTTGGGGTGCTTTGTCTCCTTCATTCCTTGTGAAAATGAAAAATTTTGAGCCAGAACTGCATTTTTGTGTAAAAAATGTAATTTTTCATTTTCACAGCCCAGTTGTACCACAATTGGTGAAACCCCTGGGGGTTTGAAATGTACACTATACCCCTAGATGAATTCCCTGAGGGGTGTAGTTTGCAAAATGGGGTCACTTGTGGGGGGGTTCCACTGTATTGGTGCTTCGGGGGTCTTGCTAATGCGACATAGCACCCACCATTCATTCCACCAGAATCTGTGCTGCAAAATCCAAATATCACTCCTTCCCTTATGAGTCCTGCCATTTTTTGGTCACATATGAGGCATTGCCGTACTCGGGAGAAATTGGGGCACAGATTTTGGGGTGCTTTGTCTCCTTCATTCCTTGTGAAAATGAAAAATTTTGAGCCAGAACTGCATTTTTGTGTAAAAAAATGTAATTTTTCATTTTCACAGCCCAGTTGTACCACAATTGGTGAAACCCCTGGGGGTTTGAAATGTACACTATACCCCTATATGAATTCCCTGAGGGGTGTAGTTTGCAAAATGGGGACACTTGTGGGGGGGTTCCACTGTATTGGTGCTTCGGGGGTCTTGCTAATGCGACATAGCACCCACCATTCATTCCACCAGAATCTGTGCGGCAAAATCCAAATATCACTCCTTCCCTTCTGAGTCCTGCCATGCACCCAAATGGTATTTTTTGGTCACATATGAGGCATTGCCGTACTCGGGAGAAATTGGGGCACAGATTTTGGGGTGCTTTGTCTCCTTCATTCCTTGTGAAAATGAAAAATTTTGAGCCAGAACTGCATTTTTGTGTAAAAAAATGTAATTTTTCATTTTCACAGCCCAGTTGTACCAAAATTGGTGAAACCCCTGGGGGTTTGAAATGTACACTATACCCCTATATGAATTCCCTGAGGGGTGTAGTTTGCAAAATGGGGTCACTTGTGGGGGGGTTCCACTGTATTGGTGCTTCGGGGGTCTTGCTAATGCGACATAGCACCCACCATTCATTCCACCAGAATGTGTGCTGCAAAATCCAAATATCACTCCTTCCCTTCTGAGTCCTGCCATGCACCCAAGTGGTATTTTTTGGTCACATATGAGGCATTGCCGTACTCGGGAGAAATTGGGGCACAGATTTTGGGGTGCTTTGTCTCCTTCATTCCTTGTGAAAATGAAAAATTTTGAGCCAGAACTGCATTTTTGTGTAAAAAAAATGTAATTTTTCATTTTCACAGCCCAGTTGTACCACAATTGGTGAAACCCCTGGATGTTTGAAATGTACACTATACCCCTAGATGAATTCCCTGAGGGGTGTAGTTTGCAAAATGGGGTCACTTGTGGGGGGGTTCCTAACTTTTAGCATCTTATGGTGCCTAGAAACCTACATGGTGCCTAAAAAATAATCTCATAAAAAGGAGGCTCCAAAATCAAGTAGGTGCTCCTTCTATTATGAAGCCTGTGGTTTGGTCATCGTGCACACTAGGGCCACATATAGGATATTTATGAAAACAAAAGAATTGGGGGAATCAATTTTTAGTCACATTTCTCTAGTAAAATCTAATGTGTTCCTTAGAAAAATGTATTAAAATTGAAAATCTGCAAAAAAAATTAAATTTTCAAATTTCACCTACACTTTGTTTTAATTCCTGTGAAACACCTAAAGGGTTAACAAACTTCCAAAATGCTGTTTTGAATACTGTGAGGGGTGCAGTTTTTGAAATGGCATCATTTATGGGGGTGTCTCACATACAAGTCCCTCAAAGTCACATCAGAACTGAACTGGTCCCTAAAAAAATCAGTGTTTGAAATTTTCTTGAAAATTTGAGAATTTGCTATTCAAATTTTAATCCTCCTAGTGTCCAAAAAAATTAAAAGGAGGTTGAAATAATGATGGAAACATAAAGTAGACATATGGTCTATGTTAGTTATTAACTATTTTGAGTGGTATGATTATTTGTCTCACAAGCAGAAGATTTAACATTTTGCAAATTGCAAAATTTTAAATTTTTTTACGACATTTTGGTATTTTTCACAAAAAAACACAGACTGTATCGACCAAAATTTACCACTAACTTGAAGTACAATGTGTCACGAGAAAACAATCTCAAAATCACTGGGATAAGTAAAAGCAAAAAAAAGTTATCCCCACTTAAGTGATACATGTCAGATTTGAAAAAAAAGGGCTCTGTCAGGAAGGCAAAAACAGGCTGTGTCGGTAAGGGGTTAAGGTATGTTGTTTGACACTGCACTTTGTACACCTTGACAAAAGGGGTTTGCTAACCCCGAAACGTTGGATCACCCACTAAAGATTGCTTTATCTTGAAAGACCTCCTGAGTGCCTCTGCCTGTTCATTGGACTAACGCTATATATATATATATATATATATATATATGTAAACAAAGAATGAGTGGCGCCACTTGTGTACCCTCAGTCCAGGCACCAGGTATCAATAGGCAATATCCCCTTCAATTCAGGGGTGTCAGCCAATCTTCAAGGGTAAAAGTAATGGTAAGTTACTTGGAGTAAAAGGTGTGCATTTAATAAATGAAGATGCGGCGACTGATTGCTCTAAAAATAGTAAATACTAAGTGTGCTGGTCCGCACTTTAGGAAGCCAAATAAAATATCTTATAAAGGTGGTCTAAACACGGTAAATGAAAATATCAATAAAAAAATCAATAAAAAAAGTTTCTACTATGGATAAAAAATGTCAAGAGGTGCGTATAAAAACATATACATTTATTTAAACAAAGTAGACAGCATGTTCCTTTAAAAAATATATATAGACAATTAAAAAATTAAAAAATATATTCTAACCAAAAATCGTATAAAGTGAGATAAAAAAGAGTAGCTTAACTTATAGAGATGAGACAGGAGGGCTAGTGAGTCCCAACGTGTTTCGTCCTTCTGACTTTATCAAGGGGTGCAAGTAGACTGAGGCCAGACCTATATTTATACTGATACATATCCTGTTTCTAGAGTGACATCACTTCCTGTCAATAATTAATTACATACTGAAAAACGGGATGAAAGACAATACCTGTAATTATCCCCTATGCCTTATAAGGTGGGGCGCTATATTGGTAATACAATAAAACAAACAGATTTCATATACATAAAGTAAGACTGCTAAAAAAGCTAAATTGGATGTGTGAGTGGCACTTCCGCCACACATCCGGTGTCCGGGTAGCGCTACTGCGCATGCGCCCGCGTCTCGTTCATAGAAATGCCAGAGGTCCGAGAGAAGTACTCTTCTGCGCTACTGCGCATGCGCCTGTGACGTCCGGGATCTCTAGTTGTTAAGGCGACGTCTTCAGACTGTGTCCTGCGTCTGTATTCTCCGTTAGATTAACTACACAGTTCTTATTGCGGCGGCCATTTTGATGTAGACTGCTGGTCCTTTCATATGCTCAGGACTTGCGGTGGCCATTTTCTAAGCGCTTTTTCTTATGGCAATATAGAATAGGAAAAAAAGATACGTAAATAGACTTATAAAGACAAGCTGTATTACTGGCATATGCGATTCATATGTTAAGGTGACTGGTCAGCGGGCATTAATCATTTCCAGGTATTAACCACATTAAATACAGGATATCCAAGGTGTGGATAATGAAAGTGACAAGTGCACTAATTATATGGAAATTGAGCGTTTTTAAAGTGACAGGTGCACAAAGTGATAAGTGCACAAAGTGAGCAGTGCTTTATGATTTATTTAAATAATCAATTAGTGTATTGAAGGTGATAATTTATAAATAATTCAAGGGTACCAACTTAATTATAAATTGACTTTATTTAGTGAATAGCTAGTCGCTAAGAATGACATACAGTGTTTTAAGTATTATAATAATATACAATGTTTAAGAAAAATATTAATAATAATCTACCTAGTGATATGTAACTCTACCTCGGATACCGCAATATATTATATTATATATGTAACAACGACCACAGTTCACCGGCCTAAACTACAGCACTGAATTTTCCCGGGTGGTCTCCCATCCCGGTACTAGTCCAGCCCAACACTGCTTAGCTTCCAAGATCGGACGAGATTGGGCGTATACCAGTAATGTGGTGTGACTGTAGCAGCGTGAACAGGTCAGATGCAAAAACTTCCGAATCAGTGGTTCTCAAGGGAGGGTATTCTAAAGTGATGGTGCTTGGTGAGAATTAAGTAGAATTAAAAGGGTGATGCAGGGATGGCGGCGAATAAAAAGATAAAAAGATATGACCTTATAAAAATGGGGCAATTTCATAACTTTCATTAAAACCGTCTGGATGCATGGTTTTTAGTTCAAATATCCAGAACATTTCTCTTTGTGAAAGTTTATTGGCTAAGTCGCCTCCTCTGGGGCCCAGTCTCACGTGTTCGATTGCCTTGAAAGTAAGTCCTTCTGGGTTGGCATCATGATGAGTCTGGAAGTGTTTGTAAATCGCATGGGTATCCACTTTGTTCTTAATGTTCCTACTATGCTCTTGTATACGTAGTTTGAGAATTCGTTTCGTTTTGCCCACATATTTTAAGTGGCAAGGACATTCCAGCAGATAGATCACCGAAGTTGTATTACAGTTTGTGAAATCTTTAATTTTGTATTCCTTACTGGTATCAGAGTTCGTGAAACTTTTCCTGTTTGGGTGTACATGTTTACATATGTTGCATTTGCCGCACTTATATGTTCCTTTGCACTTAGGTCCTGATGGGTTCTGGTCATTTTTTGCGGTTAGAAGACTGGGTGCGAGAATGTCCTTCAAGTTTCTGGATTTCTTGAAGATTAATGCAGGACGTGGGGGGAGAATCTCTTTAAGTATTGGATCCATTAAAAGGATATTCCAATGATCGTTCAATGATTTTCTTATTTTTGGTTCATGTTGGCTGAAGGTGGTTATAAAGGCTGTAGAGTTATTCTTTTCATTTGGTGCTGTTTTATACTGCAGGAGTTCCTCTCTGTTTGTGTTTTGAATTCTTGATGTTGCTTGTTGTAGTATATTTTGGGGGTAATCTTTTTCTTCGAACCTTTTCTTATATACTTCCAGTTGTTTTGTACACTCATCCTCCTTACTGCAGTTCCTCTTTATCCTGTGGAACTGGGAGTAAGGGATATTTTCTTTCCACTTCCGTTGGTGGTTGCTTTTAAAATGTAAATAACTGTTGGTGTCCACTGTTTTGACAAAATTGAGTGTGTTTACTGACTTATTTTCCCCTTGTAGTATGAGGTCCAGGAATTCAATTTGATTTCTGTTGAAATTTGATGTGAATTTTAGGTTCAGCTGGTTACCTCCTATGTATTTCAAGAATTCTTCAAAGGTTTCTTCCGTGCCTTCCCAAACAATTAAAATGTCATCTATATAACGTTTATAAAATTTGACATTATTTTTAAAAACGTGATTGGTGTGGATAAAACGTCTCTCCCAGCTCCCCATAAAAAGATTCGCAAAGCTCGGAGCAAAAGTTGTCCCCATTGCGGTCCCGCATTTTTGTAAAAAGAACTGGTCTAAAAATTTAAAATAATTGTGACTTAAAATGAATTTCATTGCATCACATATGAAGGTTTTGTGGTTCGGATCCAGTTCGGTATCTTCTTCAAGGAATTCTTTGCACGCGTTTATTCCCATCTCATGATCTATACAAGTGTAAAGGGACTGGACATCAATGGTTGCCCAGTTAAAGGAATCGTCCCATTCAAAATTCTTTAAAAGGTTTAAAACTGTAGTGGTGTCCTTTAAAAATGCCGGTAATTCTCTTACATATTTACTCAGGAATATGTCCACATACTCAGAGAGTCCGGATGTGAGGGAGTCAATGCCTGCCACAATAGGGCGACCCGGTGGGTTATCTAGAGTCTTGTGTATCTTCGGCAGGAAGTAAAAGATGGGGGTAATGGGATTGGTCTTCATCAAGAACTGGTACTCATCTTTTGTGATAGTGTTGCTCCGAAGGCCCTGTAGGACTAAAGTGCGTAGTTCATCGGTAAAAGTTTCCGTGGGGTCCTTCTTGAGTGCCGTGTATGAAGATGCGTCCCCCAAGAGTCTCTTGGCTTCTTTCTCATAATTTTCACGGTCCATAATGACCAACCCCCCCCCTTTATCAGCGGGTTTGAGGACTAATTCCTTGTTATCTTTGAGTGTTTTGAGTGCTTCCCTCTCCTTGTTAGATAAGTTCTTCTGTTGTATCGGTTGTATATCATTTTCACATAAGTCCTTTTTAACGAGATCAAAGAAGATGTTGATGTGGTTACCCTTGGATTCGATCGGATAATACTTTGAAGTGGGTTTCAACCCTGATTTGGACCTATTATCGTAGTTACTTATTGCCGCGTTTTCTTTTTTCGCAAAATGTCTCTTGAGTGTTAGTTTTCTGACAAACTTGTTCAGGTCTATGTAAGTTTCAAATTTGTTCATTCCGCCAGTTGGTGCGAAGTTGAGTCCCTTGCTTAGTAGTGACGCTTCCGCTGTTGTCAGGTCATGTTTCGAAAGGTTAAAAATCCCTTTAGGTTGTGCCGTTATTGTAGGTTTCTTTTCTTGAGGTCTCGCAATGGGGACAACTTTTGCTCCGAGCTTTGCGAATCTTTTTATGGGGAGCTGGGAGAGACGTTTTATCCACACCAATCACGTTTTTAAAAATAATGTCAAATTTTATAAACGTTATATAGATGACATTTTAATTGTTTGGGAAGGCACGGAAGAAACCTTTGAAGAATTCTTGAAATACATAGGAGGTAACCAGCTGAACCTAAAATTCACATCAAATTTCAACAGAAATCAAATTGAATTCCTGGACCTCATACTACAAGGGGAAAATAAGTCAGTAAACACACTCAATTTTGTCAAAACAGTGGACACCAACAGTTATTTACATTTTAAAAGCAACCACCAACGGAAGTGGAAAGAAAATATCCCTTACTCCCAGTTCCACAGGATAAAGAGGAACTGCAGTAAGGAGGATGAGTGTACAAAACAACTGGAAGTATATAAGAAAAGGTTCGAAGAAAAAGATTACCCCCAAAATATACTACAACAAGCAACATCAAGAATTCAAAACACAAACAGAGAGGAACTCCTGCAGTATAAAACAGCACCAAATGAAAAGAATAACTCTACAGCCTTTATAACCACCTTCAGCCAACATGAACCAAAAATAAGAAAATCATTGAACGATCATTGGAATATCCTTTTAATGGATCCAATACTTAAAGAGATTCTCCCCCCACGTCCTGCATTAATCTTCAAGAAATCCAGAAACTTGAAGGACATTCTCGCACCCAGTCTTCTAACCGCAAAAAATGACCAGAACCCATCAGGACCTAAGTGCAAAGGAACATATAAGTGCGGCAAATGCAACATATGTAAACATGTACACCCAAACAGGAAAAGTTTCACGAACTCTGATACCAGTAAGGAATACAAAATTAAAGATTTCACAAACTGTAATACAACTTCGGTGATCTATCTGCTGGAATGTCCTTGCCACTTAAAATATGTGGGCAAAACGAAACGAATTCTCAAACTACGTATACAAGAGCATAGTAGGAACATTAAGAACAAAGTGGATACCCATGCGATTTACAAACACTTCCAGACTCATCATGATGCCAACCCAGAAGGACTTACTTTCAAGGCAATCGAACACGTGAGACTGGGCCCCAGAGGAGGCGACTTAGCCAATAAACTTTCACAAAGAGAAATGTTCTGGATATTTGAACTAAAAACCATGCATCCAGACGGTTTTAATGAAAGTTATGAAATTGCCCCATTTTTATAAGGTCATATCTTTTTATCTTTTTATTCGCCGCCATCCCTGCATCACCCTTTTAATTCTATTTAATTCTCACCAAGCACCATCACTTTAGAATACCCTCCCTTGAGAACCACTGATTCGGAAGTTTTTGCATCTGACCTGTTCACGCTGCTACAGTCACACCACATTACTGGTATACGCCCAATCTCGTCCGATCTTGGAAGCTAAGCAGTGTTGGGCTGGACTAGTACCGGGATGGGAGACCACCCGGGAAAATTCAGTGCTGTAGTTTAGGCCGGTGAACTGTGGTCGTTGTTACATATATAATATAATATATTGCGGTATCCGAGGGAGAGTTACATATCACTAGGTAGATTATTATTAATATTTTTCTTAAACACTGTATATTATTATAATACTTAAAACACTGTATGTCATTCTTAGCGACTAGCTATTCACTAAATAAAGTCAATTTATAATTAAGTTGGTACCCTTGAATTATTTATAAATTATCACCTTCAATACACTAATTGATTATTTAAATAAATCATAAAGCACTGCTCACTTTGTGCACTTATCACTTTGTGCACCTGTCACTTTAAAAACGCTCAATTTCCATATAATTAGTGCACTTGTCACTTTCATTATCCACACCTTGGATATCCTGTATTTAATGTGGTTAATACCTGGAAATGATTAATGCCCGCTGACCAGTCACCTTAACATATGAATCGCATATGCCAGTAATACAGCTTGTCTTTATAAGTCTATTTACGTATCTTTTTTTCCTATTCTATATTGCCATAAGAAAAAGCGCTTAGAAAATGGCCACCGCAAGTCCTGAGCATATGAAAGGACCAGCAGTCTACATCAAAATGGCCGCCGCAATAAGAACTGTGTAGTTAATCTAACGGAGAATACAGACGCAGGACACAGTCTGAAGACGTCGCCTTAACAACTAGAGATCCCGGACGTCACAGGCGCATGCGCAGTAGCGCAGAAGAGTACTTCTCTCGGACCTCTGGCATTTCTATGAACGAGACGCGGGCGCATGCGCAGTAGCGCTACCCGGACACCGGATGTGTGGCGGAAGTGCCACTCACACATCCAATTTAGCTTTTTTAGCAGTCTTACTTTATGTATATGAAATCTGTTTGTTTTTTTGTATTACCAATATAGCGCCCCACCTTATAAGGCATAGGGGATAATTACAGGTATTGTCTTTCATCCCGTTTTTCAGTATGTAATTAATTATTGACAGGAAGTGATGTCACTCTAGAAACAGGATATGTATCAGTATAAATATAGGTCTGGCCTCAGTCTACTTGCACCCCTTGATAAAGTCAGAAGGACGAAACGCGTTGGGACTCACTAGCCCTCCTGTCTCATCTCTATAAGTTAAGCTACTCTTTTTTATCTCACTTTATACGATTTTTGGTTAGAATATATTTTTTAATTTTTTAATTGTCTATATATATTTTTTAAAGGAACATGCTGTCTACTTTGTTTAAATAAATGTATATGTTTTTATACGCACCTCTTGACATTTTTTATCCATAGTAGAAACTTTTTTTATTGATTTTTTTATTGATATTTTCATTTACCGTGTTTAGACCACCTTTATAAGATATTTTATTTGGCTTCCTAAAGTGCGGACCAGCACACTTAGTATTTACTATTTTTAGAGCAATCAGTCGCCGCATCTTCATTTATTAAATGCACACCTTTTACTCCAAGTAACTTACCATTACTTTTACCCTTGAAGATTGGCTGACACCCCTGAATTGAAGGGGATATTGCCTATTGATACCTGGTGCCTGGACTGAGGGTACACAAGTGGCGCCACTCATTCTTTGTTTACATAAATTCTGGTACTACTTGCGTGGCTGCCTGGTGAACTCCCTCTCCAGTTAAAGTATGTTTGGGATAAACGAACGTACAAATAAAAGAAATGACTGGTGTCAGAGAATATTTAATGAAACCAAACATATGGTGGAAACTGAAAACACGAATGACCTAGATGACAAATTCTGGGCTATGGAAAAACTTTTGGCGAAAGAAATGAAAACATGGTGGGACATTAAGGGACTGGAACAGTACATCTCTGTCAACAGAGTACCCAGAGGCCTTAGGATCACAAAACAACCCACATTCGGTAACACGGATAACACATTCGTGGAGAAATGGGACGCTATCCTACACACATGTTCACTCAACTTGATGCAACTACTAGTTGAGGAAAAAAAGAAAATGTTACAGACACTCGAGGAAGAAATTAGATCTAAAGAAACCAACTTGAACACATACAAAGACAAGGTGAACTTTAAAGAAAATGAAATAGTACTTAACAAGAAGATAGAGCGAATGGAGGAGGAAGTAATAAGAAATAAAGAAAAGAAATTTGCAAGAGACAAGAGCGACTACGACCAAGGAAAAATCAAAAATTGGAGTAGATTTACAGACAACTCCCGACAAGCGAGGAATGACACAAGAAAATACCACACCAACTACAACAGACCATCAAGATCCCACAATCAGAATTACGGATCTCCACATACACCGACCATCAGACTGCAGAATAGGTTCACACCTCTTCAGAGATTAAGATCTACAGGTGAACAGGAGAATTTTTTATCATCGGACACAGCCACCCGAGTCAGAGAAAACCTAAGAACGAATCTGAAAGAGAACATCAAACATGCATCACCACTCAAACGAAGACTAACAGACGAAGAGGCAAACGGAGCGGAAGGAGGAAGAGACCTCAAGAAAAGAAACCTACAATAACGGCACAACCTAAAGGGATTTTTAACCTTTCGAAACATGACCTGACAACAGCGGAAGCATCACTACTAAGCAAGGGACTCAACTTCGCACCAACTGGCGGAATGAACAAATTTGAAACTTACATAGACCTGAACAAGTTTGTCAGAAAACTAACACTCAAGAGACATTTTGCGAAAAAAGAAAACGCGGCAATAAGTAACTACGATAATAGGTCCAAATCAGGGTTGAAACCCACTTCAAAGTATTATCCGATCGAATCCAAGGGTAACCACATCAACATCTTCTTTGATCTCGTTAAAAAGGACTTATGTGAAAATGATATACAACCGATACAACAGAAGAACTTATCTAACAAGGAGAGGGAAGCACTCAAAACACTCAAAGATAACAAGGAATTAGTCCTCAAACCCGCTGATAAAGGGGGGGGGGGTTGGTCATTATGGACCGTGAAAATTATGAGAAAGAAGCCAAGAGACTCTTGGGGGACGCATCTTCATACACGGCACTCAAGAAGGACCCCACGGAAACTTTTACCGACGAACTACGCACTTTAGTCCTACAGGGCCTTCGGAGCAACACTATCACAAAAGATGAGTACCAGTTCTTGATGAAGACCAATCCCATTACCCCCATCTTTTACTTCCTGCCGAAGATACACAAGACTCTAGATAACCCACCGGGTCGCCCTATTGTGGCAGGCATTGACTCCCTCACATCCGGACTCTCTGAGTATGTGGACATATTCCTGAGTAAATATGTAAGAGAATTACCGGCATTTTTAAAGGACACCACTACAGTTTTAAACCTTTTAAAGAATTTTGAATGGGACGATTCCTTTAACTGGGCAACCATTGATGTCCAGTCCCTTTACACTTGTATAGATCATGAGATGGGAATAAACGCGTGCAAAGAATTCCTTGAAGAAGATACCGAACTGGATCCGAACCACAAAACCTTCATATGTGATGCAATGAAATTCATTTTAAGTCACAATTATTTTAAATTTTTAGACCAGTTCTTTTTACAAAAATGCGGGACCGCAATGGGGACAACTTTTGCTCCGAGCTTTGCGAATCTTTTTATGGGGAGCTGGGAGAGACGTTTTATCCACACCAATCACGTTTTTAAAAATAATGTCAAATTTTATAAACGTTATATAGATGACATTTTAATTGTTTGGGAAGGCACGGAAGAAACCTTTGAAGAATTCTTGAAATACATAGGAGGTAACCAGCTGAACCTAAAATTCACATCAAATTTCAACAGAAATCAAATTGAATTCCTGGACCTCATACTACAAGGGGAAAATAAGTCAGTAAACACACTCAATTTTGTCAAAACAGTGGACACCAACAGTTATTTACATTTTAAAAGCAACCACCAACGGAAGTGGAAAGAAAATATCCCTTACTCCCAGTTCCACAGGATAAAGAGGAACTGCAGTAAGGAGGATGAGTGTACAAAACAACTGGAAGTATATAAGAAAAGGTTCGAAGAAAAAGATTACCCCCAAAATATACTACAACAAGCAACATCAAGAATTCAAAACACAAACAGAGAGGAACTCCTGCAGTATAAAACAGCACCAAATGAAAAGAATAACTCTACAGCCTTTATAACCACCTTCAGCCAACATGAACCAAAAATAAGAAAATCATTGAACGATCATTGGAATATCCTTTTAATGGATCCAATACTTAAAGAGATTCTCCCCCCACGTCCTGCATTAATCTTCAAGAAATCCAGAAACTTGAAGGACATTCTCGCACCCAGTCTTCTAACCGCAAAAAATGACCAGAACCCATCAGGACCTAAGTGCAAAGGAACATATAAGTGCGGCAAATGCAACATATGTAAACATGTACACCCAAACAGGAAAAGTTTCACGAACTCTGATACCAGTAAGGAATACAAAATTAAAGATTTCACAAACTGTAATACAACTTCGGTGATCTATCTGCTGGAATGTCCTTGCCACTTAAAATATGTGGGCAAAACGAAACGAATTCTCAAACTACGTATACAAGAGCATAGTAGGAACATTAAGAACAAAGTGGATACCCATGCGATTTACAAACACTTCCAGACTCATCATGATGCCAACCCAGAAGGACTTACTTTCAAGGCAATCGAACACGTGAGACTGGGCCCCAGAGGAGGCGACTTAGCCAATAAACTTTCACAAAGAGAAATGTTCTGGATATTTGAACTAAAAACCATGCATCCAGACGGTTTTAATGAAAGTTATGAAATTGCCCCATTTTTATAAGGTCATATCTTTTTATCTTTTTATTCGCCGCCATCCCTGCATCACCCTTTTAATTCTATTTAATTCTCACCAAGCACCATCACTTTAGAATACCCTCCCTTGAGAACCACTGATTCGGAAGTTTTTGCATCTGACCTGTTCACGCTGCTACAGTCACACCACATTACTGGTATACGCCCAATCTCGTCCGATCTTGGAAGCTAAGCAGTGTTGGGCTGGACTAGTACCGGGATGGGAGACCACCCGGGAAAATTCAGTGCTGTAGTTTAGGCCGGTGAACTGTGGTCGTTGTTACATATATAATATAATATATTGCGGTATCCGAGGGAGAGTTACATATCACTAGGTAGATTATTATTAATATTTTTCTTAAACACTGTATATTATTATAATACTTAAAACACTGTATGTCATTCTTAGCGACTAGCTATTCACTAAATAAAGTCAATTTATAATTAAGTTGGTACCCTTGAATTATTTATAAATTATCACCTTCAATACACTAATTGATTATTTAAATAAATCATAAAGCACTGCTCACTTTGTGCACTTATCACTTTGTGCACCTGTCACTTTAAAAACGCTCAATTTCCATATAATTAGTGCACTTGTCACTTTCATTATCCACACCTTGGATATCCTGTATTTAATGTGGTTAATACCTGGAAATGATTAATGCCCGCTGACCAGTCACCTTAACATATGAATCGCATATGCCAGTAATACAGCTTGTCTTTATAAGTCTATTTACGTATCTCATCTTTTCTTCTCATCTTTTTTTCCTATTCTATATTGCCATAAGAAAAAGCGCTTAGAAAATGGCCACCGCAAGTCCTGAGCATATGAAAGGACCAGCAGTCTACATCAAAATGGCCGCCGCAATAAGAACTGTGTAGTTAATCTAACGGAGAATACAGACGCAGGACACAGTCTGAAGACGTCGCCTTAACAACTAGAGATCCCGGACGTCACAGGCGCATGCGCAGTAGCGCAGAAGAGTACTTCTCTCGGACCTCTGGCATTTCTATGAACGAGACGCGGGCGCATGCGCAGTAGCGCTACCCGGACACCGGATGTGTGGCGGAAGTGCCACTCACACATCCAATTTAGCTTTTTTAGCAGTCTTACTTTATGTATATGAAATCTGTTTGTTTTATTGTATTACCAATATAGCGCCCCACCTTATAAGGCATAGGGGATAATTACAGGTATTGTCTTTCATCCCGTTTTTCAGTATGTAATTAATTATTGACAGGAAGTGATGTCACTCTAGAAACAGGATATGTATCAGTATAAATATAGGTCTGGCCTCAGTCTACTTGCACCCCTTGATAAAGTCAGAAGGACGAAACGCGTTGGGACTCACTAGCCCTCCTGTCTCATCTCTATAAGTTAAGCTACTCTTTTTTATCTCACTTTATACGATTTTTGGTTAGAATATATTTTTTAATTTTTTAATTGTCTATATATATTTTTTAAAGGAACATGCTGTCTACTTTGTTTAAATAAATGTATATGTTTTTATACGCACCTCTTGACATTTTTTATCCATAGTAGAAACTTTTTTTATTGATTTTTTTATTGATATTTTCATTTACCGTGTTTAGACCACCTTTATAAGATATTTTATTTGGCTTCCTAAAGTGCGGACCAGCACACTTAGTATTTACTATTTTTAGAGCAATCAGTCGCCGCATCTTCATTTATTAAATGCATATATATATATATATATATATATATATATCACCACAATAGTGTCTCTAGCACCCTAAAAATGTAATGTCATACTAAAACAACTGTAATAATAAAATAATGAAAACACTTGTAGCTTCTTTTTTCTGAAGAGTATTATTCTTTTATTTTGAAAGAGCTGCAATCAGAAACCGACGCGTTTCATCGCCTTGAGTGACTTCATCAGGGGTTTAGCAATCTTTACAGCAATAAAATTAACTAGATTCAAATGATTATGGGTCAATCATATTGAGACTCCGAGTGCTAAGATCTGGCTGATGGTCGTTATGCCGGTGTGCTTATTCCAAAGAATTGGATGTTATACTTAAAAATATTTAAATTTATTCCAAATGTGTTGTTACTCAAAATGAATCTTCTGTTACCAGTGCTTTTAGAGGTAAGGAATAGCACCCTCCTATACAGAATTTTTACAGATCACCACTTCTTATTGGTGTAATAAAACAGTCCTCCAAAATGTCAAACAGAGGAAACAAGTATCCACTAGGTGTGCTTGCTCCTTGGAGTCCAGCCAGACGCATGTGAACTTCAAGTTTTCTTTATTGAGTAAACAGCAACGTTTCAATGCAACAGCATTATCATCAGGCTCCATAATGCTGTTGCATTGAAACATTGCTGTTTACTCAATAAAGAAAACTTGAAGTTCACATACGTCTGGAGTGCCGCGTCTATCCCCAAAGAAGTCTACATTTACCCCGACGAGGGCACCCGGCTAAGCAACCAAGTTCTGAGGTTGTGCCCGGCCCTGCAACAAGTAAATATATATATATATATATATATATATATACACAAGTAGTGTGGTCCCCGGCACTCCTGATGCCCCCACTGGAGGGGTTTCCTGCCCCGTTGCCTTCCCGGAGAAGGGGATGCCTCCTTGTAGATATCAGAATAACGGGCGGCACTCGGAGACTTTGAAAAACGTGAAGCAGTGAAGCTTTTTAATTGATCTACGTTTCGGAGCTCGTGGCTCCTTCGTCAGGATAACAAGCCAAGTGCAAAACATAATGAATTTAAACACAACTTACCGGCATGTCTCCTCCCCGCCGCGCTCCCGCACGTCCTCCGTCGCCGGAACTCTCCTGTGACCACTTCCGTCTTCCTCACTGGCTTCCGGCGGGTACTGGAGGTCCCTGGCGTCTTCAGTCGCTATGGTAACGCGGCGTCGTCAGAGCCTGCACTACAGAAAAAACATACAATATAGACATTGTTAAAAACCGTGTAAATTCATTATAAAAATATATCTGCAATCTGAGTGCTTCATTTTGGAGGCGTGCTGCGTGATAAATCGTTAAAAATGTGACCAACACAGTAAGACCATATATATATACATGGATGTAAAAGTGTGCTAATTTTATAAAGCGCAACTGACATACAAAAAAGGAAGTGCCCCATTGGGTACTGTGATTAAAAAGGAGCATCATCACCCTGCTTGTACAAGGGAGTCACTGTTGATACAGGTAGAAGCGCCAACAGGAGCAAAGACTCCCTTGTACAAGCAGGGTGATGATGCTCCTTTTTAATCACAGATTATGGGGCTACTTTTCGTTCTACACTTGTGTCACCAAGTACCCTTGTTTTGGGAAGGGGTTCTGTCCCTGTCCTTGAGGTGTTGGAGTTTTAAAACCTAGTAACTCCGGGTATTCCTCTTCACATTCTATTTGTGTAACAACTACCACAATTGTGGCTTCTTTGAAGTCCAAAATGATTTTCGAGTCATCTGTCTGTGTAGTAGTCTAAGTTGGGCACACACAATCTACCTTGATGTCCCTTTTATTAATTGGAATGTCGGCATCTCATTTGAGTTTTTAGCTTCCTCTGGGTCGATGGTCTGAAATGCCCTTAATGCCTCTTGCTAGCAAAGAGCGTAGTCTTTCATTGTCTATCCAGATTGTTTTTCCTTCCAAATAGCTTTATTTCCAATTCTGTAAGGCTTTTATAGATAGACTCTTCAATATTTATTCCACTTCCTTTTTAGGAGGCCACGATATCACTTCACAGAATGGCTGAACCCATTAGTTGTCCTATTAGGATTTGTCCTGCCATTCTCTCCAATGTTGCCATTCTCTCCAATGCTGCTAGTACGCACTCTGCTCCTCTTTCCTTTGTTTCTCTATGCACTACGTGACTCTCGTCACATCTGCCCTCCTTCTCTTTACGCCACCACATGCCATCCAATCAGGCCTTCCTCTGGCCTCACGTTCATGAGTTGTCAATCATAGAATTCCTAAAGTTCTGCCCCTCTAGGGAGTACTAGTCCCGGTGATACTGTTAACCCCATTTGTCCCGCTGTCTGTACTCAATATGTCTAAAGGGTGACACAGGTTATACCCTGTGAGGTGTTACCTATATACAAAAGCAGACAGTATTTGCCCTGCATGCAAAAAATAATAATATTTGTACCCATTTGTAACTTGTAATATGTTTAGTTCAGGTGCAACGTTAATTGCTTTTTATGCTTTGCTTTCAACTGAGAATCAACTCTATAATGGCTGCCACTGCTATGTGTATAGTTTAAAGGATCAATTTAAATTAATGGAAACATGTTATACTTTATAGCACAATATCAACATTTCTCAACATTTGTATGGCCATACTGGGCCATAAGTGGGGCAGAGATGTGGAATATACAGACATTTACTGAGTTCAAGATGAGCTTGTGGTTATAACCTCAATGTGTATCAGGCCAGAATGTTTTCACTTTTTGTGACCACATAAAATTACTGACCTGTTTTTTGATACATAGTTGATATTTCCATGCACAAATATTTCTACAAACATTTTCAGATTTGTTGAAAAGAACCCATTTTTATCCAGTGTGTTGCTACCAGTATTTTTGTACTAGTCAGGACAACACGGACGGTGTAATGGTTAGCATTACTTTCTCACAGCAATGAGGTCATGAGTTCAAATCCCACCCTGGCCTTAACTGTGCGGGTTTGTATATTCTCCCCATGTTTCCTCCAGGTACTCCACGGTAGGTTAATTGGCTCCCAACAAATGTATCCTATAATGTCAGTGTGTGTACATGTGATAGTGAATATAGATTGTAAGTATAGATTGGAAGTTCCACTGGGACATGGGGGATATTTGAGTTTTCAAATATTCTCTGTAGAGTGCTGCAGAATATGTATGCACTATATAAATAATAAATAAATGGGGTACTTATGTAATATCTGGGCGCCCGATTTTTCCATCGCATCGCATTTAATATATTGGCATACAATTCATGCAATGCGATTTTTCATTGTAAAGACCCGATTTTTAATTGTATAGTCACCCATGGGTGATTTCATACCCCCACTATCCAACTACGCATGGAGTTGATTTTATATAGTGTGGCGAGAGCAGCGAGCCACCTAGCCCGAAGCGTGGCAAGCACAGCGAGCCCCGCGAGGGGACTCAGAATACATGTAAAGTAATCCGCATCCCCTTGCGGGGCTCGCTGCACTCGCCGAGATAATACATAAGTACTATAAATGGTAATACATAGTGCTGTTACCATAGGCGTGCGCACGGGGGGTGCCGGGGGTGCACAGGCACCCCCCCACACGATTGCACGCAAAATACTCAGCAGTCAGCAGCACCATTAGCTGGCGGAGGTCAGGACAATCTTACTTGCCTGCCGCCGCCGCTGCCGATATCCAGCCTGGAAGCGCCGGACGGGCCGTGGGCTCCATTCAAGTTAGCCCCCGGACCCGCCTCTAAAAACGTCACACACGCTAGCGTGACGTGGTGACGTTGCAGCGCACACCCGTCCTCCTGCCCACGCTCCCCGTCCTCCTGCCCGCGCTCCCGTCCTCTCCTGCTGCCTGAGAGAGCAAGCCCAGCAGCAGCACGCGCCCTGGCTGAGGCAGACGGCAGTGAATGATCCGCACTGAGCAGGAGCCAGCGTGAGTCCTGACCTGGCTGCCTGCAGTGTTCCTCCTAGGATCAAGCAAGCTAGGTTAGGTTTTTATTCATAGGAGAAAAAGGAGCAATTAACCCCTTGAGTGGTGGGTTTTGCTAGGGCAGGACAAACCTACTAGGGCAGGTTTATCCTGCCCCAGCAAAACCCACCACAGATATTAGGAAGCCTCCGCTCCCCCCCTCACCTCTGCTCCCCCCCCCCTCCCCTCCCCTCCAGGGTTAGTACACCGAAGCTAGCTCCCCTGCTGCCACTTCCCCCTGCTGCCTGTCAGTCATCACACAGGCGGCAGGCTCGGGGATGTTTCACGGCGCTTCGGGAGGACTCAGGTGCCTGAACTCTCCCGAGTCCCCCCGAGCTGCGACGACCATGCCCGAGCCTGCCTCCTTCGTCACTATGAATGGCGGCTGGCGGCAGGGGAGCTTCGGGTATGATCGCCGGGGCGGGGGAGGCGACACAATAAATCATCTGTGTAAGTTCCTGCCAACACTGTATTTTAATATAATTTAGTTTGCATTGATGCCCAGTAGGCGGTGATAGACACGCCCAGTAGGCGGTGATAGACACGCCCAGTGGGCAGTGATAGACACGCCCAGTAGGTGGTATAGAAATGCCCCTCCAATTGTGCACCTACTAATAAAATGGGCTGCGCACGCCTATGGCTGTTACCATATCTGTATTACAGTAATTACAGTTCTTTATATTTACAACACTTTATTTGGGAGATTTGCATCCCTGAGAAACACTATTTTTAGGGGTCAATCCAATCCGCGGTATTCTCAGGGCATGCGAGGGGGGTATGTGAATTTTCAAAAGTGTGGAGACCTTTCTGGACTGTAGAAAAATTACAATTTTGTTATCAAAATCATATACCGCGTTTCCTTGATAATAAGACCTTCCCCGAAAATAAGCCCTACTGAAATCCCCATTTTCCAGAGTCCCTGCACTAAACTACTGGTACAATGCTCCCAGCTCCACCCCCGCTATCCCCCTCACCCCCGCCCTGCTTGAAATAGAGAAATTAATACTGCTGCAGTACGGTTGCAGCCCTAGTACCGCTGAAGCCTCCTGGTCCCAGGGATGCATTGAGCATTGCACATGGTGCCATCGCGCACCCTCCAAGCGGCATCTGTACGGTACACAGGCGGGAGCGGAGTGACAGCAGCGGCGGAGAGGCTGAAAACCGCGGAAGGAAAACAGGAGTTGTTTTGAAATGATGGCAGGACTGAGGGGCATAATGTTGATTTGGTAAATGTTAATTAAAAGAAGCCCTACCTCGAAAATATGCCCTATGATGTTTTTTTGTTCCCCCCCCCAAAAAAAAAAATAAGACATTTTCTTATAATCGGGAAAGCATGGTAGAAGTATGATTGTAGGCAAAAGTAAAATACTTTTAGCTGATTTTAAGAATAAAAAGTTAAAGAAAGTAAAAAGCTTACAAATATTGTTTCATTAGAAATGAAATATGCATAATTGGAAGAAAAGGCTCCTTTGGAGTAATTTGTGGCCATTTTAATGTAAAATAATGATCCAAACCATTTAGAGAAACAGATGCACAAAGGTTGACTGGTTCTTAATGTAGCCCTTATGCTTTTTTGTTACTGGCCATATTGGACTCTTTATGAGGGTTGGCTGCATACCTGTACATTGTCCTGGGTTTGATTTGCATAGTGATTCTATAGAGGACAATGGGTGAATAACTGGCCAACCCTTAGCTTCCAACAGTGGTGCGACTGAAGGAGGATAAATTGTTTCTGTCATTTTTGTAGTGCAGCATGTAGAAAAACAGAATTTGTGGTACTCAAGACAGTGGAGCATAGACAGGTGGATAAGTGGAGCCAGCACTTTATGTGACTGGCTCTTCCCCTTCTATGCACCCAATCCAACCCAGTTAAAAATCTGATCCCAAGGAGATGTAAAAACAAAATTCTAGAGAAAGAGGAGAAAAACAACAGAAAAAATATTAAATGAAACAACAGCACTTGCAATTAGTGCATGGTGGGTGTCCAGTGTCCCCTGTGGAATCAGAGAAAGGAGTTTAACAGTTAGTACCAAAATCCTGTTTTCTCCTTCATCCACTAGGGGACACTGGAGAATCAAGACAGTGGGGATGACTCAGAGCCTTCACCCTGCGTAGAGGTACAGTACCTGCCAAACAGAACATCCAAACTGAGAGTCTGAAAAGTATCAAAATGGTAAATGTGCCCAAAATTTTTCTGTCCTGACCAGGTAGCTACATGGCACAGCTGAGTAAAAGAAGCACCCATGGCAGCAGTGTATGAAGAACAAACTTGTCCAGAACCAACTGAATGAGTTGAGCGGGCCAAATTTGAACCCTGCACAGGGCGAGCCTAGTCTATACAGTATATGTCGGCTGGATTGCCAGTCTGATCCAACAAGCCAGCATTTACTTTGACACGGGCTATCCTCTCTTTGCTGCAACATATAATATGAACAGGGCATCAGAAGTTCTGTATTGAGCTGTTTGCTTCACATAGATCTTCAGCACCCATAGTACGTCCAGAATCTGCGATGAGGAATAGTCTCCCAAGAGAACTGGAACCACAATAGTTTGGTTGATGTGGATGCTGATACCTCCTTTTGGAAGAAAGGCCAAACAAGTGTATCATTCCACTTTGTCTGCATTAAACACCAGGTAAAATGAGTGGCATGACAAAGCCTCTACCGTCTTCCAGGAATGTCCATGGTTTCCAAAGGTTCAAAAGTCTTTGAATGGAGAAAATCCAAGCCTAAATTCAAGTCCCAAGGTTCCGTAGGAGGAACAAATGGAGGCTAGATTCGAGGAACCCCTTGAAGAAACATCTAAATCACTGGTGAGATGGCCAAACACCATTGGAAAAAAATAGACAGGGAAGAGACTGGAAAGTTCAAAGAGTCCAAGCTCAGACCACCGGAGAGGCCTGTCTGTAGGAAAAGGCAGAGACGAGACAGGCGATAAGACAGGGAGAACCCCCATCGCTCACACCACTTCACATACAATTTCCAAATCCTGGAAAAATGTGCAGAAGATACTGGTTTTCTTGCACATAGCATCGTCGGTAGGACTGCGGCCTGCACCTGCCAGATGTCAGAACGACCACTGACAGAACACTACACCGGCGTCTTTTGTGGGAACACCTCAGAGCAAGCTAGGAAAGGTTGATATAACCAATTGGGTCTATGTCTTGGGGGGTTATTCTGGTTCACTTGCAAAGACAAATTTACTCTCTAATGGACAAAACCACATGCACTGCAGGTGGGGCTGATTTAACATGTGGGGTGTGTACTTCAAACTGATATCTATATTGCAGTGTAATAATAAAGCAGCCAGTGTTTACCATGCACAGAAACAAAATAACACCCAAATCTAACTTTCTGCACGTTACATCAACCCCACCTTCAGTGCCAGTGGCGGAACTCCCGGAGGCAATGGAGTCATCTGCCACTGGGCACCAGCCTTAAAGGGGGCACTGACTCCACTGCCCCCTATGTTACACTCATTTGTAGAGGTGCTGCCCAGCAGTACCCATATTGTATGCGGAAACCCCCCCCCCCCTCCTTATCACTTGATTGGCTGCTGCTGGAGAGACAGGGGCCTGAGCCAGTGACAGCACCAGCAGACTCTGCAGCCAGTGCGGGACAGTGCTACTCAGGGATGGATACAGAGAGGGACGAAGGGGATAATCACATGACCCCCCTCTCTCTCTCTCTGCCTGACCCCTCTCTCTCTGCCTGACACTCCTCTCTCTTTGCCTGACACCCCTCTCTCTCTGCCTGACACCCCTCTCCGTGCCTGACCCCCCCCCCCCTCTCTCTCTGCCGGACACCCCTCTCTCTTTGCCTGACATCCCTCTCTCTGCCTGACACCTCTATCTCTCTCTCTGCCTGACCCCCCCCCCCCCTCTCTCTCTTGCCACACTCTCTATTCCTGGCACTCTCGCTTTCCCCTTACTTTTTATCCCTGACACTATCTCGCTCTCCCCTCTCATTTCCTCACTTTCCTGATGCCCCCTGGCATTCTTCTCTCTAGCTGTCTATCAATGGGGGGGGGGGGGGGGGGGGGCACCAACCTTTTTCATGCCTCCGGGCATCAAGGATGAGCTTACGCCTCTGTGCAGTGCACATGGTTTTGTCCATTAGAGAGTGAATTTGCCTTTGCGTGTGAACCAGAATAACACCCTTTATTACAAGCCGTCCGAGTGCAGCTCATTATGGATTGTATATATGGAGGTAACAGTCAAACTACCCCCATACCTTTCAAATCGTGTCGCTGTCATAGAGTCTGCAGTATGATGCCTCAGGACTTCTGATGTCATCTTATTTGAATAACCTAATGTGTTATGCATAATAAGTTAATGTGGATAAATACCATATTTAAAAAGATATGATAAGCAGCTTTCTAATTTGGCTGACGTGGGAGGCATTTTTTTTTTTCTAAAAACTTTCCCCAAACACAAGCTCACCATCTCACTAGAGGAACAAGACAGCAGGAAGCATTCAGTATAAACTAAATCCCACACACATCTGGTAACACAGCACAGAATACACGCATGCCTTTCACTAACCACATGTTACACACAGACAGAAAAGAATCAAGGTATAATAATGGGCCTGATTCAGACCTGAGTATGTTTGTAGCCTAGCAAACAGGTAAACACTGCCCGCTGCCCCCATCCCCTAGCCAAACACCCGGGTGTTGTATATTATATATTGTATATATTATATATAATATATATAATAAACAACCCCTACAGTGTACTGAGGGACATATATGCAGCACTTCCAGATAGACCCCCATGTTTGTAAGGGAAAGATAGGAATAAACATACAAATATTAGAGGGCACAGTGAGAGTAGACCACCCAGAACTATTAGCCAATCAGGCACTTTTGGCAGGGGGGAGCAAAATTTATAGTTAAGCCACTGCCCAGGACCCCACCCCTCCTCCATGACTGCTGGAATATCTTCATGGTATGCATTGCCTTGCACCAGGGCAATGTTATGAAGCATGCAGTAATTCTAGGCGATCATCGCCACTTTTGCTGATTGGTAGTAGTATTCCAGATGACCAGTCCAAATGCCTGAAATGACCTTTCACCGCCCCAAAGATGCATTCCACAACTTTGCGAATGGCAATGTGTGCGGCATTATATTGTTGCTGTACAGGGCCTTGTGGATTTCTCAGAGGTGGCATGAGCCAAGTTTGACACCCATATCCTGAATCACCTGCATTAACGTGGGCGACAAAAAGCAGCAAAAATATGTAAATGGTTACAATAATGTTGTGAAAAACCCTGACACATGATTTATTACAAAAATAGTAACTAAGTTTAGTAGAAATTACAATGAACAAACCCTAGCAAGACTGACATGGTTCTCTTTGCAACAAATACATACTGTATCACCAGATTCAAGTGGAAGAATTGCTAGACGTACATTTATTTAGATATTTACAGTTTCTTATATAGTGCAGCATATTCCGTTGCGCGTTACAATTGAAAAAACAGTGAACAAACTGGGTAGAAACAAACCGACATAGAGGTAGGCGGGCCCTGCTCGCAAGCCTACAATTTATAGATATTGTTTTAGTCAAAACATGCTTATTAGGACATAATCTAATGTTTTTAAACACATCTACTACACATGTAAAGGGTTGCCATTAGAAAAGGTGGGGCCAGGACTAACAAAAAAAGACTTTTTGTACTGACCCAGATTAGCCAAGGCCAGGGGTTCCCAAACTTTTGTGGAATCACAGCACCCCAGAGTAACAGAAAGATTTCTTGGTACCCCTAGACCAAAAGTTTCTCATTAAGAAAGTCAGAAAAAAAATATTAAGTTCATAAAATTGTGTTTATAGTAGAGATGTGCAGGTTCGGATTTACCTGGATTTTCTTATTGGCTATCGGTTGTCACATGTTTTGACTCCAAATCATGTGACAGCCGATAGCCAATAGCATCCCGTTTTGACTTCCGGGTAAATCCGAACTTGCACATCTCTAGTTTATAGCTCATCCTTAGGGTCAGTTATGTAGAAATGATCAGGATTCATCTATGTTTTTCCACAATTTGGCTATTACCTTGGCCATAAACAACTTAAATTTGATCATGGACCACCAATCCAGGGCACCCCTGCGAGTCCCCCAAGGCACCCCAGGGTGCCACGGCACAGTTAAGGATCCAGTGGCCCAGGCAGGGTCCCTATATAGCTAGAGGGTGGCTGTCATTGGCTAAAAGGACAGAGAGGCCGGAAAGACGCTAACCTGGCCCAATCACTCAGGTGCACTGAACCAAGATGGTGGCACCATCCTCCCAGCACCGACAACCAATACACTTCCAGATCTCCCCACCGCCACTCACAAGGCCACCATGATCCGTCACCTCGCGCCTGTCCTGGGAAATCGCCAGACACATGCCAACCATGGGCGGACACGGACAGGTGAGTACTGTGCCCGCCATGTCATGTGACACATACCCTCTTGTGTGAGGTGCCCATATCCCAATATGGGAGCAATAAATGGCTCCCAGCACATTAGTGAATGCTAAGAGCCAATAGAAAGCCACCTTCAGGTCCTGCCACTCACAATGTGGGAATGTGATATATATGTACGCCACAGCTTCTTCATGGCATATAGAAATTGAGTTAAATGCCTAGAGAGAGTGGCTTGTGTAATCCTGAGTGACCATGAAATCAGAGAGAAGTCTGTGGCTAAAAAAGTGCAGGAAACACATTCATGTTTGCAGCCCAGGCACTGCATAGTTGCTACCAGCAAAAGGCTCCAGATCACATTTCACCTGCTCCTATAAGTTCAAGTTGTTTGTGCAGTTCAGCCTAAAAAAGCTGCACCACCTCTTGATCAGGGAGGGAGGACCACCCTCACACTGTACATATGTGCAGCATGGAGCCTACTAGGGACCTGGATTTGGTGCATACTTGCCTACCCTCCTGCATTCTGCAGGAGACTCCCTGAAATAGCAGCAATCTCCCTCTCTCCCTCATTAGTCTAGCAATCTCCCTCATTTCACCTGGAACACATTACACTGCTACATTTTTGGGGTAAAAACAGAATTAGAGACAGATATTTACATTGAATCATCAGCGCCATTTTCCAGTAGCTCTTACTAGCTGCTTTGGGGCTCATCTACATTTGGATATAAGTCATTTTAAAATATTCCTCTCAGATGTAGCAGTACACACCCACGCTTCTAGGTGCCACGTTCACAATCTCTTTTCACAATCTCTCCTTATATGGAACTAGACACGCCCTTTGGGTGGAGCCTGACACGCCCCCTCAATGGCAAAATTCTCCTGCCAACTATATTTTCCCTGAAATTTGTTTTCAAAAGTAGGCAAGTATGATCTGGTGCTGTTCCTAGGGACATACTGCAACCACTTCATACTGTTACAAACACCCTCACATGTACCAATGTAAAATTTTACAACAGGTCAAATGTGCAATTTCGACCACAAATTGCACCCTATTACATGTGCGATTTGCAGAAAGCATGCAAATTGACCCATTTTTGACCAAAAATGCACATGACTAAAAATTAAACCCTATCACATATCACCCTTATTCTGTGATTTACTGTATTTGTGGGAAAACCACCTGGCTCTCTGCTATGACTTGGGAAAGAAGAATCAACGTGAAGAGCTAGCACAGTGAGAAGGTCCAAACCAGTAAATCCTAAAACACACTAGGGTCCTACAGGTATTTCACAACAACACATGTTCTTCATCTAAGAACTTAATTTAAAAATTCTATAATCAAAAGAGATTCAATCATGATGTGGGCAATCCTTTTTTTGGTCAAGTATGGGAAACCATCTGGTTCTCCCCGATCGATGGCAAAAGTATTCGACATTGGCCGTAAACCATCGATGATTTTGAATCATCGACGGTCAATGGCCATCCCTAGTGGCAACCATAACTATCCCCCCCCCCCCCCCGAAGTGTATAGCCAGCCGCCGCCACATCACATTTGCACCCCCCCTGCAGTGGGTCACCGGGGGGGGGGGCTCATTTCAATATCCCCCCCACACCCCCTGGAGATACTCAGCAGCAGCGGTGACAACCACAACTATCCCCCCCCTGAAGTCACTCACTCCCCACCATTGCATCATCACACTCGCGCCCCCCCTGAAGCTACTCAGCAGCGGCGGCGACGACCGCAACAATTCCCACCCCCGCTGAAGTCACTCGCTGGCCGCAACCACATCACACTCGCGCCCTCCGCCTCCAGCCACTCGCTGGACCCATCACCCCCCACCCCCTTGCACCGGCCTATCTGCAGAAGCCCCAGCGCATAGAACAGCGCTGCCTGCCACAGGACACCATCGCCTGCCCGCGCTACTGTAGACCTGGACATGGGGAGAGCCGCTAACATGTGGGTGCCACTGCATAGAGACCCAGCATTGACAACTGGTAAGGAGAGGAGGTGCCTGGTACCACTCTTTCACGACCCTCCATCCTATTCTCTTCCCGTTTTCTCCTCTCCCCTATTCTGACCTTGCCTAACCCCTCACCTTTATCCCTCTAACTCCCTTTTCTCTTTCTCACCTCTCTCTTCCTTCCCTTTTTCTTTCCTCTTTCTCACTCTCCCCATCCCCTTTTTTTTTTTCTTGGGTGCTCTCTCCCACCCCTCTCCCACACATCCCCCAAGCAGGTTCCCCAGCCCACCCCCTTTCCCAATAGCATCCCCTGCCCCCCACACCCCCCCACCCCCTGCCAAGGTCCCCAGCCCCTCTACAATCCCCCTGCAGCATCCCCAGCCGCATTACGCCCCCTCCCATCTTTCAGCAGTCTCACCAGCGCACCTTCTCTATCCCCGGCAGGTTCCCCAGCCCCCTTACCCACAATCCCCCGATACATTCACCAGCATCACCAGCAAACCTCCTTATTTCCCACCTGGTTCCACCCCCCAACTCTCTCGCCAGTGCTCACAGCGCACCTCCTCAATCCCCCAGCAGGAACCGCAAACCCCTTCCCCATTCGATCTTCGCACCTCCTCAATCCCCCAACAGGATGTCACCCGCACCCACCCCCCCCCACACACACACACACACACACCTCCTGCAATCTCCTGCCAGTGTCCTCAGACCCTCCTCACATCCCATGGCAGCATCCCAAGCATGATTTCACATGCAAAACAACCATGCGCGGCACCCATCCATCCGCATCTGCCCGGCACTCCACCAGTCTACCCCCGCACCTCACCAAATGACACCACCCACCCGGAAAGACCCTGCATGTGTAACTCCAACACCCACAGTATCCCCACACCAGCGACTACCCCATCCGACCACACCCAGGCACACTCCCCCACCCACATCACCCTCGCACACTGCCCTCCCACTCCACCACCACTCCCACCCACGACACAACCACACCCACTCCTCCACCACACACAGCACCCGAGCATCCACTTGCAATCCACCACAACCACACCTACACCACACACAGTACACCCACACCCGCCCCTCCCCCATGGCACACCACCCTCTCCCCCATCCAAAACACGCACAAACCGCATCCCTCACACATGCCAACCCCGCACCCGCCCCTCCAACAGCAGTGGCACTCCCCCCCCCTCTCTGTCCATCACCAACCCAACTACAGCACACCCACCTCCAGCACCCACAAGGGGGCCTGCACCTAACCAAACTACCACGACACAGCCCAACCCTGCAACTACACCACACACAGTATCCCTGAACCCACCACTCCCACACCACCCCCAAGCACTTCCTCCCAACCCATACCACACAATCCTCACCCACACAATAACTGGTTCACAGGTTAAGGGGGCGCAGCCCCTTATGACAGTGTGAAGAGTGCCTGACCTAGTCCCTAATATTTATATATATGGAAACATACTGCATTTCTATATAAATAGCTTGGTGAGATGATATAGGTAATCTAAGTGAATACATTTGCTATTTTAGAATTTATGCTTATAATATTAACATAAGAGATTAATAAAAACACAGATACTGACATTGGGGGAAATTTACTAAAGGAAATTTGTAAAAAATAGGTGTATTTGTATCCAGAAATACACTTATTTTTGACATTTACTATCCCAAAAATACGGCAATTCGTAGTCGTATTGCTGTCCTATCAATACGAATACGAATTGCCGTATTTTCGGGATACTAAATGTCAAAAATAAGTGTATTTCTGGATACAAATACACCTATTTTTTTACAAATTTCCTTTAGTAAATTTCCCTCACAGTATCAGTCTTGTAACCTTTTAACTGTATTGAATTGATATATTGCTGCTGTAAGAAAAATAAAATGTAGACCTAATGTTTGTGGTGACAGAAATGACGTACATGTGTAATGTGTAGAAAAACATGTTGTTAAAATTAATTTACAGTCATCTCCTTACATCTCCTCTATTACTGATCACTCTTAATACAGTATTTGCCTCCACAGGGTTCTCAGTGGTCAATTTACTGTTAATGTTGGTTTTGAAGATACAATATTCTCACTGTTCAGATATCTCTGTCTAGTAAGTAAATCACATATTTGTACCTACTAGTATTATCAATAATTTTCCCCTGTTCTAGGGGTCTCAATAAAACATAAAATCCTCAAATGTGGCTAAACATATAATACAAATGGTGTAATGGTTAGCATTACTGCCTCACAGTGCTGAGGTCATGGGCTCAATTCCCACCATGGCTCTAACTGTACGAAGTTTATATATTCTCCCCGTACTTGCGTGGGTTTCCTCCGGGTACTCTGGTTTCCTCCCACAATCCAAAAATATACTGGTAGGCTAATTGGCTCCCAACAAAATTAACCCAGAATGTCTGTATATGCGTGTACCTGTGGTAGGGAACATAGACTGTAAGCTCCACTGGGACAGGGACTGATGTGAATGTTCAAATATTCTCTCTGTAAAGCGCTGTGTAATATGTGTGCGCTATATAAGAAGCTGTTAATAAATAAATAAATAAATCTTCAATGCTGCTGCCCGGCTCATTTCCTCTCCAAACATACTGGGGGAAATTTACTAAGATGTGTATTCTACTTCACATGTGATGTTGCTATGGCAGTAGCGCACGCAGGGGGGGTTTCCGAGTACCCAGAAACCCCCCAGAAGTCTAAGGGCCCTATGCTGAAATCTGAGGGTCCCCTCTTTCCATGGGTACAAGAATTTTAAAAATCGGCCCTTGGGAACCGGAGATATCTGACTTCAAAGCAGTGGTCCCCATCCAAGCCTGTTAATTGCTCTTCCCAGTCAGATCTTTCAGGCTCTGTCTGACTTAGAGTTTTTCTGAGGGTATATTCCAAAATCTGGGACTCTGCTTCTTTGATGGACATTAGTAGCTTGTCTCTACTGTTCCCAGAACCAGAGATATCAGCCTTCCAGCAGGTGGTTACTGCTCCAGCTCCACACACCTGGTATGTAGTTTTATATACTCGTTGGCAGATTGCTCTGCCTGCTGAACTCTCATCCCCTAGTCCCCAATACCATTTGGTAGATGAGATTCTCTAGTTTTTAATTCCATTACAATCTAAGAAATCTATTTCCGGGAACTGGAGATGTCTACAGTCAAGCAAGCTGTCCTCCCACCAAAATATGATGAATAATAAGTCCACTGCACTATACACCCCTCCTCTGCATATTAAACATCCTCTACAACCCTGGAAGTTATGAATCAGGGCCCCTTCATTCAGCCCAATGCCTTCATCTCCCACCATCTGTGCAGTAAAGGGGTAATTAGTGGAAATTACTGATCCAGGCCCTACATGCTGAGCGTTTGATATAATACCCCCTACCACCTCTGGGACATCAAAGCTTCCCCCACCCCTACCACTGGAAGATCGGTAGGGGCCCAAATACATTGCTATGCCCAGGGGCCTACACTGCTGTTGATGCCCCTGTATGTATATATATATATATATATATATATTTGTTTTTATTATTATTTATATACATTTGGTCTATCTATAATACTTTAACTGACCCGGCATATACTGAGTCACCTACGTGTCCATTTCCATGCTATGCTCCGCCCCTCTGGAAACCCCCTTCTGAAAATCCTGCGTTTGCCACTGTATGGGCAACCAATCAGAATCCACTTATTTATTTAGCACCCTCTAGAGATAGTAGACAGGATCTGATTGGTTGCCCACAGCAACATCACATGTGAAGTAGAATACACATCTTAGTAAATTTCCCCCATTATGTCCACCTCCCCATCTCTTACAAGCCCTACACTGACTCCTCTTTTCCTTCAGAATACAATTTGAGGATATAACTTTGTGTTTTGGATCTGGATTGGTTTTGCCAAAATCACCCTTTCTGGTTTTGTTTTTGGTTTCGGATCTGGATTTAAAAAAAAAATATATATATATATATATATATATACTCACGACAGGAGGCGGCACTCGAACAAGAAATCCAATAAGGCAGGTGTACTTCAACGTTTCGAAATTTAATTCGTCATCAGGAAGTATTTACAACAAGCAAAACATACAGTATTTATACATACCACCAGTAAAGTGCATCAAATCAGGAGCTCCGAATCTCCCGCCGCTGCCGCTGGTATGGTGACGTCAGCGCGACCGTCGCATGGTATGTGCGTCAGTACGCTGACTCCCTCTACCGCGTCTGCGTGCGGGTGATGTGGGAGTATCCATAGAAACATGAACACAAATCCTAGGTTACCAGACGCTGGTGCCCGGCAACCAAATACATAGCGCAGCATATAATAATTGCATTGCGGACATGAATCCCCCACAGGCCTCCTGAAGCAACCATAATGAAAAGTGACAAAAATACTACAACATATGAAAAAGAATAGAAATAAAAATAAACCTACACCAAACCAAAAAATGACAAACAATATATAAAGAAATATTAAATCGTCAAATGAAAAAAGGAAAGAAAAAACAAAAGTAGACAAAATCAGATTAAAAACAGGAATCCCTGCGGATGCTACACATGTCAACCTGCTTCAGTGTATAATATGTTAAACAACAATTACCATAGATGGAGATCTGTTAATGACTAAAGACAATGCTATATGGTACTGGTAGGTGCTGTACAGGTCGTCAGGTGCTAATACAACAATCAATGGCATGTTACAGCCTATAAGAAGCAATGGAGCCCCCGAAATTCATTCAAACCACGGGGTGCCACGGTGTCAAGACGTTTGATCCAATTAGCCTCACATTTCAATAATTTTAGTGAGCGATTCCCGCCCCGTAAAGAGGCCGGGATATGATCAATGATCATGTATCTAAGCATGGGCATAGTATGGCGGGCTTCCAAGAAATGCCGTGCCACTGGCTGGTCGCTTGACCCCTTTTCCAGAGCCAGTTTGATGGAATGGCGATGTCCTGCCATCCTTTCTCTGAGTGTGCAATCGGTTTTCCCGATATAATACAGGGAGCAAGGACAGGATATCATGTACACAATATAATTAGTAGTACATGAAACCCTGTGTTTTAAAAATATTCTAGTACCATTATGAGGGTGACAAAAAGACGTCCCGGTGATCAAAGCTCGACAGGTGATACATTTAAGACATTTGTAGCAGCCAGGTTTACTGCTCAATCCTGTGGTCCCATTGTTATACACGTTGCCCAAAATACATAAGGGGCTCCAGGCGCCCCCAGGACGTCCAATTATAGCTGCCCGTGGCTCTATGTTTCAAAACATCTCTACTTACATAGATGCCCTGCT
Organism: Crinia signifera; assembly: GCF_055691185.1. NCBI lineage: Eukaryota > Metazoa > Chordata > Amphibia > Anura > Myobatrachidae > Crinia > Crinia signifera. The sequence continues at coordinate 133,128,441 of NC_139222.1, read as the reverse complement.
TCAACCGTGTATCCGGGCTTCCCCGGGGCATCTCTTGGACACCACGGCCTTTCTAAACTTGATCAGTAGGTTGGGGGTGATTCCAGAGGCCAGTCTACTATGCAGCATCGACGTAACAAATCTCTACACCATCATTCCGACCCAGGCTGGAGTGATGGCAGTCAGGAGACTTCTTACGGGCAACGCTGATTATGTGGGACCTGACATTGACTTTGTATTATCTTTATTGGAGTTTGTGTTGACGCATAATTTCTTTTTGTACGACAGGACATTCCATCTACAGCTCGTTGGCTGTGCGATGGGGTGTAATTTTGCCCCATCGTACGCCAACGCGTATATGATGGATGTCGAAAAACAACTTTTCTTTACCAATGTCGACATTTCCCGACACATTTTTGCCTACACCAGGTACATCGACGACCTCTTCATGATCTGGACTGGTTCCAATGAGGAGTTCGTCGATCTTATCGACAGGCACAATGACACCGACAGTCCAGTGAAATTTACGTATGCTGTCGACAGAGGGGAGATTAGTTTTCTGGACGTGGCACTGAAGGTGGTCAATGGGTTGGTGGAAACCACGGTCTTCACCAAACCCACAGACCGGAACACGTTTTTACATGCTACCAGTTGCCACCCTAGGTCCAGTAAATTTAGTCTGCCCTACTCACACTTCTTAAGGGCCAGACGTATATGCAGCACGGACGCATTGGCTAGTGAGCAGATCGATGTCATGATCACTAAATTTTCCACTAGAGGTTATGACACTGGTCTGCTACAGGAAGCCAAATCAAAAGCTCTTTCCAAAAATAGGGCTGACTTACTCAAATACCAACCCAAAAAAAGCAGTGTCAGTAATAGGTTACCCTGGGTGAACCATTTTAATGTGCATAGCCAAGACATCAGTAAAACCGCTAAAAATCTGTGGCCCCTGATTCAGATGGATGAGAACCTGCGCATGGGTGATACCACGATAATGCCATGTTACACTCGTGGCAGGAGTGTGCGTGACATTGTCGTCAAAGCCGATGTGGCAGGGCTGCGCAGTGGCAATCAGGAGCATTTTTTGAGCAGTAAACCTGGCTGCTACAAATGTCTTAAATGTATCACCTGTCGAGCTTTGATCACCGGGACGTCTTTTTGTCACCCTCATAATGGTACTAGAATATTTTTAAAACACAGGGTTTCATGTACTACTAATTATATTGTGTACATGATATCCTGTCCTTGCTCCCTGTATTATATCGGGAAAACCGATTGCACACTCAGAGAAAGGATGGCAGGACATCGCCATTCCATCAAACTGGCTCTGGAAAAGGGGTCAAGCGACCAGCCAGTGGCACGGCATTTCTTGGAAGCCCGCCATACTATGCCCATGCTTAGATACATGATCATTGATCATATCCCGGCCTCTTTACGGGGCGGGAATCGCTCACTAAAATTATTGAAATGTGAGGCTAATTGGATCAAACGTCTTGACACCGTGGCACCCCGTGGTTTGAATGAATTTCGGGGGCTCCATTGCTTCTTATAGGCTGTAACATGCCATTGATTGTTGTATTAGCACCTGACGACCTGTACAGCACCTACCAGTACCATATAGCATTGTCTTTAGTCATTAACAGATCTCCATCTATGGTAATTGTTGTTTAACATATTATACACTGAAGCAGGTTGACATGTGTAGCATCCGCAGGGATTCCTGTTTTTAATCTGATTTTGTCTACTTTTGTTTTTTCTTTCCTTTTTTCATTTGACGATTTAATATTTCTTTATATATTGTTTGTCATTTTTTGGTTTGGTGTAGGTTTATTTTTATTTTTATTTCTATTCTTTTTCATATGTTGTAGTATTTTTGTCACTTTTCATTATGGTTGCTTCAGGAGGCCTGTGGGGGATTCATGTCCGCAATGCAATTATTATATGCTGCGCTATGTATTTGGTTGCCGGGCACCAGCGTCTGGTAACCTAGGATTTGTGTTCATGTTTCTATGGATACTCCCACGTCACCCGCACGCAGACGCGGTAGAGGGAGTCAGCGTACTGACGCACATACCATGCGACGGTCGCGCTGACGTCACCATACCAGCGGCAGCGGCGGGAGATTCGGAGCTCCTGATTTGATGCACTTTACTGGTGGTATGTATAAATACTGTATGTTTTGCTTGTTGTAAATACTTCCTGATGACGAATTAAATTTCGAAACGTTGAAGTACACCTGCCTTATTGGATTTCTTGTTCGAGTGCCGCCTCCTGTCGTGAGTGTGTGGTCCCTGAGGGGATTTTGGATGGCACCGTCGTTTATTCAAAGTTGAGGTTGTGCTGCTCGACCATCTGGACTATATATATATATATAAACAGCTAAAATCATAGAAATTGGGGGTTTTCTTTGTTCCTACAGTTATATTAACCTCATTAACATTCATTTCCACTCATTATCATTCTATTTCGAACACCTTACAGCTCACAATATTGTTTTTAGGCCAAAAGGTTGCACCAATGTAGCTGGATGGCTAACCTAAGTGACACAAGTGGGTGACACAAACCAGTGGCACTGCAGTGGCAGACAAGATAGCAGTTTTGAAAACTAGACCCATAAGAGCACATAATGCAAAGAAAATAGGTGCAATATGGAATTGTCCTTGGGCCCTCCCTCTAACCCTTATGTTGTATAAATAGGACATGCACACTTTGACAAACCAATCACTTCAACAACAGGTGAAACTATTGCTGAAAATGTTGGTTTATTTGGGCCCCCACAAAATAAGCTGCCAATGCTCCAAAGAGCACATACAGTAGTGCAAAGAAAAGAGGTGTAAGATGAATTGTCCTTCTGAGATGTTGGTGGTAGAGATTGCAGGTGCTAGGCAGGAGATAATGTAACTGGATCTTTGTAGGATCTGGCAAAGATGAGAAGGAGCTGAGCAAAAAAAAATGGATGCTCATAGTAGGCTGGTGTGAGACTAGGTCACAGCGTTGTATCTGGCAATGTTACAAAGAGCATATAATGCAAAGAGGTGCAAGATGGAATTGTCCTTTATATTGTATGAACAGTACATACACACAACTAATAATTCAGCAAAAGGGTCTTCCACGTGACTGTGGCTGAAATGATTGGTTTCAGTGTGTACATCCTCATCCATCATAAGTCCTTCTGTACTTTTTGGAGGCAATTGCTGTTCTTCCTGGAAGAATTTATAATTAATTTATAATTAATTTTGATGAACATCATATTTTCCAAATTTCTTACACTGATCGCTGACAAGGTTTCAGGCTGCACTAAAATCTCTTTCTGAGCACACACTGGAGGGAGCAACTCAGAGCCGGATTAAGGTGGGGTCACAGGGGGTCAGTACACCTGGGCCCCCTTTCTGATAGGGCCCCTGTCCCCCGCCCCCAACCGGATCGCTCTTACCAATCCCCCGCAGATCAGATTGGTAAGAGTGCTCCGATCTGCTGTGCTCCCAGCTTAGTGCTGCATTGCGCAGCGGCTGCCATGAATGATTGACAGCCATCGGCACTCGGTGCCTCCCACAAGTACAGGACAGCTGAGCGATGGCAATAGGTGGATGTATGAATGGCTTTTTGCTGCTTCTCCATCCTCTGAAGCATATAGAGGGCAGAATTCCATTTTTTTACTAACTCCTGCTTCACGAGCGTTTGCTGGTGCTCCAGTCTTCGACATACAGTCTCCAAATGTCGAGAGTGGGACAACATTTTTTGGGGGTTACCGACAGCATCTCCTGCACACACCTGTCATTTAGAAAAAAATTTACAAAATAATTTTGAGCAAAACATGGGACATGCTGGAATTTGCCCAGATGCAATGCTTGTACAATATTGGTAGTGTTGTCAGATATCACAAATCCCCAGGAGAGTCTAAGCAGGGTAAAAAATTGTTTGATGATGTCCCTGAGATTCTCTGAGAGGTTCTCAGCAGTGTGCCTCTTACGGAAACCGGTGATTTACAGTGTACTGGTGCTGCTGCTGTTGTTGCTGCTAAAGGCAATTAATCTGCCCAGTGGACTGTCACAGTCATGTACAGTAGTCCTTAGTTTTCCCTTTTCCATTTGTCCACATGTCCATGGTTAAGTGGACAGTGGGTACAGGGGCATTTTTGAGGAAACTGAACACATTTTTTTTTGTTTCCCTGTACATTCTGGAAATCGCTTGCCTAGTGAAGTGAAATCTAGATGGGATTTGGTACCGGGGCCACAGTACGTCCATCAACTGTCTAAATCCCACTGCACTGATGGCAGATACTGGGCACATGTCTATCACCAGCATATTTGTTATGGCCTCATTAATCTGCTTTGCAAAAGGGTGACTGCTTACTTATAAAGACAGTCAATTTCTTAGTTAAAGTAGCAAAAGTGGTCTTCTGATTTCCTCTCTTGCATGACGGTTGACTCACAGCAGTGGAAGCAGTAGGTGAAGCATTCAAGGATCCTCCAGAGGAATCCGGGATAGGAGAGGAGTAAGTCATACTAGTCACATGGCATGCAGGACTACTTCGATCCTGATTGAGGAGGAAATTGACGATGAGGGAGTTGGTGGTGTGGATAGTAGGCACTTGGATAAAATAGGAAAAAGCGTTACTGGCATGCTTAAGTTCTTAACCAATGTTTCTGAACTTGACAATGACATGATTAATGCGCTGCAGGTGATGTATATGGGAGGATGATCCGAGATGGTTACATCCTTACCCCTACTTATTACACTTTTACAAAGACTAACTATGGCTAGACAGTTGTCTGAATTTGGATAGAAATAATTTCAGACAGAAGAGGAGGATTTTGGGGGATTTTGCCAAGGCATGACAATGGTTATTTCATCCCACAGCCAACAACTGTCTCCACCGGTTCAACAAACCACATCACCTTTAGAAGCCTCATCGTTAACTTCCTCCTCAGCGCCAGATACACCTATATCCTCCTCATCCTGGTGTACTTCTACAGTGACATCCTCAATCTCAATGTCAGCAACTGGACTGGTGTTGCTCCTCCCAGCATTTGCGTGCAAATGGTGGAAGGAGCCTCCTCTTATACAGTATTGGGACAGACACACTTGGACTCTCCCTGGGAGTTGATGTCCCTCTTTTCATTCTCTGCTCCAAATTATACATATTGAGATTTGTTGGTCTTTCTGGATAAATATTGTGATGTACTGTAGGCCATGTACCATTTTAGTTGCCCTTCTTTGAACCATATGTAATGTATGTATATCCTTCTAGTGAAATGGCCTCCAGAACTGGACACAGTATTCTAGATGAGGTCATACCAATGACCTATACAGTGGTATTATTCTTTCTTCCTGTTGCTGACCAAGCATCTGACTAGCCTTCCTCATTGCTTTGTTACGCTGCTTTCCTGCCGTTAAGTCACCTGAAATAGCGACTCCTAGAACCCTCTCCTCCACTACTATCACTGCATATTTTGCACCTTATTGTTACTGTGTATAATTGACATGAAATGGGTAGATAAAAACAAAAAAATTATGTGTAGGGATATCTAGGGAATTTCATTACCCAACATCCTTTTGTCCACATCATTCCAATATAGCACTGACTTCACTATGGGTGTGCGGGTGTCACCCACCAAGGGGCAGGCCTGCAATGGATGCCGCCAGACTCATTCACCAGGCCAGAGTTGGTTTATGTCAATGTGTGTGGTAAGGACAGCTGGCCCTGGTAACAAACAGCTTCTTAGGCTGGATATGCACTTATAGCACCACCGCCCGAGGTTGCATGGATTGTGCTAATATAATTGTGTGCTGTGTCCCAATGCACTCTATCTGTTGCATTGTAGATGAGGGTTGAAATGCTGTACTCTTTTAAGAAGTGTATTCATTTTACACGCCAATATGTGTTCCCAAGCCTCCACACCCAGCCTTTGTTCTCTACACACCTGCTCATCTCACCTCTCTGCTTTCACTTCTTTCTACACTGACATTTCAAAGCTTTCAAGTGGCTTTTTGTTTTTCAGCTCTTGATCTGTGCTCTCAGACAGGAAGGAAAAGGATTGGGTTACATGTACAATGCATCAATATCATTTGTAATGACAGATGTAAAGAGGGATATAAAATATAAGGGTATGGATCATTGGATAAACATCAATTAGATCATCAAGCATTAGGTCGACACCACAAGGTCGACATGCATCAAGTTAACATGACAGAAGCTCTACATGGGGTTAGGGTGACAGGGTCATTAGGGTGACATTGGGAAGGTTGACAGTCAAAAAGACGACATGGATTTTTTCACTCCCCCCCCCCCCCCCCTGAATTTTGACATGCTTGGCACACTATTTTATTCTCCCACCACGCCCTAGTGGATGGTAGGGCATGAAATACCGCCTTTTGGCACATGTCGGCTCAAAAAAAGTGAAAAACCCCATGTCGACCTTTTGACTGTTGACCTTCCCCGTGTCGACCTAATGACCCTTTTGACCTAACCCCATGTGAACCTTCTGTCATGTCAACCTTGATGCATGTCAACCTTGTGGTGTAGACCTAATGCTTGTCGACCTAATGCTTGTCTGTCTAGTGACCGTATCCCAAATATAAGAGAAGTATGGAATTCCCTAACAGTACAGTGGCCCTACTCGGGCAATACTCAATGCTACATGGTTTTGTGGATTTTTTGTCTTCTTTGGTTTCTTTGGTTACATATGCCATAAAGTGCAAACTATATGGCACCACCATCTGACAAGGGGCCGAATTTGGACCTATACAAATGGGTCTGGATCGGCCCTACAGTATGGTAAGCACTATCTGATGATGAAAGATGGACAGGTCCAGGGAGAGCACTCCTGAAATGCAAAAATGAGATGACATATTGCATTTGAAGATTTTTGTACAAATGAACTAAAGCTAATGAGACAATGGCATTGAAGGCCCCATTTCATGCTTTGCAGAAGTCCCGCTCCAGAGTGGCCCCGTATGCAGTTGCTCTAACTTGTGAGTACTGCACCTCAGGGAGGTCGGGCCCTCACAGATTTTGCACACAGATCCCCTCCTCTCCTAAACCTACCTTCATAAGTTGCTACATATAAAGAAAGCCAAATACTTAAATCGTAAAAGCCAAATACTTAAATTATGCAATTTATTAACAAATCGTTAATACAATAAATAAATATAAATAATAAACCTCCTGGGGGTATTCAATTAAAACAAATAAATCATAATATGCACAATATCACAAATATTGGTTAATAATGAACCATGTGAATGTCCTCATATGTCTATATGGAACTGCTCCTAGTTAAATTGGTTAAAGTTCCTTAATTGTAAAAGGTAAAATGGATGTTAGGCAATACTTTATAATGTAGAATGCACATATATATCCCTTGGGTAATATCAGGGTTAATACTTCATTGTGGTTGTGGGCCAATATAGATGAAGATGTTCGAAAAAGAAATTTCAGCCTCAATCTCTGTCATCTGAGGCGGCGGTCTGTAGCTCTCTGCTCCAGAAGCTCGCACAGCTGTCAGAGCACTGCCGACCGTGATAGGTGCTGCTCCATGTTCAGAGCATTGGTGTCCTCTCTGTCCCGATCCCTGGGCTCAATTAGGTACTGAGACCTGGGAGCCTTGATGAGGGTATTGGGCATTCCAGAGACCCCCAGACAGTAGCAAGACGTGACCACGGAATAAAAGTTTATTGACCACAGCAGACAATAACAAGTGGTAACTTTGAATAATGATATGGTATTGCAGATCACAGGCAGTAAAGAATATGCATTAAATGATACTAGCTAGTGATGGTATTAGTTGCAGTGTATGCACACTGATGAAGTCCAACAACATATAGCGCAGGTGGAGGTTATGCTGGTGCAGTACAAATAGCACTGATGGAGTCCAGAGCATATATGGGGAAGAAATACTGCAGCTGTGTAGGAACACAGAGGAATCCCAAAGTATAACTGGTAATGCAGATGGTGATGGAATACTGACCACTGTGAGCAGATGAATACGAGGGGAGATGGGTCATGGTATGTGGTAATGGGCATCGACCTTACAATCACCAGAAGAGATAGAGGACCGCTGAGGCAGTACCGATGAGAATGATAATTTATGTAGTTCATCGATGGTGGTGAATATCGATGTAGGAGGCACCCAGATGATTAGCTATGATGGTAGAACAGCGATGGTGATGAGGCTGGATGGATAACACACCAATGATGTTGGAGTTCGATGGCGGAGCACCGATGATGGAGCACCAAGGGACAGCAGTAACAATGGTGGAGCACTGATGGTGAGTAGTAATGATGGTGGAGCACCGATGATGAATAGTAGCGATGGCAGAGCACTGATTGTAAGCAGTAACAATGGCAAAGCACTGATGGAGCCAGGCAGCTGCTTGCAGCAGATGACACAAACTGGAAGGAGCGGAATCCTCAGGAACTGGAACCTGCAAGACAGCTTGGAGATAGAGATACACCAATAGGTAACAACCTCAGGATGAGATCAGTAACACTTGCAACTGGCCTTACTTACTCAGCATACTTATAGGGAGGAGTGTAAGTGGATTGGCTGAGTAATTAGCCAGACTGAGGGAGTGACAGGATTGGCTGTAAATGGAGCATGGGTACTTGTTTCCTAGAACGGCGCCCATCGCGGGCATCGCATGTACATCGCAAGCCATTATAATGGGATGCGATGCGACCGATGCGATGTCTGCGATTTTACATAGAAATGCATGGTAAAATGTAAATCGCGTCGGTTGCATTGCATGCGGCCAAAAAATCGCTTACGATGCGACCGACGCGATTACCGCGATTTTACATAGGGAACAATGTTAAATGGCCCAATTGACCCGATTTGACATAGGGAACAATGTTAAATGGCCCACAGACCCCAAATAGCCACCCTGAAGTGTGAAATGGCCCCCCCAATTGTTAACGCCACCCCACGATCAACTTCAACCCGAAGCGTGGCGAACGCAGCGAGCCCGCGAGGGGCGGCGGTACGTGTCCTCCGACCTTTTCATACCCCCTCTATCCACGTCGGCGTGGAGTTGAGAATAGAAAGTGTGGCGAGCGCAGCGAGCCACCGAGCCCGAAGCGTGGCGAGCGGATGCGGATACCTGTGAAGCCCGCGAGGGGACGCGTATAGCTGTGAAGGTATCCTACTCCATCAGAGACCTAGAAGGTCTAGTAGGATCTTTGATGTAGTAGGAACTAGTAGGTCTCTGATGGAGTAGGATCTCTTGTTACCTATGCCCTGATGTCTTGACAAAGGTCTGCAAGACAGACCGAAACGTTGACGCCTGATTCTTTTTATGTGACAATAAAGTTGTAAGTAATTCTTAAAGAATTTGGCTGCGAATTGGTGAGTGCTCTCCTTATACTTTATATATATATATATATATATATATATATATATATATATATATATATATACAAATCTGTAGGGGCGGCACTCCACTGTGGAAATAGTACAAACGTGCATGTGTGGGTAATCTGGTGCCCTCCGTGTCAGGGATGCTGACCATATGCAAGGTGTACATGTATATATATATAAGGTGTGGGGGAGGGGACGGCGGCACTCAGCAAAGAAATACACCAGGCGTATTTAAAGCCAACGTTTCGAGGCACGGCTGCCTCTTTATCAAGGTGAAAGTTGTTTCACCTTGATAAAGAGGCCGCCGTGCCTCGAAACGTTGGCTTTAAATAAGCCTGGTGTATTTCTTTGCTGAGTGCCGCCGTCCCCCCACACCTTATATATATATATATATATATATATATATATATATATATAAATATATATATATATATACATGTATATATTATGCTGGGGGGGGGGTTCTCCAAAAAGATTTTGGGCAGGGGGTAGCAAGATCTCTAGTTATGCCACTGGGCTGCTCCCATGTCTGGGAAAGATGGAGAGCCTTGTTTGTTTGGTATATGGTCTGAGGACTACTTTAATGGCGGCGGAGTGGAAGCCGCAGGAGGCTGAAGCTGAACAGCGGGAATGACAGTCAGTGAGCAGCTTGCAGCCATAGAGATGACAGCGCTGGGAAGCTGCAGATGCTGCACAGCACGGTCAGAACAGAGGCAGCGCTGATAGAAGCCATGTCTGAAGCGCAGCGCAAGTCTTCTCAGGCATCTGGAGGGCAATTATGCTTGCTGTAATACCCGGATGGTGACAATGAAGGCATTCACATGGTTTATTATTAACCAATATTTGTGATACTGTGCATATTATGATTTATTTGATTTAATTTACGGGAGGTTAATTATTTATATTTATTTATTGTGTTTATGATTTGTGTGTTTTTACTTATTGTTTCCTATATTAAGCACCACACGATTTGAGTATTTGGATTGTGGTTTTGGGAGGTTGGTAACCCTTCCTCGTGGTGGCTGCTGATATATAGCACATCATTGTTTGCCCTAGCGCTCTGGACAAATCTTTGTAATATAAAGAAAGCCACCTGGTAATGAGCGCAATTTTCTACCAAACTCAAGCGATTGTCACATACTGTTTCTCTCATTTATGTGACTCAACCATAGCAAATTGATATGATATTTCTTCAGCCCACAATTAGCTATTCCGCTGTATAAAGGCAACAGGTGCACGTCAAAAGTCTCTTGGTGAATATTTCAATGTTGGTGGGTTGTATGTTTCAAAAATATTTGCAATTCATAAGTTTCATTACGTATATTAAAATCCTTCTCATGACATAACTACCACCAAAAGGGAATCTCCCCAAAGAGCTCAGACTTAGAGAAAAGTAAAATAAGAGAAATGTCACTTGGTCACTTGATCTGGTGACATAGGGCAATTCCATCTGTTTCCTCATCTCACATACATCTGGCGTGTGTACAGGCATTTCCCAGTGTCAGTCACTTCTACGCAGATGGTCACATTTTATTCAATTTCCTGTGACTTTACTTCTTTATTAGGCTTCAGAAATAAATAAATAAATAAATGAAACCATCCAGCGGCTTCCTGCAAGTCTATGCTACGATTTACTAACCGTGAAATTACAATTTGTTTTGGGTTACTTGTTACATTGAAGTCACATATTGTATTGCAACTATCACTGCTCTATTGCTCTGTATTACAAAACTAAAAATACATGATAGTAAGAGTTTTTTTCCCCCAAAAAATGATGTATCTTTAATCAGATGCAATTGTTTTGTGCATCCTGAAAATAAGACACATTCCAAAATAATTATAGTGTTTAATGGACATTGCCTAATAATTGCACATTGGTTAGTAATATACAGTATATATTCAGCACAATCATCTATACAAATAAACAAAGATACATTATGGGTACCATATATTCTTTCCTGATGATGAGCCTTGAAACATCAAATAAATATTGCATACTCAATCTCTGCAGTGCCAGGTCATGTCTTCACATTTCTTTAGGGTGTCTCTACACTTGGATTGCATATATATATAGAGAGAGAGAGAGAGAGAGACACGAGGCATATGCAGGATATCCCAAGGGGGTTTCCAAATATGTGATAACACTCCTGTGTAACAATTTATCCATGGAGTGCCGCCTGTTCTTTCCAGGCTCGGGAATGAACCCTTGCTAATATATATATATATAGAGAGAGAGAGAGAGAGGGGGGGGGGGGAGATTCTCTATTGCTTACCACCACGGTCCGGGGTCCTTTTCTATGCCGTTATCTCCTTCGCATATGCTGTATTCTTTTTTTCCCGATGCGCGATCACCGCACTTCTGCATTCCACAAGATTGAGGTGGCGAAGTTGTACAGCCTGCTTTACTACAGAGCGGGCGTTAGAGCACAGGGAATAGCCATATTTAAATAATCATTAATAGGTTTTTTTATAATGCGCGGAGGTGTCAAATCATATATATCATACCCCCGTGCACCACACGCAAGAGCCTGCCGGACTGACGGACAGGAGATCCCCACTGGCTTCCGGACAAGCAGTGCGCATGACATGAAAATGAAACAGCGGGCGCATGCGCACTGGACACAACCTGGGGATCGCGGAGGGGTGAGATAACGCAAACACAATGCGGTAGCCTAATTGACAGAGCATATCGAGAAGAGGTAGTCATTAACGGCGCGCAAATGTGCCGTTAAAGTAGCGGTAAATAGATACATTTGTCACGAATGTAAGAGAATCTCCCCCACAGAGAGAGAGAGAGGGGTGAGAGGGGGGTAAGGCGACAGTGAAGTGAGATGAGTGAGGCAGAGGGGTGAGGTGATGGTGGGGGGTTGAAGAGAGGGTAGGAAAGAGTGGGGAGAGGAGGCCTGACTGGGACCAGAAATCGGCCCTGGCATTTTGAGCAGACAGGCCCACCTGTAGTAGGTGGGACTGTTGCGCTGCAAAAAGGGGGCGTGGTCTCACAAAAGGAGACGTGGCATCAGAAAAAGGAGGCATTACACATGGAACACACCGTAATGCAAATTACAGAATATGACACAATCTGGACTCCACAGGCTGCTCCCCCTGTATAATAACAGGAAACCACAGGCTGCACCCCTGCACAATAACAGAACACCACAGGCTGCCCACTCTGCACAGTAACAACACCAAGGGCTGCTCCCCCTGCACAATAACAGAACACCACAGGCTGGCCCCCCCCCCCCCTGCACAATAAATGGACACCACAGGCTGCTCCCCCTGCACAGTAACAACACCACAGGCTGCTCCCCCTGCACAATAACAGAACACCACAGGCTGCTTCCCCTGCACAATAACAGGACTGAGGAGTCAGGACACCACAGGCTTCTTTCAGAGAAGTTCTCTGGGAGAAGCCTGTGGTGTCCTGACTCTTCAGCCCTGTTCTTGGGCTGTGAAGCGGATTTCATATAAAGTATTCCTTTATAAAGCAGTGGGGGGGGGGGGGAACAATCTTTATAAAGCTGCAGCAGCGTGGAGGCCTGAAGAAGAGAGACGGTGTGGATGAGAATAAAAGCAGCTACTTATAATTAAAATCTTACCTGTGCCGTCGCCGCTGGTGCTGGTGCTCCCGATCTCAACCCTCCTGTGCTACCCGGGCTAGTAGTGCCCCCAAAGAGAGAGACCCGCGGTGGCTGTAATTTGAAGGAAAGCGACGTCATGATGGGGTACGTCATGACGCCACTCTTGCAGGACCTGACCTCGGAACTTCGGTGACTCACGCATGCGCAGTCACATTTTTCACGGGAGACATGTCCTCAGTGCAGGAAGCCGGCGTCCATGTTTCCTAAGCCGCGGCTTTGAGAATATGGCTTAGGAAAGATGGCCGCCGGCATCCTGCAGACGGTACTTGTGACTTATCTGGGCGCCCGATGTTGAAATTGTATGTCAGTACCCTAAGCATGCGATTTGATGCGATTTGACGCGATTTCCCTTGAAATTCCCTTGAAGAGAAAATCGCGTTGCATTGTATGCTATTGTATTGCATGTGATGCGATTTTATGTGATTTGATGCAATTTTAATATGTGCAGGCACCCAGATGCCTGTTTCATATGTGAAATGGCCCCCCAGACCCCATTTTTAATTGTATACCCACCCTGATGGCTAAATGACCCCCATTGTTAAAGCCACCCCACTATCAACGCCAACCCGAAGCGTGGCGAGCGCAGTGGATACCTTCACAGCTATACGCGTCCCCTCGTGGGCTTCACAGGTATCCGCGTCCCCTCGCGGGGCACGCTGCGCTCGCCACGCTTCGGGCTCGGTGGCTCGCTGCGCTCGCCACACTATATGAAATCAACTCCACGCCGTCGTGGATAGTGGGGGTATGAAAAGGTGGGAGGACGCTTACTGCCGCCCCTCGCGGGCTCGCTGCGCTCGCCACGCTTCGGGTTGGCGTTGATAGTGGGGTGGCGTTAACAATGGGGGGCATTTAGCCATCTGGGTGGGTATACAATTAAAAATGGGGTCTGGGGGGCCATTTCACATATGAAACAGGCATCTGGGTGCCTTCACATATTAAAATCGCAGCAAATCGCATGCAATCTGATTGTATGCGATGCGATTTGACGCGATTTTTAGGTGCGATTAAGAAAATTGGGCGCCCAGATAAGTCACAAGTACCCTGCAGACTGCGCCAGCGGATCTCAAATTCAGCCCACCTGGCCATCGGCCCTTCTGCCATTTGCCAGAAGGGCCAGATGGCCAGTCCGGCCCTGGGTATCCTTCTCACCTGCATCGGTCGGCACCTTCCTCCCAGCTCTGCAGCTCCCCTTGCTTGCCCTGCAATGCAGAGCACTACTCAGGACATCATTCATGTAGGGCTGTCCTCCTGGCTCTGCGGGCATCTGTCGGCAGCTGTCCCGGGTCTGCAGCACACCAGCAATGGCCTCCCATCTCAACAGCTCCCTGGGTGGCGACAGCCTCCTGGCTCCACGGCGATGGCCTCCTGGCGCAGCGGCTCCCCATGACGGCCTCCTGGTACATCGGCTTCTGGATCAGTGACTTAACATTGAAGGCCTCTTGTCGCCGCGGCTCCCTGGCAGGTGAGCTGTGGGAACACCACAGCTCACCTGCTCCCTGACTTCACAGGATTTCTGTTGTCCACGAAAAAAGTGAAAATCTCAGATTGTCAGGGGGGTTTCCAGTTACTCAGAAACCCCCCCTGCGTGCGCCACTGAGACAAAGATAGCAAGTTCTTCTCGCTGAGCAGAGAATTCAAAGCATAGAGTTGCCAGACTGGAGAGGCGCTCTACTATTCTGCTGCTGTGCGCTGCTGCAGTTTGCTGCTGCTCACACTGTATGAGACATGCAGCGGCGCCAGCAGTTCTGAGAGAGCAGCAGGGGGAGTCAGGGGAATATTTGTAAACCCATTTACACAGTGGTTCCAGGCAGGGTTCTACCCGGGTTGGCCCAATTTACCCTGCACATGGGTAGAATATTACCTGTTCTGTGGGCACCGACCATCAAAAAGTGACTCTCAGATCACTCATATATGCGCGCACATTTGGGTAGAAATGGGTGGGCAGCTGACAACCAGTAATTTCAGCTACCCACCCCCGGAGCCCACATCACCAGGCAATTTCCATAGGAACGCCCAGCATTTTCATGGGAACGCCCATAAAACACTGGGCGTTCCCATGGGCGAGTACCCCGGCCAACTGACCCATGCCCCCCTGCCCACCGGCCGCAAAGTTGGGTGCATGCACTTGTTTGCCACAGATGCACACACCTGGCGCAAGCACATGCACAGAAATGTTTCCGGCACATTTGGACAACATCGAGCTTGCATGCGAATTCGCATGCAAGCGAACGGACCTGAATAAGGTCCTTTGAGTAGATAGCATCTAGCGCATGTATCCCATATAGGGGGATTCAGGTATAATGCACTCTCCAATATTTTGCTAGTAATTTCTAGCTTCCATTATACCCTATGTATGTATATACAGTAAGGTTGACATTTGGTATACTGGTATTGCTGTATAGAATGTAGCTCAGTGCTTATGCTAATATGCTAGTAACATCATAGCTATAAGAGGTCCATTATTTCTTTCCATAAAAAGTGCAATAACCCATGGAGACATACAACTGCCTTAATTGTTAGAACATATTAAATAAAAAATGAAACTGATGTAGAATCTGATTCTTGGATTGCATGTGCATCAGTTGTCATTACAATGGCCTCAGCTATATGAGCAGGGGCACTTGCACCTTGTGCCCTGTCACTTTTTATGCCATTCCTGTTTTGTTTCACATCTGTCACTTCCCCTACAACACATTCACCAGATCCTATATCATTAATAATGACCTCCTGTCCAACCATCATCCTGCCCTTAAGTCATATATATTCTCTTCCTGGTGACATGACACCCAGCTGTGACCTGATCCTGTGCTGCAGATATTGTATCCCTGGTGTCATGACACATAACCATCACCTTAACCTCATCCTGCTCTGCAGCTAGATCTCTCTTTCCTGGGGACACTGCACATAGCCATAAATCTTCTTCTATCCTGCCCCATAGCCATATTTGTTATTTGTGATGGTATATTCCTGTGTAAACTGAGTTTGCTCTGACATCGTAAAATACAAGATAATGCAGAGTTGAACATATGCGTGTTTGAGGAGCGTGTGTTGCCTTGCCTACAGTATTTTCATGCTGCAGAACTAGTTATATGCAATTATGGGTGATGCAGCACTGTAAGAACTTCAATTCAGATGCATCACCACAGTCAATTCAAAATAGTGAGTTGTAAAAGTCGTTCCTACTCAGGCAATGTTCCCTGAGGGTCACCAATGGAGTTGCCAGCTAGACGGAATCATCTGGAAGCATAAATAGGGCAGTTTTCAGACATAATTTTTGCACATGTATTGGTAGTCTATGGACCTGATTCAGGATGAGTTGTAATTTTGCGATCTTCTGGCGTCAGGCTGTGGGGCTCCGCCCAGCACAGGGCAAGGCCATCTCACATGCCAGGTGCATCTCTATTGTGCGAGCCCTTTGCTATACAGCAAAGTGCTCTGACATTAAGGGTACCCCTGACTGCGCAGAATAGCTACTATGCCAGTTGCAGGCAGTGGCTGCATGTGATGTCATGCAGCCGATGCGCGCCACCCCAAACAGTCCGGACACGCCTACAAACACGAGTCTATGCCCCTTTGTGCCCCGCATCATGACGTAGAATGTGGTTGCATTTTTAGCAATGTGACCGCAGTTATGTGCTCGCCACTGGTGAGTGCGCATATGGTAATCGCAAATTGGACGATAAACACACAAATGTCGTTATGACTGTCGTTGTCATCCATATTGTTTAAAAGGTTGTCTAGTGTGTACACATCTTTAGTTCTATACAAGCAGCACAAGAGCAATCACAGCCAGCTAGCCCAAGTATCCTCAGTAGCTAGTCTCTATTTGAACATCTGCTAAAGAATAGCTTTTATTACATGTACATATAAACTAATGCATTCTAAATTATATATTTAGCCAGCAAACAATGACAGACAGACCTGTAACACAATACACTTAATTTTAAGGATTGACTAAAGTTAAAAATAAAATATTTATAAAGAGAAAATAGTACCAGTTTCCGATGATTGGTGGGTTTTTTCTTACTATTTCAAATAGCTCATTCATCAGTTTTTGGCGTAAAGGGAGATTTCAGACATTTGTTTGATTGTAGTGTAAGGGGAAGTTGTATATTTTTATTATATATTTTTGTTCCCAGCAATCTGCCTCACTGGGTTTACACCAAATTCTAAAATACTAGTGCACAGTACAGACATGCCGGAAGTTATAAAAATGTGCAATCCCAGAGGCAATAGAGACTCCTGCCTCTGGGCTCCAAACCCTGATGGGACACCTGCACGATCAAAGTGTGACTGCTGCTCTTTCATCGGAGGTCTGTGGTGCACCTGCTGCATACCGATTAGGGTGGCCAATTCTGGGATAGCCTCAAAAAGTCCAGGATTTCAATCCCAGGACTGGAGTATCCAATCCCGGGATTTCGGGATTAGACTAATGCCGGCCAGCATCTGAGCACTTGCTCAGATGCTGCCCGGTTGTTCCCGACCCCAGCTTGCGGTCTGCTGTCACCACTTCTCCTGCCCGCCCCTTCTCCTGCCTGCCCGCATGCCCCTTCTCCTGCCCACCCGCCCCCGCCCCCGCGCCTTCTCTTTCGGGGACACGCCTGTGAACTAGGGATGCCAATACCAGGATTGAGCATTTTCAATTTTGGATACCGGGATTGAAAAAATGCCCCAGGATTGGCATCCCTAAAACAGATGTGTCCTGCTGCATTGTTGATGCTCATAGCAGCTTAATGTAATGAGATCTCAATGTAAACGAAGTATCGCTGCCAGGTTCCATTTACTTCAATGGCATAGGTCTTTTCGATCTCCCCTCCAGGCTTCTCCTGGAGAGGACAAATTAGAAGTCGGTAAGTATGCTGGCAGCAATGTTCCATACAGCTTTCAGTACTCAAAGGTTCAGTACAGGATTGGACCTGTGCATTCTTGTGGACATCAGTTTATTTGAATGCCATTGGATTAGGAATTCCATTTTCCTCTACAGTAAACAGCATTTTCAGAATATGGCCTAGATATAGGGCTTTCACTGAAAATTAAAAACACCTACTGTAGCTATGCCTTTGCAGCTTAACCCCTTCCCGCCGCAGCCTGTTTTTGCCTTCCTGACAGAGCCCTTTTTTTTAAATCTGACAGGTATCACTTAAGTGGGGATAACTTTTTTTTGCTTTTACTTATCCCAGTGATTTTGAGATTGTTTTCTCGTGACACATTGTACTTCAAGTTAGTGGTAAATTTGGGTCGATACAGTCTGTGTTTTTTTGTGAAAAATACCAAAATGTCGTAAAAAAATTGAAAATTTAGCAATTTTCAAAATGTTAAATTTTCTGCTTGTGAGACAAATAATCATACCACTCAAAATAGTTAATAACTAACATAGACCATATGTCTACTTTATGTTTCCATCATTATTTCAACATCCTTTTAATTTTTTTGGACACTAGGAGGCTTAAAATATGAATATCAAATTCTCAAATTTTCAAGAAAATTTCAAACACTGATTTTTTTAGGGACCAGTTCAGTTCTGATGTGACTTTGAGGGACTTGTATGTGAGACACCCCCATAAATGATGCCATTTCAAAAACTGCACCCCTCACAGTATTCAAAACAGCATTTTGGAAGTTTGTTAACCCTTTAGGTGTTTCACAGGAATTAAAACAAAGTGTAGGTGAAATTTCAAAATTTCATTTTTTTTGCAGATTTGCAATTTTAATACATTTTTCTAAGGAACACAGTAGATTTTACTAGAGAAATGTGACTAAAAATTGATTCCCCCAATTCTTTTGTTTTCATAAATATCCTATATGTGGCCCTAGTGTGCACGTTGACCAAACCACAGGCTTCATAATAGAAGGAGCACCTACTTGATTTTGGAGCCTCCTTTTTATGACATTATTTTTTAGGAACCCCCCCACAAGTGACCCCATTTTGCAAACTACACCCCTCAGGGAATTCATCTAGGGGTATAGTGTACATTTCAAACCCCCAGGGGTTTCACCAATTGTGGTACAACTGGTCAGTGAAAATGAAAAATTATTTTTTTTTACACAAAAATGCAGTTCTGGCTCCAAATTTGTCATTTTCACAAGGAATGAAGGAGACAAAGCACCCCAAAATCTGTGCCCCAATTTCTCCCGAGTATGGCAATGCCTCATATGTGACCAAAAAATACCAGTTGGGTGCATGGCAGGACTCAGAAGGGAAGGAGTGATTTTTGGATTTTGCAGCTCAGATTCTGGTGGAATGAATGGTGGGTGCTATGTGGCATTAGCAAGACCCCCGAAGCACGGTAAAATGATGAACCTAATAATCCATAGATGTGTGGTATATTTTAAAACACTCCTTTATACATAGGCCGGGTTTGTCGGGGCAAGTTTCACAGTGGAAAATAGTATCCTTTCTTATTCCCTTTTTATAGCAAACTTTGCACCTTTTTTGTGTCCTGCCCTTTCTTGCAGTGGAGGGGATTTCGTTAGGAAAATGCTGCCCTGATACAATACGGGGGCCAGTACTAGAAGTACTGGGGCCCTCTGCCTGCTGGTTCCCAAATATTAGGCCCTTTATGACTTCCTCTTGAAAGTGCATAAATGTCCCCCTCTGGCTGGTAGAATGGAATAGCACGTAAGCGTTATACAGTGCCATCTGGATGATATACACGGCCAGCTTCTTGTACCAGATTTTTGTTTTCCGCAGGGGACTGTACGGCTTCAGTACCTGATCTGAAAGATCCACTCCGCCCATGTACTTATTGTAATCTAGGATACAATTAGGTTTTGAGGTGTGGGTACTGGTACCTCGTACAGGGATGGAGGTGGTACTGTCTCCATGAATTGTTGTCAGTATAAGGACATCCCTCTTGTCCTTATATTTGACCAACAACATATTTTCGGTGCATATTCCCCTGCTTTCACCCCTTCTCAGTACTTGGGCAATGTGCGTTTTTGGGAGGCCTCTTTGGTTCTTGCGCACAGTACCGCAAGCTGCTGTACCTCTTGAACCAAGGGCCTTAAACAGGGGTATGCTAGTGTAAAAGTTATCCACATAGAGGTGATAACCTTTATCCAGGAAGGGGTGCACTAAATCCCAGACAATTTTTCCACTAACACCTACGAGGGAGGGGGGGCATTCTGGCGGTTCAATTCTTGAATCCTTCCCTTCATATACCCTAAACCTGTGGGTGTACCCTGAGGTGCTTTCACACAGTTTATACATTTTTATGCCATACCTTGCCCTCTTACTGGGAAGGTACTGGCGGAATTTAACCCTTCCTTTAAAATGTATAAGGGACTCGTCGATACAAATAAATTTTTCAGGGATGTACATCTCTGCAAATTTGGCACTGAAATGATCAATGACCGGCCTGACTTTGAATAGCCGGTCAAAGGTGGGATCATCTCTGGGTGGGCACTGTGCATTATCGGTGTAATGTAAAAATTTAAGGATTATCTCAAAACGAGTCCGAGTCATGGCCATACGGTAAAGTGGGGTGCTGTACAGAACATCTGTACTCCAATATTGCCTAATTTCTGGCTTTTTTACTATGCCCATATGTAACACCAGACCCCAAAACGTCATCATCTCTACTGCATCTACAGGGGTCCACCTAGCAAATGATGACGTGGGGTTTTGAGCAATAAACTGCTGGGCATATAAATTACTTTGGTCCACCATTAAATTTATAAAATCATCAGAGAAAAATAATTTGAAAAAGTCAATTTCTCTGAGACCTGTTGAATCAAATTGGATTCCTGGGATGGCCAAAAACTCAGGAACCTGGGGCTCAAAATTGTCTGGTGGTGGGGTCCATACGGGATCAATCATTTGGGGGGGGGTCTCAGCTGCTCTACGGGGGCGTCTTTGAGGGGGTCCCTCATCACTAGAGGAGGAAGAGGAGCTTAAGACGAATCCTTCAAATTCCCCGCTTGCATCACTGGCTGTGTCAGAGTCAGAGGCAAGCATGGCATATGCCTCCTCCGCTGAATACATTCTTCTGGATGACTGGGATGACATTTGGGATGCCATTTTTATTTTTGTGTTTCTGTAAGTGTAATGTTTCAACACGTGTATAGTGTTGGGGGGGTACAAACTTTATTTCAACACGGGGGGTATGTAGTGTGTAGTGTGTATGTAGTGCAGAAAAAAAAATACTTTATACAGGAATTTGATCCCAATAAAAAAAAAAAAAATTGAAGGGGTTAAAAAAAAAAAAAAAAAAGGTCCTGCGCCAAAAATTGAGCACAGATGTTGGTCAGTAACGTCCGTCACTGAACAGCGCTCAAAGGCAACAGGTGTAAAAACAATTAAAAAAAAAAAAAATACCACAGCACTCTCCAAAAAAAAACAATTTAAAAAAACTGCAGAAAAAAAATGATATCAACCCTGTGCCAAAAATGCTGTTCAGTGATGTACGTCACTGATCAGCAGCCACAGGACACCCACAAAAGCAACGTGGGTGTAATAAACCACAGCACTCTCCCAAAAAAAAAACAATTTAAAAAAACTGCAGAAAAAAAATGATATCAACCCTGTGCCAAAAATGCTGTTCAGTGATGTACGTCACTGATCAGCGGCCACAGGACACCCACAAAAGCACCCACAAAAGCAACGTGGGTGTAAAAACAAAACCCCACTGCAATCCCCCCCCCAAAAAAAAAACTGCAGATCAGTGATGCAGTGATGCGACACTGATTAGCAGTGAGGGGCAGCAGGCAGACAACTGTGGGTGCAACCTGACAGGGTATATATAAAAAAAAAAAACCTGGACCCCCAAAAAGTTGCTGATCAGTTAATTAATTTAAACTGATCAGCACAAAAGGGGGGGCAGCAGTCAGTTGCACAGGCAGCACAACCTTTGGTGCAACTGACAGGTATATATATTAAATAAAAAAAAAAAGTTGCTGATCAGCACAGATATACTGATCAGCACAAAAGGGGTGCAGCAGACACAAAATATAGCACTCTCTATCACTCTCTATCACTCTCTATCACTCTCTGTCACTCTCTGTCACTATCTGTCACTATCTCTCACGATCTGTGACTCTATGACACTGCAGCAGCAGGACACAGGAAGTCACAAGATCCAGGAAGCATCCAACTGCTGGCAGCACGCTACCAGCGGTGATCAGCGGTGATCAGGTAAGTATCAGGCAAGGTTCAGGTATGTATATCACGACAGAGTGGCCGGTGACCGTTCTGCACGCAATTCCAGACCGGAATGGCGTCTGCAGCGCAGTCACCGTTAGTTTAAATGGCGCGCCTTGGCTGTGATTGGTCCGTCGGTCCGACGGACCAATCACAGCCTTGGGGGCAGGTGGGGTGAGGTGTCGTCGTCACCGATGACCCCCTCATGCCCCCTCACACCCGGCGGTGATTGACACCTGTGTTACCGAGCGTCTGATTCGCCGGTAACACAGGAAAACGCTGCGAATGGCTGTTCACATTGAACAGCCAATCACAGCGATCGCCCCCTGGGCATGCAGGGACATGTCTGCTGTCAGGGACAGCAGACATCGTCCCTCTGTCACTGCGTCTCTAGACGCTGTGGCACTTTGAAGTCATGACGTATATATACGTCATGTGTCGGGAAGTACATCCCGGCCATGACGTATATATACTTCAAATGTCGGGAAGGGGTTAAATCAATGCCAAGAGGTTTTTGAGAATACCATTCAATATATTTATTTTCATTTATATTTTGCTACAAATCAGTTTTATTTAATTGATTTTTGGAATAGATGAAACTCTTTGGATCATGTCATAACTGTATTTGGTAATAGTATGATAAATATGTTACTTTGCAGTGACATAGCAGTGCTATTCTTCAGCAGGAACCAACAGGACCTCTAACTAAATATGATGTCATCAGGAACTGGAACCTGTTCTGTACCAAGATAATTTTTACTTTAAAGTCCCCTGTGATTACCTTTTTTCCCATATGCAATATATACATCTCTCTCTCTCTTACCTTTTGTCCAGAAAAATAGTACTGGATATCAGTACTGAGTGCGCAAACCGTTCTTGCCTACCTATTAAAACACCAGAGAGGTGAAGCAGCAGGGATCTTCATGGGTGGAGCCAAGTGGCCACATCATTAGGCCCTGCCCCCATTATGTTCAATCCCACAAATCACGGGTCTTCGAGAAGAGGGCAGGAATACAATGATGATAATTTGCTGCATTTTAGCACCACCCCTTCACGAGGATCCAGGATTCCCAGCTTTATCTGTGTATGCTTCCCACTTCCCTAGGAAGCGGTGGGATGATGTAGGAGTACAATGGGGTTGCAATGGACTACTCAAAAAAGCATGAGTCTCCTGCAACTTCTGGAAGAGTAGGTAAGTATACACTACTAGAAGTAAAAGGGGCAGAAACATAACATTTGCATTTTTAAACATAGAGGAATTGATTAAGAAAAAAGCAATGAAAGCATTATCAAATATACATATTTAAAATATTTCTGTCATACTTAAATATAAGTAGTCAAATAATAAGGAACACCATAATTCTATTACTGTAATGATCAATAAAGTTTAAAAAGAATATTTAGCTTATTGTAAACAAATTGTGTTAACATCACCAACATCTCTGCATTATGCCTATATTTTTTACTAATAAACTGTCACAAAAAGTCCTTTAAATCAGGTTTTCAATGTTTAATGTTTGATTTTTTTTGCCTATTAAAATGTATTGATACTTCTAGGTGGCCTGATGGTCTTTTTCCTGCATGCTGGTGTATGGGCATCTGTGGCAGCTCTTACCGTTTTGGAGGAGGGGGGCTGCCGCAATGTGCCCCCCTCCGCTGCTGCTGCCTCTGCCTCCTCCACACGCCCTGGCTGCCGCGCTCCCCGGCTGCCGGTCCCCTGCACTTCATACATACTGCACATGCGCTTGCCCTAGCCTCCATGGGCTGCCTTTGCAGCAGCCCCAGGAGGCTTAATTGGGTTCCTGGGTATGGCGCATGCGCAGTATCATCTGTGGTACTGCGGATGGGTAGAATCGGATTTGTGGGCTGCTGCGCATTTGCACACAGAGAGGCATCCCAGATCGAGGGAAAACCCCCCAATGGGATTGCCTTGAGTGACTGGCAGGTTAGACTTCCAATAGGAAGTCACTGCCAGTCACATTGAAGCCAGAGCAGTCTCACAGACTGCATCTGGCTTCACTTTAGGCCGAGACAGTAGCAGATTTTTACTGCAGCCCATGAGTAAAAATCGCCACTGATGGGTATGCTCTTGGAAACAGTGGAGCTCAATATCATTTGAGAACCAAATAAGAGCATTCCATATACTGAATTATTTATGTAACATATAGCATTGCATATACAGAAATCATATGTAAATAAGATAAATTCCATAATTTATTCATTTATTATTATCAGTTTCTTATATAGCGCACACATATTACACAGCGCTTTACAGAGAATATTTTGAACACTCACATCAGTCCCTGCCCCACATATATTCCCTACTACATGTACACGCACACATTCATTCTAGGGTTAAATTTTGTTAGGAGCCAAGTAACCTACCAGTATATTTTTGGATTGTGGGAGTAAACCAGAGTACCCGGAGGAAACCCACAGAAGTACAGGGAGAATATACAAACTCCGCACCGTTAGGGCCATGGTGGGAATCGAACCCATGACCTCAGCTCTGTGAGGTAGTAATGCTAACCATTACACCATCCGTATTGCCCCAAACAGCATTTGCTCCTTTTCTGCAGCAGTTTGCTAAAGGTGAGATGATGTTGCAGCCCACACATACTGTAGAAGTTAAAAATAAAATAAGCTACTGTAGTTAAGGGCACAATGAAAATCTTATTTGTGTACTCGCTTTAACATACACTAATTACCCAAACTGAAAGTGAATGCAGCATAGTCTGCTATGTGTTTACTACATATGTATTTAATTAGTGATTTTATTTAACTTCATTATATAATTAAGCTGCATATTAATGCTTCATAACGCTGCAGTCTATGTGAAAAATGACGCAGAGCAAAGCAAATCAAAGGGAACAAATATTAACTGTGTCTGCAAAAGTCCATGCTCCTATCAGCATCAAAGCACATTTAAAAGGCTTTAAGTATGCATATTAAATCATTAACTGTCACATGGACAGAATGAGATCATGACAATAAAGGTGTATTTTTTAATTACTAGTAATCCCTTTTAAAGTAAATGCTTTGAAAGCTAGTCTGCTAACTTGTGATTGCCTCTGTGTTTGTGCATGTGTAAAAGCAGGGCCGAAACTAGGTGTTTCGGCGCCCGAGGCCGCAGTCATTTGGTCGCCACCCCCCCCCCCGCCCGGCGGGGGCGGGGACACACACACACCAAATGACTGCCTTGGGGACAGGCAGCGGGGGTCCGGGGACTGGAGTAGGTTAACTCCGGCTCCTAGCGCTGTCGGGCGGTGGGCGGGAAGCAGATTTTGAAAAGACTTGCCGGACGTTGATTGGCTGAATTCAGCCAATCAGTGTCCGGCAAGTCTTTTCAAAATCATCAGCGCTTCCCGTCGCCAGGCAAATAGCGTTAGGAGATGGAGTGACGAGTGAGTGGAAGCTGCCGCTACACCAGTCCCTGGACCCCCGCTGCCAACATACCTGTGTGCAGCCAGCGGGGGTAGGCAGCGTCCAGGGGTCCAGGGACTGGTGTAGCGGCAGCCTTCACTCACTCCGTCTCCTATCGCTATCTGCCTGGCGGCGGGAAGCGCTTATGACTTTGAAAAGACTTGCCGGACGCCGATTGGCTGAATTCAGTTACGGCCCTGGTAAAAGATAAACATATGTATTTTCACTCACTGTAAACAGATGTCAGTGTTTTGGAGACACACAATCAGACACTAGACATATATATATATATATATATATATATATATATATATATATATATAGATGATGAGCATGTATACACATATATGAAGTATATATACCTGTCCAATAGAGTTTGCAATATATATTTCACATAGACACACACTTTTTTTTTTTATAGGACCTGGTTGGAATCACACCCACAACCTCAGTGATGTGAGAAATTAATGCCATTGTGTACCACCTTTCCTCACGACGGGAGTTGATACCATCAGGCTACCAGTCAGGTACATTAACACAGGTTTTAATTGGCGTAGAAATCACAGGAAAAATGGTGTGGCTGCCATTTTCTCAGTGTTTTGCACATGTGTGGTAGGTAAATCACAAGGTAAAGTGGACAATGCGCCATTACCCCAAAGACTTGCACACTAGACTCTGGTACAGATCTTAAGATATATGCAATAAGGTCTGAGTTTGCCAGAGGTGTAGGATGCAAGATGATCTCCAAGGTTTTTTTTTTTTTTAAACGGCAATCAAAAACATGCCATGGGGCTACTGCGCATGCTCAGGTCCCCTGATACATGGCACCCACTATGTTCACGAGACAAAATCCCTGCTCTTCATGTGCAGCGGCCATTTTGTCATTGATTTTTATTTTTATTGCAGCTGTAGCTCCAACACAGGACTCTGTAAAGGTAAGTAATATAAATTGATATAAAGT
Organism: Crinia signifera; assembly: GCF_055691185.1. Taxonomy (NCBI): domain Eukaryota; kingdom Metazoa; phylum Chordata; class Amphibia; order Anura; family Myobatrachidae; genus Crinia; species Crinia signifera. Next base: position 133,101,939 of record NC_139222.1, on the reverse strand, counting down.
AGCTGCCTCCTACCTAACATTCTTGGCTCTTTGACCTACTGTATAGCACCATCACTATCTTTTATTTTTTAAGCTGACACATTTCAACTCTACAAATAAACCTTCCATACTGTAGCTAGATTTATTCTGGTAAGTTTTGCTGTTCTGGTTTTATTGAATATAGATGGGCATGGTACCAACCAATTCCCACTACATTCCGGGAACAGATATGGGGGAGATCTAGCAAACCTCCTAAACAGGACAAGTGAAGATGTTGCACGTAGGACATACTTGCCTATATCATTTGCCCCCTATGTGGGAAGCTCTAAGAGGAGACACTGCTGGAGGCTTCAGGGGAGGACTGGCTTTAAACATCATTGTGCCCCACCCGAACATGATATGCTAGGGATGGCAATCGTTGCAGTCGCCATCCATGGCAACCATCTGCAACCAGCCATCCATAATAATAAACTATGTGATCGATGCCCATCAATATTTTTACCTATCGATGTTCATCCATTTTCTTTGACTGACTGGCCCGTAGACCTATCAGAATGTGGGGATGGGGCTTCATGGGTGTCAGGAGCGGAGCTATGCTCAATGTCCTGACACTTTGAAAAAACAAAACAAAAGCAAAAATTTGGTTTTGCTGCACCATCGATGGAGGGAACTTATCTGGTTCTCCCAATCGATGGCAAAAGTAGTCAACATCTGCCATAAACTATCCATTATTTCGAATCATCGATGGTCGATGGCCATCCCTATGTTTTGCTGCCGCGTGGGTAGGGGTTATATTTATGATTCATGTCACTTGGCCAGTGAGTTTTTACCCTTCTTACCTGCTCAGGAAGCTGTTGGGATACGGGAGACTTTTCCTATTTTCTGTGGTTGTGTCGGACTACCCTAATAATTGCGAGCCTCCCGCAATTTCTGAAAAAAAAATGAGGTTCAGATTCCCTACCAAACTCAGGGTTTGAAAAAATTGCAATCATACAGTATATGTAAATCATATATGTAAATGATTGCCACTTAAAAAAAATGCATGAGTTACAGATGGAGCCATCCTCATCTAGCCCTTTAATAGGATTAAGTGAGCTATGGGATTACTGTGCTAATCCCCTACTGTATTGTTCTATGGGCGGTATTCAATGAGGCTGATTCGCCAGGTTTGTATGGCGATTTTGTGCTGTAAGGCGAATTTCTGACTAAAACGGTGAATCACCCTATTCAATGACCAGATGGCGAATACATTTCAAGTTTTTTTTCGCCATAATTCACTGAGTAGCAGTGGAATGTGGAATGTGAACTTTTAAAATAAAGTGTTTTGTTTTTTACAATTGGTGTAAAAAAATCAGGAATTTTATTCTGAGGAGGGGCATGCTATTTTTTTTTTTTTTTACACAGACCAGCCAGCAGGGGGCCGGAGCCGAGCCGCTCATTAGATATTTATATATTCACTTCACCCGATCATTACATATTCATGATCGGGTGTAGTGAATATACCCGGTCCCCTACTGGCACCCCCGGGGGCAGCCTGTGCTGCCTGGCTCCCGGGGAGCCCACCTCCCCCCCACAAACGTTTTGGGGCAGGCAGGGAGACTTCCATCTCCCTGCCTGCCGCCGTCCTCAGGCTCCCTGCGGCGTTCGCCGCAGGAGCTCATACTCGCCGGTCAGGGGCAGCGAGCCCCTGACTCGTTGAATACCGGAGCCGGCGAGGCTCCGGAACGTAGCGAGCAGTGGCGAATGTGCAGCGAATCCTAAACAGGATTCGCTGCACGTCGCCGGTATTCACATTGAATACCGCCCTATGTATTGTATTGCAGCTGAAAACAGTAGGATTGCCATGACTCACCATGGCTATCCAGAGACGGCTAGATGAGGATGGCTCCATCTGTATGCCGGGAACCCACACCTCCGGACAACCGGGCGTCATTACAACTGGCCCTACATGTGCTCCTATATATCCACATGTTGTACGAATAGTCACTATAATCTCCTCTGTGCTTCTGCAATATTGTTCACTTTGTAAATAAATGTCATTTTGTTTAGAGATTTTTTTAAATGACCTAAAAGCTTTGAATTGATAAGTTATATATACGTCTGATTGTATACAGACAAATGTACATACTGAAATTCAGGAAACAGGGGAGGTCTGCTTTGTTTGCATATACTCTGTACATGGGATGAACTCATACTCATTGTTTCTAGAGCTCATGCAGGATCCCTTCCACACAGTCATCATGCTGCTGCTGCTGCTGCCAAGATGTGGTAAGTCCCTGACTGTCATATACCAGTCAGCACATAGCATTGGCCAGATGCAGAGACTTTACTTATTTACCTCATTAGTTAGTTACCAATATGGAGTACTATTACATTACACATACACATACACAGTAGAAAAAGCACTAGAAAAGTACATAAACCAGACAGCTTTGTGTCAGTATCCAATAGATATTCATTCATATAATGAATCAGAAAATTTGATTTTCGCTGGTGCCTTTGGCAATCCCGTTGTCTGTGCTTCTGTTCTCCATATGAATGCATGTAACCAAAAACCGCTATTGCATGAAAAATAGGTACAATTGAAAACTATTAGATTATTTGTGAATGATTGTGAATGACATTTATCACTTACTTAAACTAACAAGCCATATTTGTCTTAATTATACATTATAATGACACGTGTGACTATACAGTATATATTTTGCTTAAATCAACTACAGGTTGTGATATGTGTGATATGTGTAACTACAAGTTACACATATCACACACACAGATATAATGCAATTTCCACATACATATAAATACATATTGTATCTGCGAGATCTTTTTGGTTAGGAAGTAACATTGGTTTATACAGTATTTATAGCTGGCTATACGCTCCTATATACTCTCACCACATGAAACGCAGCATAAACTACATTATGGTATCTGACTGACATGACAGAGCCTTTAATGCTAAACATTATCATAGATAACAAAAAATACTGTTTATAAGAATACCGGGTAGAGGTTATATACACAGTATGCAGGGAATAAGGCATTAAGGGGGAAATGTACTAAGATGGGACTTCTATTTTACATGGGGTGTTGCTATGGGAAACCAATCAAAATCTACATCTTATATATTTAGCACCTTCTAAAAGATAATAGAGGGAATAGGAGTGGTTACCCATAGCAACATCCCATGTGAAATAGAACTCCCATCTTAGTAAATTTCCATCTAATAGTGGAATATGGCAGTAGTCTTGAATTCCCTTGTTGTAGCAACATTAGGATGTGATTCACAGTGAATTGTGTAATGACACCAGTACACATTCACTGGGAGCAGTGTACCTGATCCTGGTGTACTGCCACCAGTGTGCGAGTTTCCTGGAAATGTCAGTAGAGTTTGCCTTTAAAGCACACAGTAAGTGAGGGTACAGTGGGAAAACATCTTAACATGCTTTGACCTTTTTAACAATACAGTATATGATTTGTCTCAGCTTCCAAAGTCATATTATGGTTATTAAATGCAAATTTGTATAGAAATATGTCACTAGAAATGATTAAATAGTAAATATGTTTTCTATTCAAAATATCAATATAATAAAACCTGTATATGCAATAACTAATTGAAAAAAGTTGTACATCCAGTGTGCAGTTAATATTATTTGAACTATTTTTTTGTATACTATCTCCACTGGCAGTTATACAGTTAAACAAGTATCCATTCATTAGTGCATTGTGTCAAGTGACTAGCTAAAAGGGACTTTTTAAAATGACTTATCTTCTCTAGATAATGTCAATTCATGGGGAAAAGACTTTGTTTTTCACTTGTGTTTTTTAATTTGTGACTGAGAGTGGTTTGGTTCACGGAAAAAGTGACTTTTTGAGACAGAAAGTGGTAAAGTAGGGTTATGGGCAGATTATGAGTCTATCTTATTCATTTCTGTTTCGAGTTAGATGCAGTAATACAAGCCATACTGTAAATCAGGTGGCCTGCACACATGGACTGCACAGGAATGAGAGAAAATGATACAGACAACCCAATTCTGCATTCTGCACAGAGCTACACTGTTGTTGAGTATTCAGCATGGATTCAGAATGAAATGCTAGTGGTCAGAATCCCGACGGTCGCACTACCACTGCTGGAATCCCGACCGCCAAAATGCAGACAAGGAGGGGGGGTGGAACGCGCCCCCCCTCCCCCCCCCTTGCGGACCCGATTCCTTGCTATGCTCGGCACATTTTTTTTTCTCCCTCTATAGGTGTCGTGGGACAAAGTGACAGCATTGCGGTGGTCGGGATTCCGGCATTGGTATTTCGTCAATCAGGATTCCGACCGCCGGCATGTTGACCGCATCCCTTCAGCATTCATGAAATGGCATACAGGTCAATAGACCTGTGACAGGAAGGCATAATGGGGGTTATTCTGGTTCATTCGCTCCCCCGTATGTTCATTCGCTCCCCCGTATGTTTGCATGGGTGAGCGATTTCTGCCCCGATGATGCAGGTGGGGGGGGGGGGGGCGGCCAGCTGACATCACCAGATGTCAGCTGCCCACCTACTTCCTCCCAAGCATCCACGCAAATGTAAGTGACTTGAGAGTCACTTTTATATGCGTGCACCTTCGCCTTCATTCGATGGTCGCCGATTGTCAAATGATGTGGGTGGATCCCACTAGGCTGCAAATTGATGTTACTGTGAAGCATCCATTCGCAGGCCCTTTGGTTCACATGACTCGATCCATCTGACTGTAGAATTTAGCACAACGTGTTTTTCCCTCTCAGAAAAAAATATAAATCCCAGTGCCTAAATCCAAATTCACATTTAAATACTCCTATGGCATATTGAAGAGCCAAAGAATATAGATACATAATAGATACTGTTATCCTGTTAAAATGTTTCATGGCAGAAACTGAAACAATTTTTTGACACAGTTACACACACATTATCTAGAGCAGTGGTCGCCAACCCGTCGCTCGGGAGCTACCGGACATTGGTGAGGCACAAAACTTCCCTCCTCTCCTCCCCCTTGAGAAAGGAAGCATCAGCGGTGGCGACCACAGACCCAGGACATTGGTGAGGCACACAACTTCCCTGCCCACTTGCTCGCCCAGTGCTGATCACTGCTCCTAATGTTGACAAATTCTGGCTGCATAAACTCCCCCCCACTGAGCCAGAAAGAGGGAAATTGACCATCACGTCTACTGATTCACAGATAGAGGCCAGTGTATTTTTATTTACTTAATTGCTGTGTGAGCTATTTGTGTGTTTTTTTCCCTTATGTGCATTTTCTTTTCCCGTACAGGTCAATGTGTCTGTGTTTTTGCCCATGGGATACTAATGGTATGGCATGGCAGTTTTAAACTCTTGTTTGGTGTGTAGGTAACAATTATTCACAATACGAAAATTGTTTTAATGATAATGTCAAAGGTGCTCTGATTAGTTTACATTCAGTTCTGGCCTGGTTTTACTATTCATTAGGAAAAGGTATAATTGCTGTAATTCTGCAATTTTCCATACTAAAGGTATGAGGAGTTCCACGATAGTAGGTAATGCCTTCGGCACGCGCAGTTGTCCCTTCTCCTCTGCCTCCAGTGTTGGGAGGTATGTATGCGGCATATTGGACTTGCAGTGTGTGGCATAATGTGTCAGGGGCATTACAGTGTGTGGCATAATGTGTAGAGGGCATTATTTGGTTATTACACAGATTTTTTTATTTTAGTAGCTCTTCGGGTGGTTTATTTTTCCGCGAGTAGCTCATGCCCCAAAAAAGGTTGGAGACCACTGATCTAGAGTAATTCTTGCTAGAAAAAAAACAGTGTGATAAAATGTGTAATTGGGCAGGATTTATAAACATACAGTAATAATAGGAAACACTAAGCACACATAGGGAACATATTATCCCTAAATACTGAATATAGGCAGTGGCCACTTATTTCAACACACTTTTTTTTATTCTTTATTCATTTACTGTATTTTAATATTTCACAATTTTTATCAAAAACAAAAGTTATATTTTATTTTTATTATACGACTCTTAGTGCACTTACACTACTGCTTACTTTTTCTTGTATGGGTGTTTCAGGTTTATATCTAAGCAGTGGGTAGCACCTCCATATATTACTTGAAAGGCATTGTTCAAAATAAACCATCATAAATTGGAGAAAAGTGGGTCATTGATAGAATATTTTGGACTGGTGCGGGATTCACATTTGTATGTGTGCCTGCGAGGTAATCACCCTTGCAAATGAATGGCAGTAACTTACTGATTACTTTATGTAAATTGTGCCATCTGGGCAGAATAAAAGAGCTGACTTTCTCTATTTTTTTACACTGAAATCAGCCCGGTGACCACTGCACAGGGTCACCGGGGACAGCACCAGGCTTCAGCCTTGTCAGGTAAGTCCTGGAGGGGGGAAACTCCTTTATTGGGGGGGTCCCCACTCCCCCAGGGCCCCTGGCCGGCTGACTGGTCAGTAGGGTGATGTTTTGGCCGCGGGACCTTATATAATAAATGTCCCCCGGCTGTGACATTACCCTGCTGGCTGGTTTGGCCTGGTTCTTAAAATACGGGGGACTCCTAGTAATTTTATCCCGCGTATTTTGGGAACCAGCCCTGGACCTGGAGCCTGGGGCTGGTTTTAAAAAATCGGGGAACCCCTATTTGTCAGGTTTCCTGATTTTTTTATTACCGGCCACGGCTCTTTCAGCCTTGTTGTGGTTACAGCTGTGGGGGAGACCCCACGCCATTAAAAAAAAATTTTTTTTATTTATTTCTCTATATTTTAACACTGAAGCCTGTACGGATCTGACTGATCCGTGCAGGCAGGGCCGGCACCACCACTAGGCAGAGCTAGGCATTTGCCTAGGGCGCCGGGCACTGGAGGGCGGTAATGAGCCACCGAGGAGAGGTACCATAGAGGTACCATAGAAACCTGGGAGCAGGTAAGACAGACAGTGGGCTTCCCTCTCCCTCCCCCCATCCCACCCATGAATTTAATCAATGCTATCCTCCCCCTCTGGACATGGAGGCTGCGGGCACCCATCGCAGTACAGCCTGCACCCCCCCACCCCGGAGCACAGGCGCCCGTTGCAGTATCGCGCGCAATCCCCCCCCCCCCGAAGCGCCAGCTGCAGTATCGCCCGGACCCCCCTCCTCCCAGAGCGCAGCTGCCCGCCGCAGTATCACTCGCTTGCCCCCCCCCCCCCTGGAGCGTGCATTGGGCGGCGGGCGGAGGATTTGCCTGGGGTGGGGGGGGGGGAGGCTTGCACCGGCCCTGCGTGCAGGCTTCTGCCTAATACGACAGGAAAATAAAGTGTATTTTCCTGCCATATATTCGCGGCCGTTTCACGCTAATTAGCGTCCGTATTTTCATTACGGCCGCTTAGTAAATCAGGAACCACCATTCTTTTGAATGGTGATTCCTGGCGTATTCTATCAATGGTGTATTCATTTGTATTTGTAAATCCAAATACGAATGTCCCATCAATATGAATACGAAAATTCGTATTTTTGGCATAGTAAATGCCAAAAATACATATACAGATGAATCTGGCCTCGTTGTTGCTGGCGAACCGCCAGCAACATGCTGCTGGTGATCCGCCAGCAACACGGCGCCTCTATCTGACTGAGACGCGCGTGTGTCCCCCACGCACGCGTGTCTCAGTATCCGGGCGGCGAGGCGGACGCAATACTGTCCGCCTCCCGCTCGAGAGGGCTGGGGGGGGACCCGAGGCACTGCGGGGGGGTGCGGTCGCCCGGTGTGGGCACCGGGCGCCCGAGGGCAGCACCGTCGGAAGGGGACGCGCGCGCACCTCCCCTTCCGGCATACAGATGGCAGTGGGGCAGGGGTTGGCGATGGCGACGCCATCGCCATCACCTGCAAAGATGAATCCCGCTACATCTGTACGCCCTAAAAAATCGTATTTTCGTATGAAAATACAAATTTTTTTTCACAAATTCTTGTTAGTAAATTTCCCCCTTTGTGTTTTTATGTGGTGTAAAAATTATTGTATATGCAACTTGGTGGGCTCTGGTTGTTCGCGACTTGGTCATTCAGTATGTTTTGTGAATAGATTGCGGATGCAATTAGATCACTTATTTTCCTTGTGTATGCAGCAGTGCTTTTCCTGAATATTTTTATTTACCTTGTTAGGCCATCATTAGCCAGTATCTCCTTTTGTTAATTCTCAAAGATTGCTGACACTTTGTTCCACATAGGACCTGGTGGCACCGGAGTTGGGGCAGACTTAATTTGCCCCTCCAAACATGACTAACAGAGGTAAAGCCTTAGTTATGCAGGTGTCAGCCATCATTGAGAGATTTCAACAGAGTCAGTGTAGGATCCGCCGTGACCGTTTTAAACAGCAGTTATGGCTTGGGGTTCACACCCGATTCATAACAGAATGTCTCCATAGTCACCTTTATCTTTTGTGTGAAAATATGAAATTGCTTTTCTTCTTCATTAAAGTACACACACACATATATTTATATATATATATATATCATTGTTATAGAACAAAATATCATGAGCTCACTTTTCTTCTCATTTTTAGATGTGCTGCAGGTCGCTGTTGTGCTGGCTGTAGTGCAGGTGAGTATTCACTCATGGGGGTCTGTATGATAAGATCTATAAGCCATCCTGTGTCCCTATATGGGCACTATAAAACTCTGGTTGTTGTAGAATAAACTCAGTTTTCTGCCAAACCTACAACTATTCTCTTTTCTATCTATTTTTTTCACCCACCTCTTTATACATCCGATTTGCTATCTCTCAATCTCCTGCTGATATAAAATAGTTCTACTATAAAGACAGTACCCAATATAAACATCTCGCCTACACAGCCCCTTGTGTACTAGCATTATCTGTGCAACAGTAACTGTACCTGAGCCAACGCCTTAACCACACAAGTCCTATGACAATTTCACACCTTGGTTAAAAACCTCTTGGAAGAAAACCAAACAAGTTACATACTGAATACTGGTAGTATGCTTTTAGTTACATTCTAATCTATTTGAGATTTCAATTATTTTAGTTGTGCATGTGATAGTAAAATGTATGTATGATTTTCACTTATACAGTTGAATCAAAATTTGCAGTGTTTGTATTTAGGACGTTTAATCAGCACCTAAATAAACATGTGACTGACCACAGTTCATTTAATTTGCGTTCTTCAATAACTTGCTTTAACCCTATGAGTGCAAACGTTGCTGTGAGAGATGTGCAAAATATCCACTAAAAATGCCAGCCTTTCTCAGGTTTTTTTTTTTTTGCGGCAATATTTGACTAAACTTTAATTAACTTTAAATTTACTTAATATCATTTGCCAGCAATAACTAAAGAGATTCATATTCCTCGATTACGGTTCTGGCATTTTTAACGGATATTTTGCACATCTCTCACAGCAACCTTGGCACTCAAAGGGTTTAGTGCCTCCTTTCCAGGAAGTTATCCTACCTCCAGACATGTTGCTACAGATACAGTTATATTAATGTCTTGGTTGTTAATATTGTAATTGGTCCTCACTACATTTATTCTTACAGCAAAGTGTTAGCCAAACATGAAGCAAGATCACATTAGGAGCTACCAATACAGAGATTAGCTAGACCCAATTCCAAAAATGCTTTGCGTGGCAGCTCCAGGAATTGTCTCATGTTTTGCATTTGGTGCAAAACATGAGACATTTTTTTGTTTTTTAATAACCACCCTTAAGTGTTTTGGTTCAGAAATTGGATTTAAAATCTGAATCTAGGGTTTTGGATTACTTGGAAATTGACAAAAAAAAAAAACAACTAAAATCATGTTATCTTTGCAATCCAACACCCACAATTTGGCTTTAAACTCCAAACTCTGAACAATGGGAAGATCTGAACTGGCACTCAGAACCGGAACTTGGTGCCTGATTCAGTTGTGTTCAGTAAGCTTTGAACATCGCAGCTTATTAAGGGTCATGAGACGCTGCCCGCCATCCATCCAAACATCCACCCCCCTGTTGCCGCTGATTCCCCTGTGTAATGAAAATGCATCCCCCCAGCCCCTGCATGCCTACACTGCAGGAGTAATCATTCAATGGTAGCCAACCGCAAATAGAAGTCAGTGAAAACTGACTTCTATTTGTGTGCGCCTGGGTGAAGACAGGGTGAGCGGCTGACATCCTGTGACATCAGCCGCCCACCCCCAACAGGCATCGGTCTGCCCGCATACCATGGGAATGCCCAGCATTTTCATTTGGACGCCCATAAAATGGGTTAGCCCCATTCCCACTGCAGTTCACCTCCCGGCCTTCCCTGTGATGAACAGCCTGGCGAGTGTGTAGCTCGTCGAGGCCATTCGTTGCCGGGTCTACACATGCACAAATATGCCCTTGGTTCAGAATCCAAAAAATTCAAGCTTGTTCAGATTTATGATGAACCAAACCACACATCTCTATTAGGAATGTAAAATGTATTTTTGCACTGCATATAATATCGAGGGGGATATGTATAAAACCTTCAAAAGTAGAAGAGGATAAGTGGAGACATTTTTCAGTGCAACCAATCAGCTTCTCACTAATTAGATAAAGAGGACCAAGTCATACAAAAAAATAGATGTGCTCATTTATTTTTAATTGAGGAAAATTACTTGTTTGTGACTGGCAAAAGTATGTCATCCTTTGCTTTCTGTATCTAGTATAACTACCCTGTGCAGCAATAACTTGTCTAAATGGTTATAATAATTGTTTATTAGTCCTAAACATTGGCTTGTGGGGATTTTTATTACATTGCTTCAACTCTGCTATGTTGATGGGTTTCCTCCCATGAACTGCTAGCTACAAGTCCTTCCACAACATTTAAGCTGGATTAAGGTCAAGACTGACTTGACCATTCCAAAAGTGTAATTCTGGTTAAATTACTTGTATGTTTTTGGTCTTTGTCTTGCTGCATGATCTACATTCTCTTGAGATGTTGCTCTTGGATCGATGACCTGACATTTTACTTTTGAATGTTCTGGAATAATTCAGAATTCACTGTCCCATCAATGATGGCAAGTCATCCTGGGCCAGATTCAGAAAAACAGCCCCAAACCATGATACTACCACCCCCATGTTTCACTGATGATATTATGTTTTTAAGTTGGAATGCAGTGTTCTCATTTCTCCAAAAATATATGCTCCTTATTTACACTAAAAAAGCTATATTTTGGTTCTTGTCTGTCCACAAAACATTGTTCCAATAGCCCTCTTGCTTGTCCAGGTGATCTATAGCATACTGCAGATGGGCAGCAATGTGTCTTTTGGAGAGCAGCGGCATTCTCCTTGCAATCCTGCCATGCATACCGTTGTTGTTCAGGGTATTCCTGATGATGGACTCAGGAACATTAACATTATCTAATGTAAGAAAGGCCATCAGTTGCTTAGTGATTACCATGGGTTCCTTTGTGATCTTGAAAACTATGAGAAGCCTTCACTTGGAACAGTGGTGTAACTAAAAAATATGCGCTCCATTTCCACCCACCAGAAAATTTTGTCAGCACTCCCCCGTAAAGTGAAAACCCCCTCAACCCTCACTAACCCCTCCGCTTGCCACTGCTGCCGGGTCTGTGGCCAGGACCTACAGATCTACTTGTCTGCGGTCCCGGTACGCCTCCTGCTGCTAATGAAAAATGACCCATACAAAATGGCTGCCCCTAACAGCAGTTTTTAAAGATGCTAGAGGAGGCTAAGACATTTTGTGAGGGCTATTGTTCATTAGCAGGAGGAGCGCCGGGACCACAGACAAGTAGATCTGCAGTTCCCGGTAGGCAGCAGCGGTGCAATAGCCCCCACAGACCCCACACCCACACTTACTCAGAGCCTCCCTGCCACTGCGAGGTCTGCGGGGCTATTGTTACACCACTGTCTTGGATTGATCTTTATTGTCTGACCACTCCTACAGTGAGTAATAATGGTCTGGAATTTCCTCCATTTGTACACATTCTGTCTGACTGTTGATTAGTTGAGTCCAAACTCTAGAGAGATGGTTTTCCAGCCTCATGAACAATTCTTCTTGGGTCCTCAGAAATCTTCTTATTTATGGCAAGATACACTTCCACAAACACGTGTTGTGAACATGAAACTTTAATAGATCACTTTTTTTTAGAAGGGGGCTAATAGGTTGTTCCCTCAAACCTTATTGTCATCCCATAGAATGAAAATACCTGACTCTAATCATTTCAAATTCATAAATAAGCCTAAAGGTTCACATACTTTGCCACTGACAGATATGTGATATTGGGTCATTTTCCTCAATAAAAAACATGAGCACTTCTAATTTTTTTGTCTCATTTGTTTGATGTGATTCTTTGTATTTACTTTTAGGACTTGTGTGAAAATCTGAGGTAGTTTTAGGCCAAATTCAGCAGAAACATTAAGAATTCAGAAGGGTTAACAAACTTTAATGCACCACTGTATAAATCCCCAACGTGAACCAATCGTAACAACAGGCCTGCATTTCACCTGGCCTCTAAACATAGAGAATTGGAAACATAAACTAAGCTGCTGAAGACTCTACCTAATAGTTCTGTCATTCTTTATTTCTTTTTATGGCATAAAAAACACAGATAACAGCTTAATTAATCTTTCCTATTGTCTGTGATCTTGAGTTCAGAATATAATTTGTGTGAGTTACAAATGTTTATCTTGGTTGCACCTGTGGAGGCAAATAGTCTTGTAGTTGTCAATATGAATCTGTGGCTTCCTGTCCTTTCACTCCAGGTGAGACAGGATGTGGCTTAAAAGTTATCATACAGTATACCACATTTAGAGAATAGCAATTATATGCAAAAGAAATGAAGATGTGAACAAGTGCACATGCTAACTCGTATAATTACAAAAGAGGACACACACATGTCAGCATACCCTACACAACACCAGAAAAATTAATTCCAGGGGTGAAGCTAGATGTCACTCAGAGCAAAGACTCAGCTCTGAGAACACCCCCCCCCCCACACACACACACACACACACACACACACACACACACACGCACACACACTCACACTCTGCAGCAGATACAGATGGAGCATGCTCCATCTTTGCAGAGGCTGGCGAAACTATCACCAGCTGCCGCCAGGGGGTGTGCGCATAAGACGCTTGTGCGCCCTGTGGTGACGGAGCTCCCCGCCGTCATCCACCACCTCCCCCGCCACCAGAGCCGGTCCCCACTAGGAATGCTAATCCCGGGTCATTTTTTCAATCCCGGGATTTCTTTGATTGAGTTGGCTAATGAAAACATTTGGGGGGGGCCAGACTAAAAAAAAAATTTAAATAAACATAAATAAATTAAAAACAAAATTATATATATATATATATATATATATATATATATATATATATATATATATATATGGGAAAAAAGGGGGATCAGAGTGCGCTAGTAAACAATAAATGTCACTTAAAGAAAGTTGTATATTTAATATAAAATATAAAAAGTGCACATATACATAATGTACAATAATAAAAGAAAAACCCTTATTAGGGTATCACAAATACACAAATGGTGAACATCAATAGTAATTGCTCAATTCAGAAGTTCTTGATCATAGATAGAAGGCCCAACGCGTTTCGTCAAATCATGACTTCATCAGGGGCAAATATTGCAATCGGCAGTAACTATGAGTGTTCTATGCACAAAAAACTTTGGAGTTTGGTGTCTCAGAAATAATCCGGTACGTTTCCAGCAATCATAAAAAATACAAGAGATGTTCCTAGTGTGGCATAAGCGATCAAAGATATTTGCCAGATGTGACAGAATCGCCAAACAAATTAGCAAAGAGTAGGAGCAGTCACATACAGCAGGGGTTCACCAGTTTCACACTGGACCTAACCCATGTCGACCTAGACTCATGTTGACCTTCCTGCATGTCGACCTAGAGACATGTCGACCTAAATGCACGTCGACCTAATGGTGTTGACCTAATGACTGTCTAACAACTTGCTGGTGACCAACTGATCCACACTCTTCTCCCGCACATGCTGTTTTAAACACAAACTATTTTCACTTGTTTGTTGTAAATGTGTTTTTTTTAATACTTCACTTGTTTTAAATTGAATCATTAAAAGTAATTTTATTATATATTTGATATGCTACTGAAGTAGCTAATATCTGAATTAGAAGTGCTGGCTATTATGCTTGCTCTGCTTAGAAGGAACAAATCAATGTTACGCTCATATAACTGACTGAACGAATCAAAATCACTGATAAGTTTTTAATTAACCATATATTGCGGCTGTCACAAGCAGCTATGGAAAATATAACAGTCAGGTTGCCCTTTAATTGCAAAAATGAGTACACAATAGATATAATTATAATTCTACAATTCTCAGTATCAGTATCCTAGAGTGAAATAGAACGTCACAGTCACTTAAACTCTTAACTGGTTGTTAGCTTAAGTGACAGAGCTGCCAGTGACAGCCACAGTATACAGTTAATTAAAAACTTATCAGTGATTTGATTCTGTCAGTCCGTTATATGAGCTTGACATTGAATTGTTCCATCGAAACTGAGCAAGTGTAATTTCTAGCACTTGTTATTCGGATATTAGCTACTTCAGTAGCATATCCTATAAGTATATAATTCCTACAATGGTCTGCCCTTGAATACAATGTTGCAAATTGTTACACTCTTTATTAAACATGTCTAATGCAGAGCTCTTTTGCAAGTTCTATTTAACTACACTCTTATGATGATAAGTGCAATTAACTCCAGAATATAAAGTTATAAATCCCAGTTTATACCACAGCAGAGCCTGACAACTTGCTAAAATACATGCACCACAGATGAATCCATAGAAGCTACACATCACGAATGCATAGACCATAAGGGATTCCATCATTTAAGAACTTTTTATGTAATATTGGACTTTGGACTTTGATCATTAGATCTACTACGCTATAAGGTTCTTCTGTATATTTTTTTCATTTCACGTACAAGAAATCTGCATCATTTAAAGATCGTCAGTTTTCAGAATCTGAAATTGCACATACTATGTACAGTATACTTGATGCATTTAGCCACATAGTCGGTGCAGCCTTAGGTGGTTCTACTCTTTTTGGTTTTGTGTATTCATTTGATGTATTTGGAAACACATCTTGTATTTCCACCATAGTTGCCACCATAGGTGCAGTGTTTTCTGTTTCATTCTAGTGTCCTTGAGTCTCCGAAACATTGGCATCTGCTGGCAGAGAGTCATGTCTTTCTCACACTCACACATGCACAAACAACTAAGGTAGCATTCTAGCTTTCGAAGCTTTTGCTTCGAACGGGCTTACTAGTTAATTATATATATAGAGATAGGCTCCGTCATACTATAATAAATCTAATTCTCGGCACATATTAAGATCAATTTGTTGAATAAGATGCTGATTATTATTATTATTATTATCCTTATCATTATTATTATTATTATTATTATTATTATTATTATTATATAGAAAGAAGATTGTTCTTGGCACATTGGAATTTTTTAACATTCACATGTCCCTTTGTGTTTTTCTCACTTTTTTGTGTTTTTATATTTCACAGTTTTATTGGAATTATTAACAGTCAATTATATATTTCTTATTCTACTTTGGTGCATCACATATAGACAAATCTTGTCCCATTTGATTGTTCTATTACTTGTCTAGTGGTAGCAAACACTGAATAACAAATTGTAATCCTAGCAGACAGTAAATGTTACATATATATATATATACGTATATTCTTAAGATCCATACTTACTAGTCTTGTGCGATTGATCCCCATACAGTGCACACAGGCTTCTAACTAGGTTCAAGGGGGCCCACACAACACACTCTGCACCCATTTTTTCAATACTCACCTCTCCAGAGTCCCTCATCTGAACCTCCTCACAAATCACCATGAAAATGGGCAATATGCCATTTCCTCATAGTTCTGTGTATGTGCAGTTAGGTATATGCCCCTAGTGTCAGATATTTCTGTGGTGCTAGCTATAGAGGAGCCTGGATGGAGGAGGAAGTACATGGGCCTCCTCCTCCATCCAGGCTAATAAGCTTCTGGTAATATCAATGGTCTATGATGTACATTCTAATGCAAACTATAAAACAAATACGTCTCTTGTTTATAAACATAATAATATTTTTTAATGTCCCTCAAAACAGTTATGCAATGGAGAAGAAAATTTCACCACTCCATCGGAAGAGGATGATGGGGCCACAATGGAATATGATGGATACGAACCTCTGTGTGTAAAGAAAGATGTCCGTGTCTTCCGTTCCACATTTCTACCAGTAATGTATGGTATTATTTGCATATTAGGACTGGCAGGAAATAGCCTAGTAATGCTAAGGTATGTTTACTTCAAAAGACTAAAAACTGGAACAGATTATTACATGCTGAATTTGGCCATAGCAGACATGGTCTTCCTCTTCACCCTACCTTTCTGGGCAGTTAGCATAAGCAATTACTGGCTTTTTGGCAATGAAATGTGTAAAGTCATTTACTGCCTCTACAAAATGAGTTTCTTCAGCGGGATGTTCTTGCTTATGTGTGTGAGCATTGAGAGATACTTTGCTATTGTCCAGGCCCCTTCTGCACATCGTCACAGGTCCAAGACTCTTTTGGTCAGCAAACTCTCCAGTGTTAGCATTTGGGTGTTTGCTTTCTTCTTGTCTATTCCTGAGCTGATCTATAGTGGCGTACTAAAAGATGAACAAAAGGACACCTGCACCATATACTCTACTGACCTAGAGAGTCTAAACGCAAAGCTCAAGATCTCCCAGATGGTTTTTGGATTTCTTCTACCCTTGGTCATTATGTCCTTTTGCTACATCATGATAATCAGGACTCTGCTCCATTCACGTAACTATGAGAAGTACAAAGCTATCAAGGTCATCATCGCCATTGTCATTGTATTTATAGTCTTCCAACTTCCTTACAACAGTGTCATGTTAGTGAAGACCTTTACTAACAGCACAGACTGTCAGATAAGCAAGAACATCGATATTGCTTATGATGTAACCTATAGCCTAGCATGCTTTCGTTGTTGCCTCAACCCATTCCTCTATGTAATCATTGGAGTTAAGTTCAGGAATGACCTGTGCAAATTCTTCAAGGATTTGGGATGCCTCAGTCAAGAGAAGTTCACTGAATGGTCAACAGCCAAACCAAGCAAGAGAGGGTCTTTTGCAATGGACACAGAGACAACAACAACCTTTTCTCCATGAATACTTCTGATCCAGGAACACAAAAACATTTTATGTAACTGAATCACTATGTAATGCTGTAAAATTGAATATATATAGTGATTGAGTGTCATACAGTATAAAGTTACTATTTCCTGCAAATATAAAAGTAATCACTATGCAGTATTTAGCAGATGGTATACTTTTATGGTTCTGTAGCAAAACATTTGCTCTGCAAACCTTGACAGATATATGTTTAAACTAACTTTGAAGTTATCTGATACTATAGGACTCATTTAAACTGTCTAGTCTTTTCTCTGTATCATTTGTGACTTTTGGAATTTGTCACTAACAAGTATCTTATCAGTCCTTCTGTATCTCACTGACAGGAAACCCAAGCTTTTACAAAAGAAAAATCCCCCAAGCAGCCTTTTGTTATTACTAAATTGGAACTTAAAGATAATACTGTATATTAGTCTTTGACTGTCAAATAACTTGTGATTCTGATTTTCTTTTTTTTTTACACTTGTTGAATAAGCTACTCAAATGGACTTGAAAACATTACAAAGAGGAACTTCAAAAAATATGGAAATTCCACCGTCAATATATATATATAAACTTGACATTCTGTGCAATCTGTTGACGTTCTATTTTCATCTGTTAGACCAGGGAAGCAAAATAGGCAAATATTGTAAGGCAGCTAACTACACATCCAGCAGAACTTGAGGGAGATGACCAGCAAATAACACATTCATTTATCATTAAGCTTGAGTGGTGGAACATCAGGAAAATATACATACACTTGACCACAAACAGCAGGACATAGTCCCTTATTCCTATAGATGTGTTCTGAGCATAGCTTATTGGGCAGGCT
Organism: Crinia signifera; assembly: GCF_055691185.1. NCBI lineage: Eukaryota > Metazoa > Chordata > Amphibia > Anura > Myobatrachidae > Crinia > Crinia signifera. The sequence goes on along the minus strand of NC_139222.1, from coordinate 133,083,935 downwards.
AATAGTGCCAAAGTTATATGTGAGTCCAGTCATGAGATTGTCCCAGTAGTGCTAATAGTAAAGGTATGCAGCATATAAGAAGAATTCATGGATATATTACGTTATACGAAATAGGGTTCAATGTATCAAGACATGCAAAAATTGGGGAAGTAGACCAGTGGAGAAGTTGCCTATAGCAACCAATTGGCTTTGAGGCAGCATTTATCAAGTATCATGATCACGTCTCATTTAATATTTTAATTATAATTCCCCTCATGTATGCATCATGTTTTTTTCTTTTTCTGTTACTTTGTTATTGTGCTTAGATTAAGCATTAGAATGTGACTGTTGAGTATAATTTTAGCTTTAAGCTATTCTGTAATATGTGCCACTCTATATGACTGTATAATACATACCTGTATATACTTTTGCTTTTTTTTTCTGGAGAAAAAGAGTATGATATGATCCAAGTGTTGACAACAATGTTCTGGAAAACATAATCAAATTACCATGGACAGTACAATAAAAGAGAGAGAAATAGCGGTGAGACATTTCCAGTTTCCAGTGCAATAGCTGGTTGACAAGGCACCCTGTGTTGCCCTGCCCCTGAATGAGTGACACAAGAAGCGGGTCTAGTTGTCTGCGGCTGGAAGAGTTGAGATTTTGGAGTATTCCTAGGAAACTCTGGGTGATTCTGAGGAGGAGTGCCTGAATGTTGCTCCATGCCGCAACTTTCTAGTTTGCAAAGTGCCATTCCAGGCATCTTGAATGCCAAATATAGATGCTGTAGGACAGAGAGACTGTTCCACCCATGAGTCCTTTCTCCCTTGATTTTAGCAAGTTTACCCACCCCTAGTTATGGCCTGGTTAATTGGTAATGTAAAACCATTCCGAATGCATAAAACTGCTAAAAGTGAGGTAATACAGATAATATAGCTTTGTAGTCTAGGATATTATTAAGGAACTTCACAGAATATTTAGCAGAATGATGATTTATAATTCTGCACATAAGAAAGAATATCCATCACAAGCAGCAGCTTCCTTGTGATTTGGCATCACTGTTACTTAACAAAAGCTGAATGCAAGAGATTTCAGAGCTGTTGTTTGCAATCACATTGATTTAATAATGAATTTACCATCCCTTATTTATAAAGTATCCAGTGGTTTGTCATGCTGAAGGCACAATGTCCTATTGTCTATATACAGTGTGATAATGTGTTATCATTAAGTCCAGTGATTATGCCATTTTGGGGGTGCCATGTCCTATATCTATTGAGAGTAGAGATGTGCGGGTTTGGCTTTATCCGGATTTACACTGATCTCAAAGTGTGATCTTATTGGCTATCCAAACCGTGTGACAGCCGATAGCCAATCAGAAAAATCCCAACTTGTGCTATGTTTTGTAGATAGGAACTGACTAAATCTGAAACGCTCATCTCTAATTAGGATTGTTGTATTGTTTTATAATCATGTCAACTGGTTTTTTAGTATTGGGTTTTCTATCATTCCACCTCTCTCTCTCTCTCTCTCTCTCTCTCTCTCTCTCTCTCTCTCTCTCTCTCTTGATAACGTCTTCTGTCCACCTGTGTCCACTGCCATGGTTCTATACTTAATTCTATTTTCTTCTCTCCACACTTTTAGGACATCTATCAGTCCTGTCTCTTCCACCTACATAACATCTCTAGGATTTTGCATTTCCTCACTAAAAAATCTTATGAATAAACTCATCATCTCCCAACTTGCCTTCTGTAACTTTCTTCTTCTGGTCTCCTTTGTAACAATGTAACAACAAAAATTGATGCATGTAACCATCATAATGGATATATACTGAAATGTGAGATAATTAACTCAGTTTGTCCTACTCTACATATGGATTTCTAAAATGTATGATCTTAATACCAGGCTGTAGCACAATATTATAGGTGGCCCTTCAAAACTGGAAATAAATTGTCAACCTCAACAAATGTCTTCCTGAAAGACCTTGTATTATATATTTGACCCTGACCTTTAAAACTGGAAATAAATTGCCAACCTCAACATACAGATCTCAAAGATTAGCTCCTGTCAGCAGTGACGTTGATAAGAATAATGATTTTTTTTTCTTGGAAACCCCTCTCCTTAAAAAACATGTTAAATCTCACAAATTAAGTAACTAAGTAACAAAATAAAGTTTAGGACAATTATATTATTTTGGTGCTGTAGTGGTTCTGCAAACAATGCCGCAAAATATAACATTGTAAACAGAATTTATTTTAATAATCATAGCATTACAAAATTTGTTTCATACCTGATGATGGTGTGACCCAATGAAGTGGCAATCATGCATGATACACTGTAGGACAGCATTATGTATCATTAGAACCTTTGTTAGCCATTGAACTGTTTCACTGGACATGCAGCATATCCAATGAGACTATGCAAAAAATTAATTGGGTGAATTTGAGGGTACACACGATGGTCCTTGTAATCCAGGGGCGTATCGATGGCGGAGCCGGCAGAGCACGAGCTCTGGGCGCCGGAAGATTAGAGGGTGCTGAAGCCGTGCCTGCACCACCAGCTCGCCAGCTCCCCCCCTGCCCATTCCCGGCTCCCTGCTCCCCCGCTCCCAGCTCCTGGCTCCCCGCTGTGTCCGGGTGATGTGTTGTCTGCTACTAATTTCAGATTTTTCTGGCGATCCCCCCCGCCGCGGTAACCCGGCGGGGGATGCTTAGAGCATCCCGAAATGCGGTAAAAACCCCGATAACAGGGTTTTTACCGCATTTTTACCTTAGAGAATCTCCCCCCTAGTCTAAAATAAAGTGACACATTTACCCCTAGGGGTATTAAGGTGCTGGAGTGGGTTCAAATTCTAAGCTGCTGAGATTCAATAGGGGAGTCAGTCCCACAATACAATGGACAGAAAAAAGAAGAAGGTGCTGTTTAAGTGTAGGAATTAAAAAAGCATACCATGGGCATACCTCCCAACTTTTTAGACAAGCAAAATGGGACAGTTGCGTGCACCCGAAGGGGGGTGTGGCCTGCAAATCGCTTCATTCCCCCATTTTCGACACTTTGGGGGCCTGACCTTTGCGGTTCTGTAAGCTGCTGGCCAGCTCCCAGCCTCTCTGCTGCGGGAATAGATGCTGTGAGCACATTCTATTCACCAGATGACAGTGGGGGACTCCAAATTGCCCCCCCGCTGCGGGACAATGCGGTCCCGGGCAGGATGCGGGAACATCAGAGATATTGGTTACATATACCTGCGCAGGTGTATGGATTGTCCCCAAGCCATCGTCAAGGCTTCTCTGTATATTGGGGGTCCCTAGGTGCAGGGTGTGGCACCCCAAAAAACTACCATGAGCTAGAAAGTCCAGAGTGGCACACCCGTGAAATACTATAGTATTAATAAATATTAAGGATAGGAAGCCGAAGCTATATATAGAAAGTGAGATAGAGGGAAAAAAATGAAATGTAATTAAAATATTGAAGCATACAGACACCAGCACCCTGATGGATGAAATCCAGACACTTCCTGAGGTCTATCTCAAACCCTCCACCCACAGCCTAATCCTCCATGTTGGTACCTAACCTTTGAACCCTTTAAACACACACTTCCCAATTGCAGCCAAACCCTAAAGGCCCCCATACACTAGGGCGACTTGTCCTTAGGACAAGTCGCCCCCGACTTCCCCCTGAGCTTCCCCGGCTGCTCCCCGGGGGAGCTTGATTAGATTGGCACTTGGGCCCTTATTCTGGTTGGTGCGGTCGAGCCGCATATGCGGCGTCCGACCGCACCAGACGTATCCCCGCCCACACTACGGATCGCCACGGCCGTCCGTACACGGACGGCTGGCGATCCGCACGAAAATGGTGGAGGCGTACGCCTCCACCATGGTGGGAGCTGCCCCCTGCATTCGATGGTCGACGACCATCGAAGGCAGGGCCGCACGCCGCGGCAGCTCCCGCAAGCTGAGACCACACGGACAATCGTCCGTGTGGTAGCTTGTATGGGGGCTGAAAGCTGACATCCGCCGACGTCAGCTTTCCGCCCCCATGAGTGGCGTCATGCCCTCATTACCATGCGTACGCCCCGCGTTTGCATGGGAACGCCCATGAAACGCGGGGCGTACACATAGGGAAATGAGGGGATGAAGCCCCTCACGCCCCTATACGCCCCCTTTGCGGCGGACGAAATCCGTCTGCGGCGAAGGGGGCTGCACATGCGCAGATTGACCTCTGCGCATGTGCAGAAGAAAAACATCGGCGGTACGGCCGCACGCGGGCCGTACCGCACGAATCAAAATAAGGGCCATGATGTGCCATTTTTTACATGTGATAAATCGTCTCGATTTATCACATGTAAAAAACCCGGGGAGCAGGGGGGGTGGGGCTAAGAGGTGAGAGCTGGTGGGAGCAGGGGGGCTGGGGACGCTGCGGGGGACACATCTGTGTCCCCCGCTGCTGGGGACACAGCGTCTGTGCGGCGATAAGGTAGAGGGAGCAGGGGGGGCTGGAGACGCTGCGGGGGACACGTCTGTGTCCCCCGCTGCTGGGGACAGCGTCTGTGCGGCGATAATGTAGAGGGAGCAGGGGGGGCTGGAGACGCTGCGGGGGACACAGGCTGCATAGAGCCGGGCAGGGGGAGCCGGCCGGGAGCTGTCAGTAATGAATAAAAAAAAAAGCCCATACAATGAATGGGCAGCCTGTGATTGGCTGCTGAGCGCTCTCTCAGCCAATTGCTGACTGGCTGAGAGAGCGCTCAGCCAATCACAGGCCGCCCATTCATTGTATGGGCTTTTTTTTTATTCATTACTGACAGCTCCCGGCCGGCTCCCCCTGCCCGGCTCTATGCAGCCTGTGTCCCCCGCCCGCAGCGTCTCCAGCCCCCCCTGCTCCCTCTACCTTATCGCCGCACAGACGCTGTCCCCAGCAGCGGGGGACACAGACGTGTCCCCCGCCCGCAGCGTCCCCAGCCCCCCCTGCTCCCTCCACCGCCCCACTAGGTCCCAAGTCGGGTGGTCGGACGTGCAGCAGGTCCGACCACCCGACGCAGATCCGATGCGCACGGGACCGCGCATCGGATCTGAGGGAACATCAAAACTAGACGATTTTGGTCCGATTTCGGCCAGATCCGACTGATCTGGCTGAAATCTGACCAAAATCGGCTAGTGTATGGGGGCCTTAAGTCCCTTACTAATTCCTAAACCTAATCAATCCCCCAGCACTCACAAAAAAAAATTTGATACCTTGTGACTGTGGCTTATCAGGCAGTACCCTTTCCCTCCGCAAATGGCACCCCTTCAAAGCTGAGCACACTTGCCCTTGTACAAATAGTAGTGCAAATAATACTCTAATAGAATTGGAATAACTCAGAAGATGATATCGCTTAACTATGCCTAAAAATGGGTCTAGAAACCTTAATACACTGTCCGGAAATAGTTCCCTTAAAATGGGACTGCCCTACTAAAACTTTTGTTTTTCATTAATGAATCATTACTCATCAGAAGCCACCAGATGGTGCTATTTTACAAGGAAATACAGTAATAATTCTGAACATCATAAGTAAACATAACATGGTCGCAATTTTCTTCTCTTCCAAATAATTTTTTTTTTACTGTAAAAAATCGAATGATTTCTGTCTCGCACACAAGATGCAAATGGATGTTTATGTTATGGTTAATGCGTGCGGGGATATTCGCTATGCGAGGGGGGGTGGACATTCGTGCGGGCATCGGGCGGCATTTAGTTGGCTCACCAAGCTGCGAAATTCGCATTTTGGTGAGTGAACCAGAATGACCTCCATATTCGATTTAGACTAAGTAGTACAGATCTGTATATATAGTCTTGCCTGCACAGTGTATTTTTCTATTTGATTTTGATGCCACAGGGCCGCGCATTGGCATCGAATGTGGCTGAAAACCATTTGAACATTCTGAACACAAGCAAGATATACACTCTTTTGGAGATAGCACTTGCAAGTGGTCAACCCCTGATGCAAAATGACAATGATGACAATCAGTGGCTGATTGCGTCTTAATGACTCTCACTGATACTGTGCATTTATAATGTGTGCAGTGTGTGCAGAGCGCAACAGGGAAAACATGGGGCCCACACATACCTCCTAACTTTCCTCACTCTGGCTCCCCATAACTGCACTGCCCACGGGAATTTGCCAGCCGCGGGAGGGATAGTGGGACAGTCTCCAAATAGCTGGGCTGTACCGCTGTAATTGGTACAGTTGGGAGGTATGCGGTACATGTTGCACCCATTTTTAAAATACTTACAGCCTGCTGCATAATTTTTCTGTGTATTAGAGTCTGAGCTCTCTAGTGCTCAGACTCTATAACACTGCATTGTGCTACGTGACTATTGGCAGAGAGGAGGTCTGGACAGAGGAAGCTGAGCCTCCTCCTCCTCTCTTAAAATGCCTCTGGCTGTAATGTAGTTGCTGTGATCTCTGTGCACTATTAAATGAAATTACAGAATTATGTCAAGTCGCTAAGACACTCAAGCAATAAACCACAGTCCCGAGACACGACAGTAATGTATGATATTTAGCCGCAATTTGCAACATATACCACGATGAGTTGTATAAACTATGGTATATTTGAGTAGAAAGTGTAGCTATTATGTATGTAAGCAACATAAGAAAAAAAGGATATAGGATATTTATGTAACACGCCACTTATCCTGGTACAAACCAGGCACATAGTAATGTTTTCCTTTGTAGTAAAGCCTGGACCCATAGACTATACTTACATATCCACTGATGCTACAGAATTCACACTGAAAATGTTATTTGCGGCTGTAAGTCAATACATTATGGCTATAAATGGTTTGCAGTGGCACTTACCCCTCATCCAGATCTCAGGGTGGAGTGATCATTAGTGATCATTTGTCATCATTAGATTATTTTCTGTTTAATTGGTGCTCTTGAATGGGTGTATACAGGGCCGCATCGCAAGGAGCATGTAATCCCCCCACACTCACGCACACACTGACATCGATTAAGAAACCCCTGGCAATGAGCAAGAAAACTCTGTCAAGGAGCATGTAACCCCATGGCAAAAAGCATGTAAGTAATCTACAATTCAGGGGGCATTATATTTGTAGGCAGCACTAGAAGGGGCATAATATGTGTGAACAGCACTAAAGGGGGGGGCATTATGTGTGTAAACGGCACTAATGGGAGCATTATCTGTGTAAGTGGCACTGCAGGGATGCATTATATGTGTAAGTGACACTACTACTAAGTATTATGCACGTGAGCAGCACTACAGAGTGCATTATGTGTAAGTGGCACTAATTCCATGGAGGATGTGGAATATTTATAATTTTACCATTGGGTGTATAGCGTTAATCAGAAGCATTTTGGTTTGTGGCATAATGTGCAATGGGCATTATGGTGTTGGTCAAATGTGTAACAGGCATTACATTTTATGGCATAATGTGCAATGGGCATTACAGATTGTGAAGCATTACTATAAGAAGAACAAATTACTAGAGAGGGAGGCACCGAAACATACCGTTGCCCCAGGCACCATGTCACCGAGCTACTCCTCTGATTGTAGATAGCACCTATAACAGTGGGGCAGATATACTAACCAGCATTAAGTGCATTTCTGCACTTAACTCTGGTTACCTGGGGGGGGATTATGTTTACCCCAATGTATTACTAGCGCACCTAATGTGCGCTAGTGACAGCCCACTCGGCGGGGCTGTCCCCTGCAATCCCCCCCCCCTGCCCTGTGATTAGCGGCCAGGGTGATGTATTAACAGCCGCCCAGGTATTAAATCGCCCCAGCCGCTTCGCCAGCTCAGGGCTAGCGTTGTCCTATCCCCCACTGTGGGGACAACGCTAGCCCTGCTTCTGGCTTGGGCTGCGCTGGAGATCTCATGGTTTTAGCGAGATCTCGTGCATGCCCAGAAAGCTGGCCGGGGGATGAAGCCACGAGTACGCATGCGCAGGGTGCTGGGGGAGCCGATAAGGAGAGCCGTTCACGCTGGGCATAACGGCTCTCCTTATCGGCTTGGGGGGGGGGGGTTAATACGTCTGCCTATAACGTTTGCCCGCTTCTCCTCGTTATGCTGGAGAAGTGGGACTCGTTATTTAAAAAAAAAACGTTATAGGCAGATTGATACATCTGCCCCAGTATGTCTTCATTGGTAAACAGAGCAGCTGCACTCCAACATTCGGCCAGCAGATGGCATATACTATCCACTGATGTATACTCAGTGGGCCTGATTTAATGTTGGGAGTAAAGCAAAAAAGAGCTTAAAAGTGTTAACATTGTTTTGATAGACAGTTAATTGGTCAACACCAAAAGGTCGATATGCACAAGGTCAACTTTAACAAAAGGTTGACACAAGCCAAAGGCCAACATGGCAATGGAAAGGTCGACATGAAGCTGTGTTGCTTCAGGCAGATTGCGTGACTCCCTATCTTTCAGTGAGCATTTCCGTGCCCTCTATGTGCTACTGATTGCTATTGTCTAGTTATTAAACAAACACATCAGAGATGCAGTATGGCCAACCAGAAGATGTTGCATGTGACCTGCGGAAGTGCACAATCGCGGGTACACACTGAACGATCTGGCCCATATGTCATTCAAGATCTTGGGGTTGGTTTGCGGATAGTCAAACTGGAGACGAAAATGCTTTTTGGGTGCACCCTTGATATGTTACATTTGGAAATAGTTTAAAACTCAACTTTTAATCTCGATTTCTTAATATAGGCGACAAGAGCTAATTGATCATTTTAAAAAAGGGTGTATGTCGTGTGATTTTCTTAAATAGCCAGCTTTGCAGTGAATCACACTTTAATATGGATCTGGCGCATCACGTCTCGTCAACATTGATGGTTGTACAATGCGACAGTAGACAAAATGAATGATTATAGTCCCAGACTACATCAATATTTAAATATGTTTCAAATTATGGGACTAGTTACCCTATCAGCAGTTCTGCAAATGCTAGTACAACAAGATTGCGGCTCCTGCAGTAGGTGGCTCCTGTGCATCTATTACTGAGACAGTGAACCTTTAATACCACACCCGGTGTTCTCCAGGGGTCTCCCAGCTGGGTACTGTCCTGGCCCTTCATTGCTTGGCTTCCAAGTTCTGAAGGTATTGGGCAGTCCAGTGAGGTACAGTATGGTGGTAATTAGGTTATGCTACAGATCAGACTGCACGGTTAACTGCAAATGTAATTTCATTACTGTACACATGATATGTGGTAATTATTGTCCTGATACAAAGGATCAGGCTGCGTTACTTATGACAAGTATTTAAAAAATATAGTGTGTCAATAGGGGACAATGCAGTTTATGTGTCTTAACAATTAGTATAGTACAATATAGATTGATTTGCATATATGCATTGACATTTGGAAATACTGCAGAGAGTCAAATAATTCTATGTGCACCAATATATATTTTTTACACTTGTACAAATGATTGAAAACTGCTATAGGCAGTTATAATCAGTGCCTGGTCGCTTGGCAACAGGAGCAAAACACCGGGGACAGGGTTGTTGCCTGCAGAGAAAAAAGTTTGGCTGTGAGAAACTGCTCATCAAGCAAGTAAGCTGCTGTGAGCTCTATCTAGATGTCTAACAGGGTCGACTAGTTGGGCTAATAAGTAAGCAAACAAATATAGGTTGCTTAAAAAAGGGTCACTTATTAAATGCTGGGTATCAGGCAGAGTAAATGAGATACTCTGCAATATGGCAGTTTGCTGCTTGATCAATACTGCCATACTGCAGAGTATCTCATCAACTCTGCGTTAATTTCCCTCGATTTTCGGATTTTCGGGAGGAGGGCGGGGCTGAAGATCCAAATTGCATCTCCTCCTCAGAGACCCACGAATTGCAGGATTTGCAGTACTGGGTATGGAGCTTGATGACTTCTACATCCGGCCCCACCCCCCGAAGTACTGCTGATAGGCTTTTCCTGGAGAGGAGACTTTAAAAGTAGGCAACCCTGCTGTATTTAGAACAATGAAATGATATCGCACAGGCCATCAAGATTTGGAACAAAAAAAACCTATCCAGTCACTTAAATGCTTGTACAGATCTTTTCCCACTATGACTGCTGTGCAGGTATCTCAGGAACTCAAGGTAGCTGCCAACATCCGCACACTAATGTGTTATTTGTTTTCTCTGGGTATGACAGCGTTAAAGATGTATTAGTGACCAAACATGCTGGAATTACAAGGAGTGGCACTGCCAGTAAGGTGTCCCCCTTAAACACAACTATGAGCATAAAAGCCGCAGACATTGAACTGGGAGAGGTTCGAAGTCAGAAAACCTGATATTTCCCATAGGAAATAATAGTGTAGATTTGCACAGGGAGGCACCTTTAGCTGTAGCACATGTAAGTCAAGAAAAATGAATCACCGTCTTACTAGTTTCAAAGCTGGACATGTCTGCAGGACGCACTTGTGTTTAATAAGCATGTTTTAGGATTAATACAAATATACAGAGTGACAGCAGATAGCGGCCAGCTGGTGTACTGTACACTGATCTCTTCCTAGTCAGTGAGTAACTTTTGATCCTTTTATTTCTTTCAAATTCAGGATTCAGCATTTTGTATGTTCAAAGTATTTTATCTAAGCTTGCCGATTTCTAAGCTCAAAATATTACCCAATGTTACTTATTAGAAAGATTGAGTCAAAAGTGAACAGAGAGAAATAAACCAGTTATTGTACTTTATTTGTTTGGGTGAAAATAAAACGAATGCCTGTAATATATAGTTCCCAGTATGATGCAGTGGTATGGGGCATACACACGGGGCAATTTAGACCTAATTTCTAAGCGATCAGCGCTGTCTATCCTGCTAGATCACAGTTTTTTGCCTGGTGTACGGGTCAAACCTCTTGACTTGTCATAAAATGTTTATTGTCCCAATCACTCACTACCAACATTTTTCAAAAACTGCTTTTTTGAGAAGTCCCTGAAATATATCATAGTACATCACATACTTGTTCCCATCACCCTCTGCCACGCGTTGCCTGCCACAGTCAACTACTACCCCCCCCCCCCTTCCACCCACTGCATCTCCCACTTTCATCCAAAATATCTCCCTGTCACACTTCATCGTCAGTCACTCACTGTCTCCCCTGTCAACCTTTGCCTCTTCTGTTACCCCCTGCCTTCTGCTGTCATCCACTGACACCCTCAGCCTCCCTAAGACCAACTACCTCCTGTGTTAACCACTAGCTCCTTCTATCACCCACTACTTCTACTATCACTCTCTACCTCTTCCTGTCTCCCTTTGCCTCTCCATACCCCATCTGCCTTTCACTGCCAATTTGCTACCCACTGCCTCTATCTCTCACCCACTGAATTTTTGTCTTCCTCTGCCTACCCAGTTACCCAATTCCTCTCACACTGTCACCTGCTGCCTCTCCTGCTGTCACCAACTGCCTCAGCCTTTCACACTTTTCCGCTCCATTCACCCACTGATACTCCGACTGTCTTCCCACTTTCTCTTCTTGTTACCAACTGCCTCCTGCTGTTACTTTCTCTATCTCCTACTGTCATCTACTAACATACTCAGCCTCCTGCTTTCACTCACTGCCTCTCCTTGACACACTCAGCTTCCCCCTGTCACCCAATACTTCCTGATGTCAACATCTCCCTTTAGCCTTCTGCCTATCCCTGTTACCTACTGCCTTTACCTGCCATCTTCTATAACCCATAGCCTGCCTGTCTACCGCTGCCTTTCTGCCACCTACTGTCTCTTTCTCTCACTCTATGCCTTCCAAATAGGCCAAAGCCTGTCTCACTGTCATGTACTGCCTCTCCGACTGTTACCAACCCACTGCCTCCCCTGATGTTATTCTCTACTTTTTACCATCAGACTTTGACTCTCCTGCTGTCACCCAGCAGCTCTCCCATATCCCACCCCCTCATAGTGGGCAGGATAGGTAGATACATATTGGAATCACAGCACTGTGTGGTGAGTGCGGGGCTTTATGACATGAATCATGCCATTTTAGTCCCACTTGCTGCCTGCAAATCACTGCTTTTTGACAAGTGGGAGTGGGGTCTAATGATGTAAGAGTTCGGCCCCCCAGCATCTCCTCTCTGGCAGACAGAATAAGTGAGTAAGAATGTGATAGTTACCTAGTGGTATACTCACATCTCATTCTATTTGGAGGGCAATGCAAGTACACTGCTTGCATGGACAAGTCCTAATATGAATCTCTGTATTATGAATTTTAAAATGTGGTCACAGTTTAAAAAGGCAGGTGATGAAAAACCTTACAAATGTGCAGTCATTCTATCCCCCCACAAAGTGTGGCAGTAAATTGTCTGTCTGAATCACTGCTAAATTCTGCAATATACTATTAACTTATTACAGGTGTACAGATTATATTACTTAATGTCCTTTTAAATCAAACAAAGATAAGAAATTCAAGTATCTTTTTCCGGAATGACTACAGTGTTTGCCTTTGACTGCCCGCCATACCTGTGTATAATAATGTCTCATACATAGAGGAAGGTGGGAGTAAAATATTGGCCTGGAGCTAAGAAAAATAAGACTCTGTATGTTGAAGATATTCAGAATCACTGACATAATGTCTATGCGGACAGGATATCAGTGGGACTGATTCAAACGTGAATGCAATAGTGATTCAGTTACAATGTTACATGTGCCATGGCCACCTTGTGTATGTGCTGCCATGATGTTGTGGCTCTGGATGCAGTGACCCTGATAGACAGGCTACAGGTGTTAGGGGGCAGCAATGGTGAATGTTGCTGAATATCAAGTTGTGTCACCTCCATTTTGTGGGTGTGCCAAAACACAGACACTGATCAGCATCAGACTGTTAATCTGATGCTGTTTAAGGCAGGAAGGGGGCAGTGACACAAACAGGATGCCATGTTTCCAGACTTCCCTCCTAAAGTATGATTGCCAGTCTTAACCAGGATAAAAATGAATCTCTTAGTACCATCTGGTGCCAATCATAACACAAACAGAGGTTAGTTGCTGCTTTTGGTGGAGATGGAAGAGGCCAGGATCTCTGTCAGAGGATTCAGTTTTCCTGGTTTCTGTGTAGGAATTGTGTGACGGCATGGGACACACAGCCAACCTATTGTGGAGGAGAATGGGGTTTGTTTTACATTTCTCGGTACTTGTTTAGTTTCACGGCGGCAGCATGGCCGCGCGTCTGAGACCCCTTACAGGGCTCGCTGCGCTCGCCCTCACTACGGGCTCGGGTGCTCGCTACACTATCTAAAATCGGTACTTGTTTCCTAGCACGGCGCCCGTCGTGTGTGATCACATACCTCAACTTAAGGTATACGATGGACGCGACCAACGCGATTTTAGGGCTATTTTTAACCATCGCGTCCATCGCATGCCTTAAGTTAAGGTATGCGATGCGACCGACGCAACCGACGCGATTTAACATTGAATGCATTGTATTCAATGTTAAATTCCTATGAAAAATCGGGTCCATTGTATGCCATTATAATGGCATACAATGCGACTGATGCGATGGACCCGATTTTACATAGGGAACAATGTTAAATGGGCCAATGGACCCGATTTTTCATTGTATACCCACCCTGATGGGTAATTTACATGACAAATGCCCCCCCATTGTTAACGACACCCCACGATGAATGCCAACCTGAAGATTGGCGAGCGCAGCGAGCCCGCGAGGGGTGGCGGTACGCGCCCTCCGACTTTTTCATACCCCCACTATCCACGTCGGCGTGGAGTTGATTTTATATAGTGTGGCGAGCGCAGCGTGCCACCGTGCCCGAAGCATGGCGAGGGGACGCGTAATACCTGTGAAGTAATGCGCGTCCCCTTGCGGGGCTCGCTGCGATCTCCACGCTTCGGGCTCGCCACACTATATAAAATCAACTCCACGCCGACGTGGATAGTGGGAGTATGAAAAGGTTGGAGGACGTGTACCGCCGCCGCTCGCCACGCTTCGGGTTGACTTCATCATGGGGTAGCGTTAACAATGGGGGGCCATTTGAACCATCAGGGTGGGGAAACAATGAAAATTGGGGTATGGGGGGCATTTAACATTGGGGCCAATGTAAAATCGGGTCTCAGGGACCATTTTACATTGGTTCCAATGTAAAAATCACGTCGATCGCATTGATCGCATCTCATGCGATTTGGTTGCATGCAATGCGATCGACGCAATTTTTTGGGACCCGATGTATACAATTTCCATCGCTGGCGCCATGCTAAGAAACAAGTACCCTAAAATCAACTCCATGCCAATGTGGATAGTGGGGGTATGAACTATCCACGTTGGCATGGAGTTTACTTAGTTTATTTTAGAAAGTTTGGCGAGTGCTGAAAGTAGCGCATGGCCATGCTGCTGCCGTGAAACTAAACAAGTACCCATTTCTCATGTATGTCAGAACTTATAGATCATGTGTAACCTGGATGTAACAGTAATAGCATGTGAGCTACAGAGTAGAAATGCTTCTATCACTGTTGGCAGGGATGCAGTGTAAATCCCGGCGGTCGGGATCCCGGCGTTCAGAATCCCGACGCTGGAATCCCGATCGCCGAAATCCCGACACTTTCTCCCTCCGGGGGTGTCCACGACACCCCCGGAGGGAGAACAAATTAGTGTGCTGAGCGTAGCGAGGCACCGGGCCCGCTGCGTGGCGAGCGCAGCGATGCCTGCAAGGGGGGCGATCCACGTCCCCCCCTTGTCGGGATTTTGGCGATCGGGATTCCAGCGTCGGGATTTTGAACGCCGGGATCCCGACCGCCGGGATTTAATACTGAATCCTGTTGGCATTAGGAAAGACCTTAGAAAGCAACATCTGGGGAAAGAAAACAAAAACTAAGAAAGTAGACATTAACGTGGAATATTATTTCTAGACCCTCTTATTTTTTTCTGCTTTTTTTTCTCTGTATAAGGCATTTTATGCAGTTCATAGTCTAGAATAGAATTCCTTTATTCGTCTCACAATGGAGAAATTTGCAAGTTCAAAGTACAGATAAGAGTAAAATAGCATAATAAGAACACACATGATAATAAGTCCAAACAGTATATCTAGGATCTAAGAACATCTAGGTCTACTACAGACCATGACAGTTGTACATTCTAATTGCAGAAGGAAGAAAAGACTTGCGGTATCTCTCTGTTGAGCATTGAGGGTAAAGCAACCTATCACTGAAAGAACTACACAGTTCCGTCAAAATATTCTAGGCATTCCTAAAACAGAACTGGCCTTCCTTACTAGTCTGTTTAGTCTCTTATTATCGGCAATCGAAACACTGCTGCCCCAGCAGACCACTCCATAGAATATGGCCGATGCCCCCACACAGTCGAAGAAGGTCTTCAGGAGCGCTTCCTGCACTCCAAAGGACATCAGTCTTCTCTGCAGATAAAGTCTGCTCTGCCCCTTCCTATACAGAGCAGCAGAATTATCAGACCAGTTCAGTTTATTGTTCAGGTGAAAACCCAGATACTTGAAAGTTCTTACGATCTCAATATCCATTTCCTGAATCCTCACCGGAGTTGGGAGAGTATGCTGCTAACGTTCCTGAAATCAACTACCAACTCTCTAGTCTTTCTTGTATTAAGCTGAATATGGTTCCCCTGACACCAAATAGCAAAGTTCTCTGTACTCCCCATCATCTCCATCTATGATAAGGCCCACCATAGCAGAGTCATCAGAGAACTTCTGCAGATGACAGGTTGATGTATTATATATGAAATCTGCAGTATAGAGGGTAAAGAGAAATTATGCCAAAACCGTTCCCTGCAGTGCCCCTGTACTACAGATAATAGTATCAGACTGGCACTCCCTGGTTCTCACATACTGTGGATGGTTAGTAAGGTAATCCAGGTGATTAGATGATGATCCACCTCAGAGTCAACCAGCTTTTCCTCCAGAAGCATGGGCTGAATGGTGTTAAAAGCACTGGAGAAGTCAAAGTACATTATTCTTATGGTGGCCCCAGCCCTCTCCAGTTGAGGTAGGGATCTCTGCATCAAATATATGACAGCATCATCGACACCAATTCCAGGCTGATAAGCAAACTGCAATGGGTCCATTGAAGTTCTCACCAGGGGTTGAAGATAGCCAAGGACCAACTTCTCCAGGGACTTCATCTATTGAGAGGTCGCCGAAGTCCTTAGGACGTAAGCAAAGCACTCAAGTGAATAAAGGCCCTATTTCTTTGAAAATAATTAGAAATTAACAAACATACACAAAGTAATTAGAACTTGACCAAGCCAAAGAGCTGTGGACATGAGGGTGCTTAAGCAATATGTGCAAGTTTTTAATCAAATACATGTTCAGCATAGATATGATGGGCTTACATGTCTACGTTTTCATGAATGCCATCATTTTGTTAAAGGTTCCAGGAAGTAAAGCAGCCCATACACGGTCCGTTTAACGGATCCGTTTGGGACTTAATTAGCACACATCGGATCGGATCCCTAGTGCATGCACTGTGCATGCACTGCGATCCGATCCGATGTGTACCCAGTACAAAAAGTATGTGCAGCACATACTTTTTGTACCGTACTATGTGATGCGCGGGAGCGTGCATCGCATAGTACAGAACGGAGCCATACACAACGGACCGTGTATGGGCTCCTTAAGAGTGTCTGTACAATGGCCATTGTCAGTCTCTCAAAATCCATTGGGAAATTAATTATTTCTGCTGCTCACCTGTGTTGAACTAGTTAACTAATAAGAAGTTGTTTCACCGCAGGTGATGGTAATCATAAATTAAGAGGGAAGTTAATGACCTGAGCATCTTGTCCCCAGAGGCGGAACTGCAGCAGGTGCAGTGCATCAGGGCCCCTGAGTATTAAGGGACCCACTGTTGCCCTGTCACCTCTCTTCCTGTCCCCCCTGCATCTCCTTGTCACCCTCTGCTTCTTCCTGTTACCCACTGCCGTGTTGCATATTTTGGGCAGTATTCAATGAGAAAAATTTGCCATGTTTTATGGCGAGTTTGTGCTTTTCTCGCGTTGGATGGAGACTTTTGCTCTCAAAAAGCGAGCAACCCTATTCAACGTGCACTTCTCGCCGTCTTTCTGAGTGATTTTCGCCGTGTCTCTCCGTGTAGCAATTCTCCATCTTTTCATGGAGAAGTGGAATGGGAACTTTTTAAATAAAAGGTTTTTTGTTTTCATTTTGGTGTAAAAAAATCAGGAATTTTATTCTGAGAAGGGGCATGCTATTTTTATTAATGTGCTTATAGCACATGAATATATATTTAATAATAAAAAAAATATATATATATTTTTTTTTACACAGAGCAGCCAGCAGGGGGCCGGGAGCTGAGCCGTTCATTAGATATCCATATATTCACTGCACCCGATCATTACATATGCATGATCGGGAGCAGTGAATATACCCGGTCCCCTGCTGGCTCTGGGAGGGGGCAGCTTGTGCTGCCTGGGTCCCGGGGAGCCCACCTCCCCCCCCACATACGTTCTGGGGCAGGCAGGGAGACTTCAATCTCCCTGCCTGCCACCATCCCATGGCTCCCTGCAGGGGTTAAGATTCGCCGCGAGGGGCTACTCGCCCCTCCGACATTGAATACGGAGAGAGCGAGTGGCAGCCAGCCCTCCTGAACACAGCGATTCGCTGCACACGGCGATATTTCTCATTGAATACTGCCCTTTGAACTTGGGTTGGCGTAGAGGAGGGGGAGCCCAAATTATATTTTTGCACCTGGGCCCACGACTCACAAGTTCCGCCACTGTAATGGTGTAATGATAATCTAAGGAGGTCTTATGTAATTAAAGCCTCATAATTCATCATTTAAATAAGACAACAATGTGTTTATATATCAAACATTTCACTGTGGGGGCGTGGCTTGGCCGAGCATGTGAGTACACGCTGACTCCGAGAGCTCCCCAGTAATCCTATTAAAAATCCTTATTCCTGCAACCTTTATATACCTGAGTTGCCCCCAAACCAAGTGCAGAGCCCCACCGCTGCACAGAGACACTGCTTGTGCCAACTTCAAGGCTCCAAAAGCACTCCTGCACTCGATTACAGTGCAGCCTCGGACACTCACCGCGAGACAGGACCCGCCATCTTGCCTCCGGACATTCACAGGGCCTGCGACGGGACCCTCCTCACCTCCCGACGTCCACAGACAACAGAGTGAGGCTCGCCCCGTCTCCCCGCCTGACTGCTCTGCACGGAACCCAGAGAACGGGTGTCGCGTGCGTCCGCAGCTCCGGCCCCCCGCTCAGCATACACAGTCTGGAGCGGCCGGCTGGACGTGGGAGCTAGCCGCCCACCATTTCAACACCCCGCGGGAGGCGGCAGCTCCCTCAGGAGAGTCGGCGGGGAAGTGGGTGAGCCTGCCGGAACCACTGGGCTGTGTGGAGAGGTGAAGGGAGGGAGCGGGGTAGAACACGGAGGTGGCATCCTCCCCCTAGCCCTCACCCTAGATCCCCTCCTTGGGCTGAAAACTACCTAACGCCCTGCCCTAGCCTCCAGATCCAGCACCTCTCCTAAGCCGCTGCCTAGGACATCTCTATCTGTCTGGGAGCCCTGCACACATTCCAGATCCCAGCCCCCTATACACCTGGGACTGGACCTGATACTCCTGGCTTTTTTTTCTCTCACTCTCCCCGTTACTAATTTTTTTTTTCCTCAAGAGAAGCCATTTTGGAGGCAAGGGGTACTCCCAATTCTCTACACACCTTGCTCCCCCTGCTGGTCTCCTAGGAAATTACACTCCAAGATCCAGACATCCCAGCAGCAATGGGGAAATCTACTGCTGCGACAGCTGCAGCTAAACTGGAAAAATATGCCCGTCCTTCCCAAGCCTCATCCTCAGCTCAGCCTCCCCAGACCCCTAACCCCCCTCCACCTTCGCAGGCAGAAGATGAACAACCGCCTCCTGAGACTCCTGCCCAATCTACGCAACAGATCCTGCTGGCCATATCGGCGTCTGAACAGAGAGTCACCGATAAGATTGGCCAGGTGCAGTCAGACATCTCCCTCATTCGTCACGATATGCAAAAGATGAGAGAAAGAGTGGGAGAAGCGGAACATCGCATATCTGACCTGGAAGATACAACCAATCCCCTTAAGACTGCGGTCGCTGACTTAACCACACAGATGTCAGCTGTCAAGTCTAAGCTCTCGGATATGGAGGGGCGGCTGCGTCGCAACAATGTACGCTTTGTGGGCCTCCCCGAGAGAGCGGAGGGCTCTGCCCCTGAGAAGTTCCTAGAGAGGTGGCTCCGGGACCTGTTTCCAGATGGAGATTTTAGCCAGCACTTCGCGGTCGAAAGGGCCCACCGTCTCCCTGCTAGGGCCCCACCTCCGGGTTCACCCCCACGTACATTCATCGCCCGCTTCTTGCACTACAGAGACAGAGATGCCGTCCTCCGTCTTGCTCGTGTACAGGGTCCCCTAAAGTTTGACAACCAAGTCGTGGCAGCGTATCCAGATTTTGCCGCGGACATCCAGAAGACAAGGGCCCAGTTTCTCCAGATCAAGAGAAAACTCCGAGACCGCCAGATCCAGTACTCCATGCTCTTCCCGGCGCGGCTGCGGGTTGTGTTGGATGGAGACTCTCATTTCTTTAATACACCACAAGAGGCTGAACACTGGCTTGATCGCAGGCCATAACGCCCTGACTGTCCTTCTACATGTGAGCATAAATGTTCTGTTTCCTCTAAGAGGTGGACTTTTGTCATATCAATGCTTAATTGTGTTTTATGTAAGCAACTCAGGCTATCTAATCTTTTTTGTTTCTAAAGCTAATCCTCATACAGGAAATGTGTTCCCAAATGGAGCTTAATGCTAGGAAATAGTTAACAGATAGGTGACCGCTGGTCTCTATACCCCGAGGGTTTTCTTCTTTTTTTTCCTTCTCTCGTTTTATAGTTATTTGTTAGTTAGGTTATCTGTTTAGGTTACTGGGGATCCAAAGTATATCTAATGTTCGATAGGTATACCGGGTGGGCTAGGATGTTGGGGTTGTTTTTTCTTCCTGCACTCTCTTTCCTTTCCTTTTTCTTTTCCCCACTATATAATTTAAAATGTAAAATGGCAATTTATATATTTTTACTAAGATGTGCTTGCAAAAATGATTATATGTACAGGTATAGACGTCGGGTGTTGACGACTCTTACAAAAGATACACTAGTATTAACAGAACTCAAAGCAAAGGGACCTAGACTATGGGTGTATTTTCTCTTCCATATCCCTATGGCCCGAAAAAACTCACCTTCTTTTCTAGCTAACACTTATGTCTCTCTTTATCCCTTTATCCCATCTGCTTCACTCTACAAATGCCTCAGGCTCAACCTTTAGCGGGGCTCCGCATACTCGGCTGGAACGTCCGTGGACTCAATGACCGCATCAAGCGTTCCCTGGTCCTCTCAGAGATTAAAAAACACGGGGCAGACATAGTGTGCCTATCAGAGACCCACTTGGTAGTAACTAGAACCATGGCCCTTAAAAAACCCTGGGTGGGCCACATGTTCCACTCCACCTTTTCGCCCAATGCTAGAGGCGTTTCTATTCTGGTCAAGAAAAGTATTAATTTTCACCTCACTCACCATCAAATAGACCAGTACGGTAGATATATATTCCTCAGGGCACACATAAACCACACCCTTATGAACATACTTGCTGTATATATCCCCCCCCCCTTATAGCAACGAGGTGCTCAGGAAAGCGGTAACGTTTTTGGCTTCTTTCCCATCAGCTCCAATTGTTTGCATAGGGGACTTCAATAATATTTTAGATAAACACTTGGACAAACTATCAGGCCCAGAGCGCCCTGTGCCTCCCTCTGCCCCTTCCCCTACCCCATTTGCAAAACTCCTTCACGAACTCAACCTAGTTGATGCTTGGAGATATAGACACCCAAAGCAAACACAATTCTCCTGCTACTCAGCGGGACACCAGGCATTCTCCAGAATAGACCTGGCTCTTATCTCTCCAGACCTTACACATAAAACGATAGCAATTGAATACCTACAAAGAGGGATATCAGATCATTCTCCTATAGTGATTACCCTTGATCTTATGCCACCAAAGGGAGCTGCTACTTGGAGACTGAATCCCTTTTGGCTTACCCTCATGGCGGACGATGAGAGATTGGTTGGGGAGTGGAGGGATTTCCAGGAGAATAATGTCTCCTGTGTAGACCCTGGTATACGACACGACACATTTAAAGCCGTTATGCGGGGATCCCTTATAAAAAATATAGCAGCCATTAAAAAAGCTAGTAGGGCGGAGGAAGTGAAGCTGGAGAAAACATGCTCCCAGAGTGAGGCCACATATCTAGAGTCAGGACTACTCAGGGATAGGGAGAGGTGGGATGGGGCACGTAAGGCCTGGACTGACTATCTACTAGATAAGTCTAAGCGTAGTCTCCTCTTCTCATCGCATGCTAGATACTCCCAGTCGGATGTAAGTGGCACCTACCTGGCATATCTGGCCCGAGATGACAGGACAATGAACTCTGTTCAAAAAATTTGCGACCCTCGGGGTATGGAACACTTCACTACTCCTGACATCGCCCAAACCTTCTTGTCCTTCTATTCTTCACTGTATTTGTCTCGGGCGACATACACCCCGAGCCAACTAACCCAATATCTCTCACAGATCCCAATCCCCACCCTTTCCCAGAACTCTATCGACCTCTTAGAAGCGGATATTACAGCCTCGGAGGTTGAGGCAGCTATTGCCTCCTTCCCAAACAAAAAATCCCCTGGCAGCGATGGCATCCCGATAGAGGTCTATAAAAAACACAAGGAATACTTCATCCCTTATCTCCTCCAGCTATATAACGATCTTACACGGTGTGGCGGTCTCCCCCCATCTATGTCAGAGGCAATAATAGTGGTGATCCCAAAACCTGGAAAAGACCCTACCCTCCCAGATTCCTATCGCCCTATCTCACTCCTCCAAACAGACGTGAAGATACTAGCGAAAATTCTAGCAACTAGACTAAACGCAGTGATCACCACGGTGATACACGAAGACCAATCGGGCTTTATGCCTGGGCGGTCCACAACCCGAAATCTTAGGCGGCTCTTTTGTCACTTGCAGGGAGGTACGAAATGCGGAGAGGGGGCGGTGGTGGTGTCACTTGATGCGGCCAAAGCCTTTGACTCCGTTGAATGGGGTTATCTATGGGAGGTCCTGCAGCGGTTCGCTTTTGGGCCTGTTTTTATTAATTGGGTCCGTCTCCTCTATTCCTCCCCGAAGGCCCGTATGTTGGTCAATGGGTTCGTGACATCGGCATTTACACTCCACAGAGGGACTAGGCAGGGATGCCCTCTATCCCCCACCCTCTTCGCCTTAGCTATAGAACCATTGGCTATCTTGCTTCGTACATCCCCACTGATTAAAGGTATCCCCCTGGGGGGACAGATTGATGTGGTCGCCTTATATGCAGACGATACTCTCCTTTTTCTTAATGATGCTGAAACCTCCCTCCAGGCTATGTTGGAAATTGTAGAGACATTTGGGGCGTTCTCGGGCCTCCTGATAAATTGGGGGAAATCTAGCATCCTTCCTATTTCAGGCATAATTCCAAATGAACTGATCTCCTCCTCCCCCCTCCAGTGGGTCCTAAAATTCAAATATCTGGGAGTCTGGGTAACCCCTAGGGTGACTGACTTCAGATCACTTAATATTGACCCGGTCACCACTGAACTTAAGAGACGTATTCACCAATGGAAGAAACTCCCCCTCATAGTTATGGGACGAGTAAATCTCATCAAAATGACAATACTCCCCAAGTATCTATATTTGCTGCAACATACTCCGGTTTATATACCTAAGCATACCTTTATTAGTATAAATAGCCTAATCTCATCTTTTATTTGGGGGAATAGACCACCTAGAATTGCATTTAGAACACTAACCAAATCAAGAGTGGATGGAGGCCTGGGTCTTCCGAATATCCAGGCATACTACATAGCAGCCCAACTAGCACATCTCTCGGACTGGATCCTGGGACGATGTGGGTCTTTGAGTGCGCCTATGCCGAGTGTGTGGGGTCCCGCCTTCCTCCAATCCAGTTCCTTCTCTCCTGTCCTTTCACTCCTACCACTTCTCCTCTCTTTCGACAGGCGCTAATGGTGTGGCGACAAGCACATAAGATGTGCGGTTTGGGGGGTGTGGAGGTGGAGACCCCTCTGTGGTATAACAGAACTTACCCTGAATTCAGGAGACTCTCACTTGAGGGATTTTGGATGGGGGTGGGACTGAAATCTGTTTCCCAGCTGTTTCTAGAGGGATCTATTAAAACGTTCCAGCAGCTGTCTGAGGAATTCCAGCTGTCAAGCAGGCTTTTCTTCCGATACCTACAGCTGAGACATGCCGCTCAGGCCCAGTTTGGTAATCTCCCCCCTCCCACCTCCACATCCCCAATTAAAACCCTTCTTAACAACCTGACTGCAAAGGGCCAGGTGTCCGCCATATACAGCTACCTTATCGGCCACATAGAGTGTGACAGTCTGGGCTCCCTGAAAACTAAGTGGGAACCCAATATAGGAACCTTAGAAGATGAGCAATGGCTACAGATTCTTAGCTCTGTCAAATATACTACACCGTGTATGAGATACCAACAAATCTCATTTTATGTGTTACATAGAGCCTACCGCTCCCCTGTATCTATGTTCAGAGCAGGGCTTAGATCAGATGACATGTGCCCTAGATGTACCTCACCTGCGGCTGACTTCTGGCACATGCTCTGGTCCTGCCCGCAGATCTATGCATTCTGGGAAGCGGTTTGGACAGATATAGGTATCACTGAACCCTCAATCCCAGCCTTTGATCCCAAATACTGTATGTTTGCCCTTGACCTTGAAGAAAATCTATCGCCCGCAATATATAAATATGTCCTCTGTCTAACAACCCTGGCTAAAGTCCTTATCGCCAGGAAGTGGTTCAATGTTACGTGTCCAAATATCTATAATTGGAGAGCTTTGGTGAATGAGGTCTCCGGGCACGAGAGATTCACCTACAGATCTAGGGGCTCTCCTGCCTCATACCTGAATAAGTGGAGCAGATGGACGTCCTCTAGATTTGCCACAGCCGTCGACGTCCAACACAATCTTATTAACGGCTGAATTAACTGATAAAGCTGGCTATTGGTGTATCAAGTATGGGGGTGACTCAGCACCTCCGTTCACCCTCGACTATACACATCTTTTAATCACGACAAGCGCACAACTGCCATATACATGATGTTATCCTAAGATTTTCATTTGCTCTCTTTATATTATATTTTATTTTTTCCTCCCTTTTCCTTTTTATTGTCTTTTTACTCTTTTTCCTCCTCCCCTTTTCCTTCCTCTTCTTTCTTCCAAAAGCAGTTTAGTTAGTTAGATATAAAGTTGAAAAAAATTAATAATTTGGATTTCATAGGCAAAGCACGAAGTGTACGAATACATTATATAAACATTCAATCTTTCGAATGGACTGGCATAGGAGGCGTGGCTACGGAGGGTAGGGAGTGAGACGCAGGTCGCTGCTCTCTCCCGCTCCATACTAATAGTAAATATCCTGCATAGAGCTCCCCAGTGAGGAAGGACTAAGTCCGGCAAAAGAAGGGAGTCTTTTCCCCCTCACCATCGGTGTCTATTACCTGCGCTGTGCTGCAGTATCGCGCGGAGTAGAGAATCCAGCGTACCGGCGGCTTGTATTACGGGGCGAGGAAGGTGGACGCCGGGAGCGGAGGTGACGTAGGCGGCTGACGTAGGCGGCTGACGAGCGGGCTGACGAGCGGGCTGACGAGTGAGCAGACGCCGGGACAGGGCTCGAGGACGGAGCCGTACAGCACCATCGCCGTATTAGCTGTGAGTGGCTAGGAGAGGAGAAGCGCCCAGTGAACAAGCGTCCGGCTGCTAGCAAGAGGACGGGGACGCCAGCAGCTGACAAACGGGCAGGCTGGGAGCTGGAGCATAAGCCTGATACAAGTGGCTGTGAGCTTCAGGCGAGTGGCTGGGAGTAAGGAGTGTGAGGGAGGCAGCTGGAGGAGGATTGAGCTGGACAAAAACGGACAATATTCCTGATAGCTAAAACGGGATTGATATCTCCTAAAAATAGGAGCTAGGTTCCAGAAGGAAAGACTGGAGCCGAGTGGCGTCAAGTACAGTGGCCAGAGGCATATGTGAGTAACCCGCAATCTCCTTTCTTTTTTCTGGTCCCCTTTTATTTTTCTGTGTATGGTTTTGCCTTATTGGTTTTTCTCTTGCCCTCTTCAAAACACCTAAAAGTGGTTCCTCTGCAGATCAGTGAATAAAAGGTTGGACTGAGACGCATATCATTAAACATCTTAAAAATTATAAAAAGACATTCCACACTCCCCCTCCCTTTGGCCTCCTCCCTCCTAGTATAGGAGTTCCATCTAAAGCCACAGAAAGTATAACAACCTGCCCTTAAAAACTGTAAAATGGGGAAAACCCAGAACACAGCAGCAGCTAATAAGCTGGCAAAATTCTCGAGGCAGCCTGTTACCCCAACACCTACTACCAGAGAAGGGACTTCACCTCCAATTACCCCTCCAGAGCCAGAACAAAGTGAATCCTCCATACAAAAAGTGCTGGATGCCCTCGCGGCAAGTGAGGGGCGTTTGGCCAGTAAAATTGAGAAGGTGCAAGAGGACTTGGACGCAATTAAGCAGTCAGTCCAGAGGGTTAAAGAACGAGTTAAAGAAGTGGAAAATCGCACCTCATCATTAGAGGATACAGTGACCCCTCTGGTAGCACAATTTGAGGATATGGCTGCGCAACTTAAGTCCTTTAACATAAAGATGACGGATATGGAAGGACGTTTCAGAAGAAACAATTTGAGATTTGTAGGGCTGCCGGAAAAAATAGAGGGAGCTAATCCGGAAATGTTCCTGGAGAACTGGTTAATAAAAGTATATGGGCAAGAGGCCTTCTCTAAATATTTTTCAGTGGAGAGAGCCCACCGTGTTCCCATGAGACCTTCTCCCCCGGGGGCACCAGCCCGTACTTTTATTGCAAAAATACTCCATTACTCAGACCGGGACACAATTCTTAAACTAACTAGAGTTAAAGGTCCATTACTTTGGGATACCACAAGGATTTCAGTGTTCCCGGACTATGCTGTTGGGGTTCAACGAGAAAGAGCACAATACTACGAGATCAAGAAACGCCTGAGAGAGCTTGAGATTCAATATGCAGTGCTCTTCCCGGCTAAACTCAGGGTGGTCCATGAGGGAAATACAAAATTCTTTTTAACACCAAAGGAAGCTGCAGCCTGGTTGGATTTTAAATTTCCAGGCAAACGTGCATTGAATGCTAGCTGAATGCCTAAATGTGTAGAGATTTAAAATAAGTTTAAGAGCAAAAAGTGATTCTCTGCCCCCTTCCCCCCCCCCCCCCTTTTTTTTTTTTCTCTGTGATCATGAAGGTACCAAGGGGATAGCGGGAATATGAGTGGGTTCCCGACCCTTGTCTGATAATGTAACAGAGACTCTTAAGAATGACCCTCTTTCCGATAAAGAAATGACTAAATGTCTCTCTGGGGATCCTATGAGTATAATGGTCTCGGGAGCAGGAGGGAACCCTCAACATGTACCCTTGTGTTATTAAAACTCTAGGCAAATGTATAATGAATTAACTAAACATGTCAGTACAAGGAGTAATGGCCTATTTAAGATAGGCCTGGTTGGTCTGATTAACTGCTAAAATTAAGAGCAGGAATATGAGCACGTATGTTAAATTGAAATAATTATTACTGGAGGGTAGGGGTTAGGGGTGGGTTTTGTTATTGGGGTTTTTTTTTTTTTTTTTTTTTTTTTCAGGGGGTATTAGGAACATGACAGGGTTATTCTTTCCTGTTGATAATATGATGGTGAATATGGAAAATGACTCCTCCATGATGGAAAAAAAAAAAAAGAGTTTAATTATCTCACTGGGGATCCTGTGATTATAATGGTTTTGGGAGCGGGGGAGAGCCCCCAACCTGTAGCCATTAGATTGATTGCCTCAATACAATACAGTGTAAATAGGAAAGGGAAAGGGTTGATGTGGGTGGGTTGGGATATGAAGCGTGTCAAGGGTAGAAGAGAGGGAGGGCATGCAGGGAGGGGGGCGGAGGGGGGGGGGAGAGGATGGGAGGGAAAGGGATAGGTTGATTAAAAACTGGAGGGAAGGGGCAGGGCGTGGCCTGATCGGGACCCAGAGCAGTCGCACATCCACGGTGCTCTGGGGCTTAACGCTAGAAACAGGAGAAAAAACCTACTTTTGGACCCCCCTGTCCACCCCAAACCGATCCCTCACTGCAGCCGGACATCGGGGGCACCCGTCGGGAGAAGCGGCGGAGCTGAGAGACGCTGCCTAACGTCTTTGCGGGCTGCGGCCTATCCCGCCGGAGCGCCCGGAGAAGCAGGGAGCTCAATTTCTGCAGCCAGCCGGGAGGCGGACATCGCGGCGCCGATCGCGGACGGAATACCAGCAATAAGGTATATAACCGCCCTCCCTGCACCCTCTAAATACACCCCACCGCTGGAGACCCCCCCTTGGGGAATTTCTGTAGCAAACCCAGCTCAACATAGAGACTGAGGAGGCCTCTTGTGACACACGCAGGCTCCACAGACTGGCAGCCATTTTAGCTGATCCTGCACCTTATAACATCAAGCTCCCGGACACACTATACAGAGACAGCAACAACTGCTAACTGTACATACCCTCAGGATACCTAACTGTCTCTGCATTGTCAGGATATATCTGCCCTTTGAAATATTTGGGCTGGCAGAGGGACTGCCACTCCACTCCATTTCATAAGACTCTGTCCATCATCTCTCCCTGATCTGTAGCCACAGGTGGAATTCGTCATCCTCCACTATTCCCCCCTGATAGGCCCTTGTGACCTTATTGAATTATTTTCCTCATACTTGAACAGAATATTTCTAAATCTGCAGGCCTGCTGGTCAGCCTGTGATACACATTTCTACCTTGCCTATCCTGAAGTATTACTGTGTGAACACAGTCACAAGGGAACATATCCTTGTTATTCTTTATGCGACACTCTCTTACTATGTGCTAAAAAGCAACTTCACAGACCTCTCCTAAGTCACTGAACCAAAGACGCTCTGGTATTGATACCGGCCACCTATACTCACTCAATTAGACCTACAATCCATCTGACCACTCTCAAATGGATAGACTCCCTTCTTCCCCTGCTGCTGCTCAACCCTTGCAGCAGCGCCAGGAAAAAAGACGAGCTGATCCAAATATGACTTCAGACCCTGAGAACATAGACTTATCTCCTGCCGCAAAAAAATCAGTAGCTGCACAAGACTCTTATGTCACCTATAACGATGTGGTCGAGGCAATTACAGCAACAATGGGCCCGCTGCTGTCTAAAGCAGTAGCGGACATTACTGCACAATTACAGCACCTCACCCACAGAGTTGAGGTGACAGAACATAGGGTGGGGGAAATCTTCCACGATGTATCTCGACTTAAACAGGAAGTACCACGGCTGGACAAAAGCAACTACCAACTCTGGAACAAGGTCGACGACCTCGAGAACAGGTCCCGGAGAAATAATATTCGCCTGGTGGGCCTACCAGAAACAGTCAAGGGACCAGCTTTGGCTCATTTCGTCCGAAACACCCTACCTGCCCTTTTGAACATAGAATCGGACTGCCGAGATATGATAATTGAGAGGGTACACAGAGTGGGTCAGAACACACCTTCCTCATCCAACCGCCCTCGCGTTGTGCTTTTCCGTTGCCTCAATTATCTCCACAAACAAGCCATCTGGTCCGCTTCGCGGAACAAAAAAGAAATACTGTGGGAATCATCCAAACTATATTTGTTCCAGGACTTTTCTGCAGAACTGTCCCGCGCCCGAAAAGCCTTTTCACCAATCTGCTCCCGCTTAGTGACAGAACAAAAGAAATTTGCACTGATTTATCCTGCCAGACTAAGAATCTTCAACGGCACGTCTTATAAAGACTTCAACACCCCGGCAGATGCTGAAGCATTTCTAAGAGAGGAACGAAGACATGCCAATTTCTCCTCCGACATTTCGGACCCCCCCTGAGATTCAAGTGGTATCCTTAGATTTCATATACGACTAGTTAACCAATTTATCTTTTTTGCTAGCTAAAATCTGTTTACCATATGCCTTACCGGAGATAGAATTGTGGAAATTATATCCTATATGTCTCAGATCAACAGTTAATCGTATTGACATGTTAAAATTACAAGTTCTCTTATAAAGTACCTTAGGATTGTTCTTACCTATGCATAAGTTAGTGAGAAAATTCACTGCCAGAGCGTATTAGACTATTAGACTTTTAGAATTGTTAATGTTTTCATTAAGTGACTAGGATAGAGGTTTGCTTCTTAGAACCTTGCCAGTGAACCAGTACTGTCTAGAGATATGACAATAACCATTTTGTCATCTTTCTTAGGCAATATATTGCAGAATTTTGCGATTAGAGTTTTTTTGTATTTGCTAATCTGTACCAGTGATGTGTCGTCTTACCCCTGTTTCTCTGTATGTCTCTTCCCCCCCGTTTTATCCTCCCCCCCTCCCAGTGAATTAGGGACTAATGGCTCTTATATCTCGACTACCTATTGGCACTCATACAGCCCACCCATTACTTAAATGGCTATAAAGATTGGGACATGGAACGTGGGAGGGATTAACTCCCCGGCCAAAAGAAGGAAACTTCTCACCTACCTCACCAAGTTGGAGTTGGACGTAGTCTGCCTCCAAGAGACTCACTTAACGGCTACTGAGACTCTCAAATTACAAATGATGGGCTGGAAGTTATTGGCGGCGGCTCCGTTCAACTCCAAATCTCGCGGAGTAGTTATACTAGTTAGACGTAACCTTAATGTCTCTATTACAGGTACGGAGGTTGATCCTGAAGGGCGATTTCTCATAGCTGATGTGACTCTTGATAGCCTACCATATGTCCTCTGCACAGTATATGCCCCTAATGTCTACAAAAAAATATTTTTCTCTACCTTGATTGCCAAATTATTGTCTTATAACTTGTCCACTTTAATCTTATTAGGAGATCTTAACTTAATTTCCTCCTCTATCCTAGATAGATCATCTCCACCAAAAACCCCCATAACACTACCAAAACTAGGGGTCCCTGCCCTATCTAAGCAACTTCAATTAATAGACGTATGGAGAGCTATTAATCCAATAGAAAAAGACTATACCTGTCTCTCCGCTGCCCATCAAACTCTTTCAAGGATTGACTACATTCTTTTAGCCACCCCACTCTTTCCTAATGTACAAAAAGTCGTAATTGAACCAATATGTCTGTCCGACCACGCGTTAGTGTGGATGACGCTTCAAACAAATATACAAAAAGGGCCATTTAGATTTTGGAAATTCCCAAATTATCTCTCCCAATCCATATCCTTTCGTAATAAGTTAGATGCGACCTGGATGGATTTTAAACATACGAACTCAGATAGCGCAGAGTCAAACCCGTCTCTGTTTTGGCAGACAGGGAAAGCAGTAATGCGGGGGGTTATTATCTCCTATGTCGCAGCAGAAAATAAAAAAATGGCTGATGCCTATCTTGAACTACAAACAGCGTTAACTAACTCATATAACGCTTTTAAAGATACCCCATCTGCAAATAATAAAATAACATATACTACTGCAAAAATTCATTTTGATGAGTACTTAAAAACTAAAAGTGAGCGCTATCTGTTTTCTTCTAACTTTAAATTCCATCGATACGGAAATAAAACAGGCAAATTATTAACCAATCTACTACGCGGTTCACAGCCCACTACACTAGTACACCCATTACGTAAGGCCGATGGGACTATGGCGACGTCGAGTAGCCAGATCACTGACATCATGAGGAACTTTTACGCTCAGATATATACTGAACCCACCCAAGAGACATGTACCCCCCTGGAGAATATGTCTCCTTCCACCCCTTGGGAATTCCCCCCCCTCCCTCAATACCCTGAGGAATATGTTGACAGGCTGGAAGCCCCTGTCACCCTGGAAGAGGTTACAAGAGTAATTCAGCAGTCTAAGCCTTCAAAGTCCCCTGGTCCGGATGGCCTGTCCGCGGAATTTTACAAAATACTCTTGCCACGGCTGGGAGATGACTTAGTGGCCTTTTATAATCACATCATCGCTACTCAATCTATTCCGCTGTATTTTAACTCTGCCATTATTAGATTACTCCCTAAGCCGGGCAAGGACTTATCTTTGCCGGGATCTTACAGACCCATTTCGCTATTAAATTTTGACTATAAGGTATTTACTAAAATCTTGGCAGACCGCTTAAAATTCCACCTGCCGCGGATAGTACATCCGGACCAGACAGGCTTCATTATGGGACGTCACTCAGTGATAAATGTGAGAAGGTTGTTGGGAGTTATACATCACAATTCCCGTTCGTCAGATACCACCCCTAAATTGATTGTCTCCTTTGATGCCGAGAAGGCGTTTGATTTAGTGAGGTGGGATTATCTCTTCACAGCAATGCGCCTGTTTGGCTTTACCCCTGGCTTTATCAACATATTACGTACCCTTTACAACGTCCCTATGTCCCAAATATCATGTAACGGCTCCACCTCCCCACCCTTCGTGATCACCAGAGGCACCAGGCAGGGATGCCCGTTATCCCCACTCCTATTTGCGATTGCCATGGAACCTCTGGCGATCGCTATACGTAACTCAACTCTAATAGAAGGTATTGCTATTCAAACCAAAACCCTTAAGATATCTCTATATGCAGATGATATGATACTATTTCTCTCCAATCCGGTCACTACTCTTCCTGCTGTTCTCGAATTGATTTCTGCATTCGGCTCTATTTCCGGATACAGAGTTAATTTGAGTAAATCAGAGATTCTCCCAATACAAGGCCCGTCAGCATACTTCTCTTCATTACCCGTACTCCAACCTTTCCATATCTCACCCACATCTATTAAATATTTAGGTATTCAAATTCCCTCAGACCTTACTAATTTATATAAACTAAACTTCACCCCAATTATTGACAAAATTAAGAATTATATAGATAGCTGGATGTCCTTACCTATCTCACTCTTGGGAAGATTAGCAGCCATCAAAAGTGTGTTGTTCCCAAAAATTTTCTACGTGATGCAGATGCTACCAGTGGGAATCTCACCCAAGGATTTGAAACTGTTGAACTCTATTCTCTCTCGCTTCCTGTGGCAGGGGAAGCGTCCACGAATAGCTTTGGCCAGACTGAGATTACCCCGCAAAAAAGGAGGGCTGAGTTTTCCAGACTTGGCTCAATATTCTAACGCTATATTCTTCAGGTATGTCAGTGACTGGCTGCTCGACAATAGTTCCTATACTGATACCCAACTAGATGCTGCCCTATTTGCTCCATATTCCCCTAATGGCCTACTTCACACCAAATGGTCTGATCTACCAGCGGATATCAGAGAACATCCCCTATTCAGAGATACTTACCGTGCTTGGTTAGCCGTTACCAAGAAATTCCACTATAACCCGCTCTACTCCCCATATGTTTCACTATGGGGAAACCCTGCTTTCACCCCATCACTATTCAATTCTACTTTCTCCCAATGGAGAGAGAAAGGCTTGGCCTCTATTTCCAAAGTCTATGACCCTGGAGGCGAACTGCTCTCATTCGCAGATCTCCAGTCTCAATACCAGCTCCCATCTCAAAACTTCTACATGTATCTGCAGGTTAGACATTACGTCCAATCCCTACCCAAACCCAAAACCACTGATAACACAGCAAATCTTTTGCTATCCCTTCTTAAACTTATTCCCTCCGCTCCATACAGAATTAGCACCCTATACATACCACTAACATCTCTAGCAGCCTCCACTAGCTGGGCACCTACATTACAAAGATGGTCATCAGATACCCCCAGTATCACCTTATTGCCTGACCTATTATCCCAATACGACTCCACCCTTAAGTATTTACAGTCCTCCTACTTACAGGAAGTTCATATTAGAACGATCCACAGGGCATATATCTCGCCCGCTCAGAGGAAACATATGACGAGTTCGGAATCAGGTGCCTGTGTCAAATGTTCTGTGTCTCATGCTGATTTCTTTCATTGTATATGGGGATGTAGGAAGATACGGAGATTTTGGTACAAAATAGTTCAATTTATTAATTCTATGCTTTCTCTACACCTGGCCCCTGACCCACTAGCATGTACCTGTGGGAACTTCAGGAATTGGAATTTAGGCCCTGATAAGCAACATAAAATACGGCTATTAGTCACGTTAATCACTGTTGCCAAGAAAGTTCTTTTAATACATTGGACGAGTCGATCCGCTCCATCTCTTATGGAAGTAAAACAAAAAATGGTGCAGATTCTGTATTGCGACAGGAGATCCACGATACCAGATGTTGAGGTGGGTGTTGAAAAATTCTACAAAAAATGGGAATACTTTATTAATACCCTTGATAATCAGTCTCAAAACCATATATTGAGATTATTTGAAAACACCTCTTGGAACCTGCTGCGTCAGGTAGCTGCTGGAAACTGATGTATATAAATAAATGTCCAATACTTGCAAAGATATGCCTACTCTCTAATACTGGACCGTAAGTCCCTATTGTTTAGGTGTACCCCTCTCTATCGCTTTCCTCATGTGTGTCCCCCCCCCCCCCCCCCAATACCTTAATGTAATCCCCTCTATTGACATTACTACATAATATATCGAAACTATAGGTGCACCTGCACCTCTCATTCTTTTTATAGTTGTTTAATAAGTCTTCAGGAACTTTTGTAACAGTTATTCTTCATCATCTCCAATGTACCAGGATATGTCTGGATTTGTATTCTACTTGCCATGCGAGATGCCTTGTTTGTCAATTTTTTGAAAATCGCAATAAAATTTCTTTATAAAAAAAAAAAAAAAACTGGAGGGAAGAAGCCTCATGCTGTGAAACTGAGATAAGAGTAATTACCCCTTGTTATATGTACGAAAGGAAAATTGAATGTCGGTAAATTATAGTGTACTCACGTGGAATGTGAGGGGAGTAAATAACAAAATAAAACGATCCCTTGTAATGAGGTATATTCGCCAGCAGGCAGCAGATATAATATGTCTACAGGAGACCCACCTGGAGGGTGGTAAGGTGTTGTCATTAAAAAAACCCTGGATAGGGTGGGCCTATCATTCAACTCACACCTCCACCTCCAGGGGGGTCTCAGTCCTGATACGTAGGGGGGTCCCATTTTCTAATGATAAGATCATAGTTGATCAATGGGGAAGATACATCTTCATTAAGTGTAGAATCGGTCCCAGGGCTCTGCTGCTGATGTCGGTATATATACCACCACCTTTCAGCTATGACGTATTAAAGGCAGCAGCTGAATTTATGGCACTATATCCTAATGTTCCCATTATTATGTTAGGTGACTTTAATAATGTGATGGACCCAATTCTGGATAGAAAGAGGGTAAGGAACACGGGAGGCATAACACGGAAAAATGGGTTCCCAGAAACAGTCAAAGAAATGGGGCTGCGGGACGTATGGAGGGAAAAATACCCGGAGGTACAACAATATTCTTGTTTCTCGAGCTCCTACGATACATTTTCGAGAATAGATCTAGTGCTGGTGTCCGAAGAATTGATTCCGAATACCCAGGAAATCACTTATTTAACAAGAGGGATTTCAGATCACTCCCCAATAATGTATAAAATAGACCTAGGTGAAAAAAGGGGATTCACTTTTTGGAAATTAAATACATTTTGGTTGACACAGTTTGAGTCCGGGGAGCAATTTGAAGCTATGTGGCAGGAGTTTTTTATGCTCAATAATGGTTCAGCACCCATCGAAATCATATGGGACACCTTTAAAGCCAGTGTTAGGGGAACCTTGATACGGGAGATAGCAGGCCGAAAGGCATCATTTCGGGCTAAAGAAAGGGAGCTGGAAAATAATTGCTGTACTGCGGAGTCAGTATATCTTTCGAATAGTACAGAGGAACACAAAGTAAGATGGAGGGATGCCCAAGACGCTTGGCGACAATGTCTAGCGGAGAAGGAAAAAATCCGAGAACTGTACGCAGGGCACTTAAGATATATTGAAGGGGACAGACCTGGGAGTTTCTTAGCGGGAATAGTAAAACAGGACAGGCTTGCAAATACAGTAATAGAAATAAAAGTAAAAGGAGGAAGCTCAGTCTATCAGACACCAGAGATAGCCGAGGAATTTAGAGAATTCTACTCCCAGCTATATCAATCCAGTCAGATACATACCCCAGAGGAGATCCGAAGCTATCTAGCCAATATAAGCCATCCGACTCTGTCTCTAGCCTCTAGGGAAATCCTGGACGCCCCCATAACTCTGGAGGAGATTGATGCTGCTATAATCTCTATACCAGGGGGAAAAGCGCCAGGAATGGACGGGATACCCCAAGAACTCTACAAGAAGTATAGCAGATTTTTCACCCCTAGGTTTCTGACTTTGTTTAATGAGGCTTATGAGCATGGAAAACTTCCTAGCTCAATGTCAGAAGCCTTAATAACGGTAATTTTAAAGAAAGACAAAGACCCTAAGGAGGTGGAATCGTATAGGCCAATATCTTTGTTAACTAATGATGTGAAGATTTTAGCCAAGGTACTCTCAAACAGGTTAAGTCAGGCCCTTACAGAAGTTATACATAGTGATCAAGCCGGGTTCATGCCAGGAAGGTCCACAACCTCTAATTTGAGAAGACTGTTTCTCCATTTGCAAGTGCAGCAGGAGGAGAGGCAGAATGCGGCTGTTATTTCTCTTGACGCGGCCAAAGCCTTTGATACCATTGAATGGTCCTATTTATGGGAAACCATGGAGTGGATAGGGATTGGCCCGGTGTTTATTAACTGGACAAAATTATTATATTGTCATCCAGCCGCAAGAGTCTCGGTAAATAATTACATTTCCCCTAGATTTGAGATTAAACGCGGAACAAGACAAGGATGCCCGATGTCCCCGGGTCTCTTCGCCATGGCCATTGAGCCCCTGGCATGCCTTATAAGAGAAAGTAGAATAATAAAGGGAATTAATATTGGAAAAAAGGAAGATCGAATAGCCCTATATGCAGATGATATTTTATTGTTTGTACACAATCATTTGGAGGCAGTGCCGGGGATGGTGGGGATGGTGGAGAGTTTCGGGGGATATTCGGGCCTCAACATTAATTGGAGTAAGTCATGTATATTACCCCTGGAGGGCCCATGCCCCCCATTGGTGACGGCCCTGGCCCCACTTAAATGGGTGGAGGAGTTCCAGTATTTAGGGATAAAAGTAACTAGGGACACTTCAAGGTTTGAGAAATTAAATATAACCCCGCAAATTGAATACATTAAATCTAAAATAGACCCTTGGGGACGTCTCCCTCTGACGGTAACTGGGAAAATCAACTTAGTAAAGATGATAGTACAGCCGAAGGTTCTGTACGTGTTACAGCACTCCCCAATATACCTCCCAAGGCGAATTTTCCGCAAGATAGATGGGCTAATATCATCTTTAATCTGGTCTAACAAAAGACCAAGATTGAAATTAGAAACACTAACTCGACCAAAAGGGGAGGGAGGGTTGGCGCTGCCGAACCTTTGGCTGTACTATCTAGCCACACAATTGGCACACTTAAGATCACTGATTCAAAGGGGGACAGAAGAGGATGGCTTTGGAGAGATAGTAAGGATTCTAACCTCTGGACACACCCCCCTAGAGATGTTATTGAGTGGCAATATGAGACGGAAATGGCCACCAATTATTAGGCAGATGAGCTTAGTATGGAAACAGGCAGAGGGACTACTGGGAAGTCGGGGAATGGACCCTGAAACGCCGCTGTATGGGACTAAAACTCTGACAGAATTGGGGAAATTGCAAATAGGGAAGATATGGGGACCAAAAGGAGTTAAAACACTGGGACAATTATATGAGAACGAGGAGTTAAGGTCATTCCAGTCCCTTAAATTGGAATTCTCCCTCCCCAATAAATATTTGTTTAGTTATATACAACTGCGCCATGCCTGTAATACCCAATTTGGGAGGGTTAGCCCGAAATTAGAGCATGCGGAAACTAAAAAACTGTTGAAGAAATGCCCAGGGAGCCATGAGGTATCTTATATATACCGGGCCCTTGGTCAAGTAATTCATAGGGGTGATCTAGTGGAGTTAAAGTCTAAATGGGAGATGGACTTAGGTCCGATCTCCGAACAGGAATGGCAGGAGACCCTTGCAAACATACGGTTGGCAACCAACCAAGTGAGTCTGCAGCAGATCCAGCTATTTATAGTTCATAGAACATATATGACATCAGAACTATTATATAGAATTGGGGGGAGAGATAGTGCTAACTGTCCCAAATGTACAAACAACATAGGCACATTTTGGCACTTGCTTTGGACTTGTCCAGAGGTGATTGAATTCTGGGAGGATGTAATTAAAGAATTGGTTGATAGAGGAGTTCCCAAGGAAAGCTGCACACCATCCGCCTGTGTACTGGCCAATATAAAGAAGGGAGGGATGGAAAAACATTTAAGACTGTTTGCTATCATAGCACTCACTCTGGCTAAGACCTGTATAGCCCGAAAGTGGATGGCCAAAGAAGGCCCTGACGTAGACACTTGGAAAGCCCTTATGAACACTAATATGGCACATGAAAAATTTACGTACATGGCAAGGGGGAAGATAAATACTTTTTATAGGGTCTGGAATAACTGGACTATATAGAAAGATGAGTTCTAATAGTCAAGAAAGATCAAAGGACACAGGGTCACAATATGAGGGTAGAAGGTGAAGGCAAGAAAGATAAAAATCAACCTAAGAGGGGAGGGGGGGGGGGGGGAGGGATAGAAATTAGTTATAAATGTCATGATAAGATGTAATGCAGAAATGCCGGAATACACACCCCAAACTATGGAACAATGTAAGGCTGATGGGAATGAGACAAGTAAAATTCCCTTATGGAAGGAGGGAAGCGGTATAAGTGTAAATTGAGGGGCGAACCCCACGGCTCCTTAAGAGGGGGGGAACGAAATAGAGGGAATAATGAAATTTAGAGAAATAGACACCTGAAACTCACATATATTAGAAGAAGATAAAATTAAAAGGTAGAGCACACGGGGGGAATAAAATAGACACAATAGAGGGCACAATGAAACTCAAATGAAACTTAAAAGAAATAGGTGTTTAAATGTCACATGTACTGAACAAGGGGGGGAAAAAATAAATAAAAGTTGAAGCACATTGAAATTATCACAAAATAGAAGAAGTAAAGTTTAGGAAATTATATATAAGTGCAGTAGATGAAAGGTGGTGATAGAATATAGGTAAGGGGTAGGGGGATAAAAATTAAAACCTA
This sequence comes from Crinia signifera, assembly GCF_055691185.1. Classification (NCBI taxonomy): domain Eukaryota; kingdom Metazoa; phylum Chordata; class Amphibia; order Anura; family Myobatrachidae; genus Crinia; species Crinia signifera. The sequence continues at coordinate 133,045,675 of NC_139222.1, read as the reverse complement.
AATGGTGATAGTAAGAGGTATCACCGAATGAATAAAACACTAATCACATAGAGTTATAGTAAAAGTCGATAAAAGTAAGGATTAAAGAATGCACTAAGAAATAATAAATAAAATTAAATCAATTATGTAGATATAGGAGAGGTGGAGTTCGCCCCCCGATACAAAGATCAAATGTAACACGGCAACATAAAATAGAATGGAGAATGGTAACTGGGGGAAAGTGAAGGGAAGTGTATGTAAGGTATTTCTGATTTTTAAATGTATGTAACTTTTTATATATGTTAAAAAAGAAAACGTAAATAAAGTTAAAATTTAAAAAAAAAAAAATCTTTCGAATGGACTACACAAGAAACACGTGAGAAATGTCTAATGAGAATGAGATGTTTTATTACCATTGCTTCCAACAGATATTAATGTGCCGCTGTTCCAATGTATGCTTGTGCTTAATGTACATTTTATATGCAATAAAAAATTACACAATTAAAAAAAAAAAAAAAAAAAAAAAACATTTCACTGTAAGTACAACAAAACAGAAATGTTGTTTCTATATTACACAGCCAAACAGATCATAGTGACACAATGGGGTAGCTTATGATTTGCTAAGGTTATTGATTCACTTGGTGGGGCTGCAAAAACACAAAATTTTTTATAAATTATTGAACTCAGTGAACAAAAAATACACAGCTCTTAAGATATAACATGATAAATTAGTGATTGTAAGAGGTTAGTGAACAGACACCTCTCCAGTCTGACAGTGGCTTAACGCTTTGAGTGCCAACATCTGTGTGAGAGATGCGCAAAATATCCACTAGAAATGCCAGCATTGCTCACATTAATTATATAAATTCAAATTAAAAATGTATGGGCGCTGATGGAACCAGGGGCCCCTGTGCACCACACACCCTGCAACCATTATGGATATGCCAATACCTTATGAAAAACACTTATTTAATGGCAAAATAGTTTAGAAATGGAACAGGCGCACATTATGGCCATATATATATATTATACATCATAAAGGGCAAATATATTAACAGGGCAAATGGAGTGTGTACTGTCAGCAAAGACATACTGTATATTGACTAAAAAACAGGTTTTTAAAGCTGGTAATCATTGAAATACATTCTTAACCAGGCTTGTCTAACATTTATTTCTATTGGCATTTCCAAATTATCGGTCAAAGCCATAGAGGTGGAATATTTCCTCATCTTCAGTTGGAAGCAATGCAATGTTGCAGGAGGCCAATGGCTGGCAGATTGATGAAGGAGCATAATCACCCAATGACTACAAAGTAGCCATGTGAATTGAAACGGATGCACGAAATCTCTGGGGTTAAATGTCTCTTTAAATAAAAATGCCATACATCGAACATTTCTTCACAAACAGTACAGTAACCTTTTAAAACACCTTACATCTGTAACCAATTTTGATCTTTAGCTGTAACCCCACCCAGTCCTTTAATGAATAACACAATACAAATAGGCAAACTCAATATGATCATTATCTCTTCTACCCCATGTAGCATCAGATCATCACTCTGTTTGGTATTATTCCCCCAGGCACCAAACAGTAATTATACAAGTGTAACATCAAAGCAGTAGTTACATAATTACAAAAACAATTGAAAATAATACTCTGAAATGTGTAATAGATTTGAACCTGGGATTGTCTCTGACTACACAATAAAGACTTTACATATCCCAACTTGTGTATTGGCTAATGCTGGTAATTGTGGTTTGGAAAGTCAGGCAAGAACACTTCAGCAGCTCATAGTTGGCGGGCAGAAAGAAACAATATGTACTCCAAGAAGTTACGTGGGATGGGTGTGTAGGACCATAGACGCTTCACAGTAAGGATAGGCAACGCCACTGCGAATTAAGCTGTTGTCAAACAGTATTTTTCTGACATGAAAAAATATCCAAACTATAATAAACGACTTTCCAGATTTTTATTTTGAGCGCTATACATAAACTATACTAAATTACATGAATAAATAACTGAATTGCATTTGATTTTCACTATTCATGAATTTATTTAGCAGTGCTCCACACAGTGCCCGGAGGAAGAAATGCTAGGTGACTATTACTCTCTACATGATATTATTGCCTAATTGCAGCAGTTACTGTATTTGCTTACTTGTTTTTGGATAATGTGCTTGAAGGTTCTATTCACATTAGATTCTATGCTGCATTCTTGCCTTTAGTATATTTACCTTTCCTTTCATCTTGTCATGCAATAGTCAGAGACATGTACACTCTGGGGGTTATTCTGGTTGACACGCAGCGATGTGAAGTTCGCAGCACTGCATGTAATTTTCCGCCCGCAGTTCACATATGCTGCCGCCTCCCTTCGTAGGGCCCATTCTCCAGCATGACTGCGAATGGATTTAGCATAAACATCCATTCGCAGCCTATGGGAAAACACCCACATCATTCCATCGAATGATGTGAAAGGTACACGCAAAATTAAGACACTCTCAGGTGTCTTAACTTTGCATGCATTCCTAGAGGGAAAATGGCAGGCAGCTGAGATCCAGTGATGTCAGCTGCCATCCCCTGTCACCCATGTCACAGGGTGATCACCATGGGAACGCCCAGCATTTTCATGGGACACCCACGAAATGCTGGGAGTTCCAATGGGCGCGACTATCCACCGCCACCCCACATCACCTGTCTGTGGCCGCTCGCACCCGGCGCGTTCACATGCGCAGAAATGCGCATGCGCAGATAAAAAAACATTGCTCTCGCATGTGAATCCACATGCGAGCGTATGAACCAGAAAAACCCTCTATATACAATGAGTGGTCAATTTATTAGATCCAGATTCATCTGCCTACGTCTATGCGGTTGTTCAGACCTGATCGCATGGCTGCTAATTTTCAGAGCCCTGCAATCAGGTAATCGTCTCCAAGCTAGAGTGAAATCCTGCTCTCTGCAAGCCTTGTGAATGGCTTGCACAAATTACACCAGTTGGTGATAAGCAGCAAATTCATACACAAGCCGCTTACTATCGACTGGATTTCCCAGTGTGTGCAGTCTGTGCTTAGCCCAGGACTTACTGCTGCTATAGAAACCAGCTGATTGGGCCGGAGCTGTAGTCACGCCAGTTCCCTTTAAACGCCTGGGAACGCTTGCATTTTCCCTGACACTCCCAGAAAATGGACGGTTAGCACCCCCAAACGCCAGGTTCCTGTCAATCAACTTGTGTACGGCCAGTGAATTTTAAAAAAGCAGGATTTTATTGCAGGATGGCCTCGTGTATGCATACTATGAGCCGTACACATGTGCAGTAATGGCCATGCCCGATGCGCAATAATGGCTATGCCTGTGAATAAGCAGACATGCTATCAGGTCTGCATTAGGCAAGGGCATGTTTTGCACCCCCCTGATTTGTAGTAGGCGTGGCTCTTGCACAGCGAAAAGGCGGAGCGGCCTAACATTATACCACACACCGTAATGCCCATTGCACATTTTAGCGAACTTTGTTATACCCATTACACATAAAGCCACACGCCGTAATGCCAATTACACATAAGGCCACACATGATGCCCATTACATACTATATAACAAACCGTAATGCCTATTACACATCTGACACATAAGTGCCTCTTACCTACATGCTCAGTGCTAGGAACTTCATGCTCGATGCCAGGGGCTTCATACTCGATGCCAAGGGGGACTGAAATAGCTTGTTACCAAGGGGGACTGAAATAGCTTGTAGCCAAGGGGGACTGAAATTGCTCGTTGCCAAGTGGGACTAAAATTGCTCATTGCCAAGGGGGCCCGCTCCTTACCCGCTCCCTGCTCTGCCCGGCTGAACTACCGATGTCTGCAGCTATTTTCAATTAAGTCTCCTGCTGGACTGCTAGCCAATAGGCGCTTGTAGTCCAGCAGCCATCAATGCTACTTCTGATTGGCTGCTGGACCGCAAGCTCCTATTGGCTAGCGGTCCAGCGGGAGACTTAGTAGCGGCGGACAGACAGCTGAGCTCAGCCATGCAGAGCAGGCAGCGGGCGGGGGAGGGAGCAGGGGAGTGGGCTGCACAGCTCCGGCGCCATTTGATTCTGCGCCCGGAGCTTGTGCTCCGCCGGCTTCGCCCCTGCTGACAACACCTGTAGTTTGTGTTGTTGGCTACTATAACACATTCCTTTTCATAGGAAGAGAGATGTGCACTAATCTTAGTGACTGAAATCCATCTGTTACTCGGTATGTATAATCCTGTATGCCTTTATCGCTACATTTACCAAACGCATTCTGTTCCTGACACCAAATCATCTCACATCCACTGCTATGGCATGTCAAAGCCACTGTTATCTCATCTTTAGGGCGTACCCGCAAATACTAAGTAACCCCCATACTAAGTAACCCTTTAATGTATGTATGGGAGACCACTGCAGAAATCAGAGCTATATGGAAGTTATATGGAACAATAGAAGTAGATATAGGGGGTAAAATGTAATAGGGTGTGAGAATCAGAAATGTGAGAGATTTTTTGAGAGTTCTCCTGTTTTTTTAAAGTGGCACCACAAGACACACCAGCGAGGGGGTAAGGAACGCGGACGCGTGCGCAGATGTGAATGCGCACCACGGCTTCTGACAGTTATAGGAAGAAGAGGTTACATGGAGTAATGATGTTATTGGGAGAGGTTACATGGATGTTATAATGGATGTTACATGGATGTTACATGGAGTACTGGTGCTATAGGAATAGGTTACTTGGAGTAATAGTAAAAGTTATAGGATTAAGTTATACAGAGTAATAAGATGAGCTTTAGACTTTTGTGATGTCCATTTGTAAGGAAGATGTTTTGTACTTATATGTACATATTCTGTACCTATGTATCTCGCCCGCATTACGCAATCACAGCCCATTCAATTCTTTATTATATATTTGTCACTGACATACATATGATCTGCCCTATCATATGCTTAGTTGGCGAACTGTATCAGAAATGTAATGAAGATCTCAGAGGATTGAAATGTGAAGAATGTGTTCGTTTCCTAATGCCTCTCTCTCCTCTTTTTCTCCTTTCTTCCGGTCTGTGATGAAAACCTGCAAGATCCTGGCAGTGATTCATCTCCTGCTACTTATTAGGACTCAAATTATAGAAATGGATCAATTATACTTTATTTTATTTATCACAAGTAATACATAGAAACATAGAAACATAGAATTTGATGGCAGATAAGAACCACATTGTGTGCATAAGCGGATCTACTCCTGTGTGCATTGTATGCGTAAGTGGCGCTACTCCTGTGGGCATTGTGTGCATAAGTGGAGCTACTTCCCTTGGCACTGTGTGCACAACCAGCGATACTCCTTTGGGAATTGTGTGTGGAAGTGGCACTCTCCCTGAGGGAACTGTGTGCGCTAAGTGGCGCGACTTTATAGGGCATAAGAGATGCTACTCCTGTGAGCATTTTCTGCACTACTACTCTGGGCATTATGGGCCTTATTCTGGTTGGTGCGGTCCATTCCGAATTCTTTCGGAGGGCGCGTTTTCGCTGTCTGCGCATGCGTAGGCAACGCTATGCGCATGTGCCACGCATGGTCTCCATACTCGTTCTCACTAATACCGTCCACAAATGTGCACCGAATTGACTCGGGAAATATGGGCGTAATATGGGCGTCATTCGGACCTATACAAGGGCGTGGATTCAAAATGGGAAAAACTGGGCGTAAATATGGGCGTACATGAGGGAGTGCACTAACTGTGGTAGGCGTGCATTCGGACAGCACACCGACTGCAAACGAACCAACACGCATGAAATATGCGGTCTTCATAAGCAAGTTTCACTTTGCGGAGACCACTTGTTCATGTGCTAGGCATTCGGTTCGCCCAATTAGTACGCCCGCACCTGAAGCACTCTCAGCTGAACACAATACAATCCACCCCTCTACTCATTAGTGATTAATTACACTCTTTTCATAGCTTCAATTGGAAGCATTGCTGCCTAAATGGACCATTACTCAATACACAAATATAAGCTGAAAACACCACTGCATGCTTGCTATTTTACCCACATTTACACTGCAAGCAATGGACAGAAATTGGTACCACTAAGATCCATTTTTTATGAGGTTGGCTAATTGCATAAGTGTGTCATGTGGCAGATGAATGAGTTCAGATAACAGTCGTGAGTTTTGCGGAAATATCCCGCATCGGTGCGTACAGCCAGCTTCCCGTCCGTTCTGACGCTGTAAGACAGAATCTTTGTGTTCCCACCGCACACGCACGGTTTGGATGTTGTCCAAAAACACACCCTCTTCTTACAGAGTGAGTCCGTCCAAATGCGGAGGACCTGTGGGAGTTTCTTCTTACAATGTCCACACAGCATGGCATTCGGTCAGCTCCGAAAGAATTCGGAACGGACCGCACCAACCAGAATAACCTCCTATGTGAGTAAGTTACACTACTCCTGTGGGCATTATGTACTGATGTTGGAATTATGTGTATAAGGGCACTACACCTGTGGGCATTATGTGCATAAGTGGTGCTATTGCTGTGGGAATTGTGTGTAAGCAGCGCTACTACAGTGGGAATTGGGTGCATAAGCGGCACTACTTCTGTGGGCATTTTATGCATACTGTAAGTAGAACTACTCTTGTGGGCATTTTGTGCATAAGGGGCACTACTTCTGTGGGCATTATGGGCCTTATTCTAGTTCACTCTTAGAGGCAAATTCCTTCTTAGCTGGACAAAACCATGTGCACTGCAGGGGGGCAGATGTAAAATGTGCAGAGAGAATTAGATGTGGGTGAGTTATTTTGTTTCTGTACAGGGTAAGTATTGGCTGCTTTATTTTTACACTGCAATATACATCTCACTTTGAAGTAAAACCCCACTCAAATCTAATTCTCTCTGCACATGTTACATCTGCCCCCCTGCAGTGCACATGGTTTTGTCCAGCTAAGAAGGAATTTGCCTCTAAGAGTGAACTAGAATAAGGCCCTATGTGTGTAAGGAGCACACCTGTGGTGGGCATTATTTGTGTAAGAGGTTCTACTACTGTGGAAATTATGTCTGTAAAGCCCCGTACACACGGGGGAAATATATTGGTCAGCCATATATGGCTGAGCAATATATTGCTCAGTTTCTCCTTTTCATCAGCGACCAGAGATGGTCGCTGTTGAAAAAGAAACTGCCAGGGGAGCCGGGAAGTGGTAATCAGCTGGTCGCAGGAGCATGTTCTTGCGACCAGCGATCACTACAGGGGTAAAAACAGGGGTTCGCACGCGGTGATATATCGCCGTTGCACACTCCCATCGTGGGCAATATGGTCGCTTAGCGACCATATTTCCCGCGATATTGTACAAAATCGCCCCCGTGTGTATGCACCTTTAGTGGGCACTACTACTGTGGGCAGTATGAGGCCGATTCAGATCTGAGTGACATAGGAAAAAGACGATTGTGATTAGATAGGAATGGTATATGAAGGTTAAGTGGCTGGTTCTGGAATTTGATAAGCTTGACTGAAGAGGTGAGTTTTCAGGAAACACTTGTAGGTTTGGAGACTGGAGGAGAGTCTTATTGTGCATGGGAGGTGCAGCCCGATGAAAGTCCTGCAAGTAGGATGAGATAAGAGAAGAGATGTATGTTTTAATCATTTGTATTGAATACGGTAAAATACAGGTAACCAATGAAGTGACTGACAGAGTAGCTTTGCAGACAATGAACGTTTGGCTAGGAAGATTAGCCTCGCAGCTGCATTCATGATGGACTATAGTGGTGAGAGTCTGTATTAGGGAAAGCCAATAAGGAGACTACTGCAATAAGCAATGTGTGAGATAAAGAGAGCTTGGATTAGAGTTTTTGCAGTGTATTGTGTGAGGTAAGGGTGAATTTTGAATATTTTTTTGGTGCATGTGGCATGATTTCGAGACTTGTTTTTGAATGTGGTGAACAAAGGAAATTTCAGAGTCAAGAATGAAACCTAGGTAGGAGTGATTGTCATATTCTCGACAGCGATAGAGATACAAATATAGCCGCTTTGCAGGGGCTGGTGATTCTATCCTAGTCCCCGCCAGTGGCCGGCTACCACCTGGGGCACATGCACACGAGACGCTTGCGTGCCCTGTGGCAACGGAGCCTGCCGGGGGTACCCGCTGCCTCCCCCGTCATCACCACCAGTCCCCCCCCAAACTGGGTAGCATCTCCCTGAAGCGGAGACTGGCAGGGAAACGCTGCCCAGCCGCCGTGATACTGGGCAGCGTCCCAGTCCCTATCACCGGCACTCGACAGTGAAAGGGATCTGGCGGGTGCCCGGCAAAGAAAACGGGCGCTACATCTGTATATGGTTGGTAACTACTATTTATTGTTAGAAATATAATTAATTCTGTTTTAGAAATATTCAGTTTGAGGTGGCAAAATGACATCCAGGATGAAACAGCAGAAAGGCATTTAGAGACATGGCACAATACAGTTGGGGACAGGTCCTGGGAGGATAGGTAGAGCTTAGTAACATCTGCATACAGATGATACTGCAATCCAAAAGAGCTAATTAGTTTGCCAAGAGATGAGGTATAGATTGAGAAAAGCAGAGGATCTAAGACTGAACCCTGAGGTACTCCAACTGATAGAGGTAGCAAAGAGGAGGTGGAATCAGAAAAACGAACACTGAAGGAGTGGCTAGATAGGTATAATGAGAACCAAGAAAGGGATGTGTCTTTAAGACCTAGGGATTGTAGTGTTTGTATGAGAAGTGTATGGTCACCAGTGTCAAAAGCAGCAGAGAAAATAATTATTAGTGAGTAGTGGCCTTTAGAATTAGCAGTGACCAGATCATTCACAACTTTAATCACTGCTGTCTCTGTGGTGTGTTGGGAACGTTTGACTAAAGCGGATCCAATAAGTTGTGCGAGTTAAGAAAGTGTGTGAGGCGAGTGTCGGCAAGTCTTTCAAGGAGTTTGTATGTGCATGGAAGCTTAGAGATAGGATGGTAGTTTGAGAGAGCGCTTGGGTCAGAATTGTGTTTTTTTTAATAGGAGTAATAACTGCATGTTTGAACAATGAAGGAAAGATACCAGTAGAGAAAGAGAGGTTACAGATTTTAGTTAAGGTTAAGATGAGCACAGGAGATAGATATTTACTTATTTGTGAGGTTATAGAGTCAAGAGGAGAGGTAGTAGAGTGAGAGGAAGAGAAAAGTGCAGATGCTTCATTTTCATTCATGGGATCAAATTAATTAAATGTGTCAGAGGGTTCAGGTAGGGAATTGAGACAATCACCGACTGAGTCAGAGCATACCAATTCATCTTGGATCTTGTCAATCTTAACCCTGAAGTAGGAAGCAAGATCTTGTGCATGGAAAGTGGCTGGTGGCTTGGGTGAGGTAGAGATTTTGTAGATGTCTTGTTAATTTGGAGTGCCACAGTTGGCGTCTAGGCCTTGGAGTGTGTTTGGTAACTGGAGCCACTTCATCAACAAATGTTTTGAGAGTTAGGTTCAAGTGTGATACTGCCATCTCAGGAGTAAAGAATGTAAAAATAGGTGCAAGCTGTTGTTGCAGAGAGGAGGAGTGTTCTTGAAAATAAATATCATTAATATTTCTGCAGGCTTGAGTTGGAAATAGTAGAGAATTAGAAATTAGGTGCAGAGAGGGAGGTAAAAAGAGAGTTTAGACAGAGTAGGAATGAGAGAGGGTTGAGAGAAAGGTGGGGCATGGGGAAGAGAAAGAGAGTAGAGGAGGATGTGGGGATTAGAGTAAGAGGGCGATAGAGAAGGAGAGTGGGATAGAGGATGAGAGGGGGAGTAGAGGAGAAAAGGAGGGAGCACAGGATGAAAGGGGAAAGGGAGTACCTGGGGTAGAGAAGGAGAGAGTGGCAGGTGTTTGAAAGGGTTATGACAGCCATCATCTAAACCAGTGGTTCCCAACCTTCTCATTGTGGGGTCGAGGCTCCATGTTGCATCAGGTTGATGACTTTTTTAATATCAGTGATTCAAGGAGTCTGTTATTTTAGACTCCTCCCATCATTTTGTGCCTTCACAATGCTGACATGTAGGTACTGTCTGCTGACTACACATGTGATGTGATGACCTTCTGCATTAACTTGCTGGGGTCCCATAATTATTTGTATTGTCTGATGGGGTCCCAGAGCAAAATAGTTTGAGCACCCCTAATCTAAACCCTCCTAATCCCCTCACCAGTACAAGCAGCACATGTACCTGGCAGTGGGGTCTCCTGCTTTCACTCACCGCCATCTGGACTCCTTCTTCTGATCATCGGGTGCCAGGGCTCTTACTTCTGCTCACTGTGCGCCGGGGCTCCTGGTTCAGCTTAGCGCACTGGGGCTCATCGGCATCAGCATCGTAGGCTCCCTCTCACTGGTGCTGGGTATACCAGAACTACAGGGTAGGCACTTTAATTGGCTGCTGAAGTGGGGCACAGGACAGCAGTATATAAAAAAAATCAAAAGGGTGCAGGGGATGGCCTTGGGGCCCCCAAAGCCACCGGGCCCCATAGCAGTTGCATTCCCTGCATCCGCTATAGCAAGGCCACTGACATTAACAATCAGAAGGGCTGGGTTTTACAAAAAGCTTTATAAATAAATCCCTTGGTTTCTCTATTCCCATACATTCAAAGGATGAATTCAAAGAAACACTGGTTACAGTATGTACTATTGCTGAACAGCTGTTAATTTAAATTGCATTGCTTGCATACACAGGTTATAGTAACTCCCCTGCAAGGAAATCCAGCAATGTAGTACTCTCCAAACTGTGTATCTGTGGTGTTGGAATTATTCATGGTATTTTAATATACTACTAACCACTACATTTAAAATATATATATATATATATATATATATATATATATATATATATATATATATATATTTTAGTTAATTTAAATCAGCATAAAAATGCTTTAGATTAGAAATGAAAACTATAAACAAGTAAAAATCACAGAAAACAGTTTATGTTTGTTATTGGTAGTATACCAGATAAGAGCTGGTTATGTGGGTGGTTATTATCAACTGTAATCACTACAGTGCTGATGTCCCTGTTATGTCATACTATCTGTATAGTATGTGTCACACTGTTATTGTATACACTGTTTCTAGGTTACCCCATGTTATTATAATTGTGCTGTAAAGTGTCTTTAGAGACTACTAAATAATTGTTAACTGGAACATAAGTATGGCAAACACTTATATTCATCTCATATTACAGATACATACGCTTGTTCTATAAAACCTACGTAATTGTAGACTGTGTTCACATTAGCTTAATGCTTGTCAAATCATTTTCTTTAAAAAAAATTGTAGTCTTTTTTATTTCATTCTTTTTATGGATGTAAATAGATAGTTTTTGTATATTCTCCCTGTGCTTTTGTGAGTTTTCTCCGGGTACTCCAGTTTCCTAGACAATCCAAAAATATACTGGTAGGTTAATTGGCTCCCAACAAAATGAACCCTAGGCTGAAGGTATCTGCATGTATATATGGTAGGGAATATAGATTTTAAGCTCCATGGAGGCATGGACTGAGGTGAATGTTCAACTATACTCTGTAAAGCGCTGCAGAATATGTATGCACTATATAAGAAACTAACTACGTTGCTTTATTGATTGTTTTGTCAACAGGCTAAAAGGATCTCACATTGTTGATTCATTGAACTGTATCATAAAATCTGTATGCACAATGCCTCAGGGCATTTTTACTGAATATTATTTGAACATAGTCTGTTTACATTTTAAACTTAACACACTCTGGGGCAGATTTATTAAGCTCGGTGAAGTAATAAAGTGTCTGGTTTTTATCACCGGCCAATCAGCTCCTACCTGTGAAGTTGCAGGCTTGGTTTGAAGAATGACAGGTAGGAGCTGATTGGCCAGTGATAAAAACCAGACACTTTATCACTTCACCGAGCTTAATAAATCTACCCCTCTGAACCCATTCCTTATTTTCATTTCTAAATGTTGGATTCCGTCTAACAGGGGATCCCTCACAATATATCATAGCGCGGATTGGGACCCTTTCTCTATAATAAACAGTAACAATAAATAAATAGTTTTACCATACAGTACAATCAATGCGCAGCTGCGAATTTACATATTTGTGCATATCTCTCTCTGGACGGTTCCCACATTCCTATGTCAGATTTTGTTTTACATGAAATTAGCCTTTTAGTGGGAACCAGGCAGTAATAATGCAATTGCATGAAAGTATTCTGTATTGCTGGAGTGTCATTGGCATTGGCTGCTCCATCATGCCCAGGAGGAAGAGAGTGAGGAGAGCTCCAATTCTGTCCATGTCCGTGCACATGCACAATTGAGCTGACAGGGGCCAGGACCAGAACATTCACACAAGTGGACTTGACTAAGCATGCACAAACCCAAGGCTGCTATGGACTGCATCGGCTGCAGCCCATAGAAGCCAGCTTAGCTAAAGATCAGACAGGAAGTGGCTTTCTACAGGAAGCACGCTCTCTGTTGTTTCTCAAAACAGTCTGCCAGTACCATAGGGAAGAAACATCTTCCAGAGGGACTGTGTCCTGTGGGTGATTGTCAGATAAGTGGGTATGACATCCACTTTGAAGTCACTGCCACTCACAGTGTAGCCAGCACAGTCATGGACAACAACTTGTTCTCTGAAGTGGTGGATTTTTACTGAAGTCCTGTAGCCAATACATAAAATCCACCACTAGCATGGGAGTGTTGTTGGAATGTGATGGAGGTGTTGTGGAAGTGTCATGGGACTCAGTGTCACCCCCTACCCTATAGTACTGTACCTCCTTGTTGTCAAGAGGATTTCCACTCTCCCTCCAGCCACCGCTCGCCACTGCCGGAATCTGTTATGTCTACTCGAATTAAAAATGTCCTCCCCAAAATATCCACAACTAACAACTAACAGACCCGTTAGTTTAACATCAATTGTGGGTAAACTATTTGAAGGATTTTTAAGGGATGGTATCCAGAAATATTTAGATCATCACAGTCTACTCAGTGCTAACCAACATGGGTTCGTGAAAAATCGTTCATGCCAAACTAATCTACTAGGGTTCTATGAAGAGGTTAGCAAAAACCTTGATAATGGAAATGCTGTAGATGTGATTTTCCTAGATTTCGCTAAAGCATTTGATACTGTCCCACACAAGAGATTGATTAATAAAATGGAGAACCTAGGATTGGGTGAAAATATCTGCAGATGGGTAGGGAATTGGCTATGTAATAGAGAACAAAGAGTGGTTGTGAATGGTGCCGTATCAGATATGATACCGGTACTAAGTGGAGTGCCCCAGGGTTCGGTTTTGGGGCCCATTTTGTTTAATATTTTTATTAACGATATTGGGATAGGGTTACTCAGCAATGTATCCATCTTTGCGGACGATACAAAACTTTGCAAAGTCATCAAATCATCAGAAGATGTCACCATGCTTCAAAATGATCTTGCAATTCTAGATGAGTGGGCAAAAAAATGGAAGATGAGGTTCAATGTAGATAAATGTAAGGTTATGCACTTTGGGAGACACAACCAGTGTGCAAGTTACAACCTTAGCGGAAAGGAACTGGGTAATTCCATACTTGAAAAGGATCTAGGAGTCCAAATAGACAGCAAACTAGGATGTAGTGCCCATTGTAATGTAGCTACAAAAAAGGCCAACAAAATTCTGGCATGTATTAAGAGGGGAATGGAAACTAGGGACTCAAGGGTAATTATGCCACTATATAAAGCATTGGTGAGACCTCACCTAGAGTACGGAGTACAGTTCTGGGCCCCACACTATAAAAGGACATCATAGAATTAGAAAAAGTCCAAAGGCGAGCAACAAAGCTTATTAGGGGAATGGAGAATTTAAGCTACGGGGAGAGATTAAGCAATTTGGGACTATTTACATTAGAAAAGAGACGTTTAAGGGGGGACATGCTCAACATGTACAAGTATATCAAGGGCCAATATAAGGAACTGTCACGCACCCTCTTTTCTACTAGAAAGGAATCTAGGACGCGAGGGCATGAGTATAGATTAGAAGAAAAAAGATTTCATTCAGCTAGTAGAATGAATTTCTTTACGGTCAGAACAGTCAAACTCTGGAACTCTCTTCCCAGAGAGGTGGTAACGGCTGGCTCATTAAATGCGTTCAAGGCAAAGTTGGACAAACATTTACTGGAGAAAAGCATCCATGGGTACAAATAAGAAATATAATTTGTCTGTAAAATACCAGAACCTACCAAATCAGCAATGGATATCTATACCAGGTTGAACTAGATGGACGCAAGTCTTTTTTCAGCCTTACCTACTATGTAACTATGTAATAACTCTCTCCTCCTCTTTGGGAACAACAATTTCTATGGGAGGCAGGCGCAACAGTCCTCAGCAGTGGCAGACAGGGGACAGAGGTAATCCCCTGTCAATGAACAGGTATCAGTGGTAGCAATAGCACCCTCAGCCCCCAAGTATCCACTGCGATGTCTGCAGGGGCTATTGCTAAGCCACTGATGGGAGTGTTGTGAGAATGTCATGCGCATATGGCAAGTTCTGCAAAATTCTAATTCATGTAAGGAAGCCTGTTTCAGACAGATCTCTTGGACTTAGTATGGGGCTGGTGCAAATTCCTAAACTTATATGATGATGATGATGATGATGAGAGCTTCAATCAGAAGTTGTGGAGCCTGGGGGAATATTTGGGGGTGGCCTAAAACTAGAAATCAGGAACTGATTTGCATATAAATGGGTATAAAGTATGGTCGTATATATCAAATAAATCTCATTTATGCTGAGCTGCAGGTCTTTTTTAGATGTATCAGTGTAATACATCAAATAGGCACCTTAAACTACGGTAAGCCCACATATGTGAGAGCAACTAAAGAATTGAAAACTCTGCGTTAATTAGCTTATTGAGCTTATTGAGCTTATTGAGCACCATGGACCATTTTCACATGCACATAACAATAGTCAAATTATATTTATAAATATACAATTTTCTTGGAAAATGTCAGTTGTTTAGGTGACCACCTTATTTGTATAAAACAATATTATATTATAATTATATTTAATAAAACATAAACATAAAATAAACAGCACAAATAGATAAATACTTTTTGGTAATAAAGCTTCTAATTACTTTTTTAGTAATACTGGTATAATTTGTATTGCTATAATAAGTATATGTGTCCATTATCCAGCTTAGGCAAAGTAACACATTCCAATACATTGGGTTGATCTCAAGGAGCAAATCAACTGCAAATTATATGTCCTGTTCTCATAAATAGTTCAGTCAGCCACTTACCGCCCGCTTACTGATAGTTCAGTCAGGTGCTTACCGCCCACTTACTGAAAGTTCATTCAGCCCCTTTCCGTGGGTGGAGGCAGGGCCGAAACTTGGGTTTCTGGTGCCCGGGGCAAGACATTCATTTAGTGCCCCCCCACTTGCTGCGTGAATCTGTACACACACTCAGCACGATCTCAGCAGCAGCCTGTCACTGTTTCACAGGCTACAGCCTGCTCAGATAGACGCCCGAGCTCCCCTTCCCCTCTCTATGATGTATTACAATTCCTTTAGGCTTACCCATACATGCTCAGGATGGCGGCGCTTGCTCCTCAGCCCCCTTCCTCTGGCGCCCTAGGTGTGACATCATTAAGTCACGAGTGCAATGAGGTCCTGCTGTGGGGGCTCCCGGTGTTCGTGCTGCCCACTGCACTGCCAGTTAAACATCCCAGCGGGCAGGCGCTGATATTGTTAAGGTCACTGGGCTGGGCTGTGCGGTGGGCTGCGGATGACCCGCGGTTCGCCGCTGATGAGGGGGAAGGCGGACAGATGACTTGGGGTACGGGCTGTAGTGAAGGAGACACACAGTGACAGTATTGCGCCCCCCCCTCCAGCACCCGGTGCGCGTGACCCCCTAGCCCCCCCTAGTTACGGCCCTGGTGGAGGAGGGCTGTGCTTGTCTGCCTGGAGTCTTAGGGAGAATAGAAGTATGCGGCTGTCACGTCTCTCACCCTTGACATCACTGGCTCTGGCTCCAGGTGACGCTGGAGCCCTCTCAGCGGGGAGTTCTGTAGTGGAGGAGCAGTCACCTGCATGGTGACCTTGGGGCTGGTGGATGTGGATGGAGATCGCGTCTCTCTCCTATGTCACTGTTCTCACCGGCTGAACTTCACAGATCTCTTGCACAGCGGCTGTAATTAGGCAGTTGTTGGACTTGAATTTTTCGTCTGATGGTAAAACAATGTAGTGCTCCAATGCTGTTAGTAAGGAATGGTGGAAGTCTTTCAGCAGGTACTAGATCACAATTTTGAATGTAGGACCTGTGTAGCGATTTGATTTGGGGTGGAGCTGAGGGTAATATGGGTGGAGCTATAGTGGGTACTTTTTTTTTCATTTATTAAGGCTTGGGCTCTGTTGATGGGTGTTCTTATGTCCGCCCTCTTCCCTTACAAGGTAGCTGCAAATCTGACTCACCAGAGAGTGTCTTAGAGTTGTGAGCACCTTAGAAATCATTCGATGGTCAAATTATTTCGTACCTGCCTGCAAGCTGCGAATGGATGTTTATGCAAAACATCCATTCGTATGCGTGCGGGTAAAAGGCGGGCGGATGTTCGTGAGGGCGGCATTTACTTGACTCGCAAAGCTGTGAATTTCACAACTTTGCAAGTCAATTAGAATGACCATGTGTAGAGATTGCAAAGAATGATTAATATTGATGTTGGAATGTGACAAGCGCAAATGTCTGAAAATTACCTATACAGAGAGATGGGTTAAACATCTATGCACAAAGCTTCAAATGTTTACTTTTACTTACTGTTGCTGCTGTAAATTTGATCATATATGGTAATAACCACAGCAGTACCTTCATAAAGGTACTAAACAAACTATGCATTTTTCATAAATACCTTCAAGACTGTAGAGTGTACACCTGGCGCGGTAACTGCTTGGAAATACATTTATGCATCTTTCTGCATCCTGATGGAACTAGTGATTGATCAGCTTATTCGTTTGTATTCACCAGAAATGGTCTGTTTGAGTTTCACAGATGAAAGGTTGTTAACATTAGGAAATCTACATTGCTTAAAGGTTAACATCATGTCATGTCACACATGACATGATGCATATATATATATATATATAGTTACTCACATGCATACTGTATGTACACTACACAGGCATGATTCGGGGTGTGGTACAGAAAAGCTATATACTCTAGAACCCTAGACAGGGATTAGGACAACCCTAAATAGTCGACATGCATAAAATCAACAGGGACAAAAGATGGACAGTTGAAGGGAAGACAGTGGGTAAGGTAGACAGATACAGAAGGTCGACAGGGTCAAAAAGTTTTTATTTTTTATTTTATTGGTGTCATTTTGTATGTCTAACCGTATCTAAACACAAACATGTACATGTAAACATGTACCCCTGCTGGCCCAAATTGCTTGCCATGCTTGGGGCAAAGTGGAACTCTGCTTTTGCCACGGGTCACTATTCCCAGCCATAGTCCACATGGGTAGTAAATCAATCAAAACATGAAAACATGGAAAAAAACCCCCAAAATCTTGTGTTGACCATTTTGACCATGTCTACTTGTTGGCATGTCGACAATATGGGGGACATATTGACAGTCAACCTATACGCTAAAACCTTGCTGAACGCACTTTGCAGTTTCTGCCTACATAACCCATGCTGTAATGTTCAGGTCTCCCTTACTGCATATGACACCGTCACACTACCATGTTATAATATATTACAGTCACTGGTCTCCCTTACTGTATATGACTCCGTCACACTACCATGTTATATTATAATACTGTCACAGCTTAGCTCCCCCTTACTGTAAACGACACAGTCACAGTCATGTACTACAGTTTAATACACAGATGATGTGAAAATACTGTATGTAAAATATCCTGTACAATATCTGCTTACATTGAGTAGTGATCTCATTGCTTGCATTAGGTGATGTCTCTCTAGTAAAATACTATTTAGACTATTTAAAACTCCTATTCAGAAAGGAGTGTTGTCGCTACTGCCAGAAGGCTTATCATGAAAATGCCCTTTAATGGAATCTATCAATCACATTTGTACCACCTTATACAACCCATTTTTTAGGATTCTTTATATATTTGGTGGCAGTGGGTCCCTGTAAACTATCATTTGTAAAACACTGATATAGTTTAAACGTGCCATCCCACTATATATCGTCTAGTGTGTACGTACTATATCACCAACGATGCGCGCTCCCGCAGTCTGAACATGCTGTCAAATCTGACTATATTGGCAACGATTGGATGTTCAGCATGTGGACAGGTGATGTCACTGAACGATATCGTTCAGTGTGTATATGCTATACCATTCAGCTACGATTATATAGTTCATGATGTAGTTTGTAAACAAAATCGTATAGTGTGTACCCAGCTTACGTGCAAATTTATCAAAATCTTTTCCGATAAGAGACTGTCCTGGCTGAGAGGGAAATGCTAATAGATCTCTATGCTATATCCTGTGATTTAGCTGTTATACATTGCTCCAAATCTAGATTAAGCCCATTAGAAATGATAAGGATATTAGTAATTAATTCCAAGTTTAAAGACATATACTGTATAATAAAATGAATCTAGCTATTGTCAGATAACTCTTCAGTAAATTTGAGGTATCTTTTTATTTACAAGTCATATTAAATCCATTGATCATATGCATATAACACAATTACAGTACAATGTGATAGATAATAATACACGTACAGTACATGCAATAGATGAGCTAGATAATAGTATATGTACATGCGATAGATAATAGTACAAGTGGTAGATAAAGCACACGTACATACAGTAAAGGAGCCCATACACACTCCGTTTTAAAGTTACGTTCTGTACTTTTAAAGTACACATCGTATCGGATCGCATCCCTAGTGCATGCAGTGTGCATGCACTGCGGTCCGATACGATGTGTACCTAGTACAAAAAGTATGTGCAGCATAGTACAGAACGGAGCCGGCGAAAACGGAGTGTGTATGGGCTCCTTTAGATAGATAATACTACAAGTGGTAGATAAAGTACATGTACATACGATAGATAATAGTACAGGCAATAGATAAAGTACATGTACATATGATAGATAATAGTACAAGCGGTAGATAAAGTAAACGTAATTACGATAGATAATAGTACAAGCGATAGATAAAGTACACGTACATACGATAGATAATAGTACAAGCGATAGATAAAGTACACGTACATACTATAGATAATAGTACAAGCGGTAGATAAAGTACACGTACATAAGATAGATAATAGTACAAGCGGTAGATAAAGTACACGTACATACAATAGATAATAGTACAAGCGATAGATAAAGTACACGTACATACGATAGATAATAGTACAAGCGGTAGATAAAGTACACGTACATACGATAGATAATAGTACAAGTGGTAGATAAAGTACACATACATACGATAGCTAATAGTACTACAAACGATAGATAAAGTACACAGACACACGATAGATAATAGTACACGTGATAGATAAAGTACACGTACATATGATAGATAATAGTACAAGTGGTAGATAAAGTACACATACATACGATAGATAATAGTACTACAAACGATAGATAAAGTACACGGACATACGATAGATAATAGTACACGTGATAGATAAAGTAAACGTACATATGATAGATAATAGTACAAGCGGTAGATAAAGTACACGTACATACGATAGATAATAGTACAAGCGATAGATAAAGTACACGTACATACGATAGATAATAGTACAAGCGATAGATAAAGTACACGTACATACAATAGATAATAGTACAAACGATAAAGTACACGTACATACGATAGATAATAGTACAAGCGATAAGGTACACGTACATATCATATTTAATAGTACAAGCAATAAAGTACACGTACATACGATAGAGAATTTTACAAGCGATAAAGTACACGTACATACGATAGATAATTTTACAAGCGATAAAGTATATGTACATACGACAGATAATAGTACAAGCGATAAAGTACACGTACATACGATAGATAATAGTACAAGCGGTAGATAAAGTACACGTACATAAGATAGATAATAGTACAAGCGGTAGAAAAAGTACACGTACATACGATAGATAATAGTACAAGCAATAGATAAAGTACACGTACATACGATAGATAATAGTACAAGCGGTAGATAAAGTACACGTACATACGATAGATAATAGTACAAGTGGTAGATAAAGTACACATACATACGATAGATAATAGTACAAGTGATAAAGTACATGTACATGTGATAAAGTACATGTACATGTGATAGATAAAGTACATGTACATGTGATAGATAAAGTACATGTTCTTGTGAAATATAATAGTACATGTACATGCGGAAACCTTGATTTAAAAAAAAAGCTGATTTTGTTGTTGACTCTACATTTCAGATTCAACTTTAATTATCCTAAAACTAACAGAATATATATGTTGTGTGTTGGTTTCCATGTATGCTGTTTTGGCAATCTCCACTACAGATGGATGTGACGTCAGCATGAAATGGACTTGTTTCACACCTTTATTCTCCCTTCCCCGTCACCACAGGGGCGTAACTAGTGTCTTCTCGCCTACAGGCAGAGGGAATACGTACTCTGTGTGGGAAGCCGAATTAACACTAATCTTTCCAACCAGGCTGTGTCACACAGAAGTGCTAATCTGCCTCCTGTTTTATCAGCAGTGCAAGGGTTACATTAAGGGTGTATCTGTTCTGTCTATATATACATCTACATATAACCAACATGCAAGGCACAGTTTTCCCGACTATCCTAAAGGCAGCTCCTGATCAATAAGCGCTCATACAACTCGGCACATTACAAAGGAGGTACAGTAAATTGTTTTTTTATTTTATTTAATAAATAGAATAAACAGTTGATGTGATGTGCATACATTTTTGCTTTTAAATTTGCTTTATTTGCAGCTAACAGATATTATTATTAATAATAATAATGATAATAATACATCGCTATGGGTACTTTTAAAGTTATATAAAGTTATTATAATTATTATTATTATTAGGTAGGAGCAAAATATGTCATTCTTAAGTGCATTTGTTTTATAGTTTCTTGACCAATATTTATCACACTTTCAGCCATAACGTAAGTTACAGTATATGTTACCTGCTAGTACTTCTTATACATATATAAACAGAATAGATGGAGAGCATATTGTATGGCAAAATTATATGTTCCTTAACATGCATTGATTTTAGTAACTATAAAAGACAATGTTGCTTTTAGTCTTTGATGGGCAAGTTAAATAGTATTTATACTGCATATTAGAGATTTGTGGTTCGGTTTCCTAAAATAAGAATACACCCAAACTTAGGGGTTCCAAGTTGAATTGAGTCCCAGTTCAGAATCTTGAGGTTCCGTGCATAAGTGAGTCCTGTCTCGGGTTTGTTATCAGAGCGAAACACGAATTTAAAAAAAAACTGACTAGGATTTTGGATTGCCTATGTATAAACAGGTCCAAAATCAAATATTTCAGCTGTTTTATTGATTTTTATCAGGGAACAATATTTTTAATCAATTTTCAAAAACAAAATCTGTACCAAAACACTATAGGGTGATTTTGTAAAAACCAAAACATTATGGTGAATTAGAACCTAAAGCACAACCAAAACATTGGTGTCCAGTCCACGCACATGTCTACTGAATTATAAGGAGCAGTCAAGATATATTTCAGGTGCCTTGCAAAAGGTTGTATTTTGACACGTCACCTTTTCTGTGAACCAACAAATCATTTTACAGGCTTGTAGGTGAAGATAACAGTATTTAGTCAGGTGATGACTGTGTAGGAAGGCAAATCTCTGGATCGGGATTGGCGGGATCTCAGGATTTTGACCCAAAATAGCGGGATTTTAATCCAGGGATTGGAGCCTCCAATCACGGATTTGGGCCATGTGCACACACAGAGTAGATGGCTCTGAGCACCGAACGGCAGGGTGCACACACAGTAGACAGCAGTGGCACACAGTGTCAGTCAGACTCAGCCACACACAGATGGTGCACAGTAGACGGCCTGGCCATGAGGTCACTGACAGGCCAGCGGCCGTGATGGGGCATGGAAGCTCCGGGGCCCTTGTGATTGCTGGGGCCCGTCACACTTGTCCCCCTTGACCCCCGCTGTCGCCTGCCCTGCATTCCCCCCACCCCACCCCCTCCACACCTTTTTTTCATATCTCATGCACCAGACTCCATGGTGGCCATCGGATTCATCTTCAGTGGCATCCCTGTCCCAAGGAGCATTACACATGTGCAATGCATCCTTGGGACCAGCGATGCCACTGAAGATGAATCCGATGATCACTTTGGACATCGGGTGACCACCAGGGGACCAGGTGAGTTTGTAAAAAAAAAATATTCCAAAATCCGGAATAATCCCTTATCCAAAATGCTTGTGGTACCGAGCATTTCAGATAAGGGATACTCAACCTGTATTACATCAATAAACACAATCTAAAGGACAAAAGAGCAAGACATACCAGACTGGGAAAGCTTATTGTGACCCTATTGATGTACTTGGTGACCTTTGAACTAAGTAGTATTGCCTAGCATCTCTTAGTAAAAATAATTCACAATTCACTATTGTTACTGTGTAGACATATATTACAGCATACAGCTGAACAATTCCAACCATAGACAATGATTATTCCTTATTGTGCAGTATTAACTGACTGACCCAATTAAATCCCGGTTGTTTTTATTGTTAGAAATAAATGTTCATTGAATTCATTTTATTGTCTATTTTGAATGTTTTTGGAAACAAAATAAGATCTAAACAAATTCTATAAACAGTTAATGGATAAATTATAGGAACCCCCCCTAAAGCTCCATACACACTATCCTATATAATAAAAAGCTATAGCTGCTCCTCCTGTGTTTTGCGCACTGACCAGTAGAGTGCACCCAATGGAGCAAATCAAGTGTTTCTCCATTGGTGCACGCACAGCCGCTGACATTGCTGGTATGTTGTTCTGTCATTTTGCCGGGCTGAGAACAATAACAATATGTTATACAACCATTGTATACAGTAGGCCTTTATTCAGATCTGATCACAGTACAAATTTGTTTGGAAAATGGGCAAAACCATGTGCACTGCAGGTGGGGCAGATGTATTTTGTGCAGAGAGAGTTATATTTGTGTGAGTTACTTTGTTTCTGTGCAGGGTAAATACTGGCTACATAATTTTTACACTGCAATTTAGATTTTAGTTTCAACACACCCCACCCAAATTTAACTCTTTTGGCACATGATACATCTGCCCCACCTGCAGTGCACATGGTTTTGCCCATTTTTCAAACAAATTTGTACTGCAATCAGATCTGAATAAAGGCCTATACAATGGTTGTATAACATATTGTAATTGTATAATAAGGGCCATAGTGTGTATTCTTAAATCCACCTACCGGTAATGCCGGGGTACCGCTGCGGGGGTATTGCTAGAAAAAGATGGAGATACCATATAGAAGTTTATAAGCTTCTCTCCACAGTGCTGTATGTAAAATTCATCATGACTCTCTCCCAGCATGCCCCGCGGTCGGTGCCGCAGAGGGACTGCAGGGTTTCAGACCCGGAAGTACAGCACTGAAGCTGCATTAGTGCACATGCAATTATTATGACTGCTGTGAAGTGAGGCAGCAGATGATAGAGCATCCCACCTTAAGTGGAGATTGATAAGCAACCAGCCAATCAGCTCACAACTATCATTTTCCAAACCCAACCTGTAACATGGCATTTAAGAGCTCCATTTTATCACTTTGAAGCTTGATACAACTTGATATAGCTACATATTTTTTACCCTGTATTCTTTTCAATGGCACCTAACCATACTGTAGGTCTCTGCCAATGTAATGATTATTTCAGTGTCCTGTTCCTGATGTAGTAATCTTTATGTACCATGTACTGTACTTGTCCTAATTTGATTTGGACTGTGGAAATAAGTAAATGTCACATTAAAGACCAACCTGCCACCACTTTAGAAATGTACATTTAATTAAACTTTTCTGTACTTCACTTTAAATACTGCTATATTTAACATCATTGTATTTTTAATTAGTCATGACAATGAGTGGGATCATTGGGACTGTTTTCATTATGTACAGTACAGTATGTCCAAAGTTGAGATTCTAATACAGCCAGCTCTGAGCTACAATGATCATGTTTCCCTTTGCAAAGCCTCTAAATCTCCCAACTCCTGAATCTTGCTTCAATAATTTTGGCTTTGCAATGCTCCATAAAACTAAGCACATCAGTGTTCCCCTTCTCTTTACTGTGAAATTGCCCCGTAATCACTTTTTATTCACAGCCATTAAAGTCTTTGAGAATGAATTCTCTTACACATCGTTTCAACACATATAATGTGATCAAAAGACATGGGGTCATATTTACTAAGATGGGAATAAGACTTCACATGTGATGTTGCCATGGTAAACCAATCAGAATCTGGTTCTTATTTATTAAGCACCCTTTAGAAGATAGTATACAGGATCTGATTGGTTGCCCATAGCAATTTCACATGTGAAGTCTTATTCCCATCTTAGCAAATTTCGCCCATGAAGGTTATGTCTTTTGGGCACCTTACACCTGTATACTAGACAACTGGTACCTGATTATAAGAAAACCGATGGCTGACTAAGCACAAAGGTGATGCCACCTTAAGTAGCCTGTTGGTAATTGCTGTGAGAACTGATGAGGAAAGACTTAGCCAAAACGGGTAATAGGGGAGGAGTAGGCAGTCTAGGAGAGGACAGGAAGTGGTGTTATCTGCCTCTTTGTGAAGTTTTCCCCCTCCCTCCCATCCCTATGTTTTATGTTTGGCAGCGGTAAAGAACGGTCACTTGTTTATATGTTGTAGTTATGTAGATAGTGGGTGCAGTTTCCCGACATCGATATGTCATTAGCCCATCCTCCCGGACGGGAGATGGGTTACACCACGGGTGGGTTGCCAAGGGAGAGTTGATCACCAGATTGTGATCTGTGTGTGGTGATGTTAACCCTGAACATTCTTTAGTGCCGCCACAATCAATAGTCAGGTCATAGTCAAGTTGTCAATCAATAAATTTAACATTCATATAGAAAAGCCAGCACTTGTGTCCGTGCCTTACTTTTAGGGGGATATTCAATCTGAGGGTCACGGCAGTCGAGCTTGCCAGTTCTCGGACCGAGAACATGCAGGTGGGATTCAATGTCCAGCCTGCCGGGGACCGAGAAGGGGGCATGGCCACGAGTTGCAGCCGGGAAGAGGCGAGCTGCAGCCGGCAGCTTGTCACTTCCTGGCCGTTCTTGGAAGAACGAGCCCGACAGCTAGTGATGTCGGGCTAGTTCTGCCGAGAAACCCTGCTCAAAGCTGTTGGAGAAGACAGCATCGAATAAGACCCGGTGAGCATCTCCCCGACGGGAGATGCTCCCCAGGACTGAATATTCCCCTAGTGTTAAGTATTAAAGTGTTACGTTTATTAAAGTGTATGCATTCCCGATGGTGAGTTTATTGCCCACACAGTCTGCAGCCTTCCAAGTTAATAGCATTAAATGTAAACAAGGCTAATTTTCATATGATGTTTAGCAATATAATGCTATTATCTTTGAATAGTTAATAGCCTGTCAAAATGATGGCTTAGTCTTACATTGTCGAACATTCTTACAAAGCAGCACACAGGATCAGGGCTGCCAAGAGAAATCCTGGGCCCCGGTGCAACAGCTTCCTGGGGCCCCCATGGAGGAGAGTGCTACAGAAAAGGGGTGTGGCCACTAAAAGGTGGCATGTCCTTGAGTGTACACCATATACACTTTATGCAGCAAAATAGTAAACCTCCTTATACTTGCACATTATGCTACATGGAATAAACCAAACTTCTCATGGAATTAGTCAAAACTCACATTATGCAACACAAATTAAGACAAAATTCACATGAAATGAGACAAAATTCCCGTTATGCCACATGGATTTATCCAAAATTCACATTATGCAACACGGATTGAGGCAACTCAGGGACAGTGGGAGGGATGGCGGGGACGCAAGGAGATAGATGGTGGGGACAATGGTGCAGAGAGAGGGATGGTGGGATGCAGGGACAGAGACGGCAGGGACAGAGAAGGAGAGGACAGAGACGGGTGGGGGTGCAGGCATAGAGGCAGCAGGGGCAGAGATGGCAAGGGCGCAGGGACAGTGATGCATTACACAAGGCTATTTATTGTGCAAGCCCACCTACCAGGGGTCCAGTGGTAGAGTCTGGCGGTGCTCCAGTGGGGATGACATCTGAGCGCACCCCACGTGAGCATCCAGCGGGGCTCCAGATGCAGCAGGGATTACAGCCAGGTGCGCCGGGCGGGCTCCAGAGGGGTTTGTGAGGGGATCAGTGCAGGGAAGACAGCCTTGCAACCGGCCTCCATCCTCACAGCCTCCCTGAGATGCTCCCTTCCTCCCTATGTCCATCCACGTCCCCTGGCGGCAGACTCATGAGATGATGAAATGAGAGTGTCTGCTGAGCTCCGCAGCTGCGGACTGACTGCTGCTGCCAGGGACGGCAAAAGAAATCTTGGGGCCAGTACACTAACATCACTGGAGCCCCCTTAACCCCATATGACCCCCCCTTTAAAACAGAGGGTGGTTTTAAAGGGGAAAAAATGATATATATATTTATAATTTGTTTATTTTCATTTTTTTCCCTTTAAAACCACCCTCTGTATTAAAGGGGGGGGGGTCATATGGGGTTAAGGGGGCTCCAGTGATGTTAGTGTACTGGCCCCAAGATTTATTTTGACGTCCCTGGCAGCAGCAGTCAGTCCGCAGCTGCGGAGCTCAGCAGACACTCTCATTTCATCATCTCATGAGTCTTTAAAGGGGAGTCAAAGGGGGTTAAGGGGGCTCCAGTGATGTGTGTAAAATCTAGTCTGCAGCACTTAGGGGTATATAAATGAACAATAACACCTGTCTCCTTGTTCCCCCCGCGCCCCAGCAAATTACCTTTGTGATTGTGCACATTGCTGGCTGCAGCCTGAGGAGAGCTCATAGAGGCGGATCTGATGGAGCCTCTATTGTAGATAGCTTTGTGGGTGAGAGAATCAGCAGCATCTGCCATTCTGTTTGGCGCCTTCCCGCCCGTCCTCTGCCACTATTCTTGTGCTTGCTTCCGGCAGGCAGTGTGACTGTATCATCCCCCGCCCCGGCCGCCACTGAATATTCGGCACTGTGAGTTGGTGTGCGGCACAGCCGCCGAAGCATGGAAACAGCTGACTCCGCCGCCCAAACACAGCTGACCCCGGACCCATGCTCCTAGTCCTTCAGACCCGGCCGCCCCGCACCAAATAAATATTTTATTTTAAAAGTTTGTGTCCGGACCCGGGCCCCCCTGACAGGCCCGGGCCCAGGTAAAATGTACCCGCCCCCCTCCCCTCTCGGCGGCACTGCACAGGATCACACCTCCAGGTCTTCCTGAACCTATTGAATCTGTATAGAATTTATCAGAGTTTATCTACATGTTTTATCCCTAAGAGGCTGTTAATTTGGCCTGAACATTTTGAAAAGAAGGTCTCAAATCCATATACACTGGAGCACAGTATAGACAACTCCAGTCCAGTAGAGGAATGGCTCTGCAGGGCGACTGAGTGATTATATATTCTACTAATCCCACACCACGCAAAATATTTTATTTTCACCAGATAATGTGTTTAAGAGGGCCATACCCCAGCCTTTAACAGAAAATGTACTGATACCGAAAATAGGACTAGTAAAGATTCTCTATCGGAATTGAGGTCTCCCAATAAATACATATCCCTTTCCAATAATAGGACCCAATAAATCCTTTATTCCAGTTACTTTCCTTATTTGAAGATCCTGTAATCAAAGCTCTTTGATTGTACTTACCTTATGAAAAGACATCAAAATAATTTTTTATCTACAAATCCCTGATGAAGTCCCATAAAAGGACGAAACGTGTTGGTTTCTTCTGTTTGCTCAATCTACATATCTGGAAAAAAAGACTTTTTAATAAAGATTTTAAATCTATCTATCTAAATAAATATATAAATAGATAGATAGATATCTATATATAGATAGATATAGATATCTATATATATATCTGTAGCGTGGGGGTTGCGGCGGCACTCGAATAAAAACGACACAACAGCCGGTGGTTATGGTCACCAACGTTTCAAATCTCCGTGGCTCCTTTATCAAGGTGTGTAGATATATATATATATATATATATATATATACACACACTAAACAATATGTACCCAGCACAAGATCGGGGACAACGGTTTGGGCGGTGATGTCGGCATTGGCAAGTGCATACATGCTTGCCGATGCTGGCTGCGACAAATGTTAATGTTAAATATATCCTATCATTTTATATTATTTTAGTTTACTGTGCATAGAACAAACTTGCCCCTTCCAGAGACTCTCAAATTTGGGGAATCTATAGGCTTCCACGTAAGTGTCCAACTCTCCAGAATCCCGATGACAGACACAGGTCACAATGACAAGATTTGCTAAAAATCTCATCATCACAGCTCTGCACCCGAAATTGTAAAGCAGGGGATCCCAGTAAAACATTGCAGTGGGTGGGGCTGTGATGATGCATTTAGATCCATGCACAGTGTGAGTACATTGGGGGCCAGCTAAAGTGCAAGTCTGAATTACCCCCGGTGTTATTGGCTTTGGTTTAATGGGTAAGGGATTGATCTATACCTGTATAATAAGGAACGTAACAAGTTTGGGGTTTGCTAGTTTCTGTCGTGACCTTTCATTGACCTTAGAGAGTCATCAACCCTCGCTATACACATTTTGCCTAAACTATTTGCATTCCCTTCTTGCAGGACTCTATATTCCCCAGTTGACGAATAAATAAAACCCACTATGTCCCATGTAATACCCAACCATGTGTTACGTGTAGGGCAATCCGTTTGCATGGGGCCCAAAGAAGAAGGAGGGGGTTTCAGACAAGTCATCCAGCCAAGAGGCATGCCGATGACAGCCAAATGCTCTTACTTCACTTCAGAAAGATATGTGGGACATATGACATCACAAGCATGTGGCAATGGTTTGGCTGACACAGCTCTGTACAGTGGTCAGAAACAGCCGAACTCCAGTTCATCATACAATTCCATGCAGGAAGCAGCTCACAACCCTATGAATGGTCTTCAGCGTTTGCCAGAAAGTGTTGGTGCTAAACCACACAATGTAATGCATGGACCAGTACCTGAGGTCTGCAATGGAGGAGATCCTTTATCTCCATCACTGGACATATCCATAGACAACCTGAACCAGCTCATCCTGCAGCTGGATCCCACATTCCAACCCTTGCCTCTGAACTCTGAATTGGTGGCAAAAAGCCGTGAGCCCTGTAGGAAAGAGACGGTAAAGACCACCAGTCCTCCAGGTAAGTGAAGCACAAAATACATGTAAATAAAAATGTCCTATACTGGATCTTTGATTCTTAACCTAAATCTCAGAATGTTAGTCACTGGGAGGCAAATGTATTAAGCCTTAAAAAAAGATATAAGGTGATAAAGAGTGATAAACGTCCAGTCAATCAGCTCCTAACTGTCATGGTACAGGCTGTGTTTATCACTCTTTTTCACACTTGTGTTTATCTCTGTTTAAGACTTAATACATCTGACACTCAGATTGTTTGCAATATTGCTTTTCTATAACTTTATATTACATAATATTTTATTGAGCAGATATTAGAATTAGAGTTCGGGGCACAAAACGTTCGGGGCACAAATAGTCCGACTACTCTTGGTCAACAGGCACAAGGTTGACACACGAAAAAGCTTGAAATGCATTAGGTTAAAGTAGTCAAAAGCTCGACACGAGCAAAATGTGAACATGGAAAAGGTCAACATGAAAAGGATCAACATGCGTTTTAGTGTATGTGTTTTTTTTTTTTTTTTAAGTTTTTTTTCAGACTTAACTATCCACCTGGACATAGAGGGAGAATATAATAGTGTGCCAAGTGTAGCGAGGCACTGCGCCGGGGACGCGGTACACTTATACAGTGTCCATGTCGATTTATGTTGACATAGACACCATAAAACCATGAAAAACGCACGTCAACCTTTTTCATGTGAACCATTTCCCTGTCGACCTATTGCTTGCGTCGACATTGTGACCATGTCCACCTAATGCATGTCAATCTTTTTCATGTGTCAACCTTTTGCCTATCGACCAACCTATTGACTATCGACCTAATTACTGTCGACCCACCCTATGACCCATACCCAAACTATCACAGGTAAGACTCACAAAGGTGTTGGAGACACATCTCAGATGGCACAAAACCTTTGCGGAAAATATATGCATATTTCAGAAACAAGAGCTCAAAAGAAAATGTGTATTTCTGCCAAATTAAGGTGTGCCCCAACCCCCAGTGAGATGCCACCACAGAATTATACAGGGTCCTGTGGCTATGGTAATGTTACATCTTGTATAACTGCAGCCAGACTCAACAAACAAATTATACAGCCACCTGAGGGCCTGGCAAATCAAGTGAACTAAGGCACAGTACTGACTTGTTATGTTTCTGATCCTCATGAAATGTGATGCCTAGAAGGCTTGCATTTCCTGATGAGATCAGACCGGCCCAGTGAGGCAGCATAAGCTATTAACTAAGAAATATTTGTCTTACGGTAAGTTCCACAGAGGAACCGTCATATTTGATTCATGTTAATGCTCGCAGGAGCAGGAGTGGTCCGTGATGTCACAGAATGCATAGACAATAAGACAGGGAGAGATTTATGTCATGGGGCTGCGTAGCTGAGTGTTTAAATAAAACGGTGCCAGATTTAGAAGTTATGCAATAAAAACATAACTAACAGTGTTTTATGCCTCTTTCTGAAAAAATATTATCAATGTCTATGTAGAAATCTAGTCAAGTAAGCTACCAATTCAAGCTTTTCCATGCAATAAAATATAAACGTTATTGTTGAAGCCTTTATATTTAAATATATATACTGTAGATTGCGGTTTTCAAGTCTATATTATAGGTATTTAATGCAAGGGATTTAAAAATAAATGAATCACTGTGCTATATATGTAATAAAAATAGCTTAGTAATTACCTTTCCTTCTGTTCTTTTTTGTTTCTTTGTTCTACTATTAATTGATTCAACAGACTGTTCACAGGTAACTACCATGGCAACCACAGTAATGTGGCATATGAAATAGTTGACAGAGACTCTATTGAATGCCCCTCTGAGCTCTGTTTTTATGGAGACATTCTCCCCTATACCACTACCATGATAACATGAAATACTTATAGTCAGAAATCCTATATCTGGCAGCCATACTTTTTTTCCCTCCACACAGATTTTGAAAAGAAGATAATGAGTCCCATGTGAATTGCTATGGGAAATGAATATAAGATGCATGCATACGATTGCTCAAAACGTGCTACTTATAGTAAAATAAAAGTCTATGGTGGGATTGCTGCTTTCCTTTAATTACAAATTAATAGGGAGGTCCATCAAAGGACATTTCTGCCATTAAACTGTACTTACAACATCATAGAAGTAAGATGTGATCCACCCACTGTCATCCCCACATTTTTCTTTAGTATAGCTTTCAATGGGCCAGATGTATGAAGCTTCAAAAAGTGATAAAGTGGAGTGTGATAAACAAACAGCCAATCAGCTCCTACCAGCCATGTTACAGGCTGGGTTTGAAAAATGACAGGTAGGAGCTGATTGGCTGGTTGTTTATCACTCTCCACTTTATCACTTTTTTATGCTGGATCACGACAGAACGGGCCCGACTTCAGAAGCTGTCGGGCCCCTTCTGCCGATAACGGCCATGGATTGTCGTTATCCGTGCCGCAGATCGACAATCCACGGTCGTTTTCGCTGCCACGCCCCCTTTGCGCCCATCGGCAGACGGGACATTGAATCCTGTCTGTCGTTATGCGTTCAGTCTGACCACAAACGGGCCAGGATCACAACTGTCGGCGGGGATCGACAGCCGTGATCCCAGATTGCATACCCCCCTTTATGTTAGAGGCATGTCAGCATCTGGTCATGCTATCCGATGGCTCCTCAGAGTGGTGGTCTAGGCCCTCTACTTGTTTTTCAGGGTGATGATTAGCAAAAAAATAAATGTGAGGCCATATTCATGCCTAGCGCACTATATTTTGGGCCCAGAGCCCATATGCTATCTATCAATAAGTACTTCAAGGGTAAAATGGACATTTATTTGAAAAGCATGTGTTAAATTATTATTATAATTTTATTTATAAGGCGCCGCAAGTGTTTCGCAGCGCCGTACAAAGGAAATGTCTCGTTTTTATTTTTATCTTAAAGTGTTTTGTTGCTTAGATATAATCTTTACAGCTAACAAGCATGCTCACCGCTTAGATGTTCCGTACACTAAGGAAAGTTAATATTCTCAGGCATTTTACTGCACTTTCCATGAGGCATTTTTGCTGCAGGCTGTAAACTGTGATTTCTTAAAATAAACCGGTAGGTTTTTCAAAATATAGCATTCTGGGAAGTAGCAGTGAAAATTATGTACTACAAGCATTACCAATAATGTTTTCTTATCAATATAGTGCAATTTATATAATTAATGAAAATATATGGTTAGTGAGGTGTGATTATTTTCAGTTAATACAATAAGTATATATGTTTCAACCAATTAGTCCATTATGTAAACTCATACACATACTGTTACAAATAAGCTTAATGGTTCTCTTTTCCCCCAGAGATAAAATGTGCCAGGGTGAATTCTACAAGAGTGGTTTGTGAGGAGAACATACAACGATCTTCCAGTCCTGTCCCAAAAGCTGAAGGCATTCTGATTGCTCGGGGAACACAGAACTGTACACCCAATGGAAGCCTTATTTTCACTGAGTCCCAATCATATGCCAGTGGGCACCAAGATTGGCATCGATATCCATCTGCTGCAAGTTCCTACCAAAACACTGAAACCATTGATGTTCCTCTTCAGAAGTCACGACAATATCAACCCACAATGTCCGCATCACTTGGCTCAGACAGCTCACATGACATAAGACCTTCATTTCGCAGCAATGAGGGGTCCTTCATGTCCACTAGCCCTGGGTCAGACACCAGTTATATTCTGGGAAGGTAACTACACCAACACTTGTCACCAATATTTGCAGCTTCCAAATTACCCAATTACCCTTTAAGCTTTTTTTTATATACAGTATACACTTCTAAAAGGGAGGGGAAAGTAGACAGAGGAAACACATAGGGGAGAGACAGTGAGGGGGAGCATGGCTCAGTGGGTTAGGCTGAGAAGTGGATATATTTGATAAAGAATTTGGTTTTAAGAGCCTGTTTTTAAATTTGTAGAGAGTTGTAGAGTCAGAGAGGGAAAAAGTTCCAGAAGTAAGGAGCAGCGCAGGCACAATCTTGAGGGTGTGAGAGTACAGTAGTCAGTTGGCAGGAAAGGCGACATTCATGGATAGAGTGAAGTAGGTTGGCGGCAGTGTGAAGGAACACAAGGGCAGCAATGTAAATAGGAGAATATTAAATTAGGTGGTACTTGTGAATTATCCGGGCTGCCGATTTTGTCCTTAAGTTTAGTTAACTTAAGGACACCCGACCGACGCGATGCCCGCGATTTACCCCCAAATCGCGGGCATCGCGTCGGTCGTGGCCGCTATAAGGGGCCGCGACGCGATGCCCGCGATTTCCCATAGACAGTAATGTTAAAAGACACGATGGACCCGATTTCCTATAGACAGTAATGTTAAAAGACGCGATGGACCCGATTTCCCATAGACAGCAATGTTAAAATAAAATGACAATGTGAAATTGGCCAATATGGCCATTTCACATTGGATATGTTTTAAAAAAAAATGTTTCATGGCCCCCACCACCGTTAACGCCACCCCGCTATTGACGCCAACCCGAAGCGTGGCGAGCGCAGCGAGCCCGCGAGGGGCGGCGGTACGCGTCCTCCGACCTTTTCATACCTTTACTATCCATGTCGGCGTGGAGTTGAGAATAGAAAGTGTGGCGAGCGCAGCAAGCCACCGAGCCCGAAGCGTGGCGAGGGGACGCGGATACCTTCACAGGTATCCGCGTCCCCTCGCGGGCTTCACAGGTGTCCGCGGCCCCTCGCCACACTTCGGGTTTGCTGCGCTCGCCACACTTTCTATTCTCAACTCCACGCCGACGTGGATAGTAGGGGTATGAAAAGGTCAGAGGACGCGTACCGCCGCCCCTCGCGGGCTCGCTGCGCTCGCCACGCTTCGGGTTGGCGTCAATAGCGGGGTGGCGTTAACGGGGCCATGAAACATTTTTTTTTAAAACATATCCAATGTGAAATGGCCATATTGGCCCATTTCACATTGTCATTTTATTTTAACATTGCTGTCTATGGGAAATCGGGTCCATCGCGTCTTTTAACATTACTGTCTATGGGAAATCGGGTCCATCGCGTCTTTTAACATTACTGTCTATGGGAAATCGTGGGCATCGCGTCGGTCGCGTCGCAGCCCCTTATAATGGCCGCGACCGACGCGATGCCCAAGATTTTTCGGGCGCGATTAAAAAATCGGCAGCCCGGATAATTCACAAGTACCAATTAGGTTTATGTGAGAGTGAGAACTTTTAACTGGGAACTGAATGGGAAGGAGCATCACTGTAAGGCTTGTCTGAGAAGGAAGACGGATTAACTGAATTTGGAGAGGAAGATGAGCCAGGTAGCAGCATTGAAACACATTATAACAGAGAGATGTGGAAGCCATGAAGCCCAAATAGAAGGTGGTAACAGTTGTCTAATTTGGAGACGGCCAATAATTAGATGAGGGTATTATTTGCCTCAAGGTTGAGAAAGGGTCTGATTCTAGAGATACAGTATTGTTTAGTTGGATATGTTACTGTAAAGGTGCCCATACACGTTACAATTATTGTATACAATATAGCTTCTTGTCTCATCGCAAAACCAAGATGTGATGAGATGCTATATTGTATACAAAATTGTATACAATAATTGCAACATGTATGGGCACCTTATGAGATACCAGATGTAAAGGACATACACATTATGGATGGTATAATAGTTAGCATTACTGCCTTACAGCGTTGGCCCTAATTGTGTGAAGTTTGTATATTATCCCCATGTTTTCTTGGATTCCTATGGGTACTCTGGTTTCCTCACATAATCCAAAATTATAATAGTAGATTAAGGGACTCTTGACAAAAATTAACCCTTGTGGGTAAATGTGTGTGTATATGTGTGTTAAGGGCAGTCTAGATGGGCCAAGTGGTTTTTATCTGCAGTCAAACTCTATGTTTCTATGTTTAGATAATGGTGCTGTCTATATATAAAGGAATTGTGGGAGGTATTTTTTAGAGAGGAAACATTATCAGTTCAGTTGTTCATGTTTCTACATCAGGTATATAAGGATGATTTAGGATCCGCCATCACATTTTCTGTCCTGTTTGTTTTACAGCACCCAGTCTCTTCAGTATGATGATTTTGATGGTCACCAGTTTCCTTCAAGATTATCAGACAGCCCATTTGGGTCACTTGGCCATTGGTCATTTTCCAATCTGCACAGCCCTGGTATCATGTCACCTGCCACATCCGTACATAACTTTGATCACAATGGAGGTTTTGGCCACGAGTCCAAGACATTTCCTCGCACTCCTACAAATGGTCATGCCAACAGTTGTCCCCCATCTGTGAACAATTCTATTATGGACATCCCCATCCTTCTGGTCAATGGGTGCCTGGAAAATGGAGACAGCTCCCCCAAATCTTCAAGGCGGCTCCTGGGCGGGCATAGAAGAAAAAGTTCCTCCAACTTCAACAAAACCTGCTCTGAATCCTCTATTCCAACTTGCTCAGGCAGTGAGTGATTCTCTATAGACTATTGCTCACATGCTAATGCACTAAGTGCTCATAATGAAGTTTAATCACATATTAATAATAATAATAATAATAATAATTGTATTATTTATGTGATTGAACTACTAGATCACTCATTGCTTCATAGTGATATTTAATACCATTCAATAAATATATCATATCATGGTTTTATTTTGTTTCTTACTTAGATACCAATAAAGAGGGACAGCCAGGCATGAAGTTTGTTATGGACACTTCCAAACATTGGTTTAAAGCCAACATCACACGAGATCAAGGTAAAATCATCAATCCACTTTCTGAAAATATTGTTGGTAATTCAACACAAAAAAAAAACATCTACGAGTTACTGTGGATCTTTTAATAGTGTATTATTTTATACTGCAGTGTTTATGCAAATTTATAATCAAAGAGGATGTGATATATGAAAGTGTAAAATTTATCACAAAAAGTGTCAAATGTGTAGATCTACTTTCTCAGTAACTTAACATGATTTTAATCATGGCAGAAAATCTATACTTAACATTTTACAAAATCTATTTTCCTATTTTGCATTAATGTAATGGTTCCTACAAACCCATAAATCAATCGGACACAGTGAGACAATTTGTAATTTAAAATAATCAACAGAACTAAAATCTTTGTGTGGTGTTATCTTGACCATTGTCTACAATCATCCTTCCTATGACACTTTATGAACCACCTGCTATCACATGGAAAGAGTGGCTTCAGTAATGAGTCACCAGGGTGTCTGTTCCGTTTACTATTACTTTTATATTATCCTTTATATATTTACATAACTTTCATGACAGACAGCATATTTTACTCATTTTAGTGCAGAGTGGGTCTAAATTTGTAAATGTTAAATTCAGGCGGTAATGGGCATAGGTGCCCTCAGTGACTGACAAAGATTTTCCTTAATCCCTTGTTTGTGGATTTACAAAAAGAGTTACTTTATTATTAGGACAGATAATAAATAAGCCCCATAAGACCATTCATTACAAAATTTCTCACAACCTTCTGAGACTTTTTAGATGCTACAAAATATATATTGAAGGGAACTGTTTATGGAAACACTTTTATGTCAAGAGAGATTAAATCATGATGTTTTGTTGGCATTAACAAAATAAAAATCTGTACAATGTTGATTTTCGGTGGAACTGCTAACTAAATAGTCATTAATTAATTTAAACACAGCAATTGAGCTCCTGAAAGACAAAGTGCCTGGAACATTCATTATACGAGACAGCACATCTTACCGTGGATCTTTTGGGCTGGCCATGAAGGTTCCAGGAATGCCATCAAAAACAGGTTTGTGTATAGCCTCAAACTGTATCAGTAACAGTAACAGTAAATTTAGTAAATAGCATCAGCCATTTTATGAGATTGCCTAATACTTAAAAAAAGCAGCTGAAGAAGCAGGGGTCACAAGGCAAGTAGTCATGAAGTAGATCTCGTTGGTGAAGAACGAAGGTTTTAGATAAAGTTACTGTAACTGTCTTTGCTTAGTTATCAGGCACATGGGGGCAGCGTTCATTTATACAGATCAGGGATGGCCATCAATGAGTTAACCATTGGTGATTAATTTGATGGTATAAAACTATCCACAGGGAAACCATCAATGCTTTCATCCACCAATGGTAATCTGTGACTAAGCTATCAGCCTATCAGAGCTGGTGGGCAGACTTTCATGTGTGCTTCGAGAGTGGGTATAGGTTCTGTGTCCTGGCATCAAGGAAAAAAATTACATTGAGCAGACTGTGTACCACTGATGGCGGAGAACCAGTGGATCTCTGCCATCAATGACAAAACTATCTAACATAAGTGGTTAACAATTTATGAGTTGTAAGCCTCAATGGTCAATCGCCAACCTTAATGTAGATATGAGTTAAATTGTAATCAATCATTTTTTTGTGTGAATAAGATAAAGAGTAAACATAACCAAAGCTCTGATCTTCTAGGTCAGTGTTTTCCAAACCCAATACTCAAATACCGCCAATAGTTCACGTTTTTCAGGTCACCCAGCAGGTGCACAGGTGTGCTCATTCCTTACTGACACATTTTTAAATATCAACAGGTGGAGCTAATTATTTTACTTGCAAAACTGCAAGGAGACCTGGGAAAACATGTACTATTAGGTGTACGTGAGAACCGAGTTTGGGAACCACTGTTCTATTTAATTACAGTAAATGCCTGAATGAAAGCAATCTATATATTATTGTTTTTTTTTTCTTAATGACTGAAGTTATCTCGCATCTACTCTATTGGTTACTTGTAGCATACACTGCCTGAAGGGATCAGTGCAGTTTTTTCGAGTTGATAACTTTTATTTCTATACAAACAGTTTTTTGTCTTTTATATGAAAAGAAAAGTGACTGGAAGTGAATGTTACAGGTACTTTAAGATAACATTAGTCACTGGGAATCTGGGATGGTGATAATTAAAAAGGACTTTGCCAAGAGTACATTGCAGTAGAGCATCTGACTCACAGTGACTCACCTCATTCACATCTTTTTACATATATGTGGAAGTCTTGGCACTTATCTTATGTTGCAAGATCCAGGAGGGGTAAACAGAATGAATTATTTTCAATTTACAGTACAGTATATAGTACGTAGAGTCAGAGGGGTAAATTTACTAAGAAGGGAGCTCTATTGAAGATTAAATGTTGCCCATAGTAAGCAATCAGATTCTGCTTATTTATTTAGAACTACCTAGAAGATAATAGATAGAGGGGGAAATTTACTAAGATGGGAATGCTACTTCACATGGGATGTTGCTAAGGGTAACAAATCCGATACTATCTAGTATTTTTTAGAAGGTGCTAAATAAATAATAAATAGCTTCTGATTGGTTGCCCATAGCAACATGCCATGTGAAATACAACTCCCATCTTAGTAAATTCCTCCCAGAATGTTATTCGTTGCTATGGGAAACACATACCACCCAACAGTCCCGATTACCACGGGAATGTCCCGGTTTTCGGGGACATTCCCACGTCCCTCCCGCGGCCGGCAGTGTCCTGTGGCGCATGCGCACCGCATCTATTCCTGCAGCCAGGGGGCTGGGAGCATGGCTAGAGGCTCACAGAGCCTCTGGGTCATGCCCCCATAGCGTCAAAATGGGGGCGTGGCCTCGTGGGAGAGCCACGATTATAGGCCATGCCCCTTTAATTAGGTCACACCCCCAAAATTTTCAGCGTGTCTCTGCCGCGCATCCATCTGTCCCTCCTCCGTCTATTTGAAAGTTGGGAGGTATGGCAACATCCCATCTTCAATAGAACTCTTTAGTAAATTGACACCAGTGTGGCTATCTATAAATAATGCCATTAGTACAGTGTTCAGATGTTTACCAGCAGTATACTGTAACTCTTTGTTAGTACCATATGATTATACTTGTTAAATGTCTGCTTTAGCATTATAATATATATGTATAATGTTCAACGGTATCTGAAAAGAGAGAATATTCATTTTTAAATTGAAGTGGCTGCCTACATTGTACAGTACATGGGCAATGGGAGTGATTTAAAGTTCTTGTAAATATAAGTAAAAGATGAAACAAAAACTTTCATCAATACTGGTATCATCAAATCATAAATCGGAATTCCTGTACAACTATTGCTGTTTCCATAGGTAACACCACAAATGAACTTGTACGACATTTCTTAATTGAATCATCTGCAAAAGGCGTCCATCTGAAAGGTGTTGCAGAAGAGCCATATTTTGGTGAGTGTGCCGGAGGCTTAGTAGTTATGGTCACATATTTAAGTAGTGCATACCACTGATCATGCATTATACTCTATTACAGGTAGTCTCTCTGCCCTGGTGTACCAGCACACTATTACCCCATTATCTTTACCATGCAAGCTGCTCATCCCAGATAAAGGTATGTATATATCATAGTTCATGGACACAAGACCTTATTATTTTTATCAGAAGTGAGTTACTGAGTCACATTTCCTACCAAATGGGCAGGGTTCTACCTCTTTTGTCCCTTAATCCTCTTTCCCATAATATCCTGCAGGCAGTCTTTACACTTTTATTAGTGCAGTATATGATCTTCTATTCTACAAGTAAATCTCTATGACAACATTGAAATAATAGAAAGAGGCAGAGAATTTTTTTTAAGAGTATACAGAAAAATTAAAGCATTTCACCATGTCATGAAATTTCTATGCAGATAGCTTAACGCTTGAATTGTAGTAATAACAAGATTAATGTATAGAAGTGATATCCTGTATTGTTACCTGTGAGGATACCAGAGCAGGTGCTGGATGGCCTCCTGACATCCGGGATTACATCGACGTCGGAATCCCGACTGTTAAAAAACCCAGACATTTGGGATCCCGACTGACATGACCCCCATAGAGGTAGAACAGAATAGGTGGCGAGCGCAGCAAGCCACCAAGCCCACAGCAGGCCTGCAAGGGGCTTGCCTCGCTATTTGAGTCCTGGCAGTCAGGATTCCGTCGTCAGACTAATGACTGTCAGAATCCCTACTGTTGGTGGCTATACCACACCCGCTAAAGCAGAGAGATCTATTCATCTATTCATCTTGTTTCCTAGCACGGCGCCCGTCGGGTCCCATCGCATACCTTAACTTAAGGTATGCGATGGGACCCGACCAACCCGATTTTCGGGCTTTAAAGACGTTTTAAACGCACTTTGAAAATCGGTCGCATCGCATGCCATTATAATGGCATGCGATGCGACCGACGCGACCGACCCAATTTTACATTGGACCCAATGTTAAATGCTCCCCAGACCCGTTTTTTAATTGTAAACCCATCCTGATGGTTAATTATGTCAAATGCCCCCCCCCCCATTGTTAACGCAACGCCACGATCAACGTCAACCCGAAGCGTGGTGAGCGCAGCGAGGCCGCAAGGGGCGGCAGTACGCGTCCTCCGACCTTTTCATACCCCCACTATCCACGTCGGCATGGAGTTGATTTTATATAGTGTGGCGAGCGCAGCAAGCCACTGAGCCCGCGCCACACTATAAATCAACTCCACGCCAACGTGGATAGTTGGGGTATAAAAAAGTTGGAGGACGCTTACCGCCGCCCCTTTGCGGGCTCCCTGCGCTCACCATGCTTCGGATTGACGTTCGGATTGGGGCCAAAGTAAAATCGGGTCTCAGGGACCATTTAACATTGGTTCCAATGTAAAAATCGGGTCGGTCGGGTCGATCGCATCGCATGCGATTTGGTTGCATGCAATGCGATCGACTCGATTTTTTACGACCCGATTTCATACACCGTGGCACCGTGCTAGG
Source organism: Crinia signifera (assembly GCF_055691185.1). Taxonomy (NCBI): domain Eukaryota; kingdom Metazoa; phylum Chordata; class Amphibia; order Anura; family Myobatrachidae; genus Crinia; species Crinia signifera. The sequence goes on along the minus strand of NC_139222.1, from coordinate 133,004,578 downwards.
AAACAAGTACCCTCAGATCTTATATTATTTCTATTTCTTTTCTCTATTATTATTATTATTATTATTATTTTAGCTTTCCATCTTGTACACACCATCTCAGTAGGTATGAAAAATATGGTATAAAATCATATAAATCTTTTTTTACACCAAAATGATGGTAAAACCCAGTGGCGGCACCTGCTATAGGGCTACAGGACTGCAGCCCCTCCAGTTAAAATCACAACACCAGAGACACAGACAGACAGCACCCCTCCTACCTCTGGAGCTCTGGTGCTGGCGGTCTGTGTCTCTGACACGCTGGTAACCTCCTCTCACCAGGCTCCATGAAGCAGCAGGGCAGACACAGCAACAGCCCAACCCTGTAGGGAGGAGTTCAGCATGTAGTAGGTTCCTATTGGAAGCTGCAACTGCTCATCATACACAGAGCTGGAAACTCCTCCCCCTCTTGGGCTGCCAGTACATGGAGCGATGACAGCAATAGCTTCCAACAGGAAGTCATTCTGTGCAAATCACCAGAGCTACAGTGCTAATATGGGCTGCTGTCTGTGCAGCCCAGAAGCAATTCCTTTGCACTGAGCATGCCCAGACTTCAGTAAATCACTCAGTTTATTTTATTTTAATAATATTTGTGTGTAGATCTTTATTAAGAGTATCATTTTGTGAACTTTATTTAATATAAAGGATATTAAAAGTGTGTATTTTGCTCTGTACCTGTGTTTGTGTGCATATAAGTACTGTACATCATTTATTTACAGTAAATGCATACAAACACTAGTAGAGCGCAAATCAAACTAATAACCTGCAAATAACTCATGACTGTTTGCAATGAGCAGTACCCAGGAAATTGCAGCCCCCTTAAGTCTAAAAGCAGGAGCCGCCACTGGTAAAACCCCTGTTTAAGGTTGAGAAAACCCGATTCAGAGCTGATTGCACAGCTGCAATTTCAGACATATTCGCACAGGTGTGAAAGGATGTGCAATTGTACACATTCACTCGCACAGTGAGCACTTAACGGCTTAACTGATCACTGGCTGCTGTGATATTGCAGCCCTGTATTCAGGTACGAATTACCCCCAATGTTTCCTATTATCCAGATATCATAGTCGTTGTCAGCACTGCACAAGTGCACAGAATCAATGCAATGCTAAAAGACATACTGTAGTAAGAGTACATGACAAACACTACAGAGGGAATAAAACGTACGTGGGGAACTGATGCCATCTTGTGACAGATTTCTAATTAGTTTCAGCTGTGACTAGATTGGGATATTTGGATTTATTTAATGAAATGGAGAGATGGTCACTGCAATATAGTTTTCTTCATCTGTTATACTGTATACATTATGCCCCATTATAAAACAAGGTACCAAGAATTTCTGTGTCAAAAACATATAGAATAGACAAGTGAAGGAATGACTGTCACTTTAAGAATGTAATCAACAACCTTAGTAATAAATGATTGTAACAATAGTTAAAAAAAAAACAGTGGCTATTACAGAGACAGAAAATAGAAATAGAAAATATATGTATTTTAGCTTCAAGAATTTGCACAAACATGTAGTATTTATCTACCTTGTCTACTTTTTGTTCCTTAAACTTAATATTTGACTGAAAAGATTAAGCTTAATACATATTTTTCCTATACAGCTCATAGTGATTGTGACAGCAGCCCTGATTTTTCTCCAGATGCTGTTTTGGAGCTCAAGACTTCTGCTGGTGAGTTAAAGGCCCCACATAAAGAGTGTATAAGTGAAATATACAGTATCTTGTCAACCTATGCTACTAGGAATTATATGTTATATGGGGCCTTATTCTAGTTAATTCTTTCTGACAAAATCCTTCTAAGGCTGTGTACACACGGGGGCGATTTTGTGTAATACCGCGGGCAATATGGTCGATGAGCAACCATATTGCCCGCGATGTGAGTGTGCACCGGCGATATATCGCCGGGTGCGCGCTCCAGTTTTCTCCCCCATAGTGATCGATGCTCACAGGAACATGCTCCTGCGACCAGCTGATTTCCACTGCCGGCTCCCCCGGCAGTTTCTTTTTCATCAGCGACCCTCTCTGGTCGCTGATGCAAACGGGACACTGAGCGATATATGGCTCATCACGAGCCATATATCGCTCAGCGATATATCCCCCCGTGTGTACGGGGCTTTAGATGGACAAAAACATGTGCACTGCAGGTACGGCAGATGTAACTTGTGCAGAGAGAATTAGATTTGGGTGGGGTTTTAACTTCAAAGTGAGATCTATATTGCAATGTAAAAATAAACCAGCCAGTATTTACCCTGCACAGAAAAAAAATAACTCACCCAAATCTAATTCTATCTGCACATTTTACATCTGCCCCACCTGCAGTGCACATGGTTTTGTCCATCTAAGAAGGATTTTATCAGAAAGAGTGAACTAGAATAAGGCCCATGATGAGTTTATTATTCCTGGGCATAATATTCAAATACTAGTTAAAAGCATGTCAAAATTATGGCTTCTGCTATGTACTTTGTGCTGTGATAGTTTTAGCCCACAAACTCTCCACCCCACCCCCAGTTCATATCTGCTCCTACCTCCAATATCTGTCTTCAGAACTCCCTCTCTCCATATCCATAAAGTTTGAAACAGATTAGTGTTCCTGCAAAAAAATGCTTTCGCTTTCTGTTGTGACATCTTTTAAAACATAAAGGAGTAATTTGGTCTGTGGAGTGGCCTCTAGTGTTCACCGGCAGTACTTCACCTCATAGAAATGAGAAATAGTTAGATATTCAGGTGGCACTCACGGTGTTCAAAAGTGAAAAAGTACAAATTTATTGCATACTGTCGGGTACTACATGTTTCGGCTAGCATGCCCAGGTGGCACTCCCAGTAAATAACACAGGTACCAAGCGTTTTCAGATTTATTGCCTCGTCATATATATATATATATATATATATATATATATATATATATACATACGAGGGGGGATCAATAAGTGGTGATGCTGAGGAAAGTTGGAATTACTATTGTGTACTATCATCTTTCAAACAACGCCATACCAAATTTCAGTTTGATTCATAGGTTAGTTTTTTTCCACCACTACATTGCACCAGCTCCCTCATCCGGAATTGTTGCAGTCAAATTGCAAGAACTGCGCTATGAATTGTTGCCGCATCAATCATACTTGCCCGACTTGGCTCCCTGTGACTACTCTCTGTTCCTTAACCTGAAAACATGGCTCGCAGTGGGAAAAAAATGATACTTGTTTCCTAGAACGGCGCCCACTAAGCTATTTGCTTAGTCGGGTATTCTGTGTAGTGAAATCGGATGCAATGCGATTCTTTCTTGTAATATTAGGTATACAGTAATATGACTGTATGTCATAAAATGAGGTTTTACGCACACCCCCCTCCACACACACACACTATCCATGCCACCCCGAAGTGCGGC